>NC_062222.1:8203595-9471720 GCF_902686445.1 Sciurus carolinensis
TCTCCTCTCTCTCTCTCCTCCTCCTCACTCTCTCCTCCTCCTCACTCTCTCCTCCTCCTCACTCTCTCTTCCTCCTCACTCTCTCCTCCTCCTCCTCCTCCTCTCTCTCTCCTCCTCCTCTCTCTCTCTCTGTCTCCCCCCTCCTCCTCACTCTCTGTCTCTCTCTCTCTCTCTCCCTCCCTCTCCCCCCTCCTCCTCACTCTCTCTCTCTCTCTCTCTCTCTCTCACCCTGCGGGCAGACACTCTGCCTGTCTGCTTAATAAAATCTCTTGCACGAGTCCCCACGTCCCGAGTGGCCTCTGGGTGCTTTCAGTCAGCACCACCATGGAGACAAAGGGCGGATGCAGTCCTGGGGCCTTAATTCATGACCAGTATGTTCCCCACTAAACGTATCACAGAAACTGAAGGAGCCCAAACCCCAGTTATAACAGGGACTTGGAGGCTGCCTTTGCTAAAGTGCTGACTCTTGACTTGGCCTGCAGGTGCCCTATGGGTGGCTGGAAGCAGGATAAACCTTGGCATCTCGGCCTTTGTTTCCATCTGTCCCCTTTGCCTTCAGTGTTGAATCCCATTCCTGCTCAGCTCTGCACATCGGCATGCTCATCACTGCAGGAGTGTTGATCTAAAGCTGGCGCTGCTTCCCTTCCAGGCCGAAGACACCAAGACAAGACTAAGGAATTCTCAACAAATTGCCAACTGCCAGCTTTTATAACATCCTGCTCCAGATCCCTGGAGTAGTGCCTAGAAATCTCTAGAACCAGCTGGAAAAACCAGAACTGAAGTAATGATCAACCAGAACCTGGTCTACCCAGCCACCCTGTAAAATGCCTGTCCCTTCCCTGCTGGGGTCTCAGCAGGATGGCGCTGTCCCTCAGTGCTGTCCCCCGTCTCCTGGAGGTCAGACCTGGCAATTGAAGCTCTGCCCCTGTTCCTGTTCCTTGGCCTGGCTTCCTTCCCTGGTCTCTGGGTAAGAAGTTCCCACCTCCCGCATCAGTTCCAGCTGTGGAAGGCAGGCTAGCCGCAGCGCCTGCCCAAGGGACCAGCAGGATGTAGACAGATCCATGCGTCAGGCGGGACTTGCTGTGGTTAAGAGAGAGGGTGGGAACACAGCGGGAGGCAAGGGCCGGACCTGGGCTCGTGCCGTCTGCAGATGGGCGAGGAGGCAAGATGAACCTCGCTGCTGGGAAGGTAGCGTCGCGTGAGCGGGAGGAGACAATCTGTTTGAGAATGTGGTTCCCACTGACTTCTGAGTGATTGGTCTCGAGGAAGTCACACTGCTGTCATGAGTTCTTTAGGCTTCGGGGTCAGGTTGTTCAGGAGCCAGGTGGAGGCTGCTGGGTGCAGCTGGTGGGCTGTGTAGCCAGTGCGCGGGACGGAAATGTTCAAGCGTCAGTGAACCTGGGATCGACACGTCCCGGGGAGAATCTAAATCTTACAGAGCATCAGTACCTGGTGAGAGTTAAATCGTAAATAAACATCAGCTCCAGGGTGTGAAGTCAGGTGTACCTGGTATGTTAAAACACACACCAGAACACAGCAATGCTCTCTTGCATGCACGGGTTTCCACAATTTGTACTTCAGCTGTTTCATCTGTTAAACTTTGTAAGAGGAGATTCCAGGGAACTTGGGTAGTGGAGAAGAGCATCAGATGTTGGCCACTGTAGATTTAGAAACTACTTTTGATAATTTTAGCTCTTTACCTGACACTAAAAATCAGAGATTTTCTCTTTCTACCCCAATGCCCTGGGTCCTTTTAAAAAAAAAAAAAAAAAAAAAAAAAATTTTGTTTTTTTTTTTTTGGTTGTTGATGAATCTTTATTTTACTCATTTATTTTTTTGTGGTGCTGAGGATCCAACCTAGTGCCTCACACATGCTAGGCAAGTGCTCTACCACCGAGCCACAACCCCAGCCCCTGCCCCGGGTCCTTAAATGATGATAGAGTTTCTCTGGATATTCTTTAAGGTTCAACTTTCTTCTTTCACCAAAAAAAAAAAACTTGTTGGGGCAAAAAATTTTTAAAACACATCATCTCACAAAACTTCTGTAGTAGCTAACCACTGCCAACCGCAATTGTTTCTGGCCTCCATGCCTGTAAGACTTTGGTTTGGAGAGTTTTAAATATGCAGATGCTCATGTTTCACTCTGGACAAATACTCTTAAGCTGGGTACTGAGCAGACAAGTTATATGTATATAAATAATTTAAAACTTATATACGATTATATGTACACAATAATCTCATCCCCATCCTCCAAAAAAATTCCACACTATAGGGCATTCATGAAAATCAAAAAGTCCCCGTGCCCAGATCTGAGGACAAATTTCTGCTGCAGTTTGTGTTCCTTTACAGCAGGCTTCAGAATGTTGGACAATGGCTTTCACAGGTGAACCTGACTCACCACAGAGGCTGATAAATGCTGATCTGAGAATGAGGGCCAGATGCATTGAGCTGGCTTTAGCTGTGCATTGCTGCAGGTCTGATCCTCCAGGAGTAGATGTTTCCAAGATCCTGGTGTTTTTCGCACCTTGTTATCTGAAACTAGTATGTCCTAAACCCCATGCTCTGCCCATTCTAATTATTATTTTATTCTTCTGTACTCACTTCAAATGCAGCCCTGTATGTCTCTTCTCATCTATTTTCCTTTTGACTTTTGTCATTTTTTTCTTGAAACTTTTCAGAGCATCAATTTTATTCTACTTGAAAGGATTCGATGACACTGTATGCTCTGCTCATTTAAACTCACCAGAATCCAACTGCAGGTCTTCCAAAGAGACAAAGGAGAGAGAGAGTGTGTGCTGGTAAGTGGGAATCTGTTGTTTCCATGGTCACACTCCGTCCTCAGGTGCTCCTGGTGGTGTTGGTCCTGGGGAGGCTTTTGGAGAGCAGTCTGACTGGTTGTTCTCAGGACCTGCCGACTGTGGAACCTGGATCTCCCAGCAGGAGCTAGTCCTCAGTCCTTTCTCTGTGTTTGGCTATGTGCACATGGCCCACCCTGGTGATCCCCTCATTTCTTCATGGTTATTTGAGAAAGGAAGTAACTTGTAAAAACAGACTACAGCTTGGGGTTCCAGGTGCCCGCCCATCTGCTTGGGTTTGAATCTTCCTGTACTGAGTCCTTGGGTGAGATGGTGAGCCCAGAGCCCCTTTTGATACCCGCTACCCTTGTGTTCTGACCAGTTAGTGACTTCTTTCACTGAAAAATACCCTTGGTTAGATGACCAACTAGATCATCGACATCTTCTAGGCGACTTCCTCTTTTTAGGCCTCAGTTTTTATCTACAGATGTGGAAAATATCTGCTTAAAGGCTTTTTCTAAGGCACATAGAGTAGCATTTTGCACATAGTGAACCCCCAATAAGCAGGAGCCATGTGTCTTCCCGTGGTGGGTGTCATCTGAGTGGTACCGTCTGGGCTTCACCAGGGAGCTGAGCTGTGCTGACTCAGGCAATAAATGCCCCTTGCTCAGTGTTCACCTTTGACCCTGGAAAGGTGCCGTGATAACTAAATTGTTTTGCTAGAATGAGGCACTACTGCCACTTGTCAATAATTGTCATCTTACATACATGCATATATATCCATATACAAATGGGGGGGGGAGAGAGAGAGAGAGAGAGAGAGAGAGAGAGAGAGAGAGAGATACTGCTTTTCCTCTCACCTATCTATAGATATATCTATGTGCATAAAAGCACAAGCTTATAAGGTCTTAATGTGAACACCCCTGCTCCCTTACATAAGGGTTCTTGTGCTGTAAGACATGGGCAAGCATGAGCAATGTTCACATAATCTGGAGGATAGGGATAACAAGAGAGTGGCCATCTTTTATGGCTTTATGAGCCCAAGTCTTACAAGTTTTTAAGAGTTAAAAGAATTGAAGAAATCAGAAATTAAAATTACTTATATTTAAAGAAATACTAATTAGTTCTTGGATTTAATACGATTGGGATTGAAAGTACATTTTAGGAAAACCCTGTAAATAATACAAGGCAGGAGAAAAGACAATGAATAATTATGCAACAAGTATGGTAACATAAAACTTCATGTGCATTTATAGACTTTTAAACTTCTTGTTAGGCCGTGGTATTTGGTGGAGAGTCTGAGCTGTAAGAAATGAAGCTCACTTAAATAACTATGGAGGCAAGAACACATACCCTTTGCTGTATAAACCTTGCTCTGCAGGCCTCCAGAGTTGAGGTAGGAGCCATCTAGAATGCAGACTCATGCTGCACCTCTGAGAAGCATGTCATTCCTCTTCCCACCTTGAGAGAGGAGTCTGTCAATCAACAAGCTTATTTTGCAGGCCCTGGAGGGGAGGCCTAGCACATTAAGTCTTACTCCCTCTTATTCTTGGTAACACTTATCTCAAGTGCCCATTAACCTGCACGCTCAATAACTCAGTCTGAATTATGATGGAGTTCCCCGGGAGTCTGAGGTTGGCCCCAACCGGCCACTGCCGTTAGTTCACAGAGTGAGCCTCTGATCGTAGCCCCACAGAGTGAAGCCCCCCCAAGGCCCCTGTCTGGGAACCAGGCAACACCCACCTTCAGGCAGGATGGGTGGAAACCCCTTTGCTCTCTGGTTCGCACGCCCTGTCACCTGGATCGTCTCCAGAAGCCAGTGGGTGACACCTCATTTCTTCTTTCTGTGATGGCATATGTGGCACTTCATCCTGGGATTCAGATCTTAATTTTTCAGTTCTTTTTTTTTTTTTATTCATGTCACGATAAAAAATTCTGGGGAATATATAGTGTCAGCTTCCTTTCAGATTCGTCATTTCAATATTTTCATCTGCTACGACTGTTTAATTAGGAGAAACTCCTTTTGGTAGGCTCCTTTTGTATAACTTTAATGAAACTGAAGAGCATGAAATGTGGTTTCCCTGCTTTTAAATGAAGCTACTTTTATAGAAATAAGATGAGAAATGGAGAAATTGTTGAAGTCACAGTGCATGAAATTAAGAGAGCTCAAACTGTATTGGCAATAGCACTTTTTTCCCCTTCTTCTTCTTAAGTTGATGTTTTTGAGGACCAAGGTTGTAGTTGCTAACGAACTGGGCTGATGCTGTTTTCTTTTTTATTTATTTCTCTAAGTTCATAGGATTCTGACAGACATGCCCTTAAGGATTCAATTTGTTGTTGTTTAGGAAAATTGTATGAAGCAAACTATGTGTGATAGAGGGCTATTTTCAAACAACAGGAAAGCGAATTAACGATGGCATCTAGTTATGAGGTAAAGCCTGAAATTGGGCTGAATCTCATGTAAAGCAGAATTCAGTGTGTAGAAATGAAACAAAATAATTACAGAAAATTTCAAGCAACTTACGCTATAATCATAAGCCATAGAGTAAGAGGCTCTACCAAACCAATAAGGTGTTAGGTATGTGGGTATTCTAGTCTTCATCAAATTTTCTATCGCACACTGTTGTTTCTACAAATATAAAGAGAGGAGACGAAGCAGCAATTTTCTCTTAAATTTAATCAATGCAATAACCACTTTGGAAATTTAAGTAACGAATTTGGGAGGTCCACATTGCCTTGCTGTACAATTTGGAATAACTCAATAATCAGCAAAATTATTTTTGTAGGTTTTAGAACTGCTTTTAAGTGCCAGTTAAAAATTATGACGATATTGAGTGAGATTTTCCTGCTGATTTAGAATGGTGATTAGTGTTCTAAGCTGGAAACAAAGAGGCATTAAGTACCTCCACGTTTAAAGAAAGAGCTTACAAGAGCCAATAGCAACTGGGCCAAGAAATCCCCATCAGGAGCCTGGTTTGCCCTCCAGCCCCCTCACTCCCCACCCCCGACTGCCTGAGGAGAACGGGGGAGGCCAGGAGTGGAGAGAAGATTCATGGGCTCGCTTTTCAGGCTGCCAGGGTCTCCTGTGCCCATGAGGAAGCTGGATACTCGTTGGCTTTGACCCCCTGTCCCCCGTTTTGCTCATGGGGAGTCAGGAACTGATCCAGGCAGGTATAGAGCCAGGCATACCTCAGTTTTGGAGAACCAGGTAGTGAGAAGACTCTCTAGGGCATCCTAGTAACCTGAAAACAGCAGAAATAGTCAGCATCGGGATCTCGGGCATTCAGAGGGGATAGATGGCCATTCAGGGTTAGCCAGGAAAGCATTGGCCACCGGCTTAGAGCAGGCCGCAGCCCAGTGGTCAGTCAAGAAGACTCTGCCCCTTGTCTTATCTTGCCTCCCCTCTACTCCAACCCCAAGGAAGACATGCATCAAAAAGGCAGATGAAGTGGGGACCCATGACCCCTCCACCCAGAGATGCAGAGGAAGAGCAGGAGAGTTGACTTTGGTCTGCTCTGCCCCACTAGCCCCAGCTTCTGCAGCCACCAGGCCTTGGTTGGGGGCCTGAGGGAGAGATGAGACTTGCGAACTGCGACATGAGAACAGTTTTAAACTGGAGACTGTGGTAATAACTTCATGTGAACTAAAATGCAAAAGACTTACCAAAATGTTGGACCAAACAAAGTTGAAAGTAGAGATTAGGGGAAAAAACGTAGTCTGTATTCCAAAAGTCAGCTTCTGTTTGGTTCCTTTGATTTGATCTCTTTGTAATTTTCTTTTGAGTTTAGGGTAAAGCCACAGAGGCAATCCTTAAAATTACCAAAATTTAAGCAAGTACACATTACTTAATTCTTGTTTTTCTTTATTTTATTATTATTTTTTTAATAACCAAAGCCTCTGGTTTTCCTTACATTAAAGCACATTATAAATATTTTTGAGATTTCTGGAAAAATCGAATAGCCAACAGTAGCAGCACAAAACAACAACATAAACTGACAAAACAATACCCTATCTTCTCTATTTTTTAAAGAATTGACTTTAAATGGTGCAAAATTAAGACTATAGTGTTTGAGTTATCTTTCTAGAAGGATTAATTTCCCATTTTAGCTCTGGTTGATGAATTTTCTGCCCTTCTGTGTCTGTCTGAGGTGGGGTTCTAGAGAAGCAGACTCAGAGGCAGAGACTTGTGTAGGGGAAGTTTTGGCGAGAGCTCTCTGGATCTGTACCCCAGATGAATTGGAGGAGGCAGGATCAGGAACTGGACTGCAAGATGTGGTCATAAGAAGCCTGGAATCACCTTTACTGCTGTCCTAAAATGCAACCAGTCCAGTCTTGCATGCAGAGTGCCCTTGGGAAGGGCTGGGACCTGAGTGGACCAGAAGTTTAGTGGTCCACACTCCCAGCAGTGAACTAGTAAACGGCTCTCCAGAAAAAAGAAAAACAAAATAAACTACACTTTGCAAGTGTTTGCCAATTCTTATGGTGTAAATACTCACCTCATGGCTGATTTCAAAACACTGTCATGATGTCACTGATCGGTACTTATGCAGAGACTCCTGAAGGTGACTCTCAGGAGGTTCTAGATATGGTGGGGCCAGTGCTTGGGGAGGTAATCTTGGTATTGCAGGTGGTATTTACCATACTGACTTCTTCTCATATAAAGAAATGCTTTGCAAACTTCAAAAATGTTCAGCTGCATTGAACATCCAGTAATAAATAGTTGTAAGTTTCAACTCAGTGACATTAAATCACCCGGAGTGAGAAAGTCATTTACATCCCCTGGTATCCCACCAGCCTGTTTTGATTTGGCAGTCTCTGGCTCTGAACCAACAACATCTGCTGGCAATTTATTCTTTATTATCTTCTACCTACTACTTAACCTACTGGATCAAACAATTCTATGTTCACTGTTCCCTATTCACCTGTAAGTTGGAGTGCTCACTTGTAAAAAATTAAATGTAGCTGTAGAAAATTTTTTATTGCAATGTCCTTATAAAGGCTACCAATATATAATAATCTTATTTATTTCAAACCACCCCTGCCTTCAGTCAATTTATAATTTATCTGCCCATGATTTTGGCTGGATTGACTTTCTAAAGACTTAGGAAGGGAAAACCATACAGAAGGACTGCTGAAATCCACCTGGAGAAGTGCTGAAGAATGGTTTTGCTTCCCTGGAACCCAGAGACATGGCAGATTTCGAAGCTTTATTTCCTTTTCTTCTCTCTTTCCCAGGATTGGCTTGTTTCCCATCTGGGATGCTTTCTTTCCTAGTTCATGTGAAATTGAAAGTGGTTGTACAATCTCTCTCATTCTCATCTAAGCTAAAAAAGATCATGTGGTTGAAATGTAGGAGATATGCAATAAATACATGTCATTTTGTTAAAGGAGACTCTATTGCTCTAGCAACTCCAGAGCCCGTGGAATATGATGAAAGAGGATTTTTTTTTCTCGGTACTGGGGATTGAACTCAGGGGCACTCGACCACTGAGTCACATCCCCATCCATAGTTTGTATTTTATTTAGAGAGAGGGTCTCACTGAGTTGCTTAGCACTTCACTTTTGCTGAGGCTGACTTTGAACTTAAGATCCTCCTGCCTCAACCTCCTGAGTGCCTGGGATTACAGGGATGTGCCACTGTGCCCAGTCAAAAGAGGGGTTTTTGAAAGTGTAAGGTATTTGCATTGTTTATAGGGATAATCATCTCTAGCCTTCATCGAGTTGTAGAATAGATCTCAGTTTCTTTTTGCACCCACTGAGCTTCTTGGTTTGTCTTCTGCGAGTTGGTTTAATTTATTTCTGGAAATTGGCTCTCTGAAAGTGTTCTACCTGAGACAAGAAAGTCCCACAGCCCCTGAGAAGGGGTGGGAATGTGAATGGCATATTAGTTATGGCAAAGGCCAAGCTGATTGAGCAAAGCAGACCAGAAATAAAATAGTTTCAGTAAGGTAGAGTTTACTCTTCAGCCAGTCAGTCTAGCTAGGGGACAAGGCCAGCGGTGCTTTGGATGGACCTGTGTGCTGTCCTGTTCTGCTGACTGCGTTCACCGTTCTCTACTGAGCTGTCCTGTCTGCACAGCCCACTCTGGTGGACCCTGGTACCTGCGATGCTAATGTGGCTGCATTTCAGTTCATGGAAAGGGGAGATGTCTTTTCAGCAAAGTGACCATGAAGTTCCAAAGTGTAAACATTACTTCTAACTCACCTTCCACTGGAAGCTGGAAAATGTCATTTTTAAGTGGATGGCCATGATATATGTGAGGACAAATTTTGGGCACAGCTCTGTCTTCCACCCTGACCCTCTAAATGTCCATGCATGTACTTCTTACCCTGTTCTTCCAGCAGCACAAGGAAGAACACCCAAGTCCCTGCTTACTGTGTTGGGTGCAAGCTTAGGATCAGATGAGGGTTTTCTCCAGCAGGTCCAGGCAAGTTCTTCATGCTCTGGTGAGTATAAGAAACAGAAATATTATTAGCCTACCAAACAACAACAACAACAAAACACCCACTACAACTAAAACCCCCCACTGAGAAAAGGGATAAATTGGCAACACAGTAGCCCTGGTCGTTACAGAGACTTCTGACCAGTGGTGGAGTGAGGCCTGCAGGTGGTCGCCTGACCACCCGACTTTTGCATTCTGGGATAGCTCCCTGGTCCCTGTTCCTCTGTGAACCCCAGCTCCCCATTGTGTAAGAGGAGAGCCCCTTCATGGTTGGTCTTCAGGGGAAGTGGGTGTTGGAGAGAGAGTACAGTGTTGAAGTCGGCTTCTGGGTGAAACAGGCCAAGGCCTAGAGTTTTCCAGACTTGTGATTTCTCAGGCAGCATAATTTCCCGAAAAACCTGGTGCTTCTTCCATAGACTCACCTCTGCCTATGATGGAATTATGTCCCCATGTGTCCATTGTCAATCAGAAATACTGTGAGAAACACAACTTGAGCACCTAACCCACAGCATGAATTAATGACAGGACCCTGCGGTGCATGGGTGGTGGACGCTCGGGATCTCCTGACTGGCTGGGAGCCGCAGCCCTGTCCAACATCCAGACAGGGTGTCCTGTCACGCATTGCCAGGCTGGCAGCGGATCAAGCCGAGCACACTGCTCCCGAACGCAGATGCTTCTTGCACCAGTGTAAAGTTGAGGAATGATGAGTCAGGCTGCAGGGGCCGCCTGCCTTTGTTCCAGTTCCTTTTGTTTCTTTTGCCACTGCATAGCGCTGCCCCCAGGCTTGGACTGATGCCTGTGGGTTCTCGGTGTCTGCTGGCAGCACTTCCCAGTTGGAGCCCCTGCTCCTTGGTTGGGTGAGGGTCAGAGGTAACTCCCTGGAGTTACCTGTCTGGACGCCTCTCTCCACCTTTAACAGCGGCGTGTGCGAGAGGCTTCAGGTAAAGGACTTCCTTCCATTCTGCTCTTCTGAGATGTAGGACCAACGGTTTCTCTGATGCTGTGAGGCTCCAGATTCCTGGATTCTCAAGTGATCTAGATTTCTGACTGCAGGCAAGGAGGGTCTCGTTTAGCAGGTGTGCAGCTCCACATTGTCTTGCAACTGGCAAATTCTTGCCTCAGTTTCTCTTTCTTACAGATCTTACCGACAGTGGCAAGGAAAGATCATCCCTCGACTCCTGGCTGTTCTCACCGTTCCTCCGGAGCTCCAGGCCTCTCAGGCACACAGTCTGCCTTGTAAGTTCACAGGTGATGGTTTTACCAAACATTTTATTAAATCTGGCAGAATAGGGAGTACCAAAGTGTAATCTGCATTATCTGTTTCTTCACTGTCTATCACCTAATTTTTGAACCAGTTTAGAAACATTTTAGGTGTTGTTTTGAATTATCCTGCTTCCAGGTACTGATTTCTGTCTTATTATTTTAACTCTGTATTATAATTGTTTTATATTATTGCTAATTTCTTGGCTAAGCCAGGATGGAGGTTATATTTCTCTAACACAGAGATCCTGAAGTGCAATGGCTTAGGAGAAGTATTAGTCTGGCTGAAACAGGCTCTGAGGGCGGTTATGTTACACGTGGTCATGATGGGTCTAGATTTCTCCCATTTCATTCTCCCACAAACCTCCCCAAGTGCCCATTTTTATGGAAGACAGGGAGAATGGATTTGAGAGAAACAGGTAATAGTCACAAATCATTGAGTGAGTAGAACCCAGGTGTTTCAAATATGGTTTGTTAGTACCTTACAGATCATTGTCTTATGCTGTAATTTTAAGTCACTTTCCACAAATCCCTTTTTAGCTGGAATGGTGAATTTATTCATCCTTTTTCAACTGAAGGTAGTCCATCCCTTTCAAGGGCGGGTGGTCATATGTGGGGACGTTTGGGGTATTTGCTGTGTCTGGTGCTGTGTTCTCGACCTGTGTGTTCCCTCCAAATACATAGGTAGAACTCTAACCACCAATGTGTTGGTGTTAGGAGGTGGGGCCTGTGGGAGGTGGCTAGGTCCTCGAAGAGCTGTCTGCTCCTTCCACCACCTGAGGACTCAGTGAGACGGTAACATCTCTGGGTCAGAAAGTGGGCCCTCAACAGACTTCCCACTTTCAGAACTGTGAGAAATGATTTGGTTGTTTATAAACCACCCAGCTTGTGGTATTTTGCAATAGCAGCCTGGACAACCTGGGACATCAGGGGGCTGCCCCTCGCATTCAATACCACAGCGCTTACGATTTGAGGAGAGGGCTGTTCCTTCCCACTCAGCATTATCCCCCCCAGGATGAATGAACAATGAAAATCTGTAATCCAAGGCCTTCGCTTTCAGGTCGATAGATTCGGGGTGAGACACAAGTACACGTTTTCTGACCTCCTGTTGGGTTTACTTCCTATAAGCCAGTCCCCCAAAACTGTCTTAAGGGAAATTACACTTTTTTCTTCTGTAAATTGTGTTCTTGGTTGCTACCTGTTCTATAGCAGCGGTGGCTTACCTGTATAATCCTGTCTTTTCCTACCATATTTGAAGAGTGAAAACTTGGTTAAAATTAGCATGACAGTTGTAGAGGAAGGCGCTGAAAATCTAAATTCAGTTTCTCTATGTGCATGTATAAATTAGGAAGATAAACAGAAATATGGACGTGGCAATGAAGCAGAGACAATTGGGTCTGGGGTTTGTGGAGTCGATCCCATTGCTTCACCGTCATGTTCTGGCAAGTGTGGGTGCTGTGCTTTCCCACGAGGGGGAAGTGTTCAGCACTGACGTGTGCGGGACCGGGTGGAGCAACTGAGCCCATGGCAGTAGGAAGAAACCCGTGAGTTGAGAGGTAGAAGGGAGGCTTGGGGTCTCGGGACTGGCCCCAAGAAACCAGGGAAGGAGGAGGAGGAGAGCGGCTGAGTCAGCAAGCCACAGGCGTCCCTGCAGAGCCAAGCTCAGCAGGTGTGTCTGGAGGTGGGTGGTCAGGAAGCCAGCTGGAGCCTGGGCAGAGAAGGCCAGGCACTTAATGACACCGTGCAGCCTGACGCCCCTTATGCTTCCTGCTGCAAATCAAATAGGAGCCTCATGGGCACAACAGAGCAGAAACGAACCCAGCAACGTCAACCAGAGCGAATCCCAGGAGCAGGGTTCCAGAGCACGTGATCTGGGCATGCGGAAGGGAGGATGAAGCAAGGACATGGTGACTAGGTCACCCTGCCCGGAGTCCCAGAAGTGGACGTCAGCACAAAGCGGGATGTCACGTTGTCATCAGCCCAAGCGTGCCGAGGAGCCGGTGCAACCCCACCCCAGAGGGACAACGTGGCTCTCGGCTTCGTCTTTTTGTGTCCTTCCTTTCCATGTATTGCTTAAATGGTGAAAATAAATCTTTTAAAAATAGAGATGACAGCTTTTGGAGAAGAAAATATAAAACTAAATACATTATGCATCTATGCAGAAATAGAGTCCCAACAGAAACGTGGAAGGAGACGCACCTGGACCACCGTCTCTGATGACAGTCTGCCCTGCAGGGCACAGACGCACCCTTTCCCGCCGGCCTCTGCTGGTTATTCTCGCTGGGCGTTGTGTAGAGGGTTGGGGACGTGGGAACCCGGGCAGCGGGATGGTGAGCTTGCGGGGTGGTCTGCAGTCCGCAGCTGTCAGGTGCTGGAGCACTGAGTTCCTGCAAGCGTTCTGACTTCAGCGGCTCCACGTGTGGTTGAAACATGAGGGTCGGTAGCCCACAAGCCCCCTTAGAAGCCTGTTCCCTTTTCCCTGCTGCACAGTTGCTTCCCACTGGCATATCACCTTTGGTACCCAGGGAGGCACCTTCCTGGGCTTGGCCTGTACCTTTCCTCAGCAACGTAACTCGGCGGGGCTTCTAACGCCCGTCCTTTCTCTGGGAATGGTTCCCCCTACCTCAGGCAGGTGGAGTTGACTTTCTCGTCTTTTCAGGACAACTTCAGTTTAGCAACTTGCTTGGTGTGTTTGGGAGATGAGATGACCAGCTGCTCCCAGGCCCTTGCCAAACATCCCCTTAGATTATACTGCCCAGTCTGGAATTCCAGAGTTTAGGAAGGGAAGAAGAGGGATCTAGGTAATGGATATTGCAAGATCATTGTCCTCCCTCCCAGTTCTGAAATCTCTCACTGCTGTGAATAGCAGAGCCACTGTTGGCTCAGCGCAGGTGGGGTGGCAGTGGTGGGTCACTGTAGTCACCACCAAGACCGTTCTGGAGTCTTCTGGGACACAACTCTGCAGTTTGCCTCCCTTTGACTGGATCCCAGCCTTCGCTGTGACAGGTGGTGCCTGTGGTGTGGCCAAGATTCATGAGGGAGATCCCCGAAGGATAGAGCTTTAAGGGACTCGCGGACCATCTGCCTCAGTCCTCTTCCTACAGACTGGGAAGTGGAATCCCGTGGAACACTAGCTGGGAAGCCAATGAAGACGGATCATCAGTCCCACGAGCCGGGAATCCTTCTGGTTCCTTGCCAAGAGACTGTGTGCATCTCCTTGACATCAGGTGGAGACTGCACACAGGTACCCCAGGGTTCGCTCCATAAACGGACGCTTCTCAGGGCGCTTTATTCTTTACGTTCTGTACGACAACGCCATTGCTTGCAGCAATTTCTAGCACTACCTACTCAGCACAGAAGAATCAAAAGTCCCTTTCCCTTGTTTTTCTTCTGCTTTTTGTTTTGTGACTTTTCTCCAAGGAAGACCTGAGCAGAACTGAGAAAGAGGAGGGATGTTTAAATCTCCTTCCTCCTTTGCCCCAGTCCCTGTTGGAAATCTCCTTCTCTTTTCCTCACTTCAGTATCCTTTCACGTTTAATCTTGAAGTGCAACGTGTCGTTTGACCACTTGGCTAATATCTCATGCAGCCACATGCCACAGCCTCTGGAGTCGTGGGAATCATTCCTTGCAGATGGCCGGGTCTCCTTCTCTCTAGACGG
Source organism: Sciurus carolinensis (assembly GCF_902686445.1). Lineage (NCBI taxonomy): Eukaryota > Metazoa > Chordata > Mammalia > Rodentia > Sciuridae > Sciurus > Sciurus carolinensis. The sequence goes on from NC_062222.1 coordinate 8,217,752, forward strand.
TGTCTCAGCTGAAGTGTTTCCTGGTGGGTGCTTGGGCTTGTGACTGCCCTACGTTGTCAAGAGCAACATCTTCAGCATCAGTTAGGGATCGGTGGGAAGCCCAGAAGTCTGGTTCTGTGGCCATGGCGTGACATGGTCTCTGTTGATTCACTTATTTGCATTTTTTTCATTGAATGGATATTAAGTGAGTTCCTACTGTGTGTTCGTTGCCGGGGCGGCTGCTCTTAAGGAGGCAGGCGCCTGCTCTTCAGTGGATCATGGTCTAGTTGGGAGGTGTGCAGGAATGTGAGTGGCTGTGTGACCTGCGGGGACACCCACTCTGAAAGGCCTACGGAAAGGGCTCTCGTGGGAGAGCAGAGCGTGCTTCACTTCATCTTGGGGGCTGAGAAGTCCTGGGGGTGCTCGAGAGCTTGAGCAGGTGCTGAAGTATGCGAAGGCTTTGGGCAGGCGGTCGAGGAAGGAAAGAAGCTTCGGGCAAAGAAGCAAGTCCATAAGATGGCACCGAGGATGGGAAAATGTGTCCTTTGGGAAATTGCGCCTGTTTTGGGGTGGCCAGGGGTTGAGGCAAAAGGTAAGACTGGCAAAGCAGAGGAGACCCGGATCACAGAGCCTTCTCAGACACACCCTTTACCATGAACTGAACGGAAAGCTACGGGATTGCTCTTTAATCTGCTCCACCAACTGGAAAACTGACCTGGGCAGTCGCGGGTGGGCTGAGGGAAGCTGGTGTCTCACCAAGACAGGGCAGAGAGATAAATTCAGAGTCAATGATCCTAGCTCAAACGGAAACGCTGGTGGTCTGAGACCAGGCTGTAGTAGTTGGGGTTCACTGAGGGTGTCCAGCTGTCGTAGCATTAGACTTTGGAGGATTTGGTACCTGGCTGACTGGAGAATGAGGTAGACTTGAATGACATCCGACATCTGCACTGGTACCATTTGCCATGATAGGGAGCGGGTGCAGGTCATCCACTGTGGGCAGAGTAAGAAGCCTGTGGGCTCCTGAGTGACTCTGCGGAGGAAAAAGGCAGCTCACTCGTCTGCAGCTCCGCAGAGATACTGGACTGGAAATATGGACTTGCTGGTCACTGGCACTTTTGGTAGCTGAAAATATTCATTTGGATGTGGTAATCGGGCACCAAAGCCAAATGAAATAGTAGGTGAGTCAGCTTCCAGTGTAAATTGCAGCTCCAGCTCTTATGGGCTCTGTCACTCCAGGAAAGTTCCCCCACCTCTCCAAGACTTTGTTTTCTTATCTGTAAAATGGGAATACTCTTAGTAAGTGCCTCATGAAGCACGTAAAGTCCTTGATCGACAGCTGAGCACATTGTAAGTACCAATCAATATTGGTTGCTATTCTTGATAGCATTAAATTGAGATTCTAAAGTGAGAGCTGAAAAGAGGATTGCAGATGTGGGACATTCGGCATTCCTGAGAGAAACAGATGGAGAGGCTGCAGAAGGGATGGGGCAGAGCATGAGCAAGAGGCAGTTCCGAAGCGGGGAGGGGACGCATTTCCATAGCAAGGGGTCAGCACCGTCCAATCTAGTTTGAGCCCAAGAACAGTAGATTTGGCGAACAATGGGATACATTTCAAGAACAAACAAGTTGGATTTGAAAACAGAAGGCAGACCGTAGCAGATTTAAAAGTAAATGAAAGATTAGGTGATAGAGAAATGGAGTGCAGAATATTGTTCTGATATGCTGGGCTACAGAAATAAAGAGAATAAGTATTTAGGAGAGGCTTTGAAGCAGACAGAATTTTGTAAAGATGGAAAGATGTGGCATGTTCGTAAGACGAAGGAAAACACAAAAATATGCAGGATGCTGAGATGTAGACTAGATCTCAATGTTGATCTGCCCTGTGCCAAGTCAAGTGTGTTCACTCCTGAGGTCCCAGTCACAGGAGCAAAGAGGAAGAGAGCTAGTGTTAGCTAATTGCCAGGCATTGTGCAAGATTTTGCTATTCCACCATTTATTGTACCTGCATGGAGGCCTGGCAAGAGAGTTGCCCATTAATAATACATATTTCAACTCCAAGAAACTAAGGCTTAAAAAGAGGAGATGATTCAATCATGGTCACAAATCAAAATTCGGCTTTGACCAAGTTCTGATGCTTTCAAAACTTGTATCATGTCTCCTGAGCTATTCAGTGACTTTGTTTACAGATGATTCTTGGAGAAAGCATCTGTATGATGATGGATGGCAGACCGTATCGGCATGCTAACTGCATCCCTTGGATCCCTTCTTTGTTTTCCTGCACACTGGAGCTCACTGTTCTTTCCCTGAAGCCAGCACCTGTACCGCACTGTTGAATTTTGTGGGCTGCAAAAGGCTTTCCAGGGCATGGGGGAGGGGAAAGGCCTGGGAAATTAGGTTGTCTACTTCGACTCTGTATTGCTAGTCCTTAAGCAGTGAACCTGGATGCTGCGTTGTGCTCCACTTTCTGGCCCCCTAGGTGCGACTTCTACTGTCACTGTTTCCTTCAGGGTGTAGAGCTGATAGCTACCCTCTACAGTACTATGCTTGATGTCCTATCTCCAGTTGGCGTCTGTATTGGTTTCCTGTTGGTGCTGTAACAAATTATCACAACTTTAGGGACTTAAAACAACAAAAATTTATTACTTATGATTTTGTATTTCTGCAGATCAGAAGTCCTGATTGGGTTTTTCTGGCTAAAAGGTATTGACTGTGATATACTCATTTTGTAGGATCTGAAGGAGAATCTTTTCCTTGTTCACTCAGGTGCTGGGTCAAGTTCAGTTTCATGTGGTTGAGGTCCTGTTTCGTGCCTGGCTGTCAGTTGGGCCCCACCCTCTGCTTCTGGAGGCCTCTCTCTAGTACTGTGCTTGGCCTTTGGTCCCCAGAGCACAGAGCATCAACTCCTCGTGTTGCCATCTCCTGACCTCCCCTCCTGATGCCCTGTCACTCATGCGAGAAGACTGCTCATTCATACAATCCAGGATTATCACATAGCATACGATCTGCTGATTAGCAACTGTAATTCCACCTGGAGTCTTGAATCCTTGGGCCATGGAAGGCCGTATGTTCATAGGTTCTGGGTATTAGGAGGCAGACATCTGGGCAGGGGACATTACTCTGCCAACCACAGGCTCCTCTCCTTGTGGTCCCCATTCTCTGCCTACTGTCCTTTCCTAACAAATCACTTTCACAAAAATCTTAATCTCAGGGAATCTTAATTTTCAGGGAATTCAGCCTAGATGGTGACGAAGCCTCAGAAATAGAGGTTAGCGTTGGTTGGTGAGTCGGGAATGCCTGGTGGGAGCACGTGCCTCTCTAAGTAGTCAGACGGTAGCACCTCTGCGCTGTGTCCATCCTCCCTGGGCTCATGGCCTTCTGGCAGCCAAACAGGAAAGACGGGGAGATGGCTAATGAGGTTCTCCCTGCTCACCTGCAACCCTCCAGGCCTCAGAAGCAAGGTACCCGGCAGCCCGGCCACCAGCGCTTACCAACACAAGCCGGCGATTTGCACAACGTCAAAGGCGACTGCTCATTACTTAGCACAGATTCGAGCCCAGGCTGTCCCAGTTTGTTGCTGTGTTGGAGAGGCATAGAAAATGAACACGCCACCCAGTTCAGGGTCAGTATGCAAAACAGGAAAGGGAAAAATGGAAGCTTGACAGCCTGTCACGATGATGATTAGCTGTCTCCCTGAGTCCTGTGGGCTCCCATGGCCGCACACACAGCTAGCCGGTAACACTCTTCCCTCTCTCCTCTTGCTGGTGTGTCATTAGTGTCTATTCATACTGCACCGAGTCCTTGTTCTCCAGGTACACAGGTGCTCCCCCTACCTGTCTGCAGCAGGGTCCCCGGGAGCAGGTCCAAACCCAGGACACTTTCTGATGTGTGAGCTAGGGGGATCAGAGGCTCTGCCAGGTGATAAAATAAGGGGTTCAAACGGAGCAAACCCTGCTGAGCAGAGTTTACATCCGGTCCTTGAAAATACCACTTCAGAAGCCATTAGCAGGAAGGCAGCGGTGACGGAGGCCTTGGTGTTAATGGCTCTGATATGTGGCCCACACTTTCTTTCCTTTACCTTCACTCCCTTTCTTTCCCCAAACCCAAAGCTCCAATTTAGACTTACACTTCCCTTACAACATAATCCTCACTCCCTGAAACGTACACCTACATTCCCGACTCCACAGGACAGCTCCGTTCATAATGCTCCTCAGGAAAAGCTTTTTATCGTTCCGGATTTTATACTTCTCCACGTTTTTTTACTACTCCTTTCAAAATATACATTCTTAATATCCCAACAAAGGGGAGCAGATTAAAAAGAGAAATACCATAAAATAATTCAGCGAAGAACTAATAAAAGATGCAGTCAATCAAGTGAGTGACAGTAGTAGTTTCTTTTAACATCAAATCTAATGGTTTCTTTTTCTAGTACAAAAGTGCTCCATTAACAGTGTGAGCCTTTTATTTAGGTAATTCACACGAGTGGTTGCCAGATGTAGTTTATTTTCAGGAGGGCACACTTATAGAAGCAGCACACTGAGCCGGAGACAGAGTTATCTCTTTCTGGTGTACTCTCTAATGACCTTTCAGAGTGCAAATAGCATTGAAATCCTAAAACTGAAACCCTCAAAATCAGATTGCAGGAGCGCTTCACATTGGAAATGACGGCTGGTCTGCATAGAATCACCCAGTGACTCCTCACCTGATCGTCTCTTACTGCTCTGGCCCTCTGCTCTGTGGCCGCCCACTCTGGCAGACAGGCCTGCATCAGACTGCGCATCTCTCTCCATTCCCTCTGTCAGTCAGAGCTCACCTGCTTTAACCCTCTTGTCCCCAAAAGCGTTTGCATCAGATGCTCCAGTCACGATGTGATGGTTAATAAGTTCCTGCTCTGAGAGATCTTTAAGCAATGGGCACTTTCTCCAGTGACGCCTATTACCCAGAGAAGCAGCCAGAACCAAGTCAAACAGAGACGAATGCAAACGGGTTTGTTCTCCAAGAGGCTTGGGTTGAAATCCAGACGTGCTGTGAATTAACTAGCGCACTAACCAGTTACTCATCTCCTAGGACACTTACATCCTATTTTGATGGAAGTGTGGACAGCAGTGTCTAAATTTTATTCTGTCATCCAAAAATATATGTTGAAAACCTAATTTTAAATGAGAAGAGGTGGATTGAGATACCTGATATGATGTCTAAGCGTCATTTTCCTAAAAAGTTATTTCAAAAAATGTTCTTAGGTAATGAAAATGGCTAGGAAGATAGTTTTAGTCTTTCAATTCACATTGTCATCTAGCAGCTTACTCTGTTGATCAGTGTGGGGCCGGCTCTGGGGGACAGACACCTAAGTACTTCAGAAGGGTTTTGGGGACATTGAGATCTGATCTTGGTGAAATGTGATAGATGATCTTACATCAGGAAGTCTATCTAATGTTGAGAAGACAGGCAAGTGTCTCACATTAAAGACGACTTCTTAAGAATGGATGGAGGAATGCTTTTGTGCTAATAACCTAGGAGGCACAGAGGTCTAGGGAGAGGAGCTTTGTTGTAAGAGTAGGAAACTAGAGTTTCAGTCTTGGGTGTGCTATTTAAGATATATGTCCTCAGAACAATCTTGAAACGTCCATGCTTTGATTTCCGCCTCTGTAAAGCATGTGGATGTCGTGGGCTATCTCTAAGACTGTTTCTAGGTTTCTAGGTTAAGAATCATTGCGAACTGTGTTCTCATAACATCTCATGCAGGAGTCGGCATGGCTTGGGCTATATTGGGTCAAGGCTGGATAAAACCCTTGTGAGCACTTCAACTCCCTTCCCTGGTTCTCTCGGCTGACTTTTGTTTCCTCTTTTCTTCTCTCACCTTCTGTTCTATCCATTAAACCTCTTGCATTGAACACGTCAGGTTGAGTAGAATTTCCTTGATACCAGGCTTGCTGGGGAATTGTCCTCCCTAGAGGAGTCAATAAGCTACTTTGTTAGTATGACAAAGGGAAGAATAATTCAGAGGGAGGAATGCAGTGCGTTACAATGTGTAAGGAAGGGCTTCTGAGATGACCCAGTTCTGGGATAAGGACAAAATCGAGTGCCAAAGGGAAGCAGAAGGAAGGAGAGCCCAGCCAGCTGAGCGGCGGGTCCCCTGCTGAGGTGGAGAGGCTGCTGTTTGCAGGGTCACCAGGAGAGGGTATTTGTTAAGTGCTTTCCCGAAACCTTCAGAAGACACTTTCAGTAACTTGACATAGATGAGGAAACTGAAGACCAGAAAATTTAATTTCATTACTCAAGGTGTACTGCTGGGAAGCAGCATAGCCAGCATACAAATTCAAGCCATTCTGCTCCAAAGTGGGAACCTTTTCCCACGGGGTTCTCTGGATATCCAGGTCCTGGGAAGAAGGATTTGGACTGTAATTAGTTGTGAACCCTGCGTGGGGCTGAATGTGACAGACAGGCACGCAGCCAATCAGGAGGAAGCTTGAGCTGGGTGGGTGGGACATTCCTTTCTTCTATCGTCCTGGTCTCTCTCTCTGGCTGGGCCCAGGGAGGGCTGGCTTTATCTGCTGCATAGATTAAAGGGAAGGTGGAATATTAAACTGTAGCATTCATGGGTGGTTTTCTGAGGTTAGGTAGCCACGGGCAGCATGGGAAGACGTAAGGTAAAAAGCATTTGGAAGTGTGAAAGTGTGCGCGTGCTTCGAAGCGTTATCTGGGTGACTCGCTGAGAAGAGAGGTTAATGCAGTCACTGAATTTTTCAGTTGTTTAAAGAATAATCTACTCTCTTGTGCCAGACTAACAGGGCTTCCTAACAGCCACATAAAAAGTAAAATAAGATATACCAAACCATGTTGTCCTTGAAGCTCTCTTCATAAGCTTATTTAAAATTAATGCACTTGAATAGAAGAGCCCACCTTTCTGTGGCACCCGGTGGCTTCAAGCTGCATCCGATACATATTAATAAGTGAGGAGAACGTGGTTCCTGCCACACTGGCTCTGTTTTCGTCCTTTTGACGCTGTTCTTGCTGTCAGGGCCTTCTTCTCAGATAATGAAAGGCAACGCAAGTCGCATAGACACTCATTCCTTCCTCCTCTCAATCCTCTGTCCTGTCATCTCTCAGCAACGGAAACTCCCATTAGCGTTCATTTTAATAAGCCCGTTTCTTCGGGTTATAAGTGACAACTTTTAAATTAGTGCGGATCTGTGCCAGTTTTCAAAGGGGGGCATCAACATGTTACTCTCTCACAATTAGGTTTTAATTAGCAAGGTCATTGCTAATTTTAAGCAAATACAGCAGGGCACTCTCTCTTTTCTCCTCCCCCATTTTGGCAATGTCTGGTGGATAATGGAACAATATATTTTATCAGGATGCTCCTCGATAATGTCAATAATGTCAACAAGGCAGGAAGCCAGAGCTGCTCCCTCCAGTACTTATGCATGACTTTCCTCTCATTATCATTCTTCCTCGTCTGTGTCCTGCTTCTGGGCCTCCGTGGCTACCCATCAGGAAGACTTTATAAGGCTATTTTTCATTCATTTTTTTTTTTCTCACTACAGTTAAGAAAGAAGAAATAAGACTTAATACTAAATCTGGGCTGAAGTTTCAGGGGGGAAAAATCCAGAAGGTTTGTTTAATGAAGAGAAACCGGTCATTACTGGGGGACTCAATAAGAGGATTTGCTGGGGCCTGGGGCCTGCTGCCCATATAGGTTCTTTCTGCAGATTGAGGGTGGATGGTGGGAAAACTGAGGTTTGCTTCTGTCCTCTGCAGTCTCTGCAACACGTTGGCCTCCCAGCTGCTTCTGACATACCTGGCCACCAATACGGCCGCACTGTTCATGCTAGCTCTCATTGGTGGACTATCCAAATCTCAGTCCTCAGCCCCCACATCACATGCAGAGGTCTTTTGAATTAGATGCTCAGATTGAACTGGGGGAATGGCACATTTAGTTACAGCCCCCTTCCTAAAACTCAGGTGCAACTAGTTAGGGCAGGCCATCTGCTCTCCCCAACACAGCAAAACCCTGAAAGTTCAAAACAAGCTTATTGCTTTTGCAGATAGTGGTCTGGAAAGGGGCTCTCAGTGGTGTGCTCCTTTAAGAACCATCCCACAACACCAACCTCAATGTCTAACAGACCTATGAAAGATAAACTACACATATTCTTGTTTTAGAAACAGTTTTGTCCAGTCTAATACCCTACCTATTCTCTTTTTTGCAAGTCCACAAAACACCTTGCTGTGAGATGTTTATAAGATTAGTTCATTCATTTGTTGTCTTTAAAATAATCGAAGCTGAGTTTGATTTGCGGTCTGTCACCACGGGCAGCGGTATAAGCAGTAGAGAACCGTGTTGTCTGGTGTCCAGTTCTTGGAAATGGAACTTCAGGGTTGGAAAGCGCTCGGCTTCCGGTGCTGTCTTCTAGTCCTGCAGGAAGTACAAAGAAGTGAGTGGAAATGGAAAACAGCCCTGCAACCCCGAGTTACAGAATCTTCTTACAAGGGGTGAATTTTTAATTGGAGTTAAATTCTCACTTTCTCGGTTGGAGTACAATCACGGCTACCTCAACAGTTTTTGAATATGAGTGGAAGCACATGCATGTGCTGGGACTTAACTGGACGAGGGATGACCTCATGCCTCAGGGTCCTGGAGATGGGCACCCGTTGATGGGTTTGTCAATGGAGCAGTTTCTTGCTGAGGTCCCCATCTCCTGGGTTCTGTAACGTGGGGGACAAAGGTGACTATGACAGTCAGGAAGGAAACCCAATGCAGAATTTCAGCCCAACACAAACAATTTCTACTTTGGCAGGACCACTCCATCTTCTCTTCAGACTCTCAGGAATCCAAGTTCCAGTGCAATGGCTTTGTGCTGTTTGGAGCTTGCTTATGGTTAGTTTCTGTGCTTTTCAGATCTAAATTGTTAGAATATCAAATACATATTTGTAAGTAACGCTGGCAACCTTTCTTCTCTCATAATTGCCAATATTCTTTGGCGTGATAAGAAGCCACATTGTGTTCCTCTCAAGGAAGGCTCTCATTTTCTCCAACAAGCCACCGAATGTTATTAGAGAACCTCACTGAAAGCTTTGGCAGGAAAAATGTGTAGGAGCAGAAAGCAAAACACAGCAGCTCCTACCACGGCGCTCACGCAGCTCCCACAGAGCTATTGAGCTCCTCCTGAAACTCATCGATTTTATCCGTAACACAGGTAAAATGTATCCTAGCAAGATCAACCCGGAACTGTTCCCCAGTTAAAAAAGCAACAAGAAGATGTGAGTATGGCTTTTTTTTTTTTTGAAGGAACAGAAACACATGAGATAGTCTCCAGTGACAATGTGGAAATGTCCTTTCCTCACAATGAGGGTTGAATGCCAGTCTTAGACACGGTGAGATAGCATTTAATATTGTCATCTATATAAAGAGCGCTGTGTTTACAAGGCAGGCTGGAGAGTTGGCTCCTTTTCTTCTATAGCCCTTTCTATACTCAAGATCTCTGTTGTTGTAGATAATTCAAAGAATGTTAATTGAACAACTATTATGAGCAAATCAGTGTGTAAAAGTAAAAAAAAAAAAAAAAAAAGCAAGGGTTTTAAAAATAAGCAAGCAAGACATAGACCATGGAATAAAGGAGTTATAACTTGGTAAGAGTAAGACAAGTAAGTGAGCAACAATATAACAAGGAGGAAGTTGCTGCCATGGCTCCAGACAAGCATAGACTGAGGGACACTGGTGGACATTGAAAGGTCTCAGTGAAACTGTGTTATGGAGTTATTTGATTGAATTGCATACTAACTTTAAAGAGCAAAGGCTATGTTTTATGTTCCTTGTACACACAGATAATACATTTTGTAAGTTTTTCAAGTCATGGAATGTTCATTAACAACTATCACACCAAGAAGTCACTGGAAAATGAAAGTGTACCATGTGACCAGCTGGACTGGCCCAGGGAAGCATGCCTTTGGTCATTTACTTCCCATGCTTAATGGATTCCTGATAGATCCTGATGAAGAGGAGAGTGGACTGAACTCCAGGCATAGCTATAGAGCCAACTTCAAGCTCTTGGGTCCTCTGAGAAGTCAACTCCCTGGGACTGTTTGGTCCTGAAGAAGCACCAAGGGTAGCCTGAAGCACTTGTGCTTGAACATTAGCCTGACTGCACTTAGAGAATCTAGCGTGTGAGGACCCCAACACATTCTTGCCTGGGTCTTCAGGACCATGAATACTTAAACTACCTCTAGTTTTCCAATTGTTCCAGAAGCTTCTCCCCATGCAATTTTCATTGTCAGTTCTGAATAAACCCCTAGGGTTCTACTGGGGATGCACATCTGGGTGGTGGGCTTATGAGAGAACCTGAAAGACAGGGGTGGAGGCTCTTAGGCTTCAGTTTTAAGGCTGCCCATTACCTGAGTGCTGGGACCAGCCTTTAGATGGTACTGACACGCCCAATGCCACAACTCATTCGGTGTCTGAAAGGAGCAGACTTGGATGTCTGATGAATAAATGACAAGCCCCTAGTGGACGGCAAGCCAAAAAGACGCAGGTGTCAGGAGGCGCTGCACCAGGGAGATGAGACACCATCTGGACCAGAATCGGAAACGAGCCAAGAAGAAGGTCTACAAACTCCCCCCTCAGACAGCTCCTGGGCTCAGCCCAGATCTCCTGACGAGTCCACGTCAGCCAGGTTCGCGAGCCCCACCGATCATCCTGGAGACCCCGAGACCCCGCTGCTCTGACGGCTTCGCCACCCGCGGAGCCCGCCGGTCTTGATTCCCAGACCATCGGCCGGAGGGAGTTCCGAGACCAGCCGTGTCTGCTCTCCAACTAGGACACGTCGCATTCGGGGTCGTCGGAACCCACAGGGCAGAGAGGACTTTGGACTTGATTGAGGTGTGTTTATTTGCCATTCGATTTGACTGATGTGTGATATTAGGAATATTAAGGATTGTGCTGTCCCCAGTGTATCAAATAAAGCCAGCTTGTTTGGAACCAAATTCTAGTCGCTCGCCTCTCTGCCGCTTGCCTCTCTGCCGCTCGAGACAGTGTCCATGTTGCTTTAGAAGTCACAGGTGGGGACACTTCTGCTCCAGGTGTCCAGTATGAGGAATGACCACATTTGGTTCCAGCTTTTATTTTTAAGCTTTTACTTGTTTCTGTTTTTAAATTGAATGATTATTTTTGCACTGCTCAGACACCCGCAGATGTTTTGCTTTGTCAGGAGTCGCTATGCTGTGGTGAAGAAGCGTTGGAACACATGGAAGACTGTTTTCCTCACACACCGTGTCGGGCAAGCTAGTAAAGGATGCAGATAGCACCAGGCTATAATGTGGATTTGAGTTCAAATTTTAAAATTTAGACCTTAATACATTAAAATACATGTGAGACCGAATTAGGTTGGGCTTACATTTTGCTAATGTATCACATTTTTTCACTCATTTCTCTGACTTTAAGACCTGGCAATTAGAAACTAGAGGCATAAAAAAATAGGCTCAGAGTAAATTTTAAGGAATCATCTAGTTCATTCTTCTGCCTTGGGCACATTCAGACTAAGCTCCTCTTTGGTGGGGAGACTCTCCTTTTTGCAAATACCTGCTGGGATGGAAATTCTAGCATTCCCTCTAATGCCATTACGATCCACAGAAACAACTTGTTTCCTTCCAAAATAAATGGTTTTCTTAGCTATTTTGTCTCTGGCAATGTCCATTTCAGGAATAATAAATTTCAGTGTAAATGCCACATGTCTTAAAAAGTTTTAGTAGAATATATTGGATGGAGAGAAATACATATTTGACGGTGAAGAAAAAAGTTCTTTTCTTCCAGATCAAGGTTAATTTTAATAAGGAAATAGAAAGCCCATCACTAATGCCTTTGCGTTAAAGCTCACTTCCTCTTGAATGAACCTGAAGGATGCTCTTGCATATCAATGTTGTACCAAAGGCTGTCATTATCTCTCTGGTTTTGTTTATTCAAATATTTTCCCCACATGTGATTTCTTCATGTAAAAACTAAATAGATGAAAAACACACGTCTTTTAAGTCTTTTAAGAAGCCTATCAATCTCTCTTTAATGAAGGCACCCTTCAGAGCAATGGACCTATTTAGAGATTGTTCAAAAGATGGGTTTACTTTTATTAATTTTTTTTTATCTGACTTTTGATCAGAGTTGGTAAAGTAGAGATCAAACAGAAACCAGGTTTCTCCTTTTTGTTATTATTCAAGGTTTTTCACCTTCCTGGTGTCCCTGATTGCTGACTCTTCTCAACACAGCAGGATCCAGTCCTATGTGGAGAAAGGGTTAGAACAGTCACACATTGGTGACCCCCCCCCCCAACCTCCTGCAACACAACTGAGTTAAGCAGGGGAAAGAATTGTTATTTAGTTAGTTGGTTGTATAATTTAAGCCATTAACCACATAAGTGTGGCAGTGTGCTGTAACTGAAAAGCTAATAACTCACCCTTGTCAAAAAAAAATGTAGCTTTTTTTTCCCTAGCTATGAAATTAACTATCAATTCATATGCAATCCCAGACCAAAATGGTGGGGCACCAGATGCACTAGTGCATGAGAATGGAAGTAATTGTTTGTGGTTTTCATGAGAAGATTGCCAGTTTGCAGCATTTAAATTACACACAAACTGGTTTTTACATCTCTAATTGTAGCTCTGTTGTTTTCAGGGAGGGTTGAATTGACATTGACAAACATAGACTTAGAAAGAATACAAAGACAGGAAAACAGCACTACATTTGCCCCAAAATGATTCAGTGAATAATGCTGCAATGTTCTATTTATTCCTCGATATGCCAAAAATTTCCTTTTTTCCCCTAAGGAGCGATGCTGACTTTGGTAAGTTAATGAGAAATAGTTACTGTAGGGAGGTTGAGCAAATCAACACACGACTTTTGTGAATTATTGTATGCCTGCTCTTTTATTTTTTTTTTTTTTAAAGAAAGGCTTGAATTTAATGTAATCTCTTGCCTGTTTCTTTTCTTTACCTCAAAATTTTCTATTTACTTTCAGTGCTTAATTGACCAGTCCCCACTTTTACCCATTTAAATTTGTCTATGACAACATATTAGTTCCGTGTTAACAGTCCCAGGTACGATATTTTACTCATCACTCTTTGCTTTAATCCTCAACACCTCTGTAAAGCAAGACCCCTGACCTCTCAGGCCTGGAGAACGGCAATCTGGTTTATCAGAGAAACAAAACAGCAGAACAAAGGTAATTCCGATTTTGAGTTTGTAAAGCCAATTGAGTGTGTGGTGTTAATTCTAGCGTTCAAACAACTGCAACAAGGAACCCATTGCCAAATCCACAATTCAGTATTGGGTACTTTGAAAAAACACTTTTGATTCTTCAAGGATCATACTGAGTTAAATACTTTATGAAGATAGACAATGGCTTGGTGAGAGGGAATTCAAGTCACATGCGTTGGGGGAAAGGGCCATGTTAAAAGCAGAGAACAAATGAAAAAAGAAAACCCTTCTACGTGTGGGCAATGATACAAAGAAAGCTGCCTACGTTTTGCTTGGCGTGGAATCTTGCAAGTTCATGCAGTGAGAATAATGGGTGAAACCATTTGTGCAGATACTTCAGCAGAGCTGGACCCCGTGCATGCGCACAGAGGGCCCGGCTGGGGAAGAGTCATTGTTTACCTTAAAAGCAAGAAGCCCAGAGCCTCATAATGTTCATGATCTGAAGGAGGTGTTGACGTGGGGACACTGGCACAACTGAGGCTTCTCTAGGGAAGCATGCCACCACCAACTCACTGGATTCCTTTTATGTTTTCCGCCATCCAGAGTATGGATGTGGGACCCAGTCCCCTGGAGAGATTGACTTCTCCGCCCAACCTTCCTCGCTTCCACTTCTTTATGGTTAGACAGTGTCAAACTACAACGGGCTGCTTGGGACATGTTCTGCACCAGGACCGGTGCGTGGACAGGCAGAGGGACAGCTGTCAGGGTGGTTTTACAGGCAAGTGAAGGGGACCTATAAGCTCTTTCCTGTCCAATGCATCCTTAATTTTCATTTATTTAGAAATCTGGCCTCTGATTTTGCTTCCTTGACTTTGGGTCACCTCCTCTTCCTGGTGTCTGGAGCCGTGCGGCCGTGTGGCTGCAGGTGGAGGTGGTATCAGTGACACAGCCTTCCTGTGCATTCTGTCCCCTTTTATCCTGATGCTGGCAGAGTGGCCCCTAAGGCTTTGGCAACGCTCTTGAAGATGTCACACCAGCGTCCCTGGGAACCAAGATTTTCTTTTACTTTTTAGAAACACATCTACTTGCCTGCCGGTCTCACGTATAGTTTAGATTAAATTAGGAGGAATTGCAAATCACTGCACTACGATTCAACTTGGAAACGATTACATGAAGCCATCATCGTGACCTCTTTAGTTTACCTAGAAACTTGTCCCCCTTGTCTCCCAGAAGCAGGGTGTCTTGGCAAACTGTATCTCAAATGCAATGATCGTTCTACTAATCCTACCAATTAGGATATTAGGATTAGTTTATCTTCTAGTAGATTTCCAGTAGCCAGGGTTCTCTTGTTATTGTTTGACTTCTATTTATATGTGAGACAGCTGGGCTGAGTCACCTGCACCTTCTTGCGTTGGTCTTTCTGTGGCCAGGGGCGTGTGTGACAGGAGAATATTCTGAAATATTAGTGTTTGAGCTTTCCTTCTCCCTTTTCTTCTCAAGACTTTTCCTCTAGTCAATCACAGATACCTTCTTTGCCTCTGGGGAGACATATGATTGTTTCATGGGAATGAAAATAGCAAGAAGCAATCAGAGTGTGTCTTTAAAAAAAAAAAATTACAAAACAGAACTCCCCAAACAGATTTTTGAGAATCAAAAGGGAAAGCCTCAGGGTATCAGGGCAAAGAGTTTATTCTCTCATAGAAATAGATTTCAAAAAAATAGAGCTATTCTGTCCCCTCCTCTGTGAGTGAGGATACTATACGGGAGAAAGGGGAAGAAATGGTGGGGGTGGCCAGGGAGGAAGTCACTATGGTGGTGGAGGGGAGAATCTTAGGGGAAGAGTAGGCCAAGGTAGTGGCACTGGAGGGCATCCTGCAGGGTACGTGGAAGCAGAGTATGAATATTCTGTCTGGAATGGTTTTATACAATAAAGAATTTCACCCATGTTGGTTGTACCAATGATCTATTACACTGTAACAGATTACCAAAAATCGAATGACTTAAGACAACCATTGAATCACTTCTTATCTCTCACAGTTTCTGTGGGTCAGGAATCCAAACAGCTCTTAGCAAGGATGGCTTTTTTTCTGCTCTGTGTTATCTTATCAGGTGGAGTATTCAAAAGTTGGAGTCTGCATTGTGTTCTACCGGAATATTTGCTGAGAGGTCTCAGTTACACATACACCCCCGGCACACACGAGTAACCACATGTGATGATGGATGCGCTGTTGCTTGTCTACAGTACCATGTTACTATGTGTGAGTATATCAAAATGTGTCATACACCTTAAATATCTATAATAAAAATTGGGTGCTGAAATCCTCCTAAGACTCATCTGCCCTCATGTTTGGTGGTAGATGCTGACTGTCAGCTGTGGGCCTACCTGCAGCTGCTGGCTGGAGCAGGTACCTGGGACTTCTCCATGATACCTGGACTTCCTTACAACATGAAGGTTGGGTTCCCTGGACACACGCCAATATAGAGAAAGTGTGGCAGAAAACTAAAGGCGGGACTCACAGCGACTTTTATGGACTCGCCTTCAAAGTCTAACAGCATCGTTCTGCTGTTCTACCTGATAAGGCAGTTAAAATGTTTCCCTCAAGTTCAAGGGGAAGGAACACAGACCCTGGGTCTTGATGGAGGAATACCAGTGCCACAGGGGTAAGGTGTCCGGAGTGGGATCTGTGAGCTGCTGCCATGGTGAACTGGTGCATCCAGGCTACAATAGAGACATGGTGGATTCTAACAGCACAATTTCCAAAGAAAGGCAATCAAGAACTGAACACTGTTCAGTGTTTTATAATAAACTTTGGGAAAAGTGACATTCTCCTGAAATAAAGAGAGAGGCTTTCATCAAAATTGACTTTCAATTTCTTAGATGTGTAATTAATTTGTCTTGGAATGTAATAGAGATATTGCACATTGTCATGATTTATATCTACCAATTTTATCTCAAGATGCTTTGTCACATTTTTCTACTTTTCCTATTTTTCTCATTTGAAATAATACTTTTTGATATCTGAAATGGGAGGATACATTCAAACTTTTACATAATTCTCTGACTATAAAGCAAGTTTTATTGTTTATATATTTAATAGTAGTGTCTATGTGATGAATGCATGAATTATTAAACAGAAGTATATGGAAGTTATCTTGGTGGAAGAAAAGTAATTATTTCTTTCTAAAATTTTTCTGTTAAGTAGCATTAGTTTATGACTTGTAAGGGCTTAACCAGTATGGCTGTGTGTTACATCACTAGAGGAATTCAAGAAGCAGGACTTTCCAGGAGATTAAGGGTCAGGATCTGAATTCCCTTCTCAGAGGGTCCCTGAACTTTGCTTTCTCAGTGGCTGGCTTTAAGTTCATCCAGGAGCAGGAGTTCTGCTGTGGTACCGGGCATCTCCTCTACCGGCTACCAGGAGAAGTGCCAAGAGACCTGCTGCCTCTTCCCATGTTTCCTTCTTAGGAATGAGAAAACTTTCCCCAGGAGATCTCTTCTCCCCCACTGCTCTTTGGGTGGAGCTGGGTGGCATGCCCATCGAATGACTCTTGGTAAAGGAATAGGAGCATCTTGGTAAGTTTCCAGCTAAGTTTTAAATCTGGAGTCTGGGAGAGAGTCATGCTTTCTAAACAAGGAGTCTGTAAACTGCAGCCTGTGGGTCAAACCCAGTCCTCTGTTTTTTGTGAAAGTATTTTATTGGGTCACCACAATCATGTTCACTTACTTGCATATTGTCTAAGTCCCCTTTGCGCTAAACTTTGAAGTGTTGAGTAGCTGCCGTAGAGATCATGATGCCTGCAAAGCTGAAAATATTTACTTTCTGTCCCTTTATATAAAAATTTGCTGACTCTTAAAGAATGAAATTGAGGCTGTCAGCAAGTAAAAAAAAAAGAGGGAAAATGTTGGATAGGCAACGGCAACTACTAAAGTTCCCATTTAATTTTCCAAAAAAAGTAGTGTATGCCCGTTCTCACAAACCTAATAGAAATCAGCACTTTCATGTTGTGACATTTTATGTTGCTGTGTATATTGGTTGTCCTGTTAGTTATTAAGGGCATAATGTAGCTATACATCACTCTGTGATAATCCATTGTCGTAGGTTAAGATTATACCTTTCCTTTGCTTTACAGAACAGCCATTAAACCCTATTGACCTCTGATTTTTTTAGTAACCATGCCACATTTTACTATTCAATATTCAGTCAAAATTTACAGAAAGAATTAACTAGAGGGAAACTTTATGAAGGACCCATTCTATTTAAATATTAATGTGGTTTCTATGTCTACTAAAGTCAATTTGAATCTAAGAGACCAATGCAGATGAATCCTAACAACTTCCTGGGAAGGAAAGCCAGGGTCCTGGGGGCGCTTACTGCCTAAAGTAGGTGTGTGTGTAGGTGGAGGGGTAGCAATTCAGTCACCCGGTTCGACTGGGACTTTTTAGAATAGAGAATATGAAACCTACATTGTACTTAGGATGAACTGGTTATTAGGAACCTAGAATATCTGCTCTCCAGGTACTATTGCCTAGAACATGTTGGTCTAAAAGTTTAATTAAGAGAAATAATGTACGTTGAGGGCTCTGGAGACTCGCAGTCCAGTGATATCGTCCCCTTGGATCCAGATGTTTAGAAGTGCGTACTTCACTGCAGCCTGACTCTCTGAGGACTGTATGCTCAGGGCATATTATTTGACTCTTCTCAGAGTTACCATCAAAGGGTCTCTGGCATTCTACCCTGATTTGGTGCTGAGAAGTGCTGTGAGATGTGTCCACGTGCAAACACCTGATGCCTGACCCACAGAGCTGTTGCAGATGGCGTCAGCTCTACTACTCTGGGAGCTGTGTGACCTCAGTACCACGAAGCTGCCCCTCTTCTGAAGACCTGGGCTGTTTCTTAACTTACAGTCAATGACAATTTTTTCAGTATCATGCTTTTAAATATAATTACATATAACCCTCAAGTAAAGCATGTCAGGGTGACACGGAGCCTCTACTAAGAGAGGGACAAGGGCTGATATGAAACCCAGAAAGGGCTTGCTGCCCAACATGGCCCAACAGGCACAGAAGCCAATACTTTGGCACCATTGTTTTGCAAAATGAAAGGTTTTTTTTTTTTTTAAGGGCTTACCATCAAAGACATAAGACATGGAACTAAATTTGTCACCGCATAGGTTGGTGATGGAATTTATAGGAAGAGAGAGTGGAGAAACTGCTTGTTGGTTGGAAAACAACAAGGAAAGTTTTAGGTTCTTCTGTACACGCTTCAATAGTCTCTTCACAGTTCTCTTGTTTATTTTAGTGGGAGTGATGTTCTCGTTTTTTTTTTCCCTCCTCTTTTATTTGTGGTGCTGGGGCTTGAACCCAGGGCCTTGTGCATTTGAGGCAAGCACTCTACCAACTGAGCTATATTGAGCCCTGACATTGAAAGGTCCTTCAGTGGAACAGGCTTCTTTGACACACTTCCACTATTTTTTTTAAATTGGTGCATGATGTGCATTATGATTATACATAACAGTGGGTTTCCTTGCTACGCATTCATTCATGCACATGACAATTTGGTCAACTGCTTTCCCAGTACCTCCCCCTTTGCTGTGCATGTCCATTCTGGAAAAGCCAGTTTCCGTCCTCCAGTGGATTCTGGAGGCACTTCCTGAAAAACAAGCTCAGCACTTTGTCACTGAAGGGATTTGTGTTTGGGTGTGTTCAGGCCATGGTGGAGTTCTGATGAAGCCACTGGCCTGGACTCTGAGCACAGAAAGTTTTGGGGAAATGTCAGGTTCTGCGGAACAAGATGGAATCCACCCACAAACCTACTGTGCACCCAACTGACTTTACCCATCAAAGAGCCCAGGGGCAGACTTATAGCCCAGCTTCAAATTGTCTAACTCTGCTTGACCTACCGATTCAACCCTCACTTTTCCTTTCCCTGAATTTGGGACCTTTAGCAGCAACAGCAATGTAATTGTATTTAAAAATCATTTTTATAAAATACTTCAAATTCTTTTGTAAAAATGATAAAGTATAATTTACTAATTATAAATATTTCTAGGATGGTGAATAGGAATTTTACCAAGCTCATTATATAATTGTTTTATATAGCATAATGAGCCCTCCGTCAGATTCTTCCTACAGTGTTCTAAACCACAAGCAAACACACATTAGCACCTACATTTGAAAAGTGTTTTTTGACCTCCCTCTCACCTGAAGGCACAGCTGATGACAAGTGAGAACTGCAGGTGGGGACCTCACCTTATAAAAGTTGCTCTCATTTCTTACACGGATTTTCTTTTCCTCTGGAGGTTTGAAAATCACATTCAGTCTGGGTTCCTGCATTTCCATGAAGGTAGCTAAGTCCTAGCTGGTCTCACGCTCATCTCTTCCTCTGCTAACTTTCATCGCAGCAGAGTGGCAGACCTTTCAAGGGGCTTGCTTGCAAACTCTCTGGGATTTTGTTCCTGCACGTATAAAGATTCTCAGCTTTTGTAAAAGCATTCAGAACTTTCTACCATGCAAACCACCAGAGTCTTTGACATCTTTCTATGTAGCATTTCTATAATGTAGATACATCTATAAAAACCCAGGTCTCTTTGGAATCAGTTGGAAATATGTAATATTTTAAAACTTTTTCTTTCTTTCTTTTTTTTTTTTTTTTTTTGAAAAATAATGTGAAACTATCTTAGCAAATTCTGCTGTCTCTGGTATAGGCAGTGACGGAGGTTTGAGTGTCCCTGAGTGACAGCTGGAGTGAAATAAAGTATGTGGGGGTACGGGTGTATCTCCCTGGCCTCCTGACCACCCATCAGCCCCTTCCTTGCCGTACACCAGGCTTTCCAGCATGGGTCCATGGATGGCTCCTTGTACGACTAGGATTGCCCCCCCTTCCACTATTAGTTCCAGTGGCTTAAACATATCTGGGTGTGTAAGTGAAATAATGAAAATAGGCTCTTCATTCTAGATTTGCTAGTCTCTCTAATTGAACAGCTGCATTCAAAGAGTGACGTTTAATAGATAGATTGAACCTGGGCAGATAGATAATATAAAAGATAATAGAATTTTGATCACTTTCATTTCAACCCACTCCCAGAATAGCTACACTCTGAATAAAAAATAGTGGGGGGATTAACTGATTTAGTAGGGGAGGAGATAAACCAGAAAATGTGTAAAGTACAAAGTCCAGGAATATTAAAGAAGAGCATATGAGAAACAGTTCTAGGAAACTAAGCATTTTACCCAGAGCTGAGAAAAAGCACATGTGTCTAAGTGGAGTGTGTGTATGTTGTTGTGCAGGGCGATGGAGAGGAGTAGTCCATGGAAGAACCGGAAAAGATCTTAGACTCAAACTGTATTTGTGGTTTAAGAGGTTGCGATGTGTACAAGAATTTTTCTTTAGCAATTATTTGACAACAAATGGAAAGCTCTCACTGGGAAAGGCATTATTTTCAGTCACTGAATTTACAGTGGCTGAGGGGTTTCCAATAATTGTTAGAGCCTCCTTAAGTTGTGTGGAAGGTATCTGCCATACAGGTTGGCGTAGTGACTCTGAACTAAAATTCTCTCCAACTCTGAGCTTTTGTAATTCTCTAATTTTGGTTCAGAGTGATATTTTTGTTCCTGATATCCCCAACTACGGTTATGTAGATTCCAAAATAGAAGAGACTGTGATATTCTTCCCAGTGTTTCTTAGATATTGTTATGGGATTATGGCTATTCTCTGACTTCTTGCTGATGATAGGGGTTTCAGATAGAGAAAGTTGCTCCTTCTCCTCCTCCTCCCCCTGCGTCTCCTTCTCCTCCACAAAGAAGAACTGAACAGTGCTACCGTGTGCCTCTTTCAAGATGGCGGGTCTGAGTGTTCTTCCTGAGCTCCATTCTGGCATTTGCTAAGTTCTCACCGCAGGGTGAGAGCAGCTTCCGTGGTTCTGTAGAGAATGAACTGCTTTCCTCATGATAGCATACCCCTGCTGGAAGGATGCAGGGGTAGAGAGAATGGGATCCAACACAATCTGAGTGTACATGTTATTCTCCATTGCTCACAAGGTGGAACATTTCCTTCTTTCCCTTCTAATTTATTGAGACACACTTTTCTGCGTCTCTGCTTGTTTCTTAAGGGATTTGGGCTTCAAAACTTGCTCCAGGAAACTTTACAGTTTTATTAATTAGGACATCTGACTGCACGTATCAGACTGGTTCCAAATGGACCACTCAAACCTTGGACAACTCAAGGGAGAGTTATGAACACAGTTTGCAAAGGTGTGGGCAGGGAGTAAAGGAAGTACCAGGGAAGTGCAAGGGACAAGTCCCCGTACCTCTTGCCATCTGGGAATCGGAAGGAAGCAGAGGTGGGAGGTAATCTGTAGCGCCTGGCAGGAAGGGTTCACGTAGTGTTACTGTGTTGGGAGGTGTTGACTGTAGGGTTTGTGCGTGAGCCAATCTGAGGCAATCCAGCAGGGAACAAGGAGACCACTCAGATCTGGTCTCTCCCCCTGAAGCTACCAGTTGGTTTGCCTTAGGTGGCGCTCCTACTGCTCCCGTGTGGCTGCCCTCAGGTCTCCTTCAACAGAGCCCATAGGCACAGGCTCCTGGGGCAGAGGCCCTGACGAAGGGGCTGTGAGTGGGAAAGGCAAATGGCAGCTGCAGGCACCAGCTCTCCCATCTGGCGGTAGGGGCAGAATCTTGGAGAGGCCTTGGTTGTATCTCCTGTCCTCCTGGGATGCCAGGAGCAGACTATTTTGGGCTTTTGTCCTTGGGTGGTTCATTCAGTGTCATCTGCGCTGAGTAACACGAAGGGAACAACCTGGGGAGAAGGAAATCATTCCATCCCTTGCCCCCCTCTCACCAAGAGGTCTCCTTCCCGTCACACTCTGAGCAGCCCTTATCTCCTTTCTGACGTGCAGTGTGGCAGCATCATGGGGGTCAAGTAGAAGGCCTTCCATGAGCTTCCCCCGGAGTTGAGAATGGAGAATGTCAGGGGTAGAATCCACAGCCATCCTGAATTCTCAGGGAGACTGACCCTGAAGTCGCACTTGGAAGAAAGAATTGGGGACAGAGCTGGAGAACACATGGTCACCTCTGCAACATCAGTGCCTCTTGCAGAAGTTCGGCCTATCAGGACTGCCCTTCCTTTCTGTTCTGGCTGGGGAATGAACATTGTAAAGAGGTGTTGGCTAACACGCCTACCCCTGTTTGACATCGCAACCTGCATTTGACATCTGCCTCTTTCTCACATATCGCTGAGTGAGAGATCAGAATGTTCAACTCAGAAAACCCAGGGCAAGAATTTGGGCTGTAATATCACAAAAATGTCATGCTGAAAGTCACAGCAGGGATTTCAAGTAGACGTCTATAGCATAGTTTTAGTAGATCTAATGGAAATCATAACTTATTTAAAAAAACTAGATAGGAGTTGTTTAATAAATCAAAGGAAAGGTAGCAGGCTGGGAAAGATATCAGAGAAAAACAAAAAGCAGGTGTTGTGGTGATGGGGTACCACTCTTCTCGTTTCCTGGCGACCTCGCTCAGTGCACTGAGAAGACCAGTGTTCTGAGGATGGCCTGCTATTCTCTTGGTCTTGGTAGAATTAGAGGAGGTAATAGTAAGCGGTGTGCATTCAGGTATATACCATTGGTACAAAATTGGAAGTTGAAAGATATTGTATGTTGTAATAATACAGATGACATCATCATTCATGATCTTATATTTAAAAATTTTTAAATAGGTTTGGCAAACTATTTTTCTATTTGTTAATCTACTTCTGAGGTTGGCAAGTGTTTTGAATAAAGGTCCAGATAGTAAACTTCTTTAGGTTTTGCAACCCAGGTGGTCTGTCCCAGTTACTCAGCGTCATCGTGCCTGAGAGTCACCACACAGTGCATAGTGAAAGGCAGAGCTGGTTCCCTTTCAACTTATTTATACAACCAGAAATGGGCTGGAATTGGTCTGCAGGCAATAATTTGCAAACCCTCAACCTAGATTCAAAATTCTTTGTGTCTACCATTTCTGATTTTATATTATAGTGACCTCAGCAGAACTGGGCAAAGTACAGAAGCTGAAACCTTCTTTGCTCAGTTTTAGATATACTCAATAAGTTGTATATATAAATATCTGAATTTTTATGGTTCCATTTAAAAATCTTGGGAACAACAAATTTTTAGATTTTTTTTTGCTAAAATGAAGTTACAGGGCTTTTAGTAAGAATTCAGAATATTAGGAGTTCTTCACATCCCCAGCAGTGACCACCAAGAGAAGATGACCCTAGGCAGGTACTCTCACCTTGACAAATGTCTTAGAACTTCTGATGGTTTGGTGGTTTCAAAATGAAACATGCTCTTCCCAAATAATGTCTGGATGTGACTCATCCATCCAGCACACAGGCATGTATTTCTTTTGGGGTAGGGGGTGAATCCATCAATGGACCAAGATGCTATACTAAACATATAGGGGAAAATGTCATCTAATTTGAAAAGAATGGATTTTGTCAATCATGAATGGGAAATAAGCTATGATTTTTCTTCAGTGGCTGAATCTCTTTTTCTCTCTCTTGCCTTTGTCAATGCACTTTAGCCAAAACACCACCAGGAATACTCTTGTCTTTGAGCAGGTTGAGCTTACAGCTAGTTGCAGTACGAGAATACACATCATGGCACCTGGGATGCAAGATGGCCTCCAGTTCTCCTCAGTTGGACTAAACTCTAGCTAGAATTCTTCCTGGCTCTAGGCATTGACCTCCTAGAGTGTCAACATGAGAAAACTGACAATTTTAAATTCTTTCTCTACCCCATTGAATGGGAAATCTTTTCTCAGCCCTTTGATAGTCCTGTAACCCAGAAACACCTTCCTCAAGCGCATGTGAGACATGTCTTAGAAAAGGAATCATGAAGGAGGACAGAGCCCTTGCCCCAAGTCTCTGTGGGGGTAGAAGGTCAACTTTAATAAGCACGAACTAGAAACTCAATGGCCCAATCACGTGGTCAACATCCCCCAGAGTCTTGGGTGGTTTCCCACAGGCTCACTTAACACTCACATCTCTCCTGCCTCTGTTTCGGCAGATTGAGTTCAGTCTCTCTCCCCATGGGATGGTCTTGAATAACGTCTACCTTGCCCGTTTAACTCCATCAGGTATAGTTTTCTTTAATAGCAACTATGGGTTATATCAGTCAGGATTGTTAGAACACAGGATTTGAGTATGGTTGGTAATTGTTTTTGGCGGGGGTGTGATGAGGGGTGGTCTAAGAAAGCATGAGCTTACCCTGTGAAGAAGCAGGGAACTCTGTGAGCCACCTGTAAATCTTACTTATTTGAAGGGCAGACTAGTGTGGGGACAGAACCGTAATTGGCAGAGAAATAGCAGTCACTCAGTTAATGGGATAGGGAACATTTTGTGTTTGGTGAGTTGCACAGTGAACTTGTTTTTATCTTCCATTGTCATGGTCTTAGTGACCTTGTGTGACACTGATGTTCTGGGAAACCACTTCAGCGCAAAGGAACAAAATGACCCAACTGAGCAAATTGGCTGACAGTGGCAGTGAGGTCTACCTGGGAGGTCAGATTGGCTCCCGCAGTCAGGGGTTGCTTCTTTCCTATCATCTTACTACACAGAAAGGGAAATGTTGCTTCTGGAAAATGTAAAGCTTTTAAAGATCTAGGACAAAATAATGATTTTGGAATTTATATTTTCAGCAGATCTGAAGGGTCCATTCAGACATACAAACATATACTCTCTGTGTCTCTGAGTCTCATAATAACGATGTCTGATTATCCATGATCTGGATAAATTAGGAAAAAGCTTTGCCTTAGCTTATGGTGTGAATGTCAGCTCAGGACCATTCTATCTGTGCTCAGTTCATATACTCGGGATAAGTGTTCTTGGAGGTTGATCGCTGGTAAGTTTAGCATTTATTATATTTTGGAATGAAGGTCTCATGATAAATAAATATCCCACAAACTCATTGTTTTTGCTGAGTTGAACAATCTCTTATCAACAGGGTCTTTCCTGGAGAGGTGATAAAACTCTTCCTGGTTGAAAGATGTTCCAGAAACCAAGTCATGGTTCATCAGTTGGACCTGCAAGACCTGTTCTTGCTTGGTTGAAGTGAGAATTCACGTGACTGACTTCTGCAGGTCCACCTTGATCTGAATGAAATATTCTCAGTCTGCTGGATCTTCAGTCCATTATGTAACAAAGAGGGTGCACTCATTTATTCACCCACTGATTCTTCCAAACTCTCACTGACACTTTCTACATGGCAGAAGCCATCCTCGATGGTGGATACACAAGAGTTAATAAAACAGGCTCTCATGGGTCAGAACATTCATGGAGAGACAGGCGATAAATAATGTGACACACCAATAAATAATGTGACAAGAGTTGAAAATAAAGTTTGTTGGAAATAATCACAGGAAAGTGGTGCCTTGGACTCAGTCTTCTCTGAGGAGCTGAATTTAAGCTGAGACCTTAAAGGAGGAAAAGCATCGGTCATGCAAAGATTGAGATGAAGAGTGAGTTCCTTCCTTGCCCTTTCCACAGTTGATCCAGCACAAGTTTAATTAGTAGCCTGCTACCATTGTTTGATTTATCCAACATTTGCTTGCTTTGCTGAATCTGCAACCCTCATTAAATTTTGTTCATTTATATCACATTTACACTTAGATTTTTATCACACAGTTAATGTGACAGCTTGACCCCTAAAGTCTCAAAAATGCATGCTGCCTTTAAATGATGGAGACCGGACACTTACCCTATCTTGCTTTGTGATATTCACTTGGTTTTCCATGGTGTGAAGGGCAGTTTTCTTTTCATCTGAGTTTCTGATGGTGAGAAGTACCAGCTTGTGTTTGTAGGTTTGATATATAGGCTAAGATCCAACAGCTTATCACAGTTTTATATAGATCAATACACCTAGGAAAAGCATGAAATCCTGGTACCTGGTCAGTTTAAATCTTTTTGTCATTTCCCATGTCCTGTTGACAAGTTTAGGAGCTGTCTATTGATGGAGGATTGGGACACACACGCACACACCTTCCTCATTATCCCCTCGAACGATTTTCTCTTCTGTACTACAGGCTGTGTGAGTGACATGTCCATCTTTCATTTCCTTCTGATTCTAAATCTCCATATCAGGATTCTGCCTCCCTTTCTTTCATCCTGAGCATCTGCGTGGTCACAGAGTTTGTTTGCTCAATCTGTTTTGCTTTCTAGCTTGGCATTTTTCTATTGGGAGTACCTATTGTTCCAGGTCTGTGCTGTCTAATACAATAGCCACTGGCTATGTGTGGCTATTAAGATTCAATAACATTAATTGCAATTAAAATTTTAGTTCCTTGGTAGCATTAGTCAGATTTCAAGTACTTAAAAGTATTCTGTCATAGCGGAGTTTGTACAGAACTTTGATGTCATCCCAGAAAGTTCTATTGGGCAATGATGCCCCAGGCTATTACCACAGTTTCCCAGTCTCCAAAATTGTGTGAGTTCTCAAGCAAAGTCTATCATCATCTGCTGTTTCTTGCTGTCAGAATTAATCTTTTCAAAGAACCGTTCTAGATATTTTGCTCCCTTGATCAAAAATCTCCGATGGGTTTCTTGTTAACTTCAGAATTGAGTTCATGCTTTTGGTCTTGATACTAATGGTGTAAGAGCTAATCTCTTTTTCTACTCATACAATTAGCAAACCTTTTTTTCTTTTATTGAAGATGTTGAGTTTGGGCAAAATGAACAGGAGGACTGGTTCTATCCCATGCTGCTGATAAATTGGCATCTTTCCAGAAACAAATACAGCAGGTATAGCAAAATACTTAAAATAAGTATATCATTTACTTGACTAATTTCACTTCTAGTAATATCTTTAAATCCAGTTAGGATGATGTTCATCACAGCTTAATCTTTGGGAAAAATCAGAAATACTGTAAATGTTCAGGCAACAGGAAGACATTTGAGTCAGTTATGCTGTATCTAGACTGTGAGTCTCCGCTTTGTAATCTTGATAACACAGAATGTTTTATAGTGTTATTTCCTTCCACTTCACCATTCTTCCATCACTGCTTTATGCACATCAAGTACTTTACGCTGACCCTCCATTTTTTGTATAAGTTATTCTGCTGCTGGAAATGTTTTCCCTCTCTAGGCCCCAAATGCCCACTGAGCTTTGGAACTGGGTGGGATTCCTTCCCTTCCCTCCCTTCCCTCCCTTCCCTCCCTTCCCGCCCACTCCTGGACTCCTCCACCAGAGTTGACAGTTCTTTTCTTTATACTCCATGGCTCCCAGGCATGGTTTATCATACCTAGTTGCAATTCAGAGCTTATGTATTTATATTTCCTACTCACAAAATACATGATCTCAAAGGTTAAAACAGTGTTTTTTAAATTTATCATTGTATTTTTTTATGTGACATGGCATCTGGCCCATTTTTAGTATTAAATATTTCTGAATAAATGAACACAGGAACGAAAATATATGTTGCTGTAGTCATTAGTGCTTGGGGGGGGGTTTCAGTGAACGCTGTCAGATCTCCTTCCTTTTCTTTCTTTCTTTCTTTTTTTTTTTTTTTAAATGATAGATTTGGGGAAATCGATGTGGGAAAGGAGGAGATAACTGTAGAAATGAACTAGAGGAATGCCAAAGGTTTAATTTTGTGTTATTGTTAGTGCTAATCCTCTTCAGGCTGTGTAAACTTTGTTCAGTTAAGCAAATACACCAGAAGACAAAGATTTTATATTTACTGGGAAATTCACAGTTGCAAGTGCCTGTGTGTTTTCAGTGTCCTCAGGAACCTTAGCAAATAACTAACAGATTTGCATTTTCTTTCCACCTAAAGCGAAAGGTCTCTAGGTCCCTTACTGAACAATGACATTAAATAAATACTTAGAAAACAGGACCGGAGTTGGTAGAAGGGATTTGAGTTGATCTTTGATTTTGAAATAGATTACTCACAAATACTGTAGCCCGGTAAGGAGAATAGAATTAATATTACATTTATAATTATATTTGTACTCACTCCACATGCACTGTTAACTTAAGGTTTTAAAAATCATGAGTTTTATATATCAGGCAGGTCAGGTAATTTTGAAACAAATATTCAATTCATAGTCAAGCAAATTCATGTAGTTGAGAAAAAGTGGATCCTGATATGTCTCCACTGGTACCTTAAAAAAATCATATTAAAAAAATTCATGCACAGCATTTCACCACCAAATCACCCAATTTTATAGCATATGTTTGGGGATCAGGAACTAAATTCATCAAGCTTATCTAATTTTGGATGCTCCATAAATAAATAATAAAAGAAAAGTCAATAAATCTAAATCACCTCTCCACATATTTATTTATATAAACTTGTATTTTCAAGAATTTACATAATAATTTATATGGAGAAATGCTCTGCAGGGATTTTTGTCATCAATACTTGTCAGAGCACTTTGACTCTACCCAAATTTATGAATTTTGCTTTACATATAGTGAAAAAGAAGACAGGAAGATGGTGATTTCCTGAAAGTGACAAATCAAGATGCTGGAAACTTGAGTGAAAAAAAATTCTCGGTTTCCACTTGAAAATAGGAGACTTGACTATCTGTGTTTTTTGAAGCCAGGAGCATTATCGTGAGAAGTGTGCAGAGAGGCCAGTTGCTATGGTCCTGGGCCCACAAGGCCACGGAGGGGTGGTCTGATTGCGTGGCGACCTTAGCCAGCGCTCGCCAACTTCTGAGTTTCAGGTAGTTGCTAGTTATTTAATTAGTTTACATGTGTCTTTTTTTCTGATGAAATGTAAGTGCCACTTTTGACTCATTTTATTTCTTAAAATAGGCTACCCGGTCGTGGAGTGTCCTGGCCACTTGGTCTTTGTTCCCAAGTCACTGGTGACTGGTCACCCAGGGTGGTGGCAAATCTGAGGGAGGAAGCAAAATGCTTGGCTGGATTCTTAAAAGCCTGGTAAAGAGGTTGCTCCAGAGACAGAAGGAGTAAGAAGGTCACAGCAGGGCCTGGCAGACTCCCGTCCCCATTACCCAGGAAGTGAAGAGCAGGGAGCCTTTGAGGCTTCCTTCAAAGGGGAGCCAGCGGGCCAGGTGGCTGTTCCACTGGCAAAGGGTCCACGTGGTGGGGAGGACTACTTCTGCGCTCGTCTTGAGCACATTCAATAACTGCTGCCCGGAGCAGGTTTTCTCCCAGAGGCGTAGCGAGTCTCTGAGGGAGACCACTGAGCTCTTTGGAGAGTTCTTAGAGCATTTCAGAATTTTCTAGTGAATTTGTGTTATACAGTCTTGGCCCACTTTAGAAAATAATACAGTATATTTTTGCCTCTAAATACATTTGATTTTTCATTACCTTTTCTCGGCCTGGATCCTGGAACTAGGTGACAATTTACCTCAGCAAGAGTCCTCTGTTTCCTTTTATGCATTGCTTCTTTGGAAAGAGGTGAAATCATTTTGCTGACAAAGTAATTTATAAACCTCGTCTCAACCACATTCATTGAGGTAACCGGGTTATTCTCTTCTCTAAAAATCCCCACTACTTGCTCTTAGTACTGAATTATTTCCTTTATACCCTCATCGGCCTGCCTGGTTTATGTCATTAGCATTGTCTCCTGATGATCTCTTCCTTTTCTTCTACCCAGAAACAAACCTCTTTCCTTTCGTCCCTTCATCTGGTCCTTTCAATTTATACTAAATGTCCTAATCTTTATATATCTAAAGAGAGTGATTGTCCTCTCTTAATAGATACAAACCATCTTCTGAGAAGTCTGGCTTCATTAGTTAAAGCAGGTGACGAGCCCTCATTCAATCAACCAGGTTTCCCCATTGTTTCTCAGTATGACTGTGTGTAGCTCCAGGAAATATTTTCACTATGGTTTCTTAGATTGTTTTTTTTCCTAATCTGGGAAGGAAAAATGCTAGAGATTTTCATTTTTGAGTATAAGCTCAGTATTGTACCTACAAGAGTGAAAGAGGGGTGCATGGTTACACATTCGTGTGCTGTCTGGTCAAGCACACAGAAATTCAAATGATCCTTGGACTCGGTGTTAACTGGGGTGGGGAAGCAGGGTCATTGTGGGAGTTCCAGAATGATCCCCATCTCCTTGGAGTCTAAGAGTCCTTCACTGAGTAGGTTGGAAATGCCCCACCTCTATGATTACTCTCCTTCCTCTATGGCCGTTTCGTACTGGTCAGTAGTGACACACATGCATCTGACTCCTCCACGACTGAGCCTCAGGCCTGGGATGTGGCTTGGGCCACCCGAGTGGAAAGTCGAGAAGACAGACAAAGTTTTCACACTGCAATGCATTTGCTCCCCAGCCGATCCCGATGTACGATTCAAGGGCTTTTCTTTTATGATTATTAATTGAACATTTTTGCCAACATAAGATTTTGATATGTGCCTGTCTTCAAAAAGAGAAATCGGAGGGGAAAACCCCCACTCTTTGTAAGCACTTTCCTTCTACAAGATGCCTTTGAAGTCCTTGAAAGTGGGATCAAGTGGTGCATAGGTGTTTTCCTGTTCATCAACAGACGAGTCTGCTGAGTTTACCAGGTCGTCGTGGGTACATTGAAGGTGCGTGATGTCGGTTCCCTCTCACCTCCTTTGTTGGCTTCCTGTCACACATTAAATAAAACTGGTCTTCACCACAGTGTTTAAGACCCAACACATCACATCTCAGACTTGGTCCTCTCCCATCTCATTTCTGACCATACGTCCTTGAACATTCCTCTGCTCTGCTGGGCCAGCTGCTGGTCCTGTCTCAGGACCTTTCTACCTGCTGTCCTCTCTGCTCGGAGCACTTTTCTTTCCAGATGTTCACCTCATGTCTCTAGTCGACTGTCACCTCCAAATTCAGGCGCTCCTGACTGTTTAGCATGCTCGTAGAGATTTTATCTTTTATAGTCTTGAGTATCAGCTGAAATTATATTCTATAAGCAACTGTTGTGCCCAAAGGCTTGAGATCCCACAAGGACCACCAGAGACCACGATCAATGCAAGAGGCAAAGAGTCATTTATTAGCGAGTTCGAACCCGGTCCTCTGCGTCCTTAATCAACGACGCTAGGAGAGGCCCCGAGCCCTCGTCAGCAGGGTTTTTATAAGGAAAAGCAAGCAGTTTTACAGTGTTCTTCTAATTGGCTAACATTCGAACAGCTAAACCTCCCCTGGTTGGGTCCGGTCAATCTATTTGATTTTCATTGGGTCCGGCCAGAACTGGACGGTCCTAGAGGAAGAAGGGAGGAGGGAAGGGGTGAACTATTCAGGAGCTGAGTCGGGGCTAGGCCCTGCTCTCGTCCTTGACGGATAAGGTCTCCAGGCAACTGCACATTCCTCGGACAAATGTCTCTTAACAACCTTGGTAAGCACAGGGGCCCAGCAGTCCTGTTTGTCCTTGAGACAGTTAGCAGCACAGATACCACCCTGCTCTCAACATCCTCCCTTTCCAAGAACATTTAGAGAGCCAATCTTGGGTCTCTACTGTTCTAATTCTTGCTGCTTAATGGGCTGATATTGGGCCTTTAGCACCATTAGCTGTACTGTATTTATTTTATCTTTAACAAAAGCAATTAACTTATTGATTATACAAGGTCCTATAGTTAAAGCTAGTAACAACAATATTAGGGGTCCCACTGTAGTGGACACCAGAGTAGTTAACCAAGGGGAAAAATTGAACCAGGATTCAAACCAGTTCTGACTAGCTTCCCATTCTTTCTTTCTGTTTGTTAGTCCTTCTCTGACTTTTGCCATGGATTCCCTCACTACTCTAGAATGATTAGCATAAAACCAACATTTTTCTCCCAGAGCTGCACATAGACCTCCTTGCTTACAGTCTTTAAAGTCAGGTAAATTTGGTAATTAATGAGCTCCGGAGATTCTTGACATTTTATTCTTCCAGGGGCAGTTTCCAACTTCCAAAGGCAGATGGCTTCATGGCTTCATTTCCTCAAATTGACCCGATTCCTATTTCTACACTAACTACCTGTCCTTATTCTGACTTCATTTACCCCTCTAATACTAGGAACTCCTTCACTGCTGTAGGGAAAATGGGCGATGACCAATCTGACTTCTTCGAGCTGGAAGTGGGCAGCGTGGGGCAAGCAGTTTGGAGTTCCCTTTTTAAAATCGGGTCAATCGAGGGGTCCAAGGTAGAAGTCTGGTTGGGGAAGAGCAGGTTGTAAAGTCATCTGGGGGTGGGTGCTTCTATGATAGAAGAACAAAAAGACATGAGTACTGAAATGAAATTAGTACAAAGTAAATGTTGCAGCATCTGGAGCATGCCACTGAGTATCATGAAAATGACAGAAGTCAATCTCTCACCAGGAGGTGGAAGAACTGAGAAATTGTTCCCATAACTAGACCTAGCAAAGGCTGGAAAGGACAAGGCCTTTATTTGAGAACTTTAACATTGTCCAGGTTATCAGGAATGTAAACACAACATGTAACTTTTAATGTCATAGATATCCCAAAAAATATAGTTAAGCTACTTTATGTCATCTGATTTTTGTAAAATATCCCTTTATTGGTATAACCTGTGTTTAGTAGAGAGCTCTATACTTCTGTTACTTAGGGCTAGGTAATCATACGAGCAAACATAGATTAAGTCTACCTGTGTAGCTTAGGAAGATCTGCAGGCCTTAAACTGACTAAAAACTTCTGACTCTGGCAGTTTCTCTTGATAGTTATCAGGCACATTTGCTGAAGAATCTTTCTTTCATTTGTAGCTTCCAGTTTTTATTCTAGTGGACTAACACAAGTGTACATCTTAAGTTACATTTAACTGTTATTTCTCTTAAATGCCCAAGAATGGTTATATTTTGGTTTTAACTGTTTTGCTGGGTGTCTAACATCAAGTTGGTCAAATTGACCTGGTTCCTGTCTTGTTAAAGAGTCAGCTGAGTTCCCACAGGGGCCACTCGTAGAGAACTTAAGAGCAGCTTCTTAGCTCCACCAGTGCCATTGGTTAGGCAGGGTCTCCTTGATGAGGTGACTTCCTTTGGAAGCATTAGGGGTGTCTCCTTTTTTTTCCATGACCCTCCTCTGCAGCAGATGCACTGAGCGATTCTCATCCTCTAGTCTCAACAATCTCCTTGATCAGGAGGTTGTGTGACACAGAGTTGCAAAGCTCCTTAGAGAAGTTCTCTTGTTCGTGGGTTCAGGCTGACTGAGGACAAAAGATCCAAATACTGGCCTATCTTGCCTTCTGTATTTAATTCCAATCTCTAAGTTTGATCTTAATCATCCAGCAAGCCAGTTTCACCAGTCATAAAGTAAGAGTACTGGGCTTTAACTTTAATGTTCATAACTTTACAGTTATTTACCCTTTTATCTAACTGGAGTCTGCATTAGTTCTGGAAGTTACCACTATCTGTTCTGATATCTGTTACCACTATCTGTTAGGTGATGGCTTATTATCACAAGTTACCTAGGTTGCGTGTTCTTGAAGCAGATACTTCTGCAAAACATTAACAGGTAACAGTTTTACAAAATGAAATTAGCAAGAGTAAAAATATATTCTGCTTGTATAATAGCTATCTTGA
Source organism: Sciurus carolinensis (assembly GCF_902686445.1). NCBI lineage: Eukaryota > Metazoa > Chordata > Mammalia > Rodentia > Sciuridae > Sciurus > Sciurus carolinensis. Next base: position 8,251,407 of record NC_062222.1, read on the forward strand.
ATTTTGACTGAGAACCACATTATATTTCCTATTTGAGATCATAGTAATTTTACAACAAAAAAACCAATCTTTTGATTATAACTTTAAATAAGTTGAAGTCTGACTTATCTTGGAGTCACTCTAACATGCAGTAAGGGGGGAGGCAGAGCCTTATCTCAGGTAAGGCGTGACTCTTTACAGATTTTAAGTGTTCTAATCCTACAACTAATTTTTGCCCCTTTTGCCATGACCAGCATGACCAAATTTTCAAGTTCAGTGAGGGTCAAAGGAGTATTAGAAAATAAAGGTTTATAAACACAGATTTTGAAGATTAAGCTGAGATCAGATGGAGCTCTGTTCTCTGATGGAAATGCACATCTAAAGAGTTATGTTAGCAACATTTATACATGTCTTATTATTAAGTTAAAGACTATGTAAGCATTATTCTTTGTTTTCAGGAGAGTTACAGAGACTAGACCATCTACATAACTTTTACAGTCATGAAGTCAGGGACCCCAAACTCAGTCATTGTTGTCCCATTTTTGCTATAATGTATTATACTCTTTCTTAAATGTCAATTTAAGAAGTTTACATATATTGATTTCTGAGTCCATATGAACATTAGTTAACACAGTCTAACATTATATCCAAAACAGGAATCAATCAAAGAAAGGCTGAGAGAGCTTTTAACTTTTCTTTTGTGTAGCAAAGTGCTTTCACCTTCTACAATATGAACCTTTAAACAAATCAGGCTGTCACTAACTTTTAGATATACATTTACATTTAAATTTTTATCTCAGTGAAGTAAGTAACCAATTTTACATATACCTTACTGATAATATGTCCCATAATAGAACATTAAATGATAGAAATAAATTCCCAATTAAATGTACTCTTTAAGTTTAATATTACCAGTACAGACAAGTTTATTCTGGAGAATAGCAGCTTGACAAATTTCCTGCTTTAAAAACTTGTATACCTGGAAAATATGAATACATTTAATATACAAGGAGTGACCATTTCACAGTTACCTTGACACTTTAATCTTACTAAATTCAGTTTTTAAAGAAAAATTTAGACTCTGTAACACAGTACAATACTCTTAACAGTTGTTTAACCATAATTGTATAAACCCCAATTTTTAAGACTAATTGTTTTAAAAAATAAAACTTAATAGACACAAAGTTAAGAGTAAATTAGTGTTTCTAAGAAATCCTTGTTATTTTACCATATATTTTAAACTTTGGCTTATATCAGAACATTAGTATTTCACCTTAGGAAAAATCTTAAATAGCTTTAGCTGTCTCACATACACACAACCAACTTAGTTACACACAGACTTGTTGAAACTTGCCCTTTACTTACACACAGACTTTCTTAGCACTTACTTAGACCCTCATGTATTCCATCACACAGGCACTTTCTTACCCAGAAACATTTTTTTTTCCTTTTTATTAAATATATTTCCAAACCCAGAACCTTTTATTCTCTCTTCCCTACCTGTTGACCCCTTTCTGTTCACATTCTAAAACAACTCTAACTGAAACACAGTGAAAGGGGAGATGGTAGCTCTAAATCCAAGTCTAAGAGCTCCTTGGAGCTTTGCAGAACTGGAGGGGGAGCAGGGGGAAGTGGTAAGGGAGCAGATGGAACACTCACTCTCCGAGTTGAGGTTTTATCTGTTAGAACATAACTCTTAATAACCTTGTTTTTAGTAATGACACAAAGCAATTTTAAACTCCTTTTAATTTACCAACCTATGAAAACACCAATAATGTTTAAGTATGATGCCCCATGGAATTTGAGGGGTTAAGAGTACTTGATGTTATTTAACAATGAGCATTTTAATTTTGCAAATTAATCAGATGTCACCAACAAACACATTTGAGTAATCCCATACATGTTAACTCTAATTCACTTATTTTGTAAAAACCAAGAAAGCAGGCAGATGTCCTGAACAGTATTTGCTGTCTTTTTCCTGTTGAAGAAAAGTCCTAGGAACAATTGATACTAGACATTTTATTAACATCAATATTTTATTTGCTTGACCACCTAGAGACTTATGAGTTATTTTCAAAGACATTTTACTTTTATTAGTTTACCCAATTTGAATTGAACCTTTAAATCACGTGAATAAAAGTATTTGGATCCATTTTTAAATTTTAATTTTAGGAGCGCTCAGTTTTGATAAGACCTTGTAACTTTATCTCCATTGCAATGTAACAGATGTTCAAAAACTCTAGTTGAATAAAAAATAGAACTGATCAAAAAAAAATCATTAACCTAGGTATGCAAGATCAAAATTATGAGCTCAAAAATACAGCATTAAAGAAAAACAAAACAAACGAAGAATCCTAGAAAATAAGTTAGTTCTGTGCACCAGCCCAGAAGTTTAAAATGGACACCTTTTTTTTTCTTTTCTTCAGGTTACCCCCCCCTTCCCGCTGAGCAGGCCTTGACAAGGCCAGGCAGAGGGGAGGGGGGATCACCCAGGACTTTTTAACCCTTTTTCTTCCTGGTTGAGAAATCAGGTTAGGTTTGAATGCAGAAGATCACAAAACATCATTTCTCACTACTTTTGAGGAATGGAGCTGCTGAGCTCTCTGCCTAGGGGGATTGGAGTAAACAAATCTCTCAGGAACAAGGAGAAGGACTGTAAAAGTACCCTGCAATGAGTATCCCTAAGCCTAAGATCGGATTAACACAATGAAGAATTTAATAGAAGGCAAGAGTAAAGACCATATAGTACAATACACAAACAGACAGACACATAGCATGCTAAATCAAAAATTGGCTAGCTGGTATTTTGTAGTTTCCCAGGTGCCACACAAAGCCCAAATGGGACAAAGAGTTAACCAGATGCGGCCAGTCGTCTGAATGCAATACTGAAGCTGCTCAGAAGCAGCGCAGACGCTGTTCAGAAGTGACAAATTCACCCAGAATGCAGCACAAACTGCTCAGAGTGCAGCACAAGCTGCTCAGAAGTGACAAATTTACCCAGAATGCAGCACAAACTGCTCAGATGTGACAATAATGTCACCAGATGCGATGACTCGCCAGAATGCAGTACCCACTGCTCAGATGTGACAATAATGTCACCAGATGCGATGACTCGCCAGAATGCAGTACCCACTGCTCAGATGTGACAATAATGTCACCAGATGCGATGACTCGCCAGAATGCAGTACCCACTGCTCAGATGTGACAATAATGTCACCAGATGCGACGAATCTCCAGAATGCAGCACCCGCTGCTCAGATGTGACAATAATGTCACCAGATGCGACGAATCGCCAGAATGCAGCACCCGCTGCTCAGATGTGACAATAATGTCACCAGATGCGATGACTCGCCAGAATGCAGCACCCGCTGCTCAGATGTGACAAATGTCACCAGATGGGTCGAGGGGACGTCTCCCGAGACCCTGCTGGGGTCCTATAGCGCGTCCGCCAGGACTGTGCCAGCCCAGAACCAGAGCCTGCAGGCAATTCAGACCAGAAAACACACGGCAATGCCTTACTCACCGGTGGAAGATGTCACTTATGACTCTATGATCAGGTGTCTGGGTGGGCTTGGGGATCCCGGACGAGCCCCCATATGTTGTGCCCAAAGGCTTGAGATCCCACAAGGACCACCAGAGACCACGATCAATGCAAGAGGCAAAGAGTCATTTATTAGCGAGTTCGAACCCGGTCCTCTGCGTCCTTAATCAACGACGCTAGGAGAGGCCCCGAGCCCTCGTCAGCAGGGTTTTTATAAGGAAAAGCAAGCAGTTTTACAGTGTTCTTCTAATTGGCTAACATTCGAACAGCTAAACCTCCCCTGGTTGGGTCCGGTCAATCTATTTGATTTTCATTGGGTCCGGCCAGAACTGGACGGTCCTAGAGGAAGAAGGGAGGAGGGAAGGGGTGAACTATTCAGGAGCTGAGTCGGGGCTAGGCCCTGCTCTCGTCCTTGACGGATAAGGTCTCCAGGCAACTGCACATTCCTCGGACAAATGTCTCTTAACAACCTTGGTAAGCACAGGGGCCCAGCAGTCCTGTTTGTCCTTGAGACAGTTAGCAGCACAGATACCACCCTGCTCTCAACACAACCAGAGCAGGGACTTTGTCCCATCCACACTTCATATTCCCCAAAGTCAAGAGCAATGTGTGGGTCCTAGGAATCACTCAAGAAATAGTGACTAATTTTCTTTTGTTAATGTGTTGCTGTATTGGCTACTACCATGTCCCATGAGTGGGCTGTGGTTGCATTTGGTATTGCCTCATAAATGCTGCCTCTTGGTCTTGAGCTTGATGATAAATTGGAGACCTCTAGAGGATGTGGACAATGGTGCTCACCTATAATCCCAGTGACTCGGAACTGGGATAGAAGGAAAGCCTTGGCAATTTAGTGAGACCCTATCTCAAAATAATAAAAAAAAAATAAAAAGGGCTGTGATGTAGATTAGTGGTAAAGCACCTCTGGATTCAATATCCAGTACCATACACACACACAAAAGAACAGATTTTACTGGATCATGGTTCTCACAGACCAAGGTAGTGAAGATAATTAAAGAAAATGGACTTAATTCATTCAGAAAATATTATCAAGATGACTCCTTCAGTCAGTTATGACCTATGAACCATTGAAATTAGTTCACATGTCTTTAATAACAAAGTTATCTGAGATACGGACACCATGCTGTGATAATAGATTTCTTTACCTCCTTTAGTCAGGGGGGAGTAATTCCTGGGATGTATGGTTTAGTCAGGAAGGAGTAATTCCTGGGATGTGCCATTGGAAAAAAGAAAATGATTTGGTTTGGGTTTGGGTGCTCCCTACTTTGATCCATTCTGATCATGAGCAGATTTAAGTCAGTTACATTGGGGTGTTCCAAAAAGTTCAGACTTGTATGTCATACTCAAATGGATCCTCAACCAGAGAAATTTAGTAAAATTTATGTAAAAATTGACAGATAAGTCTTTATTAAAATTTCCTAGTGTTGTGGTTTGAATATGAAGTGTCTCCCCAAAGCTCCTGTGTTAATGCAGCGATATTCAGAGGTGCGATAATTGGATTGCGAGAGCCGTAACCTAATGAGTCCATCCTTGTTTGAATGGACCACTGCTCTGGGTGGCAACTGTGGGCAGGTGGGGTATGGCTGGAAGAGATGGGTCACTGGGGCTGTACCCGGGAGGGGTTCTCCTTCCCTGTGGCTCCTTCCCCCGCTCTGCTTCCTGGCTGTCAAGCACTGAGTGATTTTCCCCTTCCATGCTCTTCCACCATGATGTTCTGCCCCACCTCAGACCCAGAGGGTCTGATCATGGACTGAACCTCTGAAACCATGACCCCAATATAAACTTTTCCTCCTCTAAGCTGTTCTGGTCAGGTCTTTTTCATGAAAAGCTGACTAACACACCTAGTAATGCTGTATGTGGGTTTCCTAGTACACACATACAGTGACTTTCCTTTACTTCATGTTGGGGAGGAAGGTCTGGGTGTGGGTTAGCATCTACTCTGCGGTAAGGAAAACAGCAGGGATGGTGGCTGGAAATATCACAGTGCCAAACGGAAGGAGGTCTCCATGTTCAGCGTCAGTGCTCGGAACTGCAGACCAGAGATGGCTTTTGTGAGCCTGCCCGCTCCTATTCACGGGCCTCTTCTGCAATATTCTGCTTACAGAGTCACTGACCTTTGACCTGAGTTGCACTATCATGTGCATTTTCTAGTTCCATAGCAGTACCCTCACAAGGATAGGGGTAGAAAGAAAAAAAAAACCCGCCACACTCCACAAAATTTCCCATGATTTAACCGTATCGAAATTTCTTTAGGAATTCTCATACAAGGTTAATTTAGTTAAGTACAAATTACACATACTAAAACTGGCTGGAAAAGAAATATTGTAACTCATATTCTTCTCCATTGTAAAACATTTCCTCTTTGACCATGAACTTCATCTCAGTAACAGCATTAAACTGCCATGTGTAGATTTTAATTAGATCCTGATTTTGACTAATAGGTATGACTTTTTATGTATTCAGTGAAAAAAAGTTCCTTTCTCTCCATGAATTACAATCCCTACTGCATCCCAGCAGGTCCAGCCAGGGTTTGGTCTTTTTTTTTCCTTCAGTTGCAGCTATAATCTGTATTCTTAAGGTTCAGAATGCAAAGCCTGCAATCAGCTCATTAGTAGATTTGGCCATTATGCTCAAATTATACATTAATTTCACCTGAATTACTTGGAGCTAAGTAACAACAAAAAAAATCTGCTTCAATATCTGCTGCCTTAAAGGTTATTGAATTCAATCGTATTGAGATAATAGTTTTAAATTAACATTTATATTGAACTTTACAGATATGCAGTTCTTAAATTATTGAAACTGGTTGCTCACATCACAGAAATGGCATCCCAACTAGATTTTGCTTCTAGCCTTTCCCTCTCTCACTCATTCATTATCTTGTCACCACGTTGTTTCTCTGAGTCACAGATAGGGTTATGTGCCTTGCTGCTTGGAGACTGGCTTTGACTCCTTCCACCCTACAGAATTCAGTGCAGACCCCTTTGCTCAGTGTTCTGCGCTATTTATAATTTCAAATCAAGCTGCCTTGCTGACCTCATCTCCTGTAGACACTGTGCTTCTCCCACACCTGCCTCTTCACACTGACCTTAACAAACGAGCCATAATTTTCTAGTCATGCACAGACTTTCCTGTCTCTATGCCTGTCCCTGCGTCTTTTGCTCTGTCTGAAGTGAGCCTCCTTCCCTCTTCATTGGGTTAAATTCAACTCAACCAAGATGTCACCTCCTCTAGCTGACCCTCTAGTTCTTGGCTTACTTCAAAAAGAAGTTATTATAGTCTCTTCCAAGATCCAGCATAAATAAAGAAAAAGGTCTTCCTAAAAAGTAGAAGTAAATTCCCTCCTCCCTACTGATGACCCAGGTAAGCCATTGGATGTGTAATATTTTAGAGTATTCTATTTAAGCTTATAAACCATCAAATGACTCGTGTGTAAAATCTGTTCTCTGTTATTTATGTTTCTAGAACATATAAAAGCAGCATTGTTTCTGTTAGCTGGGCTGTTTGTCTTGTGAATCAGCTAGTTGGGTGCAGAGACCCCCATGCCTCCCAGGCCATAAAAAGGAAACTCACCTGGGAAGTTCAGCCTCCACTTCGAGACTGGGTCTGGCTTCCTGAGTTCCCTGGAAGAGGACTCTAGCTTTAGCTCTCCCTCACTCGTCTTACAGACCTGTTCTCACCAGCCGATCTGCCAGTGCAGAGGAAACCCAAGCACTGAGAAGTGTGCTGTGGCAGAGGAAGCGACAAGACACACAGGACGGTTCTACGGGCTCAGGGAACGCTTCCAGGAGGAAGGATCCTTAACTGGAGACTTGAAGCAGGAGTTGGTGATAGGAATTAGCCAGCTAAGCAACAGGAAGCAACAACTCTCAGGAGACAAAGGAGCCTATGTGGGACCTGGAAGTAAAGGATGCCAGAGCGGAACAGTCCATTCAGGGTGGCTGCATCATGGTGTGTGTGCGTTTGCAGGGCAGCTGCCCCCGGGGAGCAGCACCAGCAGGCAGAGGCCAGATGTTCCAAGGAAGTTCAGTTCAGTTCAGCAGTCAAACACATTTTTACAAGAGTAGCTTCTAAACGTTTTTCTCCTTACCTGTTTATTTTTAGAGTTCTATCAGACAGTTAAGGTTTAATGAGTGCCTACTATGTGCAAGGCACTGTATTGACTGCTGTGGGGAACAAAGGAATTTGAAGATCTCAGTACAGGAGAGATAAAGCCTGCATATAAATAAGTATGATGCAAGGTAGAAAGTGATAAGTGCCATATGAGAGATAAAAATAAAATGCTATGGGTTCAGAGGAGGGAGGATTCACACATTTATGTGTGGCTGACCTATTTTTACTAACACTGTGATAATCTTAGCTCTGCGACTCATCTCAACCACGGTGATGTTAATTTTGCAACTACTTTGACCTTCTTTGGGGGACAATTCTTCAAAAAAAAAAAATCCTATTTATTGTACAAACTAAGTCCAACTCCTGAGTGTCTGCAGGCTGCTGCTAGAGTGGAACTCAAGACTCAGTTTGGTGGGGGGAAGCTGTAAATGAGCGGTGGTGGTAGAAATGGAGGTTGCCATCAATCAAACCTGGGATCTGTGCCTGTTAAGTGGGGGCCGGTGTAGAATTTTAATTGCTGTGAATGGACAGAGGGGAGAATTAAGAAAAATCAGGAAGTATTATTAATGTTGGAATAGTAGGTTTCTATTCTGGGTGCAGTTGCTGTTGCTTTGCTCATGGAAGAACACATTTAATCTGTGAAAAGACATCTTTCCTTTCACTGTAAGACACCTTCTGTGCACCCTGAGTGGACACCACCAAACCAGAAGGACTCTACCCCATCTGTAGCTGGTGGTGACCAGCTGTGCTTCCTCAGGCACCCATAGGCCCAGCTCAATGGGCTAATGAACCCAATTCACCCCACCTGCTAATTGGATGTCCCAGTGCACCAGATGAAGAGCTCAGGATTAGTTCTTCTAAGTCCAGCTTTGTGCTCACCGAGTGTGATCATTTTATCCTAAACCCTGCTGAGTTTACCCAGCCTCTAATACTGGAGTTTACATCCTTCTTTGAACAGGTGGTGCTAGCCTGTCAGCAGAAATAACTGTAACTTTCCATTCCCTTGAAATAATACTGGTCAGAACCAATACCTTGTACTTAATCTGATCCCTCAAGCAAACATTGCCAAAGAGGCAAATAGAGCAAATGCCGCCTGGTGGAAAAGCTCCCAACTCAGAGCTGGATTCCCAACTCTTTGGCTCAGTAATTATGTCACTAGGGCAGATTGGTTGCATCTTTGAGTCTCGGTTTCACCAGCAAAATGGATTATTGTGGGATTAAACGTGAAGTATAAACATAAGGCTTAAGATGCTACATAAGGTAAAGATTTATTTATTGACAATCAAAAGCCTCTTGACATTGAAAAAGCTTTTTCGTTTTCCTGGCTTGCACACGTATGGTCGCTTATTACAGCTATTTAATAGATCAAAGTGAGGACTCTGTTCCCTGGACATGCAGTTGGAGACACTTTCAGAGAGTGAAGATGAGTGTGATTTTGTCTGCCCTTTCAGGGGTATATGCATGTAGGCTCATTAAAGAAATGGTCATTTTGGTAAATTCAGTCAGTTGAAAATGAACCTTACATTCCTTGTAAAAATGGCATATTATTCCATCAAACTTCATTTTCATACATTTCACGTAGAATATGAACATTTAAGTGAAATAACATTTCAGGAGAAAGAAAAAAGGACAGGACAGTAATTACAACCAAACTTTCCTTGAGCTGACAGCAGCCAACTCATTTATTAAGTCAATGTAGTCAAGCAACACAGCACCATCACACTTGATTGAAATCTTGGCCAAGTCTGACAGATGTTCTCTTCTCATTGTCAATCTCAAGTACGTTTTAATGAGTTTCAAGTGGCTGGAGCCCCCCTCTGCAGATGCCACTGTTGCTGAGATTGTGAACAGATTCTTCAGGGCAATGGGTTCTGTGTTTAATAAGCGGTGCATGGTAGGTAAGGGTAGAAATCATCGCGGCAAATGCACTCAACTCAGGAAACAGCCGCTCTCAGTCTGCAGCTGATGAGCTGCCTTCAAATCAGTTGAATTCAGAATAGTGCCCCAAAGCCAGTCTGTGTGTACAACCGCTCCAGTCTTAAAAGTTGATAAGAGATTTCAAAACCGCAATCTCTTTGGAGAATTAAGAAGATTCCTACTTTAGGAGACTCGCTGGAAATATGTTTAAAATGGCTTTGCTATTTTTTTTCCTTTGTCCATGAACTCACGGTGTTCAGGGAGTGCAGGGGAGGGAACAGCTTACAAAGTAATTCCTATTTATTTGTATGTAATTCAAGTAGGTTCAGCATATAGTTTCAGATGGTTATTTTTTAGTTTTCAGAGAGAGAGTTTGGTATTTATACTGGTTTATAGACCTGCTTTTTCACTTTAAAAATTATTACTTGTGTAGAGAAAAGCTGTGAGGATAATATTTCCTTTGGTCAATCTCTATCTCAAACAAAATGGTTTATATATTTTGTATACTATGCCATAAAAATGAATATTGCTTAGCTGCTGTGGTGTATTAGTTTTTTCCACACCAGGATAAATCTACTTTCAATTACTAGCCTATCTCTCCAGTTCAAATGTAATAGAACATCTCCTTTTTTCTTTCTTTATAAGTTAAATATAACTCTTTTCATGATCTAAAGTGGTTTTTCAGGGTGGGTCTGAGTTGAACCATAATTCCTTAAAAAAAAAAAAAGAAAAAAAAAATGTTTGGTCCTAGGAGGCATGTGTTGTTTAAGAGCAGAGAAATTTTTGAGAAAGGGAGCACACCTCCATGTAAGTAGAGGAGGCGTGTTTCTGTCCTAATTTCATTTATCTGACTCATTGTCTAAAGAAAATGGAACCTGCAGACATGAAGGGATATGCTTTGTCAGGCTATTGATATTTATAACCTGTTCTGTTTCATGCTTGATTTAAAACCCAGAGTCTGTCAAAGCCAGATGGCAGGTAAGGACATCTTGGATACATTAATATTTAGCTATCGCGAGGTGGCGAAGGATGTGCTTGCTCCTGAGGAAGGGCGGGGTGGAGAACCGCTGCCCCTGGCATGTCATTGGACAACTGTGTGTCATGTTTTCTTTAAAAATTCCTTATTTACTCTTACCTGTTAGGCTTCTATGGCTTCGTGCCCTCTGAGTATCCAGAGCCCGGCTGCTGCACGGTGGCAATTAGTGTGTGCCCAAGAGGAAATGAGTCGTGAGAGAAATCGTGGGGCTGACGTGTGTGTGACAAGCAGTGGAACCTGGGAGCACCTCTTGTTAGTCAGAAGAGTGTCTCAGGCCAGTCGCAGGTTGGGGTATGACTGTAGGCAGTTCTCCTCTTGCTCGGGGCGGTCTTGGCTCTCTTAGGCCTCGCGTGCTCTCTGGGGAGCTGTTAATGGCATTGCCAAAAGTACACAGCATTTAGTGGAAATCCAACTGAGAAAAAGGCAAAAAGGCATTATTTTGTGATCTGGAAAGGCAATCAATAAGGTGGGTATGGAAGCTGGGAGGGGGTCTTTCCTCTCCCTCAAAGAGAAGGGCAGTAAGGGCGGAGGTGGCCCCTGGTTGGCTGATGGGAGAGCAAAGATGGCGGGTCGGTGGAGGGTGCCCAGAGAGACCACAGAATCTATTTATCTAGAAACGCCTATTTGTGTGTGCTCATTCAAATGTGAAGCTGAAAGGTGGCTGAGATCAACTGCAATATTTAAAGTTATTGTTTACCAAAGCAGCATTCCTGTGTCCTTGGCATTCTTATGAATTGTGGGCAGGATACAGGGGCTGAAAAATCCAACCTCCAAAAAGTGCAGCTTTGAAGCTGTAAAAAGCCATTAAACTGCCTCTGCTGATTACATAGCAGGCTTTTTAGACCGCCACTCTCCCGGCAGGCAACCCAGCCTCACGTTTCCCTGTTTATTTTTACTGAAACTCCACCACAGATTTTAACCTGAAAGAAAGAAAGAAACATGCAGGCATTTGTTTAAGAAGAATCTGGAACCTCTGTGGTCCTCTGCAAGCCGAGGAACACCGGTGTGGCTGCCTATTGTGTGCCACCAGCTGTAACCGCTTCAGCTGGAGAGCACTTTACATTCTTCTCTTCAAGCAGTAATTGGTAAGTATATTTTCTGCCTGTTATCAATAGCTTTTATATTCCACGTAATATTTCTCTTGTTTAGAAATATTACGTGGAATATAAAAGCTATTGATTGCGGACAGCCAACGTCTTTTCCATATGCCACTCCACAGGACTGAATAATACAGAAATTCTATCATGCTACCAATGTGACAAATGTCTCTGTCATTAGCTGGTTCTCCAATCTTTGAAAACCAAGGAAAAGGAAATTTCTTTACCCAAATCTCCAGAGAAACCATGACCATTGTATAAAAATAAATGCCATTTGACTTAAATCTCTCAAAATAGAGGCTTTCTTTTGCTCATAGTTCTTGCATAGATGTGTGTGTACACGTGTACATAAAATATGAATGTGTGTGTACTATGTGTCCACGTGATCTGCCCTGATCTTCCACATGGCTGACATATATACTGTACATACATGCGTGTGGATAGGTATGTAGATTGCACGGAGCCCGCTCTTGCCTGGTCTTCTCCATGACTGATAGGTAATCAATTTCCTCATCATATCTGTGTCTGCATCTGCATGCTCTCTCAGCTTGTTTTGTGTGTGCACACATACACATTTGTACTGATTTATAATCCCTCCACTGGTCTTTCACATAACTAATGGTAAACATTTCCAAAGTAGCTGATTCAGGTTTGCAATAGGGGTTCTGAGCAGAGTTCAAGTTTTTCTCGGTAAGAACAAAGGAACTCATGTCATGGCATTTACTGTTTGGTTTAGCAGCACTGACCCACCTATGCAGCTGTGCCCTTTGGGCCTGCACTGGGTACCTCGCTGAGTGGGCAGTGATATGTGACCAACCTTGGGTCGCCTGAGCTCCAGCCACCTCCCCTGTGTGGAGAGAACTCTCTTTCTAATCTGTGTGAAGACATCCTCTGCCACGCATCCAAGCTGTGGTGGAGACAGTTTCCCGTGACAAGGGGGCTGTTTTCTGACTTGACTCTATGGGCTAGCAGGGACCTTGGTGGCACAGTGACCCATGCATTACCTAATGAACGAGACACTAGCATTGGTGTACTTAATAAGAAAGTCAATCCCTAGGTGATCCTAGGAATATGGGTTATTTTCAAACTGAGAAAAATATCCAAAGATTTGAGATTTTGTGAATTGTAGCTAATCTAATAAGGTGTAGAATTCAGATCTAACTGACAGAAATTGAAGTAATCAAAAGTCCTTAAATCAGAAATTTAAGATATGATGCAGCTCTTATTTTGTAGACTGCATTCTGATAAAGCCCACTACCTAAACACTAAAACATTACAGAAATTTACTTCTTCAGATCTGCTATCTGGAAGGGCATTCTGAAATATAAATGTGGGGGTCAGCAAGATTAGAATGGAGAGTTTTTCCTCCCTATGAAGGACAGGGAAAGTATAGGTTAACAGCACACTCGTTTACATGGCTCCATACTAACAGTATTTAAATCTCTAACCATTACTCTTAACATAAAAAATAATGTGGAAGTCATAAGCAGATAAATCCAGTTTTGAACTGTGATTTACACGTGAGTTCTGCACCGAACCAGGTCCTCGCCAAATGCTGACAGGTTGTTGGGATGAGCTCGCCCACTGAGACTTCCTCCTGAATGGGCGCCTTAGCTCAGGCCCCACAGCCCAGGATCAGTCCAGTGACGTCTTTAAGGACAGACAAGAGAAGCCATCAGACAATCTCCCACCACTGAGAGCGGCTCTCTCTGGAAGGGGGCTGCAGAGGAGAAAAGACAGCTCTCTGAATTTAGTTGGCACATGAACAGAATAATTCAGGCTCCAAAAGAGACCACCTGCTACCCTTTATAGGTGCTAAGAAATACCAAAATTAAAAGTACAAGAAATACGATTCTCTAAATAGGGAAGGGAAAAGAATGGTAATGAACTTTTAGAATAGACAAGTAGATTGCACTGGTTGCTTTTAAAATGCACTTCCACAGGCAGAGGAACAGTCCCCCAAGTTGGACAGGGATGCTCTGGCCCTCTGGGGTTATGCTTTTAACTTACAATGAGGCAGAACAAAAAATATTCACTTTTTTGTACTTGTGTCTATGGATCTGTGGGTTCAGTCTTCAGAAAAGGCACTGCTTTTGGGGGTGTGTGTATTGGGGGAAATTTATTTCTTTCATAATGTTTCATTCCCTGAGGGAAGCCCTGTAAGGTGAGTTGTTTGATGTATGGAAGAGTGTTTTATGTAGCATTAAATTCAAGGTTTTATTATTTTGGGGCCAGACTCACATTTCAGGGCAAGACCAGTATTCACCTTAGTGTATTCTATCCTTTTCTTGGCAGAAATATCCTGTAGCGATCTCCAAATAGCAATTCCCTCAAGCCATAGAACCAGCAAATATCTTACTCACAGCAGAGAGTCATTCTTTCCCCCAAACATGCTCAGAGCTATGAGATTCCACCATGATGGCAAATCTTCGGTCTCCCAGCACTCAGGGATAGTGTTGAGGGGTTCATTGACAGTGAGTCAAAGCACTAATTAGGATGTTTGCAAGAAGGTTTTAAGTTTCAAATGCTACATCTTAACAAGGTTGAATGTGCATAGTTGAAGACACACAGGCATAAATGGATCCAAGCACTTATATGTGTATAAATCATAAATTCCCTTATACCAGTGTAATAGTACTAAAAACATTTGGAACAACAGAATAGAAAGAGAATCAATAAGCCAGCTAATAAGCAAAGTGGTTGAGTTCATGACTATTTACAACTCCTTGTGCAATCAAAATCTGGCGTAGCAACATCAATCAGAATATTTCATGACTACCAACCGCATCACAAGCTAGGCGACCCACGTCAGCACAGGTACACATATACATCTATACATTGTTTCCTTCACATTTCTGGAATTCTCAGCTTTTTTACTTCATCTAATCTCGAAGACATTGTTATTGATTAGAATATGCAAAATGCAAGACTTTTGCAAGCACTTTAGAGACTTTTTAGTCCAAGTGGTCAGTGTTAGGTAAAAGTAGAATGGGATGCTTTAAAAACAAACAGTACTTTTCATTTAGATAAATATATTCCTTCTGATAGAGACCTGAAAGCTTTTTAGCTGTGGTATTATTCATTATAACCTGGACTGACTCACTTTAGGATGTGACATTCTTAACATATTAGACGGGCCTCAAATGAAAATTACACTACTTCTCTGCCCTGTAAAAAGTTGGTCTGTAGGTAATAAGGCTGAATGATTTTACATGCTATGTGCTGACACATAATGATTCTCATAGTGTGACCCTTGTCTAAAGCTAGCAACCTGCTTTGCATCTGAATATACATAGTCAACTTAAATATGCTGACGCTGGAAATAAGAATTAATGGTTTTTATAAGCACAGTTGAGAGAACATTCCATTTAAAATGCTGAAAACTCTGGTTTAATAAATGAAATAGAGCAACCAAAGAAAGAATTTTTTTATATGATCTAGACTTCATCCTGCAGATTTTCATGAAAAGGTGACATGACAGACAGCAGATGGATTTATTTTTTTACTTTGCTGCAAAACTACAAATCAGTTTCATATAAACAGATCTCTCAACCAAATATAGCTTGACAGTAATTCTATAAGATTCATCAAGTCAGGGAGGTGATCATGTCTGATGACATGTAATAATGTAGAAGTGGGATATATCACATGATCCCAATATATTAGGATGGGAATCCATTCAATATAACATTTTTTAAAAAATGAAAATGTTTTTCTGTGTACCAAATGATTTCTGTATTTATTTTCTTTTTAGAATGATAAATAATATTTATACCTTTCACACTTTTACCACCCAGAAAGATCTGAAAGAATTACTAAAATGGGTTTTGGCTTGTAAGTAACACTAAATGTTTTTACATTGAGAGGTCAATGTAAGGCTTTAAAAATATTTTTTGTTTCACTTAATTAAACTAATGTATACATTGAAACAGCATATAGGATTTAGGTAATTGAGTTTCTTATAAGAGAAAAACTAAAAGGTGATGTGCACAAAGCACTAATCAATTGTAGGTTAAACCTCTTATATTTCTCTTATTCAGGGCAGACCTCAACCAACTTCGGAGCAGTGATGGAGAGAGATTCTGGACGTTACCAGAGGCTCTCAGGCTGCACTTCATTCTGATACAGTGACATCTGGCCAACATTCTTTGATGAAATTTTCAATAAATGCTGGCAACTAACACAATTCATTATGCTTTCTCCTGATAAAGGATGTGGGCAAAAATTGCTTTGGCTCTAAAAAAGCTTTCACTTCATTATGGGCCTGGATCAATCACCAGCCACATAAGATACACGCCGGCGACTTCCTCGCACTCTTTATGCACTTAGGAAACTGTTTTTATTAGGCAGGCATTATTGCTAGCCTCCTCTGAGCTAAATGCGCCTTTAAGTGTATTTCTTTGGTAAAGAGATGAAACCACTATCTGTACTGAGGCTGGGGTGAGGTCACCTGCTTATCCCCATTAAGTGACACCATTTAGGTGATGTTTTATTTGTTCTTCTGCACAGAAAGAAATGATAATATATGTTTTTTCATTAAACTGAGAAAGGAAAGCCAAGTTACTCAATGATCATTATGCATTTGTGATAAGTGGAGAGGTTAAACTTCATGTCCGGTGACTCCTTCCTTCTCTCCTAAACTTCCCTCTATGTAAGGAAAATTGAAACGCTGCGCTAGGTTAGAGCTGTGGTCTAGAACTAAAGCCAGAAGCCACATCTAACTGCTTCATTGTTTTTCACGTCTTCATTGATTTTATGTCCACGTTTCAGGGATGAGACAAAGAATTAGATAAAATAAAAACCTTCCTGAAAACAGCTTTTCTGACATTCAAATGAGTTTTAATAACTATCTCACCAAAGACAATCTGATGCATAAGCATTATTTTTCATTGTACACTTGTGGTTTCTGAGTACTCCACAATATATTGTAATGGATTCTTTTGGACTAGCTGTATTTAAATTTTTACTGCTTGCCTTTTTCCTGCGCCCTCTAGAAAAAAAAGCGCAGAATCTTATGTTACCCATAGTGTCAATTAATTCCTTCAGTCAAATTTTCTTTACCCTCAAAGAAAAATTCAAAAGGTTGCCTACCATTCTGTAGGTAGTTTATTTTGAATGCGCTCAAAGAAAAGCATATAAATTAAAATATGTGAGTATGCACAATGGTTCTTACTTGTTAAAGAACTATGAATTATTGCAAATGAAATAGGAATTTGAGAACAAATGAGCATGCTGCTGTGATGGAGAATGAGAAGTAAAAAATTCCAAAATAGACCTTGCAAACCACCCGAGATAGCCAACATGTGACTGTGTTCTGCTGTATCTCCACCAACAAACTAAGAGAGGCAACATGTGATCCGATGTCAGGTTGCTTAGCGTTTCACCAATGCTAAGCCATACAAGTCTTATTGGATAGGCTGATCATTCTTCAACCATTGTTGAACTGATTGGGTACAGTAGTAAATAATTGGCTAGAAAATACAGCTAGAAAACTTTTTCAAAAAAGAGAATTCTCAACTCTCCCACACTATCATATTGGTGCTATCTAGAAGTCTTCTTGGAAAATATATTTTGATAAATTTATGAGCCTCTCTATGGTCCTAAATGGAAATGGATTTTGTCTCCATGTCTGATACAAATAAATGCCAAATTCATTATCATCTCTATCTGTTCCTGTGAAATATCAATTGACAGTGCTAATGAAATACATCTGAAGTTTTTGTAAATGGCTAAAGAAAAGAAAAAAGTAAGTCAGGGAGCTGGTACATTTGTACTAATTAGGTAGCATCAGTTGCTATAACAAGTGAACCCAAACGTACTTCAATGGCTCAAGAGTACAGGGGCAGTTCCAGGTTGCCCAGGTGCTTTGATCTGCATAACCAGTCAGGACCAGGCTGGTCAGGTCTGCCATTGTCAGCTTGAGGATTCTAAGGTCGTCTTGGGAACCCACACCAAGCAGGTGGAGGGGAAAAGGCTATGCATGGCCCAGACCTGGAAGTGGTAGACTTCACTCCCTGTCACATTCTGTTCATTAGAACTTGCTCACGTGATCACAGTTAGTTTAAATGAGAATGAGAGTGATACATTTGAGAAGAAGAGGTAAAGAGTCACCTATTGTCAGCAACAATGCTGTATTCATGAGCCCACAGGAAAACGAAATGGAACTTGATTCATCTGGATGCTACAGAAATTTCCAGGAAACCACTTCATGAGATGGGATCACAAAGGACGCAACTTCTGAGCTGGGATGAGACAGTGGAATTTTGCTTAATTAAACACCCATTAAACAGAATTTGAATTTAGTGACTGGCATTGACTTCTCCCATTCTTCTTTCATCTCTCCCCTTCCATTCTGCTTCTCTTTGGAAAACATAAATTATATCACAAGCTATAAATACTTCAGCCAATGTTTAGGCATTTTTAGCAGTGGTATTTACACTTTTAAAACATTTACTTATCCTTACATAATAATACGAGGGCCCTTGCTAAAAACCGCAATATTATGCAAAATCTCATTTGCAAACCATGCAAAATTAGAGTTGTTTTGACTGAAGTAACTACAGGACCCCAGAGTCCCTGCCATCCAACCTGCCTGTATCCCTTCTCCTGCCTCATGTCAGACCTTAAAGAATCTCTAAGGCACAGAGTGAGATCAGCTGTTCTACTTCCCCCAAGAGTCATATACCAACAGCCACTTCTTGTGTACCTCTGCCATATTGCAGTTGCCCCTATGTCTCCAGGTTCATTGGCCTGTTTGGGTCATTCCTTGTGTGATATTTAAATAATAGTTCAGGCCTTTATCCATTTCGACTTCCTCTCTGGGTTGCTAAACAATATTTCCAAGGAGTTTCAGGCAGAATCCGTTTCTTCTCGTTTCCCACGTGCTGAGTCAAATACCTTCTTCAGTGGTCCTTTTCACTTAGAATCTTTTCTATTTCCACGTCTTGGTTCCAAGTTGATTGAAATGGGTGATCAGCTCCACACTGCTGTTCTGCTCTTCACCTGCACAGGAGACAGCACGTGACCAGCCTGTCCCAAGGCGAGGCTCATTCTGGAAGGCGGTTGCATGTTTTCTTAAAGCACAATACAGACAAGGTTCATTTTTCGCATTAGCTGTCCTGAAGTGGGACCAGATCACCTCCAGGAACATTTTGCAGCCCATTTTTCTTGCCATTGCCCTGAGATCTCTCCCCTTCTCCTCTCTTTTCCTGATTTTAAGGACCCTGGTCTTCTCTTCAGAGTGCAGCCTGTGGAAAGTTAAGTTTTTTCTGTCTTTTTTTCACAGGTTTTCTTTGTCTCATTCCAGTCTGTTCTGCTGATGCCAGGAAACTACTTGTGTATGTGTACACACACACACACACACACACACATATATATAAATAATAACTTGTCAAGGCGTTTATTTGCTAGAAAGCACATCTTCTTACATAAAGAATTTTTCCAACAGATCTGAAAGCAACACTCTCCTCTTTACTGGATCTTTCCTGCCATCCTACTCCTGACCGGAAGCTTGTACAGAGGAAGCTTTTACACATGGGCTCATGGGTTCTTTCCTTTTGGAATGCAAGATTGAAAAAAAAATAGCTTGGAATGAATGCACAGTGGAACCTGCATACAGAGACAAAGACACTGTGCAGAGATCGACGATAATGTTCCTCCCTGGAACTCAACAGAAACAGCCTGTGCACCTCGTCTGTTCTCTCCTTCCCACTGAGGACACTATCTCAGGTTTTTACCTTTCTTCACATCACTGTGCTTTTTGAATAAATAATGTACTATGGTCAATAGAGGGGTGGGGTGGCTCCTTAACTAGGTTGAGCAGGAAACTTGACCAGACTGTTTAAAAAAGAAAAAAACACTTCTGAAGTACGACACTTGCTGCTTTCTGGACTCTATCTGATTTCCATAATGCATGTTCATCGTGCACATGCTTATTACAACAGATTGCTAAGTTAACTTAGCACGGCTTTTCTGCATTTATATTTTCTCCCAATTTAAAGTTTTAAGAGACACCAAGGCAATTTTGACAGCTACCTAATAAAGCTGAAATTCTGCCTGTGATTGGTGAGTCCTGGGACCCTGTTTGCCTTGGGCTCTGTGAACGCAGGTGTATGCGAGTGTTGCATTGATCAGGGTGAGTCTGCCTGCGGTGAGCCCTGGGCGTGCTCTGGGCTGTGAACGCGAGGGGAGCGAGGGACGCTGTAATCACCGAGAGGGCCGCTCAGATCGATGCTGGTGAACCTCTCTCTGGAGGCGTGCACTGCAGCTGTGAAGGCAAGCAAGCCACAGTGTGACGGGCTGGAACTTCAATTTCTCTCCATGTAAAAAAACTAGTGCAGAGGTCACAGCTGAGGGAGGAACAGCTCTGCTCTTTGGGGTGTCTGAAAGATGGGCGAATATTCAGGAAACCTGTTGATAATTCCATAAAAGGCCTCCTTTAATTCCAAACATATTCCTTTGCATTGGGTTGGGAGGGAAAGGCAACTGAAGGAAATCTGCCATGCTGCACACAGTGGGAAGGGTCACGCTGTTTTCTGAGGGTTGCCTGGATTAGGGGAAGGGAACCTCTAGAACTTCGGGGAGCAACCTGTCCCTCAGCACCTGCCCAGGGGCCAGGGGGCACTTCAAGCCAATTTGGCCAGGTCGCACCTTCTAAGAACGCCACAGTTTCATTTACTCCGAGATTGCCTTGGGCTGAAATTTGTCTCCCTCTTCTTTGTGGTTTTAGTCCAACTTCTAACACCTGGAGACATCTTGCATTTGTTCTAATCTGTCTTCTGGAATCTTCCAAGGGTTTGAATGCAGCTCTTGCTATGCCGTCACTTTCCTAGTCTTTGTTAATTCTAATATTCTCCAAATGCTGTGATTTGCAGACCCTTGGTATTTTCATTGCTATCCTGTGGTTAACTCTTGCAAGGCGACAACAGCGGAGCTCAGAGCAAAGGGCAGTGTTCTAGATTTTGAGGGGCAAAGTCACAGTCTCATGGGATTATTTCTTTTCTTTTGGTTGGCATTGAAATTTACCTACAACCCAAGGTCGCGTTAGCTATTTTGGCGGTTATGCTTTGTTATTATGTCAGGAGGGGCATTTATTAAAAAAAAAATAAAGACTACTCTTAAATTGAACAGTTGATTGCCAAACAATTATGCATTGTTAATATTTATTCTCATCAAGTTATACATCATTAGCTACAATCTGCTTTAGAACCCAACATGAAGGTTTTAAATTTATTGTTAAATGGATCTATCTTTTAAGTTAGTCATCAATACATTTAATAAAAATGTCTGCACATTTGCTAAAAATACCCAATATGATAATTAAATGACTGATAGTAGTTGGATTGGGCAGGGTGATGTGTATCTTTCAACTAGTTCTCTACATTGAACTGATATCGACTTATTAATTTATTGTTTGGCTTTTTTTCAAACAGCTATTAAGCCCTTGAATTCCACTGCCATCCAGCCTCCAGGTCTGCTAAGGAATCATGGGGAAATTAGTCATTTTTTCTGAAATTCTTATTTACTTGTGTGGGTTATTCATCTTGGGTAATGTCGGGATCCTGTTGCAAAGGAAATGAAGTTGGCATGGTTTGTTCTCAGTGGAGCCATGGAGCTGCTAGTAATTGCTATTTTATCTAAAACATGTCTGCAATATAGAAATTAAAATTTTTACTCTCAAATTTTGCCAGAGATGGATATAAATTTATTAGAACATTTGGAGAAAGTAGGGACACAGGCACTGAGAAAGGGTCATGAGAATTTGCATGTACCTAAGGGACTGCATTCTAATTCTTGCTGGTAGGAGAAGGTTGCCCTTTGTCTTGTCCTGGTTGTTGGCTCTGGAAGGAGACTGGATCCCACCGGGGCAGAGCAGAGATGCTCAAAGGCTGACAGAACGCAGCGTGTGTACTTTCCAGAATCCACTTTCTCTCACTTATGGAAATTGGATTAATTTTTGGCTCCTAATTTTTCTGAATCCTCTCCCATTGTCTAGATGGTTGCCACTGGCCATGCTGCCATCACCGCTGGGTACCCTTCCCCACCAGCAGCTGCATTTCACCTGCACTTGGAGACTTAAGGGTAATTTGAAGCAAGCCAGCTTTTTCTTATCATGTCCTTGTTTAATCTGTAGTCCAGTCCCCTGGGGGCCAAGCCTGTTCTATCATTTCTAAGGCAGGTGTCACTTTCCTTATTCAAGAAATGGAAGCAAAATAGAAGTTGAGTAACTTTGCTGCTTCTCTTTCTCGGACATCTCTGTATCTCATGTCTCAGTGTCTTCTGTGCCCAAGCACCTAAAGCAAATGCCACTGTGTGCTAACTCTATGTCAGGTGTGGAGACAACTGTTTTATTTATAATATTATTTACAATATTTAAAAATATTATTTATAATATTTTATCCAATTCTCAAAAAACCCAATGAGAAAATATTGCTACTGTTTATTTTTTAAAAGAGGTAAATAACTGATATTAGATAAATTTTCCAAGGCCCACAGTTAAAGAAACAAATTCAGGCTTAGAATCAGGTCTGCCTCTCTTAAAATCCTTTTATCTCCCTAGCAATATATTCTGTGGTGCTACTTTAGAAATTCCAGCACTTCGTTTCAAAGGCTCAGTGCAAGGTTTTTGCCATCCTACTTACACCCCTCCCCCTAGGTCGGCGATAGTGTATTTGCCTGTTTTTGGTTATGAGACTCCGTCCATTTTTTATGCATGCCTTTTCAAAATGCAAATTCATTGTGTTTATCTATAGCTACTGTGGTTTCTTTTGATGAATCTGCGTGCTCCTTCATTTAGATTGTATTTTCGGGATGAATTTTGGAATCAGCTCAGACTTGAGCCGTACGTCTCAGCTTTCTGTGTTGGTGAACTTCATGAACCGTGTAGTCAACGCAGACCTGTAGTCAACTGAAGCCAGTCCTTACTGGCTCCTCACTGCCTTCATTAACAGGTAGCCTTGCAGGTGTGGAGGTCACTCCAAAGGCATGAAGAAGCTTGCAGGGCCTGTGACCAGCACTCCAGGGGATAGAGCCTGCATCACTATGGCCACGTGCAGGGTAAGATGTGTCCATACTCCCTTTCTTTCAATGTATGGGTGAAGCTGGCATCTGAAGGGATGAGGCCAGAGAGAAACTACGGGACCAGTCCTGATCCTATACGTGAGGACATAATCGTCTGTAGAGGGCGAGAGATGATTATTTTTTAGATTATAGTTTTGCTTTGTTCATCACCGGATTATTGCTCAGGCCTCATTTTTGGACTTTCATAGTCACTTTGCCTATGTGACAGAATTTAGGTTTCCTGGGAATCTAAACATTCATAAATATTAAGTTTTAGAATTAGAAAAATATATTTTCCACTTTTTAAAAGATACAATAAGTCTCAAAATCATGTTTTCACTATGTCCAAGTTTTCTAATGTCAGAGCCAATTTTGCAGCTATCATCAGTGGAAATACCAGCTTGCTGCTTGAATGTCTTTGTTTATATTTTAAGGTAGAGTTCTTGATGCTTCATTTAAAAAAATGAATTCAATCACTCTTTAGATATAGATGTATAATTTTCCAGTCTTCCCACAATTATTCTGGCAGTAACTCTTTGGGAAGTCTCTATATTAGAGGTAATTTTTTCAAACACTGAAACATGTGTAGCACTTGAGTTTCTTTCTGTCCAAGAGTCTGACCTATGTCTGGGTCTCCATCTCGGTCTCCATCTGTTTATCTTACAAAATAATTTAAGACTCAGAAGCAGGACTGAAGTATAGCTCTCAGGACAGGCACCTGCCATCTGAACTGTGACGAAGGATGATAATGCTACTTACCTTGTGGCTGTGGTAAGATGTAAATGAAAAGCCCTTTATGGATGATAAAACTATAAAGACGTTAGTTATCTAAAGTTTGGCTTTAGACCCTGGGCACACCCGATTGCCACTCTTGTCTCATGAATATTGTACTCTGTCTTCCTCACAGCCCACATCTTGTCTCTGCAAGTCCCTTGCCCTGATGTCGTTCCGCAGAGAGCACCGTCTTCACAGCCAGGTATAGCAAGTCAGCCACCAAGGAGTTCCTCATTGCAAGAGTGTGTCTCCTATGTAAATCAGCACATCTTGCTCATTAACACCGCTCAGGATAATCAGGCCACGGAGCCACGAGCATGTTGGAAGAGATCCAGACTGCTCCCAACCCAGCTAGGTGGAAGAAGACTGGGATGTGTCTGGAAACCAGAGTCTGCCTACTAGATACTACCTGCTTCCCCTGCAGTCTCTGATTAGTAGGGAGGGGTGGTTAAATGCCCCCACCCCACAGAACTCTCAGATGAAGCCAGACAGAATCATCTCCCTTGACTTTATGTAGATCACAGGAGCAACCTCAAATAACCAATGCTGCATGCAATTTATTTCCTCTTACCCTCTGTTCTTCTGAATGACACTGCTGGCAGGAGGTTTTGCCACTTTCAGAAGGTTCAGGGCCTGAGTGGGTAGCTGGCTGCCTCAGTGGAGATTTATCATGTAGAATAATTCATTGAGCCATATGTTCCAATGAATATATACAGAACATTGTAAATACATCCACCGAATTTCTCATTTGCTACCAGAGGGAATCCATCTTTTCCATTTTCTAGCAGAGCACTTGGCTGCAGATGTTAGAAAATATTTTGCTTTAAGTTTTGTTCTGACTGTTCCCTCTGGTATGATTTACCTGGTTTTTATTCTCTGCTAAAGTCTAAGCTCCGGGTGGATATTTCACTTGGAAATGCTATAAGCACCCTTGGGTATTCGTGGGCTGATTATTTCCACCAGAATAATCTCTCTTGGCGTTTGCCTATCGTAGCAGAACGACAGTGTCTCACATGCCACCTGTTTAGGCACTTGTTCCCGTGTGAGGCAGGAAAGGATTTGATTATAACCCTGAATTCAAGCATCACAACAACGATCTGTCCTAACCGTTTGGGATCTTTGATACAGACACTCTTGTCCAGCTGGTCCAGCCCACGTGGCACCTTCTGCCTCTACTTTCCCAGATGGGCCTGTTGTCCTTGGTCTTGAACGACACCAATATCATCCCTGTAGCTGGATCTCAACTCAGTGTCCGTTGACATCAACATCAGGTCTACACTATCAGGAGGAGAGGCAGTTGGCAGTTAACTGGAAGATGGGTGCTTGTGAATTTGTTTGTCCTTGATAGAGCTGAAAATTTTGGAGGCAAGCATGCTAGGAAAGACGCTGGGAACTGCGAAGAAATAGAGGGACCAAGATGATAGGAAGGACAGAGAAGTAATTGCATCTGCTTGTATAAACTGTATTTTTGTAGGAGATCCTGACATTTGTGAGCCACTGAAAATCATTTCCTTCTGCCTTACCCATGTGTGTTAGAGTGACCAAAGCATGAATTGGGATGTGTGGGTTATTCTGAGACCTTAAAAATGGAAACCATTCATACTTGTTGGTAGTCTCTCTGGGACAAGATGGTCTAATCTCCACTACTTCTTCAACTTGTTTCATTGACAAAACAACTCCACTTTCCATTCAGGACAGAAGAAGATAGAGAAAGGAAAAAGAAAATAAAAATCAGGAGGTTAAATTATTAATGAATATCATGAAAAAAATAAGTTAGTTTCATCTTTTTCATTTTTTATTATGGAACCTCAGAGATCTCTTAAAACCTACTGACCTTCTTCAAATGTCAAGGGTTGCCACTGCTTTGGAGACAATTGGCTTTAAGTTGTAGATGAAGAGAAGGGAAACAATATATTGGACTGGAAACTGGTTGTGGTTGGAAGGTTGACCACTTGCATGGAAACATAATAAGGTATTTGAATATTCATACTTTATTTCTACCAGCAAGCATGTAATGAAAACTGAAAATTAGAATTAAGAGCTGAATTTCTCTCACGTAGGTATCAGTGATAATTTTCTAGTACAGTTAATACACATCCCCTTTAATTTTTCACTCCATCTATTTCCTTCAGTTGTCTAATAAAGGAGCATTCCTCCATTCCTATGTCCCCCGCAGTGGTCTGTTAATAATCCAGGGAAGAACATGCTTGCCATTGGCTTACGGAGATTGTGTGAAAGAAGCTGGTGACAGCAGACACAGCTGCTACCAAGAAATACAGTTTGTTGGCAGTCTGACAGCTGTTGACTGTTTGAGTGTTTAAGTAGCACAGCCCTGAATGCCCTCCAGTAATCCTATAGAAATGCTGAAACTCTCCCAATTGAAGACACCACGGATGGGACTGTCATGACTAATTGTGCCTTCTTTTATCAAGGATAGTTTCATCTCATCAAGTTAATGTCATTTCTGAGCAGAAAACAGGAACAAGAAAGAATGTGCCTTCCAGAAAAGCAAATTCAAAATGACACCTGACCATTTATTGTCCATAAAGTTAGCTTTCAATTAATGACACAAGTCCAGGCTCTCGGATCGAATTTTATAATCCTGCTTCTATTATTATTTAAATCCGCTGTAATGTGCTCTCATCTCCATCTTGAAATGGCTCAATGCTTGGTTTAAAAAACAAGTAACATCTACTGTCAAGCTTGTTTTTGCCTTAGAGTTCCACAGATCTTCAGTGTGGAAGTGTTAGATTATTAAACAAGAAATTTTATAATTTTTTTTTTTTTTTTTTTTTTTTTTTTGCTGTGCTGGGGATTGAACCCAGGGCTTTGGGCTTGCAAGGTAAGCACTCTACCAACTGAGCTATCTCCCCAGCCCAAACTGTATAATTTTTGAAATTAGAGGAAAATAAGAAAGCGTGAGATTCTACATGCATTAGCTCTTCATCACTATCATGAAATACCTGACACAGGAAGAAGAGGAGGCTCATTTAGTTCACAGCTTTAGAGGTCTGAAACCCACATGCTGGAGTGCAGGCTCAGTGCCACTTTTTGCGTCTCCTCATGGTGCGTGGTAGATGGCCATGGTGGGAGTGTATGTGAGGAGAAAACAAGTGGGACTATGTCTCAAAGCAGGATCAGAGAGAGAGGAAGAGACTGGGGTCCCACATCCCCTTTGAGATTATGTTCCCAGTGACTGAAGGACTCCTCTCAGGTCCTACCTCTTAAAGGTCCACAGCACTTCCCAAAACTGCACCTGGGTGACCAGGCCCTTACCTATAGAGCTTTGGAGGACACTCAGATTATACCCAGACCATACCACTGCTTTAGTGTTTAAGACGGAATTGAAGAATTGATAGATGATGTTCACAGCTTTGCCTGCAGTTTCACAGATTAGAAATAATGCATTTGCATTTCTCTAATGAGTCTGGTTTACCAGTCCTGTAGGTTAGATTATGAGTAAATGCTGCAGCCAGGAGTTGCTCCAGTAATAGCTTTGTCCCGATTTGGCATCATTCTTTACTTTCTTGCTACGTTGAAAGCTGAGTCAGTCTTTTTCATGTTATGCTGGTCTCTTTCTTGTACAACGGAGTGCTATGCTAATTGAAAATAATTTTTAGTTTATTTGCATGCGACTGGTTGATGTCCAGTCTCTAGGACACATCAGCTTCCACTCGGGCTATTTTTGTGTCTGTTTGTTGCCACATGTAATTGCACGTGCTGCAGAGGCACTTCTTCATGTGCTCTTCAGAATGCATGTGAATGCCTCCAGAAGAGAACGTTTTCTGCAGCTGCCATGGTAGAATTTTTTTTTTTTTTTTTTGCAGTCTCCTTGATGTTGGGAGAAAATAAGAATGACTTCTGATTAGATTTCTACCTGGGAGACTTTACTTCATTACTCAAAAGTCTGGTGCCTCTGACTGTTTCCCATAATCAAATATCACATCACCTTTCAGGGTAAGACTTGGAGTTAAGAGAGGTTTGCCTCTTCAGGGTTTCGTTGTACAATTTAATTTCTGTTGCATATAGATTATGTGGAGTACCATTTCGAGCATTGTTGGGAAGCCCACGAGCCAGTTCTTGAAGAACTAATAAGTTTTAAAGAGCTTGAAGTGTTAAAAAGAGGGATTATAAGTCCATGAAATGTTTCCCATAAAAGCTTATAGTAGGTGAGTGTGGAAGATAATTGTTCAGTGATGATCAGCCCATCTTGACTGGAGCACTTGTATTTGACTGAAATGTAAAAAAAAACCAAAAAACAAAAAACAAAAAAAAAAAAAAATAGGATCCTGGTTTGATTTGTGTCATGTAGGCCCTGATCTGGGACTTCATTTAGTAAGGTGGGGAACCCTAAGAGCTGTGTTTAAGGAGGGTTATTTGTAGGGATATAAACAATTGATTTGAATAGGAGAGGGACTTGCTCCCAGGGAGGTGCCCTCAGTTAGGTGGTTCTCTAAATTACCAGAGAGATGGTAGGGACTTAGGATGGTGACACTAGGAACAGAAGAAAATAGGGGGTTAGCCTGGGGAGGTTGCTGGGGGTAGAGCCCTTACCTAGCATGCACTAAGTCCTGGGTTTTACCCCAGAACTGAAAAAAAAAAAAATGTCCGAGGAAATAGAGAGCCCCACTTAAGGACTGCTCATTTCCCCATGTGCAGTTGCCAGCATCAATGATGGAGAGTTTAAATATAAACCTGAAGTTTTCACCTGTGTGCTCGTGATGGTGCTATTTCCAAAAATAAGAACAGTGTGAAGATCTAAGGACAGAGGGAAATACACTTGCTTTAAAAATCCACTGTGCTTGAAGTTCCAAAGAGAGCCTCTTGGTGGCAGTGCCACGCGGGCAGTGGAAGGGTCTGTGGAAGGCTTGGGAGGGCAAATGTGGGTGGAAATCCAGCCTCGGAGGGGAAGGTGTGGAAGGAGTGGTGTTCTCAAAGAGGGAAAGACTGTCACTGCCCAGCTGAGCTACCCCTGGCTTTGATGCTTATTCTGTATAGGGTTAGGTCCCCTTGCTGGGTCTGTGTCTCACTGGGTAATAGATAAGTCAGCAAAGCCAGAGATTGGGACAGAGGAAGGGGACACATGGCCACCCATCACTGATGGAACCAGAGGCCCCGGTGTAAAGGCCTCCCTAGATTGATAAGGAAAAGTGCCCACGGTTTTCTTGGCAATCTATTTTTTTTTTTTGCTGATTTTTAAAATTGTATTTGGTTTTCAAATGAGAAGGATTCTGTTTGAATTGTTAGACCAAAAAAAAACAAAAAAAAATTTTTTTTTTTTTCCCTACATGAATCACATGGATTTTCACAAACTTTTAGAAATAATTATTTTCCACTCTCCTGAAGATCTGGATCATTTTAACTATTATACTTGATAAATTAAAACACTTTTACTTTTTAATTTTGTCATATGAGTAAAGCTTGAAAATTAAAAATGAATGGTGAAATATTTGATAACTGCCAAATACTCTGTTTGCTCTGACAATTTAAGTCTCCATAATTGTTGAAAATATGATATGTTATAAAAAGTCTTTCAGGTATTTGGAAATCAGTGTTTGCTTCAGAAATGATTGGAATTCTCTCGCCACACTAGGGATTGAGCCAGGGCCCAGTGACTGCTGGGCAGGTGCCTTATTACTGAGCTGCACCCCACCCCCCTATGTCTTTTCTTTTTTAATGTTGAGACAGGGTCTTCATAAGTTGTGAAGGTTGGTCTCCAACTTTTGATCCTCCTGCCTCAGTCTACCGAGACCTAGGATTATAGGCAAACACCACTATGCCTGTCTGATTTGAATTATCCTTAAGGGTAAGAACTTGTTGAGGATTGATTTAAGAGATGAATCTAATAATCCATGTTTTTCCATTTTAAGAGCATCAGACATGTGCAAGACACAACATATATATATATATATATATATATATATATTTAAATAATAATAGAGCAAATTGTTGTAAAGCAAAATTCCTTCTATACTTTTCCAGTTAAATGGCTGGCATTAGATACAACCAGACTTGCATTCTGTATTTAGCTATGGAACTAAATTGAGATGTGAAGCTTCATGAAATGGTAAAAACAAAACAAAACAAACAAAAAAACTTCCGCATCTTGAAACTTTATTTGTATCATTTTTGACACTTCAAAAAAAATCTCCAAGCTTTTGGAAATTAATGCCTTGGCTCACTTTCCTCCTTCAGCGAGTGTCTTTGGGAGGAACGTTCGTGTTCTGTGCTGAATCAGAACCAGCACAAAGCTGCCACATAGCTCTCTTCCCTAAGAGTTATGTTCTGCAACCCAGTGCTGGGTGTCTGTTCTTGTCTGTTGGCATATGTGCGGCAATCTGCTTGTATTTAGGTGCTGGTTTTAAGTGACATCCTCTAGGAGTTTTGATTGATGCTAAGAGGAAGATATGGTAATTGTGTAAGTGACAATCTCTTCAAAGGCTCAGACTTGAAGTTTTCCTCTTAGGTCTGGGGTTTGGGCTGTTGATGCTAACCACTGATACGCCATGCCCCCTGCCTGGCTTGAGTTACCCTATACCCTGTGTGTTTCTCCTATGCTTTCCTCTCTGAGCTGTGATGTAACTGGAGAGCTGCTTTTAAAAAGATTGACACTGTCTTTTTCCACACATGAATCAACCTGTGATTGTACACAAAGGTCATCAAGGGGCTTCACAAATAGACTTTTGCAAGAAAAGCCTTATTTTAAGTGGAATTACTGGCAGGAGAGCTTACCAAATACTGGGAATAGATGGATTTTATTTTTCTACTATAGTGTCTGTAACTAGAAGTTTTCAAACACTATAAAATAATAATCATTCAGAGATGCTCAAAAAGTATCATTAATCCAAATCTTGTTTAAAGTGACAATTTCAGTTTTCTGTTGCATTGTAAACCTGGATTATTTTGTCACATATCCTCATACAGAGGTGAACACAGGCATGGCAAACCTCAACAATTTCACTTCCTGCTTTCCTTCATCATTCTATGCTAGGGAGGCAAAAGATGTTTACATCTTCAGAAATCAATCAGGAGTCAGTGTAATGAATACAGAGTTTTACATTATTAAAAATGGAAACTTGCCCATTTTTTTCACCCTTACATAAGAGGGACTAAGTAGAAAATACAATATTACACATTTAGGAACTTTGCTAATAATATATTTACTCATGTCACATTATTGACCTGTCAGTGTTTAAAATAAGACCACACTCACTTTCAAATTACTTGTGTCTGGAGAGGACATGACTCTGCTACCTTATAATGCGGTATTATTAATTTTTCAAATTTGCTCTCATATTAATGGTAGCAAAGTTAATCCTGAAATAAATTAAATCTTAACCTTCATAATTTAAATTAATTATCATAATATGTTGGAGCCAAGGCAAAATGTTTGTGTTTTTTTTTTTTTTTTTTTTTCTTACTTACTGTTTAGGTTTAAGTCCCTTTGACCACTCTTTTGCTTGGCTTCCCTGAAAGAGGAATGTGTACTGGATCCAGTATGCAGGTCATTTCTTCAGGAAATGAATTCAAGGAGTAAGAGGGAGGAACTGGAGGGGTGAAACAGGGGTGGTTGTAACAGAAGAATGCGTCATGGACAAGGTCACAGTGGAGAACAACATGCCCCAACCATGGGACTTTCTGGGGGCCTGTGTTGTGTGTATCTCAATCTCTGCCCAGGAGATCAAGGAGAAGTCTGTGACAGGTGCATCTTATCTGTTGGTTCCTATTCCCCACTAGTCAAGGGTGAGTTCTTGGACAGAGGTCAGTTGCATACTAGGACTGGACATATGTAGCATGCCAGTGAGTTCCCATGGGCCAAAGTACCCCAGGGGAATGAGTAAGAGGTACATGGTATGGCGGTAGGTGGTGTCAGCGGCACTCACAGGGAGCAGGTTGAAGCTGCTCAGAACTGGCCTCTAAGACAGGATCTGGAACAGGGTTAAGCTGGTAGGTTTTAAATGATGCATAAGAGGGAATCCCTTATCTTTGACTTTTTACATTCCTGAACTGTTATCCACTTCATCACCTGATCGAGTTGCCTATGTAAAAATCTGTAGGAAGTGTACAAGTCAACTGTTTATCAGCCTCTGGCGCTTGCTCTGTGGCCCCTCCCCAGTGGAGGATAGTTGGTGTTCCTCATCTTGTTTGTTTTTGTCCATGCCAACACCTAGCTAGAAATCTAAGTGTCTTCATGCTTTCTATCTGCTTCAGCTTCCATTTTCGATTATTCATCAAATATTAAAACCTTGAAGTATAGGATATTACCCAAATCTATCTTTTCCAAGCTATTTCGATTAATGTGGCTCTTACTAGTGTCTTAGAATTTGGGAGATCTGTTAGCTCTTTGTCAGTGTGACCAAACTACTTGTCAAGAACAACTTAGAAGAGAAAAAGTTTATTTTGGCTCATGAGAGGTGAGCTGACTCCATTGCTGTGGTCCCAAGATGAGTCAGAACATCATGGTGGAAGGGTGTAGGGAAGGAGCACTGTTCTCCTTGTGTCACCAGAAAGCAGAGTGAGGGCAAGGGGCACAGGAAGATGCCTCCTTTCAGGGCACACTCCTAGTGACCTGCCTCCTCCAGCCATGCCCCACCTGCCCAGGGTTACCATCTAGCTCAGTAGTGCATTTCAACTAGGAGGGACCGATTAGGTTACAGCCCTCGTAATCTAACTACTTCACCTTCCAACCTTCCTGCAGTAGCTTAGGAGCTTTTGGGAGATACTTCACATCCAAACAGGACACCTTTCTTTTTTGTCTACGATGGCCTTAGGCAGCTAGCCACATCAAATCACTGATGCCCGCTTAGCCAGCCTTGACAACTCACCAGGATCAGGTTGGGAAGTAAGTCCTGTTATGGAAATTTAATTGAACATTATGATTATTAGAATATGAAGCAATCTGTTAGGTTATGGGGAATTGACCAAGTTGGAGGAGGAGAGTGGAACACAGGAAGACTTCTCAGCATTTCCAACACTCAGAAAGGCATACATTCCATAATGGCCCCGCCCCCAGTGAAACCTGGAGCTATATGTTTCCTCTGTGCCAAGTTTTCACCTTAATTTATCCATCACCTAACAAAGAGATGATAAATGACTTTTGAGGGCTAAGATAGTTAAAAGGTAGGAAGAAGCCAACATGAAAATTATCATGTCTTCTAATCACATTTGGTAAATCAGATGGGACTATGCATAATATTTTCAAGTATTATTGAGGATAAACACAGTACTCATTTCATAGAGTTACTGAGGATTGAAGGATTAAATGAATCAATACTTTCAAACAACCTAGAGCAGTCCTTGGCACATAGTACAGATTCAATAAATGCTTATTATTGTTGTCATGTCATTATTGCTGTTATATTGATTTTTCCCACTTTGGCTAAATGTGTAAGAATTTCCCAAGTTTTATTTCATTGGTCCAGATCATAGATATTTGAAATATAACCATGGGAATCTTGAAAGGATCTTCCTCTTTTTCCTTTAAATATATAGCTGTTATTTCTAGTAATCCTTTATTTTTTGTAGGCAGATGCTCGGAAATTATAGAAGAGAACTAATACTATCCAATTAACAAACACAAAGTAGTTTCTGTGTTTTGGATCCCCGAATTATCTACAGCAAGAGTTCAATTCACTCTGGTCATCCTAATCACCAAATTATGAAGCAAAATTTTTAATTGGGGAACAGAGGAAGTTTTTTTTTCTTCCAATGACTTTTTAATTGGAGTATTATGCGCCAAAATCACAAGGAATTCTTTTTATTTTTTAATTTATTGATGTAATTATTTTCTGATTAGACATAATGCTAGTTAAAACAACCACCAATCTTAACATCTTATAGAAAGAATTCATTGCGAGTTGGAACAGGAAGCTATAGATGACAATCATGTGACATGTCAGTGGGCAGCTGTTCTCTTGGAGGAGACTGAGAACCCCCTGTGCATATCAGGAGGTGACTGGAGTCATCTGCTCCATCTAGTTTGGGTTGCTTTCAGCCTCCTCTGGTGATGAGATGCAGAGGGAGAGGGGTCACTCGGTACCACTTCTGCAGTCTTTCTTTGGCCTGAGAACCTAATACAATGGAGATGTCAATCAATGCACGCCTCTGATGGCAAAGCCTCCCTTGGAAATAAGATAACAGCTAATGCTTCAGCCCAGCAAGCTTTTTTACTTACCAGCGGACTGCATAGGGTGACCACCAAGGGTTTTGTAAATGAAAAGTCTTGCAGATCCAGGCAGGGGTAAT
This sequence comes from Sciurus carolinensis, assembly GCF_902686445.1. Lineage (NCBI taxonomy): Eukaryota > Metazoa > Chordata > Mammalia > Rodentia > Sciuridae > Sciurus > Sciurus carolinensis. Next base: position 8,285,185 of record NC_062222.1, read on the forward strand.
TCTGAAGTGGAATTTAGCAGAAACCATATAAAAACATCATAAAAGATTGTGAGATGCCACGTAGGTGGCTCCATGGAACATAAGGTGTCACTGTTATCACCTCCTGCCTGTCCATTGAACACACGAGCCCAAACAAATAAATTCGTACTTTACTAAGAGAAAGAGATTCCTGCATTTTCTTTCCCATTTTATACAACATCTGCAAGAAATGAGAACTTGCTAGGAGTAAAATAGGAAAGGAAATGATTTGTTATTAGAACGTTTCTGATAATGACATTGACGTAAAGAATTTCCCTGATGATTTGGAGCTCGTCAAGGCAGTGGGGCTTCAGTAGTGACTGCAGAGTCCCCGTGTAGGAGGACACGTGGGTGCCGTCCCATAGGAAGTGTTTCCACCATCTCCCCTGACGGAGGCCAGCACACTGTGGAATGGGAGGTAAAACAGAATCTGGAATTGAAAGTTAATGTGAAGAAATCAATATTTGATAGGGAAGCAACTTGGGGACAAATAGCATTTCTGGGTTTTAGAATTGTGATCATCATTTCATAAAAGAAGAAAGGATATTGTCGGGTGTTCCTTTGGCAAAGCAAGACCGCGTAAGTTCTTGTCCCACGATAGTGATGGAGTCCTTCCCATTAATGACAAAGTGGGAAGAATGCTGCATTTATTTCCTTTGTCCTTAAAAAATCATTACTCACTCACTGATCTTGAACTTGAGGCATTCACGTGGGACACTGTCCTCTGAGGTCTCAGAGGCTCCACTCATGCGGTCAGTGTCCCCATAGCTCTAGTCCAGGGTGCTGCTGTTTGTCATTGGGCATTCGTCTTCTGACCCATCTAATAATTGAGTCATTTTCCCCGCTCAATTTTCTTTTCTTTGTAACTATGGGGGGAAAACACTGCACTGGTGTGATTTGGGGCAAGCTGTCCAGTCTAGCTTCTCCACGCCTCAGGCTCAGCTATTTTAAATTGGAGGCAACGTCATACCTTCCGAGGATCTCTGTAAGAATTAAATGGCATTATTTGGTACTCAGTACAGTGTCTGGCTCAGGGGCCTCCTGTAAGCTTCAGCTACTGTCATTATTACCATCACTGAGATGAATATTACTATACTGGCCTGAAATCTGATCACTCAGTATTTCATTGATCCTCATCTATTTCTGAAGTCTCCCCAAACCAATGTCTCCTACCTAACAGTCATGAAAGTACGAGAAGCTGACTAGTTCTTCCCTTCTTGGAAGTTCAGTATCACTTCAGTGTTCCTCATGATGTTTCTTTCTCTTAATCACTTTGGCCATCTGAGTCTGAGCCATCAAAATTAAACCATCAACCCAGTGTCTGACATTGAATTCAGTACCAGGGCTTTCCAAACAGCTCCAGGGAAGGCCGTTTCTCCTTTGACAAGAGCAGGATTTTTTTTTTTTTTGGTCCATTACCAAAGCTGAGAATTACATGATCTTTTTTGGCAGACACAGCACAATGTTGAATTTACTAAAGTTTTATAAAGTCCTAACTTTTTAATGCATAACTTCTAAGATATATTTCACATTCTGGGTTGTGACTATTTTATTTTAAATAGGTTAGAGTAATGAAAAAATGCTTAACATCCCTAACCATTAGAACACATGAATCAAAACCACAGTGAGATATCACCTTGCCCCAGTTAAGATGTCTGTGTCACAAAGACCAGCGCTAGCAAATGCCGGTGAGGATACAGAGAAAAGAGAACTCTTAAGCATTATTAGTGGGAGTGAAAGTTAGTGCAGCCCTTAGGGAAGACAGTATGGAGGCTCCTGAAATGATGAAAAGTAGGACTTCCACATGATCCAGCAATCTCGTTACTGAGTGCGTCTTCAAAGGAAATGAAATCAGTGTGTCAAAGAGACAACTGAGCTCCTGTGTTTATTGCTGCAGTATTCACAACAGCCAAGATAGGAATTGACCTAGGCGCCTATCAATGGATGAATGAACAGATAGAATGAGGTACATTTTATACACATTTATATATTTTTATGTATGTATGCATATATATAATGTAGCCCATATATATGTACATACACACACACACACACACACACACACACACACACACACATATATATATATATATATATTAATCCTATTTAGGCATAAGAAAAATAAAATCCTGTTATTTGTGGCATGGTGTACGGATCTAGAAGACATTATATTAAGTGAAATAAACCAAGTATAGAAAGACAAATACCATGTGACCTCATTCATATGCGGCATCTGAAACATTGGTCTTGCAGAAGTTGAGGGTAGAGTGGGGGTTACCAGAAGACGGGGAGATGGGGTGGTGGAAGAATAGTTGTTGGTAATTGGTTACAGTGCTGCAGTTGACTATGGGGAATGAGTTCTGGTGTTCAGAGGCACAGCAGGTAAATCAATTAACAATAACACATTGTCCATCTTGAAATGGCCAGGAGACAGAAACTGAATGTCTTTGTCACTAAAAAATGATGAAGGTTTAAGGTGATGGATATGCTACGCTCATGTGATTATCTCATGATATATACCCACATCAAAACTTCACATTGCACCCCATGAATGTGTGTGATTGTGTCCATCATAACGATTTTTCAATGACTGAGTAAATGAAATGAGATAACATAAGCTTTTTTGAAATATAATATGTATGTTTTTAAAAAGTTGGTATAGCATAAAAGCATATATCATGAAGGATTATGATATTTAGTGCTTAAAATTTTGTTTTTTCATAGATCATCTTTTTTAGTATAAAAACAAACTTGTGTGGTAGGAATTGTCATGATTTCTATTTTACAGATGAAGGAACTGGGATAAAGAAAGGGCAGGGACATTTTACAAGACGACTTACCAAGCGGTGGCAGGGCTGACACTATTAATTGAGTGAACTTATTATTTTTTTTCCTTTGGCAAACACCGTGGTTTAATTGTTCAAAGTTTTGTCTTTGTGTTTCCCCTGGATTGTTCTACCTGCCACCATAACTTTTTTTTTTAAGGATTCCTTAATTATTTTTTAAAAATATTTTTTAGCTTTTAAAATTTTCGTTCGTTCTGGTCATACGTGATCATAGTGTATAATTTGACTTATGTGAATATGGGGCACATCTGTTCTAATTAGGATCCCAGTCTTTGGGTTGTGCAGGATGTAGAGACTCACTGTAGTGTATCATATGGACACGGGAAAGTCATGTCAGGATCATCCCACTGTCTTTCCTATTTCTTTCCTCACTCCCTTCCCTCCATTCCTCTTTGTCTAATCTACTGATCTTCTGTTCTTCCCTTCCGCCACCCTGTGTTGTAAGCATTCACATAACAGATAGAACATTTGCCCTTTGGATTTGGGGGGTTGGTTTATTTTGCTTAGCATATTGGTCTCCAGTTCCATCCTTTTTCTGGCAAATGTCATAAAGTCATCCTCTTTTTTCCGACTGAGTAATATTCCATTATGTATACATCCCACATTTTCTTTATCCATTCATCTGTTGAAGGACACCTTGGTTGGGTCTATAGTTTACCTACTATGAATCGAGCTGCATTGGTTTTGCTGCATCACTATAGTATGCTGATTTTAAGTCCTTTAGATATATACCAAGCAGTGGGTAACTGGGTCAAATGGTTGGTCCATTCCAAGTTTTCTAAGGAATCTCCATCTGCTTTCCACAGTGGTTGCACCAATTCAAAGTCCCATCAGCAATGTATGAGTGTACCTTTTTTCCCACATTCTCACCAACATTTACTGTTACATGTATTCTTGATAATTCCCATTCTGACTGGAGTGAGATAAAATCTCAGTATAGTTTTAATTTTCAATTTTCTAATTGCTAGAGATGTTGAACTTTTTAATATATATTTATTGACCATTAGTATTTCTTCTTCTGCAAAGTGTCTATTCAGTTCCTTAGCCCATTTATTAATTGCATTATTTGTTTTTTTGGTGTTAAGTTTTTTGGTTCTTTATATATCCTGGAGATTAATACTCTATCTGAGGTACAGTGGCAAAGATTTTTTCCCATTCTGTAGGCTCTTTCTTCATGTTCTTGCTTGCTTTGCTGTGAAGAAGATTTTTAGTTTGATACCATTCCATTTACTGATTCTTGATTTTACTTCTCATGCATTAGAAGTCTTGTTGAGGATGTCCGTTCCTAAGCCAACATAATGGAGTGTTGGGCCTATATTTTCCTCTAGTAGGTGTAGGGTTTCTGGTCTAATGTCTAGGTCTCTGATCTACTTTGAAATGAGCTTTGTGCAGGGTGAGAGACAGGGATTAAATTTTATTCTGTTACATAGGGATTTCCAGGTTTCCCAGCACCATTTGTTGAAGAGATTTATCTTTTCTCTAGTGTATGTTCATAGCACCTGTGTCCAGTACAAGACAACTGGATTTGTGTGGGTTTGTCTCCACGTCTTCTATTCTGTATCATTGGTCTCCATGTTGGTTTTGGTGCCAATACTGTGCAGTGTTTTTCACTCTAGCTCTGTCGTATAATTTAAGGTCTGGTGTTGTGATGCCTCCTGCTTCACTTTTCTCACTAAGGAAGGATTGCTTTGGCTATTCTGGGCCTCTTATTTTTCCAAATGAATTTCATGATTGCTTTTTATATTTCTACGGAGAACATCATTAGAATTTAAATAGGAATTTAATTAAACCATATAGCACTTTTGGTAGAATGACCATTTTGGTAAGATTAATTCTACCTATTCAAAAACATGAGAGATCTTTCCATGTCTAAGGTCTTCTTCAAATTCTTTCTTTTAGTGTTCTGTTCTGTATTTTCACTATAGAGGCTTTTTTTTTTTTTTTTTTGAGGCCATTGTGAATGGGATAGTTTTTAAAATTTCTCTTTTGGTTGATTCATCATTGGTATATAGGAACAACTGATTTGTGGGTGTTGATTTTATATACTGCTACTTTGATAAATTTGTTTATGAGTTCTAGTAGTTTTCTGGTGGTATTTTTTGGGTCTTCTAAATGTAGAATCATGTTGTCAGCAAGCAGGGATAATTTTAGCTCTTTTTTCCCCTATTCATATCCCTTCAATTTCTTTCTTTTGCCTGATTGTTCTGGCTAGAGTTTCAAAGACTACATTGAATGAAATGGGTGAAAGAGGGGGCATCCCTGTCTTGTACCAATTTTTAGAGGAAATGTTTTCAGTTTTTTTTCCATTTAGTGTGATGTTGGCCTTGAGTTTATCATAGATAGCTTTTATAATGTTGAGATATGTTCCTACTATCCCTAGTTTTTCTAGTGTTTAGAACATGAATGGATGCTGAATTTGTCAAATGCTTTTTCTGCATCTATTGAGATAACCATGTGATTCTTGTCTTTAAGTCTATCGGTGTGATAAATTACATTTATTGTTTTCTGTGTGTTCAACCAAGCTTGTATCTTTGGAATGAAACCTACTTGATCATGGTGCACTATCATTTTAATGTGTTTTTTGTAAGTGATTTGTCAATATTTTATTGAGAATTTTTGCATCAAAGTTCATCAGGGTATTAGCCTGAAGTTTTCTTTCTTTGATGTGTCTTTGGTTTTGTATCAGGGTGATACTAGCTTCATAGAATGAATTTGGAAGGGTTCCCTCCTTTTCTATTTCATGGAATATTTTAAGGAGGATTGGCTTTAGTTCTTCTTTGAAGGTCTGGTAGAATTTTGATGAGAATCATCTAGACTTGGGCTTTCTTTGTTGGTAGGTTTTTGATGAAAACTTCAATTTCATTGCTTAGACTAGATGTGTTTAAATTTTCTGTTCTCCTTGTTACTTGAGTAGGTCATATGTCTCTAGAAATTTGTCCATGTCTTCAAGAATTTCTATTTTATTGGAATATAAATTTTCAAAACAATTTCTGCTTATCTGCTATATTTCAGTGGTATCTGTGGTGATATTTCCTTTTTTATCATAAATTTTAGAAATTTGAGTTTTTTTACCTTTTTTTCTTGGTTAGCATGGCAAAGGGATTATTGATTTTATCTATTTTTTTCAAAGAAACAACTTTTGTTTCATTGATATTATGAACGTTTTCAATTTCATTGATTTCAGCTCTGATTTTAAATATTTCCTGTCTTCTACTTCTTTTAGTGTTGATTTGTTCTTCTTCTTCCAGGATATGTAATGATATGTAATGTTAGGTTATTTATTTGATGTCTTTCTATTCTTTAATGAATGAGCTCAGTGCTCTGAACTTTCCTCTCAGAACCACCTTCATAGTGTCCCAGAGATTGATATATTGTGTTGCTATTTTCATTTATCTCTAAGAATTTTTTAGTTTCATACCTGATTTATTATCAATTGATCATTCAGTAATGTATTAGTCTCCACATATTAGAGTAGCAATTATTTTTTATTATATCATTGATTTCTAATTTCATTTCATTATGATCTGATAGAATGCAAGGTATTATATCTATTTTTTTATATTTTCTAGCATTGCTTTGTGGCCTAAGGTGTGGTCTATTTTAGAAAATGATCCATGTGCTGATGAGTAGAGTCTATTCAGTTATTAATGGATGAAATATTCCAGATGTCTGTTAAGTCTAAATTATTAACTGTATTTCTTAGTCCTATAGCTTGTTTAATTTTTCTTTGGATGATCTACCCAGTGATGAGAGAGGTGTGTTAAAGTCCTCAAGTATTATTGTGTTGTGGTCTATTTGATTCTTGAAATTGAGAAGGATTTGGGTGGGTGGGTGCTCCATTGTTTGGGGCATAAATATTTACAATTGTTTTATCTCATTGATGTATAATTCCCTTAAGCAGTATGAAGCAGTATATTTTGTTTTCATTGCCTGAAACATCTTTGTCCCTTCTGATTAACGTTGGTTTGAAGTTCATTTATCTATCAGAGAGAAACCCCTGCTTGTTTATGTGATCCATGTCAATGATACGATTTTTCCTATCCTTTTACCTTCAGTCTGTGAATATCTTTGCCTATAAGGTGTGTCTCTTGGAGGAAAGCTTATTTTGTGCTCTTATTTTTTAATCCATTCTGACAGTCTGTGTCATTTTATTGATGAATTTATGCCATTTATATTCAATGTTATTATAATTTTTTCTTACATACATTTTTATTTATTTATTTTTTTAAAATTCATTTTCATTGTAAACAAATGGGATACATCTTGTTTATCTGTACATAAAGTAGAAGCATACCATTTGTGTAATCATACATTTACCTAGGGTAACACTTTTTGCTTCATTCTGTTCTTATTTTTTTCTCCCCCCCACCCCTCCCACCCCTCCCACCCCTCTTATCCTTCTATACAGTCCCTCCTTCCTCCATTCTTGCCCCCCTCTTACCCCCCCATTATGTGTCATCATCCGCTTATCAGTGAGATAATTCATCCTTTGGGTTTTTGAGATTGGCTTATCTCACTTAGCATGATATTCTCCACTTTCATCCATTTGCCTGCAAATGCCATAATTTATTATTTTTTATGGCTGAGTAATATTCCATTGTATATATATATATACCACAGTTTCTTTATCCATGCATCAATTGAAGGGCATCTAGGTTGGTTCCACAATCTGGCTATTGTGAATTGAGTGACTATGAACATTGATGTGGCTGTGTCTCTGTAGTATGCTGATTTTAAGTCCTTTGGGTATAGGCCGAGGAGTGGGATAGCTGGGTCAAATGGTGTTTCCAATCCAAGTTTTCTAAGGAATCTCCACACTGCTTTCCAGAGTGGCTGCACTAATTTGCAGCCCCACCAGCAATGTATAAGTGTACCTTTCTCTCCACATCCTTGCCAACACCTATTGTTGCTTGTATTCTTGATAATCGCCATTCTAATTAGGGTGAGATGGAATCTTAGGGTGGTTTTGATTTGCATTTCTCTTATTACTAGAGATGTTGAACATTTTTTCATATATCTGTTGATTGCTTGTAGATCTTCTTCTGTGAAGTGTCTGTTCATTTCCTTAGCCCATTTGTTGATTGGGTTATTTGTATTCTTGGTGTAGAGTTTTTTGAGTTCTTTATATATTCTGGAAATTAGTGCTGTATCTGAAGTATGAGTGGAAAAGATTTTCTCCCACTCTGGAGGCTCTTTCTTTGCATTGCTGATAGTTTTCCTTTGCTGAGAGAAAGCTTTTTAGTTTGAATCTATCCCAGTTATTGATTCTTGCTTTTATTTCTTGTGCTATGGGAGTCCTGTTAAGGAAGTCTGATCCTAAGCCAACAAGTTGAAGAATTGGACCTACTTTTTCTGCTATAAGATGCAGGGTCTCTGGTCTGATTTCAAGTCCTTGATCCATTGTGAGTTGATTTTTGTAGAGGGTGAGAGATAGGGGTTTAGTTTCATTTTGTTGCATATGGATTTCCAGTTCTCCCAGTACCATTTGTTGAAGAGGCTATCTTTTCTCCATTGCATATTTTTGGCCCCTTTGTCTAGTATGAGAAAACTATATTTATTTGGGTTTGTGTCTGTGTCCGCTATTCTATACCATTGATCAACCTGTCTATTTTGGTGCCAATACCATGCCATTTTTGTTACTATTGCTTTGTAGTATAGTTAAAGTTCTGGTATTGTGATACCCTCTGCTTCACTCTTCCTGCTAAGGATTACTTTAGCTATTCTGGGTTTCTTATTCTTCCAGAAGAATTTCATGATTGCTTGCTCTATTTCTATAAGGTACATCATTGGGATTTTATTTGGAATTCCATTGAATCTGTATAGCACTTTTGGTAGTATGGTCATTTTGACAATATTAATTCTTCCTATCCAAGAACATGGGAAATCTTTCCATCTTCTAAGGTTTTCTTTAATTTCTTTCTTTAGTGTTCTGTAGTTCTCATTGTAGAGGCCTTTTACCTCTTTGGTTAGATTGATTCCCAAGTATTTTATTTTTTTGAAGCTATTGTGAATGGGGCAGTTTTCCTAATTTCTCCTTCTGAAGATTCGTCACTTATGTATAAAAATGCATTGGATTTATGAGCATTGATCTTATATCCCACTACTTTACTGAATTCACTTATGAGTTCTAAAAGTTTTCTGGTGGAATTTCCTGGTTCCTCTAAATATATAATCATGTCATCAGCAAATAGGGATAGTTTGAGTTCTTCTCTTCCTATTTGTATCCCTTTAATTTCTTTGGTCTGTCTAATTGCTCTGGCTAGAGTCTCAAGGACAATATTGAAAAGAAGTGGTGAAAGAGGGCATCCCTGCCTTGTTCCAGTTTTTAGGGGGAATGCTTTCAGTTTTTCACCATTTAGAATGATATTGCCCATGGACTTAGCATAGATGACCTTTACAATGTTAAGGAATGTTCCCACTATCCCTATTTTTTCCAGTGTTTTGAGCATAAAGGGATGCTATATTTTATCAAATGCTTTTTCTGCATCTATCAAAATAATCATGTGATTCTTGACTTTACGTGTCTTGATATGGTGAATTACATTTATTGATTTTTGGATGTTGAACCAACCTTGCATCTGTGGGATAAAACCCACTTGATCATGGTGTACTATCTTTTTAACATATTTTTGTATTCGATTTGTTAAGATTTTGTTGAGAATTTTTGTGTCAATGTTCATTAAGGATATTGGTCTGAAATTTTCTTTCCTTGATGTGTCTCTATCTGGTTTAGGTATCAGGGTGATATTGGCTTCATAGAATGAGTTTGGGAGGGTTCCCTCCTCTTTTATTTCATGACTACTTTGAGAAGTATTGGAATAAGCTCTTCTTTAAAGGTTTTGTAGAAACTCAACTGAGAACCCATCTGGACCCGGACTTTTCTTTGTTAGTAGGCTTTTGATGACCTCTTCTATTTCATTGCTTGAAATTGATTTATTTAAGTTGTGTATGTCCTCCTCGTTCAGTTTAGGTAAGTCATATGTCTCTAGAAACTTGTTGATGTCTTCGAGATTTTCTATTTTGTTGGGGTACAGATTTTCAAAATAGCTTCTAATTATATTTTGTATTTCACTCGTGTCTGTTGTGATATTTCCTTGTTCGTTCCAAATTTTAGTAATTTGGGTTTTCTCTCTACTTCTTTTTGTTAGTGTGGCTAAAGATTTATCAATTTTGTTTATTTTTTCAAAGAACCAACTATTTATTTTGTCAATTTTTTTGATTGTTTCTTTTGTTTCAATTTCGTTGATTTCAGCTCTGATTTTAACTATTTCTTGTCTTCTACTACTTTTGGTGTTGCTCTGTTCTTCTTTTTCTAGGACTTTGAGCTGTAGTGTTAGGTCATTAATTTGTTGATTTTTTCTTCTTTTATTGAATGCAGTCCATGAAATAAATTTTCCTCTAAGTACTGCTTTCACAGTGTCCCAGAGATTTTGATATGATGTTTCTTTGTTCTCATTTACCTCTAAGAATTTTTAAATTTTCTTCCTGATGTCTTGTGTTATCCATTCATCATACAATAGTGTATTATTTAATCTCCAGGTGTTAGAGTAGTTTCTGGTTTTTACTCTGTCATTTAATTCTAATTTCAATCCATTATGATCTGATAGAATACAAGGTATTATCTCTATCTTCTGGTATTAGCTAACAGTAGCTTTGTGGCATAATGTATGGTCTATTTTAGAGAAGGATCCACATGCTGCTGAGAAGAAAGTGTATCTGCTCTTTGTTGGATGGTATATTCTATAAATGTCCATTAAGTCTAAATTATTGATTGTGTTTTTGAGATCTATGGTTTCTTTGTTCAATTTTTCTTTTGAGGATCTGTCCAGTGGTGAGAGAGGTATGTTAAAATCACCTAGTATTATTGTGTTATGGTCTATTTGATTTCTGGCATTGAGAAGGATTTGTTTGACGTATATGGATGAGCCACTGTTTGGGGCATAGATATTTATGATTGTTCTTTCTTGCCAATTTATTCTTCCCTTAAGAAGTATGATATGTCCTTCTTTATCCCTTCTAACTTTGGCTTGAAGTTATCTGATATGAAGATGGATACCCCGGCTTTTTTGCTATGTCCACGTGCATGGTATGTTTTTCCCCATCCTTTTACCTTTAGTCTGTGGGTATCTCTTTCTATGAATTGAGTCTCTTGTAGGCAGCAAATTGTTGGATCTTTCTTTTTAATCCAATCTGCCAGTCTATGTCTTTTGATTGATGAGTTCAGGCCATTAACATTCAGGGTTATTATTGAGATATGATTTGTATTCCCGATCATTTGGCTCTTTTTTTTTTTTTTGACACGACTTGGTTTCTCCTTTATTTGGCTGTTCCTTTAGGGTAGTTCCTCCCTTTGCTGACTTACATCATTGTTTTTCATCTCTTCCTCATGGAATATCTTGCTGAGAATTTTCTGTAATGCCGGCTTTATTTTTGTAAATTCTTTTAGCTTTAGTTTATCATGGAAGGATCTTATTTCATCATCAAATCTGAAGATAAGTTTTGCTGGGTATAAGATTCTTGTACCCAATGGCATCCATTTTGTTTCAGGGCTTGGTAAATGTTGTTCCAGGCCCTTCTAGCTTTTAGGTCTGGACTGAAAAATCTGTTGATATTCTTATTGGTTTCCCCCTGAATGTAATTTGATTCTTTTCTCTTGTGGCCTTTAAAATTCTGTCTTTATTTTGTATGTTAGGTATTTTCATTATAATGTACCTTGGTGTGGGTCTGTTGTAATTTTGTATATTCGGAGTCCTATAAACCTCTTTTACTTGATTTTCCATTTCATTCTTCAGATTTGGGAAATTTTCTGTTATTATTTCATTGAATAGATTGTTCATTCTTTGGTTTGTTTCTCTAAGCCTTCCTCAATCCCAATAATTCTTAAATTTGGTCTTTTCATGATATCCCATAATTCTTGTAGATTCTGTTCATGATTTCTTACCATCTTCTCTGTTTAGTCAACTTTGTTTTCAAGATTAAATATTTTGTCTTCAATGTCTGAGGTTCTGTCTTCCAGGTGTTCTATCCTATTGGTCATGCTTTCTATGGAGTTTTAACTTGATTTATTATTTCCTTCATTTCAAGGATTTCTGTTGGGTATTTTGTCAATATCTCTAACTCTTTATTGAAATGATCTTTTGCTTCTTGTATTTGCTCTTTTAACTATTGATTGGTGTGATCTTTTAATGCCTGCATTTGCTCTTTCATCTCCTTGTTTGCTTCTCTGATTGTTTTGATTATGTACATTCTGAACTCACTTTCTGACATTTCTTCTTCTATGCTGTCGTTGGATTTAATTGCTATACCATCTAGGTTTGTTTGGGATATTTTCTTCCCTTGTTTTCTCATATTGCTCAGGTATCTACCCCTCTAGTAGTGAAATTCTGGGATATTGCAGATTTCCTCTATTGACTAATACTGTGTCCGTAGATTTCCAATAACTTACCTCTTAGCCTTCAGTAGCCTGAAGTCTTGGAGGAACTTGATAATGCGGTGGTCCACTAGGAAGTTGCCCCTCTAGGGGTGGTGGCCTTCAGCTGGGGTATTTTCCCTGTCAGTGGGAAAGGCACCTCCACTTGTTGATTGATGGTCGGCCAAAGGGGGACTAGACTGCAGAATGGGGCACATCTGATCTGGGCTGTGTCTCTGGTTCTGCTTCCCTTGTGGGAAAGCCTCACACAGCAGGGAAGATTCACCCAGTGGGGAAGTTTTGCTGGGCAGCTCCTCTGAGCAGAACTACCACCTGGACTGGGAAGCCCTCCTCTGTGATGTTCCCAGGGGTCTTGATCTACCGCCTCGGCTGGGGAGCCTGTCCCTGTGAGGGACTCCCTGTCTGAGCGGCCCTCCTCTGCTATGTTACCTGGGGACCGAAGCTACTGCCTGGACCTCGGACCCTCACTCTGTGCCAAGCCTCTTGCTGTGTGGTCCTCCTCTGCAAAGCTCCCGGTTGACTGGGTTCTTGGCTCCAGCAGGGGAGTCTCACTGGGCCAGTCTACTGCACGAAGTTCCTTGCGTTTCAGGATTACTGCCCCATCTGGGGAGCCTGACCAGTGGGAGAGACTCACCTGGTTGCTCTGAGTTGGTCCTGAGTCTCTAAATACATCCTCTTCTTGACTCCTGGGTCTTGTCAAAGGTCCTCTAGCCTCCTGTAGGTGTCTCAGGATGGGAGCTGCCCTTCCAATGATGATGGCCATGCCCCCAGGAATAATTTGAAATGCCCGCACCAGCCTCCAAAGAAGTCTTTGGCTAGCTCCGCGATGCAGGCGGGTTGGCTGGTCTGCCGACTTGCTCCGCGATAACGACAGACCTTGGGGTGGTGGTCAGGTGGGGTTGCTCAGTGATGGCGTCTGTGCTTGGCCTAGTGGTTGGGTGGGTAGGCTGCCCGCTGCCTAGCTCCACAAGGCAGGCGGGTTGGGTGCCCACCTGCTACCTCCACAGTGCAGGCGACCTGACTCACCCGCCAGCTTGCTCTGCAACTGCCTCAATGTTATTATAAAGAAATAATTTTTATTCCCTTTCATTTTGATTTATTTCTGGTTTTTAATCTTAATTGGTTGCTATTTTTGATTAAGTACTCTTCAAATGTCATTCCTCCCTTTGCTGGTTTTCAATTTTTTTTTCATTTCTTCTTCATGAAATATTTTATTGGTTATGTTTTGTAGTGCAGTGTTTCTAGTTGTGAATTCTTTTGTTTACTGGGGAAGGTTTTTATTTCATCATGTAATTTGAAGCTAATTTTGCCAGATATAGTATTCTTGATTGGCATCCATTTTCTTTCAGGGATTGCTATGTATTATTCTAACACCTCTTTCAGGTCTGGGTTGAGAAATCAGCTAAATCCAGATTTGTTTCCCTCTAAATGTGATCTTTTGTTTTTCTATAGCAGCCTACAAATTTTTATTTTATTCTGTATGTTGGGAATTTTCATAATGATGTGCCTTTGTGTAGGTCTGTAGTAATTTTGTATATTTGGACTCTTGTAAGCCTCCTATATTTGATTTTGCATTTCATTCTTAAGATTTGGCAAATGTTCTGCCTTTATTTCATAGAAAAGATTGTTCATTCCTTTTGTTTGTTTTTCCAAACCTTCATTTATCCTGATACATCTTCAATTTGGTCTTTTCATGTTATCCCGTAATTCTTGAAAGTTGTATTCATGTTCTCTTAACAGCTTCTCCATGATCAACTTTATTTTCCAAATTATATATTTCATTGCCTGAAACTATCTTTCAAATCATCTAGTCTGCTGGTGATGCTTTCCATTGAGTTTTTAATTTATCTTATTGTTTCTTTCATTTTGATAATTTCTGATTGATTCTTATTCAGGATTTCTACCTCCTCATTGAAGTGATCTTTGACTTTTTGGATTTTCTTTCTGATTTCACTCCTTACATCATCTTTTACTTTGCAAGATCAGTTTAACTATGGAACCTTCTAAATTTCTTCTCTGGCATTTTCTCCACTGTGATATCACTGCATTCTATTAATGATGTATTTTGATTTGTTTGGGATGGTTTGTTACATTGCTTTTTCATGCTGTTTGCATGTCATCCATTTATCAGTGAGAATCTGAGGTGGCAGAGAGTCTACCCTATGAATTTATAATGTTCCTGAAGATTTTTAGTACCTCACATTTTAGGGGGAGACGTATAATAACAACAACCAAAGCAATCAATATTCAGCATGAATCTAAACACTTAGTTCCTATTTTGACATCTACAATATTGATTGACACTAGAAACTGAAATGGTATGGTAGACAATTGACAACAATAGAGATATGTTTATAAAAGCCTTTGCTATTTCAAAAAGGTGAAGGCGAGAATGCAGAGGAGATGCAGGATGTCATAAATGAGTGGGAGGATGAGAGAGAGTAGTAGTAAAGAGTTAAAAGAAGAGTGAGGCAGAGAACAAGGGAATTTGACTGTTAGTGAAAGATAAGAGAAGAAGAGGATCAAGGGAGATAGGAGAAAAACAATATAGAACAAAAACTGACATAAAACAACAAAACCAAGGTATGGTAACCAAAACCCTAGTCCTCAAGAGATGAGTCAAGAAATAACAACCTTCAAAAAATGCTTGAAGTAAGATGAGTGAGACAAGTATGTATGTGTTCAAATGTTCACAGACCATTCAGCACACAAAAATTATAAAGAAAAAAAGGTTCTTGATGGAAGATTAAGAGATTGTTTCCACTGTGATCATCCAAAAATTGTCTCTAATATTATATGTTAGTATTCAGTCCCAAGAGTGTTAGTGGGGCTCCTCATTGTTGTAAGTTCTCAGCTTCTCAGGGGCATGGAGTGAGGTGGGTGGAGGGCGTCCTCTGCCCCCCTCTCAGTGCAGGGTCTCTGTAGAGTTCTGTGAAAGGGGTCCCACAGGCGGAGCTCCTAGCCAGACCCATCCTGCTTTGTGGAATGGTGTTTGGTGAAGCTGTTAAATCCACACACTCCAGAGCCCAGCTGCTTCCAGCCTTTCCTGGATTCTGTTCCAGTGTGGAGGCTGTCCTTCACCTGCCTCTGCCTCCCTGGCTCCTGTATCTGGGCCTCCTGTCCTCCCCAGCTGGTTCTGCCAGCCACCAACCACCAGATACTAAGGTAGGAGACACCCAGAATCCCAGGGTCTGGGGGTCCCGAATTCCTACTGGTGTCGCACTTTCCACACTTGAATTTCACCTGGTTCTCTGGTCACACTCAGGGCGGTGTGGCAGCCCCGCCGGCTCAGGTTTTCATATCCAGCTTGACTGGCACAGGTCTGGGCGCCTGGTTGGGCCACACCTGCCGGCCAACACAGCACAGAGGGAATGGATAGCAGCCACCCACTCTGCTCAGGCACTGGAGGAGCCAGCGTCCCTCCCTCAGGAATGCAGAGTGCAGCCCACCCACTGGGTCAGCCTGCCAGTGTCCAGGATCACCCTCCTCTGGGCTTCCAGACACTCCTGGGTGCCACCTGAAACGCAGACCCTCTCAGTCTCCCTCTCTTGAGGCCCCCCCAGGATCCACTGCGGCAGCCACCATTGCCCGTGGTGGGTTTTGTGGGTTTTTTCTCTTTCTTCCTTTTTTATTTTATTCTAGTTTATTCTGCATCCCAAGGCAGTTCTGAGAGTCCAGTATTAAATCCCAGTAGGATTTCTTTCTTTTTTTTTCTTCTTCTTCTTTTTTTATTGGCCTCCAAGAGAAGATGTTTTTCCTTTTCCCTCCTCCTGCACCATAGAGTAGTTTGGGAAGGAACCTTCTCTTCTTTGCCAACTTGACCACTACTAGTAATCTTATTTCTTTAACCCACAATGTGGCATCTTTCTATAAAGCTATTAATATACATCATAGGTTAGATTTGGTCTTTGGCTGGATTTAGCCTTTGACTAGATTTGAGGTCCCTTCCAACTTTATCTCATCCAACTATCTGATTTACTTGTCATCCATGTTCTTGGGACGTTGACTGATAAGGACAAGGTTAACCAGAGGCGTCTACTGGGTTTCCTTTTACACATATCCTTTCAAAGGTGCATGTGCCCTTAACCCCTGGTCTTAGCTATTGTCACCGAACAAATTTACTAATTAATTCCATTTCTCCATATTGCCTACAGGAATATTTTGTAAACCATAGTTAAATATCTATTGAAAAACTAGAATCACAGCATCTTGATTGAAGAGTTTCTTCAACTTTTGTCATTTGTAACTTTGTCAATAAAATAAAACAAAAATATATCCAATAAGTCTTTCCAATGTCTCCTAATTAAATATTACATTTGTCAGCTCTCAAAAATATTTTTATTGGTCATCAGAAGACTCATTCCTAGAATTAACCTTGTAAGTTTATAATGTGCAAATTGATTTCCTTCCTTTTTACTTTTTGAATCTATGCTAATTTGGTGTTGGGACTAATGACACTTTAACTCAGGTTGACTCCTTACTTCCTGGTGAGTGAGCAGGATCAAGGCCTCAAAGGCCGTTTTAATAGTTAATGACGATAAACCAGACCACCGTCAGGGATTGGTTAACAACAGTTCCGCGAACGTGATCAGCTCATGCTTGCCATATAGTCCAATGGGACTCTTGCCTGCGTGAACCCCCCTGCCTTGCTGACCTTTAAGCTGATTGGATTCTGCCTAGCCCCCACCCTACATAAAAGCTGTGCGACTTCCTCAATAAACAAGTTCCTGCTGTGACTGGTCTTCCTGACGTGTCTGATTGTCCTCCACCTGGAGGGCTGCGTGCAGGCGGTCAGTCGGCCCTACCTATCCCGGTCTGACCTTGTTAAGGAGTGTCCCCTTCCCTTGTCGCTGGAGAAGAGCAAGGGGGCTTAAGACCCCGACAATTTGGGGTATAGTTCTGGTGGCTAGCTCCTTTGTCATTTTCTGACTCTGCAGTTCTTCTGGGTTTTGTGTAACTAACCCTTAAATACTAAGCAATCAGGGATCCTCGAAGCTATCAGTGCCTTAAAATCTGTGACTGAAAGTCCTTTCAACAATGCTTTTAGAAAATCATTTCCCCCCAACAATTTTTCTGCCTCATAGAGGAATCAGGGGTGTAATAAAAAAACTAACATTTCTATAAAGAAAACTAGAAAGTTTGTTTTGTGCCAAGGATCATTCTGATTTAGACGAACAGGAGTTGGTTTCTGCTTTCCAAGCGTTGCCGGTCTCTGGAAGAATAGCCTCCTCATCCTTTTCTGCTCTTCTGCACACATAGTAGCACATACCTTCTCAACTAATTGAACTTCTGTCATTTGGGGGACCTTTTCTCATGTTGATATTCCTTTTTCCTTTCATTTTTCTTCTCACAATCAGATGGTAGCTTAGATTCTTTGTTTTTGGTTTTGTTTTTAGAATTCCCCTTAAGCCTCAGGTCATGCAGTTATAACCCACATTCGATTTTCACTGAGCTGAAGTGAGTCCCTGCACACTAGGTGGCACAGAGCACGAGGATCCTCCAGCTTGAGGTTCAGAGGTGAAACCTGGCCTCCCCAGCACAGTCCCAGTGCAGGCAGGCCAGCTGCCCCTTGGAGGACCCCAGGAGCGTCCCTGCCTTTTCCAGCTTCTCCTGACTGCCTGCGTCCTTGGCCCCTGTGCTCCACCTTTGACCCCAGGGCCAGCAGGTTGGGCACTGTGCACATCACGTCTCTTTGACTTCTTGTCTCTGGGACCACAGCCCCACGGGTTCTCTGCTGTCAGGAACTCTGGTGACCAGACCGGGTGCACCTCGACAACGTAGTTAACACCTCCCTTCCTCATTCTACACGACGCCTTTTGTTAATGTTGTCACGGGCTGGAGGGGTCAGGATGTGCCCACCTTGGAAGCTGCCACTGTGCCCACTGCACAGCTGAAGTCAGGCCTGCGTGTCTTCTTGGTCATGCCCCATTTCATTTAAGTATCTAATCGCACCGGAGAGCGACTTTCCAAGACTTGGTGGCATATTAAGTCTCCATCAACTTTTCATCTATAATAAGTTAAAATGCTCTGAGTAATTGAAATCTTGTTTTTAAGGTCTCTTCAACATATTTGAAATACCTTTCATTCAGACTCTCAGACCATAGTCCAAATATAAATTTTTAAAT
The DNA here is from genome assembly GCF_902686445.1 of Sciurus carolinensis. Classification (NCBI taxonomy): domain Eukaryota; kingdom Metazoa; phylum Chordata; class Mammalia; order Rodentia; family Sciuridae; genus Sciurus; species Sciurus carolinensis. The sequence goes on from NC_062222.1 coordinate 8,303,604, forward strand.
ACATTGGACCTGTCTGGCTGCACATAAAATCTCTTTTCTGAACAGATACGTGGTGCGGTAATGTATGCAGTGGAAAAAAATGTGTGCATACAGAGATGGTGTTTGGCCTTTTCTCTTTGCATGTGGTGAAAGTCTGTGAGTAGACATTAGGCCGTGTGGCCTGCTTGCCAGCAGTTCTCCATTGGCCTCAGCTGGTTGCCTACTTATTAGAAGAAGTTATAGTGCAGTCTTCTTTGTTAATTCAAAATTGTGTTCCCCTCCTTATATAGTCCATTAAATTCAATATCTACACACACACACACACACACACACACACACTCACAATCCCATATGTCAAAGAAATTTTCCTCTGGAGTCCATTGGTCTCACGCATCCCTGTAGTCTCATTTTCTCTCCTACCTTGTCATATACCTTAAATTAGCTAGTATCTTTTTATATATTCACATCACATTTTTGCAAGGTAGATAAAAGAAATTGCTCTCAAGTGATGGGATTTTTACTTGCTGTGTTTCAGCTTAAAACATACTTTTCCCCCACAAAAACTAGTTTTATAAACATTTGCGAACAGGCTGCATCCAGAAAATTGCTGACACAACTTAACTGCATCTATAATCGTGCAAACGATAAGACTGCGTGGGGAGAGGAGAGAAGACAGGAGCGAAAGGTGGGCTGTTTCCAACTTAGGGCTCAGTGTGATGAAGAGACCAGTGCTATTTAGATAACTAAATAATGGGCAACCTTTGGAAGAGTTCTGTTTTGTTGATGCTTGGTCAGAGTGCTGCAATAGAGATGCATACCTTGCAATCCAAATGGAACTGTGCATTACGTTCCTGTGGATTAAGGGTCTCTAATGATACGGGAAAAGGCAGAACACCCTGGGTGTTGGGAAAGTTTATCTAACCTCGAGGACTGTACTTACCTATTCCTCCAGGAATATTCCAGTGCTAGTGTCTTTCTCTGTAGTTCCAAGGCTCATTATGCTGTCCATAAATTATATGAATATGCATCTCCAGTCTTACTCTAGTCTTGTATGTTTCCATCCGTGTGACTCTGAGTAAATCATTTACCAATCATGAGGCTTAGTTTTCAGATTCCCACAGGGATGAGGTGTAACTACATATTTCTAACCTGACCTCCATTATCAATATGCTGAGTTTTAAGATTAAGATTCTGGTAACACTAAGTGTGACTAATACTGAGTGCTGAACTGGGTACCAAGCACACGTCTTCTCTGTACTTTCCATGTACAACCGTCTTTAACCCTCATAGAAGCTATGAGATGGATATTTTAATGTTTCATTTCAAAGATAAGGAAATGGGGCACAGAAAAGCTAAGACACTTGGTAAGACAAGTATCAGCTTGTAAGTGGCAGAACTGGTATTTGAACTCAAGAATCTGACTTCTGAGATTGCCTGTCAGAATTTTTTTTTTCCCTGTATACAGGTACTCTTGCTTTTGGAGGTAGCCTTAGGTAAATCTTGAAACAGACCGTGTTACTTCTACTCCAAGGGCATTTTTTTTTCCTGTGTTAAGTTTTTCAAGTACTTCATGCTTGACCTCTATCAAGGGCTCTCTACTTTGCAACCTCTCCATGTACCTAGGATCTATCTACTTCCTGTGTTCCCAGCTATGGGTGTACTGTTTCTTTGGGATTTTGCTCTGTTAAAAAAACTGATGAGCAGATTCAAAGTAAGGGCAGCAAAACATGTTTAGTAACATGTTGAATAGGAAGAGATTTTGGGGATGGGAAAGATTTTTTTCCTTGAGACTAAAATTTGAATATGTCATTATTGGAGATATCACACCATGACTACCTATGTGATTAAGCACATGACTGACCCACATCTGGGTACTCCTGACATACACTAGTAAATTAAAATTTTTTTTCATGTCCCAATCTGTCTCCTACTAGAGCCTGAGAGGTACACCAGATGTCTGCCTCTTTTAAGGCAGTCTGAGTCTTCCAGAATGTCGTCTGGATCTTTGACCTATGTACATAATGACCTATGTACTCTGTCCCTTGAGAACAGAGCAGTATGGTTTCAAAAGTCATTTCTTAGAGTCATAATTGGAAATGAATCTAAAAAAATTTAAAAAGTTTCAATGTAAAGTGACAAAATAAAAAGCCAAGGACACATTTATTAAAGTTATCTTGCTAAACTAAGAGGGACCATCACTTCTTTCAAAGAATTTGACATGATTTTGGTCCATGAAGTTTGCTAATTGCAAGTTCATTGAAACCCAGTATCCATTTTAAAAAATCTCACAAAAGTGTTTGATTTACACCATTCTTGTTTTGCAAAGTTTGTGGTTAGAAAATCCCTGAGAGATGGTTTTGCACTATTTGAACAAGCCTACTTGAAGGTCAGGTAGAAACAATTATTTAGGTGCAATTACACGGCCTGTCCCCTTTCCTATTCCTGGACTCTTAATTTTTCCAGAGGATTATAGCAGACGCTTGAGACTTTGTGAGAAAGGTCAGGTTGTTCTCTTCCGCTATCGCCATTAGGAAGAATACTCATGAAAACTATTCGTTAATACTATATTTAGACAGATGCACTTATATACTCAAAAATCACATTTACTTTGGGACTGTTATGGATGAAGTAATGTAGGCATTACATTAACGGTGAAGAGTAAAAGCTCTTGACCCAGACTGAAAATAAAAGTTAAGTACTGCTCTAGTACTGTTTGCTCAGCTTCCCTCCCGACACCGCTCGCTGCCCACCCGCTCCTGGCCCCCAACTTCACTGGGGTCTCCCAGGCAGGTGTTGTGGGGCTGCCTATCAGTACAAGCCCAGTACCGGGGCTGCAGCAAGGGACTCATTCATTGTTTTTCAAAAGAATGCGTGAGTCGGATGCAGTGGCGCAGGCCTGTAATCCCAGTGGCTCTGGAGGCTGAGGCAGGAGGATCACCAGGGCAAAGCCAGCCTCAGCAACTTAGGCCCTGATCAAACTAAAATAAATAAATAAATAAATGAAAGGGGCTGAGTGTGTGGTTCAGTGTTAGGTGTCCCTGGGTTCCATCACCAGTAATCCCCACACACCAAAAGAATTGATTTTAGTCATTCTGTCATTCTAGTAAGCAATTCACATTAGCGCCTGGGGGAACTACAGATCCCACACCATAACTGAGCAGAAGTAGTGCAAGATATGTTTATAATCTTGTGTGTTTGCATGTATGTAGAAATAAAGCATAAACACTGAGAAGGATGGGTGTGCTGTAAAAGATAACGCACATAATATAAACAATTAAGGTAGTTTAATAATGAAAGTACATTCTAGATTTGAGTGAAGAGATTGCCTACTTAGGTTGTAATTTTCTAAGAAATTAAGAGATGAAGACATGATTTGATCTATGCCAACAAGGGCTTGGTTTTCTTAAAATGACTTGAGGATTTGGAGCAATTAGAGGAAGATCAATTCTGGGGGCCTGTTGAGCCCCTGGGAGGTACAGGAAGGAATCATTGCCAGTTCAGTCCAGAGTTGGTGCCAGTGCTTCTGTGTGGAGAAGGTGCTCAGGAGAAGAGGCATCCTCAGTCGGGTGATGGCTCCTTAGCACGGCTCCCCATGGAATTTCCGGTTTGGGTGTAGTCTGATGCTGTCTCTCTAAGTCTGATTTGGTTAACTTGGACACTCTTCATACTCCTAATAGTGAGTCAGTGTTACACGAGGAAGGTGCAGGTTAGGTAATACTAAAAATTCAGAAGGACTGACTGCTGCTTGAAACTGTTGCGTGCTGATATTCACCTCCACTACTCAAGAACCAACTTTTGAAGGCAGGAGCCTGGTCTCTGCCTCACCAGTGCAGGGTGAGAATCCCCAATCCAAATATCTAAAATCTTAAATGCTCTGAAATTTGAAACCCTTTGAACTCCAGCATGATGCTCAAAAGGCTTTGAGTTTTGAATTCATGGATTGGGAATCCTTGCTGGTAAAGTCTATGCAAATGCTTCAAAATCTGGCAAACTCTGAAATCATCAGCACTCCTGGTCCCTGGCGTTTGGAATAAGAGGTGCTCACCTTGTACTTAGCACAATCCCAACACCTGTGATTGATGAGAAAACTGCCCATAAACTAGGTCAAGGATAGGGCTCCTGTTGACCAATTTCTTAAGATTAAACTCAATTTTGCTTGACAAGATCACCTGGGATCATCTCCTTATTGATGCTAATGGGTACGCAGAGCTGACAGTGATCAGCATTGCATATCATTTAGATCCCTTCGGGTCATTTTGCGGTGAAGTCCACCAAAATTAAGGAGTTCTTAACCTGGAATCATTCAGACAAACCATTGATCATGGCCAATGATTCTTGGTTACCTCCTTGGGAAAATAATTCACTTTGAGGGATGAATTTTGCCAAGTAACCTGGCAAGTGCTACTGTTCTTTCATCTTAATCAGTATCATAGTAAATTCCAGTCCCCAGAATATACTTGCTTTCATGCAAGTAAATTCCCTAAGTCCTATAGTTGACCACTGTTTATAACATGGTGACTGACAGCCAGTGACATGGCAGTGCAGATGTCTCAGCCATTTATGACTTGAGTTTTCAGTGCATACCTTCTCCTTGCTTCCTTTGTGGTAAAGGACCACCTTGATTCAATGCGCTGCTTTCCAAGATCAAATGCTCTCGAGGAAGTGGGTCTAGGAGGGCTCCCAGCTTTAAAACATTTAGGAGAAATGACCCCAAATCAGAACACTGGGATGTAAGGCGGCATGATGGTTATTTACCCGTGGTCTCTCAGCTCCATTGTGCCATCCTTCATGTCCTTTCTAGCAGGACTCAAATGTCAAATCCACCTTCTTCAGGCACCTTTGCTGGCTGGCTTGGTGCTGTGCTCCACCAGTGGGGTATCTTGGTAGGAAATTGGGAAGCTAGAGGGTGGGAAGGCTTCCTGCTTTGGGATTCAGGGATGTGACAGTTGGTAGCAGTTGCTGGAATGTTCTGGGAGTCTTTGTGCTAGCAGAGGAAGTAGGAGGATTCTGGACACCAGTGGTCTAGACAGAGAGAACACCTCACCGTACTTCCTACCCAGGTCCCACAGCGCATGTTCGATGGATCTGGAACTGGCTGTGCTGCATCTCCTCAGTGGGGTCACAGGTGCAGACTTGTGGGTTCTGACTCACAAGTATTAATGGGCTCCAATTTGGTCCCTCCTTCTCTGCTTTTTCCTGCCAAAGCAATGGATTCCCTAGATTAACTTCCTTATTTTTGATACACCTCATGTGAATCACTGAGCAGGTCCTGATCTTTCAGTTTTCTACTAAAGACAAAAAGATTGCCAAATACCAACACACATAGACAAAGACAGATGTGTGAACACCACTGAATCTTTATGTCCATTTCTGAGAATGGACACCTAAACATGCCATGGAATTACACAGGTTGCAAAAGTAAAACCCAGGTACAATTGTAGTATTTATCAGTTCTTTCAATCATCACATTGAACTTTCCTCATAGGCTCTGAGCTTTGGGGAATGAACGCATACCTTATTTATTTTTATATTCCCAGAAACTTGGCGATTCTCTTTCCTCTTTCACCATAGTGAGTTCTGTTTGTAAAGAGTGAATCTGCTTATGTCACTCCTACTTCATCCACTCGGCGTCTTCTTGTTGCTCTTGGGATAAATCCCCTGGTGTGGCTTGCGGGGGGAACTGCAAGTCTGGAGCACACTTCCGGCTTTGTCTCTTGCCTCTGACTCACACTCCTCAACTTTTTGTGTCCCTTGGGCTGGATAACTTGCAGTTCTGCCCAACACCTGCGATGTGTCTCTCTTTTGGTTAGTATCACAGAGGTGACCCTTTTTGTTTTGCAAGGTCATTTTAAAAATTATTTTTTGTTTTATTCTTAACAGGTACATAAAAATATAAAATCGTCCTCCTGGGGTGACTTGAGAGCTACATGTGTACCACTGAAAATGCCTAGTCACACGGGGTAGGTTACAGTGGTGTCTCATATAAAACTTTTATTTTTTTCCTCTTACTATTCTCACAACTGAGACAGCCAGGATCCAGTTAAGTAGAGAAGGGGGAGGAAAATTCCCGCCACCACCAGGGTAGGACCCTCAGCCAGGTCGGGCCCATCACAGGTATAGATGGGAGGACACTGAATACTGGGAGGTTTGCAAACTGTGATGTTAGGGGGCACATCCCGCAGATGACTGCTGTCACTTGGGACAGTTCATTAGTCTCTATTGCAGCCTTTGTGTCTTTCTTTTATTTAAAGTAACTTGTGACCAGAGTCAAGCAGTTAATGACATGAGGCTAATGTTCTAGAAGCTTCACAAGGTGGTTGGTGAGGCTCTGGAAGGATTCCCTCAGGAAAACCGTAATCCACCCTATGTGTTGGGTGTGATGTGACAAATACATTCCAAAAGTTTATGAAGAGCTCCGCAGCAGGTTTCATGGTGACATATATGGTGACAGATGTTTGTGAAATTTGAGCAGAGAAGATGTGATTACAGTTCATGAATAATGCCTTTTCTTTTAAGTAAACTTTTGATTTTAGGATGTGGTAGTTTTAGATTTACAAAAAAGTTATAAAGATTATACAGAGTTCTTACATCTGCCACACCCAATTTTCCTTATCATTAATATCTTGGATTAGTATGGTAAATTTGTCACAATCAATGAATCCATATTGACACCTTAGTATTAATTAAAGTCCATGCATTATTCATTTTTCTTAGTTTTTACCTAATATTCCTTTTCAGTTCCAGGATCCCATCCAAGATATCACAGTATATTTAATCATCTTGCCTCTGGAGGCTCTGCTTAGCAGGGATAGTTTCTTTTACTTTAAAAAAAAATTAATGGCCTTGGCAGTTCTGAAGAGTATGATCTGGGTATTTGGAGGAGTGTCCTTTGGGATTTATCTGATGTTTTCTCATGATTAAACTTGGGATGGGTATGCATCTTTGGAGTGAGGCTCACAGAGGTAAAGGGCCGTTTTTATCACCTTACATCAAGGCTCTGTGCTACCAGGGATGATGTGACTACCCATGTTGACCCGGACGCCTGCTCAGCAGGTGCTTGTCAATTTTCTCTAATATAAAGCTCTTCTTCTCCTGCCTCTTCCCAGGGGCAGTGTGGCAGAGCACATCAAGAAGTTGAGTTCTGCACAGTTTACTTCAGATTCTTCTGGATAAGAGATTTATTTCCCATTTATTTGTATTAAGCTATTATTTAGTGACTTATGAATATCAGTGAAGACTCACACAGATTTCTGCTCCCATTTACATTATGATCCTGGATGACTTCATTCCCATGGTTCCAGCGTCGGCCATCGAGAGCTTGCTCAATGCTCTCACAAGCCCTCTCTTTCTCTTGCCCCTAGAACACTGTGATATGTTAGCTGCTACAATAGGTGACCTGGATTGAGATATTCTGATTGTCACTCTGGCCTTTAAGTAATTATGTCCAAATTGCCTCAAATGGCCCTACTACCATTTAGGAATCTTGCCATTCCCACTAATGTTAGGGTGCTGTTCCATGTTGGGTTTGCCCATCATACCAGCCTGCAGAGGACAGCTGCCCACTGAGATGCCAGGGCTTCCCACACTGTGAATTCCCTGCTGCCTCCGTAGCTGGGGTGTCTCTAGGTGTCCCTGGAGAATAGCATGCCCTGACTGGTTTTCAGGTCTTACATAATATGTCCATTCTCACAATCCCCTCTGCTTGTGCCTTCTGACCATTTCTTCACAAGCATATTCAGGAATTCCAGAACCCCCAGCTTGATGGTAGAATATTCTATTTTAATTAAAAAAAATTTAAGTGCATAGTCTATTTTCATGTTTCATTATGAGGGAATCATTTCAACAATCTATTAGGATTACCTCCAAGGACCCAGGAAAGGAAAGCGCCTCTCCTCTACTAAGGGAAAGGCAGTTTTTGTAGGCTGGGAGCTTGGATATTAGGAGTTCAAGGGTCTAAGAATCCTCCAAGTGATAAAGTTCCATGATTTTCCTTTCAGAACCTGTCATTTGACAGAGGAACTTTGAGAATACCCTGCCACCTCTTCTGCTGTTCCGCCACTGTTATAATTTGCCCTGCAGCCTGATCCCCATGCACAGTACATTTTGAAGCTATAGAAGAGAATTATTCTGGTTTCATAGAGGCCCATCGACTTTCATGGTGTCCCTTTAATCAGCGGTTAGCTGTCTTGAACCTGTCAATTTGTTCTAGCTAGCTCCCCAGTGCCACAGAGACAGACTCCCCATGCCACAATTCTGTGAATTACTGTTGCTCCGTTTCTATCGTGGGCAGCTTTACTGATTATGATATTACTCAGTCGAGTGGAATTAATCCTGTACTACCTGCAACAGGGTCTCTAAGACTGCCTTAAGACAGGGTGGTCCTATGATCTCCAAATCACACCTTGAAGGTAAGTTTTCTAGGGCCACTCATGATACTAATTTTCTTAGCCTGCTTTCTTCAGTAAAATTACCTGAGGCACAACATTCATAAATTTAATCAGTTCTGGCTGCTATAATAAATTGCCATAGACCCAGTGGCTCATAAACCACAGACGCTTATTTCTCAAGGTTCTAGAGGCTGGAAGTACAAGATCAGGTTTCACTGTACTCAGGATCTGGTGATGGCACCCATCCTGGCTGCAGACCAATGACCACTCCTATCCTTATAATGTCAAAAGAGGCCTACCTAGTCTCTGGGCTCCTTTTTGTAGGAACACTAACCCCACTCATTAGGGCCCCACCCTCATGACTTAATTACTTCCAATCACACTGGCAAATCAGGATTTTAACACATGACTTGGGGGAGGGGTCATGAGCATTCAGTGTATAATATACCTTTTTTAAAAAAAATCTTTTTAAAAAAGATCTCAGGGCAATATATGAATGAGGGAAAAGAATGAAGCAAGGCAGACAAACTAACATAAAAAACAGAACAAAACAAAATAATGGGAGAAAGGAAAGAAGGAAGAAAGAAAAGGAAAAAAGAGAAAAAAGAAAAGGAAAGGAAAAAAATCAAATACAAACCACCATGTTACTGAGTTGACCACATTGTTGTACAAGAAAAGTCCCTAGGCAGTTGCTTGGTCATGCACTGTACCTCTAGACAGGTGGTATGGTTCTAATGTAATTGCAGAATTAACGATTATAATTACTGCATAGGGAGGCTGCAAGTTCAAGCTGTTGTTTTTGCCTCTCAATGGTCAAAGTTTTCTGTAGGTGTTATCCATTCCCATGCACTTCCAAATTGACTTTGCCATCCCCTTTGGGAAGGAAGAGAGATTTAATGCATTTCTACTGAGTGCAGAAGTGGTGGGAGTTTGTAAATCCTCCTTGGAGCCATTCAGACTGAATGTTGGCTCCGTACCTGTTCTGCTTCCTGCCAACTGGGATGTGGCATGTGGGGGATTGGCACACAGGTCACACCAGTGCTCAGCTCTCGGTGCCCCAATCTATATTCTCTAACGTGGCAGTAGTTAATGCTTCTCATTGAGTAGGTTTCTGGGGAGACAGATTACAGGCTGGGCTGCAGAAGTCTTTGGAAGCGCATAAATTAGATATCAAATGATACTGAAACAGAAAAAAATTGAAAAAAAATGAATCATTATATAAACTATAGTAACAAGAATGTTTGTTGCCTTTCCATCTCTTTTAATACTGAGATTTTTGTGAATTAGAACACTGACCACTTATTGCCTTCTTACGGTGTGCCGGCTATTAGGCTAAACCCTTTACATGTTATCTCATTTCACTTTTACTGCATGTAAGAGAGCAGCTACTATTATCCCCTTTGTACAAAACGAAAACAAAAACAAAAACAAAATTAAGATTTTGACCAATGAAGGAGCTGGTGGAGGTTTATATAGCTATAAGCAGCAGAACTCAGGGAAAGTGCAACCTGGCCAGTGCCCCCCAGGTAGTCTTCATGCAGGGATGTGAGTGGTGCCCCAGGTCCTTATCCATCTTGTCTACCCTGTGTAGCATTGGTCTTTGTCTTGATATAAGAAACTACTTAGAAAGTCTTAAGATAGTTTATAGCAAGTTAAATTAAAGTAAAAATATTACCTGTGCTGTAGGATTGTGATAAATATGTTAATTCAAGAGAAGAGACTACTCTTCTGGTACATAATAAGTACTCAATACTAGTTAGCTATTACTACTATAATTACTTTCGTTATTATCACTGTTAAAGTTGACTATAATTTTTGCAAACATTCTAATAGTTTGTATGGAAAATCAGGAGACACCATTCTGAAAGACTGAGGCTCCTGCATTAGGTGGTGGATAAGAGAAAATCACATACATTCCATTTCTGAAAGGGTCGCCATCTTGCCTTGCCAGTTTCTTCCCCATCACTCCTGACTTGCCTCTGTTGCTTCTTAAATCCTGAAGCGTCTCGACTCTGTCTTACAGTGTACTGCCTTTTGGCCTGAACTTTGTCCCGGTTTCCATCTTAGGACCCCTTCTCCTTGGCACACACTGCTTGAGTGAACGTGGGGACTCTACCTGGACCCATTTGCCCCACTGGAACATCGTCATCATTTGCGGCGTTTTGGCCTTGGCTGCCTTTCCTTCAGGCTTTCTCTCACTCTTCCCACCTGCTCACAGGTAGTTCCTTTCCCTCTGGTCCTGTGTTGGCTGAGAAATAATCAGTTAGCTGCTCCCAAGACATTTACATTTTGTAGCAGCTTCTAGACTCTGAGCCCTGCTCTCTGTACTTCAGATGGTCCTTCTTATTTTGCTAAATGATTTAATCATTATTAGGGAAAAAATGTGGTCCTTGCAAGGAATCCTGGATTTGGAACTACACGGGCCCTGCTTAGTGAGGTCTGCTTGTTCCCTGGAATTTACCTAGGACTGGAGGCTGTGGACCCCCAGTTGGTTGTTAAATCTAGCAAATAAAATTCAGAACTCCCAACTAACTTTGAATTTCAGATAAATGACAATGCTTAAAAGTATACCCTCTATCTCAAATATTGCTTAGGATGTACTTACAACCAGGCAACTATTTGTTGTTCATATAAAATTCGGATTTAATTGGAGTCCTGTGTCTTACCTGGCAACCTCAGAATGGCACCTCCCATGACATTTATCACTGGAGACAACCACTTAGATCTCTGTTACCTGGTGACATTTGAGAAATGGCCCTTCCTTCTATAACTTATTCCAACCATGATCTTGACCCTCGGTCTCCTTGGGGTGAAGTGATCCTCAGGTGACTGTACATCTTGTTTTGTGCGGGGCGGTCTCATTTTATGTCTGTTGTCTTGACATGATTGTTAGTGCTCCTCTTTCAGAAGTGTCTTGGTTGAGATGATACATTATGTGATCACCAGTGCCTCATTCCATCCTTGATTTCCCCCGACCTTGTAAGTAAGTAAATTCTCAGCCTTTTTTTCTCAAAGTCACACTCTTATATCTGGAAGGTGCCACCATTCTATGGATCCTTATTTTGCTTCCTGTAACCAAGGAGTCACACGACACTCGCACACAAATGGCTCCCCAGTGGTCTCTATTCTGCTCTTGTTGCTAGATGCCAAGGGGAAGGGAAAAGTACACAAATATTTAATGAATTCAGTAAATATAAGTTATGGGCACATGTATGTGAAAATGCCATTTGTTTGAAAATATTGTGGTAACTTTCACTTTAGAGAAACACGATGAGGGTGGTGTCCATGGGCAGCACTTGGGAATCATTGATGAATCTGTCCTCACGTGTGCAGAAGTACAAGGTCTCTCTGTGTATCGCCTCAGCTCAGCTTCTGTTCAGTGTCTACCAAGCACAATTCTTGTATCAAACAATAAAATGCTCAAAGAATAAGGTTGCAACTTTTACCCTGTGAAATGTGGAATAACTTTTGACGTTGATCCCCCCACATTGATTTATCCATTCATGTTTTATGTTGTGGGTGCATGTGTGTTTGAGAGGGGTATTCTGGGCTTCTGTACATCCATGACATTATAGGGACAGCTGTCTGAGTCAAAACCACCTTTGACCTTTCCTTCCTGAGCATCATGTAGATACAGTCAGAGCCCTTCCAAAACCAAAATAGATAGACAAATCCTACTGATATATCAAGCAAAAGCCACACAAAACAAAACATAGCCTCTATAAAATAAAGAGGGACAAATGCTATTATTAGTAACCTTGATTCGTTTTTGTGTATATTGATTTCATATAAGCCAAAATACAAAGAGGGTTCAAAACACTCAATAAGAATTAATATTGTAAGAATATTTCTAAATGTCTTTAACTTAAATATTAAAAAGTTATTTAGAACTTACTAGAGGAAAACAAATATGCCATTTTATGTTAACTCATCCAAGATAAATAAATGTAATACATTATTATATCTTTGTAATCATGATTGGATTTTATTTTTAGATAGTAAAATAATAGTTGTCTTAGTAAATCTAAATCAAAGGCTGTTTTGGAAAGCTTCGTTTGAAATATTGGTACGATTTTCATCAGCATTTTAATTGCATCCAAGAAAAATTGTGAATGTTTTATGAGTATTTAGAAATAATGGGTATTCTGAGGAGAAAAATGGAAATAAAAAAGTGTAGTTTTATAATTACCTCATTAGTACAGAGAAGGCATTAGCAAGAAAATTCCAGGAGAACATAAAATGGTCTTATGAAGAGCAGGCATTTTAATGACCAGCACAGGAGAGTCATTCTGTCCCAAACCAAAGCCTGTGTTAAATTCTATAAATGGAATTTGAAAGCAAATAGATGCAAAATGAACCTTTCGATTTGACATCAAATAAGGATGTGTGAAAATGTTTCTTTGCAAGTTTTCTTTTGATAAGTGGAATATTGCAAGCCTATTTTTCCAAAAAATATACATATACATATATTTGTGCATACATATGTATATATGTCCAAGTAACATAAGAAGAAATACAATTCTATTAGTTGCTTTTCTTATAGGAAGTAAGATATTTATTTCAAATGAATTACCTGGATCAGGGGTTGGGAAACAAGGCCTGCAGCCTGAGGCTGACAGTCACTTATTTTTGCAAATAGAGTTAAATTGAAACATAACCTTGCTCATTTGTTTAGGCATTGCCTACAGTCGTGTGTGGAATGGAGGCAGCTGAGTACTAGTGAGAGAGACTATGTGGCCCAGAAAGCCTAAAATCTTTTCTATATGATTCTTTCAGGAAATCTTGCCAGTCTCGTTGATACTACTGGGCTTAATTTTTCAGTTCTCTAGATATAGTCCCTTTTACCAACTGTCAATGTAGCTGAGTCATTAAAATAAGAATTATCGTCTGCTTTTGTTAAGTATAAAATTTTATGCATCTAGATGTATCCACCTATTAATTGGTAAAATGTAAAATGCTTATAAAGACTGGCAGAGGTCATTTTATAAGATCCAGTGAATTCAAAGATTTAAAGTCTGGTCCTTGACTTTAATATTTCTTCAGATACCAGGGAGACTCATGCAAATGGATCATTGCAATATCTATGTTTATTCATTCATCAAATGTTTCAGAGTCAGTGCATATTGTCAGGTACTGATGCATATACTTGTGTATAATGGTAGAAAATAGATATACTACTTGTCCTCACAAAATTTATGAAACAGGTAATAGATGGAAAATGGAGGAATACATAGTTACAAATTGTGACCGATGCCAGGAAAGACGTGAACAGATTTTAATTGATGGTGATTCATGTGAAAGAGCATCCTCACGTTATCAGATGAAGCTTCATTGAGAACCTGTGGTCATCTACTGCAGCACCGAAGCCATCTCATGATGGGGCACCTGAAAGGCACCACAACTATTTATTTTGTTCTCAACTCTGTAATTTTGGCAGGACTTGGCAAGGTCGACCACTGTCTGCTCCACTGGCATCCCCCAGAATGGATGTGTGGGCTGGAGACTCCCGTGACACGCTGGCTCACTCACACGACTGGGCAGGTTGGTCTGGGTGTCAGCTGGGAGCTTCACAGTTGGTGCCTGGGCATGGATTCCTCTCCAGGTGGTTTCACCATGGCCGCTTGGGCTTCCTCAAGCATGGCGGCTGGGTTCCAAGAGAGCGAGGCAGAAGCGGTACTGGTTTTAATGATGCAGCCTCAGAAGCGCAGAGGTTGTACTGCTTCATCATTCACCCTGGAGCCCACCTATACTCAAGGGGAAAGACTATGGACCCCACATTTTGATGGGAGGAATGTCAAAGTCCTATTGTAAGAAGATGGTATGATTAGGGTGCTGTGTACGTTTTGCTACAGAATCAAACAACTTGTCCAATTACTCAGACCTAAAGGAGGAGAAGAAGTCACTTTGTCAGTCACAGAAAGATTATTCCAGACAGAGAAGCAGCAAATATGAAAGCACTGCAGTGAGAGAGGCTGACTTGCTTGAGGAACCCGGAGGAGACAGCTGTATTCTGCCAGGGAAGGTGAACCTAGGTTACGTCTGCAGAGTCGAGAGGGATTCGATCACGTTAGGTCCTCGCAGGTTTTATATTCTCAGTGGCAGAGGAGGCTTTTCGAAGCATTTAAAGCATGATAAGGACAGGATCTAATTTTTAATTCTAAAGATCACCCTGACCGTTATGTGGAGGATGGGTGGAAGGGGTTCAAATGCAGAAAAGAGAAATCAAGTAGCACATTGTTAGGGATTCCAGGACGATTGTGGGAATGAAAATAGAGAAGACGGCTGGATTAGAGAATTATGGTGGAGAGAGGACCTATGTGCTCTTCAGCGTCTGGGCTCCGGGGAAGGCAGATGACTGCTGGAGATCTGCCGTATCGTGTGTTCAGAAGAGGGGAAGAGCGCGTATCTGGGGGTGTAATCGCATTTGTTTCGCGGAAGGTGAATGTGAATCGTCCGACACAGGCGACAGAGTTGGTGGTCTGGGCTGAGGATGTGTGGTGGTCGTGGTCGGCTGTGCACAGGCCTCAGCACCTTGTGGGCTGACGGTTGGATGGAGGGAGAGAGCACAGAGGACAGCTCCAGAGCCGGGTTTGGAGGAGGGCAGTGTGTGGACGGTGTTCAGAAAGGAGGAGCTGATGAAGGAGACAGAGCAGAGGTTTGTGGACACCCAAGATGTGGAGCCAGGAGGAGGGTGTCAAAGTCCACAGGCCTTGCAGGAAGTTGGAAGTAAGGGTGGCGTGTGAACCCTTGGGCTGAGTCATTTGGAGGCACTGGTGTCCTGAATCAGTACCCAAGTCTCTCTCTTTCTCTCTCTTAGTCCTGGGATTGAACACAGGACTTCACACCTATTGAGTCTTATTCTAAGTGGTTTTAGGTCCTGTTTTAGGTTTCACTGAGGGCACCCAGACATGTCCCTGTGTGTGACTCACATACACAGATGCAAGCTGTGTGTCTATCTCCAAAAGCCCTGCCATGTCCACTATGCTAGTCCATCCACCTGGTAATTAGTCATTCACTCAATGAACATTTTGATTATCTTCTAGGATGACAAAATGACATGAACCCCAGACTATCAAAATGCTTCCTCATGGGGTGGGTAATGTTTTAAGCACGTTACAAATATTATCTCACTTAGTGCCCACAGCAGTCTTCTGAGATCTCATTTTATAATTTTATAGCAGGGGCAACTAGGGCCTGGAATGTTTTATGAATGTTGAAAAGATGCACATTGTGGGGTTGTGGACCAGGCTTCCAATCTGGCACTCTGGTTGCAGGAATCCTAACTTTACTTTGGGATAATTCCAAAAAAAAAAAAAAAAAAAAAAAAAGAGGAAAGAAAAGTAAATAGAAAACCTGTAGGTCCCAAGCATTCAGAGGGAAAGGAAAATCAAGAAGATCTTCATTCCTACACTTTCTGAGCTGGGAGTCAGCTGGAGAGGTGAGCAAAGAGGCTGGCGAGGGAGGCCCTTGGTGGTTCCAGCACTGAGCTTATTCTAATATACACTCTGCTTTGTAATGACTGTCATAGACAAAGAGGCCTCTCACCCTCTTCTTGGTTCCCAGCCTCTCTCTTTGCCGTGTCTTGGCTAAAATGATAGTTATGCTTCCGTTAATACCAAGTAATGCTACTAGCTCAAAAGCCGTTAATGATAATCAGAGACTTTAAGGCAGAAAAGAAAATAAATCCCTGCACAGAGTCAGCTGAAGTCATATTTTAGAATTCCTCCAACCCCTTAAATTCCTATTAGGTACTAAATAAGGATTTTATGAGTGTACCCAGATGCAACTTCCTTGGTCAGACCTTTTAAAATCCTTCTTCACAGTTAGTTGCTACCCGCTCTGTTTTTCCATAGCAACCTATTTGACCTCTGTTCAAGCAATTACTATTCTGAATTGTCATTTATCTGTTTACATGTATGTCACAGTTTGTTTCAATTTGCTTCAGCAAAAATTTATGTAGCATTTTCAGTGAGGAAGTAGCATCCTCACATCATACACTAAGTGACTTCAATGCCTATAATAAACACTGAATTATTGGAAAGGAGATTCTCAAATCTTTTTAATTTGTTATCGAGCAAGAACCATCTAGGATATATATGCTGAAACTGAACTCTATTTCCTCATTCAGTGCAAACTTTTTTTTGTATTTAATGTGGTATTCTAACTTTCTCTTACTTAATGGTCCAATCTTGAATAATTTCAGGGCCAAGATTTATAAAGAAAATATAATTAGAAATAAATGCATATTTTAAAAGGGCAATCAGCAAGTCCCTGAACTTTGAAAGAGAACTTTTAACATATTTCATCAGATAGATTTAGCCATCACTAAACTGATTGTCAAGTAAGGTCTTCCTTCAACCATTACAGAATTGGCAAAGCCAAAGTGTGTTGTAGTGTTGTCTTCCGGCACAGGGTGTGACTGTCTCTGGCTGGAGGCCAGGTGGAAATTGTGACTGACCACTACACCCACTCAGTGAAGAAGGGACTCCTCTGGTCACCAAGGGAAATGGGGGGTATTTGAGTCTCCCATTACAAGTTTTGACATTTGTTTTCAAATCAGGCTTCGACTGTGTTTATGGCATAAGTAATCTGAATGTGAAACTGTGCTTCTCAAGTATAATAATTACAGAATAAGCAGAGAGAAGGACGGATCACTGACCAATCCATAAAAGAATCTCAAGCAATTCATCTGATGCAAAAAAAAAAAAAAAAAAATTCCTGAAGACTCGGAATCAACTCAAGATGGTGCAGAGCAAGGTTACCATTGTCATATATATTCAGAGAAAATTCTGCAGAGACAGAAGAATCTGAGTGGCCAGAATTCTGATTTTTGATTTCAAGTGCATTCAGTTGTCTGAGGAAGGAGTCCTGTGTATAAAGCCGGTGGGAACCACCTCTGCCAAGTGGAACTTACTTTCAGATCTGGGTGTGGAGTGTTGTTTGAGGCAGAATTCTTGAGACTGGAATCATGAACTCTAGCTCAGTCCACATGATTTTACATCATGGATGTTAATGATACGACATTATGTTTTAATACAACTACTATATTATAGAAGTGACTTTCCTCAGTGTCATCTTTTCACAACAGTAAACAAACTTTCTTGGCAACTGGAACTTAATCATTAAGTTCCCCAAGCTTATGGATTTTAAACAATTTTGATAGAAAGAGTTTGCTTTTTTAAACTTTAAATTGGGACCACTGAATATGACAAGTTTTAGAAATGATTTTGGAAGAATGTTATTTTCCTCTTGTATTATGATGGTTATAGTATGCTCTACTTCTGCAGTAGATTATAGAATTTTGACATTTATCCTACTATAATATTCAGGGTTTTTTTCTCCCTATTTGTACCATGAGTTAGCTATATTCTCTTTTATCATTGTGTCTTTCTGTAGGTGAACCTTAATAATTTTCTAATTCCCTAAATCCACTGAAGTATATATATCAGAGGACCAGCAGAGTGAGAACTCTATGAGAGAACTCACTGAGCAAGGGACTCCAAGGATCCCACCATTGGATACTCCATGCCTAAGGGATGTGTTTGTGACGCTGCAATTCGTGAAAATTTCTTACTCTTTCTCCATTATTTTCTTCCCTGTATTTCTGAGCTTGACATTTCTGGAAGCCAGTTTTCTGAACAATCAGGTTATTACAAAATAGTCAATGTTGTAGTCAAAACTACTGTGAATGGTATCCTAAGCATCTAATGTAAATGCCGGGTGACACTTGTGGATTTGAGCAACTTCAAAGTTTCTACTCCAACATTTCTAGGATATTGATTAGATGCTTGAAAAAGGCTAGAAAAAAAATAATCCAGGTTTGGTAAATTGCTATGTTCAGTTTCATAAGCAACGAACAAAAAACAGAGGCATTTTCTCCCATCTTTGGGCAGATGGTGAATGGCAACAGCAGAGATTTCAAATATAGATGTAGCACATATATATATTGCAAACAGCTGTAATAGCTAAAATACATGCCAGAAGACTTAATCATTTTGGATTTTTTTCCAATACATGCTAGCATTCAAAAATAGACTTCTCCTTTCTACAATGCTATAGAATTATTTGAAATAGGCAAGTGCATCTTGGAGATAAGAAATTTGTTGTGTGCTGATTGGGCTCTATTTTCAAGCCTCCTTGACAACTGGTTGATTAGCAAGTTCTCCTTCTTTATGATTTGGTGTGCATAACTCCTGACCCATGGTGGCTTCTTGTTTTTGCAACTGAGTTGGATGAATCGACTATGTAAACCTTCTCAGTATCAAAGATCCACATGGAAAGTGAAAAGATGAACAACCTGTACATCTGACTTGAGGAGGAAGAATGGGAAGCTTTTCAGATCCTGTCTTTCCACCTCCCCACTGGTGAAGTTCTTCCATTATAATCTGACATTTAAAAAATTTTCTGAGTATGTGTCTTCTAGTTGAGAAGATCCCTAATTTGTTTACCCAAAAGGAACAGCAAGGAGCCTTTCAGCAGAGATAGAGAAAGTAGTCTGTGTTACTTTAGAAATTCTGAAGTGGAAAAAAACAAAAGAACCTGTTGACAAAGTTAGCGAGGAAGTTCATAGACTCTGGACACTGGCTTTTGTAGAGTCAAATCTGTAACTTGGTTACAACAGAGGGCATTCCCAGTAGGTCTATGACACCTATTTGGCAGTGGATGTGGCTCTAGAGTCCCAGGTCTGGCCTTGTCTTGAACGACTTGTGTGAACCTGTGTGGATTTCTCCATGTATACCTCAGTGAATTGGGGATGATGCTTATATTGTCTCAGAAAGAATGAAAGGAGACGATAGGCATTCAATAAACTATAAACTCGACTGTGACACTTGAGTACTAGCTTATCTGGGACATGAAGGATGGGAGCCACCTTCATTCCCCATTGATGTTTCAAGCAGATTAAAACCCTGACTAGAAATTGGTGACACCCCTTTCCTCCGGTTGTAAATACCTTCTTTATCCACTTTATGGTTATTGCTTTTATCTTCACGTTCTTCTGTCCCATTTTACACCCCTTCCCTGAGCCTGGGAACTGCATAATCTGTAGTCTTCATCTTCTCCCAACACTCAAAGTTTTAGAAAAATCTAATGCAACTCTTTATCAAGAGTTTAGTGGAACCAACCTAGATGCCCTTCAATTGATGAATGGATAAAGAAACTGTGGTATATATAGTCAATGGAATATTACTCAGCCATAAAGAAGAGTAAAATTATGGTATTTGCTGGTAAATGGATGAAGGTGGACAATATCATGCTAAGTGAAAGAGGCCAAGTCCAAAAAACCAAAGGCTAAATGTTTTCTCTGATAAGTGCATGACAATATATAATTATGGGGGTTGAAGAGGGGAAAGAGAAGAATGAAGGAACTTTGGATGGTGTAGAGGAAAAAGGGGTGGGAGGGGGTAGGGATGGAAAAACAGTAGAATGAAACAGACAGTATTACCCTGTATCTTTGTATGATTACATGAATGCTGTGAATCTACATTGTGTACAACCATAGAAATGAAAAGTTATACCCCATTTATGTACAATGAATCAAAATGTGTCTGTAAAAATAGAAAATATTTTAATAATAAAAAAAGAGTTTAGCAAAGGATGAATTTCTAAGTAGGCCTAAAAATAAAGGGTCAAATGTTAATCAGGATAGGTGCTGGGTGTTCTAACCAGGCATCTTGAGTCCCGTAGTACACATATCCTGATAGAAATCAGTCTTTATGGGTTGTTACGTACACAACACAGCTTTGTTGTGCAGTAGTATTATCTTAGAATTAAAGATGACTTGAGAATCCATCAGGACCATTCTAAAGGGTAATAGTGCTCTAAGAAATGGAAAGCATCGAATATACCATGATTTTAAATGTAGAGTCATTTCTCACATAACCTAATGTGCATGTTCTTAAAAATTACTATACTAGGAAATTTTATGCAGAAAGTGCATGGGACTAGAACACAAATTCAATATAGTCTTGTAAGTGGTAGAGTTAATCAAAACATAAAATCCTGTCACAGTTTTAAGTAGTTCAGATTCCAAATAAATGCAATATTATAGTAAATAGGCAAGTATTACAGTTTATTTTGAAAATGAATGCTTAGTCTGCTTGGTGTAAGTGAATGTGGAGCCACGTGCATTTGAGATATCTTGAGGAAGTGGAAAGAAGGACGCCATTTCTGTTACGGCAAACGCTGTGTCACAAGGGTTGATGCAGATGGCTGCTTTTTGCACCTGCAAACAGGACCAATGCCAGGTAGGCCTTTCAGAGGCAGCATTATGGCCATTGTCCCCATAATTGCACGCTGAGCTCTTCCTAAAACAGATGACAGTGGCGCTGTGTCCACCTCTGGCTTCAGTTGCCTTGGGTTTGGCCTTTGATGCTGTGCGCTGCGGTCCCTCTGCTCTGCTCCTTTGAGCTGACATGAGTCCTCCCATTTCTCTGAAGAGGTTTTATCATATAACTTCTCCCCAATGTCTAAGATGACTTTTCCTTGTGTATCATATTTACATGACTTTATTAAACATTAAAATTTTTTTGAATTAAATTCATTTTTAACTAATATATAAAAACAAAATTTCCATGTGACTGGAGTAGTATGATATTTTGATACACATATACATTGTGTAATGTTTAAATCAGATTAAACGCATCTCTCTCCTCAAATATTTATCATCTCTTATGGAGAAAACATTCAAAATCCTTGCTTCCAGCATTTTGCAGTGCACGGCACACCTTTGGTATCTATGGTGGCCCTATTGTGCAATAGCAGATGGGATACTTTTAATAGGAAGAGCGCACAGCTTTCCTGTATGTGTGCAGGTAAATAGGTTAAGAGCAAAGATCAGGCCTGTGACTGTTCTGTGCATTCTCCTGCTGTTCCTGCTTCAACTGGGTGGTGTGTTCTCTTCACCTAGTGTTACCTGGAGCAGAAAGTCCCACCAACTTGTGAAAGAGTGAGCGTGAGTTAGGTTAACTTTCTGTTCTACTATTTCCCTCTGTTTATCTTCAGTGTATTAACAAAGTCAGTCATTACCAATAGGCATTGAATAGAAGGGAAAACAATATCATTTTCTAATGCATGAGGTTCCCTTAGGCCAAATGAAATAATTTGTGTAGGGAGTCCACGCGTCATTTAAGACACTGGACAAAAACACTTCATTTGATCATGCATTTATCAACAGTATTTTTCCTCAAAAAATGAGATACAAATCCTCTCCAGGGGAAAGGGGAAAACAAGAAAAGGAGACACAGTTGAGGGTTCTGGAAGACATCTCTGCCCCACAGTCCCTTCTCCTTGCTAAACCCTTAAGAAGATTGAAAGAGGTGAGTCCGGCAGTATCTCCAGGTCCACAAGTAGCCATGAACCCATGGCCCAACGACATTCAGAAAGCCAGAGGCACCATGGAAGAGAGGGCCTCCAGGCAGCCCCACCAAGTCCTGTGACATCCAGGTCACCGTGAAACAGCCCCTGGATACACACATGACCCCCGATGTCACCGTGAAAGAGCAGGGCACTCCCAGGCTCCCGGGAAGGTGTGGCAGTGTGAGGCACCCTGGTGGTGGACCGCAGCACCTGTGGGCCAGGAGCAGGCTGAGATGCAGATGTCTCAGCGGTGACAAGAGCTGTGGTTCGGGGGGGTGTCTGGGTTTCAGGGGACATCGCCAACGCCGGGGGATGAGCGGCCTTTCCTGTACTGAGCACCTCCTGTGTTTCAGGCACTGTTCCAGGCACTTCGGAAAGTCAGAATGAAGGAAAGTCCTAGAGAAAAAGAATAAGATTTCTGTCCTGTAGCATACAATATATTACATATATTTCTGTCAAGTCATCTGTGTCCTTTACTCTAGAATATGTGCTCCAAGACAGTAGGAATTTTCAGTTCTTATTTCTTATAATAAAATTTAGCACAGGGCAGATGCCCAATAAACACTTGCTAGAACTAATGACTTAAGGATAATGAGACCATAGAAGTAGATAGGAATTTTAGAGAAATAAAAATATATTTTTTGTACATCTGCATTGATTTTTGGAAGAGTACCATGTACGTGGAGTCAAATAACACTCATGAATTTATAAAACCATCTCTCAATATCTAAAGTAAGGCAGCACCAGGAAATGAGGACAAATTTTTTCTTTATTTTCGTCACCTGTTATTAAGAAACAATGTGCCCCAGGCACTTCATGAAGAAATATTAATAACCATCTTCACTCTCTCTCCAAATCCACAAAGTATTTATCTTAAATAGATAGAAACTTGATGATACTGAGTTTGGTGGTAGAGTTAGCGTGTGTGTATCTGTGTGTGTGTGTTCAGTGGAGGGAGGACACAACTGCGTGCGACCTGAACTTTATCTAGACCTCGCTCCAGTTTTGACCCATGTGGTTACTGAATAGATTACCAGTGCCTAATTCAAATGGAAATGTGCTTCAAATGAAGATGCACACTGGATTTCAAGGTCATAATACAAAAAGGCACAATATCCCCAATCTTCTCAAAATACTGGATGTATGTTGAAATGATATTCTGGATCTATCAGTTTAAATAAGATGTATTGCTTCTGTGTTTGCACACTAGAAAATTGAAAGTTTTCCATGTGTTTGCATTCTGTTCTTCTTGGACACTGGGCAGGGCTGTTCTGTTTGCTGAGTACACTCCCTAGTCCCATCCCTTACTCCATGATGAGAATATTTTCCAGTCACAGTGTTGATGCTGTTGCTTCAGGGAGATCCTGCTTCAGTCTGACTTCCTCTTGCGTGGGAGAATAACAAGCCTATATGGGCATCTTCTTTAGTTATTCCAGATGAGCTTTAATCACTTCAGGAGGCCACC
Source organism: Sciurus carolinensis (assembly GCF_902686445.1). Taxonomy (NCBI): domain Eukaryota; kingdom Metazoa; phylum Chordata; class Mammalia; order Rodentia; family Sciuridae; genus Sciurus; species Sciurus carolinensis. The sequence goes on from NC_062222.1 coordinate 8,326,791, forward strand.
ATTTCTATATCACAGGTCCAAGAAAAGATTAACTGAATGACCAACTCTACTTTAGGGTCAGGAATTATATACTGTTCCTTATTCTCTATATCATTTATTTTCATTCTGGCAGACATGCATTTTTTGCCAGTATGTTAAACATAAACTAAGCACCAGAACAAAGTGCTTGTTTGTTTCTTGGGCATTATTTACAAATGGAACTTCTGTTTCTGAGGGAATCATGCATGGTTTGGGTATATTATGATTAATGTAGAAAGAAATTCACTTCCACCTGGTGTTCAAAGTAAAAGTAAGAAAATTTTGTGTGTGTGTGTGTGTGTGTGTATGAGAGAGAGAGAGAGAGAGAGAGAGAGAGAGAGAGAGAGAGAGAGAAGACTTGAAACCAAGCTGGGTACTTTCAGATCTTTAAAAAGGAAAAAATATTCCTGGCTATTGCAGGTGGAACAGGGCTTACCCTTCTGAAGGACCGTACTGTTCTCTACCCATTGCCATCCATAGAGAATTGGTTGAAAAGCTAGCTTTAAGAAATTACATGTCTAAAATGGACATTTAAACTTTCTATTTAGGAGAAAAGATTTGTATTCACTTAGGTGACCTAGACATGCAGACTGGACTCATCAAATCAGTTGGATGATTGCTGTAATTTTCACATCTTTGAATTTATGTAGGGAAAGTCATATAAAATAAAAAGTGTGTTTGGCACAGATCACCTGGCCTGACGCCTTCATTTTAGCGAAGATGGAAGCCAGAGGGTGAGGTTCAATGTGCACAAGATTTAATGGCATCCCAGGTTAACACCAGGTTTTCTGGACCTTTGGTTCTCCTTGCCTAGAATCTGAGAGCAGGAAGCAGTTCCAAATGTCTTCTGAGAGTCGCCATGTTAGAAAGATGCATTTCATGTTCATTCCTATGCTCGCCATTGGCATGGGTATAGCTGATGTCCACAGTTAGAAATAGTCCTGAACATTTTAAAAACTCTCTTGTGTGGGAGATGCAGCAGCGTCTCTATTCATTGTACCTCCTATGCAGCTCATGCCTCTTGTAAAAAGTTTGGGCACCAAGTTGGTGTCACATAAATGTGATTATGTTTGCTTTGTAATGTCCCTGATACAACTGCAGAACTAATATGGGTATTGAATTTGGGATTTCCTTAGCAATAGTCACTCGTGGAAGGTTTTGTGTTTTCTTTTTAAGAAATACACACTTCTTTTATAATAAAAATTGTCTTTGGAAATTTTGAAATTGCTTGATTCATTTTTAGTTTTCTTTCAGCACATACATTAAACTTAGATTTTTTTCCAAGGCATTGAAATGACTGTTGCTGATTTTTCTAGTTACCAATGTTATGGTTTAGATATGAGATGTCCCCCAAAAGCTCACATGTGAAACAATGCAAAACCATAAGAGGTGAAAAGATTCAGTAATAAGAGTTTTAACCCAATCAGTGTGTTAATCCCCTGGTAGGGATTCACTGGGTGGTAACTATAGGCAGGTAGGGTGGGGCTGGAGGAGGTAGTTCAGTGGGGGAGTGCCTTTGGGGTAAGTTTTATCCCTGGTGAGCCCAGCTTAGTCTCTCTCTGCTACCCAATTGTCATGTCCTAGCTGTTTCCTCTGCCAACCCTTCTGCCCTGATGTTCTGCCTCACTTATGCACAGAGCAATGAATCTACCATCTATGGACTGAACCTCTGAAACCATGAGCCAGATAAACTTTTCCTCCTCTACACTGTTCTTGCCAGGTCTCTTGGTCTCAGTGGTAAAAAGCTGACCAACACCAGGTTTGGCCCCTGTCTTTAATCTGACTCTTCCTGCCTGCTCTGACTACTCAGGTATCCTCATGGGACTGCCCTTTGGCTCACAGTGGGGGTTTGTATTTGTCAGTCCCTCTTCTTTCCTGGCTGTTGGTAGTCAGGGAATTTGTCTTCACTGTCCCTAGAATCAGAAGAGGAAAATTGTAGTTTCTCCTGAATTTGCCCTGATTATCGCTCTTGGAGTAAAATAATCTACATTTAATTCTATTTACCAAATGCACTGTCTACACCATGGTTATGTAAAGGTGTGAAAGTGAATGATGCTATCAAGGTTTCTGTTGGAAATTACATAAAACACATTTTCCTTGTTGAAAAATTGTTATTATTATTGTGTTTTTGTGTTCCTTTTCCAGGTATTCAAGCAAGTCTTTTAAAAGTAGTTTTTGACTTTAAGAGGTCTTATTTTATAAACACACATCCCACTTAAACTTGAAGTTGGTATACAATGCTGATTATTTTAATAATTTGCACTAAGATAATCCTTTGCTGCTGTGTATCATATACTTTATAAAACAAGCAAAATTGAATGAAAGAAAGCATGGAAATTTAAACTCACACCTTAAAATGTGTGATTCATATTAAGAAGTCACTATGGAGATTGAACATGCTATTTAGGAATTATCCAATGCTTTCATCCCAGAAGTAATTTACTCTATATAAATATGAGAGGATATTTTAATTTGCAACCAGGCCTGAACATTTTTTTTTTCACCACCTTTCCCTATAGTTAAAAGATGGAATTTGGGAAGAACAATTTTTAAGATTCCTTTTCTGCAGGGAAGGTTGCATGCAAGCAGCTGAATAACTCTGCTTAATATGGAGATTTCCATCTCCATGCTGAAATTCTATTCTACTCCTGTTTAGTAAAACCATAATGGTATAGAGCTGACGATCAATAATGCAAATAAGTTTCCTAGTTTTGCTTCCTAAATATTTTATTGTCTTATGTATATGCATATAGGTGATATTTATCTAATATATATTTGTCAAAATGTTAATTTCGATGAAATATTTGATGATATAACTAAATTAAATTCTTGGCTGGGGTTGTGTCTCTACATATAGGATGGAATGGATAACTAAAAACCTTAAACAGAACAGGTATTTTAATAAAAATTTCAAAAATACTAGATAATCAAAAATAGCTACATGGTAATATCCATAGCACCTGTTTATAGAGTGGAGCTTATGCTGAGCATTCAGGAAGTCTAATGGAGCCTGCCATCCACCTGTGGGGAATATGTTTTCAGCCAGACTTTGATTGGGTGGTTTTTACTCTGGACCCAGAACGTAACGTTTTCCTTCTTCAGGGAGTGACATGCCTTCCTGCAGGAAAGGGAGCTGAAAATGCAGAATGTTCAGATTAGACTCGGAGGAAAAGATCAGAGGAGGACAAACTGCTCATGGTTGCAGGTGGCAGGTGTTTTTGAGGAACACAAGAAGAAAACTAAAGTCTTCTTACAGGTACAATAGATAAATGCAGAGAATCTAAAGTGAAATGCAAGCCATTATCTTGTGAAAAAGGACTTTATCTGACACAAGAAAATGACATTAGTATAGATAAAGTTGGAACCAAGGAAATTTGAAGCACAGAGTTCAAATCTAAATAGAAGAATCAAGACTAAAACCAAAGAAAAAGCATTCTTTAGCTGAACTAAAGTTTGCATTGGGTCTTTGTGAATAGAGATAGGGAATTTATAGCTCCATCTTCCTTAATATTTCGCTTTGTATAATTATGCAAAAATCAAGCATGTAGTCAATTATACACAGTTTTTATTTTATAGAGGGATATCATTTCTTCTCATAGCTCCATAAAATCCTGCCTTCCATAGTCCTACTAGAAGTGGGATGGGCCCATGACTATAGCAATTTCCTGCTGATGGTCAGTTAAGTCTTAGTTACTGGAATAACTATGGTTTTTAACACTGAATCCCGTTTATTATTTCCTATAACATTTATGGAGCCTGTCAAATTAAATATTTGACACAGAAGCTGTTAAAGCAAACCCATTTATTGGATGACAGTAATCAGAATGGGAAAGGACAGATAATCCCTCTGGGACTCAGAGATGCAGCTCTGCTTAGAGCAGAGGCGTGCCTCTAGGTTTGACCCAAGAAAACATGGAGTGAACATGGTTCTGACCAGTTGTCACTGAGATCATGTGATCAGCCAGGGTTTGCATCATGATTTCCCAGGAGAAAATGTGCAGGAGTAGGAAAGCATCTCCTGGGAGCATCAGGGGAGATTCCCCACCTACTTGATTTTTCTGTGGTTAGCTTCAATCTGCTCAGCTCCTCACCTAGGCCTAGTGTGTGGTATGGAGCAAAGTGTCCCTGGCCAGTTCGTCGATTGACCCTTATGTAATCTCTTTAACTGTGTCCCTTTGGAGTTCATCTTTGCTTCACATTTGATGAGTTTACTTGACCCTTCTCAAGTTAGCCTAATGTGGACCCCTGCATTTCCCCTATCCTCTTTCTTTCCAGCACATCATTTTACCCAAACAGAACTCCTGGCTCTTCCTAAATCCAGGAAGGTTATTTTGCTTCCTTCTAGACCATTTATCTAACATGAGGCAGGGCAAAATGTGAAATGATTGCCTTGTGTTTGACTGACAAAATTATGTATTTCTTTTTTTCTGATTAGGTATCTCATGTACAATGTAAACTCAAAAGGCGCAGAGAATATATTGAAAAACATACATTTCTCTCATTTCCATACCTAGTTCCTCATGTTTTCTCTACAAGGGCAATTTCAGTTATAAGGTGACACCAATCATTGACATTAGTGCCATATGTAATTTTCTAAAAGCTCTATCGATCTATCTATCTTTTATCTATCCTCTCTCTCTCTTCCCCTATCACCTGTCATCTATCTCCTATCTTTCTATCTATGGTAGCAATTCCTACATACTGGCCTCCAACTTGATTTCGTTTAATTTTACATTGCCTTGGAAGTTGTTCCTGCTTAGTTTTTAAAGTGTCCTCCTTCTTTTCATGACACAGTTTTCTCTGTATAGGTAATGTTTCAAATTATTTATTCAATTTCCTACTGATGCTTGCTTATAGTTTACATTACAAGTAATGCAGCCCTGCATATTCCTGTCCAAGTGTCATGGAGGTTTTGTATTTCAGGCTGTACGATGAGGAAGCCAGTGCATTGATACTACCTACTGAAGCCTTTTCTTTTGACTTTTGTGATTCATGACATTTCCCACTACTGAATTACAGCATTTAGGTCTTTTTCTGTAATGATGACCCTTACGTTTTTCTAGCCTGAGATTTACCCTGGCATGGATTCAGTGCTCTCCATAATGTCCCTGCCTTCGTTTTCCCACTCACCTCTCATGGGCTGAAATAGTCCTTTAATGGTTTCAAGAGCGTGGAGCTACGGCGCAGGTCGTGTGGTCTGTTCCTTCGCACTCGAATAGCAGTGAGTGGTTGTCAGTTCTTGGATCACACCATGTCATCTCTGTGAAGATTTAATTGCTCTCTCAGATTTTATCATTAAATACTCCAATACAGAAGAAAGTCTTATAAAAGGCTTACATTTTCTTGACTTAAGTGAATTGATCTTTTATGCTGGATGCCCAAAGAATTCTTTTATTGCCTTTGATGTGCAGCAAATCTCTGAGCCTCTGTATCCTTCCTGATCACTTATTTGTTGGTTTGTGTTGGAAGGACAGGGTGTGTTCTTAGAGCCGGTAGTTTTAAGTCTTTTCTTTCAGGAAAACTTCTTAATGGTGCTGCTGTATATTTGTGGTTTATTTCTTGAATTTTTTCTTTGGTCACTACATCTATGTATACAGTTTATGTCTTTTTCTCTGTTTTCTACCTGTGCAGTTTTGTTATCTTTTTAATTATTTTATTGATCCTTCACTTTCATCTTTCACTCAGTGATTTTCACAGTTGTCTTATGCCCTTTCTGCTGCCCCTAAAGTGGCTTTCCTAAGAAAACTTAGTTTTCCTAACAAGGCTTAGTTTTCCTTCTGTTTTCTAAACTGAGCAGATTCTTATTTTTTTCTTTAGTTCATTTGTCATTCATTTTTTCTATTAAAATATATGTGAAACACTGAGTCCATTCCAGGGACATTCAAGGAGCTGGTAATAGAGGAGTGAAGAAGGGGACAAGCATTTCTTTTCTGGTAGAATGTACATTTGAATGTTGTTTCTCTGCTATGATCTCGGGTTAAAGTGAGTGCTTTTTTGAATTTCTACAAAATTCTTCCGATATTTTTATCTGAATAAAATAATTTTTTTGGTAACATTTTAACTTTGTCAGAATTAAGGGAATAATAATGAAAAATGATTCTTTATTTTAAAAATTCTTTTGGTAGTACAATTCTATACAAATGTCTATTATTGGTCCTTTATTGCTCATGTTTCAATGCAACTATTTCTTTCTTAATCAACTATTTAAATGCATTTTTTTGTTGGTTTTTGGTGAAGAAAATATCAAATCAATGTTCTAGTCCTGCTTTAACAAATTGTAACCAGTAGTTCTATTATAGCTCACAGATTCTTTTATTATGATTTGGGGATTTTGTAAAAGTTTATGAAGGAGGAGGAGGAGGAGGAGGAGGAGGAGGAGGAGAAATGAGGGTAGGGGAGACGATGATGATGGTGATAACTATGGAGACTCTGTGGTCCACAAAGCCTAACATACTTACTATCATTTCTTTACAGAAAAAAAAAAAAATCCAATTCTTGTCATGCCAACAGCAATTCTCCTTGGGTAACAAAATAATGTGCTAAAGAATCCTTTAGTCTTTATTTATCAAAGAGGATAGAGACCCTTCCTGCAAAGTACCTCCCACCCAGTTCTGTCCTTCAACTTGCTCAGAAACTGTCTGCCCTCTTGAGGTATGGTGATGAGGTGTGTGTGTGTGTGTGTGCGCGCGTGTGTGAGAGAGAGAGAGAGGGAGGAGAGAGAAGGAAGGGACGTACCATTTAGTTCTCTATCTGCTACTTATAGAAACAATATCCAAGTCTGTCAAGAAAATACGTTGCCACCAGGACCTGTATCATTTCTGCAAATGAAAGATTATTGATTTTAGTCACAAGTTTCTGCCACTTGCTTCAGAGAACAGTGTTGTGATGACTTTCTCTGAGACCTGAAGCCATGGAAACAGTTCCATATAGTCTTTCTTTTTAAAATATTTTTAGTTGTAGATGAATATGATATCTTTATTTTTTATGTGGTGCTGAAAAATGAACCCAGTGTCTCACACATGCTAGGCAAGCGCTCTACCACTGAGCCCCGCATAGATTCTTACTTACAACACTCATATTAAATTTTTACTACTACATTTTGCAGATTTTATTTAGATATTTGATTTGACATACAAATGTCATTTAGTTCCTTCAAAGATAGAGACTGGGCTTCTGTTTCTTGTTCTCTTTATTGTATTTGTATGATTGCTCAAAAGAGAAGAAGAAAATGCTCACATTAGTCCTATATTTGAAAACAAAAGGTCTATTTTTTTTTTATAAACATGATTATATATTTATCTTGGAATATGTTGCCAGGAAACATTCAGGAAAAAACAGGGTGAAGTAAAACAGTAAAGATGATAGAAATATAATTTGCCATTACTGCGAATGAACAATAAGTTCTTTTCAGACGGCCTTGTAAATATCTAACACACACATAGCGCTCTTGTGATCACACACATGGGAAATCCATCAGGGCTCTCTGTGGTTGACTAATTAAATTCCACATTATGATTTAAGCAATTAGCAGGATAATTTAAGGAATATGCAAAGGACTTGAAGGTCCTAATGATGAAGGATAAAGAGATTTACTGGGTGAGTTCTACTTGCTGGGTAAGACTTGCTGGGTGAGTCTATTCCTGGGCTTAGCATAGTGCAGGCCATTTCATGACCAAGGGCAAAAGGAAATGGCTTCTGCCATGGACATGATTGACAGAGAACAAATCAAAGTGAAAAGTAAGAAGAAACTTCCATAGAGAGAAAACTGGTTTTTTGAAGTAATGAGGACCATGGGAATAAAGAAGATAGCAAAACTCTCCTGACCATTAACTCTCTTCTAAGGCTCCCGACATGTGGAGAGAGAAAATTAAGAGAGCCAGATGAGTCCATTTCAAAGTGTAAATGAAAAAAGGAATGAGATTAAGTTCATGTTGGAAGTTTGTTTTAGTTGTTCTTTACACATATTAACCTACACAGTGAAGTTAAAGTCCTCTAAATTTCAGATTGTGGATCTTATTTGAAATCATCTGGGCTTAGCTTGATTTTCAACATTTTGCAGTAGCAACGTGTTTCCAATATAATTAAAAAGTGAGTTTGTTCTGTGTTCTCCCTCCTCTCCTTTTTACAGAGGACATGAATTCTTAAAGAAAAAAAAATTTGCATAGTCACATTTACTTTCTTTTCTGCTCCATGAAGGAATATAATTAAAAAGGTGAACAGCATCGAGCTAGGGTTCATAATGCACTAATTCGTAATAGTGTATTAGCATTCTGATTAAAATAAAAAATCCAGTGAAACGGGAGGAAGAGTTCTTTCTCACCCTCCCCATTATATGTGGCGGGTTCCGAGTCTCAGGCGTCGCTGCGGCAGGAGGCTACCATAAGTGGTGGCGGCTTAGGAAACTGTTCAACGGCGGTTTTTAAACAGCTGTTCCCCAGCTTCATTAAGACTCATTATGAGTTGTCATGTAATGGAGAACTTATATTTTTTGATGATCTCTGCATACCAGTAAAGATAAAAGTATGTCTTAAGGCAGAACTAAAAAGAACAGAAGTTGGTACATATTAAAAATAGATTACTAAAATGCCCTAGTTAGCTGGCACGGACCTTAAAAGCTCAGTACAATCATTCAGATTTAAAGGGAAAGATAAAAAGTGACTAAACTCACTGAGCTTTTAATACATCAACGGTTATATTTTAGGGGGAAAAAAAAATCTCCATTCTTTCATATGAAAGTCACCTGGGGGCCCCAGAGATTGATCTACTCCTCTTCTGACGGGAATTGAGAGCAGCGCCTGGCCGTCCTGCGAGGGGCGTCCTGATGGCTTTTCTAATCGTTCCTTTCCTTGGAGTGCAGGTAGAGTTCGACCTCCCTCCACGCAGCACGCCCCGGACACCTTTCCCATGCCACACAAAGCGAAAGGCTATCTCAACGCTTGGTCAAAGCTTGGGGGTCACTGACACATCTAGTTCCCTATCAACAGGGGTCTCCAGCATTGTACAGAGGATGGACTTGGGAGGACATGTTCACAGGAGCAGGGCTTAGAACAGGCTTGAAGTTTCAGAGCTGTTTTTATAGAGTGAGCACACTATTTAAAAAAAAAAAAATTTTAACAGATTCAATAAAAGTGGAAAAGATTGGTGAGGGATGACTTCATTTGTACTGCACGAAGGGCCAGAAAACACCAAGCATCCATATACAAGATCACTGCTGCTCTTAATTTGAGTGATCTTGTGGCAGATGGAAATGAATGGTGGTGACTTACCATCACTCCCCACTCCTCAGAGCTGCCCCTCTTCGTCAGACCTAGCACTTCCTGACAACAAGCGTCACCAGGAGCAATCTTGGCGGCTGCCTTTGTATCTAGGTCTCCGGGTCTCAGGTCACGCAGTGCTCTCATCCTCATACCCAGTCACACTCTACCCCTTTGGAAATGTGGGCAAATGCCAGCACATGGTTTTCCTCCCGTGAAGATGAGACACAGTGCCACTCGTACATTGCACGTTTGCCGGTAGCAGCCGCAGAGCTGATGGCTGTGAAGTTCAAGACTGCCCAGAGGAAACCTGCCTTCCTGACAAAGATCCAGATGTGAGGGTGGTAAGGAGGAAGGTTAGGGAGCTAATGCAGTTCCACGAACCTACCTTCCTACAGAGGGCCGGGCTTGAGAAGCACCATCCAACAAAGCCCCAGGGGCAGCGTGAGGAGGAGAGGCATCTATGTGCACAAGACTGCAGGAAAGGTGTAACGTCCCCCTCCCTCCAATTAGCATAAAAGGGAAAGAGCTGGCATTAGGTGGAGAGGAGGGGGTTTGTAGGAAAGAGCAAGGTGAATCAAAGGGCAGTGGATTCTTCTCATGAGAAGAATATTTTGATCCCATACGAGGCAGGTTTCTTCAGACTTTACAAGTATGATCTATGTACACAGATCTAGAAGCAGACACAGATATATAGACATCCAGGGAGAGACTTACTATGATGAATTGGATGACGTGATTATGGAGGCTGAGTCCTTTGCAAGCTGGAGACCCAGGAAAGTCATGGGTGTCATTACCATCCACACCTGAAGGCCAGAGTGCTTCAGAGGTGTGGATAGTAACCAATGGCACAAGACCAATCTGAGTCTGAAGACCCAGGAACCAATGGCACAGGCCCAATTCGAGTCTGAAGATCCAGGAACTGGGGGCACTGACGTTGGTGTCCAAAGGCAGCAGAAGATGCTGTTCCAGCTCAAGATGAATGAGTGAAGTCATTCTTCCTTTACCATTTTTTCTTTCCTATTTGGATCCTCTGTGGTCTGGATGATGCCCACTTACATATGAGGGCGATCTTCTTTCCTCCACCTGCAGATTGAATGTTGATGTCTTCTGGAGACACCTTCACAGACACATCCGGAAGTAATGTTTTACCAGCAACCTGGGCATCCCTTAACTCGGTCAGGTTGACACATAGAATCAACCATCATTCTTCAGTTTTTAAAATAGCTCAGGTTGCAAAACTTTTGGTTCTTGAAACTTTTATTCCAAAATAACTATTTAGTTTTATTAGTCAATTGCTGCAAACCAGATTACTGAATGGTGTCATACTTGATTAAGTCTTTAAGCAAACATCTTGGTATCATGAATAACAGTTGTTAACAACTTGGAGACATAAGGAGAATTAGTTAGCATTCGCTGCCTATTTAATGTACTGAGGAGTTATTCCAGGTAGGATATGAACTTCCTGTTCTAATTTTTCTTAAAATTTCTCACAGACTGATTGAAATGGCAAACAGCAATATCCTTATTTAGGATGACCTAATCCCATGCAGCAAATTCAATGTTCTTTTTCACAACAGGCTTTCTCTTCTCTCTATCCTCTCATTACCACAATACTTTGGAGATTATCTGTGGTTTCAAAGGATGCTTTCAAATCTGTTATTTCATGCCTGTGAGGAAGACAGAACGAGAATTATGATCCACATTTTAGGTCAAAGATGCTACATGAATTGGGCTGTTCAAGTACTAGTTAGTGGCTGACCTGGCACTTCCACCCAGGTGTCCTGAGATCTGATATGAAGAGACCATCTCCTCTCACTGAGAACACACTGTCCCATACCTAGTTAGAGGAAATGACAGCCTGAGGGCAGAGTTAAACTGTTTTGGTCAACCTGTTTTCTAGGATTCCTGGGAAGGTTTTGAAGTCAAGCCTAGACTGATGATGATTAATTCCTGCCGATAAAGCAGATATATTCCAGAAGTTTCTGTGGTTGTTTCTTCTTCTCTCTCTCTTTTTTTTTTTTTTTTGTAGTTATGCTTTTTAAAAAAAATGTCTATTTTAAAGAAACTGACTGTTAAATATACAGTGCTTTTAATAGTAATGCAGTGCCTATGACTAGCTCAATATGTGAAAAGATGACAGGCAATTTAACTTTGCCGTGCAGACTCTGCTTCTGTCTTGTAATGGATAGTACCACCTTAGTTTTATGCTGAGTTTCTCAACGTTCCTAAAGACTTAACAAAGTGCGCATGGCTATGTGAACGACCTGTGCTCCCCATGAAAGATGGCAAGCGTGCGGGGATAACAATACCATGCAATTCGTTTCCAGAAAGGATTCTGTCTATTCCCCATGCAGCTACTAAAATAAGAAAGGAATGAAACAGAAAGGGCTTTGCTAAAGTAAAACGAGACTGGGATGTTAAGAGGTCATGGTCTTCCATTACACATTTTTGCAAGCTTCACCCCTAAAGATTGTCATACAGGGTTTTTGCTGCTTTAAATAAGTAGCAGTTGAAATGATTTGTCTTTCTTATGCATCATGCCCATGTTTTCTCAGATGAAAGAGAGCAATTATTCTGCCATGCTGTTCCATTCAACTTGATTTATCCACATGATAAGCCCTTTCTTTTATTTTCTATGTAATTCATACTTCCATTTTGATAATGCTCAAGGTCAGAAGAAGCAGGGTTCAGGTATACATAGCATTTAAATGTGGTCTGTCAAAGTCCATTCAATGAAATAGGTTTTGTTTCCTCTTTGTGTATTGATTCAGTATTAAAGGTGCAATTTATTCTCTGTGTTTTCTCTTCAATTTAGTGTACTGTAAGTATTGCATAGCGTGTTAATTTTAAATATGACCAAATAGTATGGCAGGAACCACAGAATTCAATGTGAATGGATTTAGAGTTAGATCCATGAATCAGATCAGTTTTTGTCAAGATGTGTTCAGCAGAACATTAATCTTGTGGTATGAAGAGGGTTGGGCAGGAAGGATATTTGGGAAATGTTCTATGCCTTCCTTGGGAATTCCAGAGGCATATTAGCATATTAATGGTCCTGAGAATCCTTGGAGTAGTTGTTTTTTTTTTTTTTTAAATTTTGTTTTACCCATGTTTCCAATTTCATTTTTTCAATTGTGAATATTTCCTTGCGCTCCCAATGTAAGTCAAGCATTCCGGGAACATGGAAGAGAAGAAAGGCGTAAAATTTCTTGCCTTTATGGAACTTACCATCCTTTGTGGAACAGAGACAATGAAGAAGTAAATAAATAAAATAAATAGTATGTCAGGTTGTGCCAAGTGTTGCGGAGCTAAATAAAGGGGTAAAGAAGCACAAGTGGGGTTGGAAAAGCTGAATATTTATTTGGCCACGGAATCTGCATTGCACACACTTATCAAGGCCGCGGTGCACTAAAGCGCTGCAGGAAACACCGTGGGATCCACAGAGGTGGACCCTCCGACAAGAGCCTTGAACAGTTCACATTCTGGATTCACACTTCATATTTCTTTACAGAATTCATTTCAAAAGTTCCCTCCACTTGACGGTATTTTTCTGAATTGTGCTAACGATTCCTGAGATATGAGCTGGTATTTGTACAGCACTTCAAAAATTTTAAAATAGCTTTGTCCTTCGTGGGCATGAGAGAGCTAACCAAAATTCAGAGTAATAACCACTAGATGTCGGTGTTATCATTGGGTAAGAGGGATGATCTTAAATCTCCTTAGCAGACTTGGTTGACCTAGATAATTCACAGCATAAGTAGATATTAAAAAATGTCATCCTAATCTATTAAAATCTAACTGTATAACTTTCACAAGCAGTTCTTACATAGTAAAGACAAATAAAAATATAAACTGGAATAAGATTTAAAGAAACATGAGGACGTAGGCTTGTTTACCTATTCATTGCGCAGTTTATCCAGACACATTCTCTGTGATTTTTCCTCTGTTTGTCAGGGAACTGCAACCGAGCAACTAATATGTCTGAGGTGCTTGACTAGGCACCAAGGCGGGTGACACAAATAAGGTAATGTCCCTTAAAATGAGGGTGGCTAGTGATACAGTATGGTGATGGCAGTATGTTTTTGCGGATGCAGATGCCAAACACAGTGTAGAGGGAGGGGCCGGGAGGAGGAGGAGGGTGTAACACCAGCTTTGCAGACCACATACAGGTGACAGGGACAACTGGCTTGCAGGGGGCAGGTCTGGAGCAGGAGGGACCTAGGGGACTTTTGTGACAGTTCAGAAATAGGTAGAAACGTTGGAACATATACCAACTTACTTCACAGAGAAATTAGAAGACATCTCATAGAAAGTCTTTCAGTTCCACCAATAAATTGGCGAGACTTACTTGCACATAGATTTCTTTTGTCTTTTCTCTCTTGGTTCTATGGCATAGGAAACTCCTTCCTCTGCAAGGCCAATGTGTCCACATGTCTTTTTGCCCCATGTCCTTGTCCTATGAAGAACCAGTGGAGTGGAGAATTCTGCACCCTTATTATCTTCCTCTTTTGTAGTCTCAGAATTCACATATGCTTGATTATCTCCAGTCCATGAGCCAGTGAACTTCCACAGTCCCCACAAGACTCTGCCAGTTGCCTCGTGCAAGGAATTGGTGGCCCTTGTCAATCACTCACTCCTCGACTGGTTGCAATCTGCCTCCATCCACACCAGCTGCTCCCACCAATGACGACTAAAGGCCTTCACCTCCCCAAATCAATGGGTGCTTTCACCCTTGCTTTGTCTGATAGTCTCACAGCATCTGGTTGACGTCTCTGGGCACTGGAAATGCCACCGTCCCACAGCGCTGAATTTTCCCACTTGTCTTTGTAACCTCCCACTACTAACCAGGCATCCAGGTACCTCCCCAGATGCTGTTTGGTGTAGGTCCTCCTCCATTCTCACTCTGCGTTTTCCAGAACTAATGCTTATCCATTCTTAGGATTTGCTGTTTATTTATGTCAAGACTGAAGTCTTTGCCTCCAGCTCATTCTCCACTTTTCTCCTTGCATCTTTAAATCTAGAACATTAATACATCAATTTCCTTTTAAAATGCACCTTATTCCATCTTTCCTGGTGTTCACGTCAGAAAGTTTGGCAACATCTTTCCTTCTTTTGTGACTGCATTCAATAAATCCACTTATATGTATTTTGGAGGCTCTATTTGCCTAGTGCTGGAGATATGGTAGTAAACAAAATAGGCAGATCCCTGACTCCGTGGATTTTAAAGCTGAGCTGGAAAAGGGGTCAGGCGAGACAAGGAGTCAGGCATGGCATTCAGGATAGATGTTTTGAAAGATATGTTGTGAGAAGGGTACTGAGGACCTAACATTAGACAAGGTGTCCGGGGAAGGGATGCCAAGACTGACTTCGAGGACAGTAATAAATCAGTTATGTGAAAAGTGAGGAAAGGGTGCTTCATGCAGAAGGAGAGATGTATGCAAAGGCTTTGAGGAGGGGAAGAGTTTGCCAGGAGGCCAACATAAAAACAGATCTGTCTGCCTCTCTCTGCTGAAAACTCAGAACAATTAATGTTGCTAGTAAGGCTTGTCAGGACTCGATCCCTGACTCCTCCAGGGCCCTCTTTTTCTGGTCCCTTGGCCATTTTCTTTCTTGGCACTGGGTTTCTTGAAGCTCCTCCAAGTGCTGGAAGCGCTCTTTTCTGCAGCTACTGGGGAAGAGCTCGCTGGGCTGCTGCCCCGGGCCAGTGCAGACTCATTCCTCACGCCTTGACGTGGAGGCCTCCTATGACAGGTGGGTCCATCCTGAGTTCCAGTAAGGGACAGTGCCATGCGACTCTGTGTGCTCCCCTTTCATAACTAATTGACTTTCGTCTTATTTTAGTGTCATTCTTCCAGGACAGACCATAGGCCTAATGAGGACAGGGACCTACCTTGTCTTCATTGTTTTGGATTCTTTAACCTCAGTCTGGGATGAATGGTTCCTGTCAGTTTGTAAACACCCAGTGAGAACTTGGGTAACGGGATGCACACATGAATGAATTCCTGGATGTTGAAAGAGAGGCAAACGTGGAGGAGTTTGACCAGCTTCTCTCCATGGGACCTAGTGCCCGTACTGATGAACAGGTTCATGTGGGAAAGGTAGGAAATCAATTGGGATAATTTTGGATTTAAATTTAGGAGTTGCAATCTTCATCTGTAATGTCACTGATTAAACACACACAAAAGGCTTCTTTGACTCCATCTCTTTCAATACTAATCTCATTTCTGCTGCTCCTTTGGACAGAGAATCTCCTTGAGATAGCTTGCTGGTTTCTTCACTTCTGCTTGCTTTGTGAATCTCTTCAAAGGGCTTTTGCCCCCACTTCTCAACAGTAGCTGCTCAGCAAACCTCATAACCCACCTGTTGCCAACTCATTGGTCTACACAGCCTACTCAGGAGGTTGACATAGCCCATCACTTCTTCTTTCTGGAGACACTTTCTTTGCCTTTAATAATAACTCTCCTCACACCTCACTGTGCTTCACTTTTCTGCAGGATTAACCCCAACTTCCCAAACATCAAATATTGGGGAGCCCTAGAGCTCAGTCCTTGATTATTCCTTATCTCTGTGTCACCCAAGTTTAGGGTTTTGCACATGATCTATTCCCTAGAGTGTTCTGATTTTCTACATCTAGCCCTTATCTCAGGCCTGAAACCCAGGCTTTCGTATTCAATTTTCAGCTTGACATCTGCACCTAGATGCTAATTAGACATCTCAAATCTGACACGTCAGAAACTGAACTTTCAAATTTCCTCACAAAATCTGCTTCTCCAGAAGTCTTTCTTGTTTCAGTAAATGCAATTTATTCTGCCAGTTGCTTAATCCAAACAAGTCATTCTTTACTTCTCTTTTGCTTTCACATCCCATATCTCATCTATCCAATCTTAAATTCTCTGAAAGACACCTAGAACACGGGTACTGCTTACCACCCTCACCCTGGCAAATTAACTTACTGGGTCTCCGTGATTCCTCCTTGTCCCACAAAGCACCATAGTAGTCAAAGTAATCTTTTATAAAGTGTCTCAGGTCATGCTATCTCTGTTTTCAAAATTCTCTAATGGCTTCCCTCACTTCCTCCTTACCATGTCCCTCCAAGATGGTTCCTCAGTCTTCCTTTCTGAATACCTCATTCTGCTTTCTCTCTTGGCACCTTGTGCTCCGGCCACCCTGACTGCTTTGCCATTTGTTTTAGCTTTACATCACTGTGATCAAAATACCGGATAAGAACAACTTAGAGGAAGAAAGTTCATTTTGGCTCATGGCTTCCCAGGTTCAGTCCATGGTTGGCTGACTCCATTGCTCTAGGTCTGAGATGGGTCAGAACATCAAGATGGAAGGATGTGGAGGAGGAAAGCTGCTCAGGTCATTGCAGTCAGAAAGCAGAGGAAGAACTAGCCATCGGGGACCAGGTGTATTTTCCCAGGTGCACACTCCAGTGACTTTCTTCCTCAATCATGCCCCACCTGCCCATAGTTAGTACCCACTTAGTGCATATGAATTATCAATCCATCAAATGAATTAATGAACTGAGTAGGTTGCAGCTCTGTGAGCTAATCATTTCACCATCCCTGCATCAACCTGGAAGCTTTTGTGGGATCCCCCCATTTCCAGAGCATAGTACGATTTTTCCAATACCACAAGACAACTCCCACTCCAAACACTTTGCA
This sequence comes from Sciurus carolinensis, assembly GCF_902686445.1. Taxonomy (NCBI): domain Eukaryota; kingdom Metazoa; phylum Chordata; class Mammalia; order Rodentia; family Sciuridae; genus Sciurus; species Sciurus carolinensis. The sequence continues at coordinate 8,343,733 of NC_062222.1, forward strand.
CTGGTCAGTCTACTTTTGCCTGGGACACCCATCTAGATGTCAAGACGGCTCACTCCTTCATGAAGTCTCCACTGGAATATCACTTCCCAGAGTCCTTCCACTCACACCTCATCAAAAAGAGAACCTTCCATCACTCTGTGACATACCCACCTCAGCCCTGTAGCACTTAGCATCACGTGACACATTTGCATTTCTTTCTTACTTTAGACAGTACATGCATAAATGAATTCAATCACAATCAGAAGTAGAAATAGAATTCAAATGTCACAGTCCAAATTTAAAAGACCTCTCTTCTATGTCGTACTGCTCGATTCAACTAAGGCAATCCACTGGAAGTTTCTTCCTAATGTGCGTACCGTTTTCTCAGATGGCATGCTGCCTGCTAAGGAATTGATTGTAATAGAATCATGTGGTTCCTCTCTTTGTTGAAAATTTAGACTCTTTCCATGTCCACTTCGTGCCTTCCCCTAGGTGACTGTGATTATTCATCCTTATTTAACCCGACGGCTCGTTCCTCTCGTTCTTTCAGCTCAGGGCTTTCTGAGAGCTCACTTTGCATAAAGAAGAAACAGCAACACGTCAGTAACTTAGTTTTCGCAGCCAGTCTGATTCTTATAGAAAATGCTAAAAGAATTTACCTTGCTCTTTTAACATCATAACACTTTCAAAACAACATAACGTAGCAAAAATTATTTGCAAAGTGTTCCACAGTCATTTCCCAACACCCCGCCAACTCCATGTGCCAGCTGGTGCTCTTGGGGTGAATGGCTGGGTAATGGCTCTGTTCCCAGGGAGAAGGAAATGAATATCTAAGCCAGCGCTTTGTTTTGTTTTGTTTTAAGGGCAATGAAATTCCCTTTGGGCTCACACTTGGTTTTGTTTGGGACTGTTTTTCCTGGGCCTAGGACTGGGTCTTACACGTTGTGTGTATGTTAAAAATAAATACGTGCTGAATTAAATGAGTGAAGAAAGGTTAAGTGTCGCATAGTTTTCTGGGATGGCCTTAGACAGGGTGTGAGGAGACCTGGGTTTCAATCATTGGTCAGGATGCACGTGTCAGGACAACTGTGAGGACTAAGTGCCATGAACTGTGTAGCACGAACAGACCCTGCATCAGAGTTAAGTTTTCATCAGCCTTCACTCCACCCCTTCCTCCCCCTTTTGAACCTTACGCTAACTTAGCTCTTTCTGGATAAGCCATCTTGAGCACGTCTTACTTTTTCATGGCTAAGTTTCTTTGCTTCAGGGATCATAATACCTGCACATCTTTTTGAGGATCTAGTGAGAATCTGCCTGGTTTAAAAAAAAAAAATCTGAAGCCTAATAAATATTGTGAAGGTATCATATTATTATTATTTGATAAAATTGCTAAATTCCCATTATCTAAAAATAACAGGATGAAAACTGACTTTGGCATGTTTCCAACATTTTCCTACTTTTGGAAACCTCTCTTTCCTTCCTGGTCCCTCAAAATCCATGTCTAGGAAGGAGTGACTCTGATCTGGTCAAGGGTTAAAAAGAACCTTGAAGAACACTTAATTGTGTCACACTATAAAAAAAAAAGACTATTTAATGGGAGGAATAATTGGATTAAAAAGTGGAGATTGTTTTCTTGGATCTCTTCTTTGGTGACTGAGTGGTTTTTTGTCCTCACACTACCGACTATTCTTCCAGTATCATCCATTGTCCCCTAGGTAGGCTGGGGACGAGAGTAGGTGGCTCCTGATTGAGAACACAGAACTACTGTAAGTGAAGGGGGACTAGACGGAGCTTCTCTGTTAAAAGGTTCATCCATCCCTCAGAGGAACAGGTGGACGTAGGCCAGACCCCTGGGTGACCTAAGTCAGGACAGGCCCCCTCTGAAATTGTCGTCTTCTCTCACTTTCTCGTGGCGATAAATTCAATGTGGGTTTAGGGTAGGGTGACTTTGGTTTCCATTTTCTAAAACCAGCACTGTTTATAGCTGATATTCTGGTTTACTTACTAACAATTCTCCCTTTATTGTCAAAAGTGTCCATGTTGGGACAATGCGTTATGCATATGGTCACTTTCCACGATGTGGTGATCGCTGTTCTGGATGTTGGAATTGAGAGGAAGACACGAGGCCACCCTCCCCTTTGGAGTACACATTACAGTAGGAGAAGAAAACAGACGAATGTCCCGTGTGGCGCTGGTCAGATACGGGTGGCACCAAGGATGCAGACCAGGGAGCAGGGGGACAGGAGCGGGTCAGGAGTGTTGGGAAGACCTGGCCAGACAGCACTCTTGGAAGAGAGATCAAAGGATGTGTGGATGTGGAGCATATGCTGCTGGCTCTCTCTATCCTGGCTTGAAGTCAAAGGAGCACACCTTCAGAGGTCTGGTTTTGCTTTCATATCGTACACAGGAATCTTCTGGAGGAACTCAGGGCGCCGTGGCCTAAAGAGAGTATCATATAGGGGAGGAGAACAAGCATGCGATATTGTGAATGACAGTTTTGTGCAGGTACTTGGACGGGGACTCTGCAACTGAGAGGCCTCAGAGCTCAAGCTTGGTGAGCCTCAGGGTGCCTCCACTTCTGGGGTTGGAGATCGACAAGGGTTGGAGGCAGAAGCCCTGGCGGCAGACAGTGAGAACTTCTGAGGGGGACAAGGGTCTCCTCCAGCAACCAGCAAGAGAGTGGGAGGTCCTGAGACGTCACTCACAATGCCGGCCACACATTCCTGCACAAAATGGACTATTTACCACGCATTGTGGTTTGGTTATAATACACCCACCCCTCCAGGATCACCACTGTGGTGATCACTCCAGGATCACTCCAGGATCACTGTGGTTTATTGTAGGTCCCCAATTGGATGTCATTTTGTCAGAGTCCCCAAAGGAAGCTTTGAGGAATAGGCGGTTTTAAAAGTGCCATTAATATTTCTAATGATAGTCGACAGGTAATTAGCCTGAAAAGTATTCCAACCAAGTGACTTGAGCAGTTAGGACCGTCCTGTAGAAGTGAAGGGTGCCTCACCGGATAAGAAAAGTTCAGGTTCCACACAGTTTATTCCATCCAACCAGCTGTTCCCTTGTAAGCAGATCCAGAGGTGCTTTGTTCTTTCTCTTAAACCCCATAGCTTCAAACCATGGTCCTATTTGAAATCTGTCAGCAGAGGTTTTAACCATAACACCAGTCTTATCTTTTCAAAAGGATTGGATCAAAGGAGCTTAGTTTTCATCTGACTTTAACAGGGAAAATGGCCTGTGGCTGTCATTCTGTAATGAGAACTTCCCCACGTGGCCAGCACGAAAGAAATACAGCGATGTTTTGACAGTGTTATCACCAGACCGCCCGATCTCTGAAGACATGTGTATTTCCATAAAATCCCAGGCCTTTGGAGAGGTGGTGTAGGAGTTACTAATGCAACCCCCTTTTCACCTGTGGAATAAGCTTAAGAAGAGCTAAATGGTTCTTCAAACTGGGTCAAAATCAAGGAGAGTGACTCATGTTATAGATCCTTGAACATTAAACCCTGCTGCAAAGAAGCCACGCGCCATGGGAATGGGTCACTGCGTTCACAACAGGCTGAACCATTATATATTACAATGGGAAAGAACAGAGCCCATTCAGGGATTTGTAGAGTTTGAAGAATGAGTGTTTCCTGTTGGCTGAACATTAGTATTTCAGCTACTAAACAAAAACTAGTCTTTGTTCTTATATTCTTAAAATATTATCGGCCAGGATTAAAAATAGTAGTAGCTTTTGAGATTTTTCCTAATAGAAGTGTGTCTTTTAATATGCAAAGGATGGAAGGATGATGTCACTTCTTTGTTTTTCTTTCTAAAAACTGAAGAAACTGGGATTTTATTTTTGCTATGTAGGTCGTTCTGCTCTGATATCTCAGTTTGAATTAGTTTTTCTCCATCTTCAAGCATGTTAACATGTAGATTTTTGAAAGTGTCTTGTGCTGGTGCGGGGATTGGCTTCATCATTATTCTGTGCATATACATCTGAGTGAAAAATGAATCTGGAAGTTGAATGCAGTTACAAAACTTTACTAAAAATATGCTGCATTTCCAGAAGTTCCTTGAAGCTGGGTACTAATGAGTTCTAGCCCATGACATGCAAACACAGTGTTATACGGTGCTTCCCAAGTTTCTCTTAAAAGGAGAGGCCATACTTCTGCCCTTTGACCAACTCATTCTCTGGCATACAGATGTAATGGCTGGAGCTCTAGGAGCCTTTATGGTTTATGAAGCAGAAGGCCAAGTCTCAGAAATGCAAAGAAGTAAGAATAAAGCAGGTAGGGTTCTTTTTGTGAGAGGGAGAAAAATAAACTTCCATTTGTTTGAACCACTGTTTCATATTATTCTTTTACCTATATAGCCTGACCCTAGCTCAACTGATACACAAAACAATTGTTTTAAATTATATATTAAAATAATGTTTAATGACAGGAGGAAATTCAGTTGATATTTCAAGTATAATAATTATTAGTAAACAAAGAAATAAATAAACCAAACTGATAATAGTTCTTACCATTTTTACTTTCTTCTTCATATTGTTCTGTATTTTTAAAAATTTCCAGAAGAATTAGGCTCATCTTTGTAACTATGATTTATGTACATTCTTAATTATTATTAAAATTAGTCAACTTGGAAATACAGAAATTAACATATTGGCAATGACTATTTTAATCTAATTTTCCCTGAAGTCAGCAACAGAGAGTCCTCATTTCTTTACTTCAAACTTGGCTATAGATAGGCACATGGTATCTCACTTTTGTTTTGATTGAAATTTATTTTTCTCCTATAAATTTATTGGTGAGAAATTAAAAATAAAACTGGATGTGTGAAAGAAGTAGAGAAACCAGGATGATTCGAAGACTCTTGTCCTAAGTATCTAGAAGTACAGACTTTGCTCTGTTTGAAAAGACTAAAGGTGGAGAGGATCCTATATTAAAATTTGGAGATATATCCAAAATGTAATGTGGGCCTATTAATGTGGGATAATGGCTAGAAATCTTAGTGGGAAATCACATGGGAATTAGAAAATGCATTCTGGGATTCAGAAGAGCCAAAGATATAAATACGAGAATCATTTGATTGTGCATAACATTCAGAATCATGAGTTGTATGAGGTCATCGATCTCAGTGAACCAATCAAGAGAACTCATGAGAAAGAGTGAGGTGTGGGAAAGATCAGGAGCCTGGGCTGTGCTGGAGTTTGTGCTGGATTTGCATTAGGAAAGGAAGCTCGATAAGCATGTCAGTTATGGGCGACAGAGTGGAGAGAGTGAGGACAGAGACCTGGCAGGAGCACACGAAGGTTACTGGGGGCTCAAAGGTGGCTTGGTAAAGGGTAGGGACTCAAGTCTGAAAAAAGTGAGTTTAAAAGAAAGTTATTGTTTGTGTTCTTGATCATAGCCATTCTACTCGGAGTAAGATGAAATCTTAGAGTTGTTTTAATTTGCATTTCTCTAATTACTAGAGATGCTGAGTACTTTTTCATATATTTATTAATTGCCTGTATATCTTCTTCTGTAAAGTGTCTGTCCAGTTCCTTGGTCCACTTATTGATTGGGTCCTTTGTATTTTGGGTGTAAAGTTTTGAGTTTTGTAAGTTCTTTATAAATTTTGGATACTAGTTCTCTATCTGAAGGGCATGTGGAAAAGATTTTCTCCCACTCTGTAGGCTCTCTTTTCACATTATTGATTGTATCCTTTGCTGATAAAAAGCTTTTCAGTTTGAATCCATCCCATTTATTGATTCTTGCTTTGACTTCTTGTGCTTTGAGAGTCTTGTTAAGGAAGCCTGGTCCTAAGCCAACATGATGGAGATTCAGACATACTTTGTCTTCTATTAGGTGCAGGGTCTCTGATCTAATTCCTAGGTTCTTGATCCATTTTGAGTTGAGTTTTGTGCAGGGTGAGAGATAGAGGTTTAATTTCATTTTACTGCATATGGATTTCCAGTTTTGCCAGCACCATTTTTTGAACAGGCTATCTTTTCTCCATTGTATGTTTTTGGCTTCTTTGTCAAGCATGAGGTGACTGCATTTATGTGGGTTTGTCTCTGTGTCTTCTATTCTGTATCATTGATCTGCCTGTCTATTTTGGTGCCAATACCATGCCGTTTTTGTTACTATTGCTTTATAGTATAGTTTAAGGTCTGGTATTGTGATATCTCTTGATACACAAATGGTATGAATCTATATTGTGTGCAACCATAGAAACAAAAAGATATATCCCACTTGTGTACAATGAATCAAAATGCAGTCTGTAAAAATAAAAAAAAATTTAAAAAACAACAACTACAAAATAACTGGCTGAATTCAATGTTTTAAAAAAAATAGCTTTTACTCAAGGATAGAGTAAGTGAATAAGGACAGGTATTTCTTCAGATAAAAAGGTGTAATTTGATCACTTTCAATTTTGTCCATATATATTGGCTCTTCAAATGACATGATAGAAAAAGACAAAAAGTCAATAGACAAGACAGTCAGCCAGAGGGAGGGGCCTAGCATTCTTAAGATGTGTGATCCTACAGGTTAGAAGCAGCTTTACCTTAAAGCACTTAAGACCTATTATGCTTTTCCTAGTATTCACATAAGGAACTCAGTTGTCTACCCTGAAATTAATGCCACTTATTCATTAATAGTTTAAATTACTTTTTTAAATTGACAATATGACAGGATATTTAATATCTCAAAGTCAGTTTCCCCATCAGTAAAATAACAAAAATAAAGCCTATATTAAAAACTCAAAAAAACAAAAAGAAAGAGGAAAGGAACTTGGGGAGAATGTAGACTACTTTTTCATGTAATTTTGCTGTAAAAGAAAGGAAAGAAGTGAGGCAGTGGTTGGCAGGAAAGTCAGAGCAAGAGAAGTTTTTGCTTTGCTTTGTTCTAATATGGGAAATACAATGATATATTTTTCTGCTGGTAGCAATGATCCAGGAAATGCAGAAAAATTAATGATGCAAGAGGTGGATGAAAAGGGCCGGGAGCATGCCTTGGGAAGGGATGCGACCAAGCAGGTAGGTGGAGCAGTTGGCTGTGGAGCAGAGAGCTCACTAACAGAAACAAGCAGAAGGCAGGTTAGACGCTGGGTGCAGATACTGGCAGGTGGGGGTCTAGGTAACGGGAGCACCTCGCTGTTGTTCCAGTTTTGGTCAGTGAATTGGGAAGCAAGGTCATTAGCTGAGGTTTGTGGTCATGAATTTAAAGTGGAGCCCTTCAGCATGCTGTATGTTTCTGTCCAGTCACTTGCAGCTGCTTTTCCGGTTTGGGCATTAGGTAGGATGAAAATTGGATTCAACCTGGGTTGTGCTTCAGCCAGTGGAGTATGAGCAAGAAACGACCAAGGAAATTTTGCAAATTTGCAAGAAAATTAAGTAGAGAGATTGTCCATGGAATTTAAACAGAGTAAGGAGAAAAGGGGGCCCACTCAGTGTGGGACAGTAAAATAGCCAATGAATTGGAAATATCAGTGGGATCGAATGATTATAGGAATCAGGATAATAAAGGCAAGGGACTGGACACAGGAGGTGCCCTTAGATATGACCATAGGAGTCCCTAAGGTAGGGTGGAATGAGAAAAAATAAAACCAGATGCTCTATTTTAGCATGCAATTTTATAAACTTTTTAATTTGAAAAGATAAAATCAGAAGCTTTCTTAATATCATGGCATATGAATTACAAAGATAAAGCTGGAAAATTTAGTTAGCATCTGTTTAGAGAAAGAAATTAATTACCTGAATTTTTCTTTTCTAGAAGTGGAGAGATAGAAAGTAATATTACTGCAATTAATTCTGGTATGACTGTGATATTTTAGAGAGTTGGAACCTAAAATATTTAATTATCAGCTATCCTAACCCACAAAAATGGCTATTTCATATGGTTGAACCTTAAACAGTTATGTGCAGTATAGCAAAATTTCTCCAACAAGAATAAAATAAATAGGTCTGAGATTGTAAATAAGCTTTCTGAAAAAGACTTTATGAGTTTCCCTTTAAAGAAGAAAAAATAAGCAGAGCACATAGACAAGTAATGGCTTGCATTTGATACCTTTATAGTCTTCTCTCTGGGCTCATTCTCAACAGACTCATTATCAAAAGCTAGATGTCATTGATATTTTTAATATTTAGGTTATAAAAATAATACATGAACATACTTATTTATAAAAATGCAGACAATATAAAATGTGCACAGTAGAACATGAAGTTACCTTTTCTTTTTCTTTCCCAAACTTTAACTGCGTTTCCCAGAGGTAACCCGTACAAAACGCTGTTTCTTTCTGTGCATCGGCCTACATCCACCTGTACGACCAAGCACAGCTCTCCCTCCTCAAATCCTTTTCCTCCTCTTTTCAAATCAGTGGCGAAATAATAAGTCATATTTTTCAATAATTTTCATTTATTGACATATCTTAAAGATCTTTCTACACCAATGCTTGTAGATCAACTTCATTTTAAATGGCTGTGTTGTATTTAATAGTATTAATACACCATAATTTATTCAACCATCTCTCTCCTTTTGAATTTTAGATTATTAGAAGGAAATGATAATAATGATCCTACTTTCAATGGATGTTTTGAGAGTGTAATAAATTTATCATGTGTAAAATCTGTATGAGCATACCTGGCACATAGTAACCTCTTGATCTAACATTTGACAATGCCAGTCTTTTTCTCCGTCAAATCTGACAGATGAGGATGATGGAAAATCACTGTTTTATATACTTTTCTTGGTTTATAATGATTTTTAGTATCTTTCTGTATGTGTATTTTCCATTTTATTTTCTCTAGTTTCCAGTTTATCTCATTTATAATTAGTCCCTTATTGGTTTGGAGAGTCCTATTCTGGATGATTCTTATTAAATACATTGCAATATTTTATCCCAACTTAGCATTCAGCTTTGTCATTTTTAACAGCATTCATTGTAAACACTTCTGGTGTCCCACATGATGTTCCCTTGGCCCTGTTTGACTTGAGTTCAGTCATGGTGGACAGTGCCCCCGCCTTGGCCCACCAAGCACATGCCACATGTCTCTCAGGGCCTTGTTTAAGGGTGTGGAGCTTCTTCAGTCAGGAAGTTAACTAAGTGATTGTGCTTCCAAGGGCTACTGTCAATCAATGAATGACAAGTGCAAGTTTCTGGTTGACGATAAAGTGACCTGGAAGCCACACTGAGGATGGGATACCAGCACTGATCACGCCTTGCTGGGGCAGCAACTGTCACCACACTGTGTGGGTGAGTGAGGTAGGAAGACCACAGGATGGCCGTGCTGGGGTGAAGCTTTTGGTAAGTGGGGAGGTGATGCTATTTCAAAAGCTCTGATTTGTGATATGTGAGGGTCATTTACAACTGGCAGTTGAAGGATCAGGTTATGTGTCACCACTAGTAGTTGAATGAAATAGGGACAATAGGAGTTGTGAAGACTGAATTTACATGGTTTTGTTAAGGGCTTGAATTCATGGAGGAAATTAAGAGAATGGTAGACTCCTTTCTCTAAGTAGATTGTGATCTTTTATAACCCAGGAAAGACTATTTAGAGCTTAATTCTCTAAGCACTGCAAAGGACATGGTGTGCCAGTCCCCGTGGCCCAATTATGTTAAAGTCAGAAAACAAACAGGCAGGTATTTGGACTCTGATATTAGGATGGATACAGATGGATGGATTTGCCTGAGGACTCTGAGCTCCCAGCCATGCCCAAATTCCACATTGGTCCTTTATCCCGCTCCTCCTTCTTGGAAGAGCTGTGTATGCCCTTTCCTTTTCCATGCAGAAGCCCAGAGCTGAGGCTTGAGGTTCTCCAGAGTCCGTGCTCCTGCTCCCTCATCGGGTTCAGCCAATAACCAGAGTCATGGCAGAACTTAGCCCAGGTGGGAAGCTATTCTGGCTGTTTCCAACTCTAGGATGAAAAGGAGTTTTTAAAACTGATAGACTTGTAGGAGTTGATTAGCATTCACAGGCAGCAGAATGTGAACAGGAGGGGATGGTGAAAGTGTTGAACAAAGTGAGGCCGGCTGCAGAAGGAAAGGCTGGAAAGGAGAGTTTGTCACATAGGGACACTCTCCTCCTCCAGGACGATGGACGCCCGTCTTATGTGCTGCTAGCACAACTCCATGAAGCCTGGGCTTGACGATGGGCTTCAGTACATGAGTCAGAGCTGCGGTGACTGTCTTGCTGGCGTGTGGGGTGGGGTCGGCGGCGAAGGAGGAGACACTGTTAGAATGGATTCATTACGTGAGATCAGAAAATCCACTTCTTTTCTAAGGAAGCCCAGAGGACACTTCCCTCAATGAAGCGATGACGAGTGAACTCAGGTGGGACACACTATTGTGATGCTCAGTGTTGGTCGCCCCGAGGGCCAGTGTTGACAATCAAGTAGACTGCACGGAACTGGGTGGGCAGTGACAGGTGGGTGGAAAATCATCGGCCATGAGGAGAGTCTTATGCGTGAGAGGTGAGTCAGACGTAGACAATCACCAGATGAGCTGCAGGGTTAGAATGGCCATTGGGTGGCCTTAACCTACAGGGATCTCTGGCTATGACAGACCATGGCATTCCTAGGATGAGAAGGGAGAGAAGTTAACTAGGATATTTCTTGACTTGTAGATTCAAGAATATAATAGTGAAATAAAATAAAATCAATAACCAGCAGGAGGAAATCTCTTTGTTAGTGGCATAGAGAGAATTTTTAGTCTCTTATCTTGTTTCAAAATTAGAACCAGATCTCAAACCAACTTGCAATCAGGGTCACCTTGAGGAGGGGGTTGTAAAATCATTGTAAGAATATATATTAAATATACCCCATTTTCTCCAATGAGACTTGAACTAGTTAATCAGGTTAACTGCATACTGGGGGAAGAGGATATGCCTGGACTTTGGGTGGGTGGGGGATACAGAGTTCCAAATGACACTGATACTAACAGATCCAGAATGCTGTCATGACCCTGGAGCATAGGAAAGAATGGAGCTCACTGATAGCACATGCAAATGAGTCCACAAGCCATTCCGTCCACAGTCCCCTAAAGGAATTTCAGGGATTAACACTTTCTTCAAACTTAAGAGACACAGTGGCTTTAACCTATACCCATTCAGCTCACTTACAGGGTTTATAGAAAACAGGTAAATCATAGCATCTGTGGGTAAACTACTGTAATCCTAACCAAATTGTATCAGCAATTCCTGCTGCTACACCAGATGTGGTATTTTTATTGGACCAGGCAACATCGGCTGTGGTACCTGATATATGACCCTTGATCTGGTAAACATGTTTCTTTTAATCTGTATTAGTAAGCAGAATCCAAAGCAGGTGTTTTATGAGAGGAAAAGAGTACACATTCACCTTCTTTTCTCATGGCTACCTCTGTGACTCCTTGTCACAATTCAGTCTGCAGTGCCTGTGATAATTTTGATGTTCAACAAAATTACCATGGCCACTGTATCATGCTAATCAGATATGATGGAAAGAGGGCTGGGGATGTGGTGCAGTGGAAGAGCACTTGCCCAGCGTCCTCAAAGCACAAAACCAAACAAAACCAGATACGATGAAAAGGATGTGGCCAGCATCCGGGAAGCCCTTCTGAAATACATGTGTAACAGGATGGGAGATGAGTCCTATAAAAATTGAGGGACATGCCAAGTTAATGAGATTAGGGGGATGATTTGGGGCTTCCCGGAATATTCCCTCAAGGTAAAGGACAAATCCTGACTTGCACTACTTAAATTTTAGAAAAACAAACAATGTTTGACTTGGTGCAATTGAGCATATTTGGATTTTAAGGCAGTGTGTACCATATGGGACATATTCCCTTTAATGATTATTTGATTACTTGGAAGTTTTCCAGCTTTGACTGAGGTTCGATGTAAGACAGTATTCTTCACCAGATCTAAGCTATCGTGTAAACTGTCCTGCTACTCAAAGTACATGACCCAGCAGATCTAGCAGTGCCACGTGGAGAAAGGGCCGGAGGGAGAATTGCTGCTTGTTTCCCTAGCCATCCAGAGGAAGCTGCTACCTTTAGCAGAACAAAAATACTCACCATGTGACTTACCATCTCCTGGGGTACAGCTGAGCCTTTGTAGTGACTGTGTGTCTTCTGATGATGCATCAAGCAACAGCAAGGTCAGAGCTGCCCATGGGAAGAAAGGTTTGTCAAATGCACCAAGTCACAGATCTGCCAGGTATAGGAACAATTCATGGCAGGCTGGAAATTACTTATTAGGATTTGGGTCCAAACAGGATGAAAGGACAGGTGTGTCATTATTATATTCAGGCCTCTTCATCAGCTTCCATCTCATGGAGATTTCCCTTCAGCTAGCTGCTGAAGTTGGGGAGAAATTGGGCCAATATGTTAGCGCCAACCGAATATGGGATCCTGGTACAGTACAGTTCTGCACGGGAGTAGCTGTAAAAGACACTGATGAGGGGAAATCATTCCATTAGCAGAACAGTGAACATCACACCTGGTTTTCTCTTTTATATGGAGGGAAAAGTAGAAGTAAGACTATCTACAGTTTCCTGTGCAAAAGTTTCATGCTTGAACTCATTCATCAAGAACAAATAAGCAAGCTATGTCCTGCAAGCCAAATGTGGCCCGCTTCCAATTTTTGTATGGCCTATGAATTTAAGATGGTTTTTATATTTTAAAATGTAGGGAAATTTTTTTTAAAGAATATTTTAAGTGGTGTGAATTTAAAATTTTAGTGTTTGTAAAGATGTATTAAAGCCTTACTATGCTTATTTGTGTAGGTAATCTGCACAGCTCTTTTTGTGCTACAAAGACAGAGTTGCAAAAGAGACCAGAAAACCTAAAATATTTACTAGATGGCTTTCACAGGAAAAGTTTATGGATTCCATAGACAAGGGCTTAGGAGAAGAATTAATGGACTATCATAGGTAGGGACAACTTTGAAAGGACCTGCTGCCTTGACTTTTGGGAATAGACAAAGACCTTTTGTGTCTTGTGTGAATGCCTGAAAAAAGCATCCGCTTCGGAGGAAGTCCGGAGCAGCCAGGGTGAGGTGATTCATCTGTTCTGTGTCATCCGGACTCTGCACTCAGCTTGCCTTAAGGGTCCAGGCGTTGAACACTCGTGTGCTACTCAACTTGCAATTGCCATAACGAAGTACCTGAGATAACCAACTTAAAGGGGAAAAGATTTATTTTGATTCACAGTTTTGGAGGTTTCAGTCCATGGTTGGTTGGCCTGTTGCTTTCGGTCATGTGTTGAGGCAGCAGATAATGACAAGGGAGTGTTAGGTGAAGCAAAGCTGCTCCCTCATGGCAGTCAGGAAGCAAAGAGAGAAGAGGGGGTGAGGCTCCCCTTTCCCCTTCAAGGGCATGCCTCCAGTGACCTTGCTTCCTTCTACCAGGAGGTCCTACCTCCTAAAGTTTCCCACCACTGGGGAACATTTAGGATCCAAGTCATGGTGCCATGGTGGCACATGGGTCCAGAGCATGAACTTTCTTCCACCAACGATGTGGTCCGTGCTGCCTGGCTTATCAGCCCCACAGCCCACGTCTGTATTTTTGGTATTATACATTGTTAAGCAGACCAGCACGCTGGGGCAGTGATTTACTCTTACTGAAGTTAATGCCCATTCCAGATTTGTATTTGCCTGCTCTACCTGCGGCACGGAACACTATTTTCAGGTTACGCTACCCGAGCTTTTAGGGAATGTCAGATTTACTGATGTGGGATCCACTGAAGCAAATCCTTGGACACGACAGTAGATCTATCATCAGTAGCCATCTGTTAGAACTTTGGAATGTTCTGTTGAAATCATAGCTTGTCTGCCTGGGGATGATGTCATACAAGGCTTAACTGCTGTCCTTCAGGATGCATTTCACTTGGTCTGACTTCTACCATATGTTTTGATATTTTTCAATAGTCAGAATATAAGGGTTTGAGGACTAAGGGGGATTGACCTTTCACAGTAAAATTGCAATGACCCTACTCTAGAATTTGTGCTTTTTGTCCCCACGACGTTAGGCTCTATGGATTAGAGCTTCTGGTTCCCAAGCTTGTTGTCAGAGATATAGTAAGGTTTCTACCTCTACCGAAGTTATGACTATCATAACTTCATAACATATCAGACACTGACAAGGACCCTAAGTTATGAGTCTAGGTATTCTAGAACTGGCAGAGAAGGAGGTTTTGCACTCAGTGCTGGCTCTGGGTGCTGTAGATTGTTTCATGAAACCTTATGTGTCAGGACCTTTTTGAGGTTGGCCACCAATTTGAGAAGTTCTTGACAGTTGTTTTGGAGTGGGACAGTAATGGAAAGGAGTGGTCTGAAGGGTGAGTAGTGGTTGATGTGTGGAGTCAGATCCAGGGGCCCACGTCTGATTCTGGCCACCTGCTGGAAGCTCTGTGCAAGCTCAGACTCACATTGGCTCTTTCACACCAACCGAATCGTGAGCTGTGCTTCTCTCTACATTGTTTTCTTTGGTCATGAGATCTCAGTCATTACGCAAGTGAAGCCTAGAGGTGGGGGAAGTCCGTCCTTTGACGTTGACCTTCCACCAAAGTGGGGGAGGGACAGTGCACACGTGCCCACTCTCCCATCCTTCCATGAGAAATCTAGGGAGGCAGTATGGGAAACAGTCCATTGCCATCACATCGGGCCCAGATAATCCAGTGCCTAGGTCATTGTCTTCCTTTCCTGCCTCCCTCTTCCTCTTTCATGTTCTCTGAAGTCACTTCCAAAACAAATACCTACACTGCAATTCAGTACAAGGCACGTGCCTTGTCCCGACTTTCCTTCCAAGTAATTCAAACTAGGATAGTATCACGTAAAATACAGAGGGTTTGAGAATTTTGGTGTGCTCAGAGCTATCATTCTTTTCCTTTGTGATTTGTGTTTTGAATGTGAAGTCCTAACTCACTTTAAGATTATGAGGATATTTGCCTTTATTTCCTTTTAATACTTTTATAGTTTATTCTCTGGCCATGACTCACTTACTTTTTGTGAATTTTATTATATGTATTTAGCATTATTTTTTAATAAATTCACAGCCAACTATCTGCTTGCATAGTTTGTTTTCTTTACAAATTGGATTTGAATGTTGCTTGTGAAGGATATGGAAAATAGGCCCCAGGGAACCTCCCTTATCCACAACTGTTACCCTACCCGCCCTCCTGTCATGTGTGTGGGAATTTTCTGTGGTAAATTGGAGCTTTCGTCATTGTAGTGGGATAAAATAGAAACCCAGGCCTCAGCTGGAGGGAAGGCAGGAAGGGAAAATGGCAGAGCACAGAAGGGACTCGCACCTGGCCGCACCAAGTGCTGAACTGGCTGTCCCCAGTACTGGGTCCCCATGATCTCTAGCCACACCCTTTGAAGGACATGGAAAATAACAAACCCCACAGAGAAAGGGAGAGTAGTGGGCTCTGAACTTCTTGCACTTTTTCTTACCTACAACCGTCCCCTGACTACCAAGTCCTCCTTCAGCTGTAGCTAACATACTTCTGCCAGGACTCAGCCCCTCTAAACCTATAAAACTCAGACCCGTATTGTAACCAGTTGCCATTTTTCCCTCTTGAAAATGTGCCTCTCTGCTTCTCACTAGAGCATTGCTGGTCCATTGAGGTCTTCCACCATTTACTTTTTCTTTTTGTATTCTCCTTCATGTGTTTTCAGCTTGTATACCCAGTTCTTATGCAAGTTTTATGATGATATTTTGGTGTTCACATCACAGTATTTTAATTATTTATAGTGAATTTTGATATCTAATCAGGGAAACTTCTGCTTTCAGTGTTTCAGAGAGTGACCAGAGTCATGTCTAAAGACACACAATTAGAATCAGCAAGGGTCAAAGTCAAGGAATTGAAAATGCAGGTCAAGATTCAGGAATTTTGAGAAGATTCTCTTTCTGTGACAGAGGGTTCAGTTTGGAAGGCAGAGTTGAGGAGATCAAAGGCTGGACGGGCCGGCTGGGGACTGAGGTGTGCTGGCATCATGGTCGTAGAACCTTATGAGAGGGAGAAGGGCAGACGTCCAACTGATGCTTCCAGAATGCTCCTACCTTCCCAGGATTCTGCAGGCACCTCGTGGCCAGTCACTCCAGGGTCTATAAGCAAACTGTGCAGGGAAGCATTTTGCTTTGCCTGTCAACAGCTCTGAAGAGTTTGCACAGAAAGGCGATACTGAATATTATTGTTAAATGACTTAAGTGTTGAATATAATTGGCTGTTAATAATAAGTAAAGTGGAAGCTCTCTAAATTAACTTCTCATCACTGTTAATTACCACTTTGGGTAATAAGGTGAGATGATTCTGACTCTCCCACAAATATATGGATTTTTTGAGAAGTGGAATAATATAATTACAAATCAACTACCCTATTTCTCCAATATTAGGTGAGGTCTATCAACTCTTAGTGCTAAATATAACTCAAGAGCCTGTGGTTACATATACTAGCTAAAGAAATTATTTGTACTAGTCTTTTTACTGTATACTAATCATATAATTTGAAGATATTTTTGTATCAACCATCACCATGTTTATGCTTATTTATTGTAAGCATAAAGATAGGCAGGGTATGTCATTGGTCAGAAGAAACTCCTGCATGCAGATAAAAAGCAGGGAGTAAAGTAGTATCAGTCATACTAACTGAAATAACTAAATAAGTATAAAGAAAAGTGTGAAATAATGAGTTTATTTTCCAACATAGCAATATAGTCAAAGAGACTCTGGCAAAAGTGCCATGAGCCCACGAAGCATGAAACCAAAGAAGAGTTTAGTCACCCTTGACAGAATAAGAAATGTATTGGGTAGAGTCAGCTGCAGAGAAAATTCAAACACAGAAATTGATGCATAGAGAGGATAATCAATGAAAAACTATGTGTTGAGCAGGTGGCTCGCTAGTCTATAATAACTAAAGTGAGAATAATTAAAGATGTTTGTATTCAGTACTAACAAGAATATCACCATAATGGAAAGAAAATGGTAAAGAGAATAATGAGCAGGCAGAGATAAAGCTTCCCATTTTATTTTATTAGAGAGATGAGCTGTAAATAAAATATTAATAAAATAAAGGGAAAATGAATAAAAGGTATTGATATTATAGAATAGTACAATTACAAGTACAATTTAATGAGAATGAAATTCTAGGGAAAAATTATGACATTCACACATGAATACTGGTTCATCAACATTAATTCTGGTATTCTAAACACCACCATGAACATGAACAATTATGGCTCCTTGGTTACTTGAAAGCATTTGGAAAGAGGTCTATTTTAGTCAACTTTTTTCCCTTGCTGCTGCAACCAAAAGACTTGAAAAGAGCAATTTTAAGGAGGAATAGTTCTTTTGGGGGCTCACAGTTTCAGAGGTGTCAATCCATAGATGGCTGACTCCATTCATTAGAGCCCAAGGTGAAGCAGAAGATCATGGCAGAAGTGTGTGGGTGAGGAATGCAGCAGGGGACATGGTACTAGAAGAGAGAGAGAGAGAGAGAGAAAGAGAGAGAGAGAGAGAGAGAGAGAGAGAGAGAGAGAGACTGACTTCTCTCACCAAGGAAAACATGTAACCCAAAGGCATACCCCCAATGACCCACCTTCTCCAACCATACCCTGCCTGCCTGCAGTGACCACCCAGTTAATGCTTGATTAGGGTAAGAGTCTCATAACCCAGTCATTTTATCTCTAAACTTTCTTGCATTGCCTCACACATGAGGCATAACGTAACGAGGTCTTATTTATATATCAAGTATGTTACAGTAAAACATTACTGATAACAGTGATTGTTACCAGTAAAAGAAAACTTAGGGTCAATTTTAATGATGAATTGGATTCTAACTTTGACCATTAAGGTATTGCTTTCTTTGGTCTACTCAAGAAAATCTTTAGGCCATACATCTGAGGATGGAGACTTTATTCTTTTATCAGGAAGTATTAAAATATTTTGTGAACTGAGGTTAGAGCCTGAACTATAATTAATGAACAATTCTCAAGTTAAATTAGTTGTTGCAGAGATTCACATTTCTTTTGGAAAGACAAAATTGAAGTGATCAGCACCTATGAATACTTAGCTTTTATATATCACAGTAAGGCGAGAACTCTTATGTTTGGGAAAGAACTGACAAAGTTCTTTGTCTAATTCTGACAAAGTGATATATACATCATTGGTTGTGCATTGCAATTCAGTTCTACAAGACTTTGTCTACAGGGAAGATGGCAAAGCTTCTTTCTTTTCTGACAAATACATAGAAGGTTATGGTAGCTTGGTTGCAATTGGTGCAGAAATGACAAGTCCTTTTTGCTGTTTTGTTTCTGGTTTTTATGTTTGTTGAAGTTCCATCAGCACTGGGAAGGATATTTTTTACAGAAGATTTGCCGATTGAAATCAAAACCATGAGGCCAAGATCTTCAAGCTCTATGGAGCAAAAGCATCGCATGTTTTCTGTTAAATACTTAGCAGCTACCACTGAAGAAATGAGAAAGTGTTCTCTGTCCTTGAGAAGTGGGTCCCACCTGCAGTGTGGAACTTCAGCAGGTCATCTGAGGTCAACTCAACTGTCCCACCTTCTCTCAGCTAATTTTCTTACCATTAGTATACATCCTATTAGACAAACACTTAGCTTCTACCACAAGTTACACCTCCAGTACTCAGAAATCTGTGAGGGATCTCATGACTACGACATCAGTAGTAGCCAAGTGATGGATAGGTAATTGAAGAAGGCAAAACATTACAACACAATAGGACCAAACCTGTCTGAAACATTTAACAGCATTTTACCAAATCATCTGTGACAGCAGAAATGCAAAATTTTATTCCCCAAAAGTATGAGAATGGCTAACATGGAAGTCATGGAAAATTAATGGCAGTGCCAGCATTAGAAACAAGGTTTTCATTAATATGCTCAGGATAGCAGCAGAAAAGGATAATGAATTATAATCTATGCATCCATAGCTCTATGGTTACATTCCTGAAAGACACGTTACCAAAGTTCTCTCTCATTTGGGAAAGCTGAAAGATGTTACCTTCATAGACAAAGAGAGTGAAATGGAGGTCCCTAGAGACTAGGAAGGGTAGGAGGAGATAGAGATAGAAGGAGGTTGAAAGATAGATACCAAAATATGGAGGAATTGCTTCTGATGTTCTGTAGCACATGGATGTAAGAGTTAGTAGCAGACAGATGGCATTCTTAATGAAATAGATCAAAAATCAAGATGTATAAACACATACAATGATGTCTAGTAATTGTCTGCAACCAGCTTTATAACTGTGGTCATCTGAAACACTGTGGCAGACAACCTAAGTTTTCCATGAGATCAATCAAAAACTGATGGGTCAGCACTCTGTATGCAGTCACCCATGATGCTGAGATTTGTGAAATTTTACCTTTCATAAATGCAGATGTCCAAAAGGGACATTTCATCATTTATTGAGGGAGTTTCAACATCCTCATGTGTGGGAAGCCATTCCTGTCTAGCAGGATCAGGCTTGGCTGAGCCATGGGATACAGAGGTCTGACTCCCAGGAACTGGCAGCCATGAGAGACTGTTTCAGATAGCCAGGGGTAGGTGGCCCTGTACAGAGTTGGCTCACCATCCGAGGGAATGCTAATTCTCTAAGCAAATGGCTTTCATAACTCCACCCCATCCTGTTCCTCACAGAAGAAGCTCCTCCCTGTCTGGGCCCCTTTACCTGTGAGACTATAAATAAAGGTGAAGGTGGGCCAGACCATGGCATGGCCTGATCCATCACACCCCCTTCTATTTGAAAAGATTATTGGCTTTTGTGTTTATTTGATTATATAAGTTTCTTGGTAATTAATCAATAGCGGGCACTGTTCTCCCACAGAAATCCTTTCCCTCATCCACACTGAATGTGCAGGACCCCCCACACTCATGTATATGAATACACAAAGTTAACACTGGGATAATGACCTTTCGGATTTTCAAAAATATAAAAAATAAAAATACACAAAACAAATTAGGACCCTCTAAAAACCTTCGCACTATACCTTCAATGTTGGAAACTGTTTCAGTCAGCTTTTTTGCTGCTGTGACCAAAAGACCTGACAAAGACAATTAGAAGAGGAAGAGTTTATTTGCAGGCTCACGGTTTCAGAGCTCTGAGATAGCAGGATCCGTTCCTTGGGGCTTCAGGTAAGGCAGGACATCATGAAGGAAGAGTGTGGTGGAGAAAAACATCTTTGGTCATGAGGATCAGGAAGAAGACAGAGAGCTCTGCTCAATAAGGACAAAATATAAACACCAAAGGCACACTCCCAAGTAACCACCTCCTCCAGCCACACCCTACCAACCTACAGTCTCCATCAACTTAGTCCCTACGAGGGGATTAATGCGCTGATTAGGTAAACCTTTTATGATCCAGTCATTTCATCTCTAAACTTTCTTGCAATGTCTCACATATGAGTTTTTGGGGACACTTAATACCTAGACCATAAGATAAATGATTCAATGAAGAATGATAAACAGCTGCTTTTCTCCCTCCAAATGTGGCTGTCCTGGAAGAACAGGTGAAGCTTTCCTACCTGTCCCCTGGACTCACTAATCTCTGGAAACCTTCTCACAGACACACTCAAAATAATGCTTGACCAGGTTCCTGAGGATCCGTTCTGCCACCACAATGCAACTGTCACAAGAACAACAGAAAACAGGCTCAACACTTGGAGAGAATTTGTTTTCTACCCCATGTATCTAGCCTCCTTTTACTCCCGGCAATGGGAATGGCAGTTTTGGAGATTTTGACTTTCAGAATTTCAACTTTTTAGATTTTAATATTTCAGGATTGTGATTTTCAGAACATGATTTTAGACTTTCGGAATTTCAACAGTTGGGATTATGGCATTGGGATTGTGTCTTTTGAGAAAGTGATTGGCACTACTATGATGCAGCATCAAAACACCACAATTATGTGTATTGTTATTGCCCTTGAAATACAAAGATATGATAATATCATTTTAATAAAATACAGCATCAAAATAAAGTACAATAGAATTCACACTTTCCAAAGGTAGGCAAAAACTACATGTATACAATTTGATCACTCAGGTTCTAGAAGGAGCTGTGTGTGACTAAGCAGGACCTTTCTCCTGTTTGTTCCATGGACACTGTCAATTAACAGGGAATAACAGGAGTCTTCGTAAAGCAGATTTTATTTTAGAATGAATCTATGTGATAAGGGTCAATTGGTATTATGTTTGGTTTAGAAATGAGGTGTCCCCCAAAGTTCATGTGTGAGGCAATAAGAATGTTCAGAGGTGAAAAGATTGGGTTATGAGAGAGTCTTAACCCAATTAATGGATTAATCCACTGATATGAGTTAACTGGGTGGCAACTGTAGGCAGGTAAGGTGTAGTTAGGAGGTAGGTCACCAGAATGTACCTTTGGATTTTATATTTTGTCCCTGATGAGCAGAGCTCTTGCTACTTCCTGGCTGCCATGTCCTGAGCTAATTTTCTTTTCCTCACTTTTCTGCCATGATGTTCTGCCTCATCTGAGGCTTAGAGTAATGGAGTTGGCTAACCACAGACTGAACCTCTGAAACATGAGCCAAAATAAATTTTTTCTTTTGTAAATTGTTCTTGTTAGGTCTTCTGGTCACAGCAATGAAAAACTTATTAAAACATATTAAAAAGACTTACAATATAGGAGAAACATTTTAGTGTGGCCAGTTTGGTATTTGGGTTTTGGTTTCAATGATAATTAAATTTTCCTATTGGATTATTTTGGTGTGTGGATCTACACTTTATAACTAGGTACTCTGTTCTCCTTCCTATTCTAGAATTTTCTTTCTTGTCTATGATTACACTAGGGCTCAGAAACCCGAGGAGACAGCAACTTTACTTTCAGATATTTGAGGGTACTTTTGACTTAGTTGACATATTCTAAAATCAAAATGCTAATATTCAACATCTATGGTACTCTTCTGTAAATGTATTTATTGATTACTTCAAAACTTTATTTTCTGCAGTAATTTACAATTGGCAGACATAAACTATGACTTGATTTTTAAGTCAGTCAATTCAGATTTTGATTTGTTACTACAAAAATGGCTTGATATAACTGAGCAATTTGAAGCAGGCTAATGAGAAAAGAAGAGAGGCAAATTTGATCTAAGAACGAGGCACTTAAGCCAGATGAAGTTCAAAGAGCTCTACAAGGAATTTTTTAAAACAGGTTTCACATTAATTTGAATAGGGAAGAGCTGTAAAAGAATCACTAGAAAAGTATTTGTTATACTAAATTTAAAAGACCTGTGCTTTATCATTGAGTACCACATTCACGTGCCAACTTGTGATGGTTCATTAGCAGTAAGTATAATGGCAATTTTCAGTAAAGAATTTTCAAAAAGATATTTTAAAATTTATTTTGGTATACAGTCTCACATTGGTCCATCAATATATTGGAGTAATACATCTTAAAAGCTCATTATTTAGATCTAGCAATATTTCTCTAAAATATTAAACTAGTACCATTAATTTAAAAAATTTTATTAGATAAATAATTTTGTTTTTGACTTTCATATATTTTATCCATGAGCTATAAATAAGTTTATTATTGGTTTCATGCTTATATTTATTTTAGGATACATTACAATAAAAGTAGTAAGTCAATACTAAAAAGCTGCTAGAATTTTTCCTTTTAAATGTGCATGGATTTGTTCCTGTACTAGGATGAAATGGAATATTATAATGCTTAAAGCTTAATGTTAGGAAATTCCATGTCTGTGTATTTTGTGTTTCTTTAGTGTAAATTAATTTTGTCTTGGGAATCACTGTGAGTTGTTGGTTCCTCTCTAGTTATATTGTGTGATATTTAGAAGAAAGACTGAGGAAGTTATAGAGATAGGAAAATAGGCAGTGGCATACCTAGAAAAGACTGTTGTACTTGAATCAATCAATAGCTGAAAAAGTCATCTATAGCAAAGTGCAAAAGGCATTTTACAAAGGAGTTCTCTGTTTTAAGAAATAACCTGCTAAGATTGTCAATAGTACACTCATTTTTAAACTTTTTTGCATCTAAATTACTTGGAAAAAGGTAATTCCTAACTTATTACCCATTTGAAAAGCCTTGGAATAGGATTAAATATTTTGAACAGATATAAGTTGTGAAAAGAGGTCTTCAGTTTTTTCATCCAAAAATAAAAGATTGAGGTCAAAGGATAAAGGACAATATGGTTTAGACTTTAAATGGAGAAAGAACAGAGACAAAGGGAAAATGAGCTGGCATTATATGCCCACATCAATGGCAGTAATTAAGCTTTGCAGTATCATTAGATATGATAACAATAATTTGTAGTCTTTCATGGAGTTTCATATGCTAGGCATACAGAACTGAAGGAGAGCCGGACCCTTAATATTTCTCATTGTTATTTTTTTCTAAGAAAATAATGGCATTCAATTGTCATGAAATGGGGAGATGCACAACACAAATTTGGATTCTTGTCTCTAAAGGAGAAAAGATTGTGTATTTTATGACTTTTAACCATCTGCAAAACGTATGGCAGCAATAAAATGCTAACAAGATATTGAGGTGAATGTTTCTAAGAGTACAGTATTTAAATTTATAAAAGTTAATTTAGCATTATATTAAACATTGAATTAATGTTCCTACCAGCTTAACAATGGAACTGTGACATATTACACCATAATGTTAAATCTAACTAAGAATATTCCAATTTTGGATTGTGGTAAATCAGTCATTAATCAAATCAAATTTTCTACAGCTATGGTTAGTGGAGGACACTCCTGAATGCATGCTTTGGAAATGCATCGTCCGTGGTAGGAAATGAGAAATATCTTAAATTGTTAAATATTGTATTTAAATTAATATAATGGTCTACCCTAGAGGGTATATGTTTATTTTCTCTCCTGGTCATTCAATTAAAATGAAGATCTAATTTTTATTTAAGTACTTTATGAGAGTATTCTAACAATTAAATTAGATTTTTTTTCTTAAATTAGAGCTCTGAGTCTTCAAATACCCCAGTTGATCATAGTGAATAAATAAGTCCAGTTTCAAATTGAATTTCCAAATGCAAATGTTCAGAGAGTCAGATTCTTTAGCAGAGTGCTATGAGATTTCACAAACATCAGCTGCCAGTTTTTGAGGGCCTGCTATAGAGAAAGTTGACTCCAATCTCCAAGGACCTGAAGCAAGGGTGGAAAGTGTCATACATTTCACATGATTTAAATAGATTGTAAGAGTTACAAAGGTCAGGTAGTTAATTTTGCCATCCTTTAGGATAGCCAGAGTGTGACCTGTCTTAGTTTATGCTCAGGTGGGATTTCTGTTCATACCATACCATGGTCTACATTTTCTGGTTCCTTCCAGTCAGATCATCTTCTGTGGATGTTGTAGTCAGTAAAATAGAAACAAGAGTTGCTTTAATGTTATCTGGTTCTTATACTAATGTACTACAAACACTGCTTTCAGTCATATTTCAAAATTTCTCTCTCCTTATATTGATAACCACTCTAAAACCTTGTAATTAAGGGCCACAGAAAGGCTGGGGATATAGCTCAGCTGGTAGAGTGCTTGCCTTGCATGCCCAAGGCCCTGGGTTTAATCCCTACCACCACAAAAAAAAAAAAAAAAAAAAAAAAAAAGAAGCCACAAAATCTCCTTTTTCCAGGTTCTGAGAAGACAATCTCTTCTTTAAAAACAAAGCTTCAATGTCACAGAAGTTAGTCATAAATAGTTCTAGTATATCCATTAGGGGCTGTTAAACTCAGAATGTAATCAAGAGAGTACCATGTGTACCTGCTAAATAGGCTGAGTGTGGAACAAAGGATCAGAAATACTCATTTCTATCTGACTGGGACTTTCAGAGTTTGGGAAATACAATCCCTTCTCCTCATGCTGCTTGTACTTTGCTACACAGGCATATGTATTTCCCACTTCTGATGCTGTCACAGTCTGGTGCATTCTTGAAAATTTAGAGAATAAGCTCAGAAGGTTAATACCCATGCATTCTCCTGTCTTGGTTCTTTTTAAACTTTTCAAATTATACTTGGTTAGGGGATAACCAATGTAGTAGTACTGGGAGTGTTGGTATTAAATTGGATTCCAATGATGGCTGCCATGATGGAGAGAGGAAATGGAAGCACATGGGGTGAGGGTCAGGAGGATTTGGAGGCTGATTGGATGTAGTGGGTGAGGTGCACACAGAGTGGGCAATGTCATTTAGTGAGATGAAGGACACTTGAGGAGCAGCACAGGGGCGTAGGGATAATGAGCGAGCAACCTGAATTCAGATTCAGACTATCAGGTTTGAGGACTCTACTGCATTCTAGTGGAGATTCCATAGGCCCTGTGATATGTAGGCTTTTGAAAGTGGTTTGGCCAGAGGAATAAACTTGGGATTCATGAGTGTAACCAAGAAATGCGGTCTCAAACTAATGGAGCAATTGACCAAGTTCAATGTGTAGTGGGACAGCATCACCACTAAAGGACTGGGCAGGGGAAGAGCACCCTGAAGGAAGTTGCGGGAAGAAGACAGGTTCCAGATGACCTCCAACAGCCCAGCTTCCCCGGGCAAAGTGTGCCAAGAATGAAGCACACCAAGATAAGGAGGAAGTCCCAGGACAACCTGGCCTATGCCCTCCTTCTGTAGCATTTGATCCCGGTGGGTCTAGGGTATTTGGGACTCCCGAGCTGCGCTGAGATGTGGGGCATAGTCAGACGTTACTCTCTGTCCTAGGCAGCATTCCTGAGTAGGGGCACCAGCTTGTCATGGATCCCAAGCTCCTGCTTATTCTTGGTGCCTGTCTGTGAGTAGTAGATCTACTTTGCCTGACTGGCGTGTATGTTTTGTCTCATCAGACTATGTGCTTGGTAGAATCTCCACAGAACTATGGAGAAAGGTCCTGAGAGATGGACTGCAGGAGAATCTTGTCCAAACTCAAATCCCCTGCCAGCCCACATTGCTCTCAGGTTCTGGATCTGTTGGGAAGACGTTAATGTCTACTGTTCACCCCAGTGGAATAAACTCTGTTTTCCTACTCAGGCCATCATTTTCAATCCTCTGGAGACTTGCTTAGGATCCCCGTAGGGACTCGTTACAACATTTTCTTTCACTGTGGAGCTCACTATGTCTAAGGAGGAAATATTTAATATTAAATTTTAAATAATTGAAAACAAATTTTCCAGAGTATCTGAGAATGACCAGCTGATCAAGTTCTCTCCATTGTCATTTTGTGACTACCTGTGAGCATTCTGAGGGCCAAGGTCTTTGTGGTATCCCTAACTGTAAGTGGGCATGATAATATCTACCTTGTGGGGTGGTTATGACTATCAAAAAGGACAGACCACGGGAAGATTTAGCCCAGGATTGGTATATAGCAGACTCTAAACATGGTAGATCAAAATGATGGTACTTATTTGCTCTTGGTAATCTCAGGACTTTGAAGATATTCAAAAAATTATGTATTTCAGTGGAGGAAAGTTCAAATATACATGAAATGTGGGAGCAATTAAAGCAATCCATTAGCTATCAAGAATATAATAGATTGGGTTGGGGAGATAGTTCAGTTGGTAGAGTGCTTGCCTTGCAAGCACAAGGTCCTGGGTCAATCCCGAGCACCACAAAAAAAAAAAAAAAAAAGAAAGAAAGAAAAAAAAGAATATAATAGATTATGTAGAGGAAATGAGAGGGGGGAGGGAATATGAAAGATGGTGGGGTGAGGCAGACATCATTACCCTATGTACATGTGTGATTACACGAATGGTGTGAATCTACATCGTGCAAAACCATGGAAACGAAAAGATGTACCCCATTTGTCTACAATGAATCAAAATGCAGTCTGTAAAAAGAGAGAGAGAAAAAAAGAATATAATAAAATTTCCATATAATGTGGATCCTTGAGGTATCAGCCTTCTTTAAGGTTCCTGGTTGCCCCAAGACTTGTAAGAGTTTTTCTCCACTGACTTTTCCAAGTTGGTGGAGTTTTTCATTTTTCAGACAATTACCTCTTCAATGAACTCCAGGCCCAGGATTAAAGTGAGTGATACTGAAAAAATACATAAGAGATGAAGACGGAGCTGCACACCCAAAAGGCAGTATTTCTATCTGAAATTGTCTTCCAAGTGAGTGAAAAGGAAACCATTTAGGTATTTCTACAATATTATTTGCCTTCCAACCTGGCAGCTTGTATTATTTGTGGATCTTTTTACATAATGATCAATTTATACTTGGTGAAAATGAAAAAAAATTAAAGAAAAAAATAGTTTGGGAAGTTCTGAAGTATTTCAAATATGTTTGTTTCAATTCCACGTAATCTAGACTGTGTTTGTGAAATGTTTCTTAATTATGTGTTTTTCTCTGTTGTTATTAGTGAAATTTCTCACCATTATTCAGGCTAAGAAAATGTGCGCGTGTAGTCATGGAGGATTGATTCTTCCTTAGGTTATTTATTATAAAATGGTGTGCTTGCAGTGCTGATTATTTAAATTGAAAAATTGTATTTCTGTAACAGGCAAGACAATTTGGCAAAAAAAGAAAAACCATTTTTAAAAATTTACCAACAATTGAGGTTCCTAGTGTATCTTGAAAAATGTTTGTAAAACCAAGTTTTTTTAGCTATGAGAGCCGGCAAACTTGCCTCTGAAGGTAGAATGTTAAAATTAGGAAAAAATGAAGTCAGTTTGCTTTCATGGTTTTGTTATGGTTTGGATGTGAGGTGTCCCCCAAGAGCTCATTTGTGAAACAGTGCAACAAGGTTCAGAGGCGAAATGATTGCGTTACAAAACTGCGAAATGAGAGTCTTAACCCAATCAGTGAATTAATCCCTGATGGCAGTAACTGAGTGGTACCTGGAGACAGGTGGGGTGTGGCTGGAGGAAGTGGCTCATTGGGGGCAAGGCTTTGGGTTATATATTTTGTATCTGGAGAGAGTATATATTTTGTATCTCTCTCTTTGCTTACTGATCATCATGTGAGCTGCTTCCCTCTGCCACCCTCTCTGCCATGATGTTCTGCTTCACCTTGAACCCTGAGGAATGGAGCTGGCCTTCTGTGGACTAAGACCCCTGAAACCGTGAGCCCCTAAATAAACCTCTCCTCCTTTACCGTTGTTCTGGTCGGGTCCTTTAGTCACAGCAGTGAAAAAGCCAACTGAAACAGTTTTGAAGGCATAAACCTGATAAAAGTCTTTTTGTAATGAAGAATATTCTTTGTTAAAGAGCATTTAGCTCATGTAGCTTTATAATTACTGGCAGAAATGAGGAAAGGGAGGAGCATGCTGCTCGGGCAGTTCTGGTGCTGTGGTCCCCAGGCTGTCCTGGAAGAGGCTGCTTAACTCCTCTCTGCCACAGTCGCCCCTGAGCACAAAGCTCAGGTGCTTTGTTGATGGCTAGGACTGAATGCTCTGGGATTGCAGCAGTAATCACTGGACTGTGGACTAAGATGAACAGCAGCTGATTCAGGAAGCTATAATCTATGCTAAAGAAGAGGTGTGCCATGCTCTCTTACGATGGAGAAGTCCAGGCCTAGTTCCATCTTAAGAAAAACAGAGGTTCTGGAATCTGGGTCTTTTAACCACGTCCTCTATCACATAAACTAACCCGTTAGCCTCAGAAACCAGTTTGCTTGGGAATATCATGCTTTACTATTTTCTTCTTGTTGTTGTAAGCCATAAAGAATAAGCATGATTTCAAAACCAGAGAGGGGGAGAGAGATTCTTACCAGTTGTGCTGGTAAGGTTTTTATACCTGTGAATTAGTTTACCTAGCAAACACACCATGTATTACCAAATGCACAGTATTTGAAAAGATCCTGAGGGCAATCCCAACAATATATGAGTGTACTTTTCCCCACATACCCCCCAACACTCATTATTATTTTTATTATTGATAACTACTATTGTGACTGGAGTGAGATGAAATCTCAATGTAGTTTTGAATTGCATTTCCCTGATTGCTAGAGATGTTAAACATTTCTTAACATTTATTTATTGGCCATTTGTATTTTCTTTTTTTTTTGGAGAAATGTCTGCTTAGTTCTTTTGCTCATTTGTTAAGTGGTTTTTTTTTTTTTTTTTTTTTGGTGTTACGTTTTTGAGTTCTTTATATACTCTGGATATTAATGTCCTATCTGAGGAGCAAGACTATTTCTAAAAAAAAATACATAAATAAATGAATAAATACTGGGGATGTTGCTCAGTGGTAAAGCACTGGGTTCAATCCTTAGTACCTATGTAAATAAATACATAAATAAATAAATATCTGTTAAAAATAATCCAGATTTCAGAATGATTTAAAAAATTTCCTAGAGAGTTTATAACCATTTACAATTTGTAAGAAATTTATCAAATTCTACTTACCACTAGAAATAGTTTAATATGAAGAATAAATGCAGGGCTAGACTGGGCGGATGAAGCAGGTTCATATGATGTATTCTCTGGGAAACTGGGTTGGGATGTAGGTGCCTTGATTTAATTTATATTTACCCAGTGTGTACTGTGTACCGCGCTCTGAATTGGACAGAGGATTGCACAGTTAAAGAGACAGACAAGTTCAATGGTCCTTTCTCAAACAGAGAGAAACAACAATAAAGAAAGAAAATAAAGTTTCAAAACTGTGATAAAATTAAACAAGGGGATGTGATTGCTGTAGTCCGGCTTTGGAATATCTGCCGGGGGCCCATGTGTTAGAGCGTTGGTCCTCAGCCTGGTGCTCTGGAAGGTGGAGGAAACTTTAGGAGTCGGGGCCTTGTTGGGGGAAGCCAGGTCATTGAGGGCAAGTCCTTGTCGGGGGCGGGGCCTCTGCCCCTGCCTATCACTCTTCCATCCTCAGGTGTTCCGCCTCACCTTGGGCCCCAAAGCCATCAACCATGGACTCAAACCTCTGAAACTAAGAGTTGACGTAAACCTTTCCTCTGCAAAATGCATCTTAGAAATTGTCACAGTGATGGCAAGATGACTAATATAGTGACAGAGATTGAAAACATTAAATGGGGAATTAGGGAAATACTTTCTAGGGGGATGACTTTGGCCAGAAACCTCAGTTTTGAGAGGGAGTCAGCTCTCTGAAACTGGGGTGTCATTGAGTGGGGAATGTTTTTGTGTGGAATAACCAACAAGACCGAGGCAGAAAAGTCTGTGGGTGTATGAATTCGGCAAGCCTCGCTAATCAAACGGATTACTTTCTGACATAAAAAGTTCAAAGAGACGATTTTCACATAGAGGTGATGGTGTGGTGTTATCGAGAGCAGGTCTCTGTGTTCTGTTGAGTGCTGCTTTGCAGACCTAGCTCATGAGAGCCAGCCATTACATTTTCAGGAATTTTCAAGTTGCTTATTAAACAGAGAGATTATTAAAATTCAACTTTTATGAATCAACAATCTATGTTAAAAACAAAGATAAAGGCCCTGAAAACTCATCACTTCCTGACCATTTTTCTGCATTTGGCTGATATCCATGGCCCTGAGGTTGTTTCTGTCCATTGGAACTGTGTGCTGGAAGTGCCCCTGTTGACCGCCCACTGCACATCTCCTCCGAAATTGATGTTGCGCGAGGTCACACTGTTGGCTTTCCGTTCTCTGTGGTGGGAACATGGAGACGAAGGAAACCAGCAAACACCACATGGGAGGGCATCCCTCTTGTCCCAGGAGAGCTGTTTGAATATGTCATGGCAAACTCTTGCTCTTGAGCTTTTTCTTTATGGCAGGTCTGTAAGAATCTCTGTTCTGACTTCCAGGAAGGGAAGGAAGGGAGAGTGTTGGGGGTGGGGATGGAGTGAGAAAGGGAGGTGGTTAAAGGTGACTCCTGAATCAGAAAAACCCAGACTTCAAGCCACTTCAAGCTGTGTGACGACTGGCAGAGGGGTTGGGGGTGTGAGTTGACAGGCAGCTGGGCGGCTGCCTGAGCTTGAGGAATGCAGGGGCCTGGGACCAGAGCCCAGGGAAGAGGAGGCTGCGGATGGAGACCCGGGAGGATGGAGAGGGGGGAGGAGCAAGGTGATCTGAGCGGACAGAATTTGTCACTTGCCCTTCTGTTTAGTACGCCACAGACCTCAATATACTTGGTTAAATCTTCTTCTACCACACAATTTCCAAGACACCAGCGCATTCTGTTCCTTATTCAATTCTTTGTCTAAAGGGAATTCACTTAATGACTTAGAATGTCTTAATATTATTTGGTTTTCAGTATTTACTATTCATGACCAACAACCAGGCCACATTTACTGGTGCTTCATGGGAAAAAGAAAGGGACAAGAGGTAATCTGGATAAAAGGGGAAATTGGAATTATCATCGGGGGAAAAATGGCTATTTTCAGGTTTTGATTAGGTATTTCATCTGGGAAGTATAAAGGAAAAAATTAGAAAATAGAAGACAAATTTGACACCTTAGCCGTAAGCTTCTGCATTAAAATAAGAGGAAAATAATGTTCATCTATCGAGGGAAATAGGTTACAAGCTGAAGCACGCAAGCCTCTTCGCACAATAAAATGTACTGCCCAAAAGGAATTAACGGAATTCTACTTATTTTCATTGAAATAAGGTTAGAGACTCCAGCTCTGGCAAAAACTTAGCAACTGAATGCCCAATTGAATTAATTGAACTTCCCTGGGAAGGAGAATTCTAGTTATTGCTTTTCTATTTTTCTAAACTTATTGCTATTAAATTACAATAGGCACTTAAAGCCCAGGCAACCATTGGCTGTGCCACTGGGATTCCCCGGGCCGCTCAGTCCAGGGTGAACTACCTAGGAGGAAAGGTCTCTGACTTAGCTACCTTCAGAAGTTGAAGAACCCATCAATTTTAGAGTTTTGAGTTTGGAAGAATGAAAATAAAAGAAAGACTTTAATGTGGAAAGCACGAGGTCTTTTTGTTTCAGGGTACATTTTTTCCCCCCTTTTCCGATAAGATTCCTGTAACAATCGGGAACTATCAAACCTGTCGGTGGAGCAAAGATAATTTCTAGCCTAGAAGAAGACTGGTCTTAAATGCACACCAGGGGAACGATGGGTCATCAAAAATCAGAGTGAAGGGAAAATGTAGCTCATCCCTTCCCAACCAGGAAGAGTGCCAGGTAGATTAAAGGGTCAGGTACTCCCCTACTTTTCAATGTGGTGTCAAAGTAGGGCAGACTCTCCACATGGGACAGGAAATATGCTGGAGTTGAGATTTTTTTCCCCTTGTCACCAACAAGTAGCCTGAAATAAATACTCTATTTTAAAAAGAAATTTGACTGCTATCTCCTGTTTGCTTTTTAAATTATCATTTCATTTTTATTTCATAGAGTTCAGCATTTTCTCTGCAAAGGCTACATTTCTGGTCAGAAAGAGAATCTTCGAGTGGGATCTAATAGTAAAGGACTGTTAGAGGAAGTCCTGTACATATCATTTCAGGTGCCAGAATTACAGATGATGTGTTAACCTGTGACATGCTATTCTGTTCTTGCATTTTTTGATAAGCCAGGAATTCTAAGAATAATATAAGTGTGAAAATCATAGACAAATTGTTTCCTGTGAGAGACTTTCCATCTACCTAGTTGCATTCTGAAGAGAATGAAGACCCCCCACAACTGCTGCCTCTTTGAAAAAAACCTCTGGACATTTCTCTTAAAAAATGATTGAATGCGTTCTGAATTTTTTTACATTACTTCCCCAAATAATTTATTGTATGTTTAAAATGTGTAAGCTATTCTCCCCAGCTCTTTACTGGCATTATCTTATTTAGTCTTCATCACAACTTTGCAAGATAGTAATAGTAGATTTCTTATAGATGAAGAAATTGGAGTTTGGAGAGATTTAGTTGTGCCACACAGCCAAGGAGCAGTAGAATTCCAAGAGAGGTCATTCTTTGAGTCCTTACAACTTATAGTTTTCCATCAAAAACCGTACGGATAGAATGGTAGTAAAAAGAGAGCTGTATGACAATAAATCCACCATGCCTTACCCCTTCCTATCTGAGCCGTTGGTTCACAAATTGACATGGCCAAGCGGTGAAAGATGTGGGACCAGACCCTGTATGGGTTTGTGTGCTGACCAGGGAGTGGACCCATGTAAGGAAGAAAGGGACTAGGAAACCCCAGAAAAATATTGGCCTGCATGGATTTTAATAGCCAAGCACTTTGAAAACTACCCAAAAACAATTTTAAAATGTCTGAGGAGGCAATGACTATGGGCAGGCAGGTGTGATCTATGTGTGCTGCTGTCTAAACATCTCAACACAGCTTATCACTCATTTCCAGATTCTAGAAGTCCTAGAAATCTCTGTTAAGAAAAGAGATGACTCCACCCAGTTTGGCTTTCCTACCATTTTAGAGGTTGTGCATAGTGAACTGGTTTGATCAGGGTTAAAAAATAAATGACTGTTGGGGGCTGTGCCATGTGGGCTGCGCCAGGATGGTGCCTGGCGGCCAGCCGGAGGTTGCTTTGATCACATCAGCAGTGAGGAGGTTGATTAACATAAGCACACTCAGGTGATTATCATTGGCCGTATTCAATTAAGTCCACGCACACAATGCTGCACAGGTGTTCCCGAGTGCTCCTGCTTGGGCCTGCTCATTTTAACCTTTGCCGAGATAGGGCAGCTGGCTCCTCACCTGATCTCAACTAGCATGGCCCCACCCTCCACCTCCTGGAGTGAATATAAGCGGGCAGAAGGCAAAAAGCAGCAGTAAGCAGAAGCGGCAGTAGGCAGCAGCTAGCAGAGAGAAGAAGCAGCTAGAAGAAGCAGCTAGCCCTCAGATAGATAGCACCTCGTTCACAGGATGCGGGATGCACCTCTAAGAAGAAGCAACAGAACTATAAGAAGAAATAGATCTCTGATAAGCATAGCAAGCCTCCCTTTCTCTAAAAACTTCCTGATAAGCAAAGTCTCTCTTTCTATAAGCAAAGCCTATCTTTCTCTCAAAGTTTCTCTTCCTCTAAGCAAAGTTTCTCTTCCTCTAAGCAAAGTCTCTCATCCTGATAAGCAAAGTTTCATCTAACCTCTAGGCAAAACCTATCTTTCTCTCAAAGTCTCTCTTCCTCTATAAATTAGTGAATATAGGAAAAGTAGTTTATTTCCAGGCCCCTCCAATAATTACCCACGCAATTGTTGCTGTGGGCGGTGACAAATGACATTCTTAAGAAAATTTTGTATGCTGTAATATATTCATTCTAAGAAGACTACAGGCTAGGCACTTTCCAATTGGGACTAGTGACCACAAGGGCAAACTGGGGTGGATGACTTAAGGAAATGGGCAGAGAACAGAGTGGATGAAGGATAACTTTGGCCTTGACCCTCAGGACCTTTGTGAACATAGATGCCATTTCTTGAGAATCATACCTCGGCACTGTAAGGTCTGGCTTTCCCCGGCAGGTCCCGCGCTAAGACATTGCCACGTTTTATTTTTGTGAATGGTCTAAGTTTTACATTCAGTCTACTTCTTGCATTTGAATATAGCTTTCCTCCAAGCAATGAAAAGTTCTTTACTCATACATGCAATAAAGTAAGAGGTTATTTATATTTACTATGGGAACTTGTTGGAACCTGCTTAAGTGAATTAGGCCTGATACAAATCAATAAAATTAGGCAAAAACAAAACCAAAAACCCCAAACTGACAGCTGAAAAATATTTTTTTATTAATATTAGTTTTATGAGTTCTACTGTAACATCACTGTACATATTTATGGAGTAATATATATATTTATTATGATTAACTGTAGATAATTCATAGCAGATAACAAACTTTTCAAAGAATAGTGGAGTTTTCCAAGGGAAAGCATTTGAAGAAAGAGCTGTGAGAATTCACAGAAGGAAATGGCTGTGGATCATTTAAGTCTCTGCAGCACGTTGCCCTCACTGGGAGAGATGCAATTAGTAAGACAGAAGTTCAGTGAGATGTTCTGCCCCCAGCAGATGGATTGGGGTGTTTGTGTAGCACAAAACCAGGAAACGGAGGAGTAACTATTTCATGAAATTGCAACATTTGGGAAAAATGTGGTCTTAAATATCAACCACAATATTAAGATGTCATAGTTTTTTCCTGTTAATTTTTGTGGAAAGTTTATCTTCTTTTAAACATAAATACCAAACTTCTAGTAACCCTGCAATAACATATTCTTTTTCCTTTTGTAGAGTTTCACCTAAATAATAAAAAGTTAATAGAGAAAAATGGAGAGAAATATCAAATAGTAATAAAGTTTTATTTTAAACAAGCACTTGGAATTTTACAAATCTAGTGAAAAAATTAAAAATCCATAATTTTGAAGCCAGCATTTTGAGTAAATTGTGACTGTGTCTGTTTTGCCATGTAGCAGAAATATTTTCTTATATGTTTGAGTATCAAATTGTATGGAAGTATCTTTGCAAACTATTGTGCCATTTTTAAAAACTAAACTGTTATAATTAAAAAGCAAAAAACAAAGTCATTAAATGAT
Source organism: Sciurus carolinensis (assembly GCF_902686445.1). Classification (NCBI taxonomy): domain Eukaryota; kingdom Metazoa; phylum Chordata; class Mammalia; order Rodentia; family Sciuridae; genus Sciurus; species Sciurus carolinensis. The sequence continues at coordinate 8,379,064 of NC_062222.1, forward strand.
GGTATTAGTTCATGTGCTGACATTTTTTCCTAGAAAAATCAATAACTTTGGAATAAAAAAAACCATAACAAAATTCTATAATTGTGAATATATTATTGGTAACTAATAAACTATGCTTTAAAAGCATAGTTAAAAGACCAGAATATGCTGTAATAGCTGTAGATTTGTGATACGTTAAACAATCTTCTAGCTTATTCTTTGGTGAACTATTTTTGGGATTAATTAATCAATGATTATTCAGATAAAATGCAATTGACTCTAACTTATTTTAAACCAGCGGCTTACACTGTACAGTTCAGAAAACTGGGCATTCACATTAGGGTGCACATAGTTCTGATCCAAAGTAAAACCCTGGAATTTCATAAACCTTTGCTTGACTGTGATGAGATCAAAAGTGTGATCAATCCCTGGGAAGAAAAATAAATGGGTCCACCATATTTTATTGACCACAATTCATTTCAGGCTTGGGCTGATGGGCTTTTCTTCCTAGAACACACAATCAAGTAGAAGAAAATAAATTTCTTTCTCTTGGGTAGGAAAATGGAAAATTAAAAAAAAAAAAGGCTTTTAGGTGAATAATAAGTAGAGTGTAATTCAAAGAGAAAAGGAATAAAAGTTTATGTGCTATTGACATTGTAGAGAAATTGCCTTAATACCACTAAAGTTTCTATATTCTTCTTTTGCATATATGTACACACAAATATAAAACTTATGCATATCATAAATATTCACAAGAGGTGTCTTTCAGTATTCTTTAAGAGGGTCTGTATATCTAGTGTCCTTTTCAGACATATTTGTGTGGCCCATTTGGGATGTGGTCAGTGTTACACTCACCTCGTAAAGTCAGGGTGGAGGAACACTTATTCTTGGATGGTATCCTGACTTTCTTCCAACTCCAAATATCCGCATGATGATCTCCTGCACTCCAGTGATTACTATAGGGTGCTGGCAAGTGAAGTTATAAGGGTCTTGGCACTAAAGATATTAAACCTTGGGATTTTTTTTTTTAAACTTTATCCCTACTTTTTGCTCAGGCTGAGTATAAAAATAGATTGCACTTAGGCAAAGAGCAGACCTTCCTCCGGCGTTCATCAGATCTGACAGCCCTCACGGGATGCATTGCCTGCAGTGTGTGGCTGAAATCTTGTCAGTCTCTTTTCCATGCTTCACACACCTGACTTCGTAGCTGGGGTTTTTCTCCAGAATGGTTGAACTACCCTTTGGAGTCATAGAGGGTAAAATTCCTGACCCATGTGGTCCTGCGTGCTTGTGCCTCCATTAGAGACAGTCACACTGAGCCATAATTTCCACTAACATTGTGTCTTGATGACGTGCAGGTTGACTTTTTCCTCTTAACAGACCTAGGGGAGGGGAGAAGAGAAGCAATTTGGGGTTTGATGAGGTGCCTTGCTGACACTGAGGCCTGGATTTCTAAAATGTCCTGAAGCTAAATTCAGAAGAAATGGAGTTGATTTTTGGTAGGTTCCTGCTGCCTTTTGAATGGCACTTTATCCGCTGCTATTGGTTTTGATAGGACTATTATATAACCTGTTATTATTAAGTTCTATAACCTTGGGCTGTTGGTGACTGTGAACTTTCTTCTGATAACTGGTTCAGATGCTTTTTTACTATTTTAGTCTTGGGGCAGACTCAGGATCATACTCTCTGTAATGTTCTGCTTTATCAATTTGTAATAATTGTCTGAATTGCAATTAAAATTTATTTGGACACGGAAGAGGCTTGCACATTCCTAAATGTCCAGTTAAGGCCATTTATTAATGATTAAAATGTCATGGGATGCCAAGAGCAAACAAGAAGAAGATGAATACCTCCTCTCTTGGTAACATTTTCTTCACCTTCCTGTCCTATCATATAGATTAATGTGTTGTTTTGGGAAAGGGCTGAAATTGGATAATACTCAGAAAGGCCGAGCTGAGGAGAAAAGGCTTTCTTGGAACCCATATGTCTTCATAAAGACATGTTGACTTTTGAGACATGCCAGAGTGTGGCATGGCCTGTTTTGTTGTGGCTCACAGACTGCAGAAAGACACCAGTGTCTCTAAGGTTGCTCCAGTCCAGAGCGACCTTTGCTTTTGTTACCCTAGACTAACAGCTACGCTGTATGCAGTGGTGACAGAGGAGTCACAATATGGTATGGAAAATCTAGTTGAAATAATAATGAACTGAACTGCGAATTAAAGCAAGTAATATAAGTACCAAGCAGAAAACACCCAGAGTCTTCTCGCCCAATCTGTGCAGTGTTTGGAGTAGGTGAGAGATGAGCAAGATCAAGGGTGAGAGAAGAATGGAGGAAATTTCCATTACATAGAAGGAAATGAGAGGGAGGGAGTATGAAAAATGGTGGAATGAGACAGACATCATTACCCTATGTACATATATGATTACACGAATGGTGTGAGTCTACGTGTACAACCATAGAAACGAAATGATGTACCCCATTTGTGTACAATGAATCAAAATGCAGTCTGTAAAAATAAAAAAAAAAATAAAAAGATCACAAGGTATGAGATGAAGCCAGACGGTGTCTGCTACAACTGAGGTAATGACGTTTTATACTATGAACTGGGAAATCTGACCACAATAGTGGAAAGAAAATCTGAATTAAATGAAGAGTCTAGTGGAAATAAAAAGAAATGAAGGAATCAAAATGACTAAAGCTGGCCTGGGTGAATTTTAGAGGGGAAACTATGGCTTGTATATTATGCTTCAAGTTTTCAGTGAATAAATAAATATTTAGGGCTAAAGCATGCCCATCTGAAAGGGGTTGGTGGCAAAAAGTGATAGATGCTTGTCATTTTAAAAAGCAAGAGGAGTAAATGCTACTTCAACTCAAGTTTGGCATTTTAGGTTTTTGGCACCCAGGGCACTTTGCCACTGAGCCACTTCCCCAATCCTTTTTATTTTAAATTTTGAGACAGAGTCTAGCTAAGTTGCAGAGGGTCTTGCTAAGTTGCTTGCTGAGGCTGGACTTGAACTTGGAATCCTCCTATCTTGACCTCCTGAGTCACTGGGATTATGGGTATGTGCCATCATGCCTGGCTTTAAACCAGCTTTTAAAATAAGGACATTTTTGTTTTGTGAAATTGGTGACCCAGTGTTAAGGCTCCCTAATTGCCCAGTGACAATTTAGTTTTCCCTCGTAGATGTTCTTTACTCTTGAAGAGAGTCGTGAGATGGATTGAGTTACACTGGCCTCATACGTAGGAACGCCTACGGGGGGGAACTTCCCTCTTGAGAGCAAGATGGGGTGTCTAAAACGCTTCTAGGAATCTCCCTTTCAGGTCATTTGAGACACAAGTGCATCGCATCACAAAACCACCCCATGAGGTTAAGAGTGGAATTGACGTGAAATCCACTAGGTGCCCTGAATTCCCTGGGCTCATGCATGAGAGACAACAAATAAACAAATTTGGAGTCTTTTGGAGGGGTTAGATTCTGCTGTGGTATCAAGCAGCTCTGATTCTCGGAGCCCAGAGCCTGCGGTGCTACTTCCCGCTAGCTGCTGCGCTTCACCGAGTCCTTGCTCCGGGAGCCAGGCTGGAGGAGCGCCTCCTGCTGGCAGCAGGGCTGGCCTGGGGGAACTACAATGGCTGTTTAAAAACAAACCTGATTTAGGCATAAACTACATGCAGTAAAATGCGCCAAGGCAAAGTATTAAGTGAAATGAGCTTTGATCAATGTCTGCTTCTGGGCGACGATTCCACAATCAAGGTACAGAAACTCTGCATCCACCCCTCTTGACGGTCTCAGGCTATCCCTCCCTCCACTCCCGCGGTTCCCCATGACAGACAGATTTGATTTTCGTTACGGATGCATTTGTCTGCTCTAGAAGTTCATATCAATGAAGTAACACAGAATGTTCTCCGTGTCTGGCTTCTTTCATTCAGCACAGATTTAGAAGCTCACCTGCTGTGGCAGGTATCCATCCTTGCTTCCGCTTTGAACTATATGTGCTGACTTGTGTCACAGTGCGCCGATGCATCCCATTCTGTTTAGCCCTTCATTCAACTTTGGGTAATTTCCTGTCTTTCCTGTTTTGAATAAAGTTGTTATGAATGTTTGTGTACAAGTCTTTGCATGAATGCATGCTTTCCTTTCTCTTGAGTAAGTCCAGTGGAATGACTGGGTCAATTTGGAAGAAACTGCCAGTTTTTCAAAGTGGTTTTATAACTACTTTCTCAGGCGGCACTGTGGTGCATGTTTGTAATCCCAGAGGCTCGGGAGGCTGAGGCAGGAGGATCTGAACTTCCAAGCCAGGCTCAGCAACTTAGTGAGACCGTCTCAAAATAAAAAATAAAAAGGGCTACATTCTCACTAGTGGTAAATGTGAGTTCATTTTTTTTCATATATTTTGCAAGTACTTCATATTCTCAGTCTTTTAAAAATCAACCACTCTAATGTATGTCTATTATCATGGTTTTAATTTGCATTTCTCTAATGACTAATGATTTTGAGCATCTCTTGTGCTTACTGCCATTCACATATCTTTTTTTATGTGAGGTGTCTGTTCAATCTTATCACTCATTTTCCCATTTTGTCTCAAGCACTTTTTGCTATGGTCAGAAATTGCATGGCATCCTGATTTAATTCTTTTAAATATTTTGAGACTGGTTTTATGGGCTATGTTTCCATTGAACATAGGAAGTATACTTGAAGAAAATTTTATTGTGCAGTTTAGGGCTGTGACAGTACAGAATGCCATATATAAGGCTAAAACACATACACACATGCACATCTACAGTTGGGTCACGTATGTTGGTAGTATTGTTTGAATCCTCTATCTTCACTGATTTTTGTGTAGATGATTATTCAATTCTGAGAAAGTGGTATTAAAATCCTTTACTCAATTCTGAGAAAGTAATATTGAAATCCTTTACTCTGATTATAACATCGCATATTTCTCCCTTCAATTCTGTCAAGTTATACTTTATTTTGAAACTTTGTTATTAGGAACACACATACTTATGGGTATGCTGTCTTCTATCGTGTCCTTTGGTCATTGTAAAGTGCCCCTCTGTATCCCTTACAAACACCTTGTCTTGAACTCCATCTCATCTACCCTGAGGACGGCCATTCCTGCCTACTGAGGCTTCCTACTTGCATTATCTATTTTTTCCATAGTTTAATTTCAATATATCTGTCTCTATTTTTGAAGTGTGTCTATTGTAGAAAGCATGCAAGCAGGTCTTTTCCCCCTCCATTCTGAAAGCCACTGCCTTTAATTGGAGTACTTCCCGAACTTTTCTTCCCCCAGAACTAGGATTGAACCACTGAGTTACATGCCTAGCCCTTTAAAAAAAAAAATTCACAAAGCCAGTCCTTGCACTAGTGATTCTCTTGCCTTGGCTTCCCGAGTGGCTGGGTTATAGATGCAAACCACTGCACACGACGGTTCCTTAACACTTAAGTAGTTATTGATGTGGTTGACTTAAGTCCATCTTATTTCTTATGTATTTGTTCTGAGTCTTTTGTTTGTTCTTTTATTATTCATTACCTATATACTGTTTGAATATATATTAGAATTTTATTAAATTTCATATGAGATTTTTAGATATTGCTTTGCAATTTTTAGGGATAGCTTTAAGAATTATATATATTCTTAACCTTTCATAGTATATTTGTAGTTAATATTTTAACCTTATTACCTAGTGTATAAAACTCCTGATCACAGAGATAATGTTCATACCCCTGTGACCATTGTCCTGTATGTTGCCAAAAGGTATTAGACTTCCATGTTATTAATCCCTAATACAATTGTGTGCTTTAAAATTTCAAATGCATTTAAAAGAGATTAAAAGCAAAATATAATTTATAGCTTCATATTCACCTAGATATTTATTATTTCCAGTGCTTTTCATTTCTTCTTGATGACCCAAGATTCCCTCTGGTACTGTTTCTTTTTAACCTAAAGAGCATCCTATAGCTTTTTTCGAGGAGAGTGTGATTTGATTCCTAGTAAGTCCTCAGTTTTATTTTACTGGAAAATGCCTTTATTTGTCCTTTATTCACTACAGAGATTTTTGAGGGGTGCATATATCTTTTATCACTTAAAAATGCTATTTCATTGTCTTCTGGCTTCTATTATTTTTGATTAAAAGTCCATAAAAATTGTTTCCTTATATATAATACGTTGATTTTCTCTGACTGCCTTCAAATTTTCTTATTTTTGTTTTTTCCTGTTTTCTCTGAATGAAGCTTGGTATGGTTTACTTTGCATGCATATAGTTCAATGGTCAGATGGCTTCTTGAACAGGTAAATTTAGGTTTTTCACCAAACTTAGAAATTGTCCGTCATTATGAGAATAGGCTTTCATTTCCATTTCTCACTCCTCTCTTGACTCCACTTGCATGCATGCCAGACTTTGTAAATAATTTCCTTGAAGTTCTATTTATTTTTCATTTTTCACTGTAATTTTCTTTCTATTGAATGTTTTCTCAAATATTATAATTGCTGTGATGTGGAAACTCTGGATTCTGTTACATTGCTCCAAAGATACTGGTATTTTTATTTCAGGAGAAGATAAGTTTCTTGTATTCAATCAGAAAATTCTAACATTTTTAGTAAGTTGCAGCCAAATCTCAGTCTTTTATTTTAGGTTTAATTATAAGCTGGGTTGAGTTTGTGTTGATCAGTCTTGCTTTAAATATTAGACAAAGACTTGGAAAGGGCTTATTCAGAGAACCTAGAGTTTCTCTTGCCTTCTCTCTGTCCCTGGGTTTCCCTCTTGCTTTCTATTGATAAGGTGGTTCCAGGCTCTGTCCTCTGGATTTTCAGGTCACTAAGAGTAGATTTCCTACCAGAGTTAACTGTCATGCTATGGTTGTGATAGGTACTCAGGGCTGGGCTATAATGATACAGAATCCACAGGGGCATTGTCTTTTCTTTGAAGATTTGACTCACTTAAAATTCATCAGCCTTTTTGGTTTGTTTTGCTGTTAATCCGGAGCTTTTGGATAATTTTTTTTAAGTGTTGTTGAGAGCTTACAGTTGGAGAGCAGGTCTTGTGGAAGCCTACTCCACCTTATCAGAATAAGAAATCTGCTCTGGCTTAAAGCTTCTGCCTGAAAGTGACAGAGTGACTTAAACTCCCATTTCTTTTCCTAAATCAAATCCCCTGGCCACCCATGTCTTAAAGATGGCCAGGATGGTGATTCTGCTGATGTGTCCAGCAGAGGAGAGGGCCTGCATGCTTTAATATAGTCTTGAAGTCTGTCCCATCTCAGAGGTATGGAAAGGAGGTATGAACCCTTTGAGTCACCGTGGTCAAGAGATCCAATCCTTGTGTCAGGCTTCAACTTTCTATAAACAGAACATATTCATGCACCGTTTGCATAATAAGATTGTACATTTTTGAGGAGATAAGTCTGAATATTTGGAGGAAGAATCAAAAGGCAGTTGACTGGCAACGAAAAGGTTGTTTTTATACTAATCTACAGATCCTATACTAAGCACTATCTTCTTATTCTTTGGTCTGCTGATAAAAGAAATATTTGATAAATATGAGAAATAATGATCCTGGAATGATTATAATAGTTATAAAATAAATTTTAATTAAAGTAGATCTATTCATAAGAACTTTATTTAGAATGGTCTCTCAAGAGACTTTAATTATGATATACATCAGATGTAATTTAGAAATTATTAGTTTAATTAAGTATAAAGGCCAAGTTTAATTATCTAATAGTTATTAAATAACTTATTTGGGCTTCCAAAGAATAATATAAATATTCTTCAGTAATTTATAAACTATGTTACATAATAATTATCCCCTAACAGGATATAATATGCAAAATCTAAATTAAAAATAAATGCCTTTATCAGATAAGTTTTCCAAACCTTAACATGTATGTCCATTTCAATCTTTCTAAATAAAAGTCTGTCTCACAATTTAAAACTCAGTCTGAATTTCTTAACTGAGGTTTTCATATTTTGCCAATGATACTGGCATGACATCAGACCTCATATTTTTATTGACATTTTATTTATGTGCAGTAAAATTCTATCTTTTTTTATCTGTCTTAGTTAATGAGGTTCTGTGAAGTATTTTGTCTCATTTTTTGTTCTTTTTTTCTGTTGAGTATATTTTTTGCTTAATGATTTCTAGGAATTCTTTGTATATTCTAAGCATTAACCATTTGCCAGCTATCCCTATTGTAATTATTTCTCATCACTGTGGCTTTTTATTTCACATTACTTATGCTCTTTGATGAACACATTTTATCATGTTACAGGGTCAATTTAAGTCAGTGTATTTTTTCCTTGGTAGAATGTTTTTATGTACAACAGTAATAAGATCTATTTTTTTAAGTTTTTTTTCTGAAACTTTTCCTAAGCATCTAACAATTTTTCTGCCTATTTTCTGTGACTAATATGCCGAGCTTTTATTCTTTGTTTTATTCTTTGTGGGTTTTGTGTAAGGGACCTATAGTTTTGCATTTGGGTAACCCATTATCTGAGTAACCTTTCTCCAATATTACATCCTTGCCTGCCGTGGACTTGGGGAACCAGCTTAGATGAACACCACGCTCTCATGAACCTTCTGTATGTGTTTTGGCTATACTGTTTTCTCTTTTTTAATTATTGGAAATTTTCTTGAGGGGAAATGTATCCCTTGGTATTTATGTTCTTGTCAGTACTTTCCCATTGACTGTGAGATGCGTTTGGTGACTTCCCAGGAATAGAAAGCAGCAGAGATTTTAGAGGGGCAGTGACTTCTGTCTGAGGCACTCCCCCTCCACCCACCGCTCAAGCAAAACTGCCTTGAGAGAAGCAACATCCCGCGTCTTTGTCAAGGAACGACAGTCTCCAGTCAGTAGCCAGTGAGGACCTGAGACCTGAGAACCCCCAGGCAAGTGAGCTTGGAAGCAGTTTCTCTTCCAGTTGAGCCTTGAGAGTACTCAGCTCTCAAACCATATCTTGATTCCAACCAGCTAGGCACCTTGAGCCTGGCGTACCAGATCTATCACCCTCAGGTTTCTGAGTAAAGAGATTATAAATGTTTGCTGTATTATGTTGCTAAAGATGGGGGAAATTTGTGATTCACCATGTATTACTAATACAACTCCTCTTTTTTTTATTTTCAATTATAAGCTTCATATTAAAAGTGACTTTCTTGGGAGAAGAAGAATAATTTGAGGGAAATGCAGGCTCTAAGGCTTTTATCAGACCTACTGAGTCAGTTTGCAGCTGAATTTCTCCAGGCAATTTGTGCACTAATTAAAGATAGTAGATGAATCGGACATAACTTTCTCATGTTTATATATATGAATATACTACCAGTGAAACTCCACATCATATGTAACCACAAAAATGGGGTCCTAATTAGAATGTTATGCTCCATGTATGTATAATGTCAAAATACACTCTATTGTCATATGTATATATAGAAGGAACAAATAAAAAAATTGGGGTAATAAAAAAAATTGAGATGTTCTGGGCTAGGAAGAATTATTCTATTCACCAGAGATAGTAGATAGTTACCAAAACTTGATTGCTCATAAATAAGTCAGGACTACTGATGATGAAGTTCCTCAGAAAAGAAGAATTAAGATTGGGCAAAAATATGCCCAACTATCATTAACTAGTAACCGTTAACTATAGCCATTAACTAGTAACCACACGGAACTGGAACTTTGAAATTTAAAGAAGCAATGGTGAATTCCTTACTTACATGAACTTTGACAAGATAAGTGACAGAGGAGCAAAACACAAGCAGATGATGCAGAGAACTGTTTGGGAAACTCCCTTTGCTTTCCTTGGAGATCTGAGAGATAGGAAAGGAAATAAGCATGGTACCACAGGCACATATGAAGGGGGATCTCCTCCCTGGTCTCTATTTATGCTCATAAATGCCAGGCATTTGCACCGTGCATAGATTTTGATTCTTGACTTGATTGAGTCTGCTTCCTGTTACCCTGATTGCCCAAGTTTTCAATAAGTCATGTTCCATTCTGTCAGGACCTCCAAGGCCCTACTCTCTGAGGATGCTTTGTCAATCTTATTCTTGATAGTAAACTAACGACTTTGAGGTCATCTTAATGCCTGCCTTTTCTTAGTTCAGAAAAACTGCCTACCGTGGTAATGTTTTCTTATGGGTGAACCACTTGCTTAAATACAGTTTTTAGAAAGTTGAGGTTTTATAACTAACACTTCAATGTCTATGAGTTTGAGAAAGAATATAATTATGTTTGAAATTAGATTAAGGTTCTTATAAAAATATGTTTTTAAGTGATTTATTGAAGAAATGTATGTCTCTTTATAGAGATTAAATTACTCCATACAGTGGAATACTTAGCACTGTTGAAGACATTAAATTAAAAAAATTATAAACTAGAATGCATGGCACTATTGATAGCATTGTATAACTATCAAGGACAACATATCATGATCTTAGTTTACGTCTCTTGTGGCATTATGGATGCTTTTATACTTGCCTCCATTATTGTTATGGTAGATTTCATACATAAAAGAAAGTATCATGTGACAAAACTATGAAGTTACTATACAGTCACACATACATTCTCTTTTGTGAGAAGTGCAGAGGTCTTAAGTAGCAGCCCAGTTGTGGCTTGTGTAACTTAGACCTTACCAATGTGGACAGGCAGGGGCTGTCCTCACTGGGTAGTCAACATCCCGGACGTGGCTCTGCTCTCCTGAGTTGCTGTGCTTGTGCCCATCATCACTTAGATGTCATGTCACCACACACAGCACTGAGACAAGATGGAAATGAAGACCCTGGACTTACTGGTTCACCACGAACCCTGTTATGGTTAATGTGAGGTGTCCCCCAAAAGCTCACATGTGAGACAATGCAAGAAAGTTCAGAGGTGAAATGATTGGACTGTGAGTCTTGACCTAATCTGTGTGTTGATCTCTGACAAGATCACCTGTGTGAAGATAGTGGGCAGGTGGAGTGGGCTGCAGGAGAGGGTCACTCGGGCGTGTCTTTGGGTCTATATTTTGTGAGGTGAGTTTAGTCTCTCTCTGCTTCTTGGTGGCCATGTCCTGACCTGCTTTCCTCCACCACACACTCCCACCATGATGGTCTGCCTCACCTTGAGCTCCAAGGAACAGAGCCAGCTGTTTATGAACTGCGACTTCTGACACCGTGAGCCCCTAAATAAACTTTTCCTCCTTTAAAGTTGTTCTTGTCACATCTTTTGGTCACAGCAGCAAAAAAGCTGACTAAAACACACCATTCCAGAGGGGCACCCTCCCTTGAGCACTGACGTCTTATTTTCCACAGTAAGGTGAATTCCTCAGGTAGAATCCACGCCCGTGGTAAAAAGTAATGGAACAGCAGAAACTCTATCCAGACGGCAGTACTGAGGCCTGGGAATGTCCACAGCGACAGGTAGATGGATTCGTCCTGGAGAAGCCTGCCTCGTAGAAGGGCAGGCTGAAGACAAAGGGGGTAAAGGACAGGCCGATGGAGACAGGTGGCCATAAATACAACTCTGCACTCGATATCACCTGGAGAGCAAATGGCTGTACCATCTAGCTGGATTGATCACTTGCTGTGGTATGGACATGTTTATATTTTAAACTGAATCCCCCCCCCCCCCCAATTCCTCTTCCTTGCTTTTTTACTAAGCTAGGGTATGTTAGTAGACATAAATTTTTAAATTTCATGTTTTGTGGGGGAGGTGTAAGAATATCAAGACATTTGTAACAAATGAAGTTAGATGAAGACCATTTGGAGATTTCAGACTTGATACTGGAGGCAAAAAATGATGTGATTTTTTGTGAGAATGTTTTTTGTTTTACTAGCCATCACACTAAGTGGGATCATTTTCAAAAAATACTTTTATGTAAGAAGAAGGATCCCAATGTTAGTTTCCAAAAGGAATTGAATTTGTTGGGTAATTTAAATTATTCCTTGGCTTATCAAAGTTCCAACCAATATTCAGACAATTTTCTACCTCATGGATTTAGTTGCAGGCAGAGAAATCCTCTTAGAATAAAAATTAAAAAAAAAAAAAAAAAAAAAACACAACAGAAACACTAACAGTCACAACCAAAGTACCCCCTGTCCTGGACACACGCATGTGGTCAGGCTCAGCAAATCAAAAGCAGCTATTCTGTATTTTGAAGCAAATGCTACTGTGCATCTGCACAAAGAGCAAGAAAACGAAAAAAAAAAAAACAAATGCAAAGAGATAAAAAACAAAAACTCAGGCAGACAAATGAAGACGAGTTTGTGAATACTGCAGCCAGCAGTTGTGTGTCTGCGGAAGTGTCCACAGAGGCGTCCAGGGCTGGCATCGTGGCAGAGATGATGTGCTCATGTCTGCAGCCTCCTTCAGTGCACCGCTCCTCCTAGGTTTTAAGGCTGTTTCTTCTTCTACTACTCTTTTAAAAGTTCTTCCTTTCCTTTTTTAAAAAGTCTTCTCTAACAGTAACAAAACCTATAAAATGATGCAAAATGTATTTCCTCTGCACAATTTGAAGATATAGATGCTTTTCTGAATAACCACAGTAGAATCATAAACTGATGAGGCTCACCTTGATATGCCACTGCTCTCTGATGCTTAGGCCCCACTTACCTTCCATCAGCTTCCCAGGGCTTTGAGGACAGAGAATACTATCTGGAGGAACACGTGGCCTTCGTTTCCCATTTCTCTTTAATTACCTTCAGTCTGGGACAATTCCTCTTCCTCTGTTTTTTTTTTTTCTTACATGATTTTGAGTCTTTTCAATAAAAGTTATTTGATAGAAATATTCCTCAGTGTTGAGTTGTCTGGTCTTTCTGTCCTTGTGATTATGATTAGTTTCAGGCCCTGCATATCCTAGTTGGCAGCACACCATTTCAATATATTCTATTACTGGTGAGGATAATTTTGATCAGTGGAATAAGGTGATTTATGCTAGGCCTTAGAAAGTTATTTTTACTTTTTGAAATAAATACTTAATAAAGGATTACTTTGAGAGAATGTTGGATATAGCAACTTGTCGCATACAAGGAAACCTCCATAAAACTGAGAGAATTGCTCAGCAGAAATCATGTAGACCAGAAGACAATGGGATGATAAAGTGAAAAAGGAGAAAATCTGCCAACAAAGAATACTATACCCAGCAAGAGCATCTTTCAGAACTAGAGAAGCGATAAAGACTATACCAGACAAATAAAAACAGAGTTCATTGCCGCTAGACCTTCCTTATAAGAATTGCTAATGGATGCCCTTCACCCTGAAATTAAAGGATGCTAATCACCAGCACGAAACTATGTGAAAGAATAAAGTTTACCAGTAAAGTAGGTATTCTGTCATTCATAGAATATTCTAAAAGTGTTATATAAATTATCTACTCGAGTATAAAAGTTAGATGCCAGAAGTATTTATAATGTGTAACTATAATAATTTATTAATGGGTATATAAAAAGGTGAAACTTGCATCTTCAATGACAAATTATGTGTGGAGATGGGGCATGTAAAAGTAGAGTATTTGCATGTAATTGGTTATCAGATTAAGGTGCTTTATGAAAACCTCTTGGTAAACACAAAATACGCACAAAACACAGAGACAGAGAAGGCAAAGCATTCCACCACCAGAAAAGAAAAAAAATACCAAATCACAGGGGAAGAGAGCAAGAGAGGCATAAAGAAACAAAGTTACAGAAGAACAGTTAGAAAGCTATGAATGAAGTGGCAATAATAAGGTCTCACCTAGTCATAATTACATTAAATATAAGTTGATTAAATTCCTCAATCAAAATCCATACAGTAGCTGAATGGATAAACAAACAAATAGACAAATCCCAAAAATGAAAGAAAACAAGATCCAGTTTTATCCTGCCTATAGGAGATTTACTTTAAAGACACATAAGTGGAAAGTGAAGGGTAAAAATTTCAAGTGTGCATGGTAACCAAAACAGTATGAGTGGCTACTCTTAAAACAGACTTTCAGACAGAAAGCATCGCAGAAGACAAAGGCCATTATATAATGATAAAGGTCAATTCAGACCAGGAAGATAGAATAATTACACATATATGTGCACCCAATACTGAATTCTCTAAAATGAATAAAGTAAATACAGATCTGAAGGGAGAAATAGATACCAATAAGATAATAGTAGAGGACTTCCATACTCCACTTCAACAAGGGATAAATCATGCAGACAGAAAATCAATAAGGAAACGTTGTCTTTAAACAATTCTTGACTTAAAGGAACTAACAGATACGCACAGAACATTTCACCCAACGGGAGCTAAATGCTCATTCTTCTCAGTGCCCAGGGAACATTCTTCAGGATAGCTCCTTGGTGGTTGGTAAAACACACAACAACAAATTTAAGAAGATTGAAGTCATATCAAGCATCTTTCATTACCACTGTGGTTGGAAACTAGTTATCAGTAACAGGAAGAAATTAGAAAATTTGCAAAAATGTGGAACCTGAATCATGCACTTATGAACATCCGATGAATAAAATAACTCAAAAAAGGAAATAAAAATATTTAGAATAAATGAAAATGGAAACACAAAATACCACAATTATTGGATACAGCAAAAGTAGTACTAAGGAAGAAGTTTTAGCAATACATGCCTATGTTAAGAATACATAATGGACTATTAGTGCCATAAGAGTAACAAATCTTTTTACTCTGGCAACGCAGAAGAACCTGTAAGACGCTTTGCTAAGTGAGAGGAGTCAGATACAGATGGACAAATATGACATGATCCCACTTACACATGAAATCCAGAGAAGTGAAAACAGTTGAACTCAGAAGTAGAGAGTAGAATAATGACTTCCCGGGGTTGCCGAATGAGGGAACTGGGGAGATGTTAGTCAAAGCACACGGAGTTCTGATTATGTAGAATGAGTAAGTTCAGGAGCTCTGCTATATGTCATGGTGACTACAGTTAATAACTCTATACTTAAAAACTTCAAGAATACATCTTAAGTATTCTCAACATACACACACCGCAAGCAATTATGTGAGATGAAGGATATGTTAATTAGCTTGATTATGGTAATCATTTCACAATGCATATGTATATCAAAACATCATGCTGTACAATTTAAATGTATACGACTTTTATTTGTCAATCATACCTCAATAAAACCGGAAAAAGAGAGAAACTCGCCAGCTATCTGCTCCCAATGCTCTAAAATTCACCTTGTGACTATTGTCTAAAAAGAAAGTCAATAAAAAAAATAAATATTTGAAGAAACGCTATTACATTAACGAAAGTACAAAGTCAAACAGAAAACTGTCCCCAGAAAAAATGTAGTACAAGAAAAAAGAAGGGAATGTTAAAAAATTAATCAAATTTGTGACTGTGGGACATGAGATAATATTCCATATGTAAAACCAGAACAAGTTACTACCAAAAAGCAGAGGAAGAAGGAAGGAAGGAAAGAAGAAAGGCCCCCCGCCTAGGGCTTTAACTGGAAGAGGGAGCACCAGCCTCCTGTTTTCTGATTGGCTAAACTTTTCTGGAATTCCTGTTGTTATAATCTCCATTCCATAGATGAGCAATGATCAATTTCTGCCCTCAAAGCATGCATCTAGTTTCTTTATACATTAATACCTTTTTAAAAAAACAGTTATAACTCGTACATAGAGACAATTGGCATATGGTGGTAAAAAAAAATGCAGGTTTTGGAACCTGGAATCTGACTTCTTGAGTTCAAATCCACACTCTATCAGCAGTACCTGTGTGAACTTGGCACGTTACTTATCCTCTAACTGTCTTTTTTTGATCATTTCTGCATCTATAAAATGGGATGATCATAGAATTGTTGTGAAGATTAAGCGGCAACATCAATATGCTAATGATGCTTAATATGTGATAAGTTCTCCTCTAGTATTATAACAATGTTAATTTACTTATGCATTTAGAGTATACCTCTGCTATAAATTTGTCCTCAATTTTAAAATTACGCAGTAGAAATTTCCAAAGATATATTATTATGGATATGAATACATATCAAAGTTCTAATATTTTATTCCTGCATAAATACCATTTTTAAAGATGGAGAGCAACAACACAGTAATCTAGCAAGAGAATCACTTCCCAGGGATGATAGGACTCAAATAGGAACAGGTTAAAAAAGCAGGCAAGAAATCAACACAGGTACAAACCACCATGATCAAGAAGAGATTCAGCTTTTTGCCCAAGTATTTGACATTAAGAGAGAGACAAATTCTCAGGCTTGGTTCACTTTGGTCATGTAGGTGAACATCAGAGGAGGGACAGTAATGAGGGAAAGGGTGGAAGAGAGGAAACTTCCTTGTGGAAAACCTGCCCTTCTGTCCCACACGTCTCCTTCTGGATACCCACAGCAGCACTGAGATGGGTTTTACTTTCCCACTCGTATAACTGAGGAAGTTTAAAGAATTTTCCCAATGACATAGCTTGTAGAGATCTGTGCTAAAGGTTTTGTTTGAACTCACCTTCCCAACTCCCAGCCCGGCAATATTTTCATCATACCAATACTTACATCCTTCTTTTCCTTGATTTCGACCCTCTTTTCCTTGATTACGTGAATCATCTCTCCTTCTTTCACAAACATATCCATGGGTAAGCTATACATTTTAATTTAATCTTCACAGAGCATTTAATCATTCTTTAAAATTTTTATTTTCCATGCAAAACAATGTAGGATAATAGTTGTATAGTTAATCATTATCGATGGAGTCAAAGAATTTGTAGTATTCTTTGCTATCCCTTGCTTGTTGGTTCATTTGAAACCAACTTTCTACTGTATTCAACTTTGAGTTAGAAAGTACTAGCTTTCAGCACTGTTTTGGGACTTCATCCTGGTGAAAAGTCATGCAATCTCTGTCCGCCTTTCTCTCTCACACACCCACCCCCATCCTTTCTGTTGACAAAAAATTTGAGACAAAAAACCAAGCATTTCTTTATATGCCAGTTTCAGTTCTTAAACCTGGGCTGTTGGCAAAAAAATAACATTAGAAGTAAATTGAAATTTCACTTGTTTTTATGTATCACCTCTCTCAAAAAACTTTGGTTTCTTATGGTTTCAAATAATCGTCATTTCCTTAAGGGAAGAATTGATCAGGTAGGAGGAAGAGAAGATATATTCCTCAATAACTTATAGTATTATTCTTTTACATTCTGAGTTTTCTATGGTGATTGTTAATTTGTCAGTCAAGTAAAAATTGTTGTTCATGTTTCTCTTTTGCATGTCAAAGTGCATTGCTAATTTATAAGCATCAAGCTATAGTAATCTGTTTTCCCACCTACACAGTGTCAATAAGATCTCATTTCTGGCCTTGCAAATGGAAAGCACAGCTTCACTAATTGGTTGGATGAAACTGCAGTTCTAATACCTCAAGGTATTCCATCAATTGCTTTTCATTTCATTAAAGGTCAAGAATATGTACACACATGCAAATGTGTTTTTCACGTTGGGAAAATAGATGGGTTAAAGTGATGCAGTAGTTAGAAATGTTGAATACTGGTAGTCTAGTAAGAAGTTGCTAGTAAATATTTCCTAATAACCTTCAAACAATGGCCATTATTAACAGGATTTAGTGATTAGTATCTTCATAATCCATTTATTATCTTTAATGCAACTGCTCATAGAAGAAATGGAAATTTTAGATAAAAAAGCTTTATGCATTTCAAGCATCTGTGTAGACAGGTGACAAATTCCATTTTTGTTTTCATTTCTTTTAATTTGATTTACTTAGTTGACTTTTATGTTGACATACGATCTTAATGTTTACCTGAAACTAATCAATGATAATCTTGCTGCATATTTGTAGCTAAGAAACAACCACTGTAGGAAGGGGTTATTGACTCTCAATAGTCACATTGCTTTAAAACTTCATTTATTAACGTGGAATTTCTGAAGTGATGGTGCAATACTGCGTGTTTGTCTCCTTTGGGGATTTGGTGCCGCATATTTCAACACATCAATTCGCATACTCAAAATCACAACTCCTTGGTAACAGATGCTTCTGCATCTTGAGTCCTGCAAAGACCAGTCCTCATGTTTCCAAGGCTGTGAATGTCATTACCTCTTCATTCAACTCCTCAGACGTGTCCCCCTACCTAAGGGTGCAGTGCCGTTCACAGTGCAAGGGACAGAGGCAAGACTCCTTCTTCGGCCCTACAGGCAATCAGTTCATACCCCAAAGCTCCCTGTTATTATCTGAACTTCTATATCTCATGCAGATGATAGTTCTACCAAAGCAGCAAGGCCTGTGTAAATGTGGAGCTCTAGAAACGAGCTTGATAACAGCTAGGAGCAGAGAGTTCCATACACTGTCATTAGCCTTTGCCATGAACTGAGATCTTGTGTTTAGAGGTGGCCAGGATTCTGCCTCAAAAGTTAAGCCCAGAACAATAATAAAATAATCTCTAAGTACAATTATAGCTGAAGTTGTAACACATCTCTGAAACTTAATGCCAGGTGTCTCAGTCAACGGGGGCTTCCCTAACAAAATATCATAAATGGATGACTTACCACAAACTCATTTGTTTTTCTCAGTTCCGGAAGGCAGGAAATCCAAGCTCCAGGTGCCCGTGGGTTTGCTGTCTGGAAAGAGCCCATTTTCTGGCTCACGGATGTTTGTCATTGCTCTGTGTCCTCACATAGCAGAAAGGGCAACACACCTCTCTGGGGCCCCTTTTAGAAATGCACTGATCCTATTCATAAAGGTTTTTCTCTCATGGTTTAAGCACCTGTCAGAGTCCCACATCCAAAAACACCACATTCAGGACCAGGTTTCAAGATAAGAATTTGGGGACAACACATTCAGTCTGTGGCACCAGGAAAAGATAGTTTTGCCCAATTTAATAGATTGTTTCTCTTTGTTCTTGCCTGCTTACCACCTACTCACAAAAGCTGGCCGACCTGACTTTCACATTTCCAGATTATCAAACTACATTCACATATGGGTGCCCCCCACTTCACCAAGCCGAATAAAGGATTTCTGCTGTCTTGGCGTCCTGTCTGAGCCAGCGGCGGAGCTCAGCCCAGCACCGTGAATTCTGGATCCCCTGCGTCCTCTTGGTTTCCTCTGCAAGGCACCCTCCTGATTTTCCTTCCACTTCTTGATCACTCATTCCCCATTTCCTTTGCTCGTCCTGCATCTAACTTTAGAGTTGTTCAGTTCTTCACGGTATTTCCAGGTCCATGTATACTGTGCCAGTGAAATTCCTATCTCTATGTAGATAACTCTGGAATTGATAACTCCCTTCCTTCCACCTGGTTCCCAAAAGGATTCTGACTGTCTGCTTGACATCCTTGCATCCGTGTCTCCTAGGTGTTTTAACTTTAATATATCTGCTATGGTCTGAATATTTCGTCCCTCCAGAATTCATGTGGGCAAACCTAATCCCCAACATGGTGGTATTTCTAGGTGGGGTCTATGGAGATGATTGTCATGAGGATGGGGCCCTCAAAGACGGGGTTAGAGTTGTTGTTAGAGTCCCAAGGAAACGTGTTTGTATCTTCCACCACGTGAGGACACAGCCAGGAGGTGTTATATTTGATGCAAAGAAAACCTTACCGGATCCACCGGCACTTGGATCTTGTACTTCCAACAACTGTAAGCAGTAAAGATCTGTTTTCTATAACCCGTCTAAGGCATTTTTTTTCTAGGAGTCTGAAAATGATACCAGTCTTGGAGATGAGGAATGGGTCATTGTTCCCCTGGTGTTGACAAAATGCTGAGGCAAGCGCAGAAAGCAAGTTTCATTTAAGAAAGTGATGGAGACAGACTTCTCCAAAGAGAAGGGGCTCTAGAGCCAGGAGTCAGTGACTTTTTTATAGATCCCCAACGCCTGCCTTCTCTTTCAGCTCCTTGCAGATGCCTAAGGGCAGGATGGAGCAGGAGGGGGTGGTGTGGGGGTGGGGAGTGAGTTGGGGGGTGGGGGGTGGTAATTGCTAGCAACTGAGCTGGGAAGTGTGTGGAGGTTAACTGTTGGCATCCCATTGTCTTCTTGATAACCAACCCTCACCCTCTCAACCCCCATCCTTCATTACCTGCACTCACTGCCTGACTTCCTTCTCCTGTCTGAGGAAAGTGACATATCCTGTCCACTCAGGCCCAGCAGGGATGCAGGCAGATTGTTTTTGGCAAAGAAAGCATGTGGAGGGTCAGCACAGTAAACTCACTTTATGGAATTATTCTCCTAACCTTGTGTTCCCAGCATTCTTATCTATCTGTCCCCTTACAAAAGGTCTAAGGGTATTCAGAACTTTCCGTGTCTTCCCCACACCTCCATCAAACACCTATCCTGTCCCTCACTCCGCCTCCACTGTCCAGTACATTGGGGGTTCCTGCATGTCAGATGCAGTACTCAGAGTCTCACCAAAGTCATGGGAAATAACAATGAATAAGATGGACGTGGTCCTAGCTCTCAAGAAATTCATATTTTAAGGGAGAGCAAAAACAAAATAGAGGCAAATAAAACAGTTATAGTTTACAATAATTTCAGGGAGAATTGGGAAATGGAGGAAATGGCTGATATTGAATATTTAAAAATAGAAAAGTTTCTTTATTCCTATTTTTTTTTTTAACCCCTGGCCTCTTTCCACCTTCCCTGGTTCTGTCTTAGGAGCACTGTTGAGTTCAGCCCAGCATACACAGCCAGCTCCCTCCTTCTGACCTTCCTCTGGGACATGCACTTGACCCCACTGAAAGAATCCTCATGATGTGCAAGTTTGGAAGCAGGTTATGTCCTGGGGAAAACCTGCTCTTGCCTACCCACTTCCTCCCCTGCTTTGAGATGCCTCCTGTCTGGAGGGAGCAGGGCTCTCCACAGCTCACCCCCCACTTTAATGGCACCCGCCTGCTTTCCCTGGATAACAGCTGCTCCCAGTGAGTTTGGAAAGGCTTTCAGACTTGTGGCTGTGATCTCAAAGACTTCAGCATCTAGAGCAGACATTGGCAAATACAGCTCGTGCTTTAGATTTGGTCCATGGCCTGTTTTTGTATTTTAAAGTTTGCATGAAAAACAAAGATGAATATGACACTGAGCTACTCCATGCCTTGCAAAGCCAGAAATATTTACTGTCTGGCCCTTTACCAAAAAAAAAAAAAAAAAAAAAAAAAAAAGTTTTTTGATTCTAAAAATGGAGCCAGGAATCTTGAAAAATATAAACGGGTGATAAAATTTTAGAAGAATAAAATACATATGTATAAATTTGGCTTCTGCAAACCAAGGTGGAGATTTTGAATTGGAGATGTTTATTGAATATAGACTTTGGTCATCTTTGACTTTGCAGCTTTCAAAACATTATCTGCTAATGCAGCCAATTTTTATAGATATGTAGTTAGCTTTTAACACCTGAAGGGAGTTCAAATGAACCTTAAATTACATGGAATTGGTTATGTTTTAAAGGTCACAATACTTAGAAGTAGATTATTTTTGTTGGGAGATGGTTGTTTAAATAGAGGGAGAGACCTGGTCCTCTTCCAGGGTCTGGAGGTCAGCAACATGCTTGGTCCTCAGCAAAGGAGTGGGGCTCAAACACAGGCGTGGGGGTGAAAGTCCACAGGGCACAGCTATGTCTGGCAGGATGTGCACCCAGGGAAGCTGCAGGCCATGGGCAGGGGCAACCACCTGGTGGCCTAGATGAGGTGTGGCGCCTCCTGGCTGTGGCAACTGGTGAAGTACACAACACCTCAGCAAAGGGCCGCCCTTACCAGGATAGGGCTCTGTGCAGCAGGGCTGCTGCAGCCTGGCCTACATGAACACTGGGGTTGCCCCTGAACCTCAGAGGGGCTGGAGAGGCCATGGTAAACAGCACCTCTGAGGCACAGATTCAGTTCAGGAGAAGAATCTTTCCGGGACGGCTTCTATGTCATTAGTGTCCTGAACAATGTTTGCCAGGTGTACTGTGTTTCTCCACTAGGTCTGTAGTGGAAGATTTAAACTCAAAGGCAACTGTGTTCTACTGGATGTGAGGCTGTGCGCTTAAACTGCTGGTTTCTGTTTAGGTAGAAGCTGTGGATCAGTTGCTTCAAATATTGTGCTTCTTTGTGTCTGATCTGTCTTCGGAAAGCGGGCAGAACTGTGAAGAGCCTGACCTTGAACTCGTGGTTTTTCCCAATTTTAAGAGACATGCATTCTCATGTTAGCACTAGAATTGACAACTACATTGAAAGAGAAGCCTCTCATTGGTGCCAGATGCCATGGGTCTAAGCAATTCCATTGTGAATGGCAGTAGGGATTGTCCCAGGGCCTTGGACCAAAGTTGCTTGCTCCTGGGAAATTGCAGATTACTTCACAAGACGGAACTCCCAGTTAGGTCAGGAGGTCCTATAAAAAGTCCTTGAAACGAAGATGCCTAAGATGCATTGGTTGAGGAAGAGAGGCAATCAGGTAAGATGTGGTGAGTCTGGGGCTCACTGCAAATTTCCAGACCTCAAAGGAATGCACAAATTATCGCTTAATCCTACCACACCCACTCCCTGCCGCAACACACACGTTTTGAACAGATGTTTGTTTCCAGAACTTGGTGGAGATATGGTGCTGTTATGTTTTGATGTGAGGTGTCCCCCAAAAGCTCACATGTGAGACAATGCAGGAAGGTTCAGAGAAATGATTGGGTTGTAATCAGTGAATTAATCCCTAATGGGATTAATTGAAGTGGTAGGGTGTGGCTGGGGGAGATTGGAATAGGGGTGTGGTTTGGGGGTATATATTTTCTAGCTGGAGAGTGGACAGACTGTCTCTCTCTCTCTGCTTCCTGATGATGTGAACTACTTCCCTCTGCTCTTCTGCCATGATGTTCTGCCTCACCTGGAGCCCCAAGGAATGGAGCTGGCTTTCTATGGATTAAGAGCTCTGAAAGCCCTCAAATAAAGCTTCCCTCCTCTGTAATTGTGCTGGTCAGATCATTTAGTCACAGCAGTGATAAAGCTGACTAAAACAGTGCCCAAATTAACCTTTTGTGGTGACTTTTCCAGGCCATGGATTTTGAGTCATAGTCTCTTGGTGAGATTGAATCCGAGATATTCTTTTCTTTCTCTATGTTTCTGAATCTCTCAATCTCTCTCTCCCTCCCCCTACCCCCCCTTTCCCAGATAACAGTGAGTTTCTGATCATTTTTGGCAATATTAAACCTGAGGTCAGAGATTAATATTCTGACTGCAATAATTATCTGAAGATTTCAGGATTTGTTTTTATTTCATTTTGTGGCTATGGAATTCCATTAACTCTCTAACTGTAAATTACAGATTCAAGAGAATCTTGGTTGGGAGCTACTTTGACTTTTGTGTTCTTTCTCCGACAAAGTTCTTGCTGGACCAAATTTTAGTCAAGCTCCTGAACTTTCTCCTAGGCCTAATTGTGCACTTGCTTGTAAAATCCAGTTTTAGCAAAGAACCCTGCTAAGACAGTTAAGCAAGAACCTCCCACCCCTGACAATTGATCACCCTTATCCAGTCACCCTTGACATCTGACCCAGTTCCTCCTTCTCCATCATCTCCCAGGGGATTTCTGGTCATGCTGGCCTGTCTTTGTCAAGAATTCTCTTAGGTTGTTTTAGGTGGAAACTTCTTGACCCCTGACATTTCCTCATGGAAATTTTCTTTCCACTGACCTCTCCCCACCAGCTCCTTGGCTGTAGATTTCCATTTTTCATTGCTGTATTTGGAATTGAACCCATTTCTTTCTCCCCTGAAGCAAAATCCTGGTGAGTGCTTCCTATACCTATTGAGATGATCCAGAATAAAGTTTTCCTTATTATGTTTTCACAAATATCATTGAATATATTTTTCTTTAACACTCCTATTCTCAAGGCAACCTACATCCACACAGGCATCTCCTGTTGGAGACTAGGCAGAACAGGAAAGTGGAAAGCATGAATTCTGGATTTTAATTTTTCTCAACTTTATGAACAAAGACAACAGACTTTGATTTGAAATGTTTACCATAGAGATGTTCTCTGTTTGTTTTTCTTTGCTGAGTGATAGGATATGCCACCATGCCGGGATCCCTTGACTCAGTTTGATGCCCGTCTTGAGAGAAGCAGATTGACATGTGAAATTCAGTGATATCCCAAACACTCCCATTTTAGAGGGAACTCCTGGTTTATTCAATGACTATCTCTGTATCTAAGTTAGTTTTCCATTTCTTCTTCCTCTTTCCAGCATGAACTCTTTTTCTATCTATTTTTTTTTTTATCCTGTGAGCCCAGATTGCATTGAACATATGTTTTGTCATATTTTAAACTGTATGGGTGTATCATGATATTTTACAAACAATATTACTCAAAATGAAAGTATTTCCAACATAGTCTTTACAATACCAAGAGAAAACTAATTTTTTAAACATAATTCTGAATATTTCATCTTTATTTTTTAAAAAATCGTGTAATGGTATCTCTGTAGTCTTTAAATAAAAGCCATATTCCTTAAGAAACATGCAAAATCTGCTCTCTGTCTGTTCCTCCAAACTTGACCTTTACACATTTCCCTTCATCCTCTAATTTCTGGCCATACCGGCGTCCTTTTGGTTGCTGGTTCCCCGTGTGATTCCGGCTTGGACTTGGGCTTGCCTGGAGCTCTTCCTGGGTGCTGGGTGTGCACTGGTCCTCTCATGGAGGGCTTGCTTACAGCTTCCACCACAGTTTGCAAGTACATGCTTCTGCTGGCACTGGCTTCCCTAGTATTAGTCTCTTCCAGTATGTTGCAAGTTACTTGAGGACAGGAACCTGTTTACTCATATCTTAAAAGTTAGAGCCCTATACTGAACACATAGAAGGACTCAAGACATTCTGGTGAATGAATGAATGCATTGTGGGAACATGGAGACTTGTAATTGATAACCAGTACATTTCTTCAAGATTCAAACGAAGAGAATCTGAGGGAAACTTGTATGTCTAGGTTCAAAGTTTTCCTAGAGAACCGCGTGGTCTCTGAGATGTCTAATAGCAATAATTACCAAAAGCGTGCTTTGGATTTCTGCTTTGCTTTATTGTACTTCTGAGTCATATGCAAACAAACTGGCATAGTGTCAGATGCTTAAGGATCAGTAAATCAGTAAATGTTGATTGGAGATATTGAGAAATGTTTAAAAAAGTCTTTGATAAAGTAGTATTTCTGTTATGCTCTTACTTAAGCGTAGGCTCTAGTGTTACAATGATTCTTCTTTTTCCTTCTCCAGTTTTTTTTTCTTTCTTTTTCTTTCTTTTTTTTTTTTTTTTGGTTAAATAACATATCCCAGCTCTCTTGTCTGAGTACAAAATTTCCCAAGGGCATGAAATTGCATTTAAATTCAACCTAGTTTTTATATTTCAGAATGATTCCTAGAAAGGAGGAAAAAGAAACACTTAAAGTAGAGGAATTACACAGAGTATATTGACTGTACTTAGCCATCATCAGAGCTGGAGAAAAATGCTTTTTACTATGAATTCTAACATTTGCAAGAAGCCACTTAAGTCAGAGCACGGGTTCCTGCATATTTTCAAAGGGAATCTCTTTCCAGTCAGAAGCAGACTTTTTTTCTGGCAATGTGCAATTACCTTCCACTTACCCAACTGCCACTCTCAAGTGCTATCCTGCTGCCCAGTCCCCAATACTCGGATCAAGTTCAGACCTCTCGCCACGTCCATGATCTAATTAAACGGAACAGCCTCGTTGTATCACAAAGGTACTTTTCTCCAATATTGCAACATATTAGTAATAGTCATGAATGTTTACATTTCCTTGAACATATTTTAGGGAACTTGCCTGGTGGTAAATCATTTAAATGACATTTTCTGTCATTTAGTTTCTCAGAATTGCACTGTTAAATTAGCAAAGAACCTCGGCTACTCAAATATTGTTTGAAACACACACACACCCATTAATTTTATTATTTTTTAAATTATAATCCTCTCGTGCCTGTTCCTTTTAGTTGTTTAAAATCAATTCCTATGCCGTTTACCCATTTTTACGTGTAAGCACTGAGAAATATTGGTGACCTATAAATAAAGGGGAATGGAAAGAGATTTTCAGGAAGAGTCTCACTGAATTCTTTGAATCCTTTCTTACATCAAAATCACCATGATCTATCATCAAAAATATTTCACGGTCAGTTAGGAAACAGCTTTGTTATGGGTTTCTCCTTTTGCTTCCTTCTTTTACTTCTTTGTTAACAAAAATAACTGAATTTGCAAAAAAAATTTTTATAATTATTAGAGTTACATTATAAGACACATATAATTTATTTACATTTAATTATATGTTACTTTTTACTTAGAGGCAACATTTTAATCTGACATATTCAGAAATCAGAAATGTTCTTCATTTAACTATGCCTTAACCAATATAATAGTTTGGATAAATGGCTTTTCTATTAGCAAACACATCAGACATACTTTTGTAAAAACCTTGGGATTTTAGATTTAAGTCATTCAATTTTGGAAAATGTCTGTCAAGAAACTTATTTGGCAAACCCAGTTCTTTTTGATTTGACCAGTCAGCCAAATCAGACTTAGACACTGTCAGAAAAAGTTTGGTTTATTTTTCAATTCAATAAAGGTGTTAATATATTTCACTATGACAACCATCTCACTTCAGAATTTAAAGAATGGATCCTTAAAGAGTTTGGTTGCTAAGTGAAATAAGGCATGTCACCTTCAATATTTGTTACTGATAATTTCTTTGCTAGCATGAAGTTTGGCATCAAGAAGATTGCATTTTTGACAACAGTAAAGAGGAAGGGGAGGTGAAGCAGTAAATGAAAATATTTAATTAATTCTACTCCTATGCAGTATGGCTACAAAGAGAACACTCCAACCCATGGTTTTCTAAAGACACAGGCCCTGTGGAGGTTATCTTGTTATGGTTTGGATATGAGGCGTCCCCCAAAACTCCATTAATGTAGGAGTATTCAGAGGCGAGATGCCTGGATTGTGAGAGCTGTCGCCTAATCAGCCCAACCTAGTTTGAGCGAACTGACTGGGTGGTAACTGTAGGCTGGTGAGGCATGGCTGGTGGAGATGGCTCACTGGGGACATGCCCAGGGAGGGTTCATCTTCCTGGTGATCTCCTCCCTCTCCTTCTTTCCTGCTTCCTGGCTGCCATGAATGAAGCTGTGCTTTTCCACCAGGCCCTTCCACCATGATGTGTTCCTCACCTGCAGCCCAGAGTAATAGCGTTGTCCGCCATGGGCTGAACCTTTGAAACCATGAGCCAAAATAGACATTTCCTCCTCTAAGTTGTCCTTGTCAGGTATTTTGGTCACAGCCACACAAAGTTGACTCACACAAGTATCTTTATTAAAAAAACTTAAAGGTGGATACTAATATTTCCTTTTTTTTTTTTTTTTTGTATATCAAGAGACTTAGACTTGAGCAAAGCATTTAAAAATAGATGTAAAGTGAAAGAGGGGAAGGATGGAATGGTGTCAGTGTTGTGATGGCAGATGTTTCACTGTCTGATAAAGGCATGTGTGCATACACTTAAGTAAGTTCATTGTGAAGTTCACTGATGTAAGGGATATGTAGCACAACATTTAAAAATAGAAAATACCCAATACAAAGGATGCATAGTGCACAATATGCAAATCATAAAACATGTAATTCTCTTTATTATAAGTTCCACGGAGGGAATTGATTCTCATAGGATGGTTTTGTTGATTTTTGCCAAACTCTTGCATTCATGGCCAATCCTTATGGCAACTGATGAATGAGTGTACTTCTGACATGCATGTTGATTGATAATTTGTTTACAGTAACAAGAAATATGAATGTGAAACAACAAAGACATATGTTGAAAATGACTCTTTGGTCAATGATATGAGTGATTTCTTTGCTGAAACAGAATACGGTTTTCAAATCCTGGAGGAATATTTCCTTGTTTATTTATTTTTTTGGAAAATGCACTATGTAATGAATACTTAAATTTAATCTGATTATTAATATTTTCTATTTCACTTTTTAAATGTAGCCAGTTAATAGACAATAAGCCAAGCCCTCCTTTGTGGTATCTGTTGACTTCATTGTTGATGCCAAGCTGCCAAGGGGATGTCACTGTGTGGATGAAGAACTGGGAAAGAGACGTGCCATGGAGCACCAATGTAGAATATTTCCAGTTAACAGATGCAAATAATCTCCAATCCATAGATAATAGCAAAGTGGTGAAATTATTGGCAAGTAGTGAGTCTTGGGTATTTTTTTTCTAATTTTCATTTTTAATGCCATGTATTTAATTATAATTTTATATAATTTCTATTAATAGTTGTGTTTAATGATTGGTTTGCAAAATTTCTGGAAATTTAACAACTGTTTTTCGCTAGCCAGTGTGAACTATTCCTGCCCACCACTGGGTAGAAGGTAAGAGAAACATATATACGGGCCTGAAAGAATCAAGTTTATTGAAGAACTAAAAAGGATGCAGTTAATGGAAATACATTCTGTGCTCTTGGCTGAAAGGAAACCGAGTTGGTGGCAAGAACACTGAGTTATTGAATAGGAAGATCAAAGTTTCCAAAAATCAGACTATACATTCAATGGGTGTCCTATTGAAAATCCCAATGCTAGCTCTTCTGAAACATGATTTTAAAATTCATTTAGAAGAATAATTTTAGCCAGAGAACCTAAAATTGAAAAAGAACATTATGGGAAAAATTGCTTTACAAATTTTCCATTATTTTGTCAATGTTGTCCTACACACTATAGTCAAGAGGGGAAATTTTCTGTGTTTTGATGACTGCTTTGGTATACAGAGATATATGGAAATCATAAGCAGCTCAGTTCATAGGAATTTTGTAACTCTTATACACATAGTGGATGTGGGGAAAGAAGGGACTAAATGATAGCGATGCTGAGTCCAAAGGAGGCACATTGATTAAGGAAGCAGATTTGAGTTGATAAACAGATCCATAGTATGTGGGAACTTTGTCCATAATTGCAGTGATTTAAACTAGAGAACCAGTCTGTGAAATACTTCTGTCTAAAGTTGTATCCCCGGCTTAGTACCATATATAAAAAATTGAATGTTGATTGCATATTAAAGTGTGTAAAAATTTAAAAGCAAAAAAGTACAAGAAAATAATTTTTATAAACAAGGATAGAGGAGAGGAAGTATTTCGTAATTAAATTGTCAAGGAAATTACTGATATGGCTGTCTGTATAAAAGTTTAAAATTGCTTTAAATAAACGGCATCAAAATATAAAAGATGAGTATTTCTGGAAGAATTACCATTTGCTAAATATAATCCAGGCAAAGGTTTTTATTTGCTGTTGTTTTGGAGTTTGTTTTTTGTTTTGCTTTTGTATCTTGGTCAAAAATTCTCTGATATGTTATTTGGTAAGTGAAAAAAGCAAGTTTTGACAGTGTCAACTGCATAAATATCAAATATTTCATAAATAAAGAATGTTAAGCTATAACATAAGCTATAACCTTTCTACTGGATGTGGTGATGAAGGGAAATTTCACTTTTTACTCTACCTAGTTCTATATGTATATATTTTATTGTAAGAAGTATTCATGTATTACTTTAGTAATTAAAAAAATAAATCCCACATCATAAAATTATTGCTGTCTGGATTGCTTTGCTGCCAGCCTCTCATTCTTGCTAAGATGCTGAGTTCTTCCACCTGCAGGTTGCATTTGGAATAGGATCTGGAACTATTTTGGTTAAGGCAGGTCGTGTTTAGGCATTTCCATTCACCAGCAACTCGTCCAATACCCACTGAGCCACTCCAAGCCCATGTGCTTCCTGATTTCATATAATTTTACCTTGATCAACTTCCTTTAGCAGGCCAGTTTCCTGTCACTCTAGATCTCTACCCCTAAGTCCACTGTGCTGGAACATCTTACCTGAGTGCCCTAGGAGTGGAACAGGGATCGGATTGGCTTTACCCCAGTTGCATTCATTCCATGACTGAGTTCAACTACCAGGATGACTAAGTTCAACTACTAGCCTTGTGTGCATCCGTGAAGTGGCACCATCTTGCTTTGCATCTTGAGAGGCTTTATAGACTTCCTTCCCATTGGGATGGTCAGAAAGTTTAGAGTATTTATTCCTCTGCTTGTTTCTCTCCACAGAGTCAGAGCTTTTTCTAGAAGCTCTCTCCTGGAGCTACAAGTTTTCCTGGTTCCTGGGAACTATCCTTTATTCCTTCAAGCTCAGAGAAAGAAGCTGTTGCCTGTGTGGGGAGTCAACCATCCTGGTGAGTTTTTCCCGAAGCCTGTGCTAACTGATTCCTCACTGAAGTCTCTTTGGCCGTGTGTGTGTGTCACCGGTGTCCTGCCAGCACTTGATTACAGGGTATTGCTACCATGCGTCCAGCTCCAGCACAAGCACCTTAGGGTCTGGCAACAAAGGTAGCGGGAGCACCAACCCTTGACTTTGAAGTTTAAGATCTCTGCCTGTTAAACTATAGGCAATGACTGAATAATTCAGCGCAGGTCATACAATGAATCTTCTCTAATCACCAATCATTGCAGAAACAAGGGGCATTTGATCTTTCTTTAGCTTTTGGTTAAAGAAGAAATAGGATTTTAGAATTTATATCAATGCTGGTAAAATGAGCAGTAAAACTAATTACATATGCTTCAAAATAGTATTAATCTGAACTTGAATACTCTTAGGATCATGCTTACTCTATTCAGCCTCATGTTTTCAATTTCATTTATTTTTAATCATTGTATTCCCCACAAAATTGATAGGCCACACTGCCTTTGTGTCTTCTCTCAATAGACAGTCATTTCATTTCTTTTCAGGGACGTTTGTGGTGGTATGTTGCCCACTCCTATGTTCAACTGATGCTCTGTTTAACAATCTGAATAAAAGGCAAACTGATGTCACCAGAGCTGTGATGCGGTCCTCCCTTTAGTAGTATATTTCTATTCAGAAATATGTTCTGAGTATCTGTTGTACACAGGACACTGTTGTAGGTACAAGGTTTTCATGTAGCAGAAATTCATGGCCAAGGTAGTTTTCATTGCAAGGTGAAACCACTGAGTTTTCATTGGCAAAAAACTAAAACCAAAAGAGCTGACATCGGAGGGAAGAGTCTCTGAGACTTGTCTTTTTAGTGTGGTACTGGGGATCGAACTCAGGGCCTTGTGCTTGCGAGGCAAGCACTCTACCAACTGAGATATCTCCCCAGCCCTCAAAGCACATTCTTATTATGCAGTTTCTATGGAAAAATGCATTCCAAGAATTAACCAGCTTCTAAGTGTACGCTTGGCTTTCAATCTGTTTAAATTGAAAACTGTTTCTCTGTGACCCCTTTTAACATCTAGAAGAAGATGTTCTGAAAGCTTATAAATCAAGGTTAACAATCAGAACTATTAAAAAAAGGTAATTTAATCCTTGCTTTAAGTCATTTTCGACATTTCTCTTTCCTTTCAAATGATAAAGGAAAAACAAATGGAGGCCTAGAAATTAATTAACTACAGACTCTCACACCAAACAAGTCCTAATCATTTTCCTAAATTTCAAATCAGAAAGAAATAATAATGGTAAATGGTGTCTATGGAGTAATAAGGTGAAAACTGCCATGGGGATGGATGCTTCCAGAATTTTCCTGAGGGATCTGCTGGCAGCTCTGCCGTCCGTGATGAGGCCACTCATTGTTCCATAGGAGGAGAGCGTCAGTTCTCAGAAGCACTAACCATCTGTCTTGAAATACACCAACTGGTCACTCATAATGTAAAATTCCTTCCCAACTCCATAGTTGGGTGGCAGTGTCCCTTGTTAACTTAGCCAAGTAGAGAATCTCTGTTCTTGCAAAATGAGTCATTTATCAGCTCCTAATACAGTTTTGGCAGAAAATCCTAAATGTCATTCTTAAAATACAACAATGCATTTTTATTTAGTTCTTAAAACTTGTTCTTTGCTTTCTTTCACCTCTATTATCTTATTTTAAACGAAGAAGTTGTAGATCCTGGGGTAATTTAAGGTCTTCTTTGCACCCAGTTGATTTTCCTCTTCAAAGACCTCAGAAGACAGATGATGAAGTTCGAATCACTTTATTCTGGGGAAGAACAGCAGAACCATCTAATAAGTCTTTTTTCCATTTCTGAAAACTTCATCTTCCCAAAGGGGATGTTGTATATGGCCACTTGGTCCACCATATTTCCAGCATTTATCACTGTCATTTAGGAGCTCGCCTTCCATCCCTGCTGGGACATGTGTGCCTGTTCTTGAAAATGTCTCTTATTTTAGGTCAAAAGTGTGTTTGTTTCCGTTTGCTTCTCAGCTGACCTGCATATAGACTGGCTGTGGTTTTTCAGCAGGACTTTATTCATGGGGTTCACCTTCCCACGATTGTGTTAGAAAACATCTCCTATTCATAAAAGCAGCTGCATTGAGGGAAGACTATAACTTTGAACTATGCTTTCAAACTCAGCTTTGAAAACATCAACCCTTTTTGGAACATTATTTACAATGAGTCAATACTTTTAAGACTATGTTCATAATGTCTTTGGTGGTAAATTATTGTGTTGGGTGATTCTTAGATTGTTTATAAACATTTGTGCATTTTTATAGGCACTGATAATCTCAGAAAGTATATGTTACAGATATCTAGTAATTTGATTTAAAGGTATTTTGGTCACAAAGTATAACTTCAATGTAGGAAAGAAATAAATCACTAGATTTTTGTTAGATGGTAAACCTACCTAGAAATTCCTCTGTAGTAGAAAACTGATTATCTTCCAAACATCTGTTTTATCCCCTTTGCACTTTTGAGTTATGGCAATGAAAGTTGTTACTGTCTACTGCCAGTGTGTAACTGATATACAATTTGGGCAAAATTAGCTTAGTCCTGATTGGTAATCCCATGCCTTTGGACATAGCAATTAGTTCAATCATGGACATGCTTGGTACTAAGCCAAAGAGTAAAAGGTGGTCTCCTAGCTAAATTCTACATCCAAGGATGGATCCATTAATATGTACTTGTGTTCTTTAGGTATGAGAGACAAATATGGTTTCCCCATCTTTGAATGTGATGAAGGAATGCATAGGTCCAGTGTCATGTAACCATCACAGATTGGCTACATCATGAATGATGCCACCCACCACTTTTGAAGTGTCCACTGAGCCTGCCACACCCAGTAATCCAGATTATAACAAAACTGCTGCCATCTTGTCAATGCAAGTACTGCTGGTCTCAGGACAAAGTTGGTATCAGAATGCAGCACAGGCAATTCTAAAACAAGGGAGTTGTTCCTGCAAACAAATATTTTTTAAATAATGACATTATTATATTTATGCTATTAAAGATGATATATTTAATATTATGTTCTCTTTCAATTTATCTCTGAAAAGTTAAAGAACTTGAAAGGGACCTAAATTTCAGGAAAAAATTTACCATCTGCAACTATTAAAGTTATTAAAAAATATCCCTAAATCTGGAAGAATCATGAAAAATAGTGAAGAGTTTAGACTCTGTGTTTTATTCTAATTAAAGATTTCGATTTTAGAGATTAATGCCATAATTTGGAGCCAATTAGCATTGTTCACTTTCTTCTTGTCTCCTTATATTTTTTTAATTTTGAAAAGCTCCACAATATTTATATCCTTTTCCGTACCACAGTCCCTGTGGTTTTGTTTTCGTTTCTACACTGGATGCCTCACTGCTCACCAACTTCGCCTTCCCAATATCCTCCAGTTCTGACTTATTTATCAGTACATTTTTGATTAGTTCCATGTCCTTATTGAGTACTATTTTTATCCAAGTGGGCACACAGTGTTATATTTTTATGTGAGTCATTGTAGAGATTACATGTCCCCAGTTGTATAATTAAATGACAACCAGATATTATAAAAAAACAAATTTTCAACAAATTGAGCCCAAGATCTAACTGACTTTTCTTAGTGATTCATAAATCAGGCAGCATCCCATCTATGACATCAGAAGGCACTATTCCAGGAGGGACAGAACTGTCAGTTTTGTAAGGTAACTTAAGCAGGACCAAGGAATTCACAAAGTGCAAAAGCAATTGCTTAGCATCAAGTTACTTTGGGTTACTTTTCTATACGGTTAAGACAGACGCTTCCATATATTGCTGGTCTGGGTTGACGGGGCCTTTTGGATTGGTTGCTGTGAATTTTCTGGTGTTTGGAAAACTGACCTGTTTTTAAGTTCAGTTTGGTCACATGGCATGAGTCATTCCAATCTGGTCTGGTCTGGTCTATGCAGCCTAGTGTAGGAACTGAGTTTGAAATGATGACCTCTTGTAAATTTTATTTAACAAAATACTTTGATTTGGCACACTTTTTCACTACTTTTAAAAATTTGTTCCTTTTAGTTATACATGACAGTTGAATCTATTTCGATATATTTATACAAGCATAGATATATTTATATAAGTAGATATATTTATTCTATACAAGCATAGAATATATCATATTCTAGTTAGGATCTCAGTCTCGTAGATATATGGTGTTGAGATTCACTGTGATTCATGTGTGTACATGGGAATTTAGTCAGATTCATTCCACTGTCTTTTCCATTCCTATCCCCACTCCCTTCCCACTTCTCTTTTTCTTGAAACTTCATAAATAGTACTTTAATTCCTACCTGAATTGAATACTATTAAAGAGGTTTGAGGCTGATTTAATTTCCCCCTCTTATAGATAACTTCTGTCTTTAGTTGAATGGTGGAAGATTTCTTTCTTTATTCTTGAATTTCTCTATTAGATTGTGATTTGTTTTCCTCTCCATCACTCCACGTCAAATTTTCCAGATAAACGTTTCTTTCAGTTTGCCCATCAGCGTCATTTCCCTATTATACATATTCTTTTTGTTTGTCTGTCTGTCTGTCTGTCTGTCAGGTGTCTTTGCTTAAGTAACACAAATTACCTTTATGCTGTTTATTCCTTAGTTACCCTTCATATCCATCATCATAGCTCAGTTGTTTTAATCTCATTCTCTCTCTGTGATCATGTTGGTTGCCTTGAGCTTTGTAGACAACATTAATTTTATTTCATTTTAGCCATGTCTGTCCTGATTCCTGCTATTTATTTAGTTTGCCTGTTGTATCAGAAATTGTGTTTGGTTCCCAATTTATTTTCTTAGCTCTGACATAACCCCTGTCTTTTGTTTTGTTGTTCTATTATTTGAAATTTGAGCGATCACATTCCCCTTTTCCTTCAAAAACTTAATTGAATTTCTTTATTGAGATCTTTAACAGAGCAAAACATTGGCATAAACTCAGTCAGTGCGTCTTGGGTAATGTGTTTTATTGAAATATTTTTTTCCTTGTATACTTGTGCAGGTTTTATGCCACTTCTTTTAATCTGCTCATGATGAATGTAAGTAGCTCCATTCAGATTCTGTCGTAAGGAAGTGTGAGCCAATCTTTCATACCTGAGGTCCTTCTGACATTTCATCAAATATTCCCTTTCTGCCCAACTTCCTACCTTAGTGATTTTGGAGTTCATGTTGTGACATTGATTTTGGGCTTCACATTCAGTGGCCGTTGGAACATGAAGTTGGACTTCACCTTTCTGCCATCACAGGGATCTGCTCTGAGCGGCGAATGTCCCAGAATGGAGAATATACGGAGTGGGGAGTGGAGCTGGCCTCAGTCCTCATCCTTGAACCAACCTGAGACTCTTGGCTGGGCCCAGGAGAGTCACAGCCATTTTTTTGATCCTTGAGTGGCAAGGATCAAGGTCATTTTCAATCACCTGCTGCTATTTAGCATTACCATTGAAAAGCTGGCTAAGTCATCTATTTTATTTGGAACCAGTTGGTTTTTCCCTCTCCCACTGCATGCTTCCAGTCTTCTCTTCTGAGGCCTCTGACTGTAAAAGTGGGGAAGAGAACAGACTGAAGCTGGGATGGATCTCCATGGACGAGGTACTCGGCTGTGTTTGGATCCCAGTAGATGTCCTAGATCAGGAACACACTCCACTCCTCCAGCTTTGATGGCTTTCCCATTGTGACACCGAGCCTTAAGATGGCTGTTCTTGGTGGCCCCCTTCTGGTCTGTGTTCATGAAGTGGTCTTGCCTTGGTATTTAGGGACTTTTGAGAATTTTCCTGACTTTTCCCAAGGATGCTTGATCATGGATTAATGTGCTTATTGTCAAATTGGAAGATATGAGTACAAATCCTTAAACCATTCAAGACACTCCTCTGCTAGTGGCGGACTCCGGGGAGGGGCTGAAGCCATGCGTGCTACCTGACCTGCTTCTAGTCACATGTGCTGTGCTGTTCAGCTTCGCTTTTCTTCCTACCTGTGAGACGAGCTTGTTTGCTGGCTACGGAAGAATTTTTGTCAGTTTTTTAAAGTTATTCATTTGTTTATCCAATATGTTATCTTTGCATTAGGCAATGGGAAACTCAGCATCAATCCTATTTTATTCTAGAGTCCAACTTTGCAAGTTTTAGGAAGAAGTGTACAAGGTGGAGCTAAAACATCTCCTAGACCCAAGTCCAGAGTGTGCATTTTTGTGTGGGGAGTATATTGCCATTTTAGAAAACGATCTAGCTGAGAAGGTACTTTTAAAATAAAAATATATTGAAGTATTTATATATCATAATGTATTTCATTTGACTTTGAAACCATCCTCCTTTTATATTTTATTTCTCTGTACTCTGTTTAGAACCAAGAAAAATAACCAAGGAACTCAACTCTATATTAATACAGCAGGATCAAAGATACGCATTTGGATAGAGAAGACACAAAATCCTCCATTGTTTTGGTGCTTCTTTCTTTGTTTTTTATTTCATACTATGTGATTGACTAATAGGAGTTCAGATAAAAGTCAGTTAAAATGAGGTCTTTAACATTTGTGACCAGGCCTAAAAATAAGTATTTAAATTTTCTCATAACACTTTATTTACATGAGTCCCCTAATTAATACTTTCCTTATGCCAGTTACCTTTTGATATAGTAACAGAATATATTATTTTTTACTGATTTCAACCTGACCCAATATGTTCAGGAGGTATGCTGCCAGGGTTTGACCTCAGAGTTATCAAATACCCACTTTGGAATGAACTTAAGTGTTTTTACTTTGAGTGCATCAGCAAATAGAGGAAATGGCTTAGTAGAAGCATCTTTCATCTAAAACTGGTAAAGGAATTTTTATCAATATTTGTTGGAATTAGTGTGTAGTGGATTACGTTATTCATTATACAAAGATAATATTTACTTTAGAAATTGGTCTTCTTTGCAAAGTCAAGCTTTAATGGGAAGTGAGGCTGGAAGGAGGAGTGATCGCTATGCATATCATATCAATTTTGCCAGTTTTCTCGCATTACCCCAAAGAATCTATAACTCAAAAAGACTAAAATTTCTTCAGTCAAATTGGAATAACTGCTTATAATGTGATATAGCAATAAATGACCACAGATAGAGGAAAACTACCTCTCATTGACTGGCATAGGGTCATTTAATATTTAAATCAACCTTAATTACTGGTAAACTAAATTGTTCACTAATGGTTTTCTGAGCAACAAAAGAGCACATTTAACAGTGTGGAAATACTGTACCCCAACATCATGTTGAGTTATGGGTATTGCCTGGAAGTACAATTTAGGGTGATTTACCCCAGATAATTTATTACGTTAATAAAACAAAGGTTTCAAATTCTTAGCTTCTGAGATCTTTGTTGTTGTTGCTTCTGCCCCTGAACTTTGCTCTCTCTTTCTTTCTCTCAAGTTATTAATTTACAATAATAATTCTGTGATTTCTTAATTAGCTATGAAAAGGTGGCAGTGTGTTTATGTTATGAGTACAAGTCACTTGCTGAAGATTGGCAGACACCAAACATGCAAGCAAATGCTCCGTTTTAGCAGACTTCTGGTGTGTATCTGACTCATGTTTTGAGTTGGTTTCATGTATATTCCTCTTAGGTCAGAAGGAGAGTGCTGTAGGAATTATTCTACAGCATTTGGAAACTTTCCAAA
Organism: Sciurus carolinensis; assembly: GCF_902686445.1. NCBI lineage: Eukaryota > Metazoa > Chordata > Mammalia > Rodentia > Sciuridae > Sciurus > Sciurus carolinensis. Next base: position 8,416,880 of record NC_062222.1, read on the forward strand.
TTATTTAGGTATCCGAGAGAAGGAATTAGATGCATGTGTTATCTTTCCAACACGTTTGATTCCAAGGCTCTCTACAAAAAATATTTGATCCAAATTCCAGGGATAACTCAGGAGTGAAAATAAACTCCTTTTTTTTTTAAATTTTTTTTTTAGTTGTAGATGGACACAATGCCTTTGTTTTGTTTATTTTTAATGTGGTGCTGAGGATGGAACCCAGTGCCTCACACATGCTAGGCGAGCACTCTACTACTGAGCCACAACCCCAGCCCGAAAATAAACTTCTGCTTAAAATCCGACCTGACTCTCCTTAATAGACATCTCGGGTGTGCTCACAGAGCCAGCTGTCACAGCACCGGGTCAACAGTGACACTTTGAAATGATGTGGTTGTGGAAGTTCCTGTAGGCAGTTGCTGCTTGCTTTGTTAAATTGCACACATTTTTCAGTCAAACATTTTCCTGGCTGCATCAAAGGTGTTGAGTAACCGTGTTAACCTTGGTGTGTTTTGGCAATAGGAGATCAAGTAAAAGTCAATAAATGTCTACCACAGCCCTGATAAACTCCAAGGGCAAAAACGGAGGTGTTTATGGGCTGTGAGGGACAATTTGGTCAAGTGTAAGTTTCCCTTCAAATTGCTTATTGCCATTTTAGTGTTAGCAGAACATATTTTAAGTCACTTCTTTGACAGAACATATTGGTTGGCATTGCGTAGGCTTCTGTGTTTTTATGAGACAGATGGCAATTACCCATTTTTGTGCACTGTTATCTTTTAGCTGCAAGTATCACACTTACTAATGAACTGGACTTTGCTCTATTTTTTTTTTCCACTTTGAACAACTAGTTACACCTTATAAAATCTCTTTGCAAAGAATATTAAGATGAGCTCTGGTGAAATAATAACATTAAATATTATAAGAAGTAAGGGATTTAAAAAATGAGTTCACATGTCTGATGGATTTTCTTTCTTTGCACTGATTCTCTTTTGCTATGGGATGGTTTTAGAAGGATGGCCATAGTTTATACAAATGCAGGTATCTCCTAACAAGATTAAACCATCTGTTAATTCTTTTAGCTTTTCAGAAGGCAAAAATACATTAAAATGTTACTTAGGTTTCAATTTACAGTCACATTATTCTTCTGAAAAGTAAACTCATACAGAAATTATAAAGAATATAAAACTAATGTAATTTCTAATATTTAAAAACTTAAATATTGGTCACAACATTTCCTTCTAGAAATGAAATTTAAAATCTATGATCCTTTGAAATATTCAAACAGGCATATTTTAATATCAGTCAAAATGTAAAGGATTAAATAATCCATGATTCACCTCTGTTATGGTTTGGATATGCTCTGTGCCCCCCAGAGCTACTGGTAATGCAGAAATATTCACAAGTGAGCCGCAACCTAATTAGTCCATGGTAGTTTGATGTGGTAACTGCAGGCAGGTGATGTGTGGCTGGAGGAGGTGAGTCACTTGGCGCATGTCCTGGAGGCCTCTTCCTTGAGACCACCTCCCCTCTGTTCCTTCCTGACTGCCAGGAGTTGATGAACTTTCCTCCACCATGCCCTTCTGCCATGATGTGCTGCCTCACCTTGAGTCCAGAGCAATGGAATCAGCCCACCACGTACTGAGAACTCTGAAACCATGAGCCCAAACAAACTTTCCCTCCTCTAATTTGCTCTTGTCATGTATATTGGTCATAGTGATAAAAAGATGACCAACACAAAGTCTTTCTCTCAAATTGTTCTAACCCAAGGAAAAGCTGTTTTGAATTCTTTAAATTTCCAGCATCGTATTTTTTAACTTTGGTTATAGAGCCTGATATGCACCAAGTATCTAAAATTATCTGAGCAGAATAAAAGGGAAGTTTTAATTTTTGAAATATACTTAGAGTAAAACACTTTTCCCATCTATTTAGTGAATCTGGAAGACATTTAAATTGTTCTCAAGATTTTAATATTTGCAGATCCTGATACAATCTGATATTCTCCTTCTTTTTTAAGGCAGCTTCTGTGGTAACAAAGTTTGCCTGAGCATGAGATGGAATTTCCTCTACTTTAGAAAGAGGAGCAAAAGCTATGTGTTCTCACTTCTAGGCCTGTTTATATCTGGCTAGCCTGGATTGAAGGAGAGCTTTACTCTAGAGTCCATAGCTTCTGCTGGGGCCCTGCTCCATCTCCTGGGAGCTTCAGGAGTAGCCTCTGCTACCTGCTTGGGACAGTTACAGCTGCCTGAACTTCTCTGTCACCAACACCTTCACTTCTTATCCTGTTCACATCCTAATCTCTTCCATTATCTTTGACACTGTTTCTTTAGGCCACAGATCACTTCCTATTTGCTAAAACCAATGGCTTATTCCTGATCATTACCCTCCGTTGTCTCTGCGCCCTCTGAGACTCCGGACTGCCCTCTTCCTCTTGTTCCCCCTCCTGGGGCCTCAGGGACACTGGCTTCCCTGCCAGCAGGGAAGACTGCTTCTTCAGGCTCCCCGTGTGAGGTCTCATTCATTGCATCCTGTCCACTCTCCTGACCTGTGGCTGACTGCAGGACACTAGTCTCTGTGGCCCACCTCTCTCCTGTCTTAGGTCTTTGGTTCCAGGCTCAGTTCTTGGTGTCCCTCAGGCCTCTCAGACTCAGCTGCCATCCTGTGGCCAGGCCACTAGTCTTCACCTTTGCTTCCTGATGATCAGCCTTGCCGGCCCCATTCAACCTGATATTGGAGAGCTCTTTTGATGTCCTCTGTCTCCTAGGAGAGTACGACTCACAGTCAGTCATCGTGCCTTGAAAAGTCCCTGCCAGAAACATTTCTCAGATCTGCCTTCTCCTTTCCACTCATTTTATCCATTACCCATCGTATATAACTTCTGAGTAATTGATCTTTCTGCCTCCAATATTCTGGGTAATTGATCTTCCTGCCTCCAACATTCCCCTACTTCCATTTAAACTGTAAAATAACTCCAAAATTTCAGTCTTCCCAAAGGAACCAATCCTGTCACTTTCTTGATCAAAACTTTGGCCCACTTTTTGAGTGAAAGTTCCTCCTTTCTGGTGGCCGAGTTGTTATGTGGAGTCTTCACATGTCCAGTTAGGACTTTCTCCCACTCCATTTTCCAAACCCTGGGTCTCATCTCCAACTTTTATACACATGTTATATTTTACACATTTTATCCATGATACTTTTTGGATAAAATACTTGACTAGTTGATTGAGAATCACAAACCATTGGGATATGCTCATAAAATGGCTTTATTTATCCCCTAGTGCTGTTCTCAATATTTCTCTACTAGACCATCCTTGTTCTAGGGTGTCACTTCTTTCAATGATACCAGACAACATCTGAATCTTGAGGTAATTTTAGTTTTTTAAAAGTCCAATTTAATTGTAAGATTTAATCCTGATTCATGTTATTTCATCCTTCTAGCATAGGACAGAACCTCAGCTCTGCTGACTTGAAGCAGGAATGAGGATTGGTTTTGGGGTCTGCTTTTCCTAAACACCCTGTCTCCCCACTCCGCCGCCCCCATTCCTGGCTCCTCCAATGTGGGGTGGAAGAATAAGAGAGAAAAGAAAGATATTCTTTTACAGACTTGGGGAAGTTTTTGGTTTCTCCTGTGTGGCTCTATCTGTGGGATTCCTGAGGGCAGGTGGTTTCTCTCAGACGAGTTCCTCTGTCTGTGCAGTTCCTTGGAATGGTTGGCCAAACTTTCTAGCTGACCTCCTCCAGCTGCTGAAATCATCACAACACATTCCTTTGACATGTGAGCCTCTTTCTTCAGCCAGTCTAGTGACCGCATACAACCTGCCCTGCTGGGCCAATCTCAGCCTTGCTGGTACCTGTGGGGACTAGGCTTTCCAGGAGGAGTGACCAGGCCTCTTCGCTGCCTGGAAGTCTTTCCTGCACTACTTCCCTCTATTCACTTCTTCCTCTGCTTGGTGCTACTGTAAAATTGGCATGTAGCTCAGATATACCTCAGGTGGTCATTTAGGAACCAGAAAACCTATACTCTTCTTTTATATGGCCAGGGGGAGATTGGCAAGGATATCGTGCCCCCACCTGACAGTCATGAGAGTTAGGGCTGCTCTATGCAGCCTTCTGATGGCCTTTCTGGGGACACCACTCCCGGACAGGACTGCTTCTTCCCTAATCCCACACTATTCTGGTATCCGTTAGCCATATGTGGGTACTGAGTACCTGAAAGCTGACTGTTCATAACTCACATTTATGGTAAGTATAAAACACACATCCAATGTCAAGAGCTTAGGATAAAAAAGAATTTAAATTACTATCTTTATATTTAATAGATGTTAAAAATATTTTGAATATGTAGTTTAAATACTATGTCCTTGAAATTAATTCTACTTGTTTCTTTTTATCACTGTGGCTATGAGTAAGTTTTAAATCATATTTATGACTTATGCTGGGGTTTGGTACATGCTATCTCCAAATATGGTGCTTGGGTGTCTGGGAAAACAACAGAGGCAGGAAACCATTCTCACCTTCTCCCTGGAAGCAGGTCTTTAAAGCATAGGAAGGATTTTCTACCTTCCCCTGAAGAAAGTCTTAAGATTCTCATGTGAGAGGTATCCTCCCTGAGCCTGGGGCACAGTCACAGAGGAGATCTGCTAAATGTCCCTCATTTGTCACCACTAGATTATAATCTTCATCCAGAAGACTTTTCTCCATGACTGTCTGCATTCCATCAAACCAAGCATAGAAATATGCAACTTTAACCATTTTTTCAGGTCTTTGTTTCCTGATGAAGGCTCCCACATCAAGTAAAATTATGACCATAAATTTATATGTTTTTCTCCTGATAATCTTTCTTTTGTAGTAGAAACTTCAGTTATGGACAACATGCCTAGAGAGAAAGATATTTTCCTCTCCGAAACTTTCATTATATTCCTACTGGATGATTTAGAAGATAGGCAATGTCAATTAAATTAGACAGGAAGATACTCCTCCAATTAGTTCTGATAGCTTAAAACGTGGGACCTTGGTATCTTTTGTGTGCAGACTTTGGACTTCCCTAATAAAGCAGTGATGACTAACAGTAACATATAGAGCTTATTGAAACACTTCCTTTGAGTTATATATTCAGTCCTCAAAGCATGGGTCAAGAATTGAGCTGGTCTTTTCCTACCACCCAAGTTTATAGCATACGCTGTGCGAAAACTGTCAGAATCAAAATGGAGTCATGTTTGTCAAGTCCTGACCACTGACCAAACAAACAAATAAAGCTGGGGGGATCTCATGGGAGTATACTTGGTAGGAAGACACATCAATGAAGACGCTGCCAGAACCACAACTTTGCAGAGTCCACTGCAATCTGGCACACCAAAGTACTTCTGCAGGGCCACCACCCCAACAGTTGACTCTGTTCATCTCAGATTGGTGCCATTCTTTTGAAAATCCTTGTAGCCAAGGATCTTTGCTTCAAAATACCTGACTTTGTCCCTAAATATCTCATCTTGCCTCAACCTCCTCAAATACACTCACAGTTTTCTATGACAAGTCTGTCCCCATTGAAGTTCTCTGCTCTTCCCAAATCAATGTCATATTCCTAGGAGAATCTCTGTCTGACTGAAGGTGAAGGAGATATTTTTGAATGTGCAATCCCAATAAAAAGCACAATGGATAGGAAAATATGTACTGTAATTGAAGTCAACCCGTGTTAGTGCTAGAAATCAAAACAGTGTTAAGAAAGTTTTGTGGTAAAGTTTGTTGAAATGGTATGAGTTGTTCTCATCATGATTATTAGCATTATCAACCTATTGCAATTATTTCTCTAAACTAATCTCAAAATACATCCTATCCTACAAGTAAGTTTGACTTTGGGTCAATCATTACCTATTGCACAGGGAAACATTGTTAAAATGTATGTATGTGAAAGGGGTGAAAGGTTATAATACTAAACAGAATTCACATTTTTAAAAGTAGAAATGAATAACATTATAAACATTTGTAAACATAAATAATCATTAACTATATAATTACAGTGAATTTATCTCTTTAGAAAGTCATGCAGAATTGCTACAGAAGCAGCAGCTCTATCAAGGTAACCTCTATTCCCTCCAGATAGTCATTATGAAATATTTAAATACATCCTTAAGATGAAGTTGTCCTTTTCCTTCTGCCTAGATGTCACATCTTCTTGGTGAAAGAAATGTCTAAAAATACTTTCCTTCCCCATCTAATTGAGCATATCTGCGAGGGGCTGTGATTGGTATTCTGATTGCACTTGGATCCTCATCAGACCCATTTTTGTTTCAATACTGTCATGATCACAGTTTTACATTATCATACTTAAGTCCTTGTGATATATGCAGAGAGAGTTGTAAAAGATGAGTGTTAGAATTGTGGTTCTTAGAAAAAAAATACATGAGGTTCTTAGAAAAAAAATACACGTTTCTGAGAAGAACGTGTAACCATGAAATAATGAAAGAAGAAATAACTAGCAGTAATAAATGAGAAGCTAAAAATGGAACAGAAAGGTGACATTCCACATCCAAAATGTAAAATTTTGACATTTTCTTATTATTGATCTAGCATATGCAATCTATTTGACGCTAATGGAAAGCCATAATGTTTTAAAATTTGGGTTAGATTTCCCACGGGAAAAGGTCCGTTTTTGTTGTTCGTTTTTTTCTTTTTTTTTTTTTTTGGCCTGAAGGAATTTATACTGTAATGGAAGATTCTTTGAAAGAATAAAACAGGTGATTGAGACAGCTCTTTCTTTTCAATTGCTGTTTTGAGCAGCTAACTTCTGACCACAATACATTACTCAACACTGTTGCTTCTATTTAAAGTGAGCATTTTTAAGAAATCTGAAATTATAATTGAGAAAATAAGTACATAGATTTTATTTAGCAGATAAACTCATGAAAATATATGTAGCACACATTTATCCACACACATCTACATGTATATAAACATTCTTTAAAACAAAAATTAGATTATTTAGCTTAATCCTGAAAGTTATCATAATCCAAAGTGCCATAGGTTAAAGAAAAATCAGACATTTGTCTACATTTGGATAAGCAGGGTAAAAAGTTTTGTGGTAGAGAATCAGAGACTGAGATACAAAGGAAATAAGGGAAGTTGTATGGCCTCTTAATATCTGTTGAGGATCACCTAACAGGAAGAAGAAAAGACTTTTGAAAACTTCTGAGCTTTTCAGACACCTGAAATTAAGGTCCCTGTGAGGATCTTCCACTGTTACTAATATACTATCCCTTACTAAATAAATATTATTATTGTATACATGCCTCTTTAAACTTGATCTCTTAAAATGGTACCTCCTTTCATGGTTCTTTAAGTAGTGAAATAGATTTTAATTTATTCTGTAACCTATCCTTTTCTTGGAAATATCTTTAAAATGGGGAGAAACAGTTGTTGATACTTGTTCAACAAAGGTGATTTAGTAGATTTTATATTTACTTTCATTCTTTGCTTTAAAAGTCTCATATCTAATGTTGGTGATTCCCCAATAGTGATTGACAAAGATGCAACCTCTTGATCCTATGTGCTTAAATCTAAGGGTGGGCAATTATGAATTGAATATTTGAATTATCTTTTTTAAAATATAAATTTGGTATTAACTTCTCATGGCTAAAAAATAAACAAACCTGTTAGAAGACAAAATAAGTTCAGATTCCATGATAGCAGCAGCTCAGGAATGAGCCTTAGAATCTGGATGTTCAAATACTCCCAGGTAAATTTAAAACAGTCAGTCTGAAACCAGTCCTCGATCCATATGGAAGAATCAGTCCTATAGCTACTTTGCATCCTCTTTATTTTAAAGAATGGATCATTAGAAATTTACATACTTTAGGTTTTGTCTTCTATCTTGACATTTTTCTTAGTTGATGATTTCAAAGGCTAATATTAATATTTTCAGTTTTAGTTTTCATATATTCAGGGATAGTCGCTTCATGTTTGGTTGGCTATAACCTCTTATTTCTGGAATGCCCTGAAGTCAAGCAGGTTAATTTAGGTACTTGAAACTAGCTATAAATAGAGAGTAGCTTCTTTATTTAAAGGGATATCATCAATTCCAACTTATAAACATTTATCAACCCTTTGCCTCTACTCTACCCCCATAGATAATTCCTGTGAAATTCCAACAAGCACCTCATAAAGGTATTCCTTTCTTCATTTCTTATTATTGATTCACAAAACATCTTTCTATGGGATGATGGGAGAGGGGGATGGGGCTTGTCTCTTATATTCCATAATACATTTAACCTTTAGAACATGATACCCATGAACCTCAACAGTTCAAAATTCAATTTACCTTATTAGCCCCATCTCCCAACATCCAGTTCTCCCAAGTCAAATGCTCAATTAGGCTGCCATATTTCATTGCAGGGGGGACCTGGGGGTTGAACCCAGGGACTCACACATTCTAGGCCAGCACTCCACTGTAGAGCAACCCTCCAAGACCCCCGAACCTCCAAACTTTCATTTGTACTGTTCCTATTGGCTGGTATGCTTGTTCTTCTAGCTTCTTCCTGCTTAAGATTAACTCATTCTTCAAGAACCAACTAAAATGACCTACCAGAAAGAACTTCCCCTCAGTTCATACAGTATTTGAGCTTCATATTGTATTTGTGTTATTAATTTATGTGTGCTGTGACCCAGAACTAAGCATCCTCTGTAGCAGTAATGACTTCTTGGGGTTTAGGAAAATACAAATAACATACAAAAATTTTATAACTCTTTTCCACAACTAATAGTGCCCAAAGAGCCAAGACTCCATCAGCCTTTCCACTTTCTCTGTAGGATCTTCATCCTTAGAATCTACTCTGGCACATTATAAGCATTTAATAAATAGTTATTTACTGAATGAATTTCTATATATTAGAAACAAGGGGTCTTTGGCAAAATTACTGCAATTCAACATTATAGTAGAGATTCTAACCAATGCATTAGCACAAGAAACAGTGACAGTGGATGTAAATATTGGGAAATACGTCACAAAAATCATTAATTGCATATGTTGTTATTGCCATCCAGTAAAAAACAGAATTACTTCATAGCTGTGTAACCCAATAAGAGAATTCATCAAGATGGAAAGACATGAATTACGCACATGCGCGTGTGCGTGCACAGTATTTTTCATGTATAACAATAATAAATTAGGAAATGTAATGGAAAACATTATATTCTCAAGAGCAACAAGTATTCCAAAGTACCTAGGAGTAAACCTAACAAGAAACACATAGGAATGTTATGGTAAAAACAGTAAACTTTTACTAATAGCTATAAGACATTCTAAATAAATGAAGAGACAGTCTAGTAAGACTATTTTAAATACTCCTCACATTATCTGAAAAGTCAGTTCAATTCCAATATAAGTCAGAACTGGATTCTTCATGGCACTTGAAAACTGATTCTAAAATTCAAAGTAACTAAAAGAAAAAGGTAGTTCTTAAGTTTTCCTATAAATCCAAATATTTTATGATATGGAATAAAGTACTATTATTGATAAAATAATATACAAATAGACATCTGGAAATAATCTACCAAATATATGGAAACTGACCACATGATGAAAAATGACTTTTAAATAAATGAAGAATAAAAATTGCAAACTGGTCTATAAATAGTAGGAAATATTGATGTAGGAAATTATCAATAAAGAGATTGTAAAAAAATCAAATAAAATTGGACAAAAATAAAACAAACTACAGCAATAATCACAAAGGACAATATATGAAATTAAGTAAAATTTATGCAAAAATCAAGGAAATACAAGTGGGACCAAAAGAGGCATCATTCTGCTTGAAATTCACTCTTTTGGCAGACTTTTCTTCCATTTTCTTTTTGGAAGTTTTATATTGTTCCTTGTTTCACTAAAGTTAAATGAATATTTCTGATTTCTAATTCTTCTTGGAGGTTTTGAGATGATTGCTAAAAGAACAAGAGAAAGTGTTAAACTTATTCTATTTTAAATTGGGAAGTAAGTGCATTACTCTCAGGCTTTTAAAATTGCTAATTAAATATTAATTGAGAATTCAGTGATTAAAAGAAATCCCCTCAAAATCTGATTTGTGGCTCAGAAATATGCTTATATGAAGAATTGGCTAAAGATTTGGAAGTTGAAATTTGGAAACAGGATAGACAAGAAATACAAAATTTGTAGCTTTATATGTACAATCTGTGAAATAGTTACTTTTCTAGAATTTTAAACAATTTTAGACCCTATAACTTTATAATCTAGATAAAAGTATACATAGTATCAAATTATTCTAGTGCCAAGTGTGAAGTTAATCTTTAGGTTTCATTAATTACTCTTAGTTAGATTTTAACTGAGTTTTTTTTTTTTTCATTTAATATTATGGATCACTTACAGTCTCAAAAAATACACTGAAAACCCTTTGTACGTTCGTTAGAATATCCATAGAAAGCTAACCTTCCTTTAACTGTGGCAAGGGAGCAAAACAAACTAACATTGATTAAGGTGTCAGGTTGTAATCGCATTTTCCTCCAAATAAGCCATGAAGGCCCAATAAATAGACAGTCCTAAAGATGAAGGAGTGGTTAGGTAATTGAGATTTAAATATTTTGAGTCATTTATTCAATTTCAGAATATTTTTATTTTTGATTGATGCATAAACTGTACTTATTTATGGAGTACAGTGTGATATTTACTATATGTATACACTATGCAATGATCAGATTAGGATTATTGGCATAGCCATTACCTCAGTCATTGATCATTTCTTTGCGTTGGTAACATTGGAAATCTGCACCATGAGTTAATCAGAAATGTTCATTAGCTGTTGTGGACCCCAAGGTCACCCTACCACGAGTCGTAAGTAGAAATCACTCCTGGAACACAGGGGCACCCTGACCACTCAGCAGTCCTCGTCTGTCTGCCTGTCTCCACATTTTGTGACTTCTATAATCACTTTTCTACTCCCTTCTTTATGAGACCAACTGTCCCAGCTTCTTCATAGAGATGAGAAAAGAACGTGGAAGACTTATCTTTCTGTGCCTGATTTATTTCACTTACAGTAATGTCTTCCATGCTCAGCTGTAATTTTTTTATTTTGGTAAAAAACACATCATGAAAACTACATTTTAATAAGATTTTCGTCGTGCGGTACAATATTCATAAAAACACACATGTTGTTGTACTGCCGGTCTCTAGAACTTTCTCATCTTACCTGACCAAAACTCTATGCCCATTAGGAGAAACTCATTTCTCCCTTCCCCAGCCCCAGGCAACGACTGTCCTCCTTTCTGCTTCTGTGAGTTTGAGTGCTTTAGATACCTTGTATAAGTAGAATCCTGTGGCACTTGACCTTCCGTGACTAGTTCCTTTAGCACAATGTCCTCAAGGTCGTTCACATCAGAGAGCATGCCGCTTTCTTCTTTCCTAACAGCCTTCCTTTGACAGGATGGATAATATTCCGCTGAATGGAGGGGCTGCGTTCTCTGTATCCACGCCTCCATTAATGGACACAGGGGTTGTGCTGCCTCTTGTAGACAACGCTGCAATGAACTTGGAAGTGTCTTTATCCCTCTGGGATCCTGATTTCAGTTCTTTTAGAGAAACACCCAGCAGTTGGATGACTGGTCATATGGTAGTTCCATTTTTAATTTTTTTTTTTCTGTTTTTAAATTTTTGAGACACCTTTATGTTATTTTCCTAATATGCATAGTGGCCTCTCATCAGCCTTTTTAAATAAATTAAAGCATCAGATATGATGTTTCTCCTTTAATTTCTGATTTTTTTCTTTCATTTAGGTCTTCTCTATTCTTAGTTTTAGCCAAGGGTTCATCAGTTTCATTGATATTTTAAAAAATGAACACTTTTTAAAAAATCTTTGCTATAACTTTTCTACTCCATATTTCATTTATCTCTTCTTTAGTTTTTACCATTTCCTCCTTTCTGCTAGTCTTTGGACTTAGTTTGTTGTTCTTTTTCTACCTCTTTGAGGCTTAAAGTTAGGTTGCTCCTGTAAAACAATAATTCCTTTTTAACATCAGTGTGTTCCACTATGAACTTCCATATTGGGACTGCTTTTATTGCATCCCATATATTTTAGCATGTTGTGTTTTTTTTTTCACTTATCAGAAGATAGTTTCAAATTTCCTCCTTTTGGATTTCTTTTCGACCTGTTAGTTGTTCAAGAGTGTGATGTTTAATTTGAAAATATTTATGAGTTTACTTTCTTCTGGTGATTTCTTATTTCATTCCACTGTGGTCACAGTACATACTGGTAGTTTTCAATCTTCCTACATTTCTTAAGGATTCTTTTGTGACCTCACATGTGACTTACCTTGGGTAATAATGACCTGTATGTACCTGAAATTATGTGGATTCTGCTGGTGCTTGTTGCTGTTGGGAGGAAAGTTTTGTATATGCCTATCATACAAAATTTCCCATCTTTCTGTTATATAGTCCATTTGGTCTACAGTATTTTTCAAGTCCTCTATTTTCTTACTAATCTTCTCTCTGGACAGTCTGTCTATTATGTAAGACAGGGTATTGAAATCTCATTATTTCTTTGCTGTCTGTCTCTCCCTTGAATCTGTCAAAATGTGCTTCATGTATTTTGTGCTCTGATATTTAATTTATTTGTGTTAATAAATATTACATCCTTTCATCATTATATGATGCCCTTTGTCTCCTTTATCTGGTAATGTATTGCTCCCTCATTTTTGAAGGACAATTTTGTTTGATTTTTATTCTCAGATGAATGTGTGTGTGTGTGTGTGTGTGTGTGTGTGTGTGTGTGTGCGTGCGCGGGCGCGGGCATGTGTTTTAAACAGAGCACTTTGAATATATCACTCCATTCCCTCCTGGTCTGCAACATTTCTGCTGAGAAGAATTCTTAAGGGACTTCCCTGTACATAATGAATTGCTTTTTGGGGGGCACATTTAAAGCTTATCACTGTCTAACTATTTATATGACTATAAAGTATCTTGGCAGGGACTATTTTGGACTATCCTATTGTGTTTTGGTGGTCTTGAATCTTGATGGTCATTTCCTCCCTCAGATTTGGGGAGTTTTCTACCATTATATCTTGAATTATGTTTGTTTACTCATTCTTATTTTTCTCTTGGGACTCACATAATGAACATATTGATCCATTTTATAGTGTTCCATAAGTACCTTAGGATTTTTTTACTCTTTTCATTCATTTTTCTTCCTTCTCTGATTTGATGATTTCAAATGACTTGATTTGGGGTCATTGATCTTCTTTCCTACTTTTTCAAGTTATCTGTCGAAACTCTATAGTGAAATTTTCAATTCCTTTGTGTTTTTCAACTCCAAAATGCTGCCTTTCAAGTTTTATTTCTTTGTTGATATTTTTATTTTGTTCATCATTTTCTGAACTTATTGAGCATGCTTTTGATGATTATTTTAAATTCTTTGTCAGATGATTCAAATATCTCTGTTTCTTTGGGGTCAGTTTCTAGGGATTTATTTAGTTTCTCTGATTGAATCTTATTTTTCTTTTATTTCTTTTGATTAGTTCAAGTTTCCCTGTAATTTTGTGTGCCTTGTAAATTTGCATTGGGATCCACACTTTTGAAAAATAGCAAACTGCTCTTCTGGTGTTCAATGACTAGCTCTGTAAATGGAAAGACCTCTACCAATCAATCTAGCTAAAGATCCTGGGGTCCTCCTAAATCTGCTGTGCTGTGGTGTCTTCTCTGGGTTTGTGTGTGTATACATAGAGGGCTATGCTAATGTTCTTTCATAATTGTTCCTCACCCCTTGCTTTCCTTCATGCCTACCTGCAGTATTAGACCATCTTCACAGTTGCCACAAGCCACCATGACCAATTTTTATTCACAGTAACATGTAGTTTATGCTAAATCCTGTCAATAGTTTAAGTTGCATTAGATAGAAATTGGTTATTGGAGCAACATCCCCAAAAGCTGAAACTCTGGATGCAGGGTGGATTCTTTTTTCCCCTTTAAGGGAAGAGATCCCTTAGAAGCTGAAATGCCTTCTCTGTCATACCATGGAAGCTCAGGAGTAGCAACTAGTCACCCACCTCTTCTATTTCCATTAGCCTCTAGGATTCTGTAGTATGATGGGTTTCCCATTGGTGCTCTGAGACAGGTGAGATGGAAGGTAGTTCCTTAGACAGCCTCTGAAAAGCCGGAATGTTGGATGCCTACTCCAGCTGTTCTTCAGGGAGGAGCTGAGAGGGTTTTCCTCCACGCAGTCCCTGGTAAGCTGGGAAAAGGCTCTGGCAAGTCAGTCGTATTTCAAGCTGCCACCTTCACACTCAGGAGCCCCGGACCCGGTACCCTTCCTGTCAGTACTTAGATTTAGCAAGACAGAAACCACTTCTTCAGAGAGTCCACCTAAAAGTCTGAATATTGGACATATATTTCAATCCTCTTATTTTCCTCCCCAGGGATAAGGCAAGAGCTGCAGATCGGTAAGGAAAGGATATAATGAGTAAGTGGCATGAATTTTCCTACCCACTTTAAGGAGGCTGGTTTTGCATTTGCCTGGGGGCACAGGAGCTCCTTAATTGGTTTCTGAATTTCTCACAAAGGGAATTAGTCCACTATTGTCTTTTAGCTGTCTCCATGGGGGAAGGAGAGTGGGGGCTTCCCATTCCATTATCTTGATGATGTCATATCCCATTATTAGATTTTTTGGTAATAAATTTTCTCTTATTGTCAATTTGTCAAACATTGTTACTTGCCAGTTTCTTTTAGTTACATTTTTGCTTAATGTTTTTTAATGAAAGCATGCTATTTTTTATAAAATATATTAATTATGGAATAAATGATAGAACCAAACAAAATAATTGTCTTCATTTATGCAGGTGTTTAAGCTCTCTCCTTTTGGACTCTAGAAGAGCTACCTAATATTTGAACAAAAAAGTAACTTTCTTTATCTTTCAAACTCTCTGTTAGTTATTGGCAAACTGTATCTTATTAAATTTTTAAATAGATTTTTCAATGTTAATCAACTAGGAATATATTGTGAAAAATGTTTTACAAGCATTAGATACATTATTGATTTTATTTCAACTTTTCTTAAAATTTTTGTTATTGCAAAACAAAATTACCTGGGCACATAAAATACTTTTTAAGATTCAAAATCTTTAGTAATCTGATAGTTATTTCAATATTCCTTAAATTGTAGAAAATAAATCTGCAATTTGCTCTTATCACACAAGATAGTTTTGTCTCAATGTCCTAGGGAGGCAGAGTGGCAGAAGTAAGGAGGGGTCACCACAATAAGAGATGGGGTGCCCTACATGAGCATCAGCAGAAGCAATGACTGAGGTTGAAACTCGTTGTATCTTTGCTTGAAAATTTAGATTTTATTTACGACAAATGTACTATTTCGTATTTGTTCTTTCCGTAGATTAATGGATGACATAATGGAAGTGGCTTAATCTCAGGAAAAATAAAATCAGTGAAGAAGTTTTTTATTGACAAAGATGACTTGTGTTCAATGTAAATCATTAAGTGTTATTAAAAGCATACAAGTTAGGTCCAAAAATAAAAATTCAGCAAGGAAAGGTGACTTGCTGAGAACATAATAGGTGTAAGTGTCTTCTGCATGTCTGTTGAACATTTTTCAAGAAGTTTTTGTTTTCTGTGTGCTCAGTGAAGGGTGTTTTTCAGAAGCAATACGATGTAGCAATTTAAAAAAACCTATTGTCTGAGTCCTGATTCTCAATAAAGAATAAGCATCATTTTGTGGTTCTAAATTGATTGAACTCCCTATGACTTCAAATCCTCTGAAATCCTTTGAGATCAAATAACTAGAAATTCTGGCCCTGCCCTGCTGGAGAGGAGTCAGTATGGATCGGCACTACCGTGTGTGTGTGTTGCAGATTAACCTAAGAAGTATGGCCAACCTTGCTACTCTTGTTGCTTTCAATCCACTGATTTTGAATTAATAAGTAGAAATAAGCATATACTATTCAACATGTTATTATGCACTATAAATGATCAAATCCATATATATTGAATCTCCCTACTAATATACGCAAGACTCACACACATATTTCTTTGAGATGGTCATAATCGCCTCCCTGGAACTTAATTTTAGGAATGTACTTGCAACATTATTTGTCGATATGGATGCTTTTTCTCTGGCTTATTACATTATCATTGTACATTGGATCCAGAATGAAATATTCTCATGCTCTGAACCAATGGACCATAAATAATACCACAAAGAAACAAAACAGGGTTACTGTTTTGGTTTGGGTTATTCATTCTCAATATCAAAGGAATGTTGGATTCTTGCAAATACTGTGTCAGGAAAGATGCCCTGGAATGCAGGTGATTCTCTAGGGTATCTTGTGGCACTTTCATGTCCCACATGAGGAGGGGCATTATCCTGCCTCCGAAATAATCAAACCTTGAAGATCCACATCCTTCATGAGTAGAGGTTCTGTTCTCTTATAAGGTCAAGAGTCCCAATGTAGAGCTAGAGAGGACAAAGGAGAGGAAAGGTGGGGGCGATTGTATGAAAAACAAAGGTAGATCAGTAGAATAGAGGAATAGGACCCAGGAGTGTGAGTCAGGGGTTGGGGGAGTGCCCGGAGGGATGCTGGTCAAGTTATATTGTTATATTATGTTCATGTACAAATATGTATCAACAAATCTCACCATTATGCACATCTGTATGCACCAATAAAAATGTGGAGAAAAAGTAAAAAATTAAAAATTTCAAGTTAACAAAAAGATTCCAAATAAGTCAAGGTGTTGCCCAAGACCAAGGGAACATAACATGAGTAGGAAAAGGAAAATGATAAATATCAGCAGTATGACTCATTACCAAGTGTTACCTAAGGCAGTTTGGCCTCTGCCACTTCTCGATGTGTGTGCTTCCTGCTAGCCTATTTCCTCATTCCCTTTTAATTTTATTCAAGGATATAATAGTTCATTATTCTCTTTAATATAGTGTATAGTTTGCAGAATATTTAGATGTGTGTGTCTCTGAATTCAAGGAGTAATTCACACTACCTAAAGGTGAGGATGTTGACTTTCACCCAGAAAAAGGTACAATGATTCCTTGGGGGTTGTGTCCTTGATTTTTTTCTGGAGAAGATGAGATGGACCTTGATTGGACGAAGGATAGCCTCCCCGTGTAGAGCGAAAGGGTTACTTGGCCGCGGTTGTAGTGAAGTTCAGAAACACCAGGCAGTGCTGATGGATGCCGAGGATCTAAAGCAGTTGACTCGGTTACCAAGTCTTCCTCTCAGTTTCAAGTCCTTCCTTCTGAAGTGTGCGAATGATGCTGCTCTGAAACTCAGTTGGTTACATCTCACCTCTGTCAGCTGTTTTTTTTTTTTTTTTAACAGCTTCTTCCAATAGAATAAAATAAAGGATGGTTGGAAAGTAGGAAGAGGGAGGAGGAAATCATCCCTTCCTTGCTGTGATTTGAATGTGTTCCCCAGAGTTCATGCATTGGACACTTGATCCCCACCTAGCAGTGCTGGACGTGGGGTCTAATGTGAGATTCTCGGGTCCTGAGCACTCTCTTTAGGTCTTCATGAATGCCTTTCTTGTGAGAGTGGCTAGGTACGGAGTGGGATTGTTACAAAGGGGAGTTCACCCCCTCTTGCAAGCTTGCTCTCTCTCACGGGTCCTCCCTTGTCTTCTGTTGTCTGCAGTGGGAATGACATAGAAAGAAGTCCCTAGCCAAATGGGGGTACTCCACCTTAGACTTCTCAAGTTCTAGAACTGTAAGAAAGGAATCTCCATTCTTTATAAGTTACCCAGCCTCAGGTATTCTGTTACAGCAGCACAAAATGAACCAAGGCATTCCTTCCTATTTCATGGTTCCTGTCAGCTACTCCTCAGAGCAGTTTCCATCCGAGACTGCAGAGAGTGACTCCAGGAGAGACCGGTTGACTCCCAGAGCGTTCACATCGCTCTGCCTCTCAAGACCCTGCCACCAAGAGGCCGCCTTCTCAGAGTCCCAACTTCCAAGTCCTTTCTCCTAGCTCCAGAAATACCTGCTTCACTGGACAGTTCTCTTTCCTCAGGGCTGAGGTCCATCTTCCCAGCTTCTGAAGGACCTCCAGACACTTGCAAGTGCCGCCCCACTGAAGCTAGTCCACCAGGTCCCTCTGCCAAGCTTCTCCAAGCTTCTCAGTCCTGACGACCCAACCTTCTCCTTCTGCTCTGTGAGCCCTAGGAGGGGTGTGCTTCCTACACACACGACCGAGCTCTTACCTAGAGTTCCTTTTTCCCCTTTAGTCCACAACAAGTGTGCAAACAATTATTTATAATGAACTATTTCTGTTAAAATGTTGTTTTACTCCTTCAGTGGACATTGACTGTTACAATGTTACCAAAAGTGATATATTCAGACTCTTTTTTCATTTCAATTCTATTGTAATATTTGGCCCCATGTATTCTTGCATATATACATTTAGAATTATCATTTGTTGTTTATGTTCCTATGCTCAACCTTTCTATATATTTACATATGAGGATTTTATGAGGATTTTTTTTTATTTTGTAAGCAACATATAGTTAGAATTTTTAAATATAGTTTGGCAAATTTTGTCCTTTAATTCAAGGATTTAAACCTACCCATTCTCCCTCCAAAAATTTTTTGTTTCTTTTCTTTTGTTTGAGATTGAATATACTTAAAATTATTATTTTTATTATTAATTCATTTTTCTCTATTAGTTTGGTAACTTATTTATTTTTAACCATTTAGTATGTCCTAGATAGTAAAGCTCATAACCCTTCACTTTATTTTACTTATTTTTTCTTTTCTTCCCCACCCCCTCCCACCCCTTTTTCCTCTACACCATCCAAAGTTCCTTTATTCTTCTCTTCCCCTATCACCCCCCCTCATTATATATTGTCATGCACTTATAAGAGAAAACATTCAGCCTTTGGTTTGTGGGGGCTTGGCCTATTTCACTTAGCATGATATTTTCCAACTTCATCCATTCACCAGCAAATACCATAATTTTATTCTTCTTTATGGCTGAGTAATAGTCCATTGTGTGTATATATATATATATACACACACTACGGTTTCTTTATCCTAATATATTAGTACTTATAATCATTTAATTATAATTATGCACCTTCTGATCTGGGCTCTTCTGGCAGTGCCAACAAATATTTTTATTCTGTAGATAATTTAAACCACCACTCAGGACTTCTTGTTGTTCAATCAATATTTGTTTCAATTTGCCGTGTAATGATATTTTGTGCTACTTTTCATCCACTCCTGTGTTTCCCAACTCCCAGGGGGGTCATTTACTGCCCATCAATAAAGCACCCATTAGTATTTTTTAAGTATGAATTTAAGGCGACGAATTCTCCCAAATTTTTCTGCTAGTTTCTTTCAGTACTTTGAGGATATCATTCCTTATCATCAAGTTCCTTTTTTACCGAGTCTTCTGTTTTTCTTCCTGTTAAGTCAACTGTCACTCTTACGATTGCTTCTTTGCAGACAATGTGCCCTTCTTTTTCTCTGGCTATTTTTTCCCCATTTTTCCTGCTTGCTTTTAGTTTTCAGCAACTTTGCTTGGTGTTATTAGCTGTGGTTTCCTAGTTCATATCCCTTATGCTTCAGATTCACAACATACTTGAGTCTGCAGCTTTACTGTCTTTTTAATCCTTTCTTTGTGGGACTACAATTATAAAAATGTTGAATGTTTTCAGAGTGTTCCAAATGTTTGAAAGGTTTTTTTTTTTTTTTTTTTTTAATTTTAAAAATGTATTTGCCTTTCTCTGTCTTAGTTTGGGTATTTTATTCTGATTTTAAATTTAGTATTTCCTCCTCTGCTTTTTCTAATCAAATTTAACCCATTCTTTGCACTATAATTTCAGTTATTAAAATTTCAGTCCTAAAATTTTCATTTGGTTAATATTTACAGTGGTTGTTTCTTGTCCACATTTTTCACTTTGTCTTTTAATTCTTTGAATATTTTAATTGCAGTTATTTTATTTAAAACATCTAATAACTCCATTTTCTGGGTTTGTCATGGGTCTGTGTCTATCATAATTTATTCTCTTGGTTTGTAATTAAGGGTTGCATTCTTATGTTGGGTTACTTTTTACTGAACACCAGATATGCAATATTAAAAATTGAAGAGGCGAGTTGATGTTTTGGATGATGTTGTCACTCTCCCGAGTGACAGGGAGTGTCTGTTTCAGACAGACAGGGAGGCTAGGATATTAGCTATTACCAATAACTTTAATGTAATCATGAATTCAAAAGACTTGAATTCAGTCTTCCAGTCTCGTATGGGTTGATCTGTTTCAAATTTATTCTTTGGGGGTAGCCATTTTGCATCATGACTAATTGCTTTTGGTCTTTTACAGAGTCTATCTCTTGCTGAATTCTAAATTCCAAATTTTCCCCAGCCCTCTAAGTCTCTTGAAAGTTCTGCTTACCTTTACCTTTTTTTTTTTCCTTTAATTTGCAGTAATGGGGATTGAACCCAGTGTCTCATGCATGCTAGGCAAGTGCTTCACCACTGAGCTACATCCCAGGTCCTCTGTACACATTTTTTGGGGGGATACGGCAGGTAGCCTTGAGATAAGCCACAGTACCAAATTCTAAACTCATTATTCTAGACAATTTTCTCCCTTAGTCTTCAGCCCTGAAAATCTTTATTGACATAACAATTCTTTAATATCTTTACAAAAATTAAAAGAAAACACTCTCTGTGGATTTAATAACTCTTCTCAGGAAGGTATATGGAAAACGATATTCTAGCATGGTCATTCACAAGAATTCTCATGGTCTCTAAATAATGATGCCACAGACAGTATTTATTGTTCTACACCAATCAAGGAAGCAACCATTGATTAGAGCAAGCTGGCTAAAAACCATAGTTCTTATAGGTAAGGGGAGACAATGAGATGAGCATCCTCCAATTTGAAAATCAACTTATTCATAGAATTAATCTGTGAAATTAAAGACTTGGGCATGAGACCAGAGTTGAGCATGTCTATTCCTAATAGATTGACCAATTTATTTCAGGAAAAAGTCCTCAGTTCAGCCTGGCATAAAGGCCTGTCTTGCATCTGAAAGTCTGGCTGTGAGCGAGGGGGACAGACTGAAGGGAAGTCCCTAGGATCAGACACCATTCCCCTAGTCTTGCCAGGGTCTTACAGACCTCTGTATTAATACAGAGTTATTATTACAGAGTTATACTGCCTTTCTGGTCAATGAAGTAATTTCTATTTGTAGCTGAACACTTCCTGATATTTGCTGTTAAAACTTTAAGTCTTCAGAATTCCATTCTCTGCCTGTAAATGATGATTGACCGTAGTTTCTGCCCCTCTTCTACCTGTTCCTCCTCATTCTGCCAATGGTTGAATGGCTTCTGCTTTCTCTTCAGTTTTCTCCAAGTTCTCTGAGTTGATCTTGCTCATCTTCCATACATTTACCCAGGCTTTTCTTGGCTCACTACCTCCCCTATTTGTTTTGAAACTTTTTCTGGAATTTGTCTTATTGTTATCATTTTCAGTCATTTCAGTAAAGTCTGGGAAGGAAAGAGGTAGTCATAATTACTAGTTGTTCATCTTAAATTCAAATCCAAACTTAATTTGTCTTACTACAGCCTATTTCTGTGAAATTAATTTAACATTTATGAATCTGCTCTTCTCAGAATTTAATTGAATTGAAGATGAATTTTACTTTGTAATTTATTATTTTTTAACTCTAATTTATTGTTAGGTGAACATTATAGGTAGAGACAAATAACTTTTTAATGATTCTTCTAACCAAAATTTCAGAATTTTTTAGACCCAAACATGCTTATGCTTTTGTTTCAGGAATAAAGGAAGAACAATCTAGATTCCAGGAGTTAAGATTAGTGTAATGAAATATTCCTTTATGAGGTTCATCAATAAAAATTCCCTCTGTGAATTTATGAATTTGGGCAGAAGGTGAAAGTTTAGAAGCACATTTTAGCAAGCTAGATACCAGCATCACACTCTGCTACGTCTCATACATCAGCGATGTGCACATCCTTTGTAAAACTTAAATTGCATACTAAGTCATGGAAGCGACATTCTGTTTTTAAAATAATAAACGCTTCCTTTTAAAGATCTAATGTACGTGTTTCTATCAGTCAGATAATTGGATTTTAGTTTCTATCTCTGGGCATGGGTAAGGGTTGGGTATTTTTTTTTTTTTTCTTTTTTCAATTTTTTTTTTTTTTTTTTCTTGTGGAGAAAATACAGCTCCAGGAAAAGTGATAGCAAAAGAATAATGCAGAGCTGGTTGGGAGGAAGCATATTTTTTTTTGGAAATCGGTAGGGAGAGTGCGATCTTGTTTTAGCCTGAGGCAAATCGCCACTCGGAAGCAGAGGAGAGCTCCGCTAGCAGGGGCGTCCATGACAGGGACTTCCCATCGGTGGCTCCCCAAGCCAGGCGCCATACCAGTGCTGGCAGAGGGGAATTAAATGAACTGTTGGAAAGTGACAAGATGACAGTGCAATCCCGTGCTCCAGAGGCTTCCGTGACCCGTGGCCAGTGTGCTCAGTCTCTCCTCCTCAGCATCTCACACTCGCTCGGTACCTGGTACGTGGTACCTGGTTCCTTTTGGTCTTCTCGCTGAAGCTGTGATGAGAATATTTGACTCTTTCTTTGATTGATGAGTGCCGCAGGACAGAAATGTAATTGCTTTGACTATGCTGCAGTAAGTGGATATTCCCTTTGGAAACTCAACTCGGCTTCGTTTAGACCCAAACATGCCCAGCAGATGCAGATGATCAACTCGCAGCATATGATACAAGCGGATATCTTTCCCTTTTATGTTCTGTTTTTAATGTAATAGCAAACTAACATCTGTTGCTCTGAGCATCACAAATCTGTTCTTTTCAATGTAAAGGTTTGCTGAGCATTGATATTTTACTAAGAATAGAATGCATGTGGCAATTAGGCTGTGCCACATTTTCATGTCAGATTCAGATGTTCTTTGGAAAGGTCATTGTTGTGCGTGTGTAACCTACTGAGCTGGGCTGCGGTGATGGATGTAATTACTAGGTGAGATGATGTAAATGGGGGTGCTCTGGGAGTGTGTAAAGGGAAGAGAAGAAAGGGCATTGGTGGTGGAGGGGTGATCCAGTACTGCCCAAGCCTTCTCACACAGTCTTAGAGTTTGGGCTTCACAGAACATAAGAAATGTTACTACATCCTCTAAGAATTTGAGTATCTGCTGTGACATCCTTTGATACATCGGTGAGCCTTTTCTAGCTCCCAATGTAGATCCTTGAGTACAGTTAAGTAATGGAATCATGGGGCTGCTACATCCTTTCTTAATGCAATAAAGAAATATTAGAATAGAACTAACAGGACAGATCAAGAGCTTAAAAACCACTTACTAAATGGTCATGTAAATTCTAAACAAAAACTTGGGTCTCCAACATATGAGTAATTTAAATATCAGAGCGACTATAATAGGGGTTATATGAAGAGCATTATTTTTAATGGTATGTTAACACATATTTATAGGCAATGGTATAAATAAATGTAAATCACTGCATAAGATATACCTGTTCATTTGTTTCTCTGCTGAAAAACTCTTGGTTGCATTGCGTGTCTGCGTGTTGCTGACACTAACACTGTTGGCTGCTGAGAGAACACAGTGAAAGAGCACCGCTCGAGGCTACTGAGCGTGACATTTAGATGATCCTTCAGAACCTGAACACATCATGCACACGCTACCTTTTAAAATAAGTCCGAAAAAGCAACAGCAAACAAATACACCTGAAACAGGATGAGACAATTGCTCAAAATATTTTTGAAATAGAATCTTTCACTAACTATGATACCTGAAACAGTGGCTTTGGGTAGTATGTCCAACTGCCGCCCACCTTTCAGACCTACACTACCAGAGCTTTTATGTCTAAGCATTCTCTTCTTTCCAATGGCTTATATATAGGTACATAAGCATGTGTATACTTGGGTACTCAGGAGAATAGTGAATTATAAACTTTATAAAGAAGTTGGAGAATTAACTGAAGCAAGAAAAATTTGAAAGACTGAAAAGCTGGTTCTTTGATTTAATCAACCAGATGAAGCATCTGTTATGCCATAGGATAAATAATAACATGGGGGAGGATCAGTGATGAGGCACTGCAGCAGTAGGTTTCCAAAGCTCTCAGGCATTCTTCTTGAGAATGATTGGAACTGTCAAGACACAAAAGGGTGGCTGGGGACATTGAAGTGGTGATTTATATTTCATGCGGCCCTGGGCAGAACAGGAGCAGCAACATGAAATAGTAAAAGGAGGTTTAGATCGGGTCAGGATGCTGTGAAGGAGACGTGTTTGTACCAAGTGGGCAGCTTAATCCCGTCATTGGATGAGTATTCACCATTTAAGATAATAGTCATTAAATAATTACAAATGATATAATAGTAGGTTACTTCTATTGACCTTAATTGTGAAATATATTGTTAGTGACTGTTGGATTTGATTTGTTGATTCAAAGATGACTCATGGTTGAAAACAAACTATAGCATTATATAAATTAATATTTTTTACTTGGTGAATGCTCTGAGCAGAAAATCATCTCCATCTAGGACGATTAACTCCCAGTGGGGAGGAGAATAGAAGGGAGCAAAGGGTCTTATGTTTGGTTGTGTGGTATTGGGCCCATGGATCATGGTGGAAATTAGGTTCATAATTTTTTTTAGAATACATCGAAGTTCTTAGAAAATATCCATCCTTTTCAAAATGCAAAATCTAGCTTAACAAAATATCAGAAAAAATATATTCCATTAAGGAACCCAACCCCTATTATATTCGCTCTGATATTTAAATTACTCATATGTTGGACACCCAAGTTTTTGTTTAGAATTTACATGACCATTTAGTAAGTAGTCTCATAGATACCAGGAAATGTTGTACAGTTTAAATCATAATCTGAATATTGCCTTAACTCTGCTTTTATAACTGATGCCCTGAAAGAAATTGGAAGATTGGATGAAAACTCCCCAATGTTGAATTGCCACACACAGTTAATCTCTGACTTGCCAAAGCTTTAGACATGGGGCACCCAACGGCAGGGTCTGAGCACCTGATTTTAAGTGGAGTTCATTCTCCATTACCTTGAGTAGATCATACCTGGGGCTGTTTTCTCCATTACCCTGTTTATTTACCTTACTGTGGAGTAATTGTATCAGGGTATAATTATTTTATGAACTATGAAGTAGAGGAAGGAAGATTAATAGAAATAGTTTTCGAATTTTTCAACATTCTGGTTCCCTCTGCTCATCGTTGTCTGCACTGGAACCTGAGAGCATCACAGTTTGCATGAATCATCCTGAGGGTTTTCACCTGCTCTTCAGTATGACAGAAGACATCTGAAAGATGAAATCGTCAACGGGTTGAGGGCCCTTCACCAGGGCAGTACCTGTGTAGTCAGCCCGTTACTCACTACGTAAAGCAAATGAAACACAATCGAGGGAGGGGTCTGTGTGAGAATAACCCTGAACCATGTTAAATCAATGTTGCAGAGTAAATCACTGCATGGGTTTTAACACTCTTAGTGTTTTTAGTGACAAATTATTTATGACATACCATTGCATTATAATACTGAATGAGAACTACCAATAAATTTGTCAATTGTTTTTCCTATGGTTTGTCAGTGGTATAGCTTCAAATCTAAAATAATGGTCAGACACACATTTGGAATAGCCTCGTTGACTGGAGTACGCTGCTGCCAGAATACTTCAGCTGAAGGGTTCCTTATATAGCCCACCAAGGCACCATTTAATCCACTGCAGCTTTTTTCCTGAAAGTTGCCCAAGATTCCTCCAAAATTGAACATGCATCTGTTATTTTCAGAAAGAATTCAAATGCTGACACATTTAGAGAGCAACTGAAATGGGGTTGAATAAACATAAAGTTTTTGAGTTGTACAGAGTTTTCAGCCTTAGGGGGGACATGATCTAGAGTAAGTTAAAATAATATGAGGTAAGACATAAAGTTCGCTTTAGGAGTTCAGGAAGTTGTTATATTCAATCATCTTTTTCTTCTATGTGCACTTTTCTATACAAATTAGAATAAAACCCTGAAATTTGAAGAGCAAATACTATTTTTCTTCATGAACCTAGCAACGAACTCTGCACATTGGCCATAAAATAGAACAGCTGCTTTGTCTTTCTTTCCTGGACACAAGGGGACCTTGAGTGTGGCTTTTGCTTTGGGGTTCTTCTTGTTACCTCTCTGTTACTGAACTAGCATTGGCACTGGAGGAAGAAGCACATAAAGGTGACGAGAGTGAAAAGGGCCAGTGGCTCCCATGCAATTTATGTCACCGTCAATGAAGAGGGTGATAATCTTGAAGAATGACCCTGTGTGTAGGGTTGCCTCCTGTGTATGTATTATTTCACTTTTTCCTTATAACAACCTAGTGAGTTGGGCACTATTATCATGTTCCATTTTACAGATGAGAAGACAGAGATTTAAAAGTTATGTCATTTTGCCAGATTTGTAGAAGAAGATCTAACTTGCCAAAAGATTTGAACTCTAATATGCTAGCATATCCATCAAGTACATTCAGCCCCAAAATAGAATCTGTTTTAAAAGGGGAATCAGATACATATATTATAGTCATTGGTCAAACTTTTTCAAAATGTGTTACAGAAGATCTTAACAAATATTTTGAAAAATATTTCAATGAAAAAGAACATCGATGGGTCTGTAAGATTGGAAACATAAGCCTAAATAAAATTAAATGAATTTCTTCATTGGTTGATTTTCCAGAACACGTACTAGGAGGATCCCCAAAAGGAACATATATTATGTCATGTTTCCTGGACTGCTGTGCACTTAACTTTTTCTCCTCAGAAAACTTGCTTTGAGAAATATTCTAGATAAGCCTGATTTACAAGGTAAATAATCTGCTCAGAATGACTTAAGCATTCTACTAGGCCTGGAATCTACTAGGAACTGGACTCCTTCTTTGAGGTCTAGATCTTTCTCTCTCTCTGTAATGGCTCACAGGTTAATGGCCTCCATCAATATTGCCCACTGGTATTCATACCTGTGTTGGAGACTCCCACCCACAGTTTTGATAGTTCCTTATAAGGACTCACAGCACTTTCTGAAGCTATTATATGCATGGTTATAGTTCATTACTGTGAGAGGATATGGATTAAAATTAGCAAAGAAAAAAGTGACATGAAAAAATTTTGAAAATATGATGAACAAGATCCTAGATGCTTTTTTCCAGTGAAGTGGTGTGGACAGGTTTATTTCTCTCACAAACCATGTATGTGGGAAAACACAGGCTGAAGGGTGCAGGCCAGGGAAACTCACCTGAGCTTTCGTGTCCAGGAGTATCATGGGGGATCACCACATGCCTACAGGACTGATCTCAGCCACTCACATTGCAGCTTCCCACAGAGAAACACAGGCATGAATTGCATTTGTTAACATTGACTATATGGTTGGGTACAATGGCACAGTCTGTAGAGAAAAGATAAGAATAAACTAAAACTCATGGAAATATACTGAATAGTGGGCAGCAGTGTATTGATTGTGAGGAAAGTATAAATATTGGGAAGAATTTAAGTTAAAACTTGGAAAGTGACTTCTAAACAAGCAAAAGAAAAAAAATGGAATAAAGTAAAATATATGCCTCAAGAGACAAAAAGAAGAGAAAAATGTCAAAATCTGAACAAAAATCATGAAATATTTTCTGAACAAAAATCATGGTCCAGGGGTTTTCAAGATGGCGGACTAGAGGGTGGCTGCATTTCATGTTGCTCCAGGACTCAGGATTCAAAAGAGGAGATAGTGAGAGACTTGGGACCAACTCAAAGCCTCCGGGTGAGTCTCTCCCGTTGGGGAGGCGTCCCGAATGGGGTGGTAGTCCCGGAACGCAGGGAACTTTGTGAAGTAGAGTTGCTCGGCGAGACGCCCCTCCCCCCGCTGGAGCAGTGAACT
The DNA here is from genome assembly GCF_902686445.1 of Sciurus carolinensis. Taxonomy (NCBI): domain Eukaryota; kingdom Metazoa; phylum Chordata; class Mammalia; order Rodentia; family Sciuridae; genus Sciurus; species Sciurus carolinensis. The sequence continues at coordinate 8,444,777 of NC_062222.1, forward strand.
CGGACAACTGGGATCATCGTAGAGGAGGCCGCTCAGCACAGCGCTTGGACTTGGAGCAACCACTGGGGCTCCAGGCGGCTGCCTGAGGAGGAGCTGCATGGTGAGATGTTTGGACTCAGAGTGATCGCTTCTGAACACTGGGGGGCTGCTCGGAGGAAGAGGAGGAGCCGGCGGGTCGCTTGGTCTAGGAGTGACTGCATCAGAGCTACAGGCGGTTGCCAGAGGAGGAGCTGCGTGGCGAGCTGTTTAGACTCAGAATTCATCAATCAAAAGACATAGACTGGCAGATTGGATTAAAAAGAAAGATCCAACAATATGTTGCCTGCAAGAGACTCACCTCATAGAAAGAGATACCCATAGACTAAAGATGAAAGGATGGGGAAAAACATACCATGCACATGGACTCAGCAAAAAAGCTGGAGTATCCATCCTCATTTCAGATAATGTGGACTTCAAGCCAAAGTTAGTCAGAAGGGATAAAGAAGGACATTTCATACTGCTTAAGGGAAGCATAAATCAGCAAGATATAACAATCATAAACATCTATGCCCCAAACATGTATGTCAAACAAATCCTTCTCTATTTTAGAAACCAAATAGACCATAACACAATAATACTAGGTGATTTTAACATGCCTCTCTCACCACTGGACAGATCCTCCAAACAAAAATTGAACAAAGAAATCATACATCTCAATAACACAATCAATAATTTAGACTTAACAGACATTTATAGAATATACCATCCAACCAAGAGCGAATACACTTTCTTCTTAGCAGCACATGGATCCTTCCCTAAAATAGACCATATATTATGCCACGAAGCTAATGTTAGCAAATACAAGAATATAGAGACACTACCTTGTATTCTATCAGATCATAATGGATTGAAATTAGAAATAAATGAAAGAGTAAAAAACAGAAACTACTCCAACACCTGGAGATTAAACAATATGCTATTGTATGATGAATGGATAGCAGAAGACATCAGGAAGGAAATTTAAAAATTCTTAGAGGTAAATGAGAACAAAGAAACCTCCTATCAAAACCTCTGGGACACTATGAAAGCAGTACTTACAGGAAAATTTATTTCATGGACAGTATTCAATAAAAGAAGAAAAAAATCAACAAATAAACGACCTAACACTACAGCTCAAAGTCCTAGAAAAAGAAGAACAGAGCAACACTGAAAGTAGTAGAAGACAGGAAATAGTTAAAATCAGAGTTGAAATCAATGAAATTGAAACAAAAGAAACAATCGAAAAAATTGACAAAATAAATAGTTGGTTCTTTGAAAAACTAAACAAAATTGGTAAACCCTTAGCCACATTAACAAAGAGAAGGAGAGAGAAAACCCAAATTACTAAAATTCGAAATGAACAAAAATATCACAACAGACACGATTGAAATATAAAACATAATTAGAAACTATTTTGAAAATCTATACCCCAACAAAATAGAAAGACATCAACTTGTTTCTAGAGACATATGAATTACCTAAATTGAACCAGGAGGACATACACAATTTAAGTAGATCAATTTAAAGTAATGAAATAGAAGAAGTCATCAAAAGCCTACCAACAAAGAAAAGTCGGGGACCAGAGGAGTTCTCAGCCGAGTTCAACAAAACATTTAAAGAAGAGCTCATTCCAATACTTCTCAAAGTATTTCATAAAATAGAAGAGGAGGGAACCCTCCCAAACTCATTCTATGAAGTCAATATCACCCTGATACCTAAACCAGACAGACACACATCAAGGAAAGAAAATTTCAGACCAATATCCTTAATGAACATTGATGCAAAAATTCTCAACAAAATCTTAGCAAATTGCATGAAAAATATGTTAAAAAGATAGTGCACCATGATCAAGTGGGTTTCATCCCAGGAATGCAAGGTTGGTTCAACATCAGGAAATCAATAAATGTAATTCACCATATCAATAGACTTAAAGGCAAGAATCACATGATTATTTCAATAGATGCAGAAAAAGCATTTGATAAAATACAGCACCACTTCATGCTCAAAACACTAAAAAAAAAATAGAGTTAGTGGGAACATTCCTTAACATTGTAAAGGCCATCTATGCTAAGCCCATGACTAATATCATTCTAAATGCTGAAAAACTGAAAGCATTCCCCCTAAAAACTGGAACAAGGCAGGGATGCCCTCTTTCACCACTTCTATTCAATATCGTCCTTGAAACTCTAGCCAGAGCAATTAGACAGACCAAAGAAATTAAAGGGATACGAATAGGAAAAGAAGAACTCAAACTATCCCTATTTGCTGATGATATGATTATATACTTAGAGGAACCAGGAAATTCCACCAGAATACTTTTAGAACTCATAAGTGAATTCAGTAAAGTAGCAGGATATAAGATCAATGCACATAAATCTAATGCATTTTTATACATAAGTGATGAATCTTCAGAAAGAGAAATTAGGAAAACTACCCCATTCACAATAGCATCGAAAAAAATAAAATACTTGGGAATCAATCTCACAAAAGAGGTGAAAGACCTCTAAAATGAGAACTACAGAACACTAAAGAAAGAAATTAAAGAAAACCTTAGAAGATGGAAAGATATCCCATGTTCTTGGATAGGAAGAATTAATATTGTCAAAATGGCCATACTACCTAAAGTGCTATACAGATTCAATGCAATTCCAATTAAAATCCCAATGATGTACCTTACAGAAATAGAGCAAGCAATTATGAAATTCATCTGGAAGAATAAAAAACCCAGAATAGCTAAAGCAATCCTCAGTAGCAAGAACGAAGCAGGGGGTATTGCAATACCAGATCTTCAACTCTACTACAAAGCAATAGTAACAAAAACGGCATGGTATTGGTACCAAAATAGAAAGGTGGATCAATGGTACAGAATAGAGGACACGGACACAAACCCAAATCAATACAATTTTCTCATACTAGACAAAGGGGCCAAAAATATGCAATGGAGAAAAGATAGCCTCTTCAACAAATGGTGCTGGGAGAATTGGAAATCCATATGCAACAGAATGAAACTAAACCCATATCTCTCACCAAGCACGAAACTCAACTCAAAATGGATCAAGGACCTCAGAATCAGACCAGAGACCTTGCATCTTATAGAAGAAAAAGTAGGTCTAGAGCTTCAACATGTCGGCTTAGGACCAGACTTCCTCAACAGGACTCCCATAGCACAAGAAATAAAAGCAAGAATCAATAACTGGGGTAGATTCAAACTGAAAAGCTTTCTCTCAGCAAAGGAAACTATCAGCATTGTGAAGAGAGAACCTACAGAATGGGAGAAAATCTTTGCCAATCATACTTCAGATAGAGCAATAATCTCCAGAATATATAAAGAACTCAAAAAATTCTACACCAAGAATGCAAATAATCCAATCGACAAATGGACTAATGATATGAACAGACACTTCACAGAAGAAGATCTACAAGCAATCAACAAACATATGGAAAAATGTTCAACATCTCTAGTAATAAGAGAAATGCAAATCAAAACCACCCTAAGATTCCATCTCACCCCAATTAGAATGGCGATTATCAAGAATACAAGCAACAACAGGTGTTGGCGAGGATGTGGGGAAAAAGGTACACTCATACATTGCTGGTGGGGCTGCAAATTAGTGTAGCCACTCTGGAAAGCAGTGTGGAGATTCCTTAGAAAGCTTGGAATGGAACCACCATTTGACCCAGCTATCCCACTCCTTGGCCTATACCCAAAGGACTTAAAATCAGCATACTACAGAGATACAGCCACATCAATGTTCATAACTGCTCAGTTCACAATAGCCAGATTGTGGAAACAACCTAGATATCCTTCAATTGATGAATGGATAAAGAAACTGTGGTATATATATGCAATGGAATATTACTCGGCCATAAAGAATGATAAAATTATGGCATTTGCAGGCAAATGGATGAAATTGGAGAATATCATGCTAAGTGAGATAAGCCAATCTCAAAAAACCAAAAGACGAATGATATTGCTAATAAGTGGATGATGACACATAATGGGGGGTGGGAGGGGTTCGTGTTAGGGTTAGAGTTAGGGTTAGGGAGTGGGGCAAGAATGGAGGAAGGAAGGACTGTATAGAGGGAAAAGGGGGTGGGAGGGGTGGGGGGAAGGGAAAAATAACAGAATGAATCAAACAACATTACCCTATGTAAATTTATGATTACACAAATGGTATGCCTTTACGCCATGTACAAACAGAGAAACAACATGTATCCCATTTGTTTACAATAAAAAAAAAGCAAAAAAAAAAAAATAGTAGTTGCTAAAGTTACCGAAGTGCTGAAGGATTTTAAAGTGTTAAAAAAAAATCATGGTCCAAATAAATCCAGTTATATTAACAATTAGGATATAAGTGATTAAACTAAATACCACAATTAAAAGATAAAAGTTAAAATCTACTACATACTATTTAGTATGAAAAGATTGGAAAATCCAGGTCAAAAATTTAAAAATAAAAAGATTAAAAATATAACCAAATGAATAAGAATTTAAAAAAGTGATAGCTATATGGGTAGAGTACAAAATGACCTGTAAGGTAAAGGTATTGCCACGGGTAGAAGATATGCTGATGTAACGAAGAGAGGTTCTATTTCCTGGAGAGATATAGCACTTCAACAAACAGTGCATCTGTATGTTACATGCAAAGGTATAAAGAAATCTTGACTGTAATAAGGAAAAATAGGCACTTTCATATACTTAGTGGGAGAACCAAACAAATTTACTCAGAATCTAAAAGAGTAAAAAAAAAATCATTTTATGTGTCCAATATCAACTCCACTTATAATCAAAGTTGCCCTTCTGGAATTAAGTAGTAATTTCTTACAGTGTCATGGATAGATAAATAACCCCAACTAGAAATTAGGACAGAAGAGAACTGAGAAGTATTTGCCTCACCAGATCCTGGAACAGACTCTAAGACCATTTTATTGAATTCATCCTAGCAATTTTGTCTGATTGGTATAACAATGTATTGGAGGTTCCGGAATCAGATTTATATTATGAAGCATAAAAAAAAGTATGACCATTTAATTTAGGGTGAAAACAGTTGCCTAGCGAATGAATGGTGTTGATGTAACTGATCATAAGAAAGAAAATTAAAATGGAAACTTGTTCACTTTGGGTTGATAAAAAGAACTTTTGAACCAAGACTAAAAACAGAAGCTACAAGAGAAAGAAATCATACTTAAACTGCATACCATTTAAAGATTATTTTGGAATCCAAAAGATAAAATGAAAGCATTCAAATTATAGATATGAGAAAATATTTGCACATGATGACAAAGGGTTAATGTTTTATAAAAAGCTGAGAGCTCATATAATTTGACAAAAAATGTTCAATTAAGTTCCTCTTCTCAAAAAGAAAGAAAACAGCAAAGGATATAATTAGAAAATTTACAAATGGTAAGAAAACATATTAAAGGATGCTTGAATTCAATAGTATTAGATAATATGAGAACATCAGTAAGATGTCATAAATAACCATCAGATGGCCCCAAACTCAAGAAGGACAATTCACTTGTTGCTAATAAGAGTGTGGGGTAAAGAGAATTTCCACATTTTGTTGGTGAATGTTCCATGTGTTACAGGCCTTTTAGACACTGTTGGTAGATTGTAAAGGCAATTTTTTAATACATGCAAATAATCCTTATATGTGTGAAAACTTTAAGTGTAAAAAGTAATCCTATAAGATAGAGTCTGCACATGCAGATCAACTTCGGTTGGGATGGCCTGTTTAAAGGAAGAAAATGCAGGGTAGAAGACCTTTTTGGTCTTGTCCCCACTGCCACCACCCCCAGGGACAGACTTCCTTCTGTCCTGAGGCCCTCTGACATCTCCATGCCTCCTGCCTCTGCTTTGGTCAGAACTACTTTTCATTCTTGTCCCGTCCAGCTTCACAATTCCGTTTAATTAGCAGCGCCTCTTTGGTATCTTCCCTGATGCTTTGAGTTTTGATTCCCCTCTGCTACCATAACTGTTTGTTTCCATGGCAACCAGAACATTCTTGACATTATCCTGTAATCAATTATTAATTTCAGGTCTCTTGCACTATATTCTAAACTCCTTAATAAGGACAGTGATCATGTGTTTATTTACTGTGTATGTGCAACATAGTCAGAAACTGAATTGCTTTAAAGAACCTTGTGATCATAACATTGGAGTTTTTTTTTTTTTTTTTTTTTTTTTAATTTTGGTATTGGGGCTTGAACTCAGGGGCACTCCACCACTGAACCCGAGTCCTATTTTGCATTTTTTAAATTTAGAGACAGAGTCTCACTGAGTTGCTAAGCACCTCGCCGTTGCTGAGGCTAACTTTGAACTCTCAATCCTCCTGCCTCACTCTCCCGGGCTGCTGGGATTACCGGTGTGCACCACCACACCTGGCATAACATTGGGGTTCATCACTCTGTTCTCAATCCTAGACATGATCACTGAGGCATATAGAAGCTTAATAAACATTTACTGAATAAATTTTTAAATGAGTGTGCCAGAAACAGCTAATTTCCAATTAGAAGCAGTATCTATAGTAAAAAATGCTTTCTAATATCCACAACTTAGTTAATCCTTCTAAAGAAGGAAGGTATCCATGCTGTACTCTTAAAACCTAGATGCATGTCTTCCATCATTTTCTAGGTCCAGTCCTGCCTGAGCTCTGAGCTCAACTCAACCACTCTAGAAGTTCTGACTTGAAGGAGCTGGGTCGCCTGCTATAGACATCGTTCCGGACGCACACAGAACAGGCATGCCTCTTAGCTGCAAGCAATAAGAACCAACTCTGGTAATGTTAACTTAAAACTAAAAATGAGTTTATTTTGAAGTTATTGAAGCTCATAGAACCTGACTGGGATGTAGAGAGAGATCATGGGAGGCCGGTCTGAAAGTCACAGCAGGTATGACACAAGAGCAGGCATCGCTGTGTGCTGTTGCTACTCTAGCCACGCATCTGACCTCGAAGTCCCCTTGACCTTCCCTGGCACAGTGAGATGGAGCATCTGGCTCCTGCAATAGTGAGAGGTGGCCATTTTCTCTCATTCCTACTCCAAGGGAGAGTTAAGAGGTTAATGGCAAGGACCTGTAGGCCACTAGACAGCCAACTAAGAGAAAGAAGCCCATGTCAGAAGGTTTTGATACAAAGTGTTACCTATCAATGGGAACACCTCATCCCCAAACCTAAAACTGAGGCAAATCAGGAAATAATGGAGCCTCAAGAGAGGGATTCAAATGTGTTCATCAAAAAATGTTGTGGTGCATGTTAACATTATGATGTGTTATCCCCTGGACTTCAAAGGACATCAGAGACCAGACTGTAAGACTGCAAGGATGAATTTTTAAAACATTAACTAATTTTAGAATCCTTAGAATCAATATTTGACTTGCCACCTGCTACTAAACAGAACTGTGTGCCTTTTAGGTATAGGAGCCTAGCCACATGATGAACTTTAAAGAGATGTAAAGAGAAGGAAACATTTCAGGAGGTGCTGGAGAGACTTGGGTTCCCTGGGCCTGGGTGTGGCAGGAGTGTGGAGCTGACCGAGTTTACCGTTAGTTGGTGCAGAAGCTCGCAGCAGGCTGGGATGGGTGTGTAACTTAGCTTTCCACGCGCACTTTGTATCTAACACTGTGTAAGAAGCTGCGGCAAAGGGGAAAGGAAACGTTTCCTATTCCTTAGTTAGCATTTCCCAGAATATTTCATAAACTAAACCCAGAAACGTTTAATTTGGAGAATTCTTTGGTGTCACTGAAGTCAATGGAATAGATGAGGAAAAATCTCAGTATAGAGCCAAAATATTTTTGCATATGAATAAAACATGGGAAAGAAAGCATTGCAAATGAGTTCGTAGCTGTCAAAGGAAAAATGGCAAAATTGTTCACAAGTGCTGCAGAACTATCTCATCCGGGGTTAATATTTTGAGGATCGATATTGATGGATATGGAATCTTCATGTAATTCAGAAATACACTTACATCCCAATTTCTGATAATTTTTGCATGAGATTAAAACTAATAAATACAGGCAGCATAAAGCCTCTTATGGTTGTGGTATCAGGTAGGGGTAGAGGTATCTCTGCATGTCCGTGCTCATGAGGGTAAGGAGAAAATGACAGTCATCAGTGTGCAGATATTTTCTCACTTTGAAAATGTGGCTTCCTCTAAGTTCTTGATAACTTTCATGCTAAATGGGGAACATGACTTGTGATATCATATGCAGAGAGTAATTAGCAAATTTGGTTGATGAGATTATTTTTGGCAGAATTAAATGAACACAGGGGAATTGGCTCCTCAGGGTCCCAGAGTGACTGGTGTTGGTGTAAATGGTCTCCTTGTGAAGTCAGTCCAATGTGAGATAGACGTATGATTCAATACTTTTGTCTTTCAAAATATTTTAGGCCTAAATCAATTGCTTTGTTAATTTTCCAATTTATCCTATCCCTGGACACATTGCTGTAAAATGCACACCAAAATAATGTCTTGTGGTCTGGTATAAATCTGAACAATCTACATGGGAAGTTTAATTAATTCATCCTAAACTTGATTTAATGACAGCAATTATTGTTGAGTGAAGTTTCCTTGAGGGAAATAACTTTTTTCAAGATTTAAGAATTAATTTTTCTCTCTATACCTTTATTAATTCAAAGAAAAAAACAATTGAGAATTCTCATATTTAAAAAATAACTATTATATAGATTGAATCCAAAAACTTTGAGACATGTTTCAGTATCAGTTCACAAAGACTTAATATTCTCAAGAAAGAAAGAGTGCTAGAGGTGCAAAATTAAATCTTGAGATTCTCATTCTCAGTGAGCTGCTCTGAGAAGGAAAGAAAAGGACTGTTACTTCAGTCTCCACTGGTCCTTAGTAAGTGTCTGTTATATAAGAAAAATATAAGAGAGAAGGAGGAAAGAGAGAGAAAGAAGGAAAGAGAAAGAAAGAAAAATGAGAAAGAGAGAGAGAGAGAGAGAGAGAGAGAGAGAGAGAGAGAGAGAGAGAGAGAGAGAGAAAAGGGAAGGAAGGGGAAGGGAGGAGAGAGAAAGTGATGTGATGGAGAAACAGGATGGAAGGAGAGAGGAGTTCTTAATGGTAGAGAAAGATAACAGCAAATACAAGAGTAACATATGACCCAAGGACTAGAACTATCTGACAGCGAAGGTTTGTATCAACTATGATAAAAATGCTAAAGAAACTAGTGGAGAAGGTGGAACATTCTCAAAAGAGAAAGTTTAAGGGAGTCGTCTAGTGGAAATGAAAAATTCCAATAGTCAAATGGAAAGGTAGGAGCAACGGAAATGTGATATTAGAAATGGAATAATTATTAAAATGTAGTCAACCGAAGGCTATACACAGCAAGTGAAAAGATCAGTAAAATAGAAAACAAGCCAACAGGAAGCATATAAATTAAAGTATGAGCAGTGAAGAGAGAAGTGAAAACATTATTCAAGAAATACAAAGCCAGAGGAAAGGAGTGCTACTGGAGTCTGTGGGGCAAAAGAAATCTCTGAGCAATCATGATTGAGAACTTTCAAAATTTGATAAACGGTTTGAACCCCCAGGTCCAAAAAGCTCAGCAAATCTCAAGCCAGGGAAAAGCAAGCAATGAAAACACCAAGCTTATTTTGGTCAAGATGCTGAACCCCTAGAAAAAGAAGAAACTGTGAAAACAGCCTGGGGGTGGGGAATAGAGACACATTTCAAAGTTGGAAAAATGGGAGGAAATATAATTGACTTTTTAAAAAAAATTCATTTTTATCATAAACATCTGGGATACATCTTGTTTCTCTATTTGTACATGAAGTAGAGGCATACAATTTGTGTAATCATACATTTACCTAGGGTAATAGTTTTTGATTAATTCCGTTATTTTTTTTCTTCCCCCCACCCCTCACACCCCTCTTATCCTTCTATATAGTCCTTCCTTCCTCCATTCTTGCCCCTCTCCCACCCCCCATTATGTGTCATCATCTGCTTATCAGCGAGATCATTTGTCCTTTGGTTTTTTGAGATTGGTTTATCTCACTTATCAGGATATTCTCCAATTTCATCCATTTGCCTGCAAATGCCATAATTTTATTATTTTTTAATGGCTGAGTAATATTCCATCATATATATATATATATATATATATATATATATATATATATATATACACACCACGGTTTCTTTATCCATTCATCAATTGAAGGGCATCTAGGTTGGTTCCACAATCTGGCTATTGTGAATTGAGCAGCTATGAACATTGATGTGGCTGTACCTCTGTAGTATGCTGATTTTAAGTCTTTGGGTATAGGCCGAGGAGTGGGATAGCTGGGTCAAATGGTGGTTCCATTCCAAGTTTTCTAAGGAATCTCCACACTGCTTTCCAGAGTGGCTGCACTAATTTGCAGCCCCACTAGCAATGTATGAGTGTACCTTTTTCCCACATCCTCACCAACACCTATTGTTGCTAGTATTCTTGATAATCTCCATTCTAATTGGGGTGAGATGGAATCTTAGGGTGGTTTTGATTTGCATTTCTCTTATTACTAGACATGTTGAACATTTTTTCATATATCTGTTGATTGCTTGTAGATCTTCTTCTGTGAAGTATCTGTTCATTTCCATAGCCCATTTGTTGATTGGGTTATTTGTATTCTTGGTGTAGAGTTTTTTGAGTTCTTTATAGATTCTGGAAATTAGGGCTCCATCAAAAGTATGACTGGCAAAGATATTCTCCCACTCTGTAGGTTCTTTCTTCACATTGCTGATGGTTTCCTTTGCTGAGAGAAAGCTTTTTAGTTTGAATCTATTCCAATTGTTGATTCTTGCTTTTATTTCTTGTGCTGTGGGCGTTATGTTAAGGAAGTCTGATCCCAAGCTGACATGTTGAAGATTTGGACCTACTTTTTCTTCTATAAGATGAGGGGTCTCTGGTTTGATTCCAAGATCCTTGATCCATTGCGAGTTGAGTTTTGTGCAGGGTGAGAGATAGAGGTTTAGTTTCATTCTGTTGCATATGGATTCCCAGTTTTCCCAGTACCATTTGTTGAAGAGGCTATCTTTTCTCCATTGCATATTTTTGGCACCCTTGTCTAGTATGAGAAAATTGTATTTACTTGAGTTTGTGTCCATGTCCTCTATTCTGTATCATTGATCTACTTGTCTATTTTGGTGCCAATACCATGCCGTTTTTGTTACTATTGCTTTGTAGTATAGTTGAAGTTCTGGTATTTCGATACCCCCTGCTTCACTCTTCCTGCTAAGGATTGCTTTAGCTATTCTGGGTTTCTTATTCTTCCAGATGAACGTCATGATTGCTTGCTCTATTTTTGTGAGGTACGTCATTGAGATTTTAATTGGAATTGCATTGAATCTGTATAGCACTTTTGGTAGTATGGTCATTTTGACAATATTAATTCTGCCTATCCAAGAACATGGGAGATCGTTCCATCTTCTAAGGTTTTCTTTAATTTCTTTCTTTAGTGTTCTGTAGTTCTCATCATAGAGGTCTTTCACCTCTTTTGTGAGATTGATTCCCAAGTATTTTATTTTTATTTCTTGAAGCTATTGTGAATGGGGTAGTTTCCCTAACTTCTCTTTCTGAAGATTCATTACTTAGGTATAAAAATGCATTAGATTTATGAGCATTGATCTTATATCTTGCTAATTTACTGAATTCACTTATGAGTTCTAAAAGTATTCTAGTGGAATTTCCTGGTTCCTCTAAATATATAATCATGTCACCAGGAAATAGGAATAGTTTGAGTTCTTCTTTTCCTATTCATATCCCTTTAATTACTTTAGTCTGTGTAATTGCTCTGGTTAGAGTTTCGAGGACAATATTGAACAGAAGTGGTGAAAGAGGGCATCCCTGCCTTGTTCCAGTTTTTAGGGGGAATGCTTTCAGTTTTTTACCATTTAGAATGATATTGGCCATGGGATTAGCATAGATGGCCTTTACAATGTTAAGGAATGTTCCCACTATCCCTGTTTTTTCCAGTGTTTTGAGCATGAAGGGATGCTGTATTTTATCAAATGCTTTTTCTGCAACTATTGAAATAATCATGTGATTCTTAACTTTAAGTCTGTTGATATGGTGAATGACATTTATTGATTTCCGAATGTTGAACCAACCTTGCATCCCTGGGATAAAACCCACTTGATCATGGTGCACTATCTTTTGAATATATTTTTGTATGAGATTTGCTAAGATTTTGTTGAGAATTTTTGCATCAATGTTCATTAGGGATATTGATCTGAAATTTTCTTTCCTTGATGTGTGTCTGTCTCGTTTAGTTATCAGGGTGATATTGGCTTCATAGAATGAGTTTGGGAGGGTTCCCTCCTCTTCTATTTCATTAAATATGTTGAGAAGTATTGGAATGAGCTCTTCTTTAAATGTTTTGTCGAACTCGGCTGAGAACCCATCTGGTCCCGGACTTTTCTTTGTTGGTAGACTTTTGATGACCTCTTCTATTTCATTACTTTAAATTGATCTACTTAAATTGTGTATGTCCTCCTGGTTCAGTTTAGGTAATTCATATGTCTCTAGAAACAAGTTGATGGCTTTGAGATTTTCTATTTTGTTGGGGTATAGATTTTCAAAATAGCTTCTAATTATGTTTTATATTTCAATCGTGTCTGTTGTGATATTTCCTTGTTCATTTCAAATTTTAGTACTTTGGGTTTTCTCTCTCCTTCTCTTTGTTAGTGTGGCTAAGGATTTACCAATTTTGTTTATTTTTTCAAAAAACCAACTATCTATTTTGTCAATTTTTTCGATTGTTTCTTTTGTTTCAATTTCATTGATTTCAACTCTGATTTTAACTATTTCCTGTCTTCTACTACTTTCAGTGTTGCTCTGTTCTTCTTTTTCTAGGGCTTTGAGCTGTAGTGTTAGGTCATTTATTTGTTGATTTTTTCTTTTATTGAATGCAGTCCATGAAATAAATTTTCCTCTAAGTACTGCTTTCATAGTGTCCCAGAGATTTTCATATGAGGTTTCTTTGTTCTCATTTACCTCTAAGAATTTTTAAATTTCCTTCCTGATGTCTTCTGTTATCCATTCATCATACAATAGTGTATTATTTAATCTCCAGGTGTTGGAGTAGTTTCTGTCTTTTACTCTGTCATTTAATTCTAATTTCAATCCATTATGATCTGATAGAATACAAGTAGTATCTCTATCTTCTTGTACTTTCTAACATTAGCTTTGTGGCATAGAATATGGTCTATTTTAGAGAAGGATCCATGTGCTGCTGAGAAGAAAGTGTATTTGCTTTTTTTGGATGGTATATTCTGTAAATGTCCATTAAGTCTAAATTATTGATTGTGTTATTGATATCTATGGTTTCTTTGTTCAATTTTTGTTTGGAGGATCTGTCCAGTGGTGAGAGAGGTGTGTTAAATCACCTAGTATTATTGTGTTGTGGTCTATTTGATTTCTGGAATTGAGAAGGATTTGTTTGATATACATGGATGAGCCACTGTTTGGGGCATAGATATTTATGATTGTTATGTCTTGCTGATTTATGCTTCCCATAAGCACTGTGAAATGTCCTTCTTTTTCCCTTCTGACTAACTTTGGCTTGAAGTCCACATTATCTGATATGAGGATGGATAGTCCAGCATTTTTGCTGTGTCCATGTGCATGGTATGTTTTTTCCCATCCTTTCACCTTTAGTCTGTGGGAATCTCTTTCTATGAGATGAGTCTCTTGCAGGCAGCAAATTATTGGAACTTTCTTTTTAATCCAATCTGCCAGTCTATATCTTTTGATTGATGAGTTCAGACCATTAATATTCAGGGTTATTATTGAGATATGATTTGTATTCCCAATTATTTGACTCTTTTTTTTTTTTTTTTGACACAACTTGGTTTCTCCTTTATTTGGCTGTTCCTTTAGGGTAGTTCCTCCCTTTGCTGATTTACATCGTTGTTTTTCATCTCTTCCTCATGGAATATTTTGCTGAGAATGTTCTGTAATGCCGGCTTTCTTTTTGTAAATTCTTTTAGCTTTAGTTTAACATGGAAGGATTTTATTTTGTCATCAAATCTGAAGGTAAGTTTTGCTGGGTGTAAGATTCTTGGTTGGCATCTGTTTTCTTTCAGGGCTTGAAAAATGTTGCTCCAGGCCCTTCTAGCTTTTAGGGTCTGGATTGAAAATTCTGCTAATATCTGTATTGGTTTCCCCCTGAATGTAATTTGATTCTTTTCTCTTGCGGCCTTTAAAATTCTGTCTTTATTTTGTATGTTAGATATTTTCATTATAATGTTCCTTGGTGTGGGTCTGTTGTAATTTTGTGTATTTGGAGTTCTATTAGCCTCTTGTACTTGATTTTCCATTTCATTCTTCAGATTTGGGAAATTTTCGGATATTATTTCATTGAATAGATTGTTTATTCCTTTGGTTTGTTTCTCTGTGCCTTCCTCAATCCCAATAATTCTTAAATTTGGCCTTTTCATGATATCCCATAATTCTTGGTAGATTCTGTTCATGATTTCTTACCATCTTCTCTGTTTGGTCAACTTTGTTTTAAAGATTAAATATTTTGTCTTCAATATCTGAAGTTCTGTCTTCCAGGTGTTCTATCCTATTGGTTATCCTTTCTATGGAGTTTTTAACTTGGTTTATTGTTTCCTTCATTTCAAGGATTTCTGTTTTTTTTTTTTTTCAATATCTCTAACTCTGTATTGAAAAGATCTTTTGCTTCCTGTATTTGCTCTTTTAACTGTTGATTGGTGTGATCATTCAATGCCTGCATTTACTTTTTCATCTCATCATTCAATGCCTGCATTTGCTTTTTCATCTCCTTGTTTGTGTCCCTGATTGTTTTAATTATGTACATTCTGAACTCACTTTCTGACATATTTTCTGCCATGCTGTCATTGGATTTTATTGCTATCCCATCTAGGTTTTTTTGGGTCATTTTCTTCCCTTGTTTTCTCATATTGCTCAGGTTTCTAACCCTGTAATAGTGAAATTCTGAGTTATTGCAGATTTCCTCTGTTGACTAATATTGTCTCTGTAGATTTCCAATAACTTACCTCTTAGCCTTCAGGAGCCTGAAGTCTTGGAGGAACTTGATAATGTGGTGCTCCACTAGGAAGTTGCCCCTCTAGGGTGGTGGCCTTCAGGTAGGGTATATTCCCTGTCAGTGGGCAGAGGCGCCTGAACTTGTTGACTGATTGCCAGCCAAAGGGGGAATGGACTGCAGAGTGGGGCACGTCTGATCTCTGTCTGTGTCTCTGGTTCTACTGCCCTGGTGGGAAAGCCTCACCCAGTGGGGAATACTCACCCGGTGGGGAAGTTTCTCTGGGCAGCTCTCCTCTGAGAAATTCCCTTCAGTCCAGAACTACCACCTGGACTGGTAAGCCCTCCTCTGTAATGTTCCCAGGGGTCTTGATCTACCGCCTGGGCTGGGGAGCCTGGCCCTGTGAGGGACTCCCTCTCTGAGCGGCCCTCCTCTGCTACATTCCCTGGGAACCGTCGCTACTGCCTGGGCCTCGGACCCTCACTCTGCATCGAAGCCTCTTGCTGTGTGGCCCTCCTCTGCACTGCTCCCAGTTGACTAGGTTCTTGGCTCCAGCAGGGGCGTCTCACTGGGCCACTCTACTCCACGAAGTTCCCTGCATTTCGGGACTACTGCCCCATCTGGGGAGCCTGACCAGTGGGAGAGACTCACCTGGTGGCACTGAGTTGGTCCCAAGTCTCTCAGTACATCCTCTTCTTGACTCCTGGGTCTTGTCAAAGGTCCTCTAGCCTCCTGTAGGTGTCTCAGGGAGTTGCCCTTCCAATGATGATGGCCACGCCCTCAGGAATAATTCAAAATGCCTGCACCAGTCTGCAAAGAAGCCTCTGGCTAGCCCTGAGATGCAGGCCAGCTGGTTGCTGTGCTGGCTTGATCCACGATGGCAACACACCTTGGGGTGGTGGTCAGGCGGGGTGGCTCAGTGATGGCGTCTGTGCTTGGCCTGGTGGTTGGGTGGGTTGACTGCCTGCCGCCTAGTTCCGCAAGGCAGGCGGGTTGGGTGCCCACATGCTACCTCCGTGGTGCAGGCAGCCTGACTCACCCGCCAGCTCGCTCTATGACTGCGACCGACCAGTGATGGCACTGTCCCGGTGCCATAATTGACTTTCTTTATGAACAGTGAAGGTCCGATGCCAGGGAAGTCATACCTTTAGAGTAATGAAAGAGCGAACTATCAAGAAACTCTGTGTTCACTAAAAATATTCTTCAAAAATGAAGGAAAACTTAAGACATTCTCGCAGAGACAATAGCTGAGAGTTTCCATCATCTCTGTTTAGGAAACACTGTAAATTCTTTAGGCAAAAGGGTGATGATACGAGGTTAGGGCCCCCAGGTCTCTAAGAGGGAACAAAGAGCATCAGCCCAAGTAACTCTCTGGGCAGGTCAAGGTAAAGCACATTATTAGTGCTTTGGTCAATCTTCTTCTTTTCTATATGTGCGCTAGTATATTTCTTTAGAAGACTATTAACTACGTAAAACTAAACTAAAATAAGGTAGTGTGGGTTGAAGTTATTTATAGTAGTGAACTGTAAGGCAAAGAGGAGGCAAGGATGGTCAGTTAAAATTAGGCACCTGTGCTCCTTATGAAGTAGCATAATATTCAAGAGAACCCAGTGGCTCTCTGAGAAGGGGCTTATCAGGAGTGTCCTTTGTATCTCCTTTTGGAAGGGAGGGACTTAAATGGGATTAGGGAGAAGGAGATTTCCATGCAGAACCAGTGACAGCCTCATCCACCCGTGAGTGCTTTGGAGCCGCCATGCTGTTTCAGATTTGTTCTGGACTGGAAGGAGCCACCCTGGCCTCTTCACCCTTCATCAGCATTCTCAGGTATTGACAGCCCCCGAAGACACAGGAGCACTGAGGAGGCTGTTTTCTCCAGTGGAGTCCTTTCCTGTGATAACTGAGAGCCAAGAACCATTTACAGTTGCAATAGCACCAGCAGGGCCATGATGTCTTCATTTCTGAAGGAGGAGCTGGGTGGTTCAAGAGAGAGAGGAGTGGAGTGGGTGTATGGGCAGAAATTACTGGAAGTGTGCACCCCAGACCCTTAATATGGTCACCTCAGAGACTGGAACTGGGGGTATGTGCAAATATTAATTTTACCTTTATATAGCTTTTTATTATTTCTTCTTTAACAGATATAATATTTAACAATATTCTTTAAATTTTGTAAAGACTCTCAAAATGGTATTTTAATTCCATGCTTCTCCTGCATTTGACGTTCATTGTCTTTCTCAGTACACGATGGTCATCATCAGACTAATCACTGCTTAAAGAAAAAAAATAAATTCTTTAGCAAGTTTATCAGATTTGAAAAGATTTTCTGTATTCTGCACATCAGATTTTCTTCTCATTTTTAAAGCTGTGAGTGGGAGAAAATCCTATTCTTGCTACCTTGGTTGCCAACCAAGGATAAGTCTCTTTGAGCAGAAAACCAATTAGTAGTTATTCTTATGCTATGGTTGGATGTAAGAATGCTTTCACATTAAAAAAAAAAAAAGGAAAGAAAAAGAGGAAAGTCACAAAGCTTGGTGTGCCATTAGCAAATAATAGATTTTCCTTTGGTTCAAGGTAGAATTTGAATTAAATTTATAGCTTTGTGCATTTCAGTTTTTGAAAAATCAGTAATTCTGAATTACGGATTGTACAGGTTCATGGAGAAAACTAAGATGGATAACTGAAACAGATGACAAGAGGGCAGTGTGACTTTCTGCATCAGAGGTACGTCTGTACATTTCTGTTTCTTTCCATTGAAAAGGACTTGTGAACACAAATGTGGAAGTAACTATTTACTACTAGCATTAATAGTTTATTATTTTAAAGGGGAGTTTGATAAGAGACTAAATGTTATGGCTATGAATGGATTTGTGAATAAGAATCATGTAGAGATATTTCTCCAACACAGGCAGTATACAACAATTGTTTGTTGATAAGGCAATTTATATTCCTTCTAAGTATTTTTAAATTCAAGCATTTATTAGCCACAATTTCCTCTTAACAGTGGTGTATGATCTCACTCCAAGAATTTACATATATGCTATTTAAAATCACATATGTGTTGCAAAGTAGTTCTTTGAAGGGCAACAGATATCTCATCAATAGAGTTTGAAACATTTTATTTTGATTTTTTGAAGGTAATGGATTCCTGTATTTTCTGTGGCAAACTAACACCCCCATATACCACCTTGAATGCAATATTGATTATATCACTTTGTAAAATCTTCTGCCTGAGGTTTATGTTACTGACTCCAGCATCTTATTGGTCTGATAATTGCATTTCAATTTGCTTTGGGAAACCATGCCTGGATTAATTGAGTCATTATCGTTAAAGTTGGTAATAAACAATAATAGGAAATATTTGTCTGTTTGAGTGCTGTTATTGCCTTTAACCATTTTGAATTATTAAACCATCCAAATCAATACTGCTCACTTATTTTTAATAATGAGTTCAATGACATAAAAGTAAACAATTTGAGGGAATGGCTTTCTCTTTGAAGCCCACCACATGTTGCTCTGTATGCAGAGTGCAGGGCAAACTTGAAACAGCTTTTGGCAGTTTTGGAATTATTGTTAATTAACTTTTCTGCTCAAATTCCTGCAAGCTCAACTCTAGTTGATGAGTTATCATGCTTCAGTCAATAAATCTTGAAGTAATTTCATAAACATAGTTATTTAACCTAAATTGGATTCTCCATCAATCGAGACAAATCAATTTTTAAATGCCATAAGATTGTGAATTTTAATAATATTGGTTTATACATATATTGGCTTATACTTAAAGAACTTCACATTTATGCATTATAATGCTTCTGCAGAGAAGTACTTAAATAGAATTATTATTATTAGCAATATATAATATATGCTTAAAATATATATATCAAAATTGCTATGTAACAAAGATATACTGATGTACGGAACAAAGAGAAATGAGCTATGAATCAGGAACTTGAGCTTAGTTCCAACTCTACCACTTAAATTTTTCAAGAATGCAAACAAGTCATTTAATTTACTGAGGCTCAGTTTATGTCTAGGCAAAATAGAAATAATGCACTGAACACTTGTGAAGATCAAGAGTTAATGTATCAGAAGTACCTTATAACGCAGAAAGAATTTTATACATACGGGATTATTTTTATTGCCTATTATTTTTGTCTTTCTCATGAATTTAAATTTGTTAAATTCATATTCTATATAGCTATATTTTATATGACCACAATGACTCCAAATTTGTGTCCAAGTTCATCATGTGCTGAATTTAAATATATTTTGCAATTTATTAAAGATTTAATCTGTCTTGCTCCAGGGGTTTCTATCTTTATAAATAAGATGTGGGAAATGATCTCTTAGAAAAATATGAAAAGAGGGTTCCAGATTAAACACTTTCTGGGTTAAAACTGTAATATTTGACTCTGAAAGAATTTCAGCAGTGGTGATTTCTTAGTTTGATCAATGTGTAAATAAATTATTCCCAAAGGAATATATGCATAAAATACATATTAAATCAGGATGAAGAAAGTCAATACAATTCTATAGAAAACAGTTCACTATTTTCTGAGAACTGGTGGGGTGGGAGAGAGACTGGTGTGTTTTGTTTCTTGCAGGTCTTCACAGTATCAGGCATGACTAATCAATTCATTCATGTACGATGCAGCCCTATAGTGACTACACGTTTCATGTTCCTGGCTAGGTGCTAACTCTTCAAGGATGTGGAAGAACGGTTCTGTTCTGGGATCCTCCTGGTACAGTTAGGGGGCCAACTGTAAGGAATGAACATACCAAAGTGCTGTGTGTCTCCGGGCGTGTGTCTGAGATGCCGAAGACACGTCAAGGGGGATGTAATTGAGAATGTAGGGGCACCTTCAAGAGGAAGGGATATTTAGAGCCAGGTTTTACACTAAACCTTCCATTTGTACCTCAGTTTCTTAATTTCCTCTTCTAGTAAAAGCGATTTCAGTCCTATATTTTGTCAGATACACCTTATGATTTTTATTATTCTGCTTTCATCACATAGATGTAAGGTTCTATCTTCTAGTTTCTTATTATTAACTTATAGAGAATGTCAACAGTGCCACAACCCAACCCAGATTTGTTCCTGGAAGATTTGGGGCCAGGAAGCAGGAATGCTGGCTTTGGTGTGGGCTTGCCTTGGACATCTGTGTTCCCATTGTGTTCTTAATTGCATCCAAATTCAGAAAACACATGAAATGAAATCCAAACATATATATTCATATATACATATAACACTTTATATGTATATATAATCATATATTATAAAATATATATAATATATAATATTTATATTATATATAAAAAGTATAATATGAAATATTTTATATTTATATTATAAAATATATGTATAATATATAACATTAATATTTTATATTGATTTATCCATTGACTATATTGACTAAAATTAATTAATATTAATTTTATATACTCACTAATTCCTAAGCAACTTTGTATCTATGTTTGAAACCAAAAGCAGATTAAAAAGAAGAGAGAGAGAGAGAGAGAGAGAGAGAGAGAGAGAGAGAGAGATAAAAGAGAGAGAGAAAAAAGAGATACTATTTACACTATTCATATTTACTCCAGTTACCAGTACAATTCACTGGATCTAGAATACTAAAGGAAAAAATAGAGAAATTCTGTGCTTCCACGGGGAGTTGGGATTTTTGTTGTTGGATTTGTGAAGCTGCTCATGAAATGAGTGATTTCAATTCATCACGAAGCCTCAAATGTCTTTTCTCATCATAATACGATTACATGGATAAGGTCTTTAAAAATAGGTAGGAATCCACAAAATTCAAAAGATGAAATTCATTCCGGTGTGGAAGCTGATACTGCTGAAAACTTTTGCTCATAGTTCAAGGTGCTTGTATGTTCTTTCTGGGTCCAAGGCTTGCTTCCTCTCAGAGGTCTTCCTTTTCTCTGCCCTGTGACCTTCTCCACTGATTTCTGAGGCCAGTGTAAGAGACATTCCTTGTATTTAATGGTTCCTCATTTTGCAGCCATTGTTTTTGGTCATTTAATAATGCTACGACAAAGCCTTTCTTGACCAAACTCCCTCTGATCCCAACTCGTCCCCATCCTTGGTCTCAAGAACCCAATTTTACCAAGAATCCTGTGAAAGTGTAGCTAATGACCCCTACCCCTTATCTGACCATATTCCTCATCCCACACCATCCTCCACGTTGATATTACCACCCTGGTTTGCCTTCAGTAAGAGTCCTTAGGGTAGGTTAGCAGGAATCACCCTATTCTCCTAGTAATTTTTCATACATTGACCCCCACCCCATTCCCACCCTGCTCTCCAGATATAAATCTCAACTTTTCATTGTTTTATTTGGAGATGAGTCTGCTGTCTTCACTTCAAAAACGCCATCAGTAGTCACAGTCCCACATCACGATAGAGTGATGGTTCTGAACTGGCTTCTGTCTTACCATCTTAACAGGTTTCAGAATAACTTTTTCCCCAACAGTTAAAGATGAAGGAAAACTGTTACTAGATCCTCATTAGTTCTGTGCCTCTTGTGATGTAAAGTCCCAAGCATCACTTGATGCCCGCTGGGCACTGACCAAGGAGATGCCACCATCAGACCCATGGTCAGCGGGAGTTTCCACTTGGATTTATTTCTTTTGCTTGTCTTTCAGCTGTTAATATTCTATCTGGGACTGAAAATTTAGGGTCACAAAAGTATGAATATTACTATTAACATTAATCAATATTAATCATTAATATTACTATCTCATCATTATAGGGTTTTGTTTTAGTTTCTTTTCATCTCTAGGAGGTTGTGGAGCATAGTGGTCCAAGCAATTGACTTGAATTCAATACCAGTTTTTTTTTCCAAAAATTAATTGGTTCTGGATCCTAGGATTATGAGCTTTCTTTTGAAATTATCATTGCCATCCAGTCCAAGTTCTTTGGGGATATTTATAGATTTATATTTTCTAAAGAAAGTTTTATTCATTTTTAAAAATTAATAATTTGCAAGTATATTATTGTTATAAATAATAGTGGGATTCATTTTGACATAATCATACAAGTGTGGAATATAAATTGCTCCAATTTAGTCCCTAGTACTTCCTCTTTCCTTCCCCTCCTTCCTCCCACATTCTCCTCCTTCTACTTTACTGTTCTTCCATTTATTTATTGGTTTTTAAATAATTGGTGCTTCATAGATGTACATAAAAGTGGAACTCAGCATAATTTGGTCAGTTGCATTCCTCATTAGCTCTCTTTTCCTGTCCTTCTCCCTTCCCCTCAATCTTCTCCCTCTACTTCTCTGATCTCCCTTCTACTTTCATGGGATGGCCCCCTTTCTTTTCTGTATTTTACTCTAACTTCTGAATATGATAGAAAACATTCAACCCTTGACTTGCTGAGTCTGGCATCTTTCACTTAGCATGATGTTCTCCAGTTCCACCTTTTTACCAGCAATGGCCATAATTTCATTCTTTGTGGCTGATTAAAACTCCATTGTGTATATATGCCATATTGTCTTTATCCATTCATCTATTGACAGGCATGTAGGTTGATTCCATAGTTTGATTCTTGTGAATTGCACTGCTATAAACATTGCTGTGCCTGTATCACTATGGTATGGTGATTTTGGTTCGTTTGGATGGATAACAAGCAGGGGGATAGCTGGGTCATATGATGGTCCATTCATAATCTTTTGAGGAATCTCCATTACTGCTTTCAAAAGTGGTAGTACTGATTTGCAGTCCCACCAACAATGTATAAGTATACCTTTCCCCTCAAAAACTTGCCAGCATTTATCATTATTTGTATTCTTAATGATTGCCATTCTAACTGGAATGAGATGAAATCTCAAAATTAGTTTGATATGCATTCCCCTGATTGCTAGGGATATTGAATATTTTTAAAATATATTTGTTGACTATTTGAATTTCTTCTTTTGAGAAATGTCTGTTTAGTTCTTTTCCCCATTTATTTATTGGGTTATTTGTTGTTATTGTGGGGAGTGTTAAGTTTTTGAGTTTTTATATATTCTGTATATTAATCCCTGTTGGAGGAAAGACTAGTGAAGATTGTTTCCCATTCTGTAGAATCTTCATGCTCTTACCTTTTACTTTGTCGTGCATGGAATTTCTAATTTGATGTTGTCCCACTCATTGATTCTTGGTTTTATTTCTTGAGGGTTAGGTGTCTTGTTAAGGATTTTGGTACCTATGCCAATATGTTGGACTGTCGAGTCTGTTCTCTTCCGGCAATTGTAAAGTTTCTGGTCCAATTCCTGGGTTTTTGATCCACTTTGAGCTGACTTTTTTGCAGGATGAGAGATGAGGATCTAGTTCCATTCTTCTATATACAGATATCCAGTTTTCCCAGCACCATTGGTTTATAAGACTTTATTCCAGCATATGGTTTTGACACTTGGTTGAATACCAGATGACTATATATATATGTAGGTTTTATCAGTGCTGTTATTCTATTCCATTGGTCTTTATGTCTGTTTTAATGTTAATACCATGCTGTTTTTGTTACTATATTTCTGTAGTATAATTTAACATTAGATATTATGATTCCTTAAGCATCAATCTTCTTTGACTCTCCTGGGTCTTTTATTCTTCCAAATATATTTTGGGACTGGCTTATTTTTCTACTTCTTTGAAGAATGTCATTGGTATTTTGATGGGGATTGTGCAGAATTTGTATAATGCTTTCGGTAGTATGGCCATTTTGAAAGTAAGTCTGTCTGTCCAAGAATATGGGGCATCTTTCCATCTTATAAGGTCTTCTTCAATTTCTTTCTTGAGTTTTCTATGGTTTTCATTATAGAGGTCTTTCACACCCTTGGTTAGTTTTACTACTAAGTATTGCATACTATCATATTTTATTTTATTTATTTTGAGATTATTGTGAATGGAATAGTTTTCCTGATTTCTTTCTCATCAGATTCATTATTGAAGTGTAGAAAAACTATTGATTTTTGTATGTTGATCTTGTACCCTGCTACATTATGACTTTGTTTATCAGCTCTAGAAGTCTTCTGTTGAAGTTCTTTTGGTCTTCTAGATATGGGTCACATTGTCAATACAGATAATTAGACTTCTTTTTTTTATTATATCCCTTTTATTTCCTCCTCTTGCTTGTTTGCTCTGGCAAGAGTTTCAAGAATGATAATGAATAGGAGTTGTGAGAGTGGGTATCCTTGTAACTAACTTCAGAGGAAATGCTTTTAGTTATTCTTCAATCAGTATGAGGATGACTTTGTGTTTGTTATATATAGCCTTTATAATATTAAGAAAAGTTCCTTCTATCCCTAGTTTCTACTGGATTTTTAACATGAATGGGTGCTAGATTTTAAGTCTTTTTCTATATCAACATAGATGATCATGTGATTCTGTCATTAATCCTGTCTATGCAGTGAATTACACTTATTGATTTATGTATGTTGAACCCACTTTGCATCATTGCGTGAAACTCATTTGATCAAGATACACTAACTTTATGTGTTTTGGAATGGGGTTTACCAATATTTAATTAAGGAGTTTTTCCTATATATTTATCAGTGGTATTGGTCTCTAGTTTTATTTCCTTCACATGAAGGAAGACTGGTATTGGTATTAGAGAGATACTGGCTTAATAGAATGATTTGGGGACTTCTCCCTCTCTTTTTCATGGAATAATTTGAGGAAGATTGACTTTAGTTCTTCTTTAAAAGTTTGGTAGAAATTGGCTTAGAATCCATCTGGCCCTAGGCTTTTCTTGTTGGAAGGTTTTAAATTGTTACTTCAGTCTCATTGCTTGACATTGGTCTGTTTAGGTTTTCTATACCCTCAATTTGAATAAATCATATTTGCCTAAAATTTGTTAATATCTTCTATGTTTTCCATTTTATTGGAGTATAAATTTTCAAAATAGTTTCTAATGACCTTCTGGATTTTAGAAGTGCCTTCAGTGATATCTCCTTTTTCGTTTCTAATTTTGTTGATTTTGATCTTTCTTTTGGTTAGTTTGGCTAAGGGTTTATCAAACTTGTTTAGTTTTACAAAGAACCAACTCTTTGTGGTATTGATTCTTTTTTTTTTTTTTCTTTTATTCTCAATTTAATTAATTTTGATTCTGGTCTTAATTATTTTCTGTCTTCTAATTTTAGGATTTATTTTTTTCTTCCTTTTCTAGGATCTTGAAGTGTAATCTTATAGATTATTTACTTGGGATCTTTCTTTTTTTTTTTTTAATGAAGGCACTCCATGCTATCAACTTTTTTCTTAAAACTGATTTCATACTGTCCCACAGATTTTGATATCTTATACCAAATACTCAATTGTTTATAAGAATTTTTTATTTCTCTCCTGATTTCTTCTATGGCCTATTTATCATTCATATAGTTATTATTTAATATCCATGTATTAAAATAGTTTCTGCTTTTCATCTTGTTATTGATTTCTAATTTCATCCCGTTATGATCTAATAGAATACAAATAATTATGTCTACTTTTTAAAAAATTTTCTAAGACTTGCTTTGTGTCCTAAAACATGGTTTGTCTTAGAGATGGTTCCATGTGTAACTGAGAAGAAAGTGTTGTTGATGGATTAATTATTTTGTAGATGTCTGTTAGGTTTATTTGATTAATAGCATTTTTAAATTCTGAGATGCCTTTACTTAGTTCATTTCTACATGACCTACTATTGGTGGGAGAGTTGAGTTGAAATTACCCAGTATCATCATATTGGGGTACATTTGATTCTTTATATTGAGTAGGTGGACAAATCTGGGGAATGAATATTTACAATCATTATGTCTTGTTGAACGATTCCCTTAATCAGTATAAAGTGGCTTTCTTTTTTCTCTTCTGATTAATTTTGTCTTGAAGTCTGCTTTTTCAGATATGAAAGTAGGTACTGCTGCTTGCTTTAGGTCTCCATTTGCATGATATATCTTTTCCCATTCTTTCACCTTCAACCTGCAAATGTCTGTCTGTGAGTCTCTTGTAAACAGCATATGGTTGGGTCTTACTTTTTAATCTATTCTGCAAATCTGTCTTTTTATTGGGGAGTTTAGACCGTTTACATTCAGTGTTATTATGAAGAGAAGACTTTTATTTTCTGCCATTTTGATTCATTTCTAATGTTTAATTCAAACTTTATTCTCCTTTGTTTGACTATCCTTCTAGTGAGATTTACCCATACACTGGTTCTCATATTTCTTTGCCATTTCTTCTGCATAAAATATTTCATTGAATAGGTTTTGTAGTGCTGGCTTAGTGATTATGAATTTTTTTAGATTCTGCTTATCATGGGAAGTTTTTATTGCATCTCCAACTCTGAAGGATAGTTTTGCTGAATGTAACAATCTTGTTTGGTAATGATTATATTTCAAGGCATATATTATTCCAAGCCTTTCTGGTTTTAGGGTCTGGGCTGTGAAATCAGTAGAAAGTCTATTTTGTTTACCTCTAAATGTGACCTGCTGGTTTTTGTTTTTGTTGCATGTGTGTGGGGGTTTTAGAATTCTACTTTTGTTTTGTTTATAAAGCATTTTAATTTTTAACGTGTCTTGGAGTGAATCTTATCTTGTCTCTTGGGGTTCTAAATGCCTCTTATATTTGGATTTTAATTTTATTCCTAATGTTCAAAAATTTGTCTTATATTGTTTCATCCAAAATGTTGTACATTCCTTTAGTATTTTGGTGCTTTCTTCTATGACAATGATTCTTATATTTGGTCTCTTAATGTTATTCCAGATTTCTTGAATATTCTGGTCATGGTCTCTTAACACTTTCATTGTCAAGTTTATTTTCAAGATCATATGCTTTGTCTTTGAGGCCTGACGATCTGTCTTCTATGTGGCCTAAAATATTGGTGATGCTTTCAACTGAATTTTTTTAATTGTTTTATTGAATTCTCTATGTCCAGAATATTTGGTTCTTTTTCAGAATCACTCTCTTTATTGAAAAGTTCTTTCACTTCCTGTATATTCTTTTTTAGTTCATTTCTTATATTTTCCTTTAGTTCATTGAAGATTTTAATTATTAATTTTCTAAATTATTTTCTTGGCATTTCCTCCACTATAGTATTCATAGGTTCAGTTGAGTTGTGAGCTCTTTGGGGTGACTTGTGTGACTTGTTCACTTGCCTTTTCATCTTGTTCATTTTTCTACCCTTCTTCTGAGGTGATCATCTTTTCTAAGGGACATTTTAATGAGCTGTCTTATCTATGTTCTGTGTTGGACAAATGCTTTGGTGTCAATATTTTCAGCCAATTTGAACTTACTCCTATGTCTAATTTCTTACACCACATTGAGAGGAGGCACTAATCCCCAGTAATTGCAACTCCTTCAGAAGAGTGACTTATACTAATAATTCTTTAAAAAAAGAACCTATTAACAATGTTCTCCAACAGTCTACTAATCTGAATGGTAAATTGGGTTGATTTTCTTGAATTGGTTGAGAAATTAGGTAATTGGGAAAGTAAAATTGCTCTTAAGCTATATTTGATTCTATTGTCAGTTGTTCTTTCTCTGCTTTGATGCTGGGCTGTAGAGGAGTCAAGATCTACTATTTCCTCTCCACCATTTTCTGGGAGCCAGTTTGTTTGTTTGTTAATTTTTCTTGCTGAGGTTTTTGAAACAGAGTGCTTTCTTTCCGGGGGCTCAGATATTGTGCAGTTTGTTTATTCTCCGCTCTGATACAAAGTGGTCGAACCTGTCAGGCCAACCTGTCTGCAGTTTCACTGCAGGGTTCCCCTGCTTTCTTGGCTGGCCAGCTCCAGAACACACCTCTTCTGGAGGTCTCAGGCCATTTTTCCGGGAGAGGAGAGTGGAATGTGTCAGTCTATCCTCCAACACTTTCTATGCTTAGAAAAGATCACTCAGATCACTGGATTTGATCTTAATTTACTTGGTGTTCTCTCTTAACATGCATACCAGTATCAGCCAGATTCCTTATCCCAAAACTCAGATTGTCTGTTTCAAGTGTCTATTTGGGAAGTTCTGGCTGCTGGGGTTGAGCTCTAAATGGAACTATGGTCCTTTGTTTGGGTATCCACTCTGGAACAATTAAATCCTTGCATCCCTGGGGCTGAGTGGATGTCAACCTTGGCAGAATGTCTGGGTTTCTATCATTTCCCCAGAGTTCTATTTGAAGGGCAGGATGACAGACCGCTCTGGATAGATAGTGCATGACAGGTTTCCTTCAGCCTCCCTGCCAGCAAGTATAAACTTCCCAGTCTCTGTCCCTGAAAGTAATCTTGTTCAGTTTCCCCTGATCCTTTTCAGCTGGTTGTTTGCACTACAGAGTTCAAAGGGAGGGCAGGTTACACTTTCCTCTGTACCTCTGCCTTAAATCTTACTGGCTCCAGTGTTCTCTAACTGCTTTGGGATCACAATTTGTCCTGTGTGTTTTGGTCACACAGTAAGCCCTGGCTGAGACAGTGTCAATATTTTCCAAGGACTCAAGTTCCCACTGGGACAAGATTCCCCTTAAACTCCTCCAGTTAGATCTCCACCTCAGTTCTTCACTTACAAGTTGAAAAACAGGAAGCAAATTTCCAGTGTTGGTTTCCTGTGCCATCTTTGTTTCTGGCAAGTGCTGTCTGCCAGCTACGGTATTTGTGTGCCAAATCTGTCCCCTGTCTCTCTTTCCCTCTGTGGAGACGTGGCACCACCGCTGCTGTCCCTTTCATCCTCTGAGTGCTGTGCCAGAATTTCTAGGATTTTATCTATCTCTGGCAGAAAAATAGTGATTAATGATGATTTTCTTCAGATACCCACCTCATTCTGAAGCAGTATTCCTGTCCTTTCAATTCCAAACAGCAGAGCAAGTGGAAAGTGAATTCTTTCTCTTCTCTGCCATCTTGGACCAAATTTTGATTCTTAGCATGTTTTGAAATGAGTACCAAGTTTCACTTGGAGAAAGTGTCTGTTTTTTAGTGCACTGTTTATTTCCTACCAAGACCAGTTACTCTCCACATTATCTTTTCTTATTTTCCATATCATTTGTTGACACTCGTTTCTCTCCCTATAGTACTGTATACCAGGTAAGATATAAATTATTTGTATTTCTATTGGAAAGGGTAGGCCAAAAATATTCATCATGAAGTGGCTAAACAAAGTTTAGTTTGAGTTGTTAACTGCTTTGTGTGTGCGTGTTGACTTGGGGGTGGGGGATGCTGGGAATGGAGCCCACTTTAGGCAAATGTTCCACAACTGAGTTAACTCCCAGCCCAGTTAGGTTAGTAACTAATTTGTTAGCAAATTGTGAGAAATGCCTCTTAGATATTCTAGGTCAATATATTATCCATGTTGCTAATCCAGTTCTTTCATCCTTCTTTGGTCACTTGGTAAATTACTAGTTAAAAACTGAGCTTTGTTTTCTATGTATTAGACCTGTAGTGAGTGTTTTCCAGCATTATCTCACAATTCTCAGAAAAGCCCTGTAAAGAATTATATACTTATATTACATACATATTTAGTGTATATATAAAACACAATGGTAACCTGCGTGCTTTTTTAGAGGATTTTTTTCTCTGCTCAGAAATATTTCTAAACATTATTTCTATATTAGGCTAAATATTCCTCTTTGATAAGATATAATAGTGATATCATAAGATAATAAACATCATTTGCTTAACCATTTGAACATTTTTATTGCATATACTTTTAACATCATAAAGATGTGAATTCTTGTTGATGCCTTAATAGTTATATTTTTCAGATGTATTTTTGAAAAGAGAATTTTGGAAATAAAAGAGTTTGGGTATGTTCTCTGATAATTCACTTAACTCTTAAATGAAGAACGCATTCCTTGGTACCCTTTGGTATATGCTGCCAAGTACGGCCCCTCTGATAAACACAGCCCAATCTGTGACTTGTTCTAGTTAATAGGATAGGGCAAAGTTGATAGTTAATCACTCTTAATTAGGCTATATTACCTGGAAAAGATTTTTGTTTCAAAGGTAATTTAGGTACCAAATTAGTTGGCTTTGAGTTAATAAAAAGAAAAATTCTTCTGAGCAGGTTCTGACTTAATCCATTAAAAATTCTTAAATGAACCCTCAAGGCTCCTAGTGATTCTGTTTTCCTGACAAGAAGCTGACAGATCACACACACACACACACACACACCACACACTCTAAGGTTCATATAAATTGATTTATATGATTCTGACAACTTGTGTCAGAACTAGGATTTGAACTAGATCACTCTGAGTCTAAAGTCAGAATCCTCAACTTCAATGGTCTAAGAGGATAGGCATGTGAGGCAAGAATGTCATAAGTTTAGAGAAAGAAATATTTCTCGAAAACAGTTGAACCATTTAGTACATAGCTCTGCAAAACATGTACATTTGCTGCATTAATAAGCAAGGATTTATATTAGCAACCTAAAAACGCTTGCCTTCAGATTGGGTCAGTTCAGGCTTTCCCCAGCAAAACGTAGGTGAATATGATACATTTGAACAATTAAAGGGAATTTGGAGGCAGTTTTTGCACCAAAAGGAACTCTCTACTCAAAAATTATAAAGCCAAACCCTCATCCTTTATTGATTGATCACCCCAGTGCATAAAGATCTAAACCTGTGTTTAGTTCCAGAGAATTCCTGCCATGTAGTAATTCTGGCCTGAAATGGTTTGATTTCCTGATATTTGAAGGAGGCTGACAGTTTGAATTTTCAAATTAAGTTTTACAAATTATAGGCTTTTGTTGTTGTCATAGAAGAAAAAAAGTACAGAGAGCAATTTCTGAGCACTTTAAGTCATTTATGATAAGAAATGTGCTACAGTAGAGCACTATGTTTCTATCATGCTTCACACTATTATACTTTCAGTATATGCTTATGGGTGAGCATTTTTAAGTCTGATGAAATAGAGTAACTTGTTTACATATTAACTAGATCCATAAATAATTTTGGAGAAAATGTTCTAGTATATGAAACATACTTGCTGAATCTTCTGTATTGGATTTTCTGTGTGTGAATTAGGTAACTTAGGTGATGAAGAATGGGACAAAAGTTCTCCATGTCATCTTAACTCAATTATCCATTCCTATTATCATATTAATGTGCTTTAGTTTCTCTCTGACATTAGTCCCAAGTGTTCATTATTCATGGATTCATTAAGGTATCTTTATTATTCTTATAATCACGCATTGAAAAATATATTAATCAGTATTATAATTCTTATTCAAATATTTATCAATGTGTTATGAAAATCTGTATGTTGGAGCTAGCATATTTTAATTTCACTTTCAATAAGATAATTAACATAGTTTAAATTGTAAACATTACTAGAGATATAAAATATTTTTAGAAAAATTTAAATGCCCTTTTATTTAAATGTGTTAGTATGAAAAAAGACTAAAAACAATCCCTTGATGCTCATTTTCTTAAGTTTCTCATTATGTTTACTTTGCTTAACATTAAAAATTCCTCCTTTTCTGTATTTTGAGAATGGTCAATATGAAGTTTATTCATAGCACTTGTGACCATCTATAACTCTCCAGAGGTAATTTGAGTTGAAATTTCAAACACCATTGAAAGTGGTTGTAAATACATTTCAGGACATATGGTATTTTTGCATATAATTTCATATCACTTGGTTTTATAAGACTGTAAAATCAAAGTCAGGGTTGTTTGTTTAGTTTTGAAGTCAATCTTTAAAATTTATTTTTTGACTTTTTGTCATTAAAATTTTGCATCTAGATGTTGAATTTTAGCTCTGACCTGTAAAAGATTGAAAATTGTTGTCACTGATCTTATAATTTTAAAAAACTGAACAAATGAAAATCAATAATTCTTTTTTTTTGTATCCACAAGCAAGCTGTCATTCCCAAGTCTGGAGACATAGTCAAAAAATAGCCAAAAAAAAAAAAAAAGGGAATTCTACCTACAGGGTACTTCCTTGCAGAAGACATTGGAACCACAAAGTCAAAGGATCAACTCAGTGACAGTTTTGACAAATTGCTGGGAACTACCTGTGAACCAGTGTAACGGTGATGGACTCCTGAGAGCCACTTTTATAGGGAACACCCATGCTTTGGGACTTGACCTTCAGGGACCGCTCCAGGTCACCATGGTGATAATCTCAGAAACAACCCCCCCTGAGTCTGGTAGGGAAGAGAAAAAATAACCATGAAATATCCCAAATTCACTCAATGACAAAATTCTGCTTCCTAAGACTTTACTAGAACTTTGTTGAGGGAAAAAAATAAGCCTCCAGCCCAGAATTTTTCAATCCAATGAAATTATCCTTCAAAAGTGATGGAAAACAAACTCAGACAACTGAGGTAATTTATCACTAGCATAGCCACCCTGCAAGAAATATTAAAAGATATTCTTCAAACAAAAGGAATATTATTTAAGTCAGAATATGGACATACCTAGAGAAAAGAAAACCAGAGAAGAAAAGAAATAAGGTAAAATTAATGAAGTTTTTCTTATTTTTAATTGACCTAACAGATAAATGTTTGAAGCAATAATAGCAATAATGTAATGTTTGATTATAACATGAGGATAACTGAATTAAATGGCAGCAATATCCTAGGGAACAGTAGTGAGAAACTGAGAATGCTCTGTTTAAAAATCTGTAATACATTAACAGTGTTGACAATACAGATAAGTTACTTACAAATTGCATATTGTAAGCTCTGGAACAACCATTGTGATTTTTCTTGAATGAATATGAATGACTTATTAAGAGTGGAAGAAAAATCAAACCATGTAAAATACTCAATTTAAGGAAGAAAAGGCTGAAAAAGAAGACTCTGGAGATGACTAGAATGCAATTACAAACATGGGTTATGTTAATCCAAATACATCAATAATCACTTTAAATGTGATTGGTAAGTATACCAATTAAAGACAGGGATTAGGTAAATAAAAAAATAGTCAAGTATATGTTGTCCATAAAAAACCCACTTTAAAAATAAAAACAGATCAGTTAAAAGTAAAGAGAGAAAGATGTACCATGTTAATAGTAACCAGAGAGGGAGTGATTACATTAGCTTCAGATAAAGCAGACTTTGGAAAAAATAAAATGTATCAAGGATAAAAACAGGTAATACATCATGATAAAATAACCAGTTCTCCCAAAACACTTAGTCACAAATACACATATATGCCTAGTAAAACAGTGTTTAAGTCGGCTTTTTCATCACTATGACCCAAAGACCTGAAAGGAACAATTTTAGAGGAGGAAAAGTTTATTTGGGGTTATTGTTCTGGGTCCAAGGAGAGAAAAACTATCATAGATATCATGGTGGAAGGGTGTGGAGGAGAAAAAGGACAAAGAGAGAGAGAGAGAGAGAGAGAGAGAGAGAGAGAGAGAGAGAGAGAGAGAGAGAGAGAATGGAGAATGTTAGGGCAAAATATACACTGAAAAGACATGCCTGTAGTGACTTACCTCCTCCAGTCACAACTTACCTGAATACAGTTACCACCGGTTAATTCATTCAGGTGGATTAATGCACAGATTAGTTTAAGGCTTATGTAATCCAATCATTTCCCCTCTAAACTTTCTTGCATTTTCTCACACAGCAGTTTTGGGGGATACCTCATGTCTCAATCATAACATTCTGCCACTCACTCACAAAAGTTCATGCCCATCTCACAATGAAAATACATTTAGTTCAACAGTTTCAGCACTTCCAAAAAGTCCAAGTCCAAAATCTTCTCCGAGACTCAAGGTAAACTCAGTATAAATCCCTGTAAAAACCCAAAGCAAGTTACATATATCCAATATATAATGGCACAGAATAACCATTTCCAATTCATAAGTGAGAAGTAGGGGCCTGGAAAGAGGGGATGGGACCAAAGCAAGACCAAAATCCACCTGGACAAATAAGTTCTGTAAATCCATGTCTAGCATCTGGGGCACATGGTATAGTTATATTCTCTTCAAAGGGCTTACATATAATTAATATTTTACAGAATACGTCATCAAGAAGAGTGGAATATACCTTCTCAAGTTCACACAAAATATTTACCCAAATGGACCATATTATAGGCCATAAAACTTACATTAATAAATGTCAAAAAAGAAAGAAATCATATAAAGTATGTTCTCAGACTACCAAGAATTAAACTAGTAATGAAAACCAGGAAGATAACATTCAACATCAAGATTTTCATTTCTAACATAATTTATTTATAATGAAATAAATTACAGATCCTTAAACAAGTGACTGATAGCTAGGACTAAGGCAGAAATAGTCAAGACAAACCTGGGACATGCTGTAGGAATAAGAAGTAGGGCAGTATTAATCCCACAGCACCAACATGAGTCAGATCAGAGGGACCCAGTTTCTAATGGCCAAAGCTGGAACCATTTTGCCAATAGATAGAGACATAGTACTGGATTATAAAGGGAGGTAAAAAAAATATTCATTTGTCCATAGTGACATAAATAAATAATTTAAAAATAAGTAGTTGAATAGAATAAACAAATCATCCATACAAATAATTCCAAATATTCTATGCAGATACTTCACCTCAGTTATAACCAGGAGTTCCATGGATCTAGATGCAGAACGGCACTTAATCTCTAAGTTTTCAATACAAATCTCTTTCCTTCTTTCCTCTGTCTGGAATCCTGTAGTCTAGAGACTTTCTAGATTCAGAACATGTCTCTGGTTTCTTTGGGGGTTGACAGGCAGGGTAGTCTCCTGACAAAGTAGGGTGGGAGAGAGAATTTGAAGGGGTTTAACTGTTCCTTTTATAGTCCTTGGAAAGAACAAAAGAAAACTTTCTGTGTTTTTAGGCTCCATTATCAACTCTGACAAGGGCCCGCTAGGTCCAGTTCCAGGTCTCCTAGAGTTTTGTAGTGTCAAATGGGCTTTCTCCTCTCTCGGTACCTTTCCTCTGACAGTTAGGAATTTTTTTTTCCCTTTCTCATAGAGCTTTCTTCCAGTTTTTAGTCTTCTTACATTGTGATTCATGGCAAAGATATTTTCTGCTTTTACAAAGACAGTTTCTGTGTTTTGTTCTTTTTGTTTTAGAAGAGATGTTTAAAAGAAGGTTACAGAAACACTTATCTTCATCATCTTGAAACCAGAAGTACACAGTTGGCTTCTCAAGAGTCATGGTTATTTAAAGACTAAGCCCCTTTGACAATGCTATAAAAGCAGGTACCTGATAATGTCTATGACATCATTCATCAATGATAAAAATGGCCTTTCTAGAAAGAGGACCATTTCATGACATTCCAAAATAATTATATATCCTTAAGGAAAATACAAAATATTTTGTATCTTTCTAATTTCTCTTTTTATACCATGCCATCTTTTAATACCCTTTAGTATGCAGGTAGTGCAGAGTTTCATTCTAAAATAAATAAAAGGGAAAATAAAGAGTTGCATATAAAAAATTTATTAACAGTTGGTCAAAATTTACCCCAGTGTATGAGGTATAGACATATCCATTGAAAAGTTAAAGAGTGAATGCTACTTGAAAGACAACTGAATCAGAAAAGGTGTTCAAATGCATCTGAATGGTCACATGTCATCAGCATTAGTAGCCTCCCATCAGCGTTGCTACCTATAAACTCACCTCTTACTAAAATAAAGATTCCTCCCTTCTTCTCTTCCTTCCCTCTCTCCTACTGCCTTTATTCCTTCATCATAAACTTATTGTTTACTCTTACTCTGGCAGTTTTCTATGTGCTGAGAATCTAGGAGTGAGCAAACAGAACCATTTTTCCCCCTGTTGCCTACATTTAAGTATAGGGAATAACAACAGGCAAGTCTTGATATTGTTTACTGTGGGCCAGGATATTTCTTTGTTCTTAATGCTCCTTACCTCACCTGGCCCATCAAACCCTGATAGGAGATATTGACATATTTTACTGTTGTAACCCATGGTAGAAATTAAGTAACTTGCCTCAGCTACACATGTTGTAACTGACAACAGTGTGCCTTGAACCCAGGTAGTCCAGGGCAGAGGCATCAACTCCAACTACCAGACACACTGCCTATCTTGCCATGAATGTAGGTCTGATTTGAGGCATAGACTTGGTTTTCAACTGCCACTCTTTTTCTCTTCCTTTTTGCATCAATGATACATAATCTTGGCAAATGCTAGAAAACAGAAAAGTCATAAATATAATGAAGTCATCTGAAATCCCACCATGTGGAGAGAGTTACTGTTAACATATATGTAGATGTACATGGGACATGAATGTGTGGCATGTATGTGCATGAATTTTATGTACATATTGCTCAACGTGTAATATTTTCTAATCTTCATTTTTATATGTTATTTTAAGCTGGCAGTATTCTTTCATATAGATACATGCTCAGCTCTAAACAAAAAGAATTTATTTACAAAAAATTATCAAAGTACCATATATGTTTTAGCTAAATATCTGCTGGGTAATTTGTGTAGATTTCCTTACTATTATAAGCAAAACAGGGAGGGAAATCTCTCTTTTTTTTTAGTTAGGATAAATTCTGAGGACTAGAATTATTGGTAGGAGAGTAGCAAAGTTTTTTAAAGACCTTGACCCACATTGGCAAATTATTCTCCAGTGAGGTTTAGCTTACTGAGGATACATGTGTATTCTTATCTACTCATGGTTGTCTAATCCTAGATATTAATGTTCTTTTAACCTTTGCTCATGTGAGAACAAAATATGGTATTTCTGTTTCTACCAGTTTTAATTGGATTTTCTTAGTAACCAAATGTCCACGATTTATTTTGGTGTTTCTTTGGTCAGCGTGTCTCTTCTTGTTACAGAGCTGGAACCTTCTGGGAAACTGAGGCAGCACAAAGACCCTGTTCTTCAAACCCTGGTTCTTGTGATAAAGTCAGAAAGATTTTAGAAATGTTGCTCAGAGTAACAGGCATGAGTTTCTTGAAGGTATAGAAAAGGGAAAGAGGACACTCTCAAGGGAGGGAGTGGGTCCTCTCAGAGAGGAGAGGGATGGTGTGCCTCTCCTGCGCTCCGGAGAAGTTTCTAGAGAGTCCCACCCAGGTCCACCTCTTCACTTTTGACTGACACCAGGATGACATCAGACTTTCAAGTCCTACTGCCAGGACAACCCTAGGTCACTGTGGCTCATGCTGACTGGTTCTAATTGGATTCTTAACCATACATTCTTACAAATGTTATGGTTAGGAGGAATTATCCTTATCACCCTGAGTTTCAGGACCTGGTCTGTGAAAATGGTCACAAAAATCTCCCCTTCAGGGTCACCTGGGTTCATCTTATCCACATTGTTTCAGACCTTCATTTCTCCTGCAAATCACAGGTAGTTTGCTGAGGAATGTGACATATCCTGTCCACTGAGTCCAGGCAGGCTGCAGGGAAATTGCTTCTTGGCAAAGAAGGCATGTGGGGGTCAGCAAGGTGGGCCAGTTTATGGAATTATTCTCTTAACCTTGTGTTCCCATCGCTCATGTCTTGCTCTCCACTATCATAGTTTTTACCCTAATTGAACTTAATTTTTGTTGGAACATTTATTTTATGCCTACTTTCTATTTTCCTGGAATTGCTTTTCA
Source organism: Sciurus carolinensis (assembly GCF_902686445.1). Lineage (NCBI taxonomy): Eukaryota > Metazoa > Chordata > Mammalia > Rodentia > Sciuridae > Sciurus > Sciurus carolinensis. The sequence continues at coordinate 8,482,262 of NC_062222.1, forward strand.
CCTCTGCAAGCTGATTATGTTTCCTAAACTCATGAGGAGGAATTTCTGTTGTTTAGAATTATTAGAGTCTAACTTTAAACTCCTCACTTTTTTGAATCTGGATTTGTGAAGTCTTCATGTGGCCAAGAGGACAAGACAGTAGCAGTGATAGTTACCTTCTTAGAGCATTTTCTTATTAAATTCCTTTAATTAACCTACCACTGATTTCCAAGTGAAATTTAAAACACCTAATCCAATATGCTACAAAGCTATCTTGTTTAAACTTGTCCCCCCCCCCTTTATTTTTTTTTGCTTATTTGCAGGAAATTTGAAATGAAAAAAATTATTTAAAATGGATCTTAGCCAATGTTCATAAAATGATTGTTTTGCACTTGTATTAAATTATAATGACTCATTTATGGTTTATCTATTTTTGGAAAATTAGAACCCAAATGTTTACAGTTTTCTTAATGAAAATTAATCACTGTACAAATTTTTACTTTGTTCCCAAACACATGGGTAAATTTCTCGTGGATTGTGTAGAAACACACATACATTGGAAGGTAGGATCTCAAAATAACAATAAAAATAATAGCCATAAGTTGATTTAAAATGTGCTTTTTCTAAATCATAAACCAAAAATCAACCAAGACCTGGGCGATGGTGATGCATCTCAATGTATTACATGGTAGGTTTCCTTTTTTATTCCACAAGCCTGAACTCTCTTCCTCTGCCTTAGTATCTGAAAAAGAAAAGTGAAGCACAGTCAAGTGCTAAAGTCAGTGCTCCCTGCTGCCCTACATCACACGCTCACTGTCCCTCCTTGCCTGGCAGGGTTTGCCTGTGTTTCCCCTTTGGAGGCGCCATTTGCAATTAGGAGCCCTGCTCCTCCCTGGGCTCTCAATACCTGCCCACCTTTTCTGACCATGCTCTGGAGGATTGTTATTATTGCCACCAGCGTCACTGTCACCCTCCTCGTGTGGTTCCCTGTCCAGAGCAGTGTCAGCCCTCCCTGCCCTGTCTTCTCAGCCTCCCACCAGGACCCAGCAAGGTTTCCCAGACGCTCATCAAACTCAGGACCTAGCAAGAAAACAAAGTGAATCATTTCTTTATCACTTTTACAAACAACTTCATTCTTCTCTTAGACATTTCTTTCTTTCTGTAGGGTAAAATTTTGCATAGAGGAGAATGAGTGGCACCTGTAAAAGTCAGTTAGTGCCATGTATGTACACAATAGCAGAAGAGCAGCAAAACCTTCATATCCTGGTGAGGGCTACTGTATTTCCTATGGTTGGAAACAATCCTATGACTAGACCATAATCTGTCAGTCCAAACTTCCACATGCCCCCTCCATTGTAGCATTGTGCATTATTGTTCACCAAAAGACAAGATTACATTGCTGGCCAAATGAAAACTAAGGATAGGAAGAGCTATTTAAAGCCAGGGTTCACTTGTTTACTGGAGATTATTACTTTTAATACATGAAGGATGCTTTAATCTAGGAAAAAAAATAATGTCATTAATAGGATTGCTGAATATTTCAATGATATTCTAATTTTGTTATGAATTCTTGGAAGATAATCCCTGTCCTGTTGTATTCAGTTGGACAGAATTACTGTGCCTCATAAACCTGTCAAGTTAATCTGGGTCATAGATGTTTGACAGGCAAATAAAAATGAAATTATTGTTCCCAAAATTGGGGATTATAGATCTCCTACAGAACTATACGTGTGCAATTTAATAGCCTTAATCCCTCAATTTAGATGAGCAGTGTTAGCTGCCTCGATACTATTTTTTAATATCAAGGTCAGGATCTTATCTTCCGCATCAGAAATACTTTGAAAAATTATGGTTTGGGGAGCCTTATACATACTGTGAAAGTCAGAGAAATGATCTAGCAGGTCTGTGCTTTTTTCTTCTTAGAAGTATGAAAGTGGAATTAGAAACTATGCATTTATAGGCTAAAAATAATCTCCTGAAGCTTATTTTCAATCACATTTTCTAACAAATTCAAACCACTCAGTCTCTCTTAAGGGAATTCATCACTATGGTTATTTCTCCACTCAACCCATCCTTCTAAATCTCTGAAAAATGGAAGAACAATTTGTGACATTAAGAGTGTTTACCGAGGGTGTTGCAGGAAGCCCTGACCTTTAGCTGCAGCTATCCTCTGCAGGCCAGGTGACTATTTCACTTCATAACACAACAAGAAAAAATATAAAGAAAAGTCACGAGCAAATATGATCAAGTATGCTACGCCATTATTTTCATCAGATGTTGCTAATTGCTTTCACTTTTGTATTTTGAGGATTAAATTAAATAGCTTTTTATAAAATATAATTTGAATGATCTGGTATGGCTTCTTATTTCAGGGGGAATTAGAAATTGCTGAACATCTTTTTATTTAACATTTTAAATAATCTCTTTCTAGATACCAAACTCTGAAATTGAAGAATGAGTAAGACCAGCTTCTAAAATCATTGTTTTAATTAATGATCTTATGATTTCCAAGTATAAAATTCACTGGTAATTAATTGCTTTTTATCCTAATCCAGCTTGGGATAAAATTTGTGATTTGTAAAAATATGTAAATAGTAAAGGTTTGATGACAAAGGATTGACTCATGATACACATGCAAACAAAAGAATAGATGGCCTTCAAATATCAGTTGCTGTTATTTCTATATTTTGCTATAAAATATATAATAAAATGTAAAACATTGTATATATTTTAGAAAATATAAAAAGATTTTCATACATGATTTAAAAATATTTCTGCAGAATAATATAGAACTTTTATGTCTAAGTCCTTTTGAGTTTGAAGACTGCTATTAGGGGTTTTGTCTCATCTTAATCATAGGTCCATGTTTGATGGAATGAGCAGGTATCATTATACCTATTTTATACATGAGATCTGACTCAGAAAGTTAAAAGAAATACATTTTCAGTGTCACAGAGCTAGTAATTGATGAGGCTAGGATTTCAAACAGGTTTCTTAACTATTAGAAAAAAACCCTTTAATGTCTTTCGCAGACACCTCAAATTGGTAAACTTAGTTATATAACAATGGCCTTTGAAATGTTATAGATCTTGACCTACAAGAAACTGTCTTAAGAAATGTAACTCAATGTGTATAGATGATCTGCTATGTGCCCAGCATTTTTCTGTTTCTGGGTAGACACATACAGATGGAACCTCAGCTCTGATTTCAAGAGGCATGCAGTGGAAGAGACAGATGCATTTAGTGTGACAAAGTGGATAGCTGATAATTAAGGAATACACAAGAATTCCGGAGGAGGGAAGAGTTGACTTTCTTATGTAAGGAAGACCTCATGGAGGACATAATGAGATGTAATTTCAGGGACCCCATTTTCCCATTATGATTATGTGAAATTATCAAGCTGCCCCGGTTCATGAAATGAGAAGCAAGTAAAGTTCAGGTACGACAGTTTTGTTCCTATTTTCTACTCCATGAAACTCCTACAATCACTCTATGAGCTGGTCATAAAACACCCCTTGTCTGAGACACAAAGGAGCCATGGTGATTGCTCTCTCTGACACATTCTTATATCAATACACTCCTCCCATTTCTCTGGTCACATCATCTCTCAGCTACACCATTGAAAATATCTACTGGCTGTTCACCTATGCACCATCACCAGAATAATTTTCTAAAATGGAAATCTGGTCCCACCATGTGGCCTAAAACTCTCTGGTGGATTTCCAGGATGTTTGAAATAAAAGTCAAGATTTGGTATATATACACAATGGAATATTATTCAGCCATAAAGAACAAAATTATGGCATTTGAAGGTAAATGGATAAAGTTGGAGAATATCATGCTAAGGGAAATAAGCCAATCCCAAAAAACCAAATGATTTCTCTGATAAGCGGTTGATGATACATAAAGGGGTGGGGGTGGGATGGTTGGAGGTAAGGGAAGAATGGAAGAAGGATGGATTGTGTAGACAGAAATGAGGGGTGTGGAGGGAGCAGGGGAAGGAAAGATAATAGAATGAGATAAACACCATTACCCTGTGTACATGTATGATTATGCAAATGGTATGACTCAACCAGAGAAATGATAGTTGTATTCCATTTGTGTACAATGAATAAAATTAAATAAAATTTAATAAAATAAATAAATATAATATAATTTATATTTATAAATATAAATAAAATTCATAAAAATGAATAAAATTAATTAAAAATCAAATATAATTAATAATTATAATTAATTATAATATAATATAATATATTATAATATAATTATAATATAATTATAATATAATATAATATAATAATTATAATATAATAATTATAATATAAATATAATATAATTTATATTTATAAATATAAATAAAATTCATAAAAATGAATAAAATTAATTAAAAATCAAAATTAAAAAAAAAGCCAAGGTTTGTGTCTATGAAAAATCAATGAACTTTTTGGTAATACTTTAGACTGATGCTCCTTTATTCACAGCAGAAGGTGAAGTATAGATTTGGAGAATGTCCCCCAATACTTCATCTGCGGAAGGCTTGGTTGCCAGCTGTGGCACTGTTGGGAGGTGGTGGAGTCTTTGTGGGGGCAGCATTTGGTGGAGGTTGGGTCATCTGGGGCATGTCCTGAAGGGATACCAGGACACGCTCCTGCCTCTCTCTTTGCTTCCTGGTAGTTCCGATGTGAGCAGACCTTCTCTGCCATGTACTTCCCACCATGATGTTCTGCCTTGCCACAGGCCCAAGAGCAAGAGGGCCAAGACACCATTGACTGGAACCCCCAGAACTATGGGATTTAAGTTGCTGCCTTATCAACCTGGTCCAGCCCTCCGTCCTATCCACTGCACGGCACCAGACCCTTGAAATTACTCATTGGCTGTATTAGTACACTTGTACACAAGTTATAATTAATACACAAGCATTTATAAATAGCATACAGTAATAAAAATCTATTGAGCACAGGTCACTATGCTAACTGTTTTCATTATCTTTAAATACATTATCCTGAGTGTGTATATTTACATTATACTTTATTTCCAGAATGTTGACAAAGGATTATTATGTTATTTTATGGGTGCAACTAAGACTTAGGTTTAAAAACTTGACTAAGAGCACCTTTCTAATAAGTGGCAAAACTGAGATTCAAAATCAGATCTGCTTGGCTCTAAAAATCTGTGCTCTTTCATTTACTACAATCTGCTCCTATTTCCTGTCTCTTGGAGGTACCATCTGACTGTACTCATTTATTAAAGCACCAAAAGGTCTTATTTATAAAATGTATTACCCAATATCAAAGAAAGCCTCATGTTGTCTATATGATCCTGCTCTTCCCTTCTTCCCACATAGACATATTGTGTTTGTTTCTAATGCCCGAAATGTATTTCAAGAGCATTTTTTGAGGGGGACAGGGATTGAAGACCATTGCTACCTATGTATTACCATTTTACCTTCATGGATTTTCTAATAGCAATGAACATGCAGACTCTACCAGATTTCCCCCCTCAATTTCCTTTTCTGCAATAACTGTATCTTCCTAATATTTTAACAGATTAGGAAACTATTTTTGTTGGGCTCCATGGATTAACCTAACAGTTTATGACTTCACATTGGCTCTTATTAGAAACGTACCTATGCTTGTAATGAATCCTACTAGGACTAGATTAAATTCCAGCAAAATGATATAAGCAAAACCAAAGCTCTAATTATTTCTCAAGGGATGAATTAGAATGAGAACTGACTACTCACCACGAGCAACTGAACAATCAGATATTAGTAATTGTGGTTATTATTGTTTTTTGCTGTTATGTTTTTTGTTGTTTTGTTTTTACTTTATTTCTTTTTTATTTTTACTGACTGCATTTTGATTCATTGCACACAAATGGGGTACATCATTTCATTTCTGTGGTTGTGCATGATGTAGATTCACACCATTCGTGTAATCATGTATGTACATAAGGTCATCATGTCTGTCTCAGTCCACCCTTTTATTTCTTTGAGTATTTATCTTTTAAAAACAGTCTATTTTCTTTAAACTTTTAAATTTTATTCATTTAAACAATTTGAATATCCATTCACTTAAAATTTTCCATTTTTAAAATAAATTTATTTATTAATTACATATTTTTTCCAACTACTGAGTTCATTGGATCTCATAGATACAGATTTCTCAAAACAAGTGGTTATGATTTTATTTTAAGTGGCATAATTCAAAATTATGGTTAATCTTTAACCCAGTAATTACTTAGATGCATATTTTATTATTAATTCATTTTACATTTTATTTATTTACACTTATATTACATTATAGGGAAATAACGTGGTATGAATAGTTACCACATTTTGGAAATTGTTTCAAATTATGGAGGTTTTTCCCCTCTGAGCTCAGATATACTAACCTTACAAATGTTTCCTGGGTGTTTAAATAATTATAGCATTTTCTTTCTATATCTTCTTATCTCTCTATTATTATTTTAAGTTTAGCTATTAATTTTATTTATTTTCTTCAATAAATATTCAGTTACTAAGAAAGTCTTGCTAATGATGCTTATTCAACAGTGCTTGAATTCATCATTTATACTGCATATCTGTCAATGCTATGATATGCATTGGATAGAAGTTCAATACAGTATATTTAATCTAAATACTTATAACTTTTAACAAAATAAAATATACATCTTCATCACATTTGACCTTCAGTTATATTTCTGTTGAAAAATCCTCTAATTTTGCTTTATCTGCTATTTCATTGCCGACCCTCCTCTGTGCCTTCATGGAGCGCTGCCTGCCTGTCTGCACGTTCTCCCACGTTGTACCTGCAGGTTGTGTTGAGAGAGCACAGCACCTGCGGTGTGAATGAGTGTACGAACTTGTTTTGAAAAATCTGTACAAGGAAATAGGGATGGGGAGAACTTAGCAGAAGGATAAATAGCACTTATTTTACACGTACTATTGTGCTAATTGTTTTAAAATATATTACTTTTTTCCAATGAATACAAATTAAAAAACAAATATGATAAAATTGATATTCAGAAAGGTTAAGTAACTTGCCTTAAGATCATGCAGATAGTAACTGACAGAACTAGGTGTCAAACTTCAAAGGTCACTGTTTCTTCCATTCTATAAATATTTATTCACATACACCAGTATCTCAGGACATAAGGAGGGGGGATAAGTAGGAGGCATCATGAAGTCATTTGTAAAAAATCCATGTGAGAATCTTGGAATGTCTCAGAATAAGTTTCTGATGGATTTTTGGTAGTCTTTGTTTCTTCTCAATTTTATTTAAAAATGATACTTAAATTTTCTTATGTACGAATGAGGTAATGTGATGTTTTGATGTGTGTGTGCATTATGCAAATATATGAAAAAGTGTTCAACATTTCTAGCTATTAGAGAAATGCAAATTCAAACTACTTTAAGATTTCATCTCACTTCAGTCAGAAAAGCAATTATGAAAAATACAAGCAACAATAAATGTTGGTGAGGATGTGGGGAAAAAGGTACATTCATACATTACTGGTGGGACTGCAAATTGGTGCAATCATTATGGAAAGCAATATGGAGACTCCTCAGAAAACTTGGAATGGAACCAACATTTGACCCAGCTATCCAACTCCTTGGTTTATACCCAAAGGATTTAAAATCATCATACTACAGTGACACAGCCACATCAATGTTTACAGCAGCTCAACTCATAATAGCTACACTATGGAACCAACCCAGGTGTCCTTCAACAGATGAATGGATAAAGAAAATGTGGTATATATACACAATGGAGTATTATTCAGCCTTAAAGAAGTATTATAAATAAAGTTATGGCATTTGCAGGTAAATGGATGGAGCTTGAGAATATCATGCTAAGCGAAATAAGCCAATCCCCAAAAACCAAAGACCAAATGTTTTCTCTGATATGCAGGTGCTAATTCACAATAAGGCAGGGTGGCTAGGGAGAATAAAGTTACTTTGGATTAGGCAGAGGGGAGTGAAGGGAGGGGAAGGAGTGTGGGGGTAGGAAGGATAGTAGAATGAATCAGACATTATGACCCTTGTACATATATGACTACATGACTGGTGTGATTCTAATCCATGTACCACCAGAAAAATGAGAAGTTTTACTCCATTTATCGTGATGTGTCAAAGTGCATTCCACTGTCATGTATAACTAATTAGAATAATTAAAAGTGCATGAATTGATTCTTTATGGTGAAAGCTTTCAGAATCTTTTCCTCTGGCTTTTCGAAACGGGTAGCATATTATTGTTATCTCTAGTCTCCTTGCTGTGCAGGAGCACACCAGAGACCCTTGCTGCTAAGTGTCCATCAGTACCCGTCCATCAGCTTTTCCCTGTCCTCCCTCTGCCCACTCTCCTCAACCCTGGTAACCACCAGTTCCCTCTCGACCTCCATGAGATCTACTTTTTTATCTTCTACCTATAATTGAGAATACGTGGCACTTGTCTTCTTGTGCCTGGCTTATGTCAACACAGTGATCTCCAGTTGCGTCCATGTTGTTATAAATGACAGAATTTCATTCTTTTCATGGCAGAATGGTATTCCACTGTGGCCAGGTATTGCATTTTCCTCATACATGTATCAGTTAGTAGGCCCTGAGGTGCTTCCATTTCTTGGCTACTTTGAATCTAGCTGCAATGAACGCAAAGGTGCAGATATCTCTTTGACATGTTGGCTTCCCTTCCTTTTGTACATTCCCAGAAGTGGGATTGCTGGATTCTATGGCAGCTCTAGTTTTCATTTTATTTTTTGGGACCTCCATACTGTTTTCCATAGCAGCTATACTGATTGACACTCCCAGCAATGGTTTGCAAGAATTCCCTTTTCTCCACATTCTTGCCAACACTCTATCTTGTGTCCTTCTATCTTGTGTCTATCTTGTGTCTGATAATGGCCATTCTCATTGTATGAGGTGACATTTCATTGGGTGTTGCTTTGTATTTCTTTGATGATTTGTGATGTTGAGCATTCTCTCATATGTTTTTTGGAAATTTTTATGTCTTCTTTTGAGAAGTGTTTATTTAGGTCTGTTGCCAGTTTTCCATTTGGGTTACTTTGTCTATTTATTGCTATTGATTTTTTTTTTTTTTTTTTTTTTGTACCAGGAATTGAACCCAAGGGTGCTTAAACACTGAGACAAATCCCCAGCCATTTTTTATATTTTATTTAGAGACAGGGTCTCTCAGAGTTGCTTAGGGCCTTGTTAAGTTGCTGAGTCTGGCTTTGAACTCACAATCTTCCTTCCTCAGCCTCTGGGAGTATAGGAGAGGCCACCACGCCTTCTCTGCTATTGAGTTTTTAGATTTCCTTATGTTCTAGATATTAACCCTTTATCAGATGAATAATTTGCAGATATTTTCTCCCATTCTGTAGGTGTCTCTTCACATTGTTGTTTCTATTAATGTGCAGAAACTTCTAGTTGATGTAATACCATTTGTTTATATTTGTTTTAGTTTCCTGTGCCTTTGGGTTCTGGTAAAAAAAAAAAACCCTTGTCCATTCCAAAATCCTAAGTCATTTCTCCAGGTATTCTTGTGGTAGTTTTATAGTTTCAAGTCTTACATATGAATCTATGAATTCACTTTGAGTTGATTTTTCTTATGGGTCAGAGATAAGGGTCTAGTGTCACTCTTCAATGTGTGAATATCCAATTTTTCCAGCACCATTTATGGAAATTTTTTCCCCCCAAAACATGTTCTTTGTCAAGAACCAGTTGGCTGTAGATGTGGGGATCTACTCCTGGGTTCTTTAATCTGTACCCTTGATTTGTATATCTGCACTTATGCCAATACCATGCTGTTTTGATTACTTCAGCTTTGTAGTCAATTTCCAAGTCAGGTATTGCAGCGCCTGCTGCTTTGTTTTTGTGCAAGATAGATTTGGCTATTCATTGGTTGATGGATGCTTGGTTGAACTTTTGTGGTTTCATATAAATTTTAGGATTTTTTTTTCTAGCTCTGTGAAGATTGTCATTGACATTTTGGTAGGGATTGCATTCAATCTGTGGATTACTTTGGGTAGTATGCACATTTTAACAATGTGGATTCTTCTTTTTCTCCCCCTTGAACTTTTCCCAGTGTGACATTTGCTTTGACATCTTGTCTGTTGAAAGCACTACCAAAATCTAGATAAATATATCATCTGTCCTTGCCTTTCATTCTTTACAGATTTCAATAAAAATCAGTGAAGAAGACTTTGGTGGAGAACAGAGTTATTATCTTCCTCTCTTTTAAATGAAGAAATCGAGTCTCAAAATGCTTGTGGTGAGGTCTTGTATGAGATAAATTTTTAAAAATGTTCTGGTGAAGAAAGTACATCTGCCCCACTTTAAGTCATGGGCTCAAGGTGGACTATCTCTTTAGAAAGGTTAAGGTGACATGAAAATCTGTAGGTAGATACATATTTGGAGGTGGATGCTGGGGGAATTTTAACTATTGGGAGAGAAAAAAACAATAGGAGTCAAGAAACAAGCATTCAAAAGAGAAAAACTGGATACAAAAGATAAAAAATACTTATGCTACTCGTTCACTTCCTTAGGATAACCCTAGATTACATGCCTGTTTGGAGAGAGGAATTAACACCAGATGAGACACATCTGGGGGAATTACTCTTCATGGTTGCTCATGGTTGTTTAAATATTTTCAATGTAACCAAAAGGAAAGGATGTTAGCTATTTTGATTGCTACTTCTGTCTCATCAGAAAAATTTCCAGTGGTTTCCATCAGAGATGGATGGAAAATAACTTTTTCCTTTTTGTTTTCCCTTTAGTGATACTGTTATTTATCTAGCATTTTCATAGGAATCAGTTTTCTTTTTTCTTTCAAAAATAAAAAGGGCAGTGTGTGCAAGTAGGACACATTTTTTTTTCCTCCAATGTTAAAAAAAAAACACAATATTTGCATATTTTTCAAATTGCTTTGTGTGCTATCTGAAGCAGTGTTAAGCAAATCAGCACATTTATCTAAGGAAGAAGTCATATCCTAAAATACTTTGAGAAACCTAACTTGTTAAAATAGCTTCTCATGTTCATATGCTTCTACATGGAAAGAAAAACTTACAAAATATAAGACCATAATTCAATCAAGTGAATGACTTCCTTTAGGACACTTGAGCAGATTTAAAAAGTGTATTCAAATATAAAAATTAAAAATTCAATGCTCTGGGAAGAATACATATCATTTGATCTGAATGTGATCTAAATTGGGAAGAAATAAATAACAGAGGAAATTCAACACAACAGGTTTGATAAAATATTTTTTGTGCATCTGATCTCTGGGAATAAATATTAAATTAAACTCTAGTTGTTTTCCCAAAATATGCCATCAACTCAAAACAGACAATCTTTGACTTTTTTTTTTTTTTTTAACACAGGAATATTCCTTTTTTCAATTATTTTTTTGGTCAGATTTATGTGGAACCTAGTCTATAGTGCAATATATAAACACCATGAGGCAGCCCACTTTTAATCAATGATTTTGGTTCTTGTTTTTGGAACTGCTCCTTCAAATACAGAACATAAGGGTGTGTTATCTCTTCCATTAATTCTAGTCCCACAACAAAGGATTTTTAAGCATTAATTCAAAGTAGTCAGTTCATATGGAAAAAAAATAAACATCTTTTTGAAATCTGTCCTTCCATCCTCTGAGTATTTGGATGTGGACGCTTTCTGGTACCTGAAAGTGGTACTCCCCACTGGCTCCCCACCAGGGCCACCCTGCCTGGAGGTTAGATCAAAAGCATCAACAGCAACAGATTTCTCTTCACGCTCACTCTGTCTGACAGTTTAGATTAGAAATATCTACCAGCTGTTCTATTTCCTACCTTTCTTGGTTTTGGTAAGGTGACAAATATAACAGATTTATCAACATTTTTTTCTATAGCTAAAATGTCAGAGTCAGCTTTTCAAATATGACAAAAAAATCTTAGCTTTTAAAAGATGTCAGGACTTCAAGCACATTGCATTTGATTTTTTAAAAAATAATGAGACTGCCCACAAAGTTGAACAGAAATATAAAGTACTTTTTTTTTTTTTAAAGTACAAGAGGAGGGGAAAAAAAATCCCACATAACAGTGTTTTTATTATTAAAATGCAGAACAATCTAAGTATTTCTAGAAAAAGGAAAATCAAGCTCAGGACTACTTTGTAGATAAAATATAGATTGAAAGAGAAAAGGGTTGAGGGGAATAATAAAAAAAGGCATTTGTTGAATTATGTGAAATTTACTGTCTTCATAAGCCTTAACCTTTATGTGTTTTTTGTTTCCTGTTTTTAAAACAAAAATCATAGTTGCCCTTCCTGTCTGTAAGGATCCTAGTTAGAATGAAGATGCTCCATATATTGTAAAACATTACCCAAATGTAAAGGAGTGTTCCTCTTTGAAGTCATTGACTGAGCAATTTCTTAAAACCATGCTTAAGAGATTCAAAATATTTTTCATTCTTGCCAAAATTTGCCATTTTTCCTGTATTTCCCCAATTCCCCATTTCCCATGCCAGATACTAAGGGAAACTCCATCTTTCCAACCAGGAATGTAGAGGAGAGCCCTGAATCGGGGTCTAGCTGGGCATCAGTACCGCAGGATGCAGATTGGGACAAACGGCAGGGAGTGGCAGGCATACCGCCTTTAGGAAGAAGCACTAGCAAGCACCCACATCCAAAATACCCCATTCAATGGATTTTGCCTCTTTCAGTGAAAGCTGACTTTTGCAGGTGAACCGAGTGTACAGGCTGCTCTTGAGAACAAGTATTTGGATAACGGCATCTGATTTCTAGCCATTATCTATTCCTAGACTGTGACAGCATGAGATCTGGAGTAAGCAGGTGTTCCTTCGGAAGCCATGCCTGGCTGAAGCCCCATTCCTCTCAACCTGTAGTGGGAAGCTCTCTGTATGTGTTCGATTGTAGTGTGGACAGTTGCTTTTAGCTTCTCTGGCATGTTTAGAAAACCTCACTTCAAGGGGTCTAGACAACTTTATCGGAAATGTGGACATGTCTGATGTGTCAGGTGGTTATTGTTCTTGCTACCAGCGAGTATGGCTTGCCTCTTGACCTTTGCCCCCGTAGAGAACAGACTGCAGAACATATTAGAAAATGGCTGGGGCCAAGGGGCAGACCTAGGAAGGACTGGTAGGACGGCATGTTGGTTCCTTCAGTCTCCTACTTGTATCATTTCTAGCCTGAATCACTTTGTCAGGGTGTGTCCTGGTGACAGTGACTGGGTGGAAGTGGCCCCCCTTCCTCTAGGGGACTTAGTTATTCACTTACCAGAGGCACAACAGAATTCTTTTTCTGGGAAAGAAAAGCCACGGCCAATCTGGAAGACAATGCTGCTTCAGTCTCAGGAACTTCTCTGTGGAAGGCACCTGCATTTACATGACATTTTAAAGGCCTGGGACAATAATTCAGGAAGACAATTTATATCATCTTAATGATCCCTGAATTATTTCAATTATATAACCAGCCTCTCAAATAAGACAGTGCTTCAAGAAGGTACAGACACGTTAACCAGACATCCCCGAACGATAGCATTAGAAGAGACATTAGTCAAAAATCATCTCAAACAAATAATCCCTTTAAATAGCAGCTCAGCAAAACCCCATCTGACTTGAACCCCCACAGTAGCTAGGATTGTACAGGCGCACAAGGCATTCTGATGAAGGAGAAAATTCTCAGCTTTGGGGGTAAAAGAAACTCTGGGTCCAGCTCTGTCTTTTACTGTGTGGAGGGAGGCGAGTTATTTTACCTTCCTGACCTATTTATAATGGAAGAGAAAATGATATGTTTTCCACTGTGTTCATCTGAGCATGAGGTGAGCCAATGTGCATAAAGCATCAAAGAACACGCTTAATAATTGGTAGCTTTCTTCCCAGTCTTTTCATGACTGGAATCTGCCTTTAAGAACTGCCACAAACTACATGACCTCAAGGAAAGTACTTAACCTCTCTGGGTCTCAACTTCTTTGAATGTAAAATGAGAAACTTGGACTGATTGATGCTAAGGTCCCCCCAAGGATGCTTTTCACTAAACTCGGAAACATCATGGTGGAGTTCTGGAGACGGAACCTTTGCTTTTGACCCTCGTAGCCAGCTGTTATCATAGGCTGGACTGGACTAGACATAATTACTTTTTCCCTATGGAGTCAAGAAGCAAACTAAATGGCAGTGTTCTTGAATAATTTATTTGACTCCTAGAATTAGTACATTATCATTGTTGCTATGGAAGAAGTAATTTACATTTTGAGAGGGTATTTCACTTCTGTTATCTCTGAATGTATTTTAATCCCTTTACTACTTAGGAAACGTGACTCCATTATTTTAAGTCGATACTTCCCATTCTGGGTATTTGGGTGGGTCAGCTCTTACCGTCCATGTCTGATGAGGTTAACACATGGGGACTTAAGTGATCATATGCAGCTAATGAATGTGAACCAATCTCAGAGCGTGCGTACCATCCAGTACCTTATCAGCCCCTATGTTTTTGTTTGCTTTCTGTCAGTGCCATCTGTAGAATAATAGTTTACATAAACACAAAGCTTAGTAATGAAAAATGGATGTTGGATTGGAGAATATGTAGCACAGTGGAAAGAACATTATTTGGTGATCAGACACTCAAATCTAGTCTCTGTAACTTATTAGTACATGACCCTGGCTGGTTATCTAATTCTATAATAATTAGAATTTCAGTTCCTTTCCATATAAAACAGGAACACTACTGAGCTCCAAATTGATTGTCATACTAAATGAGAACATATTTATCAAAGGACCTTCTAAATATTTCTCTACACTAATGTACTGCATATTTTCATTAGTAAGGTGAGTTGATTGCTACCAGTCCATTCTAGGAGACTTTAGCATAGAGAGAGTTATAATGGAAGAGAAGGTGACCATTCCTTTATGTTAGAGAAGCACTCTTGGAAACCAACAGGAGTTGCTAATGTTTGTCAGAATAAGTGCCCCAGAATCAATGAGATGGTAGAGAGTACAATACAGAAGATAAGAAAGCTGAAGCCCTGGAAGCAGGTGTGAGGGGTGCCCTTTTTGTCCTCTGACTCCCTAATGATAGAATGGGGTTCATTTTCCAATGTTTCAGTTTCCTTTGTTCCAGAACCATGGTAGGACTTATCCGCTGCTCCTTTGAAATTAGAAGTGGCCTTGTGACTTGCTTTAGCCAATGAGCTGTGCATGGTTGTGGCATGCCCTTAGGTCCAGATGGTGGGCACTCCCTCAACCAGCTCCTGCCCCCATGAGAATAAAGTGGAGCAGAGATCCAGGCCGACAGTGAAAACTACGGAAAGCAAGCAAGGAAGCAGTTCTGCTGTCCCGACTCATTTGATGTGACTTTCCTCAGCCTCATGTAAACTAGGTTCCCCTGACATACAGGATAAGTAAAGTAAGTAACTCATCAGAGGTTGTTAGTCCTGCCCTTTCCCTCAGGAGAAGCAATGGATGGGGAGGATCTTAACCTGAGGGACCATGTGGGGCCTGTGAACGTAGAGAAGTGGCCCCTTCAGAGGAAGAGCTAGATGGGTGCCCAGTCATGCTGCCGCTGCCAAGGGGACCAGGGGCCTGGGTCCTGCCCCCTGCCAGAGGCCGCTCCCGCTCTCACGTTCTGTCCTGGCACGCTGGCTAGTGTGGTCACTGCACACGCGTGAGCTTACGGGGGACCTGGCCATCTTCTGAGGCCCTCGTTTATTACACAGATCCGAATGCATTCGGGAACACAGGGCGTTGGCAGGCGCGTTCTTATCAGCGAGACCTCGATCATCGCACAGCGCCTGCAGAAGGAAGGTGGCCTCTCCTGGTGACCTCTGCGCTCGTGTGCCTCAAGACCTGCCATCCTTGGTGCCCGCCGCCCACTGCCTCTCCAGCCTCTCTCCTGCAGTGCTCTCCCCCGTTCCTGCCTCCCTTCCTTCCTCCCGGTGAAAGTCAGCTGGTCTTTCTAACGTTATCTCAAGTGTCTCCCAGAGACCCCCGCCCCCGGGGTCCATCAGGCAGTCATAGAAGCTGCCCGTCATAGCGGGCACCTTCCCTTGGCCGCACCCTCCGTGATTGTTATTTTTACAATTCGTTGGGTAATTGTCCGAGTCGCGATGATCTCTTTCATAAATTAATAGGCGGCAGCGGTGGAGGGCGGTGTTGCCAATCAGCGTGCGCAGACAGAGCCCAACTCCAACAGCTATTTGTTAAGTGAATAATGAATGCGAGTCACTCCGGTGGCCACCCGACATGCCATTTTATCAGCCATCGCAAGCTCTCTGAGATATGTAGCTCTTTCTTCATTTTCAAAATGAGCACTGGTTAAAAGATTTCCTCCAAACGAAGCGGGTGGAAGGCGAAGCTGTATTTTGTATCCATGTTTATCTGACTTCAAAGCCTGTGATGTTGCTTTTGCTTGCCTCTGTCTCGCCAGAGACTAAAGAAATGCTTTAATTTTGAGGGAGTTAATAATGCATGGGACCTGAATCGAATATAATTTTATGCCATTCTGCTCTAGAAGAATTTTTTATTATCCAGCTGTAGCTTTGTGCCTTTATCTCTTATCAAAAAGAGGTAATTATCTTCATTAGTAGGCAACCCCTTTACTCCCATAGAACTTTGATGCAGTTGGTAAAACTCTATTTTCTTTACTCCTTGCTCCCTGTGAACTCCCATCTTCAGTAGCTGTCAGTTTGCAACCAGATGGCCAACTATTATCCACTCCTTAAGTTCCTCTGCAGCCATGCATCACCAGGTCCATCAGCAAATAGTAACATATGAAAACATATTGTCTCATCTTTAGTATCTCCAAATGTCGCTTTCACATTTGTTATTCCACTCCGGTTCCTAATTAAAGAAAGCTCATTTCCAATTCCCCTGACTGATATCTACCATTTCAATAATGCCCTTTATGTTTGTCCTAGAATATTCATCATTGTCTTGTTAGTGCTGTTGTTTTCAAATAAAATGGAAACTAACAAAGCCCTTCCTTGACTTTTCTGTACTCTGCAATTATTTTTTTCCTGCCTCGTACCCTCTCTACCTTATGCTGTGGTTCCGCCCTGGACGTGTTTGCAGTGACATCTGTCACCTGAAACCTGACGGACGTGTTACCTTTTAAAGCTCTTTATCGCACTGGATCCGCTGCCAGGCTGAGTGGGGTCTTTGCAAGCTCCGGTTACCTTCTCTCCATCTGCCTTCCCAGGGCACTTTATCTCACCCGCTCAGCATGCCCACTCTTTGCTCAGGTTCCTGAGGTCTAATACCTCGTGTGTCACTCATTTTTCTCTCATATTCATTGAGCCTCTTAAGAAGATCAGCTTGCCTCTGTGATTTAATATCGAGTTCTTAATTTTATACCTCGGAGATAATACTCAAAGAAAATCATTCTTACCTTCTCAGTTCTGTTTGAAAGGCACTTGATCCTATCACTCTGACGTTGATTTGCTTTTTGAATTTGTTGCCATTTAAAATAAATTAAAATTTTGTCCTAGCTTGTAATCAGATGACAGGAGCAGCACGAATCCTCCTAACTTTAAAGAGCTAGAGAGAGCCATTTGCTTGGATAATAGGTCAACCTAAATAATGTCACGGAATAAATAGGGTAGGGCTAGAACCAGTGTTTCTGTGGTAATGACTCTGCTGCTAAAAATTAAAGGATGTGACTGTGAGAACAATTCCTTTTATAGGGACAGCCAGTTCTTGGGAGTATGTGGCTTTTTAAGAAAGATTTGATGGCAAGAAGTAGGATATATTTGCCTTGGGTGAGAGGCCCAAATCATGAGATGAATGGCAGGGTGACTTCATTAGAACAGTACTGAGTGCCAGCGTCCTGCTCCCCTGCCTTGAATTGCTGATAACCATGAGGCCATCCGTTCAAATATATGGTACAATTCTCTTCAAGTCCCAGGAGTAAACCTGATTGAATTGCCACATAGAAATTAATTTTCTTAAGTAGGAATGAAACCAGATCAGAAATGGACTCAGGTTAGGGATATGGAGAATGTGGCCTTGGATGTAGATATATTTTGTCTATCATTTCTGATTTTTATTTGAAACCTTATTTTCAAGAAAAATAAGTATATATGCTAAGGGTCTTATGAATTAGAAATAGAAGGCTCTCATCAAATCAGAGGCAGGACAATCTTATTCAACGTGAATTTGGTCAACACAGGTTTCAGAGAGTAATGTTTTTAGACTTTTAAAGTGAAAAGTAGTAATACCCTGAAATAGTCCACAAATTACATTAACCTAAGAATATTGTCCAGCTGAACTTTGCATTGGTCACCACAAGGTGAAATTCCATCAGAAATACAGATCAGATGTGAGTCTCACGTCCCAAAATTGGACAGTAGAGAAATAAAGACCACAAAGAACAGCCAAAAATGATATGGAATTGGAAAAGTAGATTATAACTATTCATTCATGGGATAAATTCATCTGACTCCCTGCCAATTTCTATTGATGCTACGAGAAATATGACAAACAAAATGAAAAGTCAATTGAACATCACAATGAGGTGATTTATGTTGCTGGAGGAAAGTAGAGAAAACGGGTGGATACTTAGGAAGGAGCTGAATCAAGTTTAGGAATCGGAAGAGTTAGTGTGTGGAAGTCCCAGGGATGAAATGATTATACATGCCGGAGAGGCATGAATGATTCTGGGTGGAAGAATTAGCAGGTCAGAGAAAACATGGCTCCACAAGGAGCTGAAGGCAGGTCAGGATGTTTGGTGAGTAAATTCAGGAGAGAAGAGGAGAATAGGCATCGCTGCTTGCATTTAATTCTGGGGAAAATGAGACAGGGCCTTGACCCTGCACCGCTCCAGTGGGAGACAGGCAAGGTTTATCTAAATAACTGCAGTCAGTGTGTAATACATTCAAGTATCTGCAGTGATCCCCAGAAAGTGTTTATTGAGATCATTTGTCCATTTCTTCATGAAGTTTGAGTTTATGGTCATATTTGCAAAGAATACTTTGGGTGCCATATTGCTCTGTGTGTGTGTGTGTGTGTGTGTGTGTGTACTGATACATACACAAATTCATCATTCATAAATTAATTTTTATTATATGTATTACATGATATAGATATATGTAGACTCATTCATCTAGTCATTCATAAATGAATATTTATTATATACATATTACATGCCAGTAACGGCTCTACTTATTATCACAGGACTCAGTAGTTATAAAGAGAGTCAAAGTCCCCATAATTAAGGAGCTTCCATTCTAGTATGAGGTAGATATAAAAAGTAATTCATCACTAAATAAATATTATCTCAAATGCTGATAATTATCATGAAGAAAAGGAGCTAACATTTCTAGGTTGATTTGAAAGATACAAAGGGCTGGACCTATAAACCTCTGGAGTCTCATGGCCTTGGGGACAGTGAACACCAGTCCCAGGAAGAAATATATTGGGTATAAGGAACAAAAAGATGAGTATTGCTGGAGCACGTGAGATGCATGTGGAAGAGAAAGTGGCCCCCTGGGACCTGACAGAAGTCAGTAGGGACCCAGCAGCACAAGGCGTTGTGGGAGCAGCTGAAAACTGGATGTGTGAGCACCAGCAAGGTGGAGCAGTGGAAAACAGAATAAATATGGCCAATTACTTGGCAGTAATTCAGTTTAAAAGTAATTCTATGTTGCTGCCATCCACCAAATGAGGCGCAATGGCCGGTTGTTGAGAGAGAACATTCTGGTTCCACAGTGTCCAGCGGGAACAGAGCTGCCCATCCCACAGCTCTGTATTTGCAGCCAGGGGAAGGATCCACTGCTCTGTGTGAAAGGCAGGGCGAGTCCGCCTCCAAAGTGTCTTTCCCCTGGGATGTTTTTAGTGCACTGGGGGAAAATTAAGTACACAAGTGCTTCCTAAATCCAGCACGAGGTGCTTCTGTCAAGTGTGACTCTTGACACAGGCAGGTACGGCGTGCATACTGGAAGATGAGGGGGAGGCCAGTTGTTCCTGCCATTCTGAACTCCTAATTTCTGGGCTGTAGGCTCTGCTTTGTGATTGCTTTCAGCCAACATAATTCTGTCTTGTTTTCATTGGTCAGCGACAGAAAAATGTAGGATTTTTCTACCAAAATAAAATTTTAAATAAGATAATCAGGCTTTACAACTGAAAAACAAATCATATTTCTAAATAAAACACACAAATTTTTTCTTTTTTCTTGCCTGTCCTCCCTTCCTCCCTTCCTTCCTTCTTTTCCACTTGATATGATTTCAGTCTGCTTTTTCAGATTACATATGTGAAATCTATTCACAGCTTCACATCTGTTAGAATGTTCAAAAGGGAACATCAGAATAGTTCTTTTTTATTTAAAAAATTTAAAATTATTATTAATGAATATTTATTAAAAAACTGTGACATTTCCATACATGAATATATGGTGCTTTGATTATATCCTCCCCTCTTCTTCTGTCCCCTGTTCTCCCCTTTTCCACCCTTCCTGGCTTGCCCCTTTCCTGTCATCCTTCTATTTTGGGGTCATCTTTTTCTGTTTGTTTCTGCATATCAGAGAAAACATTAAATATTTGTTGTTCTGTGTCTGGCACACTTTATTTAACACAATATTTTTTTATTTCCATCCAATTTCTTGCAAGTGGCAGGATTCCATTCTTCCTTATGGCTGAAGGATGCCCAGTTGTGAATACATACTGTCTTTTCACCTGTTGATGGGTACCTAGGCTGATTCCATACCTTAGCTAATGTGCCTGGGGCCATGATAATCATGGACATGCAGGTCTCTCTTTTGTATATGGACTTCATTTCCTTTAGACACATATCCAGAAAGGTATAGCTGGCCTATGTGGCAGTTCTCTTTTTGTTTCATTAAAGAACTTCCATGCTGTTTTCTCTAGTGATTGCACAAATTTACATTACCACCACAAGCACATAAGTCTTCATTTTTTCTCTACAACCTGGCTAAAATTTCTTCTTTTTTATTTTTTTGCTTTTAATAATAGTTATTTTAACTGGTATGAAATAGACTGTTAGAGTGTTTTCATGTTTTTTTGGACATTTGTACTTTCTCTTTTGGGAAGTGTTTATTGAGATCGTTTGCCCATTTCTTCATTGGATTATGTCTTTTTGTTGTTAATTTTTTTGAGTTCTGTATATTAGGTACATAAATCATCTTTGAGATAAAGATCTGGCAAAGATTTTCTTCCATTCTGTGGGTTCACTTTGTTTATTATTTCCTCTGCTATGCAGAAGCTTTTTAGTTTGATGTAATCCCATTTGTCAATTCTTGCTCTTGTTCCCTGGACTTTGAATCTTTCCCAGGAAATCATTGCTTGTGCCAGTATCTTGAAGAATTTTTTTTCTTACGGTTTCTTCTATAATTTTTTTTTAATTTTAATTTATTTTTATTGTAAACAAATGGGATGCATGTTGTTTCTGTTTGTACATGGAGTAACAGCATACCATTTGCGTAGTCATACGTTTATATAGGGTAATGATGTTTGATTCATTCTGTTATTTTTTCCTTCCCCCCCACCCCTCCCATCCCTCTTTTCCCTCTATACAGTCCCTTCTTCCTCCATTCTTGCCCCCCTCCAACCCCCATTATGTGTCATCATCCGCTTATCAGTGAGATCATTCACCTTTTGGATTTTTGAGATTGTCTTATCTCACTTATGATATTCTCCAATTTCATCCATTTGCCTGCAAATGCCAAAATTTTATCATTCTTTATGGCTGAGTAATATTCCATTGTATATATATATACCACAGTTTCTTTATCCATTCATCAATTGAAGGATATCTAGGTTGGTTCCACAGTCTGGCTATTGTGAATTGAGCAGCTATGAACATTGATGTGGCTATATCTCTGTAGTATGCTGATTTTAAGTCCTTCGGATATAGGCCAAGGAGTGGGAGAGCTGGGTCAAATGGTGGGTCCATTCCAAGTTTTCTAAGGAATCTCCACACTGCTTTCCAGAGTGACTGCACTAATTTGCAGCCCCACCGGCAATGTATGAGTGTACCTTTTTCCCCACATCCTCTCCAACACCTATTGTTGCTTGTATTATTGATAATCACCATTGTAATTGGGGTGAGATGGAATCTTAGTGTAGTTTTGATTTGCATTTCTCTTATTACTAAATATGGTGAACATTTTTTCATATTTTTTTGTTTGTTTGTAGATCTTCTGTGAAGCATCTGTTCATATCCTTAGCCCTTTTGTTGATTGGATTATTTGTATTCTTCATGTAGAGTTTCTTGAGTTCTTTATATATTCTGGAAATTAGTGCTCTATCTGAAGTATAAGAGGCAAAGATATTCCCCCACTCTGTAGGCTCTCTCTTTGCATTGCTGATAGTTTCCTTTGCTGAGAGAAAGGTTTTTAGTTTGAATCTATCCCAGTTGTTGATTCTTGCTTTTATTTCTTGTGCTATGGGAGTCCTGTTAAGGAAGTCTGATCCTAAGCCAACAAGGTGAAGATTTGGACCTACTTTTTCTTCTATAAGATGCAAGGTCTCTGGTCTGATTTCGAGGTCCTTGATGCATTGTGAGTTGATTTTTGTGCACGGTGAGAGATAGGGGTTTAGTTTCATTCTGTTGCATATGGATTTCCAGTTTTCCCAGTACCATTTGTTGAAGAGGTTATCTTTTCTCCATTGCATATTTTTGGCCTCTTTGTCTAGTATGAGAAAATTGTATTTATTTGGGTTTGTTTCCATGTCCTCTATTCTGTACCTTTGATCTACCTGTCTATTTTGGTGCCAATACCATGCCGTTTTTGTTACTATTGCTTTGTAGTATAGTTGAAATTCTGGTATTGCAATACCCCCTGCTTCATTCTTCCTGCTAAAGATTGTTTTAGCTATTCTGGGTTTTTTATTCTTCCAGATGAATTTCATGATTGCTTGCTCTGTTTCTGTAAGGTACATCATTGGGATTTTAATTGGAATTGCATTGAATCTGTATAGCACTTTTGGTAGTATGGACATTTCGACAATATTAATTCTGCCTATCCAAGAACATGGGAAATCTTTCCATCTTCTAAGGTCTTCCTCCATTTCTTTCTTCAATGTTTTGTAGTTTTCATTGTAGAGATCTTTCACCTCTTTGGTTAGATTGATGCCCAAGTATATTATTTTTTTTGAGGCTATTGCAAATGGAGTTGTTTTCCTCATTTCCCTTTCAGATGTTTCGTCGCTTGTGTATAAAAATGCTTTAGATTTATGCGTGTTGATTTTATAGCCTTCTATTTTGCTGAATTCATTGATGAGGTCTAGAAGTTTTCTGGAGGAGTTTTTTGGATCCTCTAAATATAGAATCATGTCATCAGCAAATAGTGACAGCTTAAGTTCCTCTTTTCCTATTCGTATTCCTTTAATTTCTTTAGTCTGCCTAATTGATCTGGCTAGAGTTTCGAGGACAATGTTGAATAGAAGGGGTGAAAGAGGACATCCCTGCCTTGTTCCCATTTTTAAAGGGAATGGTTTCAGTTTTTCTCCATTAAGAATGATGTTGGCCATGGGCTTAGCATAAATAGCCTTTACAATGTTCAGGTATGTTCCTACTATCCCTATTTTTTCTAGTGTTTTGAACATGAAGGTTGTTGTATTTTGTCGAACACTTTTTCTGCATCAATTGAAATAACCATATGATTCTTATCCTTAAGTCTATTGACATGATGGATTATGTTTATTGATTTGCAGATGTTAACCCATTCTTGCATTCCAGGGATGAACCCCACTTGATCATGTTGCACAATTTTCTTAATATGCTTTTGGATCTGGTTTGCCAATATTTTGTTAAGGATCTTTGCATCAATATTCATCAAGGATATTGGTCTAAAATTTTCTTTCCTTGATGTGTCTTTCCCTGGTTTGGGTATGAGGGTGATATTAGCTTCATAGAATGAATTTGGTCAGGTACCCTCCTTTTCTATTTCCTGGAATACTTTGAGAAGTATTGGAATGAGTTCTTCTTTGAAGGTCTTGTAGAACTCGGCTGAGAATCCGTCTGGTCCTGGGCTTTTCTTGGATGGTAGGTTTTTAATGACTTCTTCTATTTCATTGCTTAATATTGATCTGTTTAAATTGTGTATGTCCTCCTGGTTCAGTGTGGGAGGAGCATATGTCTCTAGAAATTTGTCAATGTCTTCAGTAGATTCTATTTTGTTGGAATACAGATTTTCAAAGTAGCTTCTAATTATATTATGTATCTCAGTGGTGTCTGTTGTGATATTTCCTTTTTCATCATGAATTTTAGTAATTTGAGTTTTCTCTCTCCTTCTCTTTGTTAGTGTGGCTAAGGGTTTGTCTATTTTGTTTACTTTCTCAAAGAACCAACTTTTTGTTTTGTCAATTTTTTGAATTGTTTCTTTTGTTTCAATTTCATTGATTTCAGCTCTGATTTTAATTATTTCCTATCTTCTACTACTTTTGCTGTTATTCTGTTCTTCTTTTTCTAGGGCTTTGAGCTGTAATGTTAGGTCATTTAGTTGTTGACTTTTCATTCTTTTCTGGAATGCACCCTATGCAATGAATTTTCCTCTTAGTACCGCTTTCATAGTGTCCTAAAGATTTTGATATGTTGTATCATTGTTCTCATTGACCTCTAAGAATTTTTTTATCTCCTCCCTGATGTTTTCTGTTATCCATGTTTCATTCAACAGCATATTATTTAGTCTCCAGCTGTTGGAGTAATTTCTGTTTTTTATTTTGTAATTGATTTCTACTCTCAGTCCATTATGATCTGATAGAACACAAGGCAGTATCTCTATTTTTTTGCATTTCCTAAGGGCTGCTTTGTGGCATAACATATGGTCTATTTTCGAGAAGGTTCCATGTGCTTCTGAGAAAAAAGTGAATCTGCTCATTGATGGATGGAATATTCTATATATGTCTATTAAGTCTAGGTTATTGATTGTGTTATTGAGTTCTATGGTTTCTTTGTTTGATTTTTGTTTGGAAGATCTATTTAGTGGTGACAGTAGTGTGTTAAAGTCACCCAGAATTATTGTGTTGTGGTCTATGTGATTCCTGTAATTGAGAAGGATTTGTTTGATGTACAGGGATGCACCATTGTTTGGGGCATAAATATTTACTATCATTATGTCTTCCTGATTTATGGTTCCCTTAAGCAGTATGAAAAGTCTTTCTTTATCACTTCTGACTAACTTTGGCTTGAAGTCCACTCTATCTGATATAAGGATGGAAACCCCTGCTTTTTTACTGAGTCCATGTGCATGGTAGGTTTTTCCCATCCTTTGACCTTTAGTCTGTGGATGTCTTTTTCTATGAGATGAGTCTCTTGCAGGGAGCAGATTGTTAAGTCTTTCTTTTTAATCCACTCTGCCAGTCTATGTCTTTTGATTGATGAGTTTAGGCCATTAATGTTCAGGGTTATTATTGAGATATGATTTGTATTCCCAGTCATTTGGCTTATTTTTGGTTTTTAAGTTGGCTTGGTTTCTCCTTTGAGTGGTTTTTCTCTAAGGTAGTTCCTCCCTTTGCTGAACTACATTGTTTGTTTTTCATTTCCTTCTCATGAAATATTTTGTTGAGAACATTCTGTAGTGCAGGCTTTCTATTTGTAAATTCTTTTAACTTTTGTTTATCATGGAAGGATTTTTATTTCAGCTTCAAATCTGAAGGTTAGTTTTGCTGTATATAGGATTCTTGGTTGGTAACCATGTTCTTTCAGAGCTTGAAATCTGTTGGTCCAGGCCCTTCTAGCTTTTAGAGTCTGGGTTGAGAAGTCGGCTGCTATCCGTATAGGTCTCCCCCTATATGTAATCTGATGCTTTTCTCTCACGGCCTTCAAAATCGTATCTTTATTTTGAATGTTAGGCATTTTCATTATAATGTGCCTTGGTGTGGACCTGTCGTGATTTTGTGCATTTGATGTTCTGTAAGCCTCTTGTATTTCATTTTCCATTTCATTCATCAGATTTGGGAAATTTTCTGATATTATTTCATTGAATAGGTTGTTCATTCCTTTGATTTGTATTTCTGTGCCTTCCTCAATCCCAAAAATTCTTAAATTTGACCTTTTCATGATGTCCCATAGTTCTTGGAGATTCTGTTCATGATTTCTTACCATCTTCTCTGTTTGGGCAACTTTATTTTCAAGATTAAATATTTTGTCTTCATTATCTGAGGTTCTGTCTTCCAAGTGGTCTAGTCTTTTGGTGATGCTTTCCATTGAGTTTTTTATTTGGTTTATTGTTTCCTTCATTTCAAGGATTTCTGTTTGGTTTTTTTGAGAATTTCTACCTCTTTGTTGAAATGATCTTTTGCTTCCTGCAGGTGCTCTTTCAACTCTTTGGTATTATCATTCATTGCCTGCATTTGCTCTCTTATCTCATCCTTTGCTTCATGAATCATCTTAATCATGTATAATCTGAAGTCCTTTTCTGACATTTCTTCTAGCATACTGTCATTGGATTCTATTAATATAGAATCTAGATTTGTTTGGATCATTTTCTTTCCTTGTTTTTTCATGTTGTTCATGTATCTTCCCCTCTAGCAGTGCAGATCTGGGGTATTGCAGATTTCCCCCTGTAGGCTTATAATGGCCCTATAGGTTTCCAAAACCCTTTCTTTAAGGGGAGATCAATA
Organism: Sciurus carolinensis; assembly: GCF_902686445.1. Lineage (NCBI taxonomy): Eukaryota > Metazoa > Chordata > Mammalia > Rodentia > Sciuridae > Sciurus > Sciurus carolinensis. The sequence continues at coordinate 8,508,811 of NC_062222.1, forward strand.
TTAGCAGTGCCCAATTCAGACACTATGCAATCCTAGACCAAATAGCCCCTATGAGGACAATAACAAAATTGTCATAATAAAGAGAATGAGTTAAAATATTATATTCAATAAAACAAACAATTTTGCAATAAGGTCTGTAGTTTCTAATGGAGGACAAAGAAGATGCAGAGGGATGTAGAATGTGGCTGTTAATGGGATAAGAAAAGATTATACAGAAGTTCTAGATAATAGAAAGCGTGAGAGTGTAATCAGAAGAAATTGGATGCTAGCATGCAAAAAAGGGAGAAAGAGACTCTGAGGGAACAGGTAAGCAAAAGGAAAAGAGAGCAAGAAAAGTAAAGAAATAAAAACTTAAATTTTTTCAATAAGGAGAAAAAAGAAAATCTACAGTATAAAAGTCATATAGTAATGAAACCTCCCAGTGTTCAGTAGCCTGATGCATGAGAGGTACCTGACAATGAGCTTCACGTCTCCAGCAGGTGTCTCAGGATGGGATTTGCCCCACCTAAAGATCAGAGCTACTCCTTCTAGGATTATCCAAGATGGCCGCTCTGGCTTCCAAATGTGTTGGCGAATGGGGAGCTGCAGCTCAGGGTGTGGACGTGGTCAGCTGGAGGTCCTGGAGGCGGGATGCGGTTGGTCAGGCAGGGGTCCTGGAGGTCGGGTGTGTTTTGTGTGGTTGTGGGATCCTGGAGGCCAGGAGCAATCAGTCGGTTGGGGTCCTGGTGATAGGGTGCCATCAGTTGGTCTGGGGGTCCTGGCGGCAGGGAGCAGTCAGTCGATGTGAGGGCCCCAGAGGCAGGGAGTGATCGGTTAGGCTGAGGTATTCTGGAGACGGGGCTCAGACAGTGCGTCCAGGGGTCCTACAGGACCTGGCTGTTGTCTCAAAATGGCAGCAACCACGTGTATGTAATCAAACCTGCAGGTACAGTGACAGAGAACTTCCAGGCAACAACAGGCAGCTGGTACTCCACTGGTGGTCGGTGATCAGTTTGCTGACTGTTGTCGGATGATCGGGAGGTGAACCTCGTTCTTTGGGTGATGGATAGGTGTAAGGCAGGCGATGGACCGGCCAGAGGCAGGCAAATGGTGGATGATAGACTCCTGACAGTGAGCAATCTGCACTCAAAAAAGGTGTCGATGTGCTGGCAGACTGCAGGTCATCATAGCAGACAAATGGGTCAACACCAGGGGATCAATAAGCAGCAAAAACTGCCTCACCAAGAAACAGATATCCTCTGCTTGAAACTGGAGTTACGGAGTGACAGGGAATGCAGCCTCCCTGTAGTCCGCCATCTTGGATCCCCTTCTTCTATAATTTTAAAGTTTAAGGTCTTTGATCTATTTTGAGTTTATTTTTGTGCTGGGTGAGAGATATTGGTCAAGTTTCAATCTTCTGCATTTGGATATCCAATTTTCCCCATCATCATTTTATTGAAGAGACTTTTTTTCTCTAAAGTATGCTTTTGGTGTCTTTGTCAAGAATCAGTTGGCTGAAAATGTGTGAATTTATTTCTAGGTCTCATCTGTCCCATTGACAAAATAGAAAAACAGACATAGGTCTGTTTTTGTGGCAGTACACACAGTTCTTGTCATTATGCTTTGAAATCCAGGATTCTGATGCCTCTAGCATTGCTCCTTTTGCATGGGATAGCTTTCACAATTCAGGGTTTTCATATTTCCATACAAATTTTAGAATTGTTCTAGTCTTGTGAAGAATGTCATTGGTCTTTTGGTGGTGATTGCATTGAATCTGTAGATCTATTTGTGTAGGATGAACATTTTAACAATATTAATTCTCCCAATCCATGTATATAGGAGTAAATCTTTCTACCCTCTAAAGTCTTCCTCAATTTATTTCTTCAGTAGTTTCTAATTTTTATTATAACAGTCTTTCACATCCTAGGGTAGGTTTACTCCGAGGTATCTTATTTTGTTTGTGGGAGTGTGTGGCTATTGTGAATGGGATTGCTTTCCTGTAAGCAGTAAGTTCATTATTGGTATATATAAACCCTGCTACCTTACTGATATCCTGCTACCTTACTGAATTTGTTGTAAAAGTCTTGGTTGTGTGTTTTAGGATTTCCTATGTATAGAATCACATTATCTGCAAACAGGGATCATTTGACGTCCTCATTTCCTATCCTTATGCCTTGTATGTCTTTCTCTTGCCTTATTCTTTGGGTAGAATTTCTACTACTATATTGAGTGAGAGTGGTAAAAGTAGACATTCTTGTCTTGTTTTTAAAGTTAAAGGAAAGAAAGACTTTCAGTGTCCCCTCTCCCCACATTCAGTGTGATGTTGGCAATGGACTTGTCATATAAATCTTCTGTTACCTTGGTGTATGATTTTTTTATGCCTATTTTATTGAGGGATTTTATCAGAAGGAATGTTGAATTTTTTTCCTTTTCTTTTTTTGTGGTGCTGGGGCCTCGCACATGCTAGGCAATTGCTCTGCCACTGAGCTACATCCCCATACCTTTTTTTTTTGGAGATAGGGTCTGGCTAAGTTGCCCATGCTGCCCTTGAACTTGCTCTTGTGTCACTGTACCTGGTAGGATGTTCAATTTTGTCGAAGACTTTTCTGCATATGTTGAGATGATTGGGTCGTTTTTATTATTGATCTTACATATGCATTTTTATTATGCTTATTGAGTTGCAAATGTTGAACCATCCTTGCATTCATGGAATGAAATCATCTTGATTATGATGTGTGATTGTTTTAATGTGCTGTTGAATTTTATTTGCAGGTATTTTTCTGATGATTTTTGCATCACTGTTCATCAGGGATATTGGTCTATAATTTTCTTTTATTTTATTGTGTTCTTGTCAGTATTTGGTAGCAGGGTTAAAGTGGCTTCTTAGAGTGTGGAAGGGTTTCTTTCCTTTCTGTTTCATGGAATAGTTTGAGAAGCAATGGTGTCAGTTCTTCTTTAAAAGTTAGTAAAATTCGGCAATTAGCCCATCTAGTCCTGGAATTTTTCTTATTGTTAATCTTATTTGTTATGATTGATCTGCTTATGTTCTTTATCCTCTTTTTTAAATCCTAATTTCAATAGGTCATGCTCTTCAAGAAATTTGTCCATTTAGTCAGAATTTTCCAATTTTCAGTGGACAGTTTTTACAAAATATTTCCTAATGATCCTTTGGATTTTAGTGGTATCTGTTGTAATATCACCATTGTCATCTCTAATTTTATTTATTTGTGTCTTTTCTCTCTTTCTTTTGCTTGGTGTAGTTTAAGGTTTGTGAATTTTGTTTATTTTTTCAAAGAACCAACTCTTAGTTTCATCAACCTTTCATGCTGCTTTTAGTGTTCATTTTGTTTACTTCTTCTCTGATCTTCATTCTTTCTTTCTTTCCTTGTATTGATTTTGTGTTTGGTTTTTCAAAGACTTTGAGGTATATTGTTATTTGAGGTGTCTCTATATTTTTGAGGTAGATGCTCATTGCTAAGAGTTTTCCTCTTAATCGTTTGCTCTGTCCCAGTGGTTTTGGTATGTTGTATTTACATTGTTCCTTGATAAAAATAATTGTTAAATTTCTCCCCAGATTTTCTCTATTACCCCCTGTTTCTTCAATAGCATGTTGTTCATTCTCCATATGTTTGTGTAATTTCTGCAGTTTCTCTTACTGTTGATTTTTTGTTTCATTCTGTTTTGATCAAATAAGATGTCAGATATTATTTAAAAATTTTTTTGAAATGGTAGAGGCTTGCTTTGTGGCCTAATATATGGTCCATTTTGGGGAAAGTTCCATGTGCTCATGAAAAGAATGTGTTCTACAGCTGTTGGATAGAATGTCCTGTAAAAGCCTGTGAAGTCCATTTGATCTATTGGTGAATGGACTACTCATTATTATTATTGCATTAGGGTCTATCTCACTGGATGTCTATGAGTGCTTTTGCTGTTTTTAAATTGAGTGCTCTGACACTCAGTGCATATGTATTTATAAGCATTATGTTTTCTTACTGTATTGTTCCCTTGATCTATAAGTAGTGTCTTTGTCTCTTGTAACTGGTTTTGTCTTAAAGTCTATTTTGTTGGATATATAACATAGCTGCTCTTGCTTGCTTTTGGGCTCATGTGGTTGGAATAATTTTTTTCTATCCATTCACTTTCAGTCTGTGTATATCTTTGCAGCTCAGGTGAATTTCTTGTATACAGCTTATTGTTGAGTCTTGTTTTTTCTGTCAGTCTGTATTTTTTGATTATAGAATGAAGATTATATTTAGAGTTATTATTGAAAGATATGATCTTATTCCTGTCAGTTTCTTGATTTTCTTCTGGTTGTTTTGAATATTCCCTGCCTCTTTCTTCTTCTCTTATTCATCTTAGAAGTTTGGTGATTTACTCCATTGATGTTTGATTCTCCTATTTCTCATTTGCAAGTCTACTTTCTAATGGGATTTGTTATTTTGCATGTTTTCGTAATTGTATTTATCTTTCTGCCTCTTCTGAGTGTAGAATTGATTTAAACCTCTGTGTTGCTGGTGTAGTGGTTATGAATTCCTTAAGTTTATGCTTCTCTTTAATTCTAAAAGATAACCTTGCTAGGTATAATAATAATAATTTTGGGTGATGATTATATTCTTTCAGTATTTAAAATAAATTATTCTTTGCTTTCCTGGACTTTAGAATTTATTGTGAGTAATCTGCTGTTAGTCTAATGAGTTTGCCTTTAAATGTAACTGGCACTTACTTCTTGAAGCTTTTCATATTCTTTCTTGTTCTTTACTTTTGGCAATTTAATAATATATCACGAAGAGGTTCTTCTCTGGTCCTGTCTACTTGGAGTTCTAAATGTATCCTGTACTTGAATATCTATGTCTTTCTCAAGATTTGGGAAATCTCCCTCTATCGTCTCACTGAAGACGTTTTCTGTTCTCTCACCATATGGTTTCTCTCCCTCAGGTATGCTGGTGATTTGGACATTTGATCTTTTATGACTAATAATAATTCTGCCTTGTTCACATTGGTCAGAGAAAGAAAAAAGGTGGCATTTCACACACACACACACACACACACACACACACAAACATTTTAAAGTAGGATAATCAGGCTCTATAGCAGAAAAAAAATAAAAAATTTCACATTTCCAAATAAAATAGCAGATTTTTCTCTCTTTCCCTCCCTCCCTTCCTTTTCTTTTGAAGTTTATACATTTTCAATCTGCTTTTTCAGATCTACTTATGATCTTCATATCTGTTAGTAAGTTTGAGAAGGAACATCATAATCTAAGATTACATTTGTTGCATATCTAATAATATAGCATTAAGCCAATTACATAGAAGTCGTATTTGGGGGTCATTATATGGGTTGGCCATAGCTGATTATTTCAAGCAGTGGGTATAATGGGGGAAGGATTAGCTCACTGAGCATCTCCTTAGGAACAGACTTCAATACCTTTCCATGGACCGTAGGATACAGACAGTTTTCCTCTGGGTTTCCGTCATACTTCCTGCTCTTGAAACCCTGGATTCTCAAGTACATCTTCTCCCCCAAAGTGCAGAAACACCAATTCTTGATTTGATGAATTTCTACTCTAAAGAATATACATTAGTGTTTGTGTGTATTTGTTTTCACCTATGTTTCTCAGTTTAGTAGGTAATAGAAGTGGACATAAGTTAAGACCCCTTTACCTGAGCATTTTTAAAAGACACTTGCCAATTCTTTGATATGGTGCTGTGAAAAGTTAATTTTCCCACTTAAAATATTATCTTACATAGAGTACCATTTACTTAGGAAGCCCTGCATTCTGACATGATGTAAGATAGCTTCTACATAAGAAATGGTATCCTTCAGATTTTCGTGGACAGCAGAATTTCTTTAGGGCCCATGGATTGCTTTTAATCATTTTAGTTTTCTGCTTTTGAGACTACTACTGCTCGTTTTTCAGAATTCATTTAGTTTTACATTAGCCTGTGTCTGTTTGGTACAGGATAAAAATAGAATTCTTTTGCCAGATCATCATCTTTTAAAGCATTTGTCTTCACTAATAAAGCAAGGCAGAGATTTTTGTAAACTAGTCATATAATTGAACAAATGACTGATTTTTTTTCTCTCTGCTTCATTCCCCCCCCCCAGCATTAGTGAGGTATAATTAACAAAATTTGTATGTATTTAAGGTGTGTAACACGCTGTTTTGATATACATATGCTTCTTGAAATGATCACCACAGTCAAGGTAATTAATACATTTGTGCTTTGGGCTAGCCTGTAATATTACATTAGAAGTATAAGCAAATGGCTTTTGGCTTTGTCAGAGCAAATTTTGTATTTTCTTTTACTGGCTGACAATGTTTCAGGGGACCTGTTAGAATAAGTCAAAGAGGAATATTACTCTAAAGTTACAAAGTTCCTCTTGTGCACTGAAGTAGACTAAAAAAGGATCTCCCTGGTTTAATGTTGATAAAACAAAAGCAAATAAAACCTGAAATATTAAAATAAAAGACAGCACTTGAGTTTAATACTTTTATAGGTCTAATCAATGACAAATTGGCATAATTCAAATATCTTCCTGGATTTTTCAACCTTGACCTTGACGTTTTTAGTTTTTTATGCTTTCTTAAAGAAGTACTGATTGCTTTGTTGCCTTAGCACTATGTACTATCATCTGCACATTTTACTTCCTTTTTGGTGTTTGGAATTTCTTTAATTTTAGTATGAAAAAGGGAAGGGGAAGTATCTCTTGTATAATATACAGCATGACAATATAAATCAATTACAGCAAACAGTTAATACATAATTCAAAAAAATTTTTTTGAACAGTTGGATCTTGGATATAATTTTCAACATCCTTGAGAAAGAGTTTCCAAATAGATTTTCATCACGAAAAAGTGAATAAGAGTCCACATTTGCCCATAAAAATTTTTGTGGAAAATTTCAGCTTCAAAAATTAAATATGAAGAAGTTATGTAAATTCATGTTCCCCATGCTAAAATAATGTTAGAAATGAAAGTGCCTGAAAACAGAGATAACACAATGCAAATTGGTCTTTGCATGTCATTAACCTGACATCTAGGATGTGCTTTGCTCAATTTCAATATTTAATAAGTGTCCAATTTCTTAAGTATGAATAAAAATTAGAAACAATAACAAGTAAGTTACTTTTCAATAAATAGACATATCCTCACTGATTTAAGAATAGTAATTGGGTGTAGCACATTAACTGAATGGCCTAGAGCAATTTTATAATAATCTTCTAAGAGCTTAGAAAAAAATCAACACTTTATTACTTTCAACACACAGCAGTTACTGCTTCTCTTAATTCATTTTAGTGAGCTGTCAATAAATTTCACTCTATTAGATGCAGCATTTAATTAGCTCCAGGTTATGTGATTTCTAAGTTTTGTGCTATTCCCTGTGTCTAGTAAATGTTACCAGTAGCAACATAAATATATTTAATCTATAGCCAGTAGTAGACTATTATTTTTCATTTCTGGAGGTCACCCTTTCAAAACGGCTGTTTCTGATTATTTTCTGAATGCTTTTACTATGCTATGTGTGAATAGGACTGGGTACAAAATGTGTGGTTTCTCATGCAGAGTGAAATCCTAGGGCTCTTGTTAGAATTACTAAGAATTTTTAAAATGGCAGCAGTAGCGTGAGGTAGCTCTTTGGAGGGAGGCTCCTGTAGAGGTCACACGTTCATGAGGTCAGTCCTGTGTGACGGTAGGAGGTGCTTTATACCCAAATAATCTGTAATGTGTTAAAATTATATTCTTAATAAGAATTGCTACTATATAAATAAAATTGATCAGAGATCAGACTAATATTTGTAAAGGCAGGAATTTTGTGGGGTTTTTTGGTTTTTTTTTTTTTTTTAGCAAAAGTGGCAAAAGTTTTTGATGTAACCAGAATAGTCTTTAGAAAAAGATATAACCTAACCTTCAGTCAAGTGCTTGCTTTGAAGATCTATAGCTCAAAGGAGTGAATAACAATGTTAGGTATAATTTTTTGAAATTCCACATCCTATTGTGAATCAAGAGCCTGTTCAAGATAATTAAGCTCTTCTTTGGAGTTGATGTGGTGTGAAAGACTGGTTGTCTTCTCCATTTGTCTATCCATGTTCCACATAAAATACTGGCAGAGTGTTTTGCTCAAAAGCTACACTTACATCCTCCTTGGAGAGAAGTGAGAAGTTTTAAGAAAATGACGCCGTTGCTTTTCTCCATGGGTAAAGCATTCTGTGAGACTCATATGGCCACCATGTGCATGGTAGACACACACAGCTTATGAAGGAGCAGGTAGACAAAACAATCCTGCCTCCTCCGTGGCTCTAGAGAGCATCCAAACCAGCACCAGATGCCCGTGTGAATAAGCAACCCCTCAGTTAGATCTCTGCAACCCTGTCTATTAATTGCAGCATAATTTCAGCTAATACAAGAGCTAACATTGCTTTCCTCTTCATTTAAAAAAAAAAAACATTGTGTTTTACTGTATCCTACTGTAGTGAAAATGAGTTGATTTAAGGCATCTGTATGTTAGCATGGAGCAGAGAAAAGTTATCCAAGACAAAGTAAACAAAATTATTTCATTTTATTAGATGTATTTAACTCTGGCTAACTCTGTGTGTGTGTGTGTGTGTGTGTGTGTGTGTATGTGTGTGTGTTTGCATGCACACACGTATGTGTTTGTATCACTTTTTCTGTGGAGGAGATTGGAGACTTTATTTTTTTTTTTTAGTATTTTATTGTTTTAATTTATTTTTGTGCTAGGCTGTCTTATTTTCTTATAACCAGTTACAAATTTACCTTAGTTTTGATTCATTCATCTAAGCAGTGAGCCAAAACAATGATGTAAAAATGAATCAGGTACCATATTTTCCCTTAAGTAATTCAAAGTGCAATCCTAAAAATACAAGAACTAGAATAGAAGAGAACAATTATATGGGCCTCCACTAAGGCAAATGACTAACAGTATCCACTCGGAGAAATACCCCAAATATTCCTAAAATCTGATAGTCTTTATCCTACCATTAAATGAATAAAATCTTGTTTCTTGACTTTCTCCCACCTTTAGAAGGAGAGAATGCCACATTAAATCTGTAAACTCTTCCCCCTGTTTTAGTCAGCTTTCTCATCCCTGTGACCAAAAGACCAGTCAAGCAAACACAGAGGAGGAGAACTTTATTTTGGTTCTTGGTTTCAGAGGTCTTGGTCCATAGATGCCTGACTCCATAGCTCTAGGCTCACTTGAGGCAGCACATCATGGTGGAAGGGCCCAGCAGAGGAAAGCTGCACAGGACATACAATCAAGAAAGGGAGAGAGAGAGAGAGCTCTGCTTACCAGGGACAATACCTAAACTCCACAGGCACACCGCCAGTGACCTACTTCCTTCAGCCATACCCGTCTTCCATGGTGTTCTGCCTCACCGTAGACCCAGAGCTATGGATTCAGTCAACCATACACACACATAGTACCGTGATCCAGTTGCATATAGGTTGACACTAACAAAAGTTGCAGAACTCATTTTCTTTTTGGAAAGAAAGAAACAAACAAAACAAAGCAAAACTCTGAGATGGTTCTAGGTACTAACAGGGAACATGGCATCTCCCCACCCACACTACTGCCAACTCCAATCTGCTTGCTTATCCTTAGCCCCATGGTAGTTCATGCCTTGGGTGGTTGAGTGAAGGTGATTGAGCTCTGGGTTTCGTTGAAAATACACTAACCCTGGTGAATGGAAGCTTTGAGACCCGTGTCTAGGGTGAGCACCCCGGGAAGTTTCTGGTTCTCAGAGTCACAGAATCCGTGGGGACATGGCCTTGTCCAAGGATATTTGGTTCCTCTGGGCACAAGGCCAATGAAGAGCAGAGCTAAGCCCCACCAGACCCAAGGGACAGGTCATTTAGGTAGAACAGAGACTCGTTAGGGAGTTGCTACAAATCCTAACAACCTGCTTTTTACTTATCAGCAGCCTACAAGAGAAGAGATCACTTTATTTTCCCAGCCCCTGGAGCACTGCTGTTGCTTGGGAATGATAACTTCAGCCTCTCAAGCTTGGCCACATGAATTTCAGCCAATCTAAACTGGGCAACAATCAGAGAGAGTGACCAGTCTGTAGAGAATGACCTTAACCATCAAACATGACCAGTAGCTATATGAGACAGCCAAAAACACTGACAAAGGTACATTTGGGAAATAAAGTGCTACACCAAAATTAAAATAGGATAGAATAAACTTAGTCAAGTAAACTGAAAATACATCATTTGTATGTAGGATACTCACTTGAGGTCTGATCGTTGGTATAGAAAATTAAGTGCAAGAAATATCTCAAAGACCAGGATTTGTAGGTAAAAACTCATGAAAAAAGGGGAAAGATATAGAAGATAGATTCTGGTGAGCTAACAAGTGATTCACAGTTCCCAAAAACAATGCAAATGAATGTAAGGTAATAATTAAAGAAAGAATAGAAGAAAACTGTACTGAGAAAAAGGAAGATTTGACACTCATTGATTGACTATGCTTATCAACTTCTTCACAGACTGAACGGAAATGGTACCTGCTTAGATATAATATACTAAATTCCTTGCATTCTAGTGAGAAAAATATTGAGCGTCAAAGGAAATAATAAAAAATAACAGACTGGCATCAGACTTCTCTTTTTCTACCTTCTAGAATACTAGAAGCAGAATACTAAGAAGACTGTTTATGAACTGCTAAAAGTAAAGATCTACAATCAGAATTCAGATATGCTAATTTGCCAGCAAAACAATTAAAATATATTAAAACTCAAAAAAGATGTGTGTAAATCATCTGAAGAAAATATTAAAGGAAGAGGCTCTGTACCAACTAAAACTACATGTATTAGAACAAAGTCGCAAGATGGAAAAGATAAAACAGGGTGAGAAATTAATCTTTCTCATCCTCTTTTAATAATTAAATCTAAATAAATAGGACACAAAAAAACTATGCAATATTTGTATCAATAGCTCTTATAAGGAGCCTTGTAACAAAACTGACATATAGTAAGAGACCTGGCATGTGCCTAAAAGTACTAAATGATATCACCAAAACTATACTTTTGGTTAGGAAGGAGGGTAAAAACTACTCTGCCTCATATTTAGGGCTGAGACTTGGAAAAACACAAAAGAGAAGGTAAAAATAGTCTAAAATTTCATCATATTGTGGCAAGAAAGACAAAAAGAGTTCGAACTGCTCTATTGATGAAAGGGGTAATAATTTTTTTTAATTTAATGGATCATTTTAAAATATATTTTTATTACTTGGTGGATAAAATTTAAAAATTAGGTGGCAATTCATACTTTAGGAAAATAGAACAAATTCCAGTAACATAAAAGAGGGAAAATAAAAAGTGTAAACATCAATGTAAAGTCAATAAGAAACACAAAATGAAGATATGAGGATCAAATTCAAGTGGATATAAATATATCTCAATGTATAAAATAATTTTTATTACTGTTTAAATATTTCAACCTAAAAAAGTTTTATCAAGTTTTTGTATAATCTGCAAGCTAATACAAATGATTGTGGAATTATTATAGAATCCAAAAGTACATCTTATTTGATATTATAGAAAATATTCTAATGGTTTTTCATCAATATGTTCATGTGTACATATATGCCAATTATCCTATTTTAAAATTTTGGTTTGTGGACTAGTTAGTCAAAGTTATTGCTATCTTATTATCCCTGAAAAGTATAAATGACTTGATGATGGACTTCAGAGAAAGTTCCTTATTAATACTGATAGTATTAGGTGGTTTGATTAAAAAGTAGACAATGGTTCAATCTTACTAAAGCATGTGATAACAATAAAATAAATTTAAAAATAAATAAAACAAATATTTTCTTAAGTTATATTAGTTTGAGAAAATGCACAATAGAAATTTATTGTTCGTCGTAAATGGAAATAATGTTTTTCAATTTTAGAAAAAAGTATGTGTAGAGGTCCAGCGATAGTTATGTTTGTGTCTACTATTTATGATAGGTGTAAATCAATTTCTGCAAATTTAGAAACACTTGGCTATAAACATAGGACAGGGTTTGAATCACTCTTCTACCTTCAGCTCAAATTGTAAAACTGTGAAAATCTGTTGGAAAATACTTTGTTTGATATTAATATTAACATGTATCTTGCAAATGCTTACTGAGAGAATAAAAACCAACCAACCAATGTGTGTCACAAAAGAAATAGAAAAATGTGAAAGAAGCATTCTCAGAATGGGATCAGGAGCCAGGGGTTTTGGAATTCCTGTTGAGGATGTTGACAGTAACAATTCTACTTCATCTTGAATATGAAAAAGAAGGTAGGGTCTTTTTCTTTTCTTTTTTTTTTTTCTATTTTATTTATTTATTTATTTTTATTTTTTATTTTTATTGTAAACAAATGGGATACATGTTGTTTCTCTATTTGTACATGGAGTCAAGGCATACCATTTGTGTAATCATAAATTTACATAGGGTAATGCTGTTTGATTCATTCTGTTATTTTTTCCCCTTTCCCCCCACCCCTCCCACCCTCTTTTCCCTCTATACAGTTCTTCCTTCCTCCATTCTTACCACCCTCCTTAACCCTAACCCTAAACCTAATCCTAACCCTAACGCTAACCCCTCCCACCCCCAACAGCATGATCATTCGTTCTTTAGATTTTTGAGATTGGCTTATCTCACTTAGCATGATATTCTCCAATTTCATCCATTTGCCTGCAAATGCCATAATTTTATCATTCTTCATGGCAGAGTAATATTCCATTGTATATATATGCCACAGTTTTTTAATCCAATCATCAATTGAAGGACATCTAGGTTGGTTCCACAATCTGGCTATGGTGAATTGAGCAGCAATGAACATTGATGTGGCTGTATCTCTGTAGTATGCTGATTTTAAGTCCTTTGGGTATAGGTCAAGGAATGGGAGAGCTGGGTCAAATGGTGGTTCCATTCTAAGTTTTCTGAGGAATCTCCCTACTGCTTTCCAGAGTGGCTGCACTAATTTGCAACCCCACCAGCAATGTATGAGTGTACCTTTTTCCCCATATCCTCGCCAACACCTATTGTTGCTTGTGTTCTTGATAATCACCATTCTAATTGGGGTGAGATGGAATCTTAGGGTAGTTTTGATTTGCATTTCTCTTTTACTAAAGATGTTGAACATTTTTTCATATATCTGTTGATTGCTTGTACATCTTCTTCTGTGAAGCATCTGTTCATTTCCTTAGCCCTTTTGTTGATTGGATTATTTGTATTCTTCGTGTAGAGTTTTTTGAGTTCTTTATAGATTCTGGAAATTAGCGCTCTATCTGAAGTATGAGTGGCAAAGATTTTCCCCCACTCTGTAGGCTCTCTCTTCACATTGCTGATAGTTTCCTTTGGTGAGAGAAAGCTTTTTAGTTTGAATCTGTCCCAGTTGTTGATTTCTTGCTTTTATTTCTTGTGCTATGGGAGTCCTGTTAAGGAAGTCTGATCCTAAGCCAACAAGTTGAAGATTTGGACCTACTTTTTCTTCTATAAGATGAAGGGTCTCTGGTCTGATTCCGAGGTCCTTGATTCATTTTGAGTTGAGTTTTGTGCAGGGTGAGAGATAGGGGTTTAATTTCATTCTGATGCATATGGTTTTCCAGTTTTCCCAACACCATTTGTTGAAGAGGCTATCTTTTCTCCATAGCATATTTGGCCCCTTTGTTTAGTATGAGAAAATTGTATTTATTTGGGTTTGTGTCCATGTCCTCTATTCTGTACCATTGATCTACCTGTCTATTTTGGTACCAATACCATGCCGTTTTTGTTACTATTGCTTTGTAATAGAGTTGAAGATCTGGTATTGTGATACCCCTTGCTTCACTCTTTCTACTGAGGATTGCTTTAGCTATTCTGGGTTTTTTATTCTTCCAGATGAATTTCATAATTGCTTGCTCTATTTCTGAAAGGTACATCTTTGGGATTTTAATTGGAATTGCATTGAATCTGTATAGCACTTTAGATAGTATGGCCATTTTGACAATATTAATTCTGCCTATCCAAGAACATGGGAGATCTTTCATCTTCTAAGGTTTTCTTTAATTTCGTTCTTTAGTGTTCTGTAGTTCTCACTGTAGAGGTCTTTCACCTCTTTTGTGAGGTTGGTTCCCAAGTATTTTATTTTTTTCGATGCTATTGTGAATGGGGTAGTTTTCCTAATTTCTCTTTCTGAAGATTCATCACTTATGTTTAAAAATGCATTGGATTTATGAGCATTGATCTTGTAACCTGCTACTTTACTGAATTCACTTATGAGTTCTGAAAGTTTTGTGGTGGAATATCCTGCTTCTTCTAAATATATAATCATGTCATCAGCGAACAGGGATAGTTTGAGTTATTTTTTTCCAATTCGTATCCCTTTAATTTCTTTGGTTTGTCTAATTGCTCTGGCTAGAGTTTCAAGGACGATGTTGAATAGAAGTGATAAAAGAGGGCATCCCGGCCTTGTTCCAGTTTTTAGGGGGAATGCTTTCAGTTTTTCACCATGTAGAATGATATTAGCCATAGACTTAGCATAGATGGCCTTTACAATGTTAAGGAATGTTCCCACTACCCCAATTTTTTCTAGTGTTTTGAACATGAAGGGATGCTGTATTTTATCAAATGCTTTCTCTGCATCTATTGAAATAATCATGTGATCCTTAACTTTAAGTCTGTTGATATGGTCAATTACATTTATTGATTTCTGAATGTTGAACCAACCTTGCATCCCTGGGATAAAACCCACTTGATCACGGTGCACTACCTTTTTAATATATTTTTGTATGCAATTTGCTAAAATTTTGTTGAGAATTTTTACGTCGATGTTCATTAAGGATATTGGTCTGAAATTTTCTTTCCTTGATGTGTCTCTGTCTGGTTTAGGTATCATGATGATATTGGCTTCATAGAATGAGTTTAGGAGGGTTCCCTCCTCTTCTATTTCATGGAATACTTTGAGAAGTATTGGAATGAGTTCTTCTTTAAAGGTTTTGTAGAACTCGGCTGAGAACCCATTTGGTCCCAGACTTTTTTTTGTTGGTAGGCTTTTGATGACCTCTTTTATTTCATTTCTTGAAATTGATTTATTTAAGTTGTGTATGTCCTCCTCGTTCAGTTTAGGTAATTCATAAGTCTCTAGAAACTTGATGTCTTCGAGGTTTTCTATTTTGTTGGAGTATAGATTTTCAAAATAGCTTCTAATTATGTTTTGTATTTCACTCGTGTTTGCAGTGATATTTCCTTGTTCATTCCGAATTTTAGTAATTTAAGTTTTCTCCCTCTTTCTCTTTGTTAGTGTGCCTAAGGGTTTATCAATTTTGTTTATTTTTTCAAAGAACTAACTATTTATTTTGTTAATTTTTCCAATTGTTTCTTTTGTTTCAATTTCGTTGATTTCGCCTCTGATTTTAACTATTTCCTGTCTTCTACTACTTTTCGTGTTGGTCTGCTCTTCTTTTTCTAGGGCTTTGAGCTGTAGTGTTAAGTCATTTATTTGTTGATTTCTACTTCTTTTGTTGAATGTGCCCCATGAAATAAATCTTCCTCTAAGTACTGCTTTCATAGTGTCCCAGAGATTTTGCTATGATGTGTCTTTGTTCTTGTTTACTTCTAAGAATCTTTTTATTTCCCTCCTGATGTCTTCTGTTATCCATTCATCATATAATAGTGTATTATTTAGTCTCCAGGTATTGGAGAAGTTTCTGTTTTTTGTTCTGTCATTTATTTCTAATTTCAATTCATTATGATCTGATAGAGTACAAGGTAGTATCTCTATCTTCTTGTTTTTGCTAATAGTAGCTTTGTGGCATAAAATATGGTCTATTTTAGAAAAGGATCCATGTGCTGCTGAGAAGAAAGTGTATTCATTCTTTGTTGGATGGTATATTCTATATATGTCTGTTAAGTCTAAATTATTGATTGTGTTATTGAGATGTATGATTTCTTTATTCAATTTTTGTTTGGAAGATCTATCCAGTGGTGAGAGAGGTGTTTTAAAATCATCTAGTATTATTGTGTTGTGGTCTATTTGATTTCTGGAATTGAGAAGGATTTGTTTGATGTACATGGATGAGCCAATGTTCGGGGCATAGATATTTATGATTGTTATATCTTGCTGATTTATGCTTCCCTTAAGCAGTATGTAATGTCCTTCTTTATCCCTTCTGACTAGTTTTGGCTTGAAGTCCACATTATCTGAAATGAGGATGGATACTCCAGTTTTTTTGCTGTGTCCGTGTGCATGGTATGTTTTTTCCCATCCTTTCATCTTTAGTCTATGGGTATCTCTTTCTATGAGATGAGTCTCTTGCAGGCAGCATATTGTTGGATTTTTCTTTTTAATTCAATCTGCCACTCTATGTCTTTGATGAGTTCAGGCCATTAACATTCAGGGTTATTATTGTGATATGATTTGTATTCCCAGTCATTTGACTCATTTTTGTTTTTTGACGTGATTTGGTTTCTCCTTTATTTGGCTATTCCTTTAGGCTAGTTGTTCCCGTTGCTGATTTGCATCGTTGTTTTTCATCTCTTCCTCATGGAATATTTTGCTGAGAATGTTCTGTAATGCCGGCTTTCTTTTTGTAAATTTCTTCAGCTTTTGTTTATCATGGAAAGATCTTATTTCGTTGTCAAATCTGAAAGTAAGTTTTGCTGGGTATAAGATTCTTGGTTGGCATCCGTTTTCTTTCAGGGCTTGGTAAATGTTGTTCCAGGCCCTTCTAGCTTTTAGGGTCTGGATTGAAAAATCTGCTGATATTCTTATCGGTTTCCCCCTGAATGTAATTTGACTCTTTCCCTCGTGGCCTTTAAAATTCTGTCTTTATTTTGTATGTTAAGTATTTTCATTATAATGTGCCTTGATGTGGGTCTGTTGTAATTTTGTATATTTGGAGTCCTATAAGCCTCTTGTACCTGGTTTTCCATTTCATTCTTCAGATTTGGGAAATTTTCTTTTATTATTTCATTGAATAGATTGTTCATTCCTTTGGTTTGTTTCTCTAAGCCTTCATCAATCCCAATAATTCTTAAATTTTGCCTTTTCATGATATCCCATAATTCTTTTAGATTCTGTTCATGATTTCTTACCATCTTCTCTGTTTTGTCAACTTTGTTTTCAAGATTAAATATTTTTTCTTCATTGTCTGAGGTTCTGTCTTCCAGGTGTTCTATCCTATTGGTTATGCTTTCTATGGAGTTTTTAACTTGGTTTATTGTTTCTTTCATTTCAAGGATTTCAATTTTTTTTTTTTTCAGTATCTCTCTTTATTGAAATGATCTCTTGCTTCCCGTATTTGGTCTTTTAACTGTTGATTGGTGTGATCATTTAATGCCTGCATTTGCTCTTTCATCTCCTCCTTCAATGCCTGCATTTGCTCTTTCTCCTCGTTTGCTTCCCCGATTGTTTTAATTATGTACATTCTGAACTCCCTTTCTGACATTTCTTCTGCTGTGCTGTCATTGGGTTTTATTGATATAGTATCTAGGTTTGTTTGGGACATTTTCTTCCCTTGTTTTCTCATATTGGTCAGATATCAGTGGGACTCTGAGATATTGCAGATTTCCTCTTTGGCTTATAGTGTCCCTGTAGATTTCCAGTGTATCACCTCCCAGCCTTCAGTAGCCTGAAGTCTTGGAGGAATTTGATATGCAGTGTTTCTGAAGAAAGCTGCCCCTAACCCGCTCCTGGTTCCAGGGCTTGGAGCTGGCTGTGTGCGGAAAGGCTCTGATTGAGCAGTCTGCTCTGAGAAGCTGGCCGTGAAAGGAGCCTGCCGCCAGAAGGGGCAGGGCCCCCTGGAGAAGTCCCTGGCTGCCCTGCTCTGGTCCCAGAGGCTGCCTGCGGGTCGGAGCTCTCCACTGGCTCGGGGACTTGTGGCTGGCTCTGTGTAGAAAGGCTCTCACTGGGCGGTCTGCTCCAAGAAGCTAGCCTTGAAAGGCGCCTCCCACCGGAGGGAGCAGGGCTTCTTGGGGAAGTCCCTGGCTGCCCTGTCCTGGTCCCTGAAGCTGCCTGCGGGCCGGAGCTCACCGCTGGCTCCAGGACTTGAAGCTGGTTCTGTGTTGAAAGGCTCTCACTGGGAGGCCTGCTCTGAGAAGCTGGCCGTGTGGGAGGAGCCCACTGCCTGAGGGAGCAGGGCTACCTGGGGAAGACTCTAGCTGCCCTGTCCTGCTCTGATAAGCCACCCCTATTGGTGCCTGCTGCCCAGGTCGAGCTTCACCTGGTGGGGGAGACTCACCCCGTGGCTCTATTTTAGTCCGAGTCTCTCAATGCCTCCCCTTCTTGAATCCTGGGTTCTGGAGCGACAGGAGATGCAGTCACCCTCTAGTCCGCCATCTTGGATCACCGGTAGGGTCTTTTTCTATCTGCTCATATTAATTTATTTTTTTATTAAATTGTGTGCAAATGAATATTTAAAATATTTTAAAATTTCATTTAAAATTTCATTTAAATTTTTTAAAATTTCATTTAAAAATTTTTTTGCTGATTAATTCAAATGGTTCTACATTTTTAAAAATTATTTTTGCAGTTCTTACAGAGTTCAAGACTGATAATACAGCAGGGACTTTTTTGATTGAATATATGGGCCTTTTTCTTGTAAGTGAAAAATCACATTATGCATTACAAATTATCAGAAGGCAAGAGAGACAAATTTTAAATATAAATAACTCAGCATAACAAACAAATGGAAGAACCAACAACACTAAAGAAAGCATACGCAACATCACAATGTCTTTTGTGATATGTTTGAATGATTTTCCTGTTTTTCCTTTCCTGTAACAGATTTACTCATTTGGCAATATTTTCTCAACAACTGTGATTAACCAAAATTTCTGACATGGAAAGTATTTTGTCCAAATTTGGCACACAAAAATTCCTGCCTATGTAGAGGACTCATAGTTAAATTATTATTGCAAAGTCAATGCCTATATTCAAAGTAGGTTTGACCAATCACTATAATTTCAAACCTTTTAAATAATTTTTAAAAAGATTTATTATTTTTTAAGTCTTAGGTTTGCGTTTCAGCACCTAAATGCCACACATGGAAATGTGAAGAGATTCACAGTAGTAAACCAAAAAAAAAATATATATATATATGTGTTTAGTAAAGGAAATTAAATATAAGCTATTTCTTTCTGAAAACAAACGTTTTGCTATCCTCAACAAAGAGGGCAGCCATTTTCTTAATAGTCACCCTACCTGGATAATGTAAATGGGAAAACACCAAAAATCCTTCCCCTCCCTAGAATATGAACTGAGTGGCAAAGGGTTATTAACAGCTTCAAACTGTAAATCAAAAGATAGGAAAAAGCTTAGAATATGATGTGCTTCCAGATATGACTTCTCTGATAAACTGTAAAGTTCTCAGTAATTAAAAGAAAAAAGCATTTCACCCCTACCCTCAATGGTATGGTACTTTTATAGACAATTCTTGCCCAATATTAAATTAAAAATTGAAATTCATAGTGAGTTAGAGATTCACAGGACATATCAATACATATGGCTTCTGTGAAACAGACGAGCACAGTGGCATTTTAAAGTCAAACTTTATGTATGTGGGTTAGAAATGAAGGAATGTAAATACTGTGTTGTAATTTGCATCCGTTTGGAAATCAGAAATGGAGCCTCATAAATTTCATATTAAATGATACATAAATATCATAGGTTAGAGGACACATTTTCAATGCAGTGTTATGCTCCAAAAGTGAAATTCACTGAAGCTCATGAAATGAATAGAGTTAATGCCTCAGGTATTAAACTGGAAATATAATCTGCAGATATTTAAAGGAGACGCTAAAAAGCCCATGATATTTTCTGCAGGATATGTAAACAAGTTTCTAAATTTGGCAGTGATATTGTGTTCACCTAATTTCCTTCCACTATTCAAATGGATCTCCCGAGTTGAGAGGGCTAAGCATTTCTCGGAAGCAAGGTGCCAATCATCTTGTGAGAGTGGATACATGTTAGAGAACGTCAGTCACATCCTCCCTGCCTGCCCCCACAGCCGCCGGAGTTGTGACCAAGAAGCTTTGACGAAGGGCCAGGTAAGGTGGCTCTGGGTGGTCCTCGGTGAGGCAGGGGACGGTTGCATCCAAGATACCTGATAAAACCACTTCTCAGTTGCGCCTTGGCCTGGTGGAGCACAAAAAGAAAGGCTAGCTGAAGTGGGACCTTGCCCATGTCACCCTGAGTCTGCTCATGGCGAGTTCTCATTTCCACAATGCATTTACACTGTCTGGATTAAACACTATCAGACCATGTGAATGGCCCTGGTCCATATAATATGCATTATCACTTTCACATTATTTTATTTTCTTCTCCTGTTCCTGTTCCCCTTCCTTTTTTTAATCTCTGCCCCTCCCTTCCCCTAACATACTCTTCACTGTCTATACCTTTAACATTCTGCCTGTTGGGGAGGAAGGACACTGCCCTGCTGGGGGGACAGGTGCTGCTGCTTTCTTCTGTAAGGCTGCCCTTCAAGTCACTCGCCATGGCCGGCTCCTTGGCTGTGTTAGCGTTATTTAGCAGAGTGTCTCTGAGTTTCACCACAATGCTCTCCTCCGGGCCTTCATCCTCTGTCTTAAGGTGATGCTCTTTCGTAAAGAAATCCATTCAATTCTTCAGATACAAACTGTCTTTTAAATGTGGTTCAGACCTTTTTTTTTTTTTTATTTGAATTCAATTCTATAATAAAGTTACTTTCATTTTTACAAAGTAGAGAGAGTAAGTCTCAATGGAAAAAAATTCTCTCGTTTGGTTTAAGACAGATGAATAATAAAGAGAAAAAGATAACTGGATTGTTAAAATTTGACTGCAAAGAGAAGATAATTTCAACTCGAGAGCTGTCAGCACAGAACAGAGAAAGGATGGTAAAATAGGAATCAGAGACACTCCAGGAAAGCAAGGGTTTTGAATGAACGTTTAATAACACTGAACAACCTGTGGACGTTTTGAAAACATTAAGAACTTGGTATCTAAAAACATCTTTCTCTATGCTTTTGGTTTTGTGCAATCAGAGTATGTGACTAAGACACAGTAATTTGTGTGAATGTTCAAATATTCTTCACTTGTTATTAAAGCGCTGTAGGAACTTGAAATAGACCTAAAGAAAGGAAAGAAATTCACATATGCAAAGATTTCTTTTATGTTATGTGAAAATTATAAGTCATTTTATATAATTATTCATAAAGGATATCATTGTGGTTTTCAAAATTTTTATTTTTCTTTTCCTTCTGCAACCAGTTGCTGCTCTAGTTTGGACCTTAAATGTCCCCCAGAGATCCGCGTAGTACAGGTATGGTCTCCAGCAGGGTGCGCTATTGGGAAGTGGTGGAACCTTTAAAGGGTGGGACCCACCAGGTCTCCTACCTATTCATGGAGTGCCTTTGAAGGAGATATTGTGACCCCAGGCTCCTCCTCACTCTCTCGCTCTCTCCTCTCTCTCCTCTCTCTCATTCACTTCCCAGCCATGACATAAGTAGATTTTTCTCAACCATGCACTCCCTACCAGGCCATGCTGCCTTACCATAGGCCCAAAAGCCATGAGGCCAATGAAACATGGACTGAAGCCTCTAAAACTGTGATCAAAACGGGTCTTTTTTCTGTATAAGTTAATTATCCCAGGTAATATTTGTAGTGGCAGAAAGGTAAAGAACACAGACAGCTGAGACCAAGAAGTGTGCAGCTTCTGCTATAACTGAGATGACAAGAAGCCGCCTTTGGATTGGTTTTCAGGAGGAGTTTGGAAGGGTTTGGAGCAGTGGGTTAGGAATGCAGACAGTAAAGGCTGTGCTGATGAGGGCTCATGTGGAAACGAGGTTTCCATTAGAAACTGGACTAGAGGGCATCCTGTTCCCCTGTGACAAAGACAGGGGTGTATTTTGTCCATGTCCTGATACTTTGTGGGAGACTGAGCTTCAAGGTGTGGTGGTGGATATTTGGAGGTGGCAAAGCATTCAGAATACGGCATGGGTATTACTGACTACTTGTAGTGAGAATTTGAAACAAAAAGGAGCAGAGCAGAAAGATTAAAAAAAAATTGTTTAGCCTAACTGGAAAAGCAATACTCGTTAAAGTACAACCTAAGGAGGTTGCAGCTGCTAAAGAGATTAGCACCATGCAAAAGTGTTGCACACCAGGGCAGAAGGAAGGACGCTCATAGGGAGTCTCAGAAATCAGCAAGGCTGCAGCCATCAGAGGCTCAGAGGTGTGGAAATGCAGTTTGTTTCAGAGACTTTCCAGGTCAGAGTCTTTTGAGAAGAAAACCCCAGGGTTCCCAGCTCACCCAGGACCACCAGGCTGTCAAAGCCCTCAGAGACCACTGCAGCCATGGGTCAAGTGAACCCAAGGGCAGCTCTCGGTGGCGGCAGACCTTGGTATCATCTGCATGATGCTTGTTTTGCAGGCATGCAGAATGCAAGAGCTTCAGAGTCATGGAGGCCTCCATAGAGCTTACAAAAGAAAGTCAGAGGCCAGGCAGTGTGCTGTGGGGTCAGAGTTACCGCAAAAATCCCCTGACAATGACACATAATGAAGTTGTGAATGTGAAGTTGAAGCTGACATGCAGATCCCTGAAATTCAGAGATGCCAGGAACATAGAATACCTGCTGACCAAAGCTGCCCAGGAGTGTGGCTGTGTGTGCTGTTACCAGAAAAGCCAGAGGAATGTGCTTCCTGAGCCCTTAGGACCCCACATCCTGCTCTGCTGGACAAACCAGTGTGGGATTTAATATCTGCCCTATTGGGTTTTTTAGTTTCGGTCAATTGCTTCTTATTCCCCTGACCCTCTGTTTTGGAATGAAAATGGCTACTCCGCCCGTCCCATTGTGTCTTGGAAGTATGTAACTGGAGGAACTATAGATTACGTAGAGGAAACTGAGAGGGAGGGGTAGAAGGGGGTGGAGTGAGGCACACATGATACCCTATGTACATGTATGATTACACGAGTGGTGTGAGTCTACACTGTGCACAGCCATAGAAACGAAAAGATGTACCCCATTTGTGTACAATGAATCAAAATGCAGTTTGTAAAAAAAATAAAAATAAAAAAATAAAAAAAAATTAAAAAAAAACATTTTTATAGAGCTCACAGGTGAGACATTTTGGACCTGGGCATTTGAGCAGTGCTACCAGTTAGGATTTGGGGACTTGTGGAGATGGACTGAATACATTTTGCCTTGTGAGATGGACGGGAATTTTGGGAGCCTGAAGCAAAATGCTTTACACTTTAGATCTTAATTGTCATCTAAAGGTGTATGTGGTGAAGTCTTGTCTCTGGGTGGCACTACTGGAAAGTGGTGGAACCTTTTGGAAGTGGGACCCAGGGCAAGGTCACTGGGTCATTGGAGTTTTACTTTGAAGGGCATAGTGTGGTACCCCAGCCTCTTCTTTTCCTTTCTTTTGCTTTTTGGCCACTGAGTGATGCTTTTGCCCCATGATGCTCCCTACCATGACCTGTTGCCTCACCAAAGGCCCCAAGGCAATGAGGTCAATGATGGTGGATTGAAATCCCTCTCACTGTGAAATAAATCTCTCTCTCTCTCTCTCTCTCTCTCTCTCTCTCTCTCTCTCTCTCAGTATGTAGATTTATTTGTCTAATATCAAAATATCTTTATATTCCTGGAACAAACTGACTTATAAAATTCTTCCCATGTATAACTGAATTGTAAGAGATGATATTTAAATTTACATCAATATTCGATACTGAAATATGTATGTGGTTGTCTTTTCATATCTAATAGGTTTTGGAGTTACAGGTATGCTGGTTTCAAGAAAATTTGTGAGCCTTTCTATTTTTTTGACGTGTTTTGAAATGTTTTAAGTTAGTTTGGAAGTGTCTGCTCCTTAGACATTACTAGTTCTGTTGCTTTGTCAACAGAATATTTTAATTACTTTTCAAAAATTGTGATTGTCTACTTTCTGAAGTATCAGTTTGTCAACTTATATTTTGTTGGGTAATGTC
Organism: Sciurus carolinensis; assembly: GCF_902686445.1. Lineage (NCBI taxonomy): Eukaryota > Metazoa > Chordata > Mammalia > Rodentia > Sciuridae > Sciurus > Sciurus carolinensis. Next base: position 8,532,734 of record NC_062222.1, read on the forward strand.
ATTTTCTCCAACTTGAAATTTATTTCCATAGAATTATAAGCATATGAATTTTATAAATCTTTTACATACTATATTTAGAACTCCTTTCTCATTCTTAAAATTTCTTCTGGCTTCTGTCTGGTCATGCCACAAAACTACTATTCAGTCATATTTTAACCTTGTGATCAAATTCAAATGTATAATAAGCCTATGAAGATATGTGTTGTACTTTATTAGAAAATTATATGCATTTTGCAAAATTTTCAGAAAACATAAAATGCCATGCATGTATATATTTGGCCCTGGTTATAACAAACAGGAGATTATAATTGTTTTTACTTTATTGTAATTCCAAATTTTGACAAATGAGAATAGGGAAACCCATACGTTTAATTGTAAAGGTATTTTTGAATGTTTGCCCTGTTCCCCAATCTCTAGAATTGAAGCTGAATCATCAATATGATGGTGATAGGAGGTAGAAGATCTGTGGTAGGTGATTAGATCATGAATGTGGGGCTTCCTGAGTGGAATTAGCACTCTTATAACATAGACCCTAGAGGGCTGCTTTGCTCCTTCTGCCAGGTAAGCACAGAGTGGAAGGGGCCATTTGTGAACCAGAAAGAGGGCCTTCACCAGACACAGAATCTGCTAATGTCTTGATCATGGACTTTCTACCTTCAAAACTAAAAGAAGCAAACTTTTATTGTTTATAATCCACCCAGTTTATAGTATTTTGTTATAGAAGTCCAAATGGATAAGACAGGTAACCTTGTTTCCATTAAACTGTAGAGTGATTTTTTTTTTAACTCCCCAAGGTTTTTACTTCATTATTTCTGAAGCAGAAGTTGAGAATAATGGGTTATGCACACAAAACCCTCTGCAATCTTACATATTCCTTTCCAAATGATGTCAACAATATTTGATTTTATCTGACAGCTACCTTTTTATGTGTATGTGAGGAAGCGGATGACATTTGTTTGTCACTGGAAATTATATCCAACTATGAGAAGTCATTTATTACTTTATTACCTAATTTGAAAGACTTAGACTAGGGTAATATTCTTTCTATGATTACAAGAGCAAAACTCAGTCTCTTAAAGGTATTAATATTTGTACATACATACATATAAAAATGTTGAAGAGGATTTAAAAAAAATCCAAGTTCATGAGAATTCATAGTTTTCTCAGTAAGTATTTTGGCTATCACTGTAACTGCGGTCTTTTGGCCTCATCTGCCTCGTACATCAATCTGAAGCATTTTTGCAGCAAGCCCTTGTGTGTGGAATCTAATGTTCATGCAGGTTCAAACCTACTCTCAAACTTTTACCACTTAGTATCCACGTATGTGCAAATGCAGGCGCATTTGCACTATTGAGGGTGGGTCATTGGCCTGTGGGGAAAGCAGCTGAAAGGTCAATAGCTCTCCTTCTCCCTCAGGTGTGAGGTGCAGTCATCTGTGGCCATCTTCCTCCTTGATGATGATCTTCCAGGCCATTCCACGACTCTCTTTAATACTCTTATCTGCCTTCTGCACCTGTCAAATCCTTTTGGAGAGAATATTTTTATTTTACTAACACCGTGTTGCATAAACAGGGTTTTGTAAGCATCCTGACTTAATCAAAATCTCTGACAAATGTTTTTTATTCAAGCATTTTGAGACCTCCAACTCTTAAAGAACATTTTTCTAGAACCTGTTTTCTAAGGAAAGAGTTTCCTTAAAGTCTTCACACTCCCAAGGGGGTTCACCAAAAAGGTTTATAAGACAGAAAAATGTACAGAATGGTAACTTAAAGATTTAATGAAAATGTTTTTAAAAGTTCAAGGGAAAGGGGTTTTACATTCCTGAACCTTTCTAAATTAGCTCCAAGAAGTTTATTGATTATAAATTAAAATATTTATTCTAACAAAGGTATGTAAAATGTTACCCAGTATCTGGTCTTCCTAATTGTAGTTTTGTTTTTTGTTTTTTGTTTTTTTTTTTAATTTTTTTCCCTTGTTTAAAACTCCTCATGTCATATTTGCCTCCCAGTGGACTTAATTTTCTCAGGTTTCTCAAGCATTTCTAGCCATTAAGTGAAATCTTCAGTGGGCCTTCCCTTAAGACATAATCAAGCTGTTGAATAGATTCACATTACTGCTTAAACAGTTTACTCTGAACCAATAGCACGGCTGTGCTGTGCAGAGCACTTACCTGCAAGTGCCTGGCACTCATTATTCCTGGAACACAGAAAATGTGTATTTAATATGGATTCCAGATTTTAAAGCTGAAAACATTAAAAAAATTCAAAATTATTTTGTTAATTTTAGTACTTATAAATAGTTTAGACCCCAAAGTGAATTTGTGTAACTATTTATCTGTAATGATTGCTGTGTATTCAGAAGGAGATATTTTATAGACACTGTTTGAGTTTCAGGGACTGTTTCCAATGTGCCCTCAAGGAGCACACAATCTCAGAAGGAGTTTACAGACTATAAAATTGCCTTTGTTGATTGCCTGAAAACAACAGGTACTTTGATTTCTAATTTCTCTATTTACCTTGGGCTTGAAAGGGATTAAGAAGAAAATAAGTCAGATATTTTTGGAATATTTGAAAACTTAGAAATTGCGGTCTATAAAATGCAGACCATTTCCAGTTGCCTGTTGGGTGTCATTCCAAGCAGATTTTTGGGAATTCTCATTTTTTTCTAAAGTTCTACATCACTTATATTTGGAGAATGAGGTTTACCAAACATTACCTCACAAATACAAATGAATTCCTTGCACTGACATGATGTATACACATTGCATCCATGTGTCTATTCATCTATCGAATGTTTAATGAAACTCTGCCATAGACCACAAATTGTGCCAAATAGGAAGAATTCAACAGTGACAAAGAAGTGAGTAATCCCTGATTTCCTGGGACTTACATTTCATTGATAGAAAATGGCAGTAAATAAACAAAGGATATAGAAAATAAGTAAAGATTGCATAAAGGAAGTAAAAGGGAGGTGTGTTAGGAGCACCCTGTACTTGAGAGAGGGTGGTCAGGAAAAGTTCACTAATGAAGTGTATTTAAGCTGGAAAAGACAGGTGAGTAAGAGACGGGCAAAACCTCTGATTCCAGGAGAGTCGGGAGCAAACAAGATGACTTCCAGCACCTCTCCACTCCAGAGTGCTCCATGTAAAGAAAGGATAGAGGCAGAAGACATAGAGAAGACCAGCAGGATATCAGAAAATGCTCATTGTCACCAGTCATCAGGGAAATGCAATCTGAACCACCGTGACATATCACCTCACTCCCGTAAGAATGGCCATTATCAAAAAGGAGACAGTAACACAGACTGGCGAGGAGGAGGAGGAAAGGAAAGCCATGGGAATGTACATCCGCACAACCATCGCAGAAAACAGCATGAAGCTTCCTGGAAGAAATGAAAATGAAACTTACAATAGGACCCCGCAATCCCACTCCTGGGTACAAATCCAAAGAAAACGAAATGAATGTGTCCAAAGGAAACCCACACTCCATTACAACACTACTCTCAATACCAAGAGATGGAAGCAGCCTACGCGTCCATCAACCTGGGAATGCATACGGCTCAGCCATACAGAATAATGAAGCAATAACATGAGTGGAACTGGAGGGCGCCATGTTCACTGAGATGAGCCAGGCACAGAAAAACAGGTACCGTAAATCTCACAGAAGTTGAGAGCAGAATGGTGGTTACTAGGGCGACAGAGAGTCAGGGGAAGGAGGGACCAGGAGAGCTTGATCCGTGAGTCCTCAGTTACAGTTAGAAATGAGCAAGAACGTCTGGTGCACAGTTGCTCCACAGGGTAACTGTAGATAACAAAAATGTACTGTGCGTTTTACAAGAGAAATTTGAATTATGAGATAGAGATGCACAACCTGATATAAACGTTATATTGTAAATGTGCATTGAAATGTCATGTGGCACCCTCTAAAATGTACACTTGTAGTGTTTCAACGTATCAGTTAAAAAATGAAATTAAAAAAGAAGAAAGGATGGAGATAAAAGCAGAGGCCAGATCATACAAGATCAGTAATCATGATGAGGAATGTTCCCTTTCTTCAAAATTCAGCGAGAAATCCACATAGAAGTTTGAACTTAGATTACTGTGAAAACTTGACCAGTTAAATTGTTTGCTAAACAGGCATTGAAATAGGCTTCAGCCCAGTGTCTATATTTCTTTGGGAAGTGTGAGTGGAATGAATATGGGTTGCGAGAAGGTTCATCTTAAAGGTTAATTCTTGTCAAAAGGAAGAAGAATCAGCGGGATCTACCCAATGGGATCCCACAACCCTAGGTCTGAGGATATGAAGTTAGGAAGGACGTGAGGGAAGTCCCAAGAAGGTACTAGAGAGGGTATAGTGTTACTCAGATTCCATAATAAGGAAAGGAGTAACTGATGGAATTTAATGTGGAGATAAATATAAAAATTCTGTGTCTGAGACAAAGAAAATGAGTCAGCAGGGAAAATAAATAGAAACAGTGAGAAGGACGCTTTTTAAAAGGTATAGTTGCAGAAAGAATAAGTGACCTGTTGTCTGAGGGAAGTAGGGTGACTCTAAGAAGCTGTAAGCACGTGAGAGGGAGAAAGGATTATATGGGACCTATCCCTAGCTGATTTGAAGTTTGAGTGTGTATACAATGCCTTCTAATAGTTATTTCAATTAAGTTATGACTAATAATTGGAAATGTGGTGTTGGGAATGTATTGAATGAAAGGAAGTGTTCAGACTCCCTTCTCAAGGTTGTAGTCCAGAATCTGCAGGGGCTGAGATTGAGTGGACTGAGGATATTTCCACTGAAGATAATTCTGGAGTGTTCCTCATGGGTGCAATGAGCTAAAAAGGAGGGATGAAGAGTGATTTTCCCATGTGCATCATGGAATCCATCAAAATCATTAGCAGTCTTGTAAGTAATGATCAGACTGTGGAAGGCAAGAGCACCAACTACAGAGAAGAAACCTCTAGGGCAAGTGAGTGCAGGTCTATAGAGAGGCCAAAGGGGAAAAAACGTAGAAAGAAAATGAAGACAGAGAGAATTCCAAGAGAGTAAAATGGAAGTATAATGCAGAAAAACACAGACACATCTGGAATGTAGGAAGATCTAGCCAAGTGATTATGCAAATGAAGTGAAAGGGGTCAAAGGTTGAGGTTTCTTACAAGCAAAAATGCCAAAGGCATTATCTCATGTCAGACTGGGGTTCATGGCTAAAAAATGATTAGAATCACTGCTGCAAAGTCAAGAGGTGTCCAAGTGGAGAATTGGACTTATGAAAAACAATAACAGAATTAATGAAGGGGCTTTAACCTTTAAGTTCAACACATATTTAATTCTGTTTGTCTGAGCAAAACTTAAATATAAGGGAAGTAATTTATTGTTAAAGCCATGTAAAGTGCAATGATTATTATGCTAATAACCCCGGAGAAGTAAAATCTCTTGCTTTATAAATGTCATAGATTAAAAATGGATTGTGCTAATAATTAGAGCAATGACGATTTTATGATTTTAACACACATCATTTTACTCCAGCTTTAATTGTCTTTTTTAATTTCACAATTTTATTTTAATTATGGGGAGTCATATATAATTATTTTGAACTTCACAAAATTATTCCCATGTACAACAGTTTAAAGCCGTACGCCAGATATTTAAAAGACATGAATCTCTTCACAATGCCGGTTGAAGGTTTCTCTAAAGGAATGGATGGTTTAAGAATTATATAAGAGAACTTTTATATGAGGACAATTTGCTTTAACAGTTGCTGCTTGGATTCTCTATCTTGAAATGAAGGCTGTTCATGCTTAAGTGGCTCTCGTATTTGGAATCAATTATCTCTGGTATTTGCAATTAGCATACTGGTCACTTTTTAGTTGCTCTTAAGTTTGAAATGTTCAGATTAGGTAGAAGAAATTAACTCATTTGTGACCTTTAACATGAATAATGTGCATTTCCAAGATTTCAGATTATCTTTGAAAGCAATTCAATTTTCTAAGTGAACCAGTTTCAGGAAGTTAGGCTGTTCAGTATCTGGGGGAAGAGGAATATTTTATACTATGTTAAAAAATTCTCCTAACTTTACCACCTAAATATTTCTGAAATGACTTCCTTCCCTTCTCCCCTTCATGCGAACTACAGTTATCCCAATTCAGACCTGAATCTTCTCTTCTTCCACATCCCTAACTCTCTGCTTGCAGTTTCTCCTGCCCACTTTTGCCTGAGTATCCAAACAGCTCTAACTTCTTCAATTATTTCTTCCTAAACTGCTGTCTCATTTCCGTGTGTTCCCACTGATGAAATCCTATTTTGATCACATTATCTCATCAGGGAAGGTGACCCTGTCTCTGGATAAGGAACCCGTTAGGACTTGTCAATGATCATTTTAAGAGAAACGTGACAGTTCTAGCAAATGAGACCTAAACAAGGAAAAGAAAAGAAAAATAAAAGTCAGCTGGGACTTTCTCCGGAAGGTTTCTCTGGAGCGAGGTGGGATTGCGGGTGGGAGCGACTAGAAAGGAAACCCTTCTCTGAATACCAGGCAAGTCAGGTCTAGATGTGATTCCTACCAGTGCTGCAGGATCAACCAACCCAGAAAGAGAAACTGTTAAAGAATCACAGAGAAGCTGAACCAAAGCTTTAGTCTGCAGAGCCCAGAGCCCTTCCTACTGCTAACCCTCTTGTCATTTGACGTAGTTGTTCTTCTTCCTGTTTAAAACATTTGAGTTAAATCCCTCTCAACTGCTATAGAGCAGTAAAGCTGAAGTGAGATGATTAGTAGGACTTTTGAGATATGGAGCAATGTATTCCATTTTTCTTTATTTAAATCATTGCCCATACCTTCTAAAGGATAGCTGCAAACAGAGAGAGGAGATCATAAGCCACCAGATTTGATGGAAACAGCCACACGTGAGAGGAAAGCGAAGGTGGAGGTTTTGAGTACCTGCAGAGGGTAGGACTGCCTTTGCTCCCCGATTTTTAAAATGTGACTTGGAAAAATGAATATATTTATTTCCTTTCGCTGTCAGAAAATCACCCCTAACTTAGTAGTTTAATGATACATGTTTATTGTCACACAGTGTCCATGGCCAAGGTTCTGAGCGGTGCTTTCCTGGGTCCCCTGTTCAGGGTCTCTAGCTTAAAACAATGTGCTGCTCAGGGTTGCATTCTGCTGTGGAGATTTGATTGAGCTCATTCAGGCTGTTGCAGAGCTGACGGCAGTGAGGAGCAATTCTGCAGTTCAGGGACCAGGCTTCCTGCTGGCCATTGCCGAAGCTGCCCTTAGGACCCAAAGGTGGCCTGCAGTTCCTTGCCACCTGGCGCTCTCCAGGGAAAGGTCACTCAGAGGCGCTTCCTCAAGGCCAGCAGGAGAGTCTCCTGTGCGCTAGCAAGATATTCTGATGATGCCACCCTAGCCTCATCCCAGCACCTTGGACTCATTCTGTTGGTTAGAAGAAAGTCACAGGTCTTGTTCCCATTCAAGGAGGAAGTCATGAGGGACAATACCTGGGGGCGGGGCAAGCGGGTCATCCTGGAATTGTACCTGCCATAATGAAATCAATAAATCAGTAAAGACAGGTTGTACCACTGGGCAGGAGCAACTTTGATATTATTCAAAAGCTCTGGGATCTAGAGCAATCATTTCATTCTTTACATACCTTCCACAAGTGCAGTGATAAAAGTTATAAAATATAAATATATCATAAAACATATAAGAATAATATATAATAAAATCTTTAAGCCACAATTGGTAGATATAATGCTGTTGGATATTTTCAGTGGTGTTTATATTTTATATTCACACATTTATATCTATCAAAGTGATGTGAAACAAACCACAAGCCTATCACTAAAATGTTGGCTAACATTACTCTTATGTTGATCTGGCTTGGGCTCATTTACCTTCTTTTTCCTATTTATGCAAATATTTTTATATTGATATTAACTTGGTATTTAGTGAAGAAACTTGAAGCCCTGGGTTCAATCCTTGCACCACCCAAACAAACAAAATTAGATTGTTTCTCTAATTATAGCAAAGAGAATATTTTGAAATAGTTGAAGTTAATGAGATCAAATGCAAGGATAACTCTGACGATCCACTGCTATAGATTGAATCTTTCCTCCCTCTCCAAATTCAAATGTTGAAATCCTACCACCCAATGTGCATCAGCAGGTGGAGCTCTTGGAGGAGATTGGGATTAGGTAAAGTCAGGAGGGTAGAGTCTCCTGAGTGGGATTAGTATCCTGATGAGCCAGGAGCCTGCTCTTGGCCAGGTAGAATGCAATGAAGGGTATCCTGTAGTATTGAGGAAGTGGCCCTCACCAGACTCTGAACCCACCAGCACTGTTCTGAGTCTCACATTAAAGAAAACCAGAGTGAATTCACATATGCAGAGCACTTTCGAATATCATCTTTTCTTAAGCTTTTAATAGCTCTGCATTTACACAAACTGGGTAAGATTTATGAAGCCTGAGCTCTCGTTTTCTGCTGGAAACTATGCACTCTAATAAGAAAGATGTGTACATTATCTCAGTTAATCCTCAGACTAACTTTATAATGTGTGCTCTAGGACCACCTTCAATATTTGGGTGAAGTCACCTTAGAGAACGGGAGTTATGTAACCTACCCAAGAATACAGAGATTTCAACTTTCAGATTCCAGACTGGCTCAGGCAGTCTGACTTTAGAGCTACACACTTTGTTCATTTTTCGAAGAACAGAGATCATCTTGCCTAGGATGGCTTATAGCCACTGCAAATAAGGGTCTTACTAATGCAAATAGAAAGGCATTTGTTCATGCAGATGGCAGACACAACTCTTTAATTACTTGGAATTTTTGATTCATGGGCCATAGGGAGTATAGTGGTCATAACTTTGAGATCTATTTCTGCAAAAGTACTGTTTTCCTGTGGAGGTGCCAATTTCTTTCCATTTTTCTTCGGTCCTTATGTCGATGTCCATGCAACTGGGGTAGTACTCACCTCTTTCAACTTTACAGGGCAGATATAGTAGAAAGACTTTTTCACTTGGGACGTAGCATGTTATTGGGTAGGTGCTTTGGCTTTGGTTATAGGGGAGTTCAAAAGTGCAGTCTGTGCGACTTCTTCATCTCTGATTGACATCAGTATTATCTCTGAATACTTAAGAGTCTATCTAGACTGTGGCAGTTCATGAAGATAGCCATATGGCTTTGCAAATGCACATTAGTTTTCCAAGTGCATGTCCTCAGGTTCCACAGAGTTGAGCATCAATGTCACTCAGACTTGGGGTGGCACGATCTCAATGGTACAGGGTGTGAAGAGGACTGCCTCCAGGATCCTCAGGGAAAGAACCTACGATGCCAGCTGTTGTGGCAGCAGCAGCCAAGGTTCCTACAGGGTGTGAAGGAGACCCTCTCTGGGATCCTTAGGATGAATGTGGGCGGTGCCCGGCCCTATGGCGACAGCAGTAGTAGTTCGGAGTCACAACATGGAATGGAATCTCCTCAAAGCCTTCATGATGATGACAGGTGATACTGGGGTCTGTGACACCAGTAATTGTGGACTTAGGTTGTGGAACACAAAAAGGGGTAATTGCAGTTGGTACTGGGGTTTACAGCAGTGTCAGTTACTTTTGTGGAATTGTGGGAACAGGATGATACCTTACCCCAGTCCTTATCCTGGTCCCAAGTCGTATCAGGGCATTTGGCAGAAGTGACTGTGGTCCTAAGTCCAGTGACTGTGGAGGAGATCTTCCCTGGCACATGTGCAGGTAATATTTTAGCTTGTGGCCCTGGTGTCCATGATGCTGGAGGTGCAGGACATGAGGGGTCTGCTCTGACTCCTGTGGGTGAAGCATTGGTGGTGCCAGGACTCGTTGCTGTGCTATGAGAGGATTTGGAGCTGCGGGATATGGATGGGATGAAGTTTGTGACATTGGTAACCATGGTCTTGGGGCTTGGAGAAACAATGGGACCTTCCCTGGTCCCCAGGGACAAGGTTAAATGATGCTGGTGCTTTTTTGTTGGCTGTGCTGGGAAGGAGAATCTTTTTCTGACTGTTCCTGCATTAATGCACAGTTTGGAATATTTATGCTCATGTTGATATAAAGAGACACAAACACAAACACATTGGATAATAACAAAGATGGTATTTAATGTTAAAGGGACTAATTTAGTGTTTCCCTTTGGAATAAAAAATGTAATTAGACTTTGTCTAGTATTGTGGAATGATGAAGGAATCACAGGATGAATACAACAGAGGATTTTATGAGCCATGTTTCCTCTGCCTTTTCTATGTATTCTCCAGATTAATCACCTATTGATGAAGTGAGACTGATATTGCCAGAAACAAATTAAAATATTTCCAAAACTAACTTTGAGTAGGAAAAGCCTCTAAAGAAAAAGTTACTAAAGTGTAGAGAAAGCATCATTTTGGGTGAATATTTCACTTGAAAATTCATTTAGTGACCTCGGAAGGTTGTTGGGAGAGAGCACTACTGTTTTGTAATAGCTTTCAATATGAAATGTGATAGGTATTTTGGAATTGTCCAAAAAGCAATCTTGAAACTTCAAGCAAGGTTTTAAAAAAAATGTCTATGGTGTTTGTGGATGTCTCCAAAACTTTAGAAAACTGAAAGATTCTGGACAGTTTAGCTGTCTAAAAGAAGAGGTCTGTGCAGGCAAGGAAGATTTCCACTGGTAGAGGAAGAGACATTTAGGACAGAAGGGCCAGGAAAGTACTCCATGATATTTACTGAATCTTAACCCTCAATTTTAAAATACTTTGTTTATTTTCACATCCTTAACTGCCTTTAGTCATTATTTCAAAAATCTAAATCTTAAGAATTAAGCTCTTCTATTATTGAGACACAACTAAATAGCCATTAAATTTTTAAATATGAAAGGAATTTATTTTACTAGACTAAGCAGAGCAAGTCAGTTTTTAATGTATGATAATCTAATAGGAAGCACTGGCAAAGTCATTCCTATCTAATGGAATATTTTCATCAACAGTCATATGTTGTTAACAAATAGTGATGCTGCCATTGTGTTTAAAGGAGGCGAAATGAACATTGTTGGATACCCTTTTCTAAATCTTCCAAGTACCAAAATGTTGCTTCCTCATAAGGCTGCTGTATAATTGGTGGCATGAGTTTATCATTGTTTCTCTCCTAACTCAAACGAAGTTATTCAACTTATGTGTAAATATAAGCCTTTCTGATTTAATACGAGAAAAAAAAAACCTTTTAAGGGCAGGCTCAGTAATTTTTCTTTTGGTATAAAAATGTAGCAAATATTGGCAAACAAAGAGATGAACAATATCAGTTGATTAAATGAGTTTCCTTTTTAAGTTATGAAATCTGCTTCTATCGAGGGACATCTGAAAGAGATAAACAGTTTTTGAATAAAGGCAAAGCACAGCCTCTCTCATTGCACAACGAGGTCAGCAGGGATTGACTTTTTATTTGAGGGATCATTTGGATTCTGCCGTCTATTGGCCACTATGGAAAATTGATTTTGAGCTAACAAAAATATAAATCTATTTTTATATTGATAATTAGTTCAAACTACGTTTTAACATTCTGATTAGTAATTATGCAAAATTATTCTGAGCAGATTAATAGCTATTTAGTATCATCAGGAAAAGTTGCATTTGTTAAACATTCAATCTTACATTTCTCAATTTTTCTCTTCAATAATTGGCTTTAGAATCAAAATAATTTCAATATGACTGTGTGTGTATGTGTGTGTGTGTGTGTGTGTGTGTGTATGTGTGTGTGAATTTGTGTACATGTTTTAAAAAGAAATGTGGCCTAAAGTTGTGCCCAAAGATTATTTAATAAAAGAACCATTTATCTTTTTTGACATCTGAGAGATGTTAAAACATTTATATTTCCGTAGTCAAATATTTGATATTAAAAGAAAACACCTGTCAATAATTTCACCAAACCTCTTTGCTTTTCCTTGTTTATTTTTGAGCATATCTTGATACATGTTACATTACAATTTTCTATTTTGCTTATTTGCTTAATGTTTGAGTATGAAGATTTTTGTTATGTGGTTATAGTTTTTGTCATTTTAATCTTAATGACCTCACAACACTTTAGATTCACTAGCATATTAATATCATTTTAACTTTATGATGTTGTAATGGACACAGTTTGCTTTGTATTCATTACACAGGATTTAGTTAAGGTATGGGACTTTTCTTACATTTAAACATTTCATATTTTTTTTTGGATAAAAGAGAATTTTCTTATGTCTTTTCTATCTCTCTCTCTTTCTCTCTTTTTCCTTTGAAATTCTTTAGGACAACCACTCAAAGAAATGTGGATTTTCGAGATTTGACCTGGGAGCAGAAGGAGAAAGTCTTGATATTGCTCTTTGCAAAAATGAATAGTTTTATTCCTTGGTAACTCTTTATTTCTGCGATAAAATATCAAGTTGCTATCAAACCTCGAAACCACAGAGGAACAATGAACTCTTTCTTACTTAGAATTAAAGGAACTATATGGAAGGACCAGAAAATATAAAAGAGTCCTACTGCTTCGCTACCGAGACTAACCAGAGGTAAAGGATGGCAAAGGAATGAATGAACACAAAACAAAAGAAGAACTGGAATTAAAGGGAAGAAAAGGTGGCTCTTACATGTTTAAGGTGGTGCTTGCTGTATACATGCTTTTCCAGTGAGCTTACTGGCTGGTCATTTCCTTTTTAACTCCCAACACGTTCCCCAGCCCCACTGAGGTGCTCCAGGTGTTCACAAGCACGGCTCCCCAGGGCTTTTGGTATTTATCATGATTTTATGTACTTGGCCTCAGACTTTGAAATTCCTCTCTCTGACCACAGCCTTTGATCTGCCCACTCAATCAGCCCTTTTTTCTACTGAACAAATGCTCTGCCCCTGGGTTCAGCGCTTGTCTTTCCTGCTCCTGGGAGTGTAAAGATCCCCCCTGGCTCCGTTTATCCATGGAATCACATCCCAGTCATTTACTTCTGTGCTCACCAGTACCTTCAAACTCTGCAGATTGTCTGCTTTTGATAGTAAGTTCCTCCATAGGCTGCTCCTGGCCTCCTCAAGTTAATTAATTTCTCAGTCTCCTGGTTTATGCACCAAGTGGAAATTAGAAAGACCTTTCTTCTAGGCTCCTGTGAGGAGCGAGGACCAGGTGAGGTAACACAGGGTTACGGAGTGCAGCAGTGCCTGGAGGGCTCTGCCCAGCACACGCAGACACAGACAGTATTTTGCTCCATGGCACCTACCAGTGCCCTGGTAAACTGCCCCCTGGGTAAATTCTGCTGTTCATTTTCTTCTTAGTTACGAATCACCGAGTGTCACTGAATTCTGATCTCGTATTTTAGCTGCAGTACAAGTTTTTGCGAAAACGTCGTATCTTGCTGTGTGGTTATGCATTTCATATAGGATGACTGTGAGTTGTAATGCTTACCATCCAAAATGGGCACAGATTTGAGGGGAAGGAGGGCTTCTTAGGTGCTTTCAGAAGCCGTCTTGGGCCTGTACAAGCTGCCTTCGGATTTCGCTGTCCTAGTCCAGTTCAGATTTGTGTTTTTGTCCCACTCAACAGTTACGGAGCCCTCATGACTCCTTCTCTTGTGCCTGTGGGAGACTCTCCACCTCCCCCATGGTGAGCTTGTGAATGTGAATTCCCCCTTGGACTCCAGCTTGGGTTGTCCCCCTTTCCTCACCTCCTCCTGTCTTCCCTCCAGGGCTTTCCATTCTCTTCTGTACCATTTCTCTTCCTGAGCTCAGCCGCCTCCGTCATATCTGTGGTCTGCATTGGAGTGAGTCCTCTTGAGTGTTTCTTGCTCCATCTTTTCCTTGTGCTCCTGCCACTGAGACTCCTCCTTGGGCACCCTGGCACCTCCTGCTCAGCCACTTCAAGACGTCTCTTGAACCCTCATCCTCTGTCTGGGTGTCTTATTCACTTCAATGTCATCGCCACTTAGTTAGCCATTTAGTCTCCCACCTTGTCATGATTAATTCTCATTGTCACTGCATTATAAATCATTCATTTCTGAAGTTACCATCTAGGCAACTAATACTCAATATTTTCTTTTTGGTGGGTGCTTCCCTGCGTACCAGTGAAATAGTGAAAAATAAAAGTTCCTCAACATTGAAACTTTCAGTCTAGTGGGCAATACACAAACAGTAAACTACAAACGATCATATAAAACCCAGTTCGGGTTTTATACAAATCATTTTGAAGCTATTAACACAGGCAAACGTGTTACAGTAACTGGAGTGTTAATATAAATAACGAGGACGGTTTCATTTAGTAGATTCCTTTGTAGAGATTCAAGGAATTCAAAGTATACTGTCATGTGAAAATCAGAGGGAAGAATAATTCAAGGGAAAGAGTGCCAAGTGCACGGTCTTTAGAGTGGGGCCACATTGCACTGCAGGACAGATGGACCATGCGTGAGGCCTGAGCCCAGCGAGCTGGGGCAGCGGGGTGTAAGACTGGGGATGGGGTTGGGCTGAAATCATGTGGCGTCATTTGGGTCTTAATGAGAGAAGTCACAGGTGAACAGATGCATTATCCTTTGTGTGTTTAGAAGTTGACTCTGGTGTCTAATGTAAGGAATAAACTTACAAGTCAACAAGAAGCTAAGAGGCTTTTGAAGTAGCCTTACAGCCAGCCAGTGGTAGTTTGGCCTAGAATGGTAACAATGGAGATAGATCATGGATATATTTTAGAGTCGGTGAGTGATAGGTCAGTACTGATGACTTTTTCTAAGATGAGAAAGAATAGACAAGCAAAGATATGATTACTCATCAAGGGTTCAACTTCTAGACAGTTATTAGGAATGGAAATATTAATGCTAAGTAGGCAGGTAACCGAGTTTGGGGCTCAATGGAATGTGCAGACACAGGAAGGCTGCAAATAGGGTGGTGTGGAAGCCAAAGGAATAGTGTTTCGTGTGAGCCTAATGCTGTCAGTATCTACTCAGTCAGTGGGAACACACCTCTGATCACCGGCCACAGTGTGAGGAGGTGACATGCTGCTTTCCTGCTTCAGCAGGCTAACAGCCCTAGATGCCTCATTAGAACAGTAGAGAAAGACTATAAATATGAAATAGAAACTGTTGATTTTTGTACCCAAACAGCTCTGCATCAAGATTTGGCTTACTCTTTCCTCTGCATTTCTTCTTCCTGCATTCCTATGTCCTCTGCCCTAACTCGGGCCCCATTGTTCACCTTCCGAACCTTTGATATGGTCTCTGGATGGATGACTTCTTGCCTATGAATGTTACGTCTCTGCTCTGCAGAATGGTTCCCCATTATCTAGACTCATCTTCTTAAAATGTCTTTCCTGGTAGACTATCAATTATCCTGTAAGGACTTGAAATTTTTCTGTGAATGTGAAAAGATGAGACCTTTTGTTCACATATATTTCATACATTTGAAATATGAGATGAACTTATTTTCATAGAAATTCTATTACATCCATAATAATTATCAAGATTTTCATAATGGACTACAAGTACTCTGTTGGACTGTTGGTCTAGGCTAACATTCATTTAACAGGGACTGATTTGTCTTGACAAAGGTATTTTCATATAAATTGCATTTTATTAATTAAATTTGTTAAATTTACATTTTTATTATAACTAGGATATTGCTTTATTGTATCCTTAATTCACAGAAAGGAATCAATGGCTTAGCAGTCACTCACTGGTGCATGCATGTAGTCATAAAATAGGATCATAAATACCCCAGGACCGATAAAGTCATAAATACAAACAGCACTCAATTGTGTAAAAAGGAAGAATATGAATTTGTTATGAGAACAAAGGTTTTGAGCATGTAATGATTTCATAAAGGTAGCACCAAAATAACCAACAGGAATTTCAAAGGAGGTGATCTTAAATTACAGTCGTTGAACTGGTAGCCATTTAGGCAGATTTGCAATGACCGAACTGTTGTGAACATTTGGCAAATAATTCGTAGAGTTTTCACAATTTACTTGCCAATTTAAAGCAATGATTTTAAATATTATTTAAATAATGACCTCTCTGGTCACTCCTTTGAGTTTTACCTGAACAGGATGAAAAAAAAAATCATTTTGCTGTGTAAAATTAATTGATTTAGTCCAAATAACAAAGAGGAAAGCAAAACTCAGGCTATCGAGGTTTTAGCACATTTTAGTTTTAGTAATAAAGTGCATGCCAGGTTTTAAAAGCTTTGCAAGGCAGCTAATGATGCTATCTGAGGAAAGTAACCGGGGAAGCTATCACCACGCAGTACCCATGCCAGGAGCTACGTCCCAGGCTGTGGAAGAAACACTGATGTGCAAAGGTGAGCCAACCCTGCCTACGTGTGGTATGCACGGGAGAGAAGCATTCACGCAATTTGTTTTGGTTATTGCTGAAAATGCAAGAGTAGGGCTTTTTCATTTTATTAGAGATCATATTATGCATTGAGTGGAGTGCTTATAATGCTGTGCCCACATATGCAGTTTATTCTCAAGATAGTTATGATTCTGAAAAATATGCTTGTCAGTACTAATCTCCTATTGATTGAAACAGAGAACACAAGATCAAATTATGGTCGTGTTGTCTACAACTTTTTACCATCTCTCTGAAAAAAAATGAGGATTATATCACGAATTTGTTTGGTGTACCCTGCGGTACTGAGACTTAAAATGTTATAATGATTTTGAAATGTAATTAGGAAACAAATATATGGAAAATACCACAAATGCCCATGAAAGCCATTCTTGGGGATTTCAAGTATCATAAGTAATCGCAAGGATAATTTTAGCAGAATCTATCACTTGTTAGGACAACACATGTCTGTTTAAAAAACTAAAGATCAATGTGAAGATATATTTTTATATTTATTTTAATTGATTCATAATGATTGTACATATTTATGGGGTACAGCATGATATTTTAATAAATGTATACATTGTATAATGATCAAGTGAAGGTATTCAGCATATCTACCATCACAAACATTTATCATTTTAGTATGGTGAGGTTATTCAAAACACTGTCTTGTAGCTAATTTGAGATTTATGATACATTCTTGTTGACTATAGTTAACTTACTGTGCAAGAGAACACCAGAACTTATTTATACTAACTTTAACTTTGTACCCATTGGCCTGTTTCTCTTCTCCCTTCTTTTACCTTCCTCTGACAACCAGTATCCAACTCTTTAATTCTGTGATATCAGCTTTGTAAATTCCATACATGAGCAATATCCATGCAGTGTATGTCTCCATTTGTCTGGTTTTACATCACTTAAAAATGATTTTCTACACATTAGTTCATGTTGCTGCAAGTGACAAACTTTTTTTTAATGTCTGAAAACTAATACATTGTGTGTGTGTGTGTGTGTGTGTGTGTGTGGGTGTGTGTGTGTTTGAGCACTTTCTTTATTCATTCTTCGATGGGCATTTCCATTGTTTGGCTATTGTGAATAGTGCTGCAATAGCCACAGGAGTGTAGAACACCTCCTTGACATACCGAGTTCACTTGCTTCGGAAACAGTCCAGCAGAGTGATTGCTGTCTCATATGGTAAGTTCCCTATTTACTTCTTTGAGGAATCTTCATACTTGGACGCATAATGACTGTACAAAGCTACATTTTCACCCAAAGTATGAGTTCCCTTTGCCTAATATCCTCACTAGCATTTGTTATTCTTTGTCCTTTTGAGAACAGGCCTTCTAATTGGAATGAGGTAGTATCTTATTGTGGTTTTTTAAATTTTTTAATTTGTTCTAATTAGTTATACATTTCAGTAGAATGCATTTATACATTTTGATAAATCATACATAATGGAGTATAATTTCTCATATTTTGATTGTACATATTGCAGGATCACATCAGTCATGCAGTCCTATATGAACATGAGGTAATTATGTCTATTTCACTCTACTATCCTTTCTAGCCTCATATCTCTTCCCCTCCCTCCACTACCTTCTACCTAATATAAAGTAACTCCGTTCTTCCCTAGTCCCCCGACATTGTGAATTAACATCTGCATATCACAGAAACATTTGTCCTTTGGTTTTTTTGGAGTTTGGCTTATTTGGCTTAGCATGATATTCTCCAACTCCATTCATTTACCAGCAAAAGCCAGAATTTCATTCTTCTTTAAAGCTGAGTAATATTCCCTTGTATATGTATATGTATATGTACATATATATATATATACATACACCACATGTATATATATATATATGTATACATATATATATATACATACACCACATGTATATATATATATATATGTATACATATATATATATATGACTTCTTTAAAGTCATTTATATGACTTCTTTAAAAAATCTCATGGCCCCATTTTTAAATCAGATCATTTCTGCTATCGGATTGAGTTCCTTACTTATTCTTGTTATCAATTCCTTATCAGATACATAGTTTATAAATATTTTCTCCCATTTTCTAGGTGTTCTCTTCACCATTGGTTATATCTTTTGCTGTGGAGAAGTTTTTTTATTTGATGTAATCCTATTATTCTACTTTTGCTTTTTGCCTTGCTTTTGAATTCTTGTTCATGAAATCCTTGTTAAAACTAATTTCTTTAAGTGTTTTTCCTAGGTTTCCTTTCAGTAATTTTATAGTTTTGGTCTTACATATAAGTTTTAAATCCACTTTCAGTTAATTTTTGTATATAAGAAGAGGTAGGAGTCCAGTTCCACTCTTTGACATGTGGAAATGCAGTTCTTTCAGCATTGTTTATGAGATGATGCATATGTGAGAAAACATTTAACCTTTGATTTTCTGAGTCTGGTTTATGTCACTTTGCATGATGTTATTCAGTTCCACCCATTTACCAGCAAATTCCATAATTTCATTCTTCTTTGTGGCTGAGTAAAACAAACTTCTTTGTGCATACATACCACATTTTCTTTATACATTAATCTGTCGACGGACACCTGAACTGGTTCCATAACTTCGATTATGTGCATTGCACTACTATAAACATTGACGTGCCTATAACACTACAAATATGGTGATTTCAGTTGTTTTGGATCTATAACACAGAGTGGGATAGCTGGATTCCTAGTCTTTTGAGAAACTCCATAATGCCTTCCAAAGTGGTCATAGCAATATGCAGTCCTGCTAACCATGTATGTGGGTACTTTTCCTCTACAATCTTGCCAGCATTTATTATTATTTGTATGCTTGATTATTGCCATTTTAACTAGATCAAGATGAAATTTTGATATAATTTTGATCATGCATTTCTCTGATTGCTAGAGATATTGAACATTTTTTCATATATTTATTCGAAATTTTTATTTTTTCTTTTGAGAAGTATCTACTTAGTTTTTCCCCACTTATTGATTTTGTTTTTTGTGCTATGATTTTGAGTTCTTTATGTATTATTGATATTGATTTTATAATAATTCCCTGTTGGAGGAGTAGCCATCAAAGCTCCCATTCTGTATGCTCTCTCTTACACTCTTAACTATGTTCCTTGCTGTGCAGAAGCTTTCTAATTTGATGGCTTCCCACTCATTGATTCTTGGTTTTATTTATTGAGATTTAGGCATCTTGTTTAGGAAGTTGGTGCCTGTGCCAGCACGTTAGACTGTTGAGCCTTGGTTTTATTCTAGCAGTTGCAGTTTCTGGTCTAATTCCTAGGTCTCTGATTCATTTTAATTTGACTTTTGTGTAGGGTGGAATAGAGGACTTAGGTTCATTCTTCTACATAGGTATTTTGAGTGTTCCCAATGCATGTATTAAAAAGACT
Organism: Sciurus carolinensis; assembly: GCF_902686445.1. Classification (NCBI taxonomy): domain Eukaryota; kingdom Metazoa; phylum Chordata; class Mammalia; order Rodentia; family Sciuridae; genus Sciurus; species Sciurus carolinensis. Next base: position 8,552,449 of record NC_062222.1, read on the forward strand.
GTCTCCTCCAACATGTTTTGTTACCTTTGTCGGGTATCAGATGCCTGACCATATCCCTAGGAGTTTGTTTCTGTGCCTTCTATTCTGTTCCATTGGCTTTCATGTATGTTTTGATGCCAATGCCATGATGTTTTTATTACTGTAGCTCTGTGGTATAATTTGAGGTCTGGTATTGTGAAGCATTGCTCTTCTTGCTCAGGATTACTTTGGCTATTCTGGGTCTTTTATTCTTCCAGATAAATTTTAGGACAATTTATTCTAGTTCTGTGAAGAATGTCATTGGTCTATTGATGGGGATTGCATTCAATTTCTACAACATATTTGGCAATATGGCCAGTTTATTAAATTTATCAGGAAGAAAACTGGTGCTCATGGTTAGTTTACCAATAGCTTAGTTCCTTTAGAACACTTATTATCTTCACTTAGTGATGAAATAAATCTATGCTACACTTTTCGATAAATATGTGTGAAATCATACATACTATTTAAGGTCTATAACATAGGTAGAAGTAACTAAATCTATCTAAGGAATGATTTAGGTATTTTTTTCTTTTTTGTCACAATGTAAATTGAATCATTTAACCGGGAAGGTTTGATTTTGATATTTTTCAACTTAGAGTCTGGTAGGACAGTGTCAAAGGTCCTTGTTTGGAAATAGTCAATAAATTCTATCCAGGGATATGGCAACATATTGACAGAATCACTAAAAACAAACTACTATTCCCCATAAGTGTCATTTATTAAACAGAATAAAAGACATTCTGTAACTCCAGGTGACCACTAAGTTGACAAATATGAAATCACAGATGTTCTGCTGTTTTGGACTGACAGAAAAATGAAGAAAACAGTACAGCTGAGCTTAGCAAACAATATGACTACTTTAAACATTCAGAAATATTGGATATCATACAAACAATGCTTACAAGTATATATCTTAATTAATAAGGGAGTAAGGAAAAGCCCAGGACCATAATGTAAGAGAGAGTTGCATGGTATGCAGGAGCTCAAGCATGCTTGGGCCTTCAGCAGGTGCTTGTTGATGTAGGTCACCAGGATGGGAGGCTTCCGCATTCCCACAGGGACGGGGCGCTAGGCTTAGCTGGCTGGAGTTGGATGAGATTACATAAAAACTGGAAGGCTTGAGCGTCCTTACCTATTCTTGCACTCAGGAAAACAACAAAAATGTCTAGGGGTTCACAACGGAATCCTTGCCTTCATAAACTGCTGAGGTTCCCATTTTCACTGTTGGAGACACCGTGGACATCTAAGGCTGGCAAATTCATTTCTCCTTTACCACCCGGCAGTGGAAGATGCAGACACCAGTGTGTTCCACAACCGAGCACTCAGAGCCCCAAGGGGAGAAAAGAAAAAACTACGCTCAATAAGAATCAGCAGAGAGAAAACAACACAATTAAACAGAATTATGAGATGATGAAATTATAAGCTATAAAATATAATTCTGTATCAGTGTCTTAAAAGATAAAATATGGGATTGGAAGCACAAGAAGAAACGTGATGCCATCAAAATAATCAGAGCAGAGCAAATTTTGAAATAAACCCATAAGAACTGAGAGGAATTTAAATAATAGAAAAGTTAAGTAGAGGGTTGGATTCATCTGTTGAAAAGGAGCAAACTGGAAATAAGAGCTGAATGTATCACACAGGATGAGGCACAAGAAGAGATGAAAAGGAAGCAGTCTTAGAAGACCTGAGGGAGAGAACAGGATGGAACAGCACGTGGCCAGTTGATGAGGAGGAGTAAATACGAAGCCTAGAAAACAGACCATGGGAAGAACATAACTCCTGAAAATTTTCTGCAGTTGAAGAAAGTCTTGATTTCTTTTGCTCATGAATCTTGGGGAATCCCAAACCCTGAATAAACAGAAATCCACATCTAGGCAGACTTAAACGAAATGCAGAACATTAAAGCCACAGTATGCTGTTTAAAAGCAATTACACATAAAATACTATTTACAAAAAATACAGTTAGGAAATTTACTAACACCAATAATGAAAACAATGAATTAAAATAATGAAAATTAAAAACAACTTAAAAATGTACATTGAATCATTAGCTAAATTGTACATCCCGATCAACAGATCAACATTTATTATGGAAATGGTGATGAAATAAAGTACCTTTCAGAAGGACAAACAACATGTGTTATGAGTGCAAACAAATTCTCACCAAAATATATATTTAACATTATTATACCATGAGGGACAGAAATTGAGTGTCCAGAGAGAAGGAGTAAAATGTAAATAAAATCTGTGAACAAAGAAACAGGAAATCGAGGCTTCTATAAACAGTATTGCTGGATACATAATAATGACAGTGATGAATCATTTGACTCACGTCCTGAAGGATCCTTGATTCCACCTGTGCATGCTAGTGATGTCAGATGTCTGTGTCCATCTTCCATCTGCCCTCAACGGCTTGGGGTCTGCAGTAATAATGAATATTAGTAGGTACCTTGTTTGGGGATCCTGAAGACTCAGGCTCTGGCCCCAGAATTTGGGATTGGTTCTTTGAAGGGAAGGCAATTCTGGGAAGCTCCGAAAGTGGCAATCGTAGGTAGCAAGAGGGAGCCACACCACTTGTACTGACGATCGGGGCGCCACCATGGGAAGCTATAAGTGAAACTCTCTGAGAAACTGGGAGACGCAGTATAAAGAATACACGGCTTTACTTTTTTCCCACCTGAACCATAAGGAAGTTAGGGTATTTATGCACCAACCTGTGTCAGCCACTGCTGGAGGGTGCTGGGTTTGGGGACGTTAATTCTGCACAGCTTCTGGCTGCCTGCCCTGAACATAGGCAGAGCAGGCTCACTGGCCAGAGGAAGCCCCCAGCAAAACACTGCTGATATGGGCGTCCTTGAGTTTTAAGCAGGCATTAAATGTTAAGGGTTGGTGGATACAAGTGGAGTTCTGAGAATACTGGAACAGGATAGAATAGTTTCTTACTTTTTTTTTTTAAACCAGTTCTCTTTGTCTTTCTAGATTCTGCCCTGTACCAAATGGATGGTTCCTTTTTCTTGCACTCTGAGCTCTTCTTTCCCCTTCACTCCGTGATAATGAATTCTTATTCCTTTGGATTTTCAGAAAGAAAAAGAAAAAACTAAACATCCCCTACTTCAAGAACCTTGTTCATTTTTCCGGAGGATATCTTACCACTATCATGTTTACCTAAAGGTAAGGTCAAGAGGTGCCTACTCTCCTTCTGAACTTTTCTTGTCAGTCTGCACCCAGAACCTGAGTCCTAGTGTGTATCAAAACGGGGATTGCCTGTGGTGGTTCTGATGGCAAAGGGACTTTCAAGAACATCAGTCACAACTCTGGGAACTCCATACAGCTAATCTGGGGTAGTTTTGTATCAGTTGCAGAACTGGAAGAAAGCAAATTTGCTGGAGAGGTAGAAAGCCTTGATTACTATGTCCAGGAATCTTGGTGAATCTTAAAATGAATAAAAAGTAATTCGCATATACACACTGCTAGTGAAATACAAAGCATTCAAGAAACACTCATTTTTTTTTTTTTTTTTTTTTATTAAGCTGAGTGTAAGTTAAGGATAAAGAGGTATGAAGTTGGCTATAGCGTGGACTTACATCAGTCACAAAAATCTAGGATTGAAATCTGCTTTGGAACACTGTTTAGCATCCCCATCAGGAGCTGAGATATAACAGAGAAGTCATAGCACATGTTCTTCCAAGAAACATTATGCTTGCTTAACAGTTCACCATCTTTTACCTTCTCCTAAGACATCCCTTCGTTGTCTCAGAATCAAGGTCAAGAACATTCCCTCTTTTGAAAAGTTCACTTCCAACACTTCCAAGCTAAGATGCGTCATCCTGCATGCTCAATATGTCCAGTGCTAAATGTGTGCATGTGTGTGCGTCTGGGTTAGTCACAAGTTTTTTCAGTTGCAAGGGATGAAAATCCAAACTAGAGAGACTGAAAGGGAATTTATCATTTCATATCATTGTTTGAGGGAAGAGGCTCATCCATGGGGCAAACCTTACTTAGGCACCACAGGATCTGGGGGTTCAGATGTCTTGAGGACACATCATTTGTGTTGCCTTCCTCGGAGCTGGCTTTCTTCTCCGACGGTCTTCTCCATGTTTGCCAAAGAAGTCAGGGCAGGGTTGGGCACTAGTTTCAGGCTTCCGTTGTCCATATACTTACTCTCCCAGGAAAAGAGAAGAAGCATTCCCCAATCTTTGGAGCCCCAGTATGTCTCCAGTCACCCTCTAAGTGGCCTGGGAGGGAGGGTCTCTGAGAGTGAGACTGGCTCACTTGCCAGCCTGCCTTGGGGAAGGAAGGGTTTCCCACAGGGAGAACATTTCAGTCAGTAGAAGGACGATGAAATGGAAGTTTAATGGGAAGCCAGACATTTTTATCTTACTTAGAAGATAAAAGGTATGCATGTATATGATATATTATTGGAATGTTATGTTTAGTAGTAATTCTTTTTTATATCATAATAATAAATTTCCATGCCCTCAGAACCAAAATCCGGAACCGCAAAGTAGCTGCCCATCATTTACATTAAAAGAAAAAAAAACATGTGAAGGTAAATATTTGAAATTGGAATTTGGGGTTAATATGGAGGGGCATGTGTTCATTAGAGTTTAGTAAGAGGAAACAAAATGAATACTCAATTGTTTCAGCAGAATTGCATTTTGTATGTTTAGTAAGGGGATTCTCATCCCGTTAAATTTTACATGTAACCAAACCTTATTTATTTCCCCTGAAGTTAATGGAAACAGAAATGTACATCATCATTTTGATAACTATAGGTAGTTTTTACAATGCACATTATTGACAAAATTTTCTAAAGCTGCTTTTACACTTAAAGCTGAACACAAAGATGACTGACAGCAGGGGAAATAAAATCCTTTGAAAGCAACCTCATGTGGTTGCTCATATTGTTTGACTGTGATGGGATTCCGTTAATATCAATATATTTCTGTAAATCTCCTTCTCAGTTCACTTGATCAAAGGGAAATAGAAGGGAAATATAGTCCCCCAGTAGCTAATTAGCACATAAAAATTATATTTGAGAACAGAAGGAGGGAAAGAGATGTACCATTTTCTTACCATTTCAATTCCTTTGAGCTCTGAAAACTTGTTGGGTATTATACGACTAGATGAATTTCAGTTCATAACTCTCTGATTTCCTATGTTTCTATTCAATATATTAATAAAACATCTATATGTGTATATCTTATGGTGTATTGCTTGCGTGTGTGTGTGTGTGTGTGTGTGTGTGTGTGTGTTTGAGTGGGAGCAGACATACACATTTCCCAAGCATGTGTTGAATGTTATCACACATCCTCAGCTCCTGAGAACTGCCGCCGGCCACCCATACACCCATATCCTTTTGGCCAGTGAGCATTAGTGTGTCATGCTGCAAATGCCTCCAGCCAAATAGCCTCTCCTGGACACGGCACAGAAAATGCTCAGATGCATCATTTTTTCACTGTAGCTCTCTGGCTTTTATTTTGTTCTCTGCAAAGCATTCCTGACCGGACATGACAATACATAAATCACATATAAAATTCATAGTGTCGATCCATCAAAAGATGCAAAAGTAAGTTTTGACTGAAATGTCAGGTAAGTTGAGAGAAATGGTATAGTCCAGCTGAGGACAAAATGCAGTGGTCAATTTATGATTGATGGAAATCAGTTGGTATCACAAAGAGGACCATAGGTATTACAGATTGGTAAATGGAATGGCAATTGTTTGGGTAGTAGATGGAAGAAATGTCAGAGGCATTTTGTGATTTTGGAGTATCTGGAGAGAATGAAAAAGAGATTTCTAGTACCTGCAAAAGACCATCTGGAGAAAACCAATGATGCTGTGGAAATGAGTCAGGTAGTTTGAGGAAAGCAGGCTCTGCTTGTGTCAGTCCAAGTTGTGACCAACACACCAGGTCAACCTTGGTGAGTGCAGAGCCAGTGAGCACAGCCAGGAGATAAACCAGTGAATGAAAAGGGAAACTGACACCTATTTATACAGGGAGGCCTTCTTGTCACCGGAAGAGGCGGGCACTTTCAGGAGCATGCGCAGCTGAAGCTCCTGCTTCTGCACATATCGAGTGATCAAGACCACCTTGGGTGGAGAATTTAGTATTACAACTGCAAAGTCATCGACTCTGGGCCACCTAGGAGAGTGAATCAGAGTGATTCCACAATTTTGACTTGTTCCTTATAGGTTCCTCCAGAGGGCTTTATGAATCAAAAGAACAACTTGAAAGAGCATGAATAGTCATTTAAAGGGGCAGCAACTCTGGCCTCCCTTGCAAGGATAGAAGAATGCCCCCCAAAAGTACCTGTCTGGCAGCCAAAAACCCCAATTTGTTCCTATTTATTTAAATGGAGTTGTTCTGAGTATTCACTTTCACAAAAAAAAGTAAAGTCAAGAATAATTATTGTGTATGCCAGAATATTAAAAAATGCAATTCAGAATATTTTCTTACTTAAAAATAAACAAGTGTGAAAAATTATTTCTTAATAATAGTGACTTACATTATTAGCATATAGCACATATTTTATATATCACATAATATATTTAATGCATTCTACCACTACTAGGTGTGTAAATATTTTTTTGTGAACCACTTGATCTTCTCAAGACATTAAAGCAGAATTTTTTATAGAAATGTTATTTGTGTATGCATTATTAAAAATGACCATTTGCCTCATTTTTCTTTTCTTTTAAAAATACATTCTTTACAGAAGCTCTGCTGAAAGCAAAATAAGCCTACAAATGATGTTTTTTAAAAATAATAGATTAATTATAGCCATACTCTGTCATGATTTAATGCAATGCCAGAAATTCCTTTTTGGTGGAAACAAAAGAGGAAAAATAATGAAACCAGGAACTGCTAGTTGACATTCCTTTTCCTCTTTCTAATTTCTATAAAAAGGAAGCATCAATTTAATCAAAACTTTTTTTATTTATACTTAATCAAGTACAACTGAAAGTTTTAATTACTATTCATCTTAATTCATGCAATTATATTGAAAGAGTTTCTATATGTACAGTCTGTTCTCAAACTGTCGAGTATATTTAGTGATAAAGAACGAGCTGCCACAAAGGACACTTGCCAAATTGGGGGAGGCAGTGAATGTTCACATGGGGGAGCTGTGTCCTGTGCATTAACTAATGATGGCCTGAGATCAAAGACAGAGCCCTATGGAACTCCATCTTTCAAGGTAGAATAATGAGTCTGAAATGTCAAATGAAATCTTCCAAAAATAAGATTTAACCTACAATAATGGCCCATCAAAACTGTCAAACTAGCTCTTCAAGTGATATATATATATATTATATATATATATAATGATTTTATTATATATAATATTTATAACTTTATTATAGATAATATATACAATTTTGTTATATATAAAATATGCAATTTATTATATATAAATATATAATTTTATCATATATAATATATATAATTTTATTTTATATATATAAAATTGATGATTTCAAAAGCTTTGGGAAAGCAAAATAGTTCCAGAAAAAAATGACCCAAAGCAAATTCTTAAGCCCAATTACAAAAATATAAACTTTGCCCAAGCTGGGTGGACAGCAGCAGCTGCCCACCTCGGGTTCTGCAAACAAGACACACAGTAACAGACCTTCCCAGAAGACAGCACAAAAAACAGGTCAAATGAAAGACTGGCAGGCAAAACCTTGCTCCACTCCTAAGTAGCAATTTGAATCAAGCAACTCTAATTCCCTTGATATCCCATAGATGCCTTTTAAAACTCAGAATTCTTGGCATCCAGAGTAGGGCGCACTACTGTTGATTGTGAAGAAGCCCAAAGATACAGATTTGGGATCCGGGAGAACATGTCAAGTCCTAAGAGCATGCAAGGCTGCAGTGTAGTCAAATCACTGATTATGTAAAATTAATTAGCATACTTCTGACCAGAACAATTCTTTCTCTGTAACAGTTTGTTGGAATTAATAATGATAAGACTTTAAAAAAAATTCTTAACGTGTTCCACCAAATCTACTGTAAGCATTAAAAATAGAGTGTGAAACCTTCGTGAAGTCTGAGTTGAGCTCACTCTGCTTGGCTTCTGAGAGAGAGAGAGAGAGAGAGAGAGAGAGAGAGAGAGAGAGAGATGAGGAGGCAAAGACAGGCCTATGGAGGATAATTAATTAAAGTCAGAAAGCACATTAAAATAGAAATATTAGCTCAGTGAAAAATCTCTTTTCATTTCCACTAAATCAGAAACAATTTAAAGACTGAAATGGAAACTAGAAGAAAAGAAAGAAGAAAAACTTCCTTTAATTGCTCTGGGTTTTTCCATTGTGTTTCTGTAATTCTGACCCTGGTATACTACTGACCTTACTTGTTTCAAATATGCCTGTATTTGTTCTTTCATTCATGGAATCATTCATTTATGGATCGATACAGTCTTTCCTCCATTCATTTATTTAACATTTTTTCTGCTATTTGTTGGATCCATGGGCTATATACGTTGGACAGGCAAGTGCACTTGGCCTGGTCTCTTCCTTGGATTACTTACAGTAACAGACGAGTGTGTAAATCAGTATGTGTAATAAAATATGATGCAATTTAATGTGCTCAAGAGGAGTCCCAAAATATTTAAATCTATCTGTACTTATATTCTATATGTAGTAAAGGAAGCTTTCAGAGAGGGGTCGTTATCTGAGTTATTTCTTATGGTTTGAAATTTACCAGAGTTTCTATAAAATCTCTACTTGAAGAGGAAGCATATTTCAAGGAACATTGACACTTGTAGATAATTAGAAATGAAAAATTTGAGGCTAATTTTCTATTATGCTTCACATAACTGCATATTTCAAGCAATAGGTAGTCAGATTTATATGTAATGAATAACAGCAAATGGAATAACAATTTCTAAAGAAACTGTGATTATATTTAAAATTATGTCAGTCTTGACCACAAGGCCAAAATTTTATGTGCTGTAAGTTACTAAAAGAGCATCAAACTTTCCTCCATGGTTATTTAATACATACTAAGCAGGAAGTGTTAAATAAAAGGATCATGGTTTCTGGCTTATTAATAGTAGCCAGGATAGGTTTATATCTCTGTCTGCTTGTAACCCACGTGGGGCCAAAACCCTAGGCGGAAATTCTGAGAAAAGAGCTTCCTGCCAGAGAAGGTTCTGGAAGTTGACCCTTTTCTCTGAGATGCCACTGCATGGTTCTAGTGGAAATGGAAAGAAATTGCATGCACAGAAGAAACGCTTTGGATAATAGAAGAAAACTATGCACGATCCTTAGGCAGTAAGAAAATGGTGTATTAACCATAATTCTTGACACTGAATATGAAGAAAACCCTCCCTGACCTCTGGTAACCACCATTCCCTTCTCTTCTTCTTTGATTTCAACATTTTTAGATTGACCATGAGTGAGATCACAAGGTACTTGTCTTTCCATGTCTGGCATATTTGGAGAAATACCTTACAAGTTCGAGATATTTGATTTTCTGGTTCGTGGAATATTTTTACTTGTTAGCAATAGTATCCAGGGGAGGCTTAAGTTAGTCAAGACTTGATTGATAGTTGGACTACTCTATTATTAACACATTATTTGGCCCTCATTTAAAACAAGAACGTATAGGAGCACACTTCTTGTGTCCAAGACACATTTCACATTTGCATCTCTTACTCTACAAATACGTCTTTTCATGACACTTCATTTTCACTAACAGGAAACAGGTCAACGAACATAGCAGGAAAACATCTGGAGTTTTAGGCAAAAAGTTTGGTGGAATATGGTCTTGGCTTGAATTTCCACTAGAGAGAGAGGTAAAGCATTATTTGTGGGCAAATAATTGTTTTGCAAATGGCATCTCAGGAAGCAGAAACAAGGGGGAGAGATGAGAAGGGTAAAACCAGGAAAGAGGATCTGTCAATGAAGGATGGTCATGAGCTGCACACTGTCACCCATGCCTGGTGGAAAACCTGCCCCAGGATGTTCTGGAAGTGGACGACGGCCTGTGAGTGCCGTGCATCTGTGCACATATTGCTGTTTTGTGTGCATTTAGGGTGCATTTGTCATGGTGCCATGCCTGCAGCTGAGGGCAGCCTGGTGGAGTCTTGGAGGAGGTGCAGACCTGGGCTGAGGCTGGGCCCTGGGCAGAATAGGAAGCCTGTGCAGGGCTGACCAAACACCTGTAGGAAGGAAGGAAGATGGCCAAGCAGTTGCAAAGTGGGAAAAAAGAAGTGCCTGAACGTCATGTGCTCCTTAAGGTAGAAGGAAAAATTTTGTAAAAGCAGAATGACCAAATTTATAAGTGCTGGAAGCAGATTTTTTGTTTTTTGAGGGAAATGTAGCAGATAAATATGGCCCAGCTGTGAATTTTGACCATGTTCCTTCATTTACAGTAAATTCCACTAGCCACTTTCCCTCCTGCAAACATTTCCTGAGGGAGGAAGCCTAAATTATTTAGTCCATATCAGCATTTCTCAAGCATTTGGTATCAGGACATTTTTATACTCTTTAAAACCATTGAAGAGGTCATATTTACCTTGTTAAAAATTTTTTTAAAATTAGTTTTAATACACTTAAAATAATAAACATACTTCATGTTAACAACAATTTTTATAAAAAATAACAATGTTGCTCAGTCTTGAAAAACAATGTAGCTGGATTTCACATCTGGTTTGTTTTTAAGCCCTTCTGATTATTGATATATGCTGCTACTTAGACCAGAAAGAGAGTTTTGTTTGCTAGTGGGTGAATGAGAACAGGAGAGGTGGCTCACGGACTGCAAAGGAAGGCACTATTTCTAGTCTGCAATTAGTAACTTAATGCCTCTCACCAGTCACCAAAGACTTGATGTCGGAGTTCTGCAATTGAACATGCCAATGAAAATAATATGTCAAAACACTCTTCTGTCATGTATATCTACAAAGAACAAATAAAAAAGAGAAAAAAAATAAAAAAAGAAAGAAAGGATGTAATTCACATACCATGTTCTTTCTTATGCAAGAAGTAGTTGGTACTTGGCTGGCACAGACCAGTGACTCCAGGTAACATAGATTTCAAGGCTTTCTTTATTCTTTTTTAATAACTCAAGGTAGCTAAATTTGAAAGAAAGATCCATCCATTGTTCTTTCTTGTGTGTTTGCATGTGCATGTGTGAATCCAGATTCATAATTTATTTTGCTATTTTCTACCATTTTTCCTCTGAAATCTGTAAGTATTTTTGGTCTCTAGTTTTTCTTTATTTTTATTCTTTATTTGTTCTTTTCAGTTATACCTGACAGTAGAGTATATTTTGACATATTTATACAAACACGGAATACATCTTATTATAATTTGGGTCCCAGTTTTGTGGTTGTACATGATGTGGAGATTTTCTGTGGTGTATTTCATGGATGTATGTAGGAAAGTTACGTCAGAATCATTCTACTGTCTTCCTATTCCTGTCCTCCTCCCTTCCCTCCACTCCCCTTTGATTTATCTACTGAACTTATGTTTATTGGTGCATTATAATGGTATATAATAGTGGGATTCATAAGGGCCTATTCACACACGTGCATAATCTGATCAATTTGATTCTTTGGTACTTTCTATTTCCTTTCTCTCCTCCCTCCCCTTCATCTGTTTGCTGTATGCTATTGATCTCCTTCTGTTATCATTTGATTAGTGCATTATAATTATATTTATATGTATGTATATATATAAAACCATATGTGTGGGGATGGGGATATTGCTCAGTTGGTAGAGTGCTTGCCTAGCATGCACAAGGCCCCGGGTTCAATTCCCGGCACCAAAAAACCACAAAAAACAAAAAAATACCATACGTGTGTGTGTGTGTGTGTATACATATATGGTTCATTGTGGGATATTTTATGTGAATATGGTATAATTTGGTAGATATTTTTCTTCCACATGTCCTCTGCTCCCTACTGATCTCCTTCCTCTACTCTGTTGCTCTCCCTTCTATTTTTGTGAAATCCTTTTTTTCAATATCTCTCCCACCAGCCTCCATATTTAAGAGAACGCTTTTGATTCTTTACTCTCTGAGTCTGACTTATTTCACTTAACATGGTATTCTTCAGTTCCATCCTTTTACCAGTAAATGACATAATTTCATAATTTTATTCTTTATGGCTGAGTAAAACTCCATTGTTTCTATATACCACTTTTAAAAAAGTCGACCTGTTGGCTGGCACCTAGGCTGGTTCCATAACTTGGCTATTGCGGATTGTAATATGCACTATACCACTGGTATCACCATAGTATGCTGATTTTAGGACTTTGGGGTAGATACCAAGGAGTGGGAGAGCTGGTTCATTTGATGGTTCCATTCCTGGTCTTTTGAGAATCTCTGTACTGCTCTTCAAAGTGATTGTAAGGATTTGCAATCCTACCAACAATGTATAAATGTACACTTTTTCCACATTCTCTCTAGCAATTATTGCTATTTGTCTTCACCATGACTGCCAATCTAATGGGGGAGAGATGAAACTGAAGTGTAAGTTTAATTTGTATTTTCCTCATTGCTAAGGGTAGGGAATATTTTTTTCATATATTTGTTGGTCACTTTTATTTCTTCTTTTGAGAAACAGTTGTTTAGATAATTTGCCCATTTATTGATTGGGTTATTTAGGGTTGTTGGGGTTTTTGAGTTCTTTATGTATTCTGTGTATTAATCCCCTGTTGGAGGAGTAACTGGTAAAGAGTTTCTCCCATTCTTTATGCTCTCCCACTTCAATAATCTTTAATTCACAGGTTGTCAAATCATGACCATTAAAGTACTAATAAGATTATTTTCTTCTTTTTCATGCACACATCTTACAACCTTAAGTCTAACTGTAATAACTTGGATACTCAATGCATTTAAATATATATATATATATATATTTTTTTTTCTTTTTCTTATCTGACCGAGATAGGCCAGCATTAAAATTGAAATGCTCTTTGAGTAAAAATTTGTCAAATTAGAAGGTTTGCCATCCTCAAGTGTAATGAGCTTGGAAGTTCCTGTATTTCCACAAGTGGTCTTCAGTTCCTGTACACTAATCCTCCTTACCCGGGGTTTACGGAGAAGATGCCCTTGAGGGAATCTATGTACTAATTAATTTCAGACTCATAATGCACAGTCAAGAAATATATCTTTAAAATAATTGGATTAGCCAGATTAAATCTCAATTTAATGGGAAAAGAAATTTTAAATTCCACTTAGATGTCAGATTAACAAAATGCAAATTCATCTGGAGAGAAAAGCCTTACTTTGACTACACAGTGACAGAGAGGAAAATATACTTCAGTGTTTTGGTTATCACGCTTGTTTATATAGTTCTGAGCATATGATGCTATAACTCAGGCATTTAAATCCTTTCAGGTTATTTTATGAAACTTCTGTCAAAATATTCAGAGCTCTAACCAGAGAGATTACTCACTAATTTGAAAATAACTCTGATAGGAGCGTCATGGGAAGCAGAGCTATTTTTGTGACCAGGTCCATCCACTGAGAGAAATACAAGCACTGCTTCGCTGTTGTCTCTGATTGCCACTAAATCCACATGTCTGTCTCACTCTGGGACCACCGCTGTTGGCTCTTTCAGCTTACCCTTTAGTATGCCGTCCCACAACCCAAGGGCCTTTTTGGTCCATCTGTCCACTGAACTTCGCTGTCCCTTACCCTTGCGCCTCTTCCTCCCGGCCCAGCTTTGGCTCCAAGGTCGCCATGCCAGTGACCCTCTCCCGTAGCTTCTGCAACCTGTGGCTCCTCCATGGTCTACTCGCCTGGGGAGGTACACCTCTCCTTCATCTGTGCTGGCCCCAGCAGAGCGAATGGGCACTGAGGTCTCCACTAGAAGTTCATGATTATTCACCTCCAGGGCCCCTAAGGCTCCTCAGCACTCACACCTTCCTTCCCAAGCCACTCCCCGTTCTCATCCTTCCAAGTTACTCTTTCACATCCTCCTTCTCCTTGGTTCTTCTGATGCTTTCTCCATCATCCTCACAGGTCTTGCCTTGTAATTCACTAAGAAAATAGAAGCTGACAGAAGAAAATTTCCAACCAGGACAGCATCCTACATTAGCTCTGAGCCCATGTTCTCTACGTTTTGTCCCCCATCTCCTTTTACACTTCAGACGAGCTTGTTGTGCTTGTGCTAAGAGGAAGAGCTGCTTCTGTGCACCAGGTACAGACCTCTGGTCTCCCAAGTGGCTCTGCCTCCCTCTCTCAGCCTCAGGTCCTCTCTCAGTTGGATCCTGGCCATTCCCATACTGACATGCTCTTATGTCTCCCATTGAAAAGAACCATGCTTGGTAGCACTTTATCTCCAGGTATGATCCTAATCATCTCCTGCAGTTAACAGCCTATTTATTCTTCAACAGCACTTTCCAATCTTCTCTATTCTCTCATCTCTTGAACCCGAAAATCTTTTTTTTTCCCTACAGGATTCTACTGAAAATGCCTAGCCTAGCTAACCAGTAACCTCTGCTTTGTTAAATCCAATGGCCAGTCCTTGCTCTTCGCCCTGCTGTACCCAACGCCATTTGATTTCCTCGCTCTCTCCTCCCCTTCTCTCTCCCTTCTCCTATCTTACTGGCTGTCATTGTCAGTCTTTGTTGGGTTTCCCAAGTTCCAGCCATGACCTTCTCTCCCCTCTCCAGTCTTGTTCTTGGGCTGTTTCATCCTGACGTTTGAAATCCCGTCTGTAGCTCTCTGTTAGTACTGTTTGTGGAAGGTGACTCCCAGTGTTGCTGGCTGGTGGCTAGGAGTTCACGGTACCTAGACAGAACACGCCTGGGTTTTGCTCTCTTCCTCTACAGTGTGCCCATCATTGCTAAGGCAGTGTTGCCCCCGTCCCCTCAATTCTACCATACTGATGATCCTTCTTTGATCTTTCCTAGAAAATCTGATTCAGGGTAGGGAAGAGATACCGATGAGAAAAACCAGGGAGTAAAAGAAAGAAAGGAAAGAGCCTCTGGGTTAAGCTTAGGAACGGAATCATTACGCTGGTAAAGAGGAGAAAGGTGTGATAGTATTTTTAACCAACAAATTCAAATAGCTACAGTTACTGGGGAGAAAAAAAAAATCCACAGAAGATTCTAAGGGATACAAAGTGATACAAAGTCATGAAATCCCAAACAGTATTAAACATATTCTTGTAAACAGATTTGCTGAACTCCAAAAGGGTAGAGATCATCTGATTATGACAAAATTTTCATAACTTTAATTTATTTATCTTACAAACTAATAAAAATCTACAATATTTTCTGTTCTTAAGGAAAAAATAGATTAGTTTATGTTCTGACATTTTGCCTAGCTGGTGTGGCCTTTGGACAGCTCTCTACAGTTCTGATGGCCTTAGCGCCTTTTTGAGGAGAGGATTACACTGAGGCTTAGTGAGTGAACCCTGCTCTAGGCGGCTCCCTTTCTCATTTTTCTCTGCTGCTGGTGACAAGTCGCATTGCTCTGGCCTCCTGTCCTGGGTGTCTCCTGCCATTCCTGTGCCTGCGTCTCCTGCGGGGATGCTCCTGCTGTCCTCACCAGTCTGCATCCTTCCCCAGGACCACTGTGGCAGCACAGAACTAGTTCCATCTTGGTGGCCTCGGTCAGCTCCTCTGCCGCCTTTGTCAAAAAGCCACTTGTGGGGTGAGCTTTCCAAGTGTCTGCCAAATTCCTGCAAGCCCAGGAGATGGGTGCTCCCACAACACACCTCTGTCTCTTCACCGTTGCTCCCGGGGAAGGGAGAAAGGGCTGGAATAGGTGAATAACTAATGTACTCAAAACGAGTTTGCAAGATTTTCAACCTGGAAGAAGGAGGATACAGCAGTGACCCTAAGGAGAAACAAAGCTATCCTTCAGTCACTCTTTAAATATCACCCAGATCCTTCCTCTCATTCCACGTCCTTCTGTGAGTGTCCCGCGTGCCCATGACACCTGCTCATTGTCTCCATTCACTCCTTCCTTCACGTGTTCCAATGTTTGAAGCACCTGTCAACATCAAGTTCCTCTCACACGGCAGTGGCACATCTTGATAGGCTGGTAAGGTAACAGCATAACAAACCTGGGCTCAAAAACTGTGGTCATCTTCCAGCTGAACTTCTTATTAACTGCATATATTTTAGCATATTTCTTTTTAGCCTTTATGATATCCCCAGAAAGGAGTGTATTATTAAAGGCTAATCTTGGAGTAATCAAAGAATTACATAAGAATCAGAGAGTTGTAGTGTGACCTAATGATATAGTACATTGTTTCATTTTTAAATTTTATTTATATTTTTACTAAGTCATTGTTGTGCCCTTTGAAAGTAGTCATTGTGCCCTTCATTCAGACTTGGTCCCTCAGTGGTCCTGAGTCTGTCTAACTTTGTCTTGTGAGGCATTTGATGGGGTTTATTCTTCCTGTTTTCAAGGCTCAAATTACTCTTTTGGTGCTACTTATAAAAATCTGGGACAGGAGCATATCTGTAAACTTTACACTAAAACTTGTTAGCCTTTCATTTTCTCATACAAGAAACAATGTTGATGTTTGTAGATATGATGTTAACATTTTTGTAACACATTTATGTCTCTAAATTATTGAGGAAATTTTAGAAAGTACATCAATACACAAAGAACATAAAATCACCCATAGACCAAATAAATAGAAAGCCAGTTAAGAATCTGACAAACAGACATCTCTAAGAAAAACAACATATTTAATCAGAATGTGAACTTATAATATATATTTTGCAACCCTTTTCTCCCTCTTTAAAACTTGTTAGTAAAAGATGATACATCATTTTGGAGAAAACTTCCACAACATCATTTAATGAATGCATGAAATTCATAAAATAGATGTACTATAATTTATTTACCCGCCCTTTCATATTGCAGGATTGGCTATTTTCCATTTTTATTGTAATAAACAATGCTGCATTGAACAGTATATACATAAATCTTTATGCGCATCCTTAATCATTTCTTTACGATAAATTACTAGAAACAAAATTGCTGTCCATGCATATGCATATTTTATTTATTTATTGTAACCTAGTTTTTAATCATAAAGTAATAAATGTACTGTGGAAACAATGAGTACTTAGGAGTAAAAAATAAAGTACAAGTGTGCACTTCAGAGATGAACACTTGAACATACTTTAAAAATATTTCTCACAATTCTTTACTGAGAGTAAGGTATAGTTAAATATGCACATTTATCCTTGTCAATACATTCGACTCATGTATTTTTATTGTTCACATAATGTATTTCAGAAATATTTACTCATAATTTTGACTTTCATTTTACCTGTTTCATGATATTTTATTAAACAGTTCTACAGTATTATTTAACCAGTTCTTTCTTGATAATCATTTGGGTTATTCTTTCTGCCTTTATAATTTCTATTGTAATAGGTATGTATCCATGTACAATATTTTCCATTTTGAAGTTAAAAAAAACTGATCTTTTTAGAATATTGAAGAGCTTTAATTTTTTCATGTAGTACATTCCTATTTTGGGGGGTTTCACAGAAATAGTTCTAAAATTTAATGTTAAATGAATACCTCTATGTTCCATTAAAATATTGAAACATCCTTCTTTTCTCAGGGGGTTATTGGATGGGTAAATCATGCTTCATCACTCAATGACTTAATCATTGAAAGTGTGGAAAGGCCATTACAGCTCTAGCACCTTCTGTTTACACTGACACAGCATCGAATGGTGAGGAGATCAGGCAGCTGACTGTTGATTTTGTCATCACTTTGACCGATGTTTACTGAGTGTCTCCTCTGCCCCAGTCCAGGTGTCCAGGATGTGACAATGTGCCCTGTGAGTAAGAACCCCTGCGCTCATGCTGCCCGCGCTCCTGTGAGGAAGTAGAGGTTGTGAGAGAAAACGAGTCATGCTGAGGGAACAGCACAGGGAAGAGCATGGAGTTTTGGGTGGGAGATGCTGCAATTCTAAGCCAAGGTGTTGGAAGCCACCTCATGGAGCAGGGTTCGTCAGGAGATCTGAAGAGGCGGCAGTTCAGTTGATCAATGAAGGTGTGATGGTTACTTCTGTGTGTTCATGAGGGTAGGCTACAATCCCCATTCAGTCACACACTAATCTGAGTGTTACTGTGGGGGTTTTTGTAGTCACAAGCCAAGTGCAGAACCCAACCCTCAGAAAGGAGATAATTGTAGGTAATGTGAGTTGGCTGGATTCAGCCAATTGAAAGGCCTTAAGAGCAGAATGGAGGTACCCCTGCAGAACAAAAACTCTCATCTGTGGACTGTTGCTTCACCCTGTGCTGGAGAACACTGGTCTTCCCTTTCTGATGGCGTGTCCTGAGCATCCCGCCGCCTCTCAATATCCAGTACTTCATGATAAATCTTAGCGTAAATCTACTTGTTCTCTTTCTGTGGTTAAAGACTGACAGATACACTAAACATAGTGGATAATTCAGATGAATCTCAAATTTCATGTGTTTTATACATAGACAAAATATATATGTGACTTAAAATGATTATGTCTAACACTACAGTAATTTTTGGATGAGTCTTCTGTTTCATCTTGGTAGCATTATGGGCACTATTGACAATTAATGGAAAAACTAGAGAGCGAGTCAGCATGTGTACAGAAAAATTAGAAAATACCAGCAACCAGCAGGATCTAGCTGACACTGATAGACCACTCCACACAACCACGACAAAGACACATCCTTTTTAAGTTCCCATGGAGCATATGTCAAAATAGAACACATCATGGGTCATAAAACAAACCTCAACAAATGGAATAGAATTGAAATCACAGAATTCTCAAATCAGAATTGAAATCACTACACCTGAACACAATGGAATCAAATTAGAAATCAGTAACAGGCAGATAACAGAAACATTGCCATACACTGCCATAAACTAAGGGACACATTTATAAATAATTCATGGTCAAAAGAGAATGCTTCAAAGGAAATCTACACACATTGAACTAAATGAAAACCCAACTTCTACATTCTGAAAGTTTGTGTCTCCCCTCCAAGATCACATGTTGAAATCCTCACCCACAAGATAAGTAGTATCAAAAATTGAGAACTTGGAGATCCAAGATGGTGGACTAGGGAGAGGCTGCATTCCTTATCGCTCTGTGGTTCAGGATTCAAGCAGTGGAAATGATGTTTCTCTGTGAGGTAGTTTGTTCACAGATCCCCTATGGTTTACTCCCCATTCCTCCACTGTGATCACCCACCCTCTGCCAACATATCACCTGCCTTTGAGTGCAGATCTCTTGCTGACCACCACCTATCACTCGCCATTTGCCGGTTTGCCTGCCTCTTGCCTATCAATTGTACAACTTTCACCTACCTATTGCCAACCGCCTGACATCCACCTGCCAATCATTTCTGTTAACCTGCAGACTGTCCAAAGCCTGCCATCAGATCACCTGTTGCGTGTTGTTGCCTGTAAGTTCATTGTCACAGTACCCGCAGATTTGGTTACATGCAGCCACCGCTGTCTTGGGATACCTGCCAAGTCCTGCAGGTTTGCAGCCACCACTCCCTCCATCTCAAGGTGTAGTCACCTTGGTCTGGGGACACAGGCCGGGGCCTGGAGACATATTGTGGGGTACTGTAGGTCTGGTTGCACCTGAGGTCTTTCTGCTCAGTGTGTAGTAGCTGCCTTATGGCTGCCTGTTTGCATGGTCACTCCTTTGTGTCAGCACATCCCTGGTGGTCTCTCTGCAAGTTGAAAGGGCATTGAGATCTTGGGACTTTCAGCAAGACGGGGCCTGGGGAAACTGAAGCCAGGTCCATCAGTTTGCAGCTGGGTTTGTGGGGGCCAGTCTGGGTCTGACAAGCCTGTGGAAAGTCAGAGACTAGGGGTGGTGCCCCAGGGAGCACAGGTTGAAGAGACTGGAGAAAACTGGGTTCTCTTCAGCTCAGTGAGTCCTGATGTGTGCAGGGATGGAAGGGACCAGCTCAGTGGGTGGGAAAACTGGAAGAGGGTGTGAGGACATTGTGCTTTTGGCTCACCCACCCTGGTCCAGTGCCCACTGGACTGGAGCTAACACCAAACTTCAGACAACCCCACCTATCAGTAGAGAAGGGAAGTTGAGAACATTTTTGAAAGTTGACAAAAGCAATCATTCAATTTTCCATTGAGACTTTTCTTTTTTCACCCTTTCTCTCACACCTCTACCATCTTTGAATCCAAATATTTTTCATGCATCAATTTATTGAGGAATGAAAGGTCTGAATAGTATATTACAGTTTTGTTGTGTATACTTACATTTTTACTTTCTTTCTTTTTAAATTGGTATATATTTTTTCTGTTACCTAACGGTCTCCCTGGATTCTCTTTCTCACTAACAGTATCCTGTCTTAATTCCTCCCTCACTCTTACTGTAAATTTTTACCTCTATCTTCTCTCCTTCTCCCTTGTAAACATCATATCTTACACTACTTCTGTTCCTTCATTGTCCATCATTTGAAATGGTAAACCCTTTTAGCAAACTTACTGTTTATATTGCAGACAATAATTGAACACTTCATTTCTGTTTATTGCAACAAAACTGGAAATGCCTTAATAGGAGTCATTTGGTTTAAGGTGATATTTTGTTCACATTGGATGCTGTTAATATTGGTCTCCCCCTTAAAAGTGAGGTACTGGAAGCCTTCAGGGACACCATGAGACCAAAGGGTACAAACCATACTGCCTCAGATCCACACCATTAGAGAGAAAGACACACAAACAACACACACAAAAAAAAAAAAAACAAGGGAACAAAGAGCCTCAAACAAAAGATGTTTCAACAATGGAATCCATAGACAACACAGTAGAAGAAATGTCAGAGAAGGAGTTTAGAAAATACATAGATTGATCTTCGAAATAAAGGATGGTATCAGAGAGAAAATACACGAAGTGAAAGATAACTTCAATAAAGAGGCAGAGATTATAAAAAGGAAACAAGCAGAAATTCTTGAAGTGAAGGAAACAATAAACCAAATTAAAAATTCAATGGAAAGTATCACCAACAGACTAGACCACTTGGAAGAAAGAACCTCAGACAATAAAGACAAAATATATACTGTTGAAAATAAAGTTGAGCACACATAGAAGGTTTCTTAAACAGAACTTCCAAGAAATATGGGATAACATGAAAAGACCAAATTTAAGATTTATCAGGATGAAGGCGCGGAGATACAAACCAAAGGAATGCACAATCTTTTCAATAAACTAATAGCAGAAAACTTCCCAAATCTAAAGAATGAAATGGAAAATCAACTATGAGAGACTTACAGGACCCCAAATGTGCAAAATGATGGCAGATCCACACCAAGGCACATTATAATGAGAATGACTAATGTACAGAATAAGGATAGAATTTTAAAGGTTACAAGAGAAAAAAATCACATTAAATAGAGAGTAAAACCAATTCAGATCTCAGCTGATTTCTCAACCCAGACCCTCAATGCCAGAAGGTCCTGGAATAAATATATCAAGCTCCAAAAGAAAATGGATGCCAGCCAAAAATTTTATATCCAACAAAATTAAGCTTCAAATTTGAAGATGAAACAAAAACCTTCCATGATAAACAAAAGTTAAAAGACTTCACAACTAGAAAGACTGCACTACAGAACATTCTCAGCAAAATATTCCATGAGGAGAAAATGAAAACAAAAAAATCAAGAAAAAAACAAAACAAAACAAAACAATGAAAACCAGCAAAGGGAGGAACTACACTACGGAAAAGGTCAATCAAATGAGAAACTAAGTCAAGTTTAAAACTAAAAATAAATGCCAAAGAATTGGGAATACAAGTCATAGCTCAATAACACCCCTAAATGTTAATGGCCTATACTCATCAATCAAAAGACATAGACTGGCACATAAGACTTAAAAAAAAAAAAAAAAAGACCCAACAATATGCTGTCTTCATGTCTCACCTCCTAGGAAAAGATATTCACAGACTGAAGGTGAAAAGTTGGGAAAAAACATGTCACTCACATGGACTGTGTAAACACAATCATTCACATGAACTGCATAAACAAGCAGGAGTTTCCATCTTCATATCAGACAAAGTGGACTTTAAATCAAAGTCAGAAGGGACAAAGAAGGACATTTTATACTGCTGAAGGGATTCATACACCAACAAGACATAACAATGTAAATATTTATGCTCCAAGCAATGGAGCATCTATGTACATCAAACAAACCCTCTCAATTTCAAAAACCAAATAGACCACAACACAATAATGCTAGGTGACTTTAACACACCTCCCTCACTACTGGATAGATCTTCCAAACAAAAACTAAACAAAGAAACTATAGCATTAAATAATACAATCAATGATTTAGACTTAATGGACATATATGGAGTATTCCATCCATCATTAAGCAAATACACTTTCTTCTTAGTTGCACATAGATCCTTCTCTAAAATCGACTATGTTATGCCACAAAGCAACTCTCACAAAATACAGAAAAATAGAAATAGTATCCCACCTTCTATCTGATCATAATGGAATGAAACTAGAAATCAATGATGAAATAAAAATAGAAGCTACCAATACCTGGAGACTAAATAGCATGCTATTGAATGACAAATAGATAGCAGAGGAAATCAGGGAGGAAATAAAAAAATACTTATAGGTAAATGAGAACACCGATACAACATATCAAAATCTCTGGGACACTACAAAGGCAGTGCTAAGAGAAAAGTTCATTGCATTGAGCTCATACATTAAAAGAATAAAAGTCAACAAATAAATGACCTAATCACATCTAAAAGCCCTAGAAAAAGAAGAACAAAGCAACACTAAGAGCAACAGAAGACAGGAAATAATTAAAATCAGAGCTGAAATTAATGAAATTGAAACAAAAGAAATAATTGAAAAAATTGACAAAACAAAAAGTTATTTCTTTCAAAAATAAATAAAATTGATAAACCCTTAGTCACACTAACAAAGAGAAAGAGAGATAAAACTCAAATTACTAAAATTTTTGATGAAAAGGGAAATATCACAGATACTACTGAAATACAGCAGGTAATTAGAAACTGTTTTGAAAATATATACTTCAATAAAATAGAAAATCTCAAAGACATTGACTAATTTCTAGAGATATATGATTTACAAAAACTGAATCAGGGGGACATACACAATTTAAACAGATCAATTTCAAGCAATGAAATAGAAGATGCCATCAAAAAAAGAGAAAAGAATGAAGGAACTTTAGATTATGTAGAAGGAAATGATGGGGAGTACAAAAAATGGTAGAATGAGACAGACATCATTACCCTATGTACATGTATGATTACTTTAATGGTATGAATCTACATCATGCACAACCATAGAAATGAAATGATGTTCCACATTTGTGTACAATGAATCAAAATGCAGTCTGTAAAAATTAAAAATAAATAATAATTTTAAAAAAGCTCACCAATTGAGAAAAGTCCAGGACTAGATGGATTCTCAGTTTAGTTCTATAAGACATTCAAAGAAGAATTATCACCAATACTCCTCAAATTATTCCATGAAATAGAAAAGGAGGGAACTCTTCCAAATATTCTATGAGGTTAGTATCACCCTGACACCAAAACTATATAAAGACACATCAAGGAAAGAAAACTTTAGACCAATATCCCTGAAAAACATAGATGGAAAAATTCTCAATAAAATACTGGCAAATCACATACAAAAACATATTAAAAAATAGTGCACCATAATCAAGTGGGGTTCATCCCTGGAATACAAGGTTGGTTCAACATAGGGAAATCAATAAACATAATACATAACATCAAGACTTAAAGACAAGAATCATATTAATATCACAATAGACACAGAAAAAGTATTTGACAAAATACAGAACCCCTTCATGTTCAAAACACTAGAAAAACTAGGAATAGTAGGAACATATCTCAATATTGTAAAAGCTACCTATGCTAAGACCAAGACCAACATCATTCTAAATGGAGAAAAATTGAAAGCATTCCCTCTAAAAAATGGAACAAGACGGGGATGCCCTCTTGCACCACTTCTGTCCAACATAATCCTTAAAATTCTAGCCAGAGCAATCAGACAGATGAAACAAATTAAAGGAATACAAACAGAAAAAGAAGAACTCAAATTATCACTATTTGCCAATGACATGATTCCATATTTAGAGGATCCAAAAAATTCTACCAGAAAACTTCAAGAAGTCATAAATGAATTTAGCTAAATAGCAGGATATAAAATTAATACCTATAAATCAAATACATTTCTATACATAAGCAATGAATCCACTGCAAGAGAAATTAGGGAAACTACCCCATTCACAATAGCCTCAAAAAATAAAAAATACTTGGGAATCAATCTAACAAAAGAGGTGAAAGACCTGAACCATGAAAACTACAGAACACTAAAGAAAGAAATTAAAGAAGACCTTAGAAGATGGAAAGATCTCCCTTGTTCTTAGATAAGTAGAATTAATATTGTCAAAATGGCCATACTACCAAAAGTGTTATGCATATTCAATGCAATTCCTATTAAAATCCCAATGGCATTCTTCCTGGAACTAGATAAAGCAATCATTAAATTCATTCAGAAAAATAAGAGATCCAGAATAGCCAAGACAATCCTCAGCAAAAAGAGTGAAGCAGGAAGCATCACAATACTAGACCTTAAACTATACTACAGAGCAACAGTAACAAAAATGCCACGGCATTGACACCAAAATAGACATGTAGTCCAGTGGTACAGAATAGAAGACACCGAGATAAATCCACATAAATACAGTTATCTCATGTCAGACAAAGGTGCCAAAAACATACATTGGAGAAAAGATATACTATTCAACAAATGGTGCTAGGAAAACTGGAAATCCACATGCAACAAAATGAAATTAAAGCTCTACCTATCACCCTGCACAAAAATCAACTCAAAGTGGATCAAAGACTTAGGCACTAGAACAGAGACCCTGTGCCTAATAGTCATGCCAGCTTAGGACCAGACTTCCTTAACAAGACTCCTATAGCACAAGAAGTAAAATTAAGATTCAATAAATGGGATGAATTCAAACTAAAAAGTTTCTTCTCATCGAAGGAAACAATCAATAATGTGAACAGAGAGCCTACAGATTGGAAGAGAATCTTTACCACATGCACCTCAGAT
The DNA here is from genome assembly GCF_902686445.1 of Sciurus carolinensis. Taxonomy (NCBI): domain Eukaryota; kingdom Metazoa; phylum Chordata; class Mammalia; order Rodentia; family Sciuridae; genus Sciurus; species Sciurus carolinensis. Next base: position 8,577,551 of record NC_062222.1, read on the forward strand.
AGAGCACTAATCTCCAAGATATATAAAGAACTAAAAAAACTTAACACCAAGAATAACACAAATCAATAAATGGGCTAAGGAACTGAACAGACACTTCACAGAGGAAGAAATACAATCAATCAACAAATGCATGAAAAAATGTTGATCATCTCTAGTAATTAGAAAAATGCAAATTGAAACTACTCTATGGTTTCATCTTACTCCAGTCAGAATGGAATTGAGCAATAATACAAACAACAGTAAGTGTTGATGTGAATGTGGGAGAAAAGGTACATTCATACATTGCTGGTTGGACTTCAAATTGGTGCAACCATAATGGAAAGCAGTATGGAAATTCCCTAGAAAACTTAGAATGGAACCCCTATTTGACACAGCTCTCCTATTCCTCAGTTTATACTTAAAAGACTTAAAATCAGCATATGACAGTGACACAGCCACCTCAATGTTTAGAGTGGTTTAATTCACAGTAGACAAACTATGGAACCAACCTAGATGACCTTCAACAGATGAATGGATAAAGAAAGTGTGGTACATATACACAGTGCAATATCACTCAACCTTAAAGAAGAATGAAATTATGGCATTTGATGGTAAATGAATGGAACTAGAGAATATCATGCTAAGTGAAATAAGCCAATCCCAAAAAACCAAGGACCAAATGTTTTCTCTGAGATGCTGATCTACAGTGTAGGGTGGGTAGGGAAGAATGAAGGAACTCTGCATTATTCAGAGGGACGTGAGGGAAGGGATGAGATGGTGGGGATGGAAAGGATGGTGGAATGAGACAGACATTATTACCCTATGTACATGTATGATTACACTACTGGTGTGATTCAGTTCCATGTGCAGTCAGAGGAATGAGAAGTTACACTCCATGTGTGTACCATGTGTCTAAATGCATTCTACTATAGTGTATAAGCAATTAGAACAAATTTTAAAAATAATTCAAAAAATTGAGGCCTTTGGATGTGATTAGATCATGAGAGTGGCATCCTAATGAATAAGATTAGTGCCTTCATAGAAAAGATTGCAGTGAGCTGGATTGCTGTCTTCCAATTTGAGGACGTGGTGAGAAGGTGATGTCTATGCCCTGGGCAATGAGCTCTCTGCAGACAGCACAACTCCCAATGGCTTGGCCATGGGCTTTCCTCCCTCCAGAACTGAGTAGCGAGTTCATGTGTCTTATAAGTCCCCTTGTTATGGAAACCTGAGATACATGTGTATATATACACATACATATGTATGCATATACATGTAAATATAATTCATATATAATTTATAAATGTAAATATATTTAAAATATATAGAGATGGGTGTGGTAGCACACACCAGTCTCAGCAACTTAGCTAGGTCCCAAACAACTTAAAGAGACCCTGCCTCAAATTTAAAAAAAATGAAAAGGTCTAGAGATATATAACTCAGTGGTGAAATGATTCTGAATGATTCTGGGTTCAGTCCCTTGTACCATAAAAAGATAATAAAAATAAAAACTGAATATATATGTGTGTATATATATATATATATATATATATATTTATATATATATGTATGTATATGTGCCAGGAAACAGGAAATTTGTTTTCACCATAAAGAAATGACAATTGTTTGAGGAATAGGTATGTTTACCCTGAATTTGAACATTACACACTGTGTACATGTATTGACCCATTCACATGGTACTCCATATATGTAATTTTTAAAGATCAGTTAATTTTTTAAAAAAAATTTAAAAGCGATTTCTCAAAACTTGACAATTAAAAGTCAAACAGCCCAGTTAGAATATGGGCAGAGGTGCAAACATTTCACTGAAGAGGACGCAAGGATTGCAAATTAACACCAGAAAAGATCCTTCACCATCATTAGCCAATTTAAAATGATGACAAGAGATCACTATTTATTCAAATAGCTAAAAGAAAAAATAGCACCAGCGCCGAGTGCCGTGCCGGTGAGGATGCGGGGAAGCTGGGTCACTGCACAGTGCTGGAGGGAGTGTGAAATGGAAGAGCAACTCTGGAAAAGAGTTGGGCAGTTTGTTTAAAAAGTAACCCAGCAGGTGGGATAGCACATACCAGTGATCCCAGCAACTCGGGAACGTAAAGGAGGATCACAAATTTGAGGCCAGTCTTAGCAGCATAGTGAGACCTTGTCTTATTAAAGAGGGCGGCTGGGGGTGTAGCTCAGTGGTATAGCACCCCTGGGTTCAATCCCCAGTACTGCAAAAAAATCAAAAACAAACCTGGAAACTTCAATATACCCCAGTAATTGTACTCTTGGGCATTTATCTAAGAAAAATGAAAATTTATTGCCCCATAAAAAGCTCTGCACAACTGCTGTTAGTAGTTTATTCCTAATGGCTACAACTGGAAAACAACAAGATGCCCTGCAATGTGTAAATAATCAGATTGTGATAAGCCATCCCTGGAATATTCCTTAGCAATGAACCATTGAACAATTGGTGCACAGGGTTTCAGTAAGTCTTCAGGGAATTTGGATAAGTAACCCACAAAATCATTATAGTTAGGTGATATTTTGAATTGATAAAATTGTGGGAGCGAAGAATAGTTGCTGGAAGGCAGAGAGTAGGGAATGAGCCGTACTTGGCCAGAGGAAGTGTGTGTGACCACAGAACGGCCACGGGAGAGACTCGTGGTGGACAGGTTCAGGGGCTTAACTGGGTCTCTGTCAATATCTTGATTATGATACTGTAATCCCCAAGATGAGGAAATGGGTAAAGGGCATGTGGGATCTCTGTATTATTTCTTTCAATAGCATAGGATTTATGATTTTCTCAAAATCAAGAAGTTGATTTATAAAAACTATATTTATAATATTGGTATCCTGTGTGATATCATTTCTATATGCACTCAATTTTGGTAAGTGCTAAAAACATTAGAATTTTCCAATTGTAATTTTTGTGTCTATTTTAGCACACTTTTAGTAATTAATGTTATAACGTAGCGCCTCTATTTTTTACCTATTTGACCTTACCCATTTGTTCACTGATAATTATTTTATTACTCAGATCTCTTTTGACAATATAAATTGATTTTATTACATAAGAATTTTATTTCTTTTTTTAATTGTTATTTTTTATTTTTACAGACTGCATTTTGATTCACTGTAAACAAATGGGGTCCTTCTTTTCACTTTCTATGGTTGTGCATGATGTAGATGCATACCATTTGTGTAATCATACATGTACATAGGGTAATGATGTCTGTCTCATTCCACTATTTTTCATACCCCACCCTCCTTCCTCTCATTTCCCTCTACATAATCTAAAGTTCCTCCATTCTTCTCTCATCCCCCACTCCCCCAACTCCCTTATATTTCTTCATCCACCTATCAGGGAAAAAATTTGACTTTGGTTTTTGGGGATTGGCTTATTTCACTTAGCATGGTATTCTCCAATTCCATCCATTTATCTGCAAATGCCATAATATTATTCTTCATTATCACTGAATAATATTCCATTGTGTGTATATAGCACAGTTTCTTTATCCATTTGTCTGTTGAAGGGCATCTAGATTGGTTTCACAATCTAACTATTGTGAATTGAGCTGCTGTAAACATTGATGTGACTGCGTCACTGTAGTATGCTGATTTTAAGTCCTTTGGGTATAAACCAAGGAGTGGGATAGCTGGGTCAAAAGGTGGGTCCATTCCAAGTTTTCTGAGGATTCTCCACACTGTTTTCCAGGGTGGCTGCACTAATCTGCACCTCTACCTGCAATGTAAAAGTGTGCTTTTTTTCCCCACATCCATGTCAACATCTATTATTGCTTGCGTTCTTGATGATAGGCATTTTAATTGGAGTAAGATGAAATTGTAGAGTTGTTAACATTACTTTTAAGCCTAAAATTTTGTTAGGTATATGCTTTTTCAGAATATCTTCCAAAATTTCTTAGTTCTAATATGAACTACACAATTAAAATGGCAGAGATAATCTGTGAGTCATTAAAAATTATTTTGTCCATGCATAGTAGAATAAGGAAATATAATGCATTATATATGCCTTGAGTGTTTCTCAATATGAAAACAAAATTAAAATCCTTTGAACGTGTTTGGTGGGATACTCCATGAACACATGCATTGACTTTTGGTAGTTTGTCAAACAATTTTAATTAAAGTAATTTCCTTATGGGGCAATCATATCACTTATGAAAATCTGAAATATGTATTTAAAATATCCTAGGGCTGTATTAATTCAAGTCTATTGTGCAACATGGACACAAATAATAGTTGCACTCTTACCAGTTGCAGTGTCTTTGTTAAGGAGGTACCTAACTTTTTTTAAAGAAAGTTTGCCTGTGGTTTTGTAGAAACAGTCACATGAACTTTGGTAAATATTATTTTGCCAATGCCACTCTTAAGAGAAATACCACCAGTAGTAACCTGACATTTATAACTACTCTAAATAATGCAACAAAAGCATTTTCAAGGTTCATGTGCCTCTTGTCATGTGAAAACTTTGCAGTTCTCTTCAATAATTTAGCTTGTTTAGATACATTTCACTGAATCACAGTTTTTGAACTGAAGCATAAATTATCTGGTGAGTCAGTCAAGCATTTGTAGAAAACCATGCTCTGGGTTCTCTGCTGTACCTCTGTTTGACCTCTCTGGTTCTTGATCAGGTGCCAGAGCTTTGGTAGGTAAGTCTTTGTGGGACACACTTTAATTAAGCAGTGTGCTGTTTGTCTAGTTAATTGAGAATCTGAAGGCCTAAAGTTTGAATGCTCATGTTGCTATTTCTTTAGCTAACTCTTTCTTGGAACCTTGATTTGGACTCCTTTATGCCCAATTTACATGACTCTGCATCACAGTTTCACACTGCCTTTCCAGTGTGATGATCTCTGCTCATCAATTTTCAGCCTAACCCTGTTCTCTCTTTAATAACCATAGAATCCTAAGCAATATTTTTTAATATCTTAGGTGGAGTAAGGCATTTAACCCAGTGCTAGGCATAGAGTAATTGCTCAACAAAAGATAGCTTTTACCTGCTACTATTATTATAACTACTTGTATATCTATTATTAGTTTTACTGCCAATACTCTATCTACTACTACTTTGATTTCAGGAAGGAGAAAAAGTGACTGTAGAAATGTTAAAGATAATTGATGAACGTTGGCAGGTTTTATTGTGGAAGGAGGTATTTAGAGATTCCTTATGTCATGTTGAAATTTTATGATTCAAAGATGGAAATACCCTTTTATCAGACATTACTCATCATTCAGATCATTCTGGGAACATATTAGTTACCCTGTAAGTGGATATTTTCATTTATTTTGGTTTGATTTTTATGGATAGAAAGGTTCAAATATTATCTAAGGTAGGTCATTATAAAAAATTTCCTTTGATTTGGAATAGCATTAGTTTAACAGATATATCTTCCTTGTGATATGACATAATATGAAAAAATTCTGGCTAAATCCAGTCAGATGGGAGAATTGCAAATGCCATGTGTTACTTAAAACTGATTAGAAAGAGAAGTAGAATTCAAATTTTCAAAGTCAGAAAAACAGTGGATATTTGAAATAAATGGAATATGTGTAAAATGTATATTTGAATATGTAATCCCTGATGAACATTAATTCCAAATACATCTATTGTCTAATGTAAACTTTCTCTTGTTTCTTATTGAAATTGGTTCTAATTAAAAGTAAAATTTCATGCTTTTCAAGTCCCAAAATGTTATTGTTGCAAGTTGATTCTCTCTATTGTAGCATGTCCATGCTTACATAGAATTTTTCCCTGCTACAGAGTTCATTCAACAATCATTTGTTGAATAACTTTTAAATTTGAATTGCTATACAAATTGTGGCCTTTGTACAATGCCATTAGGTTAAGATAATTAATTGTTCTACAATCTGCTCTCCATCCAGCTGTCATTTATAACAGAATTTACTTTCTCTACTTTCATTAATATATATTTTGATCCTCATGTTCTCAAAATTAGAATTTAAACATAGTATTCCAAAAGCTAAATTCTGGACACCTTTTTTCATGGGCGGGAAGGACCTGACTGCAGTACTGTTGCAATGGCTTAAGTGATCCACCAAATGAAAGGTTTAACTACCCAGGTTCTGATGACAGTGACACCTCTGTGGTGTATCTTCCTCCAAGCTGCTTCTGTTGCAGAGAAAGAAGCTGCAACTAACTAGCAACCTCTCTAGTTGAATATAGTTCAACTAAATGTTGAGTTTAGTTTCTTCAATGACTTAACAATTTCTGAATTTCTTGGGAGACCTTAAGAGCTAAGCAGCAGACACTTATTGCACGTCTAGAGGAACTCTTTCATGTTTGCCAAACAAGAATTCTTCCTTGAACAATTTAAACTTTGAAAAAAAATTAATGTTTTAATAGCATGTTCTTCAACAGATGAATGGATAAAGAAACTGTGATATAAACACGATGGAATATTATTCAGCCATAAAGAAGAATAAAATTATGGCATTTGCAGATAAATGGATGGAATCGGAGAATATCATGCTAAGTGAAATAAGCCAATCCCTGGCAGGTCTGTTTCCACCATGCTGCTTGACAAGGTCTGAGCATGGGGAGGGGCTTGGAAAGGCCACCATTCCAAGAAATTGCCGCTGTCATCTCTCCTAGGAATTGGGTGTTTTCTTGTCATTATCATACTTATACTGTGCAACTGCAAATCATATTCCCTGGATTGTTGTGATAAGAATTTAGCCTCAGTGAGTCTGCAGAACTTGGGGCAGGATGAGGAATGCTTCAAAATATGTACCAATATCACAGGTAATAAGTCTGAAGGTATAGAGTTTGAGGAGTTCTTCAGAAAACTACAGTTACAGGAATTGCTTGCTCCTATGCTGAGCACACCTGCCCCAGTTAATGCTTTACCAGCAAAACAGCCTGACAAACAGAACCAGAGACTTGTTGTCTCCACAGTGCAAGGACCACCCTACTTAGCCTACAAGATCGGGGGACATTTATGATATTCACCTAGAGGGAAACAAGCAAATAAGTATAAGGACCCACCTCCCACAGATCCACCTCTTCCCTATACAGAAGTGTACAATAAAAATGGTAAACAAATAATTAATACTAATGGTAAATGGACAAATGTCCAATGTTTGTCCTTCCTTCAAAGGCTTGGAAGTCAAGGGCCACCCTGGAAATGTAGAACTAAAGAACAAAGAAACAGTATACACAAACAACTAGAAAAATATTATCTTAAGATCAAATGCCCTCATTGCATGTTAACTGGTTACGAGTAGTTTACACTGGCTTAGGTCTCGCATATGTATTACAGTAGGTAGAGGATAATCAATGACATAAAGAATATTAGGATAAAAATTAAGCACTCACGCTGATTGTTTGGCAGTAAATAACCTAACTTAGTTTTAACTGAGCTTGTTTAGTAATAGAGTAGACCTCTAAAGTTAAATAAAAAACATAATAATATGAGCTAAAGATTAAGTGCATGTTTTGCTTAGCAGTTCAGTAGAATTAGTTTAAAACAAAATAGAGTCATTATGTTAACAATCGGTCTGACACCAAAGGGCAAACAAAGGCCGGTAGGATAAAAAGAGGAAAATATCTTTCACTGTAATTTGCTTATGTGAGTAGCTTTAAGTAAATATAGATGGTTGGCCTTAATGTACCCGCTCTGTGTTAGACACCTGCTGGAGAGTGTGGTTAATGACAAATCTTGGGGTAATTTCTCTATGACTTGTATCTTGTTCAATCCTGCTTTACTTAAGCTATAAAATACTATAGAAGAAGAGCAAAATAAATCTGAGCATCATTTGCTTCAAGTTGCTCCAGGGGTTTGTGTTGTTCTTCTCCACAGACTCCACTCATCTTTCTGGGAACCTGCGAGTTGCTGGGGCTGGCTCCCAAAAAACCAAAGGTCAAAAGTTTTCCCTGATAAGTGGATGATAATATATAAAGGGGGTGGAGGTGGGAGATGAGAGAAAAATGGAGGAACTTTAGATTATATAGAGGGAAATGAGGGGGGACGAGTATGAAAGATGGTGGAGTGAGGCAGACATCGTGACACTGTGTACATGAATGCTGTGAGTCTACATCGTGTATGACCAGAGAAACGAAATGATGTACCCCATTTGTGTACAATGACTCAAAATACAGTCTGTAAAAATAAAAAAAAAGGTTGTCTGTGCATACTTACACCTATTTTTAGAATATTACAAATCTAAATTTAAGAATTATTTTCATGTTCCTTCAAGGAGGTATAATTAAAGTATGACTCCATCATTATAGTATCTAAGTCTTTTCACATCGAAGGCAATAATGGAATTTTATAGAATATACATAATTGAGATGGCTTAGAATAAATGACATATAAACATTGAAATAGTAACAGACCAAAAGATAGGTAGCGAGGAAGAGGAGATTAATCATTGCAGTCTCCAAAATGAGTTTGCCATTGACCACTATAATAGAGATTACAGTTTATAAAGCTTTTAAATCAGTTTGAGTACTTTTTGATCTTCTACTGGGTCAATCAAGTCAGTACCGATACGGAAAGCAGAATGTCAATTAGAACTTAATGAAATGTGTCAATGCGGAGCAGAAGTGGCTCGGGTCTGGTCACCCAACCTCAGTACCAGGATTGTGTTAACTAGATCAATGCTTCTCAGACAACATTAAATAAAAGTATCACCTGGAAAGCTTGTTTAGCTACACATGCACAGGTCCTGCTCTGAGATATTTTGATTTAGTGAGGACCAGAAATCTACTTACACTGATTCTCCAGGAAATTCTGAGAAAGTTGTCCAAAAAGGAAGGTTTTCAGACTATTCATCTACTTAATGTATTGTATTTCATGGTATAAGTTGCCATCAATTGTGAGATGAATCTCTAAGTACTTCTAGAAAAAAATAATGTAATTATGCTATATTGTGATTACAAGGTGAATCTTTTTTTAAAATATTTTTATTTGTTCTAATTAGTTGTATATTACAGTAGAATGCATTTATACATTTTGATAGATCACACATAAGTGGAGTAAAGTGAATATTAATTTTAAAAAGTTTACAAATGCTCTTAGAATTACAGAAATATTTTATCCCTTATCTCTACTGAGTTTTGACATCAACTGAAGAGCAGTTAAAAAATTGAACTCTTATAAATGATTCAGCTAGCCAAATTCATTTTTTTTACACCCTCTACCCTGTGCCAAGAGTTTTGATAGGTTGGTTCCATAGCTTGAAGGAGAAGAGTAGATATTCAGTAGATTTTTCAAGGAGAAAGAAGGGAAGCAAGGGGAGTAGGAAAGGAAAGATATGGAATGATTCCAAAATAATATTCCTGTGTACTTATATGAATATACCATAGTGAATCCCGCCATCATGCACATCCATCAGAATGGGGTACTAATTAGAATAAGGTATATTCCATGCTTGGATAACCATTTCAAAATGAATTTATCTGTCATGTATAACTAAAAAGAAACAATTAAAAAAAAAAAAAAGAAAGAAAACCAGGAAAAAAAAGTTTTGTTAGGTATCTGCTCCTATTATCTTTTGCCTAATTAAAAAAAAGAAAGAAAACGCTGCCCCCAAACCCAGGACCTTTCGACAGGTAATTTGCTATTTTACTTTGTTCTGTGAATTGACTGGACGTAGCTGAATGTTCTGACCTGGGAACTCTGGTGCAGTTACAGCATGTGCTGGCTGGAACTACAGTCACATTAGGCTCAATTGAGCTGGACTTCCAAGATGGCTCATTCATGAGTTTGGCAGTTAACCTTGCTTATTGGCTTAAAATTCAGTTGAGGCTTTCAAGGCAAGTGTCCACCTTGGCCTCTCTCTGTGGCTTGGGCTTCCTAGCACAGAATTTGTGTTCTGAGATGGAGCATTCCAAGAATGAGTGGGCCAAGAAGCTCAGGCTTCAGCTGCACAGCTGTGCCAGACCCGGGTGCCACTTGTTGTGACTGTAGTATTACCTCCCTGCATTCCCTTGGTCAAGAGCGAGTCACAATCAACCTACTCCAGGGAAAGGGATTGCATAAAACTGAGATGGCCAGGAAGCACAGCTCACTGAAGCACCGTCTTTGGAACAAGCTTCTCTCTTACCTAAGCAAAAATACTATATTTGCTGGGAGCAGTGGCACACACCTGTAATCCCAGTGGCGCAGGAGGCCGAGGCAGGAGGATTACAAGTACAAAGCCAGCCTCAGCAACTTAGCAAGGTGCTAAGCAACTCAGAGAGACCCTGTCTCTAAATTTAAAAATACAAAAAGGGCTGGGGATGTGGCTTAGTGGTTTGGTTGAGTGTCCCCAAGTTCAAACCCTGCTATCCCCCTGCAAATCTCTTTATTTTAAATGGAGAAGCTATCGAGTCAGCTAAATACATTTGATCATTTTGATAACTCACAGAATCTGACACATTTCAAGGAACTGTGAACTCTTCCAATCATCAGTTGGCTGGAACCCTGAAAAATTAGTCCTTTAAAAGGTGTCCTTTGTATCGCCAGTTGCTTAAAGACTGGCATTTGTTTTTTAAAGTTCATTTGGTCAATGAATAATCTTGAAAGAAAAGGTCACTCTGGGCTCCCATCATTCTTCCATCCTCAGGCCATACATCCCCCTTTGTTCCTGCACTTTTCCCCTCCCCCCTTGCCAGATAGCTAGAATCCACAGGTCATTTCAGAGTGACATTGGCTTACTTGATTTGGAAACCAGAAGACAATTAAGCAGCATATCAACCCATTCTGGGCAAGCTACCATGTGCAAATAATGTGCTAAGTGCTTCTACATTTCCTATCCAACTGAATAAACCCATGAGGCTATTATGCTTACTCTCTTGAGGAAACTAAGGCTGAGGGAAAACTTAAAAAACTAACACAAATTGAAACAGAACAACAACAACAACAACAAAAAAACACCAAAAACATAAACAAAAAAAAATGTGAAATATCATGTCAGATAGTGTCTATATGGAAACTGATGCACAGTTATTTGAGTTTTGTTCCAGTTGCTTCTTAAGGCAGTTCTGGATTGATGGTAAGGCAATTTAAAGCTGTTATTTGTTACTGCAATTTCTCCCCTGGCATCTGTCCAGCTTTTTTTGAGTGTTATCTAGCTGTTGTTCGTGTCTGGAGACTTATCCACAACTTGCTTTTATATCCACACGACAAGCCTCACAATGACTTCACCATTGAACTCCTCTGCCTCCCCATGTTGACCCAGTCACATTCCAATTACCCAAGGAGATGCTTCCTGCATTGCAAACTGTCCCACCTGTGGCTCACCATGAAGCACTGACTTGGCCCAGTCTTTGCAGTCTCCCTGTCTGTCATGACTGAACTTCAGGTTGTGTTCATGCGCTGCCTCCCTCCTAGGACCTGTGAGCACTGTAAATCCTTTAATTTCATATGCCTCCCTCTGTGCGATTTCTGTAGTTGTGTTGAAGCAATCCTGGAGGAACACATGATAGGGACATCTTCCTCCTTTTACGACTAAGGTAATAAATTGTGTGTCAGACTCAAGGAGCGTACTTGTGTTCCCATGCTGTATTCAGATCTTCTCAATGCTATGCCAGGTGGTCCAAAATAATTTTAAAGGAGAGGTGGAATTTAGCCTGGTTTTGAGGTGTTTGAGAACAGGTTTTGATACCTTAAGACTCTGGTATTACCCATTTTGATGTTTATAGTGACATAATAGTACAATGTTTGGATCAATGTTATGTGTCAGTACAGTGGGATTTATGGTGAGATCTAAGAGCTTATCCCAAAGATAATAGTATTTAGGAAATTTAAGATTGGTCAATAAATTAATGCCACCGTCTTAGGCTATGTTCTTCTGGATTGTCTCTACGTTGATTGCTTGCTATAGCAATTTTTTTTTTTTTTGGCAACTTTTGAAGGTGAAAGAAAGGTTATACAGAGCTCAGACAGAATGTTTTGCAGAAAGTTGAATGTGAGGTTTGGGGATTATAAGAGAATGGTCTTGCTAAGTATTTATTGGAGATGAGCACAATTCCTCTCTGGACAGTCCATATCAGTTTGTCTGGTAACTTAGCAAAAGTTCTTAAAACATTGTTTCCCATAGGTCAGCAAGAGCTGCTATGCCCTCTCTCGATGGTAACCTCCAAGTCTTTATCATGTCCCCAGTAAGCAGAAATATCCAGACCTAACCTAAAGACTAACTGCTAAGAATTACAGCTGACTTACAATTGTGAGCTGTCTCCATTTCCTCCTTCGACAAACACTGGGTGCACATAATCGTGTGTGAACGATGACCTGTCACCAAGGATCTTACTGTCTAGGGAAAACACAGGTCAACAAGCAATAAAATATGGGACGCTAAGAACTATATGACATGGAAAGTGAAAAGATCCAGGGGAACACAAACAAGGTGTATCTGGCCTAGTATCTGAAACCAGGAAGTCTTAGAGGAATCCACTGCTGTGCTTAAACCTGAAGGAAAATTTGGAGTTGATCCAACTGAAAGAATTAACAAGGAGGATGAGCGCCCTGTCCAGCAGAACCAGTTTACATGTACAGAGAAGAGACTGAGGCACCCAAGGGGTGGGGAGATGCTCATCCTGGATGTGACACAAAGGTGGGGTTAGTGTTGGGGTGCTAGCAAGGGTCAACTCAGGCATCCAAGCACCCATGCGAAGCATCTTCAACTTCATCCTGAAGGCAAGGGGTGCCAAGACGCCTTTCTAAATGAGGGAAGAACTAACCAGCTTTGCAATAAATAGATGTTTTCCACAGATGGCAAATTGGAGAGCAGACTGGTAGACAGAAAGGGACATAATGACTGAAAGTGAAGCAGCCTTGGAAAGTACTTTCTGGTGGGTTAAGCCAGTGAGTATTGGAGGAGCAGAGTTATTCATTTGCTCATTAATTCAACAGAAAGACATCACCTTCCCGCTCTGGGTCAAGTTTTTGCTCATTAGCAGTGGTCAATCCAGGCATCTGTCCCTGGTGGGTGTAGGACTGCAAATGAACACGCATCAGGTACTTTGGATGAGATGGAGAAGGAGCAGGGAAGCGTGACTTTTCGTAGGGTGGTCACAGAAAGGTGCACACTCCCTCCTTCATTTCTTTCGGGATACTTCTATTGGAGAAAAAGTTCAGAGTGTTTGTTTACCTATTCAGTCAACATTCATCCAGTGCCTCTGTGTCCTAGGACTCAGAGACTCTGTGGCAGTGCCCTGCAGGCAGCTCTTTGCCGGTCATGGTGGATGTTTCTGCTGGAGACAATGTGACCACTGTAGTGTTTTGACTAAAAATTCGATGTGATCATATTTGAGTTTTTAAGAGATCATTCTGACTGTAGTAAAAGAATAAGCTGACTAATAGAACCAGGAGTTCTCTTTGACCAACATGAAAAGAACAGATTTTTCTTTGTTAGCCAATAGTAGTGATGGCTAAATGTCTTTCCATTCAAGGGAAAGTAATAATTTCTTCTTAAAGCTTTGAGTGAAGGACTTTCTTTTACCAATTAAAAAAAAATGGAGGTACTTTAGATTATGTAGAAGGAAATGAGAGGGAGGGGATATGAAAAATGGTGGAATGAGACAGGCATCATTACCCTGTGTACATGTATGATTACACGAATGGTATGAATCTACATCATGTACAACCATAGAAACAAAATGATGTACCCCATTTGTGTACAATGAATCAAAATGCAGTCTGTAAAAATAAAAAAATAATTAAAGAAAAAAAAAACATGTGCTTGGGCTAAAAGAGAATCTCATATTTAAAAAAAAGTATTATGAGCCACAACAATTTATTATTTAGTTCTAGACTTATTTTCAGACCCATAAACAAATTTCCTATGAATACACCTTTTCCTCTTGATTGCTAGACTTCTTGTGAAGGTCAAGATGAAAATATGTTAACCACATGAATTTACCACAGAGATCCTAAGGTAACCAGGGCCATTTTTGGCTCAAAGAAAGTATAATGTCATCTTTATCTGTGATGTTTGATTGGTAGGAAATATGTATTTTCTTTTCAAAGCAACTAGATATAACTTTGTTTTTGCTGCTAACCACTTTCCTTATGCACATTTTATACAAGTGGAATGTTAAAATATTTGTTTGTATAACATCATGCAAGAAAATATCTTAATACAACTTAGGCTATATTAAAAAATGCCTTATGTGCCATATTGTTCAGATGGCATGTTTATGAATAAGTTTTCAAAGCTCCGTATGCACAAATATGAAATACAAAGTCTGCCTCCAAATACTAAGAATACAGCTCATTCCACATTTGCTGGTTTATAGCACTAACACTTATGTGCATCTCCAGATCCCAAGATTTGCAAATGAGATGATTCTGTGTCAGTATGCTGCCAAGTATAAACAGCTGGCTCTCTTTGGCGAGTAGAATATTATCCGAACATTTAATATAGCCTTTCCTCTCCAATGCCTTTTATCATCAGAATTTAGGGAGGGACAGTTGTTTGGCGTGCCGCAAATGTAATATTCTCTAGAGTCTTACAGCTCATGGATTCTCTGGATAACTATAATAATAAGAGACATGACAAGGACAAGGTATTAATATTAAGCATTGTGAATAGAATCTTTTGAACCCATGAAGAGGGTCATTTCGGGGAAAACTGAAATTTTAAACAAGTAGTTTAATATAGTGATATCATTTTAACTCACTTTTCAAATGGAATAAATTTCAGTGAAGTTTTGAGGAGTCATCATGTATAAACACACATAGGAGGGGTAAGAAAGATTTTCACCATAACGTGATGAAGCATATAAATACAATAACCAAATATTACCCTCCAATTACCAGAAATCCACATATAAAACACACTTGCCATTTTTCCACAAGTGAAGTATGTAAATCAGCATTAACACCCTCTCATGGCATCCTGGAGGTGGTGGGTAACTCTTTTCCTAAGGCTCGGATGGTCTGTGTTCTCCCAAGGGCAGACCTGCAGAGCCTTCTGCAACAGTGAAGATGTTCTGTCTCTGCTGTCCAATATGGTGGCCAAGAGCTGCTGCAGTACACGTGGCAAATGCGTTTGAGGAAATGTGCTGGAAGTGAGATTTAATTTACATTAATGAAAACAACTCCAGCACGGTGTAGCTAGTGGCTAGCACTTTGGACACTCATGTCTAGAGCACAAGAAGGGTCTTGCTCTCTGCAACTAGGGGATCCAGGACAGCAATGCACAGCTGTCCTACGGCTCCTTTAGTCCTTCCTGCTTCACAAGAAGACACTGAGGCCAAGATCCACCTAAGCAGCACTTCCAGACTCCACAGTCAGTTATCTCAGGAGGTGACGAGCCGTCTTGGAAGACTCCAGAGAGCCACTAGTCATTCTAAAGACTCACTCAGAAGTGGCACTAGCTTATACGGGGAGAATATTTTAGCTACCCAAATGAGCAATAATAATTATCTTGACTGAAAATCAAATGTTTCACAGGAAAAATACCATTAGAGGAAATAAATTTACTGTTGATGTTATAGGTGTCTCCTGATGATGCTTCAAAATGCTTGTTTTTCTTCCAACAATTATGAATTATTTATCTTACTACAAAGATACTAATAGCTTTGATTCTTCTACATTTTTAACCTTAAAGAGTAAGTGTATAGGATAAAATCATTTTAATTTATTATTTTATTAATTCTTTTCTCTTCAAAGCAATTTAAATGGAAATTGAAGTATCATGTTAAGAAAACAGAACAAATCAACAGACAGCAGAATGAAAAATAAAAACTGTTCAAGGGAGATATGATTCTCTTACAAATCATAATTGCTGAAATGTACTTGAGATATTGCAATATCAATAATAAAAATGACTTCCATAAAAGCAAATATTTACCAGGTACATACTATATGTTTGACACTAAACTGGTTTATATGAATTTTATCCTTTAATTAATCTACTGAATGGTTGTTAGCACCATTTCCATTTTATAGATGAGGATATTGGGATTCAGAAATCTGAAGTAATCCTCTTAAATTTACATAGCAAATAAATGGAGTGGCCAGAATCTGGATCTAGGTTTGTACAAATCCTTTTTTAACTAATTGAATGAAAACTTCAGAATATCAAAATTGATTTCATTTGACATCATAGTCAGAATGAAAATTTTCTGTAGTAGAAGGATGAGCTTTTGCAAGAACACAAATTAGCAACAGAAAATGTGAATTCATGTCCTAGGTTTACACGTATGAACAGGCACTTTCACGATAGGATATGTGATACTATTTCTTGTGAATAATTGGAAGATAACACGCCCAATCTGTGACGATGAATTCGGTTCTGTTGTTGGAGCTGTGACCCTAGGAAATCTGAAAGTCCAGGGGTGTCCTGGGGCCTGCTGCCATTTAAACCTCCCTTTTGCCTCAGAGCTGGAGGGCTCCATGTGTCCACTTGCCAGCATGGCCAGGTGCAGGACTTCATCTCTGAAATCAATGTAGAGCTACTTCCAGAGGAATTGAAAAAGCATTTCCTTTATTCCCTGACAAGAAGTCATTACCAGTAGCTCTGGGGGAGAGGTGCAGAGCTTCTGAAAAGCACAAGGCCATTATTTACTTTCGATACTCCAAGCCCGGGTCTGAAAGGACAGATAATACGTCTTGCTCATGAGCGGTGAGTCTCATTGTGATCCTGGGTCAGTTTTAAAAACACAGACCTGAGCCCAGAACATGTATTGCATTGTGGACATGGTTCTTGGTTTTCACCTACTTGAGATTTTTATTGTTCTGGTGACAGTGACCTTAGTGTAATATATGTGTCACGTTGGACTGTGGTGGGTTTCACTTCAATGCTATTCTAATGAGGGTTCACTGCTGGTTATTTCATGATTAGAAGATTACACCAGAAGGAGTTTTGACAATATAAATTTAAAACAGAGTGAAGGAGAAGAACGTAAAATTACCTTTTCTCTGCTAATGGAATATTTAGACAACATCTTGTTTAAACTTTTCTTTCTGACAAAGAAAGGCAAATAACATGGTCATTGCCACATTGAAAACCATGGTAGATGGGTTCTAGTGTTACCCCTAGTTTGGGCCTGTTGCCTATGATTGAATCATTTGGGGTAAATTCCTTAATCTCTGTGATGATGAATTTCCCTGTCTACAAATAGGGATTCTAAACTATCTTTATAGTGAAGATTAAATGAAATACTGAATTTGAAAGTACACGGTGAAAACATAGGAGTGAGAGAGTGTTAGTGTTAATTTAGTGATATCAGAGTAGTGTCAAAATATCATAAAGAAATGTACATTTAGCATTTTTACTATAAAATTTTATACTTTCATCTTTCTCACCATTAAGCATGTGAAAATGCCTGTCTAACTTCTTTGATTCTTAAAACATTTATTGCAGAGATTGAGAGAGGGAGAAGCTAACAGCATGCAAATTTTATTTCAATAGTCAAGGGACTACAAAATGAATTTTGTGGAAAAAATAAACCCCAAACCTGCTTTATCCAGATTATTACAGAAAGTATAATTTTGCTGGTCTAACATGTCATTAGTGATTTTATCCATGATCTTTATCTAAAGGATTAGCAAGGGGAAGGTCACTAACATCTGTGGGTTTACATCAATATTTCTTTTTCTCCTTGTGGGTTTAATACATATTCAGAATAGAGGGAATAATCAGATCGATGTCACATAAAGATGTTTCAAGAATATTTTTGGCACTAGCAGTGGAAACATGAAGTTATGAAAAGACTGTAGAAGAGATTGAAAAAAGTCCCCCTGCTTCTGGGCACCATGGTCTTGAGTCTGAAAGGAACTTGACTGGAAAGTATGGACCTTCATAAAAGATGTGTGTGGTATGTGCATGATAGTAAGTTCCACCCTGTCCCTTTCCTCCCCCAAATTGGAAACAGGTTGGATGAGAAGAGAAGCACAGTGATTCTCATGTTGGAGATAATTTTTGACTGAATGAACTGATTAAGGAAGGAGAGGTACAAAGGTAAAGTCTGAAGGAGATCACTGAGGAACTAATTGAAGCAACACGTCCTTCTGTCATTTGCATATCTTGTAATAGTCAGAGGTACCAGTTCTCAGAAGATGGTGCAGGTAAACCTCTGCTTTATAATCTGAATCATAGGTCTAGCTCTCTATTTTGCTTTCTTTCTTTCCAACATGCACTTTCATGAGACGTTACCTGAGGTCACATATGTTGCTTTGGCAGTTAAGTGCAGCTCATGTCCTGTGTCTCTGTCATGGATGAGTGTACCTGCTGGAAGAGATCTCAGCTTGGAGGCACGGGGGAGCTCTAGTTTAAGCAAACTTAGAACATTATTTGGACATGATGAAGTTGCCAAGTTACTCTCATTCTGTGGGGGTTCTTGGTCACCTGACCTCCTAAGGGCTTTATTAACTTGTTTTTTTTTAAAGCATGTGTACAATTTACATATCATTTTCACACAAATCTATGCATGTGATACATGTTCATGTGCATGTATGTGTAATTGTTAGAAGAGATACCTCAGATTGTGACCAAACTTCTCTCAGCTGTGTGTCACACTCTTGAGGGTGAGTTCAGGGTTCATTTTCCCCTCTACACTCTCAGTGAACTCTTTCTGGCTCTCCGCCTTCCCACGACACAGGAGTCTTCTTCTTCTTCTTTCAGTAACCTCTACTGGACCAGAAATTTTGTACAGTCAGAGCATTACTTCAGTGCTCCTCTCTCAATTGTGTTCCAGGACTTCCATATCAATGTTCTGATTTAACCTGATTATGCATTATTGCATGGACTCAGGGTGGGGAAGAGAAGCACAGTCCCAAAATATTCAAAGCTTTTGTGCATTTTTTCTTTACAGGAGGAGACAGCACACATTGTAGACCATTACTTGAGTTTTGGGGATAGTAAAAATTTTTTTATCACTTTTGATCAGTTTCTCAGATCATACCATTTTTAGTTATTTACATGTTGAACAGTTCTTGGCTTAATTATGGGTTACTGTTAACTGGGTGGCAGAATCCAATGAAAGAATGAATTCTTGAAATCCCAACAGAAACTTCCAGGTTAGTTTGGCATAGGCCTAGAATACCTGTTTTTGATGTGACATGAATTTTATTTTATGTCACATGGACATGATTTTATATCATGTACTTTATGTTAGAATTTTAGTTTTTCAATATAGCATTCTTTGTAGATTTGGTACTTATTGAGGACAGGAACTTTGACTTGTCATTGTATTCCTCCTACTAGGCATAGGATCTAGAACACAAAGGAACACATATCTACTGAGCTGAGTATACAACCAGTTATTTCTATAAACTCTTTTCTATACACAAAATCAGTCTGATTAATCTATATCCATCCTTCGATCAATCAATATTCTCCCCCAAGTTACCTTTGTTCAATGGATGAGGGATATCTTTGTGTTTAAGAAAGTCCCTCTTGGGTGGACAAGACAGGCACATTGCTAAGTTCAGGATGGGTGCTGGCAAAGACTCTGCAATGGAACTTGAGCAGAGCACCATGCATAAACCAAGGGAGGGCTGCTGGTCTCTCTGGAGGGGAGTGCAAGCAACACCCAAGCAAGCCTTCAACCCAGAGGTGCTGGTGGAGCTCGGGTTCGGAAGTTGACCATGTTTGCCAATAGAGCCAGGGTGGTAGTCATTGGGAAAGGGTAAGCCCATTTGGAACCTGGGGAGTCAGTGATCATCTAGGAACAAATAAAAGGCTTTCTTCTCAACTTTTACTCAATGTTTCCATCACACTTCAGTTCTGGCATCATTTATGTGGGTTTCCCCACACGAACCAACTCTCCAAACCCTGTTGGGTGGCCCTAGATTCAGTTCAGTCTGACACTACTTACCTGGAGTCAGCAGAGGCCTGCCAGGTTAAGGGTGCAGTCCCACAAGATTCCACATCAGAACCAATCCTAGGTCCACATCGTCCCCTGTTTTCCTGAACCATGACTCTACCTCAGGGAATCCCGCAACCTCCTGCTCAGGTTGGATCATCTGCTGGAGTGATTTGCAAAGCCCAGGGAGATGCTTTACCATGTGTGTGCCAGTTTATCATGAAGGGTGTGGCAAAGAACAACCATGAATAGTCAGATGAAGAGGTACACAGGAGAAGATCCGGGTGGCCCCAAATGCAGGAGCTTCTGTCCCTGTGGATCCCTCGCTCCTGGATGTGTTCTCCAGCCTGAAAGCTCTCCAATTTAGTCTTTAGAGATTTTAAAGGAGGCTTCGTCATGTAGACATGGCTAATTATCCATTCAGTCTGGAACTTTCCTCCCTGTCTCTCCCTAGAGGATGGGAGTGAGGTTTAGGATTCCATGCTTCTAACCATAACTTAGTCTGTTCTTTCCCGACCAACGTCCATGCTGAATCTATCTAGGATTCCATGAATCATTAGAACAAATGATGCTCCTATGACCCAGGAAATTGCAAATGGTTTAGGAACTCCGTGTCAGGAATCAGGGTCATAGAACAAGTGTTAGACCAAAAGATACACCTAGCACCCCTATAGCTCAGAAGATTACAAGGATTTTAGGACTCTGTTCCAGAAACTGGGGGAAGAGACTAAACATTTTTTAATTGTTGCAATAATTATAAGGTAGATGGTGAATGATATTCCTTCATGTGTAAGAATCAGCATGAGGAATAGCACCTTGGTACTCTAAGAACTATTACTGTTGTGTCCTGGCAGGAGCACAGGGCATGAGGGCAGATTCACAGGAGAGGTACTGAGGGGTGGCAGCCATGGACCAGACCACAGGGTTGCCTGTGTTCTCTGGGAAACAAAACACTTTTGTCAGATTACCGAAAATTTCCCACACCACCATTAATGCTTCCTTCTATGTCTTCCATCTTCCACTGATTAAATCAACTCTATTTTAATGTGTTTTGCTACACTTTTTACCTTATTTTTCCTTTCACTGATACTACCATCTTGGTCATTCCATCAAGTTCTCATTCAACCAACATTTTCAGTTCTTTTCAGGTCCTGAGCACTGTTCTAGCCCCAGGGAAACAGTGTTGTACACGATGTACAAAATACCCGCCTCCTTCAAGCTTACACCATAGGGACAAGGCGACTAATCCACAAATTACTAATCGAATCTGCACTAAAGTGTCGGGAAGGCGTAAGAACTGTGAATGACAGTGACGTGGTACAGAGGTGGCAAGTTGAGAAGGGCACCCCACTGGACAAAGTGGCCAGGCAAGCTTGCTGAGGAGACAACCTTGTGTCTCCATGGGTGAATCCACAAGAGGGCTGAGGGGTACGGTGTCTAGGCAGAGCCACCAGGGCAAAGGCGCTCTGGAGGGATGGCCTGGCTTGTGTGAGGATGGCCCTGAGCGGCTCCCATGATTGTCTCGAGTCAAACAGACTCCATGTTTGCTGATGGTCATAGATACTCTGCTTCCCTCCTTCAGACCCTGACAGACACAGGTGTAAGAGAGTGGGACACTGAGAGTGCCAGGTGTTTTTGTTTGTCACACTCCACCCCTGGATGAGAAGCCAGGGTTTCCAGTAGGTATTCTAGGAGGACTTCTTTAGAACACATACTAAGCATTTTAAGAAACATGAGAAAATATTCTGATAAAATGCAAACATCAGGTGTAGTGTTGCCATTAATGTCATTCAATTAAATCAACATGCCTCGGGGACTCTCTAGTGATGTGGCTGTGACTAAAAGAAGCATTTCTTCTTCTTGTACCTGTTTTGAAACACAGTTAGCATTGTTTAACTCTGTATTGTGCAACACAGGACCCAGCAGATTAAACTACCCAAGACATTTCTAGAAACAGAGTGTTTTTATCTATGTTGTAATCATATTCATTCGTTATTAGAATTAAATAAAGCTTGATAAAAATATCTTAGCCCTTAAAGGGATACCTTGCTTCTGTCTTTATAACTATTCCTTGGATTAATTTAAGGGACATATTATATTTCACTCTTGGGTTGTTGATTTACTTTGGAATATTGTCACATTTCATGAACATAGCTGTAATTTTTGACTGGCAGCTGTAAATATTTTTAAAAGCATTTTGAAGAGGGCATTTGTCATGGTTAGAGTGACTTCCTTCTCACCATTCAGTAACCTCTCTTGCAAATGATACAGTATTTCTTAAAAGCATTACCTGGCCAAACATTGTTAAAATGTAAATAAAATAAATAAAATAGAATTTGAATCCACAGGGCTCCTCTAATAACTTTTCCTCCTTGACATGGAGCTAATATGGACTTCATCTAACCATTTGATTTTTGTAAGATTGCAAAACCAAATTATTTGCCTGTGCTGCTCACCACTGTTCTATCTTTCTTTAATTCCAGAGCCAGTGGGCAATACCAATACCTACGAATTACATGTTAAAAAGGAATTTATGAATTATGGATGAACTGGGACAGTTATTGGTATTTAAAGGCATCATACTTCATGCCGAATATTAATAGGAATGAAAGACCAGAGGAATTCAGTTACCTAAATTAATATTTCAAAGCAGGAAAACTTCTTGAAACCATGGGATCTAATATATAAAAGTATTACAGCTAATTCATTTAGGGGAAGTGTCTATAACAATAAAAAAATAGAGATGAGAACGCACCATCGAAAGTCTTTTATTTTTATTCAATTTAGACAAATCCAATTTGGACATTAAGTAAAAAGATGGCCAAATAAAAATTGTCCTATGTTGTGACAGTGTCTATTGTTTCTTTGAGTGGTTTTATGATTGCTAAAAGCAAGATTGTGAGACCAGGTAAAATGTAACAAAAATGTAATACAAAATTTAAATTCTAAGTGCTGAGGTCACTCATGAGAAAATAAGGACGTGTTTTCATTCAACACTTGTGAGATGACATCATGAATCATTACTTTCACTATTTATGTTAGTGAAGGTGGTGTAGTTTGCTCCTGGGATTTGAGGTTTGCCTCCTAAACTGGCATCATCCAAGATAGAAATTTGTTCTCCAAAAAGGCTGGAAGAAATTGGATCTTGCTTACCAACCTATAGAAGCTAATAAATCAGAATATGAATATCAAGTTGTGAATTGCCATGCAACCAGAAATTAAAGAGCAACACCAGGAGATGAGGACGTGCAGGCTGACTGGAAAGCACACTGTGTTCCCTGCAGCAGTGCCATTTATTATTTAGTCATCAAATGGGTATTAATATCTGATATCCCAGCATTTCTCCAGACACTGAGATGAAAAACCACACAAGGCATAGTCTCCGCCATTGAGGAGTCAACAAACCTGTTGGAAAGACAGTCAAGGAAAAACAAGCTGTGGAGTGGGAAGAGGGTCCTGGCTCTGAATAGGGATCAGGGAACGAGGTGCAGGGGATGTCATCAGAAGTTAAATGGCTGCAGAAAAGCATCCTGGGCACCTGGGTCCCTGGACCTTTGGGCTGTCCTGGCCCTGCAGCAAGGTGGGGGCTCCAAGTCTCAGGGCCTATTCCTTGAACCAGAGACCTCCTCTCTGCTGGTCCCATCCATCATTGGCAACTAGTTCTGTGCATTTAGCTATTCTTCATCCAGCAAATTCCTTCAGCACCTACTGTGTGCCAGACACTTAAAAGGCACTGAACATTCAGTCACAAACATAAAGTCGCTAACCAGCATGGAGCTTGGCATTGATTTCCAGGTACCCCCGACCCAGGCACCCCTTCAGTTACTTCTCCATTTCTCTACCACACTTACCATATTTCTACAAGACTTTCTGCTGTCTCCTCTCTCAGTTCCTCTCTGTTCTGAATCTCTCCACCCCACTCCTCTTTGACTTGTGTCAAAGTCGGCGACTGTGTCTCTACCTCCTCTTGTCCCGACTCTCACAGAGTGGGCACACCGCCTCACTCCCGCTTCTTCTGGCTCAGAAGACAGGACCTCCCTCTTCCTCTACCTGCCCAGCTCCTCCTCCTTCATCTCCTGCCCCCACCTGCTGACCTTGCTTTGCCCAACTCCAAACATGGTGGAGCCTTTGGCTCACACTTGAGTTCTCACTTTGTATTCTGCCTTCCTGCGTCACATCCATTGCCCTGTCGCGAATGTCTCTGAGGAATGCATGGTCCTTATTTCTGAAAGCACTGATTTAGGGATACAATAAACAATTGAGGGGGCGAATGCCAGGATTAGACTGACATTTTTAAAAGATGATGTAGCGATCTCCTGATTGCTTTTCTTGGTGTCTATTTATAATCAGACAGAGTGAAGATGGTTGAAGGATCTTAATCATAAACAGAGACATTATGCTCTATGTCTGGGGAGGCTCATTACTGCCCTGGGAGTCTTTCTTACTGGAGCATGTATAAAACTGACCACCATTACTTTTCTTGGGTTTCCTTCTCAAGTCTGTACCTTGTACATCTTTCTATAACAAGGGGGATTATAATTCATCACTTTATAACTTACCTTTGTCTACCCGCCGTCTATTTATCCTGGTGATGTTTCCGTGAGGCAGACGTAGAAATATCAGTCTTCTTATAACACTAAAACCCTTTTCTATCAAGTGATGCTTTACAAACATGGTACCCAGATTTTGCAGTGTTATTTTTCTAGTCTCCGTAACGGATCTTGGAGATGGTCTAGGAAGTCTCACCACCCCGTGCATAACTATCTCAACTTTCTGTTCCTATACCATTATATTTATTTTGAATTATCTTCCCCAGGGGAATGCACCAATCTAGTGATGTGGGTTTCTAGATAAGAATGGCCTATAAGAGCGCCATCTTTATTATAAGATGGTATAAAAAGAATGGCATTTTTCTACACATTGATGACACTGTTCTGAGTGTTTCACTATTAATTTACCCATCCTCCAGCAGGACTCCCTATGGAAGTTAAAGAGCCTGATTTTTGTCCTGAAGTAGCAAGGCCCATGTCTGTCCCCAGAGCTGGCCTTCTTGGTCATCAAGCTACTTTATGAAAGAAGATTCACACCAGTCAGGTAGCTCCAGATTGATGCCATCAGAACTGAACATATTGCAGTGGGCTTCTGTTATCAGTGTGACCGACAGACAGGACTCGATGTGGGACTGAAGCGGCTGATCTAAGTGGCAGGAGGACAGCTCTATGCAGGGGTGGCCCCCTTACCTCCCTGCCACCTCAAGTTCTGGATGGTCCCCAGCCTGCTACAATTTAGACACTGGAAGAGGAGAGCCAGTCTTGTATTTACCTAAGCACGTAGAGAAGATAAAATATTAGAGGCTTTGTGTGAATCTGACCAAAGTCTATAGTTAAAATTGGATAATTCATCCCCTCCTAATTTAGTGCACATCAGTAAAGATCTTATACATAAATTATTTGGATAATTATTTCAACTCTACTATTTAATATGCCTTTATGTAAAGACACATAAAAAGAGGCATTCAAAGTAGAAACTATTAACTTGAGTCAATTACTTGGCTATCTCCAAGGAAAGGAATATGTTGTTAGAATAACAAGTTAGCTAATTACGGCTTTGTCTGTGAGATGTTATTACATATGCCATTTGGGAGCCAATTGATTTTGTTTCCTATCTTTGCAGATGACAAAAGTTCTTCCGGGAAAGAATCAAGGGTGTTCTTTCTTTGGATCGGCATCCTTTCCGGTTCCATTGCAGCATGTCTAATGGAACATTCCAGTCCCACTGAGCCACGAGGACCATCTTGCCTATAACTCCCTACCCTTCTAAGAATCTTCTTGTCCTCATCCTCCCTGCGTCCCTCCTTTTCTGAGGACAGTTTCGTGTATATTCTTTAGTTATCTGATCCTTTGCTTACAGGACATCTTGCTATCCTGCCTGCAACCAGATAATTCTTAATAAGCACTGGAAGTAACGTCCTTAGCCCCTGGTAATTTTTGCCTCCAAAGCTTGTTTGAAATACTTTTTTGAAATCTGTAAGACCCGGGAACCTGGTTCAATCTGTGTTTGTCAAGTTGCAACTCAGATCCCGTTTTTTGTATCTTATTCAGTCTGTGCCTCAGTTTCTGGAAACTTAAGGGTCAACATTTGTTACATGTCTTGCTGTAGACCTCACATGAAGTTTTTCTAGCAGGAACACTGAGGTGACAACTCAGCAGTGTGCAGGAAAGAGTTTTATTTTGTAACTCAGATGTACATCTTTGGGCTATAGCTTAAAGTTGAGCCTTAATATTTGTTTCTGCTGTTGTTTGCAAGCACATTGGGGAGGAGTTTGTGTGAATAGGGAGGTAAGTGGGAGGTCAAAGAACAGGAATCAGGTAAAGTAAATAAGAAGAACAGAATGCTACGGCAAGAGGTTTTGGTTGCATATTTTGAATAAACTTTAGTTTTCAAGGTAAGACTTGGGGTGGGTGTGATCGAGACAAACTTTCCTCCCTGTGGGAGAGTCCGGAGCTTAAACCAACCTGAAGTCTGTTTCAAGGGGAGACCAGCTGCAAGGCTTCTGGAGGTGGCACTGCAGCAGGGGAGAAGCAAGGCCCCATCCTGCTGCACATTCCCAGGTGGACCTGAACAAGGCCCAGAAAAGGAACTGCGTGGAACCAGGAGAGTTAACAGAGGTGACTGTCAGAAGGTTCCATTGTCCTACTTCACCCAGTATCAGTGCTTTCAAATACCATCCCTTGTCCTTGTCATTAAGTCCCTGAACAAAGGATGAGTTATGCCTGAAACAGCTAACAAAATAAACCTGCAGATATTTAGTTTTAGTAGTGAGAGAAATTCCAGAGAAACAACAGAACGTACCCTGAAATACACAAGAACACACAAGTGTCCGAAGGAAATTGTCAAGGTAACCAGGAAAGGGGGTGAGAAGAGGTGATATTTTTGGACCACTTGTGGGCATTAAGCTTCATAATAGGTTATAATATTCATTTGGTTCTATTTTCTCCTGACAATATCTCTGTGAGGTTTATGGTTATTATCTCAAAATTTTAAAGGTGTTATAATTTGTTTGACATCATCTTATTTTTAAGAAGATGGTAATAAAGTTCTTACTGTAGACTGGCGATTTTCAAAGATCACACTGTTCTACCACTCTTGTGACATCCTTGTTAAGATGAGAAAACCATGCTTATCCTATGACTAAGTCTACTCTTTGCAGTTAACGTTCCCCAAATTTTTATAAAATATACCACCAAAGGTTAAAAAAAGCTTTGAGCATACACTTTAATTTTATGTGTATTTATAATCTTTTCTTTTATAAAACATGTATAACTATAAAAAATACAGATATGGTGAAACATATAAAAACTTTGTATGAATTAAAGATAATTGGAAGTGCTACTATTATCCTGCTATCCCAAATGTTTGTCTAGATGGATCCTAAAAGAAGAATACTGTTTAGTGTGACCAAGGCTACTTCCTATAAAGCCCGAAGGTGGCTTATATAAATATAACAACATCTCAGGGTTCATTTAAATCTCTTCATCAGGTAATAATAACCATGAATCCACTAAGGTGATCAGAACAACTTCCGGTGTGGAATAACTCACAATTCACTAAAGGGCATGCTGAAGTTGATCTATTGAGAGAAGAATCCATCTGCAGTCTATTATTTCTAGAAAGTTGGAGTGGAGCTTTATGCCTTACTGAAATGAAATATAATAAAAGAGGTATTTGTTGCTCCTGGATCTTTATAAGAACTGAAGTGCTCATTTTTGAAACATATTTCCTCTATCTTCATCTGACAGAGATTATTTGTTTTAGGTAATTTATTCTTACCTGGAGTAGTTAATTAGTTCCTTTCTTTTCTTGCCCTTTTTTTTTTTTTTTTCTTAATTGATGGGAGGTGGTAGAAGGCGAAATCAACAGGCCGAGGGACCAGCGTTGTGATTCACAGAGACTGCAGCTATAATTACAGAGTCGCCGTGCAGAGCCTTGTGAGAGGGTGTCCTCGGTGAAGTTAGCTCTGTTTTGTCAATACTCCTACATCAATACTTGGCAGTCGGTTCTGCTGCTTTGGGCTTTCAGCATATAAAACAGACAAAGTCACTAATATCAGATTGGAGCTGCTTTGCGTCTGCAGTGACAAATCCTATTTTAGAAATATGTATGAGCGCAGGATCAGATCAAGCTTTTAACATTTACATTTTTTTCCAGCAGGGAAGTCTCTGATCCTCTCCTAATTTACCTGTTGTTGATTTCCTGAATCTTTTAAATCCCTTGCAACTGACGATGGTCTCTCCATCAGAGAAGCAATTAACCAAATTCCTGACTACAGTGTATGCGGCATCTGTTATAAAAGTATAAAAGGTTAACTTAAATCCCAGCACACAAAGAAGGATGTCAGAGCAGAACAAGTCAGCATGGAGAATTATCTGAAGGGAATACAAGGTTAAGGTGGAGCATATGTACAGTTAAGAGGATGTTTATGACTAGTGGAATTTGTTTTTCAGACTGCGAAGACTGGAAGGTTAGAAATGACATGTCTATTATGAATCAACATAATTCACAGTCTGCAGCTTTTTACCTGACAAAAGGAAATGTGCCTTCTTTTTCCCTATGCAACCCAAAAATTCAAACAAAGAGTATAGAGGTGTCAACTTTCATCTAACATGAATGTTTAGGTTCTTTCTGTTTTTTTTTTTCAAAGAAACGGAGAACAATTTTAAAAAGACCATGCATGCATCACCTGAGTTAGGTGGATTAATTAAGCAGATTACAAAACAGCAACCACTACCAGTTTGTTTTTATAGATATACCTCTTTTTCTAAGTTATCGTAAAATATAAAAATAACATTTATTCATATACTATAAATACCAAGTAATAATTATAAATTAAATGAGTTGGAGTATTGCCACACTTTAGGGTGAGTTATGTAGTGGATTAGACGGCCATGAGTTTTTAATATTCATCCTGTTGGCAAGCACTGTCCTAGTTCCTCCCACATGACTGTTCAGTGGGCTCTGTGAGTATATCAATGACGTATAGTAGAAGTGATTCTGTGCTAGTTCCTGGGCCATCGCCTTAAAGACTAATAGCTTCCACTTTCTCTCTCTTAGGTCCCTTGACCTAAACTGCAGTGAAAGTTCATCTGTCCTCCTAGAAAGACTGTGTGGTGGAGAGGCCCTGAGATCACACAGCGAGACAGAGTCCTGCTGAACCCAGGCCTGCTGAGCTACCAGGACTCTCTAAGCTGCCTTGGCCCTACAGACCAGCTCAGCTCTCATCTGAGTCCAACAAAGCAACCCAAGTTCCATCACTTGGAGCCAATGGCTGCTCAGGATGGCTCTGAACCAATTTCTACTCACAAAATTATATGGTATATTAAAAGCTAGTTGTGCTAAGCCACTAAATTGGGGAGGTGTTTTGTTAAAGTGATGGATGAGTGGGCTAGCGTGTATGACTAATGTCATTATTTTTAGATTTTTTTTTAAGAATGAGGACATTCAACTTCACATGAATACATTTAAAAAGTGAATATGATCTGTGAAAAATGGAAAATCCAAGTTGTATGTCAGAGTGGCACATTCTAAGGAAGTCTATCATCTGCTGCAATTACACAGGTGAAGTCATGAAGTAAACTTATTATCATACCTGTGCTTCTTCATCATCATGACCAGTGAGTCAGATGTGTTTCCTTTAGTTTCACGATCTAAACCTTTGTCTTAAACCTCTGGATTTGAAAATGTTCCATATAGCATCTGTGAATTAACTGTTGTAAATATGTCAGAGCTATCACCCCAAATGCTCTATTTTTGTGAATTGAAAATCCATCATCCAGATTGTTCAATTCCTGAATCCTTGCCAATCTCTGTGTAATTCCTATGGAAGTAAAATGAACTCCCCTGCTTGTTTTTATCATTCATCTCCTTCTTTCTGTTTCTACACCTTTTGATCTCTAAGCTCCTAATTCCACTGAAGTAGTTCCCATGATGGATCATTTTGTCATTTTCCTGGGCACTATTTCACATAGTTATAAAATCTAATTCTTACTATTCTTATTGTTATTTGCAATTGAAATTGTTTTCAAAGTCCTTTATTTACTTGATACTATAATGAAGGTGTGTTAGTCAGTTTTCTGTTACTGTAACAAAATACCAGAGATAATCAATTTACAAAGAGAAATGATTAAAATTTGAGCTCAAAGTTTTTAAAGTGTCAGTTCATGTTTGATTGGCCCCATTGTTTTTTGGCAAGTGGTGAGTAAGCATATCACGTTGGGAGGGAATGGTGGAGCAAAACCGATCAACTCATGGCCAGGAAGCCAAAGAGAGGAGTAGAAGAGGCCACACTTTCAGTGTCCCCTTTAAGGGCACACCCCTAATGACAGAAAATCTCCCACAAGCTCCCTTCCACCATCTTAAAGGTGCCCTCAAAAGTGACACCCTGGGAACCAAACCCTTGCAACATAGATTTTGGATAGCATTCAAGATCCAAACTATAATAAAAGGTTTGGTTTGATAAACATTTTACAGTAATAAGGCCATATACTCCCAGTGCTTATCTCTTCTCCAGGAACCTCATTATAGCAAACTCAATTCTCACTTTGTTTGTAAAGAGATTTTTCTCCTACCTTTTACTTATTTTAGGTTCACTTTTTTGTGACCAAAGATTAATTATATTTTATTTTATATGAGGTATATTGGTTGTAAGTAGAATTTTCATTGATTTTTAAAATTTATATTAGCAAACTTGCTAAACTTGCTTCATCATTCAATAATTTATCCAATATTTGTTTGGGTTTTCTATATAGTCATATAACTTATAAATGAAATGATAGTTTTATTGGACTTTGGTAATTCTAAAGCAATATTTCAAAATTCATATCCAGTAGACCCAGAGGAACTGGCAAAAGGTTAGTTTCCATTTTTATCATTTTCTTCTCCCTTATGTTTCTGCAAGTAAAGGAAAAAAGAAAAAGACACTTTTCAGATCCTACTTAGTTCTAGGATAGGATTAAGAAGTCAGACTCTTATCCAGTTTAGAATTTTACTAATGATTTCAAGGATATGTAAAATAAAGAGGCTCCGATGAAGCAAAGAGGGCCCAGGGACTTCTTCTTAGATCAGATGGGCATCTGTGAGCTAGAAGAAGAGCCATCTCAGGAGGGAGGCTTTGTGGGTTATTGCCTCCCTCAGCAGGAGGGGCATTTAAATTGGGAACACTTCCTTTATACACCCTGGAGAGCTGTGTCCTTGCATGCCATTCTCCAGGAAGTCTCCCAGATCAGAGAGCTTGGTTTTATTTACTAAAAATAACCCTCAACCAGCAACATTCTGCTAATGAGTGGCATTCTATATTCATGGACTGTTCCCTTAAGAAAATGCCATTTGTGTATAAACCATGTCACCTGCTTCTTTTTCCCTCTGAGAGACAGTAACTCTAGTCATGTGAGTGACTTGATCAGGTCCAGATACCTGATCAGGTCCAGAACTGTGGCTTCCTCAGCACCAGACTTCATTTTCTGTGGCTCTCTTTAGGGTCCACTAACTCAATTTTTACCTATAATAACTGACTCAGAATCACTTCTACTATTTGCAGCATTATTGCAACAACACTTGAAAAATACCTTCAATAAGAGATATATAAAAATATCAGCGATTACTGTAAGAGCTATAAATAAGTTAGGGATGTGAATGTAGCTCAGTGGTAGAGTGTTTGCTGACCATGTGTGGTTTGACTTGGCAAAACTGAACAAATAAAGAAAAAGAAAGAAAGAAAGAAAAAAAGAAAAAGGGGCTATATAAATATTTTTAACATAGCATAATTTTATTTTTACACACACACATGAAAAGAATCTTTGAAATTTTGAATAGTATTGTTCGTATTAATAAAAACAGAGGTTATGAATCACCTAGTGTCTATTTAATGAAGAACTATTGAAAATGTTTACATTGTTCTTATGTCAAATAATAACTCTGACAAACAAATATGTTACTAAAGATTTCTAAAAATCAAAAAAATTAGAAATTGTTAGAACAAGAAAAAAAGACACCACCATTACTTATCATTTTCACAGTATTTGAGAATTTAGAGAATGAAACAGTATATGGTTTTAAATCTTTTGATTTGTATATTCATTTATATTACCATATTGTTTATTAAATATTTAGAATATTGTTCTTGGATACAAAGAGAAATTACAATGGTCTTCTCCTTGAGGAAGTTTACCAGGTTATTAGAAATATAGCTCTTTAAGGATGAAGTTAAAGGCAAGGATAGGGCCAGACTGTATATGGAGATAATTTAAAACATCCCCATGTTGTAAACTGAGTTGTCTTATATAAGTGTCTTATCACAGATATTTTGTTCTCTTGAGGTCATCAGGCCATTTTTATATGAGGGGAAATGTTGGGATCGATGACAGAAATTTTCCCTTTGCCTTCTTTTCTTTTTTTTTGTTTTTTTAAGAGAAATTTTTACCTTTATTCTCACTCCAAGATGCAACTTCTGAAAACATTGGTCAGTATATTTTTAAGTTGAGCAAATAAGTGACATTCTAAAAAGAAATCCCTCAGTTTTCCGTCATCATAGTTTGGATTTCTCATTGCTGGAGTTTTGTATGAATGGAATCCAGGGCATGAGCTTGTGCTCATATATTGGATATTTGTAAATTGTTCTTAATTTTACAAGAGCTCACAATATGAGATTGCCTTGAATCTCAGAGAAGACTTTGGACTTAAACTTTGAGCGACCTCAGAACTGCTGAGACTGTGGGGATCTTGGGAATGGACTAAATGTATTGTATATTGTCAGATGAGTGTTAGCTTTTGGGGATGAGAGGAAAATGTGTGGTTTCCATATGGTGTCCCCCCAAAGCTCACATGTGAGACAATGCAAGGTTTGGAGGAGAGATGATTGGATTATAACCTTGATCTCATCAGTGAATTAATTCTTGGTGGGATTAACCGAGTGGTAACTGGAGGTAGGTAGGGTGTGCCTGGAGGAAGCAGTTCATTGAGGGGGTGGCTATGGGGTATATATTTTTATCAGGCCAGTGGAATTTACCTCTCTCTCTGCTTTCTGATCACCAGGTGATCAGCTTCC
Source organism: Sciurus carolinensis (assembly GCF_902686445.1). NCBI lineage: Eukaryota > Metazoa > Chordata > Mammalia > Rodentia > Sciuridae > Sciurus > Sciurus carolinensis. The sequence goes on from NC_062222.1 coordinate 8,610,409, forward strand.
CTCTACCACACTCCTTTGCCATGATGTTCTGCCTCACCTTGAGCCCTGAGGAATGGAGCTGGTCTTCTATGGACTAAGACCTCTGAAACCATGAGCCCTCAAGTAAACTTTCCTCCTCTACAGTTGTGCTGGTTGGGTCCTTTAGTCATAGTGGTGTAAAAGCTGACTATAACAAAGTGCAACAGCAAACCTAGCACAAATTTTCTTTTCTGCTTCACAATTTTATCAATAGAAAAATTTTTTTACCATATAGTGACTATAGTATGTGATTATTTCCTTATAGGTCTAGAACTTTTACCTTTTCACTTAAAAGAAGTACTGTATATCTTTTCCTTGGCATATCTGAATTACCAGCATTGATACATTAGTGCTTTGAAACCCTTATTAAGTAAAATAAATATTACTTGAACACAAGAACTATGGTACTGTTACAGTCAATGTGATAACTAGGAAATCTAAGTGACTAATGAGTAGGTAGCATATATAGGGTAAATAAGTTGGACAAATAGATGACAGATGTTCTAGGAGAGAGCATGATTTTTAAAACTTATGAATTTCTTATTTCTATAGTTTTCCATTTAGCATTTATGGTCCACAGAAACTATAAATACACATTTAGTTATGTTACATAATAGAAACCATAGAAAAGTAAACCACAGAACATGAGTAGCTACTGTACAGATACTTGATTATGGTCTTAACAAAATACACTATAAATAATAAAGTGAAAATAAATTAATCATGTGTCATTTTGATATAGCTATTGGATAATATTGTGGTATTCATAGATTTGTCCCTGCTGTATAAATTTGACTAATTCTGTGATGATTGATTTTTGCTAAGTTTTTAGTCTTAAAAATTAATGTTTATGCCTATCAATAGTGTATCTACTGTTTAAAAAACTTGTTCTTTTTACTTATGTATAACAGTAGCTTCTTTCTTTTTTTTTATTTCTTCGGACTAGTTGTAATGGACAAACTTTCTGCAGAGAATGAAACATACAATTTGAAAATTCTTCTTAAGAAAAAGAACATATATTTATGAGTGTAAATTGGTTTAGAAAGTGGATATCTATTTGACACTAGAGAAAATGTGACAATCAATTACCGTTACCTTGAATTGTGTAAATCTCATAAATGGTGACATCAAGGAGCTTATAATTTCACTCTGTGAGTCTTGTCCTCCTGGAAAACCTGGAAACTCCCACAGATTCTCACCACTCCCAGGGTCTATTCAAAGAGGGGACAATAGATTCATGGTAAATTTCCCTCTGTTCTTTGCAATATCTTTCAGGTATATATATATATATATATTTGCTTCTTGTCTTTTTATTTTGTTCATCATTTTATTTATTTAAAAAATTTTTTTTTACTTGTTCAAATTTGTCATACATGAGAGTAGAATGCATTTATACATTTTGTTAGCTCTATGGGGAGCATTACACTTTTACACAGTGTTGGGATTTGTCATTACATATTTGTATATGTGTACACTGTAACACTATAATTTGGCTAATATCATTCCCCAGTATTTCCCCTTCCTTGTACCTCCTCTGTCCACCTGGTCCCTTTTTTCTACTGATCTCCTTTACATTTTTATGACATCCCCCCAAATTTTCTTTTCCTTTTTCCTCTAGCATCTACATATGAGACAAAAACATGACTCTTGGCTTTTGGAGTTTGGCTTATTTCTCTTAACATAATGCTCTCAAGTTCCATTCATTTTCCTGCAATTGATGTTGCTTCATTCTTTTTTCTAACTGAGTAAAACTCCATTGTGTATTATATCTAATTTTCTTTATCTGCTCATCCGTTAATGGACACCTAGACTGGTTCCTTAGTTTGACTGTTGTGAATTGTGCTGCAATAAACATGGGACTGCTGTATCACTATAGTAGACTCATATAGCACAATTTTTTTAGGGTAAACACTGAAGAGTGGTATAGCTGGGTCATACGGGGGTCCTACACTTTGGAGGAACTCTATACTGATTTCCATGGTGTTGTACTAATATACGATCCCACCAACAATGTAACAGTATTACTTTTTCTCTAGCATTTATTGTTTGTATTCTTGATTATTGCTATTCTAGCTGAGTAAGATGAAACTTCAGTATAGTTTTGATTTTCATTTCCGTAATAGCTAATCACTTAGAAACTTTTTTCATATAGTCATATTTCTTCTGTTGAAAAGTATCCATTTAGTTCATTTACCCACTTATTAATTAGGTTATTTTGTGTGTGTGTGTGTGTGTGTGTTTAGTTTTTGATATATTCTGGATATGAATCCTCTGCCAGAAGACTAGCTAGCAAAGATTTTTTTTTTTCCCCATTTTGCAGGTTCTCTCACATTCTGAATTATTTCCTTTGCCATGCCAGAAGCTTTCTTCTAATGCCACTCCATTTATTAACTCTTGGCATTATTTCCTCAGCTTTAAGGGCCCTACTGAGAAAGTTGTTGCCTGTGCCTATATGTTGGAGTATTGACCTCTTATTTTCTCCTAGGAGTTATGTAGTTCCTGATCTAATTCATAGGCCTATGATCCATTTTGAGTTGATTTTTGTGCAGGGTGAGAGATAAGTATCTATTCTCATTCTTCCATATATAAATAACCATATGTTTTCTAAGCAGCATTTGCTAAAAAGTTGTATTCCTCCAGTGTTTGTTTTTGGCACCTTTGTCAAGGATCAGATGAATGTATCTGTGAGTTTATCTGTGTCCTCTATTCTATATGATTGGTCTGTGTGTCTGTTTTTATGAAGTATTTGTTACTATAGCTCAATAGTACAATGGAAGTCAGGTGTTATGATATCTACAGCATTGCTTTTAAAGCTTAGAATTGCTTTAATAATTTGGGGACTGGGATGTTTACCTGATGTCTTTCTGAATCATTATTGGAGCATAGGAAAGCTATTGATTTATGGGCATTGATCTTGTATCCTGCTACTTTGCTGAACTCATTTATAAGTTCTAGAAATCTTCTGGTGGAGTTTTTTTTTTTTTTTTTTTTTTTTTTTGAGCTTTCTAGGTATAGGATCATGTAACGGGCAAACAGAGATAGTTTGACTTTTTCTTTTCCTATCTGTATTCCTTTGATTTCCTTCTCTTGTCTTATTGTCTGGTTAATGTTTTGGAAAATATATTGAATAGGAGTGGCGAGAGTGGACAGCCTTGTCTTGTTCCTGATTTTAGAGGAAATGCTTTTAGTTTTTCTCCATTCAGTATGATGTTAACTGTAGGTTAGTCATAAATAGTCTTTACGAGTAAGTTCCATTCATCCCTAGCTTCTCCAGCATTTTTAACACGAATGGGTGCTGGATTTCATCAAAGGTCTTTTCTGCATCTTTTGAGATGATCAGGTGATTCTTGTCCATAATTCTGTTTAAGTGGTGAATTACTTTCATTCATTTTCATATGTTGAATCAATCTTGCATTTCTGCAAAGAAACCCACTTGATCATGGTGTATTATGTTCCTGATATATTTTTGTACAAGGTTTGCTAATATTTATTAAGGATTTTTGCATCTATGTTCATCAGGGATATTAGTCTGTAGGTTTTTTTTTTTTTCCTTGATATGTCTTTGACTGGTGTTCGTATCAGGGTTACACAGACTTCACAGGATATATTTGGGATTTGTTATGGTTTAGATGTGAGGTGTCCACCAAAAGTTCATATGTGAGACAATTCAAGAAAGTTTAGAGATGAAATGATTGGGTTATAAGAGTTTTAACCTAACCAGCACATTAATCCCCTGATAGGGATTAACTGAATGGTCACTATATGCAGGTAGGGTGTGACTGGAGGAGGTGGGTCATTGGGGATGTGCCTTTGGGTTTATAATTTGTGAGTTGAGCTTGGTTTCCCTCCGCTTCCTGGGTGCTATCTTGCCAGTTATTTTCCTACACCACACTCTTCCATCTTGATGTTCTACCTCACCTCCAGCACAGAGGAATGGAATCAGCTATCTATGGATTGAGACCTCTGAAATAGGTGAGAACCCAAATAAACTTTTCCTCCTCTATGCTTTTCTTGTCAGGTTTTTGTTTACAACAGAAAAAAATGTTGACTAAAACAGGAGTATTCACTCCCTTTCAATTTCATGGAATAATTTGATAAATACAGGTGTTAGTTCTATTTTAAAGGTCTGGTAGAACCCAACTGAGATTTCATCCAGTCCTGGAATTTTCTTTTGTGGAAAACTTTTAATTGCTATTTCAATTTCATTGTTTGACATTGGTCTAAGTTTTGTATATCTCCCTGGTTCACTTTGGACAGGACATATGTGTCCATAAATTTATCAATATGGTCTAGATTTTCCAGTTTATTGGAGGATACATTTTCAAAATAGGTTCTGATGATTCTTTGAATTTCAGAAAGGTCTGTGGTGCTGTCTCCTTTTTCATCTCTAATTTTATTTATTTGAGTCTTCTCTTTCTTTTGGTTAGTTTGATTAAAAGGTACCAATCTTATTTATTCTTTTGAGGAATCAACTCTTCATTGCAGTGATCCTGTCAATTATTTTATAAATTCTCAATTTTATTAATTTTGTCTCTGACCTTAATTATTTCCTGTCTTCTCCTGATTTTAGAATTCATTTTTCCTTCTTCTTCTAAGACCTTGAAGTGCAGCATAAGCTTATTTATTTGGGATCTATGTTTTTTTCAAAGGTAGGCATTCAGTGCTATAAATTTTCCTTATAGAACTGCTTTTAAACTGTCCCTGTAATTTTTATACACTCTATTTCTGTTCTCATTTTTTTCTGGAAATTTCTCATGTCTTCTTTAATCCATTCTTCACTTAAGAGAGTATTGTTTGATCTGCATAGGTATATCTAGTCTTTGTCTCACTACTGATTTCTAGTTTCATTCCATTATGACCTAATAGACTGCATGGGATTATATTGATTGTGTGTGTGTGTGTGTGTGTGTGTGTGTGTGGTAAGTTTTACTTCGTGCCCTAGAATATGGTCTATTTTGGAGAAAGTTCCATGAACTGCTGAGAAGAAGATAAATTCAGTTCTTCTGGGGTAAAAAATTCTGTAGGTTCCTGTTAGGTTCTTTAAATTTACAATGTTATTTAGGTTGGAAATACCTTTATTGATGTTATGTTTTGATGATCTGTCTATTGGTGACAAGGGTTTGTTGAAATCACTCAGTATTGTGGTAAGGTCATGGAGTATTTTTTTTATATTTATATAATTGGGTGCACTGACATTTGGAGCATAAATATTTAGTATTGTTATATGTTCTTGTTAGGTTATTCCCTTTACTGGGATGTAGTGACCTTCTTTGTCTAGACTGATTAATTTTTACTTGAAATCTGCTTTTTCAGATATGAGAATGTTTTCTTCTGCTTGTTTTTGGAGTCTGTGTGCATGGAATATATTTTTTCCATACTTTTTCTTTTAGACTGTGGGTAGGTGTATATGCCTATGAGTTTTGTAAACAGCACATAGTTGGATTTTGTTCTTTGATCCATTCTGATGTATGTCTTTTAATTGGGATTTTGAGACCATAAACATTCAGTGTTAGTCATGAGAATCTCTCGATTTAGAAATTTAAAAGAAGAATTCTTCTAATTAGGCTTCAAATAAAAATTCTCAAAGTCAGCTTTACTTGAAAAATTTTACCTGTATTTCATTCTCAATTTTGTGTTAGAATTGTTTTAGAACATATAGAATTTAATCGTTAAAATAAAATTTAAATTCTATCAATCCCTGCTTAAAAGTCTCCATGGTTTTCCACTGAAACTTGAATAAATTGCAAATACCTCAGCATGGCCTACAAAATCAAACAGTACCTACCACTTAACTACTTCTGTATCTTTGCCACATTGTATTCACTTTCTTGCCACTATAACTTTATTTCAAATATACAAAGGTCGTTTCTTCTTTATTGTTTTCACAACTTCTCTTTTCCCTTCCTTGGAATGGTCTCACCCTCAACCATTATTGCTACTCACTTGTTTATAACCTCAGAAATAGTGAAATGGTGAAGCCCTTTTCTTGCAATTTTAGTCAAAATAACCTCTCTCATCTTTCCCCTACACACCACTGCTTTCTAGCTGTTTATATGTTCATTTTCCTGAGTGCTTTTCATTACTTAAAATGATCATATGCATGTATTTATATATTTATTATTTGTTTTTCAAGTTTCAATAGGTCAGGGTTATGTGTGTTTTGCCATTGACTCTCCCATCAGTTCTTACAACAGTGTCTGAAAGATTAAAAAAAAATCAAAGACTACATATTAAATGAATAAATAGATAAAATTTGAAGTAACAACAAATTAACATGTTTAGGAATATCTTAATTTTTGGACTCGTTGTTATGATTTGGATATGTGGTATCTCCCTAAAGCTCATGTGTGAGACAATGCAAGAATAGTCCTATGTAAAATGATTAGATCATAAGAATTGTAAACTAATCACAGGATAAATCTACTGATATTGATTAACTAGGCAGTAAGTTTAGGCAGACAGAATGTGACTGGAAGGATAGATCAGTGGGACTGTCCTTTTGGGGTTATATTTTGTCCCTGGTGAGCAGAGTTCTCTCTACTTCCTGGTGACCATATCCTGAGCTGCTTTCCTTCTCCATATACTTCCACCAAGATCTTCTGCCTCTTCTTGAGCCCAGAGCAATGGAGTTGACCATCTATTGACTGAACCTCTGAAACCATGAGCCCCAAATAAACTTTTTCCCTTCTAAAGCTTTTCTTATTAGGTCTTTGGGTCACAGCACACAAAAAGCTGACTAACACACTCACTTAGGCTCAGTATTGCAAAGGACCTAAAAATAATCTCCTATGTAAAAGAGCTTTTCAGGTTAGATATTCCCACCCCATGTTCATTCACTTCCTGCCTGAAACTCTGAAGCAACCATGCAATGTGAAATTCCATCTTGGGATGATCTGACTGTTAGAGAACTCCTTCTCAGATTCAGGTGAGACGGGTACGCGTGTTTAGTCTCTGTCCAGAGATGAGATTACCCACAGACATCTTTCAGCATTAATTACATGATAAACATTACAATGCTTATGGTGACACTGTGAGGGTATCAAACTGCCTTTACTGAGGTGTCCCTTTAATAGTTTATACATTATTTTCTGTACACCTTCTATTTTGATGATTTGCTTCCATATTGTGAGTTCGGAATTTGTGGTAACTATGGTTGAATGTCCCCAGGGCCAACTGGTAAATATTTAACTATCAGAACTCTAAGTATGAAGCCAGCATAGAATGCTTGTTGATATTAGCTTACTTTAATGAGAACGATGAAAGAGAGATAGCAGAGATGGATATGGAAATTCTATTCATTTGTCAATGACAAAAGTGATTAAGTTACTGAATTGGATAACAGTTTTTGAATACTAGAAGGTTTTCTGGTGTTATTTAGAATGGAATGGCTAAAGGAATAGACTCCTTTTGAAGTTTAATTGCAATACAAAAGCTAGAAACCAGGAACACATTTGATCTTAATCTGCTTAGGGAACACTGTTTCCTCTACTTTCTCAACTGTGGACAACCAGGGCACACGCACCAAGACCCAGTTAGTTTGTAGCTTTTTCTGATTTCTGTGGTACATCTATTTCCAACAAGATGAATAACAAGATACCAACATGACATCATTGAATGGAGAGTCATGAAGACATACACAGATTCACACCATTTATATGTTATTTCTACCATGCAGATAAAATTGAAATACCCCTTATAGATAATAGGAAACTTTAAATAATTGAGCATTTGTTGCCTCTGTTTTTCTCATGTAACTGTAAGTATATTTAATTTGCTTTTGATATGGCTTTCTTTGTCCATTGGTTCACAAACATCCAGAAAGTTTACCAGTCAGCTCTTGTGAACCAGTAGGAGCAGGGTGACTACCTGACTCCCATTGCAAAGATTTCTAGTCACCTTTTAACCACTTGTGGCCCTGTCACAAGGTTCTGGCTCAGGACACATAAATGATTTTCCAATGAGACTTTTTGCCCTTTACTCTTTTCCATCTTGCTGAAAAATGATACAGGTGCTGACGTTTCAATCATTTTGTTACTTTGAAGACAAAACAAATACTGCAAATCTAGTGACCAGACCATGTTATACTGCTGAATAGTGAGAGAAACCATGATTCTAGACCTCTGCCTTGGGGAAGAAATTTAATTATTCTGATTAGATCTTCCATTACTAGGAGAAGGAGGTATTCTTAAATAATGTAGAACCTAAAGCAGTATTCCAGAATTTGGGCGAGTCTTGAGTTCTTGTTCATTCTGAGTCTTCATACAGCATAATAATTTATAAAGACAAAGATTGATTTCATTGTTTTGAATATTGTTATTCATTTATAATAGTCTGATTAAGTTGTTTTGGTCTGTTTTACCACTTATTCAGCATACGAACAGCATTTTGATAAATATTGACTCTGTATGCAAAGAGTTGCCCTTCTCATTCTTACTTATTCTTCCTTATGCTATAAGATACACCAGTTAAAATCAAAGTTTTTTCTGTTAAAGTTTTCCCCAAAGTCTATCTTGTCATCAGTGAAATTTACTTCTATAAATATAGTCAACTTATAAATTTCTTCCAAAAATTCTGATACTTTATGGTATCATAAAACTTAAAATTTAATGTTGGAGAAAGATAAAAAGTCCATATTATATGAAATGGGAAGAGATCCTAAAATATGACCATTGATGAACCAAGAACAAAGAGCAAGGAGAATTAGAGGTCCTTGTTTCTGAGCTTAAAAGTTTCCAAAACAGTTAAACCGTTTCTTATTTTATGTAGATATTTAGATCATGGCATAGGTTTGTATGGGTTATTTTTTGTAGTATTCATTATAAGTATTTGAGATTAAAGAAATTTAAGCTCTATGCTTGAAAAAATAAAAAACAACTTATGATCTTGTTAAATACTGAGGGACACTTCATGCCAAAATGATTTAAAGTATTTGAAAATTTTAAAATCTGGAAAAACCTAAGCTCTCATATCTGAATTTGGAGTTAATGTGATCAGCACACAAACTGGAAGAATTAGACAGACAGATGTTTGACATACTTGAATATTATGCCCCTTTACCTGAGTTGCCTGGAAGCCATTCACTTTGGCTGTCTCTGACTGAAGAAGGCTTCTCTCACTGTGAAAATGTAATTTTTTCAATGCAAGGTGCAGGAAGAAGATAATGATTACCTTCCCAGTGAGAGCTCTTAGAGTCTTCTTCAGTATAGAGTCCATTACAATGATACCAAAATAAAGAAGTAACTCCTGAAACTCAGGTATTCCTAGACTTAGATGGATCTCAAGTGTGTAACTTGAGGATTTCATGACTTTTCATATTGATATTAGACCATGGAAGTAGATGACTTGGCTTAAGCATGCTCGAAGGTGAGCTTCTTTGAGATGTTCTTTTCATAAAACGAAGATTTCGAAATGACAAAAGCCAGCCAACCAAAAGATAAAACAAAATATGAAAGACTTAGAGAAACTGTTTTAAATTTGAGAACTTTTTGAGCATTGGAATATTTTTTAAAAAGAATATGAATGTGAACAATATCTAGGTTTAGTTACATAAAGTTTTCAAATCTAGATTGAAAAAAATTATAAAAATAATGTGAGCATAATGTGATGATTTGGTAAATTGTGAAATGATGACCACAGTCAAATTAATTAACACATCCATCACTTCCTATGGTTACTATTTGTGTCTGTGTATGGCGGAATAGGTAAGGACCCTTAAGATCGACTCTCTTATCAAATTTCAAGTAACAACAGAGCATTAACTACAAGTATTAACTGGAATCACCCTGATATACATTAGACACCAAGAATGTACTCATTTTTGTTATGGTTTGATTATGTGGTATAATCCAAAAGCTCACATGTGAGACAATGCAAGAAATTTCAGAGGTGAAATGATCAGATTACAAATTTGTAACCTAATCAGTGGGTTAATCCCCATGATGGATTAACTGGGGTAACTGTAGGCAGGTAGGATGTGGCTGGAAGAAACAGGTCACTGGGGACATGCCTTTGGGGTTTATATTTTGTCTCTGGTGAGCAGAGCTCTCTCTGCTTCCTGAGTGTCATGTTCTGAGCTGATTTCCTCTTCCATGCCCTTCCACCATGATATTCTTTCTCACCTTAGGCCCAGAGCTATGGATTCAGTCAACCATGAACCAAAACTCTGAAACTCTGAGCCAAAATACACTTTTCCTCCTCTACGCTTTTCTTATTAGGTCTTTTGGTGACAGCAACAAAAAACTAACTAAAACAATCTTATAACTGAAACTTTGTGTTAAATATTTTAAATAATATTTCCTTATAACTTTTGAAGAATCTTTTAAAAGTATCTATGTTAAAGAATTTTTGTGTCTGTATTCTTAGGTACTTATCATAAGTGTGTTTAGTACATACATTTGTATGGTCCATGTGCTAGAACATAATAGAGTTTGGATTTTACCCTGGGGAAAAATCACCAACGGATTACTTGAGTTGGGAGTAAGTATTCTTGTAGTGCTAATGCGAAAAGTTTATAGTATGGTGAGAAGGGAGCAGGGAGACATATTGGTGCTGGTGAGGCAGATTTCGATAGGAGAGTTGTGAGATTAGGATTTATTTTGAAGGGAGAACTCATGGCTATAAAGTAGGAAGGAAGAGAAGAACCAGGAATGTTCTCTCCATTATTTTGTAATTAGAAATCTTTTTGCTCATAGTATGCTGCATTCCATGGGCTTTAGATATATTGGAATTGAGAAGTCTAATTCTGAATTAAAATTTGAATCCTATGTATGCACATGACATAGATTATTTTAACACATAATTTCACATAATTTCAGGACACATCTGGATGATTCTGATTTAATTTGTGGTTTTGTTGAATGTATATGGAGAAGACAGGGTCACTAAAACTTGATCTTCAATCAGTACTCAACCCCTAAGGATCCTGAGTGGGAAGTAACGGCCAGATGTTTGGGAACTATAGACTTGATCCCAGACGCCACAAAACTCCTAGCATTCCTGAGGAGTCCTGATCTCTGGACAAGCATTGAATTTATCTTACCCCAATTTGGACATGAACCAGTGTCTCCCATGTACTGTGTTACATGTCATGTGGATGTCTCCATGGCCATATTCAGACCTTAAACTTCTCTCATCATGGTCCGGGATAGTGTTGTTCAAAATTTTAAGTCCTGTTCCTTTTTAGACAAACACTCAAGCTGTTCTTTTTTTTTTTTTTTTTTGACAGTCCAGAGTCCGTTATTCTAATACCCATCATGCCATGAACTCACGATGGCAGCTTGGGCTCCTTCCCTTTCCCTTTGCGTCTCACAATTTGTGCTTCTCTGGGTGAAGCAGGCCTGCGCTTCGGTTGAACCCAGGCTTCTTTCTCTTTGGCTCCTTCCTTCCTTCCTTCCTTCTCTTTCCTTTGTTTCTGATCATGTATTGTCAGAGGCTTCCTGGGATGCTGAGTGCTCCGTCTGCTCAATACACACTTCCTTTCTCTTGGCAGGACTCTTGCTCTCACCTTTGACTTACAAGCATGCTAACCTCAGTGGGAGGACAGGACAGACTCTGGATTTGCTGTGGTAACATCTGTAGGGCAGTCCTTGGAGGCCTGTGATGCCACCTTTCCTATAGATGCCACGGATGTAGCCAAAGGATCAACTCCACAGTCTCTAAGATGCCTGGAGGACAAGCATTGGGTGCCTCTACTCTTTCCCTTTAGTTTTGTCATTTTTGGCAAATTACTGGAAGATGGCAGTTGTGGCACAAAGGCATCCTCAGGCCTTCTGAGCAAACAGGACCCCTCTGTCTCCAACCTCGAGATTATGGAAAGAGCCACCTCTAAATCTTCCCCTGGAAGTCACAGGTCTGCTCCATTCACAGGACTTCTGCACCTGGGCTCAAAACATACTCCCATCTCTTGACGTCCCACAAGGTCAATGAGAGCATTCAGGGAGCTAAGAGGTAAGTAAAATATTTTTTTCCCTCCAAATCTTAAAGATAAGATGACTCAACCCATTGATTCTGTATATAAGCTGCCCTAGAATGAGGATCTCTCCCAAATGGCTGGGAACCTTACTCTTCTTGCATGCTGCAGAAAGCTAGGCAACTCAAAAGAAAACTAAACAATTTTGAATCAGCATCTAAAAAATAAAGGATGAAAAGAGAAAGTAGGCTCCACAGGAGAAGGTGAGAGAAAGTGCGTTTGATGCCAAAAGATGACTCTGAAACCTGCACACTCTGACTCCTTCATACCAGTGGCCTCCTGGACCCAAATGATAAACTGCTCTCCTTTGGGTTGGAGAGAGAAAAATAAAGCACTGCAAAACAATGTTCCCTTTGCTTTTTAATTTAAAAAGGCTGAGCATTTAAATGGTTAAAACAAAAACAAAAAGAGCCTGGTTCTAATCACGTGTGACTTTATGGCTCACATCTTTCCTTGGGGCACATTCTGTTCTTCATTTCCCTTCCTTGTTCTTTGGTCTGCAGTTCTGAACAGCAATTCACTGCTGAGATCCCTGGGTTAAGTAGTGAGGGAAATCATTTCAGCTTAAGCATGTTAAGTTTGGATGAAGGCACAGAATTCTAGAAGAAATTGAAACTTACAATTGTGCCTAATTGGCTTTAACCCTTCCACATATTGTGCAGAAGCACATTGGGTAATAATACATACTGTTACACTGTGCAGATGTTAAAATGTGAAATCCTTTAAGTGCAAGCAGCACTTGTCACTCCATCAACTATTCAAATTGTCAGAGATGTATCAGCCAACCCTAACTACCCTCTGCAGGCAATCTGGAGCCAGCCTGCTGTTTAATAACCAGCATTTAACAAGAAATAACATGTAGATGTGGTGTGTGGTTTAAAACATTGTGTTAAGCGTCATTAAAACTCAGTCTCCTAAGAGCCTTATTAAAAGAGTCCTTTCCTCACCATAATAAAACATTTCTCTGTGACTGTTTCGATCTAGCTGCTAACAATACAAACAAAATGCCTCTTAATTTAGCATCCCACTAGAGGGCCATTGTGACTGCAGAACTGCAAAGGCAGGAAGAAAAAACAACCCTAAACCACCCTTCCCAAATCCCACCTAATCAGTGAAACTACAGCCCTAGGAGCCTTTGATTTCAGATTTATTCTTACAGTTTTTTCTTTTTTTCCTTCTTCTTTTATACTCTATGCATGGCTATTATTTGGGGCTGTGTCTTTGTTCAGGACGAGGGAAAGTTGCTGATGACTTAGAAATGGGCCTTGCATCATGGGGTTAGCATTCCACGGTTGTTGGATGGGCTGATTCAGTTCTCAAGCTAATGTGCATGGGAAACTTCTTCTGTAAGAGTTCATGTGATCCCCATGCTAACATGTATTTGAAGAGAAAATGAAATTTGCTTACCCTGCAATTAGCCTAAGTCTTCCCATCCTGTTATTATGAGAGAAAATACATGCATAATTATGTCAATTAATAGAGATAATAATTTACATCTTCCATGACAGAAATGTGGGATATTCAATTCTGTTTCAGATCTTCCTTCTTCAAAATGTGTATGCTAATTTCCTCTTTGCACTGCTTCACAGACAGTTTTAGAGTTGACAATATTGATAGAACACAGTAATATTTTGATAGAGGATGCTAGTGAATTAGATTTAGAAAGATCTCATTCTAATATTTTGATCTCCTGAATAGCTCTTCTGACCTGGACAACTTCGAGCATCTCAAGTGGATAGGCAGTACTGTACTTGGCCAGTTGATTGAATTTGTCCTTTTCTTTCTTTTGAAATGTACTAAACAGGAGATTTTTCTTTTTATCTCACTTTTTTTTTTCTAATCTTGACTATAAGATTGAGAAAAAATGCCATGCATGTTAATTATATTTTTATTTATGCTCTATCAAAATATTGGAGGAAGAACTTGTACCCTGAATTTCTCCAAAAGAGAAAAAAGGTTTTTAAAAACTGAATGGTCTATGTCACTAAAATATATAAGGTTTCAGGAATGCAATATTTGAGATTCAACAAAGCATATTAGTCACTTTTTGATTAATGGAAGATGATTTACCTTTTAAATGTGGTTGAATATAGGGATCATAAACATCAAAGTTGTCTCTTATAGGATATGCACATTTAAAATATTTTTATTTGTTCTGATTAGTTGTACATGACAGTATATATTTATACATTTTGATAAATCATAGATAAATGGAGTGTAAACATAAATGGATATTCACATTTTAATGCTGTTTTAATAATATGAATCATAAAGATTATTCTAATATTAGTTGGTAAGCCATCTAAATAAACGAGGTTGGACTCTTGTAAACACTAAGTGTGAACAGTTTCTCTCAATATAAATATCAAGATGGTTCAAACAGCATTCCGTTGTGAAAAAATGACTCCAAAACATACGTATTTCTGTCATGCATTCTTCCTAAAATCTCAGAGGACAGGACCCATGAAAACTGGTGAATCCAGCATTTCTTTAAACCAGCTCTATTTGAAGGCACGTTAGTAGGAGGGACAGCAGGATGAGAGATTGAATCACTTACCTGTGAAAGTGACACCCCTAGAGTGTACATAGCTCCCACAAAAGGAAAATGATGTATTTTCACTATTTATCTTATCTATGAGTAGGTAGGGCTGTGAATTCACTACCTTTTCACCACATTTAAATTCACTCAGGCCCAATAAAATCTGCCAGTTGATTCTCAGGAGGTCTCTGGGGACAGAGCCATTGGTGAAGTACACAATGTAATTAGAGTGTAGACTGTGAAATCCATTCACGCTAGCAGGATATGAGCTATTACCTGCACCCAAATGTGGTTTTCTTTTGAAATCTCTTCATATCGTGTTCCTATGTGACATTTTCCTTGTATGTCACTTCCTCTTCTCAGGCATCATGTGTTTCTACAATTTAGAGAAGTTACACAATAGTCTGTCTAGATAGAAAGTATATCATCTCAAGTCAGCCCATAAGAAAAGTCTATGGAATATGCAGAGTGGGGTCATTGTGCTTGGACTCTTATAAATGAAATTATTCATAGAGCTTGTGATAAATTTCCAGAAAAGGGGAAGCTCACAACATAATTTGATCTCCTATCAGGTTTTGATACGCAATTAATAAAAGATATCCATGTTGTAATGTGAGTTTACACTTCTTTAAAATCATTTTTAAATTCTTAGGATGAGTAAGAGTTCAATAGAGAGTGGTATAGATCACATCTGAGCACACGAAAGAAGGAATAATTAGTGAAGAACATTGTGATACAAAGACCTGAAAGAACAGTTGCTAACAGAATGAAGATATGCTATTGACTTTGTGGGATTAACAGATTATGGGAAAATAAAACTGGAAGCTAGTGGATGGACTAATGCAGGAATGAAGGAAACAAATAATATCATAAGACAGAGTTGCTCGGTGAATGCAAAGGATGTCAGTAGAAGAAAGAGCATTTCCTATTTCAACATTCCTAAGTAGAATTTACAGTTACTCTGGTGAAAAACAGATGCACCTCTTCATGAAGTTGGGGTGGTGGCTCTCAATTCCTACTATTAAATCTCAATTGCATTGAAAGAGTGAGTGTTAAATAGAGCTCTGTCTAAATGCAGGGTAGTGTCAGTTATCAGAACGGAAGTCCACGAACTATTCCCATAGACTAAATTATGCCGTATGGTTGTTTTTGTAAGGACCACAAACTGAAGAACACTAACATGATTGGAAAATCATCTAAAGAAGAACATTTATATTAACTGCTTTACAATATGCCATACCCTCTTCAAAAAAATCTTTGCATCTGTTAGCTCATTTAAACTTTCCAACCATCTTGTTCAAGTAGGAACTCTAACCCATTTTTAGATGAGGAAATTGAGATTTCTGGATTAGTCAAAGATCAGATGGCCAGTGAGTCTGTCAGCTGGAATTGAAACTCTGAAGGCCCTGCACAGACGCCATGTTTGTTTACCTACTTTCCTACATAAAAGTTTCCTGAACATGGTGAGGGTGGTCTGTAAGTGTGAACAAGAGGTGCAGGAAGTACCTTCTGGATTAGTCCTGGATGAAGACCACTGGTGTCTTGTTTCCAGGGAGACTGGAGACCATGGTTCCAGTACCGTGGGAGGGGACTGACTCTGAAACAAATGAATATTTGTCTCCCACTATGCTTTTCATTTCTTCTCTCTCGAAAACCTATACTATAAAGTTATACTTATTATATTTTAAATTCTATCACTGGATCATTTGTAGACATTTCTTTTTCTTTTGTTGTATAAGTGCCTTTATAGTATAGTTGATTTTGTCTTTGTTCACAAAGATATTTACTATCTGGCGTTTTAAAGAAAGTTTAATGATGACAGATTTAGGATAATCTGCAAATTACTCAATCCCAATTGAAATGCAGGATAATGGAATATACATGACCTTGCTGGCCACCAATTCTGATAAGATTCACTGAACCATTCTGTGTTTTTACTAAGTCTTTGATTCATTTCTCTATCACTCCTTTTCTTACTAATTAGAGGAACCAAACCAGACTGTGTCCCAGAGCAGAGAGTTTGCTTTCTCCATCAGGGATCTGGCCAGTGGTAAATGCATCTGTTCTTGCTGTTTGAGGTTTCTCTGTGAGGTTGTTCCTCCCACACAACCAGTATCAATTGTCCTCTGTGCATATACTCACTTCTTTTCTGCCAGATTTTACCAGATGTTAGTTGTGTTACTGAGAAAAGAAGATGGACAAGATCCAAAATCTCAGATCAGGTCTCTCCTGCCAATGTTCACCTCAATTCCTAGGGGATACATAAATACAGCAAAATCCCTGTGTAAAGAATCTCACATTGACAACTTCAGTGTCAATCAAATATTATCCCAGGGTGCCAATGCTGTTATCTTTGCATAAAATAAGGTCTAGTAAGATATCTTTATGGCCGATCACGGAAACCAGGACTATAATAAATTTTTCTTCATTCACTTTTCAAATTTTCTGACATCTATATGTCAAAGTGAACATGAGTTTGATGATGTAGCTGATGTAAATGGCAAGTGCCATTAAACCTAGACCATTAACTCCTAGTCCCAAAAGATTCTAAGCCAAGGAGAGAAAAGTTGTCAGGGACACAGCCAGGAGGGAACCAAGAGAATAAATTCGTCAAACTCACTCCTCTTTCTCATCACGCCTGTGTCCAGAGATCTCCAATGACTAACCCCGAAGCCAGAGGGTCTCAGGTCAATAAGCAGGGTATGGAGAAGCAGGGAGTGAAATTGGAATGTCTGAGAGAAGATACCCATCCTTACCTTCTGATCAAGATTCTGTCAACAATACCCCCTGTGTCTATGTGCTCGTCCTTGCACTTGAACTCAGGTGAAGCACACTCAGTCTGGTCCAGGGTCATTTGTAGGCAGTAGAGAGCTGTGGAGGGAGAGTCGGGGTGAGGGGTGAAAGTACTTAATGCACAAAGCACCAGGATTGACAGAGTCAGAAGCCATGGGAAAAGCATTGTTCTCTTTTTTTCTGTTTTCATTTTCACAACAGATGGTTGAATGAAAAAACTTCTATAAACACAGAATACTGATTTAATAATGGAATATTATCAGCACAGTTCATTTAGAATATGTAATTAGATTTCATCCTTGATTATATCTGCAAATACTTCCTCAGAAAATAACAGCTTAATAGCTTAATTTTGGTTCAGTAGCCATTTCAAGACTTTGACACTTAATTTTTGTGCAGAATTTTAGTCTATGAAAACAACACCCATTAATAAGTTGAGACTTACCCAGTCCTACATTATTTCTAGGAAAGTAAGTAGTATTGACATTGAAGAGACTTTCCTTTAACAAAATCTATTAAATTGTGGAATAGCTAGAGAAAATAACCATCATCAATTTTTGGCATATATTAAAGTTAAGGTAATAAAACTGATTCTTCAAAACTTCTATATGAATGATATACTAAAACATCTATATCAATGATAATAATAACAATAAAAATATAAAGGTCCTGCTTAGAGGAAAAAAGTGTTGTCTTTTGTTACAGTTAGGAGATGTTGCAGTTTCTTATAAGCTTTAAGTTGCAAATCAGTTGAAAAATCAATGATGATTGTGTAGACTAGAAATCAGTAATTAATATAATAGATATGCATCTACTTGTTTCAAGAACTTTATCATGTCCATCAGAATTAACAGCATCTCTAAAATGAGATCACATAAAACACTCAAGTGGATTGTGATAATCTGAACTTGCCATAAGATTTTCCCATTATTTATTTGAAGATCTTTCTCTCTCTTTTTTTCTTTTTTGGTCATCAACAATATTCATTGAATGTTTATCCTGTTCAAGTAAATTTTTAAGACAAATGTACGAAATTTTCCAGACATAACTAATAATAACTCATTGCCCACTATGAGTATTTGGTTTAGAATTAACACAATTCTGAGGCGTCATCAATTTTGTTAATGATACCTGACTCCAGCTTACTATTTTTTTTACTATTATTATTTTTTATCTTTACAGACTGTAAGACTGTATTTTGATTCATTGTACACAAATGGGGTACATCTTTTTGTTTCTATGGTTGTGCATAATATAGATTCATAACATTCATGTAATCATACATGTACATAGGGTAATCATGTCTCTCATTCCACCATTTTTCATACCCCCCTCCCTCTCATTTTCCTCTACATAATTTCCATTCTCTCTCACTCCCCAACCCCTCACCCCCATTATATATCATCATCTACTTATCAGGGAAATCATTTGGCCTTTGGTCTTTTGGGAGTGGCTTATTTCACTTAGCATGATATTCTCCAGTTCCATCCATTTATCTGCAAATGGCATAATATTATTCTTCTTTGTGGCTGAGTAATATTCCATGTGTACATATACCACAGTTTCTTTATCCCTTCATCTGTTGAAGGGCATTTGGTTGGTCCCACAATCTAGCTATTGTGAGTTGAGTTACTATAAACATCGATGTGACTGTTTTACAGTAGTATGCTAATTTTAAGTCCTTTGGGTATAAACTGAAGAGTGGGATTACTGGGTCAGAAGGTGGGCCCATTCCAAGTTTTCTGAGTTTTCTCCACACTGCTTTCCCCATGTGGCTGCACCAATTTGCAACTCCATCAGCAATGTAAAAGTGTGCCTTTTCCCCCACATCCATGCCAACATCTATTATTGTTTTTGTTCTTAATAATAGCCATTCTAATTGGAGTAAGATGAAATCTTAGAGTAGTTTTAATTTTCATTTCTCTAATTACTAGAGATGTCAAACACTTTTTCATATATTTATTAATCTCCTGTGTATCTTCTGTAAAGTGTCTGTCCAGTTCCTTGGCCCATTTATTGATTGAGTTCTTTCTATTTTTGCTGTAAAGTTTTGTAAGTTCTTTATAAATTATGGAGATTAGTACACTATCTGAAGTGCATGTGGAAAAGATTTTCTCCCACTCTGTAGGCTCTCTTTTCATATTATTGATTGTATCCTTTGCTGAGAAAATGCTTTTTAGTTTCAATCCATCTAATTCTTTGATTCTTGCTTTGATTTCTTGTGCTTTGGGAGTCTTGTTAAGGAAGTCTGGTCCTAAGTTGACATGATGAAGATTGGGGCTTAGTTTGTCTTCTGTTTTGTGCAGGGTCTCTGGTCTAATTCCCAAGTCCTTGACCCATTTTGAGTTGAGTTTTGTGCAGGATAAGAAATAGAGGTTTAATTTCATTTTACTGCATATGGATTTCCAGTTTTCCCAGTACCATTTGTTGAACAGACTATCTTATCTCTATTGTATGTTTTTGGCTCCTTTGTCCAGTATGAGGTAACTGTATTTATGTGGGTTCATCTCTGTGTCTTCTATTCTGTACCATTGGTCTGCCTGTCTATTTTGGTGCCAGTACCTTGCAATTTTTGTTACTATTGCTCTATAGTATAGTTTAAGGTCTGATATCACGATACCTCCTGCTTCACTTTTCTTGCTCAGGATTGTTTTGGCTATTCGAGGTCCTTATTCTTCCAGATGAAGTTCATGATTGCTTTCTCTATTTCCATGAGAAGTGTCATTGGGATTTTAATTGGAATTGCATTGACTCTGTATAGTGCCTTTGTTAGAATGGCCATTTTGACAATATTAATTCTGCCTATCCAAGAAGATGGTAGAAATTTCCATCTTCTAAGGTTTTTGTCAATTTCTTGCTTTAGTGTTCTATAGTTTTCATTGTAGAGGTCTTTCACCTCTTTGGTTAGATTAATTCCCATGTATTTTTTTTTTTAGGCTATTGTGAATGGAGTGGTTTTCCTAATTTCTCTCAGAGGTTTAATCTTTTATGAATAGAAATGCATTATATTTACGTGTATTGATTTTATATCCTGCTACTTTGCCAAATTCATTTATTAGTTCTAGAAGGTTTCTAGTGGAGTTTTTTGGATCCTCAAAATAAAGAATTATATCATCAGCAAATAATGACAACTTGAGTTCTTCTTTTCCTATTTGTATCCCTTTAATTTCTTGGTCTGTCTAATTGCTTTGACTAGTGTTTCAAGGATGATGTTGAATAGAAGTGATGCAAGAGGGCATCCCTGTCTTGTTCCAGTTTTTAGAGGAAATGCTTTCAGTTTTTCTCCCTTTAGAATGATGTTGGCTGTGGGCTTAGCATAGATAGCCTTTGCAACGTTGAGGTATGTTCATGCTATCCCTATTTTTTCTAGTGTTTTAGGCATGAAGGAATGCTGTATTTTATCAAACACTTTCTCAGCATCTTTTGAAATAATTATATGATTCTTAACCTTAAGTCTATTGATGTGATGAATTACATTTATTGATTTCTGGATGTTGAAACAACCTTGAATCCCTGGGATCAAGATCATGGTGCACTATCTTTTTAATATGTTTTTGTATGTGATTTGCCAGAATTTTGTTAAGGATTTTTGCATCTATGTTCATCAGAGGTATTGGTCTAAAGTTTTCTTTCCTTGATGCATCTTTGTCTGGTTTTGGTATCAGAGTGATCCCTTTTTTAGATGTACTTTTAAATGTTTTCTAGTGCAGATATTTGTATCTACCATATTATACTATTTTGTTTTGTTTGGAGTTAGTTATTCTAATTTACAATACTTTTCACATTAATTCAACCCTCTGGGACAATGAATATAGTTCTTCTTTCTCTAATTTTGATGAGGACAGAATGAAGGCAGAACCATGTGTTTTATCAGTAAGGACATTCTCACAAGCTGTTGGCAATTACTTAACAGCAACAGTTCTCAGATTAAATAACTACATTATTTTAATGTTTTTCGTTTTAAAATTCTGATCAATGCACATCCTTAAATGTTTATGAATCCCTTTCTCTGAAAGACAGTCAATCAGGTGATGGAAATGGAAATGAAAAAGCCATGATATATACTGACAAAGATCTCAGTGTAGTTACCAGAATGGTCACATTTAAAACTTCAGCGTAGTTGGTATAGTGAGAACAATAGAGAGCTGCATGGAAAAGTTTGTGGCCAGAAGATTCATTAGGAAGAGCTCGTAGAGGTCTGGAGGCCAAAGGAATGAGCATGTGAGTATATGGTTAGCTTTCCATGTTGAAAAGTGTGGGTCAGGAATTGTTCTAAATTATAAATATATGTACACGCGCACACACACACACACACACACACACACAAACACACATATACTCAATCTCTGTGATATTACAAGATCCTTTGAGATGGGTCTTCAAGGTCAAATACTTAGCACTTTTGATATTACAAGACCCTTTGGGATTGGTCTTTAGGTCAAATACTCAGTACTTTGTGAACTTGGGTTAGGATACTGGTATTCTCTCTCTGCAGCCTCTGTTCTTTTGGATCAAATTTGAATACCTTTAAATGCCAAATTAAGGGTGACTTATTCTGACCCACTACAGGAAATGAGCAAAAGGTGATTCAAGAAGGAAAATAGAGAATGCAATACCTATTTAAGAAAGATGATTTCAGAATCAGTTGGAAAAGTGAAATGGAAAGGCATATTGAAAGAGACTGAAAAATTTGAGATTTTTTTTCTTTGTTTTTGTTTTTCACTTCATTGGTCAAAATGGTATTGAAGTGAAAAGGTCAGAACTAGGGCAAGGATTATTCACCTTGGTCATTTCTACCTCTGTATTCTATAACCCACTTAAGAACTGGATCAGAGGAACTTCTAAAAACACATTCAGTCAAGTCTTCCGCATTTGAGACTTTAGGGAACATTCCATACAAAACCCATAACAAATAGAGTCTCAGAATTTTATTTATTTGTTTTAGGATGTGTGATTCCCCTAAAAGTGGCTTACCATATGTAGCAAAAACAGTCAATTGGAGTATGGAAAATAGAGTATTAAAAACTCTATATAGAAAGTAATATTTGAAGAAGGTAAGGGAAAGATCCACTTCCTGTCTGTGATTAGGAGTGTTCACTTGGTTTAAAAGATAAGGAGAGTGGTCCTTGTAGCAATCAGATAAATGGATTGATTATTGCATATAAATTAGCAGTGGAAGAAGTGGACTGTAGGGCAGCACGCTTAGCTCTATTCCACTCAGGATGTGGAGAGAAACCAAACCTATGATGGCAAGAATCATTCCCCTCTCCACCTCTCATCTCAAGGAATCCCTTCTAGTTGCTGCCCATGAAAGCCACTGGCTCTCCACTATTTTCGCTGACCTACCACTTTTGATTCCATGGCTGCTAATAACAACTTGCAGAGTTTCTTGATGTCTAGGACTTTATTCTCCTAAAATACAGATTTCGTTTCCTCAAGTCCTAGTTCATCCTTTCCCACCTTAGCATCAGCTTCCCATTGTGAGAATCCCCGTAGGAACCTGAGCCCTCAACCCTGGACTTGGCTGGAACACCTCAGATGGAGTGGAAGTTCTCACCAAACCTCAAACCAGAGTTTGATGCACCTCCCTTTCCTTGTCCCATGTCTATGTTATAAGTCCCAATGTCCCAGTGATTTTTCCCATACCACAACAGTTAAAGGCTATAGGACAATTTGCCACACTCCCTGGGCTCGCCTAGGAATAGTGTGGTCCTGGGTCTTACCTATCAATCACATTTCCTGTGCACGTTCCACGAGTTTCTTCCATGGCACCTTTGCCTTCTCTCATGGAATGGGAATACTCACAGTGTATTACCTCACTCCCTCATTCACACGCATACATATGACACCGGATGTGCAGACGTATATGTTGTGACTAGGGGCTTCGTCTTGGCTCGCAGTCTTTGGGAGGAACACAACAGATTAATTCATTGTGATTTTTAAAAATCATATGCATTCTTAATATGAATTATCTGTTTAATTAACACCTTCTGCCTTAACAAGGGGTGTTAGCATATGGAAGCATCTGCTGAGCTTGGCCTCCTGATGTGAAATGCAAGATTTCTGAAATTTAAACATTTGCACAGATATGGGAACACGTTCAATGGCTATGATCAGCCCGGTTCTCATATGGCCAAATGGTTTTGTGGATAAAACTGTAAAAAGCATCACAATTCATGATGAGATAGACCCTTGTTCTGTGTGTAATTTCTAAGTGTTGTCTTGAGCTCCAGTCTGTAACAACTAATTATTCTCATCACCACAGCAATAGAATTTGTTAGACAGTTGGATTAACCAGGAAAAATTAGCATTGATTTGAGAAAGGTTTAGAAAAGATGTGATTTTTGTATAGCAAGGAAGAAAATTCATTGATGAAATGGAATGATAGCCCTCTAGATTTTAAATAAAAAGTTATATTTGAGGAAGGATAGGGAAACATTAACTTAATGCCTAGGATTGGGAGTTTTCATTTAGTTTGAAAGGTCATGGAGGGTCATGCCAGGGGTTTGTAACAGAAAGAATGGAATGATTTCTGATAAAATTAGTAGTGGAAGAAGTTGACCACAGGTCAATAGATTAAGTTATATTTCAATTGCAGCATGTTAAGGAGTGAAACCAAACCTATGATGGCAAGAATCAAAAAGAAATGTATAGACACCGAAATATCTGAGGGTGGGAAAGCTAAACAAGTGATTTACTCTTTGCATCCTCTGAAACTGTGAATTCATTAATAGCATTAATAATAAAAGAGGTTTTTGAGAAGGAAAGAGGTCTTGTAATTGAGAGTAAGGATAAAATATTTTGAAATGTAGAAATATTTGGTTTTAAATATTGATATATGGGTAGAATATTTTTAAAGGGCCAAAATGAAAAAAAAAAGGTAAAGTCAAACATCAATCAATGGAAATATTTATAAAATCTGGATATCACTGGCAGGTAGACCAGATGCTGCAATTTTACATTTCTGCTTCATAGCTTTTCCAATTTTATTGCTGAACTTGGCTCTTTCCAAGAGCCTAGTATGTGCATGTGTACCTGTGTGTGCCTGCGTGTGCATATGTGTGCATGTGTGTGCATACACTCAGGCTATTTCTGTCTTCTTGCAACTCCTTTTCTGTTTTATGGTGCTGAGCTTCAGCACAGAAAAACAGACAAAGCAGGTTGAGTGCTAAATGGAGAATGTAAAAATAGAAGTTGCAGACTCAATGATGTGGTGAGATCTATAACGCTTCAGGATTTGGGGAAGGGAGCAACTATTCTTTTCCAATATTTGCTTAAAAAATGTAATGAAGTAAGGCATAACCATTTGCCATAGAACTTAAATTAAAAAATAGCAATCGGTTTTGAAAAATTCTTAGGCTTCATTAACCTCCCCAAGTTATACTGTGTCCTCACTCAAATGTCCCTGTGGGATAGAGAGGGGGAGCTTAGCCCCAAGCAAGAGCGGGCTTAGACTTTGGGCTGGGGATCTTGCCATCTGATAGTTGTGGCCACTGTAAGGGTAAAGTAGGAGCAGACCAGAGCAAGACGGCAAATGGTTCTCCAAGTGGTCTTGGAGGCCTAGGAAAATACACATATGTATGTCTGAGGGTGAAAATATCATTTTAAGGAAATTACAGTTCTTGATACTTAGGTGTAGTATAAATATAATTTATCTTATATGTCAGACTAAAGGAACAAGTAAGGGAACATAGAATTTGGGGGAAGAATTAAGAGAAGCTCAATACCAGACAATCTTGAGATTCCCTTGTTTATAAAAGGGCCAACTGTTTAACCCTAATTATAACAGAATGGAAACTTTACCCACAGAGACAGGACTCGTGTCCCTTTCCTGAAAGCCTCAAATAGGAGCTAATTATTTGAGTCTTTACTCTTGTTTTTGGTTTTGTGTTGTTTTCTTCATCCCAACTTCACATCCAAAAAAAGTGACTCATGGCGACTGGGCAGGCTCATTTTCCTTTGTTTTCCACTGTGAACATTTCGTGATCATTATTTCTCCTTTAGAGAGCCCTCTGTTCTGTTATGCACACCCTAATTGCTGCCTCCTGTTTGATTTTTTAAGACATTGATTTGTGTTTCCTATGATGCCAATTTTTATTTTCACTTTGATATTTTTTATTTGATTAGTAATAATCCTGTGAAATGATTTCCTAGGTGGAAGCTGGGAGGTCTCAGTGAGTCAGTGGCAAGACAGCTCAGCCCTGGACAGCTCGGCCCTGGAAGTTCTTTCCTGTGTCTACTCACCAGCACTTCTCAGGCTTAGGCCCTCTCCTGTCCTGGAAACTGTCCCCAGCTCCCTCCTGAGGCCATTTCCAGGTGCTCAGCCCCTCCGCAGCTCCTCCCTTACCCTCCTTTCACCTTCCAGAAATGCCCCAGAGGCACCTCACTTTCCTTCCTGTTTACTCCATCGCCCCGGTGGGTTCTAGATGGTCTTAAAGGCTACTAAAGCCCTGGACTGAATCATTAGCAACTAAGAAGGACTTTGGCTTTCTTTGAGAGCATCAAGTTTCAACTGGAGAGAGGAAGGAAAATCATTCAGAAATCTCTTAAACAAAGAAAAGAAAACAAACAGCTAGCTTTCAATATTATTGTACCCCAAACATTTTAATCCTGCCACAAGTTCAATAAAATATTTACTAAGTGATATATATGCAGGTAAAGGTTTCTCTCTTAACACTTTCTACTATAGAGGGTGGAAAACCTTTCTTGCAGCTTCCTTGCAACTGTGAGGCAGTTCTGTGCTCAAGGGGAGGAAAGTTGGCTAGCAATGATGGTAGAGGGTTAGGGATTTGGGGGATATTCTTTTTCTTCCTTATAAGATGATCAAATGCAGCTAAGTGTGGATATGATGCTTGGAAATGCAGCACCCTCTTTGTGACCACAAGGCAATGGGCGTGCAGATGGAAATTCATACCACGAAGATGGAGAAGCAAAAAGATGGAAAAATCCTGGATGCTCAACAACCTTTGCCAGTCAAACACCTCCAGCAGTTGTCTTTTTCTTCACTCCTTCCTAGGTCAGAGGAATTTGCTTGCTTTATTATTTGTCTGTTGGTGTTTTGTTACTTGCTATCAGACTCCTCCTAACACGCTGTGTTCAAAGTGCTTCACCTGTCAAATCATCGGACCCAGTAGAACATGCACTGACCATCCCTGTAGCAAATACACGTGTGCTCCTTACACCCCTTCCCAGGCTGTGTCCCTCAATGTCAGCATCCCTTTGGTGAAAAACCTCTGTAACTTCAGCTGCATCCTCGGTTCAAACACAAATCTATAGGAACATAAGGAGGAGAAGGGATGTGACCTTGATCTCTTCCCCAACTCCACAGGGGCCACTTGAAAAGGGTCATTTTCTGTCTATGGTTAAAATCAGTTGTGCAAATTGGCATGGTCTCAATTTCTGTTCAAAGGACAAATTCGGACACATATGAATCCCTGCTTTGTCCAGGTTGGGATGTCTGGTTTCTTTATTGTATCCATGAAGTTTATTTGACTGAAGATGCTTTTGGAGAAGTCTCAAGTAGTGAGGGACAGGCAGGTACAGGCCTCCATCTGTGCTTGAGTAGCTAAGTTCCTTTCCCAGGGTTGGTTTCACCTCTAGACTCTCATCCGGGCTCTCAGCTTCCCATCACTTTGGTTGCCATTTCCTTTCCTTCCACCACGAACTCCCTGGTGTCTTAAGTATTGGGACTGAGGGGAACTTCTGTAGCTCATCACCTCTCCTTCCAGCTGACGTCCTTTCCCACTTTGATCTACTTCATTTATTCCCCTAAAGTTTTCCTCTTCACTTAAAGCCTATTGCCAACTTCGAAGTTATCTTCATCTTTCAAATATTCCTTCCTAGTGTGAAAGATTACCTTTTAAGACAAACGTGCCAGACATCATATACATTGCAAATACTATAGTTTGAATTCAGGTTCTTCATTTTAGACTTAGCATGCCTGAAATTATTAAAAATGTGTAAGGTTATAACTATTTTTAGACTATTTCAATATTCAGTTCATACAACTTATTTTTTGTACCTCTAACATTATAGATCAGATTGGTCTAGAAAGGGAAAACTTGTGTTTCACCTGGGAATGATTGAATTCTTGCCTTTATAGTTAATTTATAAAAAAAGTGGAAACTTAAAATTTCATGTATAAAAATTTAAACTATTCAGTAATTTTAAAATAAAAAAAGTCACACTACTTTCATTTGTATGACCCAGTGTTTCCCATGATCAGAGCCAGTGTGTGAACTGTAAACAACCCAGTCTTTCTAAGGTTGGATCTGTGCCTGCATAGTGCAGAGAATATGGGATTGCAAAGGTTTCAGAGCTGGGTTTACATGTCACCTCTGCCACCTTCCGTCTCTGTCATCCTCTGTGCATCCCTTCACCTTGCTGAACCTCAATGGCCTTAACTATAAATGGTGATAACAGCTATTTAGTATTTGAAAATACTAAATGGTATTCTTTAAAAAAATACTGTAATATTTTATTCTTCAAATCAACCTACTTGCATCTCAGAATAACTTAAAAGTTTGGAATTAAGGCTTCCATTCTGTGCTTGTTTTTATTACAAGTGCTCCCCCTCCTCCCCCACCTATAGCTTCAGTTATTTGAGACTTAGAAAATAGATTGACATTTATGCCGTAGAACTTGTTAGCTTGTTGACTTAACTGCCTAAGACAGAGGGTTTGACGTATTTAAGCATTCAGATATAGGTTGAACTTGCTTGATCTGTGTTTTCTTCAGATTTAAAAATTAAAAAAAAAAAAAAAAATGGCCACCACGGTCTCTCTTTTCTAGGGTGAGAGGCATTTGTTGGAATCTTTTGTACTTAGCATCACCTGTTACCTAAGCTCTGCCCGTCAAATAGTCCAGTATGCCTTAGATTTCCCTGATGAGATAACATCTTGGGCTCATATTTGAAACATTGCTGGACCTCTAGTTATAGTCCCAGTGGGCAGAGAAAGGAAGCTGGGACCAGGCGGAGGCTACATGAACTCAGGTGCCTGCCCCACATTGCGCTGTTTGGATCTGATTTTACCTGTGGCTCTGGTAGACATTGTCTTTGAACTTTGGTTTGCCTTGTGTTGACCTTTCAAGCTGGCCGTGTATACTTCTGTGTTTTGCTCAGAGAGTTCTCTGGCACCACCAGAATCTACTTAATCCACCCTGCCATTGATAATTCTTGGCGGCCTTATTTTCTCTTGTTTCTCAGAAGGTTTCAGAAGGGCCGACAACTGGTCTTAGTGGTGACCTCAGTCTACAACCTCTGTTGGGCTCCTGTCCTTCTGTGTCTCATTCTAAGCCCCCTTTCTCCTGCTTCATGAGATCATCTATCAAATAAAGGGCCTGCACCCAAGTCCTTATCTGAGACTGCTTCCTGGGAAATCTAGCCAAGAACAGAACAGCCTCATTCCAGCTGTGTTCTGTAAGGGGCTGCCTCCTGCTTATTCAGTGGTTCCATGGACAGTGCTGGAAGGGCACAGCAAGCTCACTATGCTGAAACCAGTGTGAGCAAGCAGAGGACAGTTGATTTCGTAGAGAGGTCTAGGTGGATAACAAGGGCAGTGATACTACTTTTGTTCTTCATGGGCAGCCTATTTGTAGTAGGATCCCTGCTGACAATTGAGAAAAGGTGATTTTTTTCTTAAAAGGAAGATGCTGTGGATATAGTCAGATGGTCCAAGGCCAACAGTGGGGCCCTGGACCACCCACCAGTGGACTAGATTTGCTGAATGGAGGACCTCAGTCAGAACACTTCATGTGACAGTGGTTGAACACTTCATGTGACAGTGGTTCAACACATCAAGATAAAGTAAGGAATGCTGTGCTTCAGAAGCTGCATAAGAGTCTAAAACTCACGCAGGGAATGTGGATACTAAGCCTATTCACTAGGAAAATTCCTAGCAGTTGTGTATAGGGTTCAGTGATTTGTGACTCCTATGCTCCTGTTTTCCAAGTGAAAGTTATGGGTCACTTCACCTGCCTATCCGGCGGACAAAGAGCTGTTGAAAATAGATTGGAATTCCTCTGCTTTAAAAATATTGCCTTGCTTTGTTAATGTGGTAGAGGCACATGATACTCACAGGTTAAAAAAGAAGGCGGGTTATTGTTAGCTGCCACTCATCTTGGGACATCTGTTCCATTTCCATAGGACCACTAATGTTCTTCTGGCTCAGTGAGTATTTGTAAAGTCAGAATTCTTGTCATATTAGACTTCTATTCTCCATTGTCCATGTGTCCGTCTGGAAAAAAAAAATGAGACATTAACTTGGATCATCTATTAATAAGATAAAATAGAAGATGCTTTTATTTCTCAGCTTTCTGAAGCAGTCAAAATAGAACAAAGAGGAAACTAGTGTTACTTTTAATTTTCTGGTGCACACATAACTAGATAAATAATGACCATGGAGATGTTTTAACTTTTTTCTTTTCTTTTCTTTTCTTAATTAACCCTGGAAAATGAGGCTATCCTGTGATAACTGTTGGATAATATTAGGATTCGTGTGAAAGTTTTGACACAGCAGCTGATTGGTCCTGGGAGTCCTAAGTCCGTCTTCACACCCCAGCCGAATCACCTCAGGACAAGTTGATCTGGGGCAAGTCATCCCGTCTCCCTGTTTCCCATTCTGTTAATTGAGTGGTGAGCTTAAAACAAGCTCCAAGACCCTTTCAGGCTCCAACAATCTTATTCTAGCTCAGAAACAGCCCAAATGTTCATAAAATATTCTGGAATTGACAGTACATGAGTAATCAGATTCTTAAGTGAACAAAATGAGTCATTTTGGGGTATTTACACTAAACATTTAACGATCATTTTATTCCTCTCGAAATGCATATTTATTTTTAGTCCATGCACTGAGGTGTAGATTTAAGTGTTGCTGGCATGAAGGCTCTGGCCATTTTTATAAAAGAATGATACTCTTGGGGGATTAAAAATTCTACCATGCAAAAAGACCTGGGAAATGTAAATTATATTTCAGTGAACCGACTGATTTTGCAATTGTCAAATGCATTCACATTCACATTCACAATAGATTTCATTAGAGATTCTTAGCATATTTTTACCATATGATTAAAACTTTTATAATGTTTGAAGACATCTCTCCTAAAGGAAGAAATGCAACAGAAACAGATGTAGAAATCAAATAATATAATATATATAATTTCTAAAAATCATAAAGTGTTCTATGAATATAAAGAGGTAAGAAAATGAGGCACGAAGTAGTTATAAAAGTGTGAGAAATGTTTCTAAATAACCTTAAAAAGTCAGAGTGACCTGTTTGACACTGTGCTGTTATTTTCACTCTGGGTTTTGAGCAATCACAAGTTAGAATTTCATGCCTTAACAGTTTCTGGTTTTACTAACATGCTGATGTGGCCCAAGGAAGGCCAAAGTTAACCAATTTCTGTGGTGCAGAGTGCTGTGGGTCTTCCTAGGTCACCTCTTGGTGGAACTGCAGCCCTCTGTGTAGGATAACAAAGTCACCGA
The DNA here is from genome assembly GCF_902686445.1 of Sciurus carolinensis. Lineage (NCBI taxonomy): Eukaryota > Metazoa > Chordata > Mammalia > Rodentia > Sciuridae > Sciurus > Sciurus carolinensis. The sequence continues at coordinate 8,641,210 of NC_062222.1, forward strand.
GCTAGGTGAGTGATCGTGGCTTAGAGAAGAAGCATGCACTTGTACTGTACGGATAACTGGATGGAAATTGGGAATAACTGTACTAGAGTATAAAAGCAATAGCATTACCAAAGATGGAGACCAAGTCCACAGAGACAGGACCATCTTCACAGAGATGGGATTGATCATGGTGGAGTCCATGAGAAGGTAATGCAGAGATTTATCAGCATGTCCCATACAGCCTGCAGGCTGCCCCTAGCCACATCCTGCTCTCTCCAGGGGAATCTGTCAAGAGGCTCATAAGGGCTCCTCAGCCGGCCCTGGGTACCTCCATCATGAAGATCTGAGTCTGGAGAGTGCCAGGGAGAAAATCAGTACCCCGGCATCCTGCAGATTCTGGACCATTCAGTCGTGATGAGGGAAAACGTCATGGGGGGTTCGACTAATTGCACCTCATCATGAGCACATGTGCTGATTTCAATGCTCAGTAAATCAGTAAATCTGCTGGCATAATAAATATTGAGTCCTAAAAATCATGCATGACTCATAAAGGAAAAATAAAAACCAACAAAATAAAATAATGAACTTAGAATAAAGAATGCATTTTAGAGATGAGCTATTTTATTTCAAAATTGTTACTTGGAATTGCTCTCCTAGTTACCTGTGGAGAAAAATATTTTACTTTATCTCTCAATAATCAAGCTACTTGTTCTCATCCTTTCTGGCCAATCATTCCAGGCTTAGTTGAAGCAGGCATTTTAGGTATAATAGGAGCAGCCTCTGCACCGTGTGCATGACGGAGGAGTTAAGATCCAGGAATGATGAGAGGTAAGCTGTACTTGGGAAATGGCATTATTTTTTTCTTCAGTTCTGGTGTTATAATTCTGTGCCCCATGTCAGCCTGCTCCCTATGTGCAGAAGGTAGAATTAGATTCAATGAGGCAATAGAAACATCAGCATTAGAATATAGATTCCCAGAGTTGCACTCAATCGCTGCATTCACTGAGCCCTGTTATTTCTGAGGCGGTTCTGAGTGAGTCTGAGCATCTTGCAGGCATGTGAGACATCTGTCAACCAGGCCCAGAGAGGGAGTGTGTGTGGACGTAACCTTACGCTCTATGAATATTCATGTTTCTAAACAGATGATTTTTAAATAATGTAATAAGCATCTACTAAATATATATTAAGCAATCTTTTATATAAGTAAATCCCAAAATAAAAAAAGGAAAGAATGAGTATGGTATCTGTGCAAAGACCTTGAAAATGTATAGCCTGATACTTCATTAGGACCATTGTCTGACAGTCTTCCACCCATGTCGATTTTCTGTGTGTTTGCACTGAGAATCAGTGATCATTTTTGTGTAGATATAAGCAGCATTTATTATCATAATTATCAATAGAATGCTTATACTTCTATCCTAAGTCTGAACTTAATGTGCAAAAATCCCTCCCAAATACCAATCTCTCCAAATGAGGATGACTGTTACTCCTGATTTCAGTAACATACAACCTTGACAATTTGTAGAGGACTAAATGCGCTTTAGAGGCAATCTGTTTTCCGTTGGTCAATGCCATCGACTTCAGAAAATATCTGAAAAAAGAGATGGCTGCTTTTTTTCCACAATTTTCCCACAAAGTTCTTCTTTATTTCATTAAAACCAATTAGGCATATTGCAAGGACAGAGATTAATACTGCTAAATGTCAATGATGTGTCTGCTTTGAAAAAACGATTGAGCCGAAGAGTAAATAGCAATACAATAAAAATGCCCCGACATCTTGCTTGCAGAAATGCGGAGAGCTGCGAGATAGCAGGAAGAGTAAAGAAGGAGATAATAATGGTTGATCACTAAATTGATTTCAGTAGTTTATGTTCCCGGAAAATCAACTAAATATACTGACAGAAAATAAAGAGAATCCAAAAGAAATGGTGGGAGGTTGTGGCTGGTGGGTACAATCTCTGCCAGAAGTGGACACAATGGACATTACTCTCCAGCATGTGTTGACATGAAATAGTGACCTTTCCTCTTCTTTATGGCTTAAAATTTCATTAATTAGCAACATCTGTAAAAGCCTTGCTGTCCTTTAGGCACAAGGACTGTGTTGTTTTTTTTTTTTTTTTTCCCCTAAACCGTAGAGTCTATAAGAAATTCCTCACTATGCAGCAAAACATCACATAACAAAAAAAGAGTTTCCTAGTCAAAAACTAAGGGGACTGGCCAGGGGAGGGATCAGAAGCTATGACTGGGGGCGGCACTTTCCCCACCATCTCCTTTCCAGGCCCCATATACTAAGAAGTAAACTTAAGAAATGCTTTTAAATGACACACAGAAAAGCAGAATAATATTCTGTGAGGTGTGGCAATTACATGAAACTCACACACGATTGCCCACAAGTAAAGCTGAGCAGGAACACAGCCACGCCCATCCATTTCTGCCTTTCCCACGGTGGCTTGTGAGCCGCAGAGGCAGAGTTGAGCCAGAGAGAGAGTGGATGGCCCTCGCAACCTAAGAGTTACTCTCTGGCTCTTTAGAGAAAGTCCCTGTAGACACTTGGGTTAGACAGCTGTCTAAGAAGGAGTTTGGGGCTTTAATTTTAGTGTTGGACTATTGTTTTTCTTTGTTCACAAATAATGATGAAGAAAGGAAGGCAGGCCGGTGAAAAGACAAATGAAGAAAATGGGAAAAAGTTGAGTTTTATTTAGAAATTGAGAAGTTGATTAGCATCAGTCAGGATTGTAGAGAGAGATAGAATATGGTGATGGTAGGATGGGGGCACTTTGTTGGGAAATGACAAGTACAAATTTGCAGACCAGGTCAGCAGCTTAGCAACCACGGCCAGTGTTGAAGCTGCAGCCTTCCGTCCAAAAACAGACTGCAGGAGTCCTTCCTGTGAATGTCCTTCATGGTGACATCAGACCGATATTTGGCCAGACAAGTTGGTGCTGTCATCTAGCAGCAATGACATATGAAGGAGCCATCACATTCTGGAATAATGAAAACAGGGTCAGTGAGGCTACTTTTCAGGGACATTGGTCAATAGCTTTTCTATTGAAACAGAGGCCAGTTGGATCTCTCTGTCTCATTTTCCAATTGGAAATAGCCACACAATACATTGAAGAAGGAGGAAGATGTTGAAAAGAATCTTAATTCATAATTTAGAACAATGAATCAACCCCAAATTTCATAAACATGGGGCATGAATTAGAGCTTGGGAAACTTTTCTCCCTCATTTTTCAGGATCACATACATATTTTTCAGGACTATGCTTCAGCATCTCGTTTGTGACTCCATTCACATATAGTGATAATAGACATAAAAGTTATTGTGGTGTCTTAACATAGCATGGCTTCCATGAAAATTGCTTAGATAGGTGACTTAAATGACAGGATTTTTTTTTTCTCATAGTTCTGGAGTTCAGAGTCTCAAGACAAGTTGGTGACCAAGTTGCTTTCTCTTATGACTCTCTCTCTCCTTGCAGATGGCTCTCTTACTGTATCCTCACTTGGTCACCCCCTGCTTTGGGTGGGGTTTGTGTCCTCATCTCATTCTTTTACTACTCATATTGGATTAGGGTTCAACCATATGTCTTCACTTTATTTCAGTCACCTTAGGAAAACCTTACCAGCAGGTATAGTCGTATTTTGAGGTACTAGAGGATAGGATTTCACATGAACTGGGGGATGGAGACTCAATTCAGCTCATATCATCTGGCAAGTATTTTCCATCTGCTAGTGGAAAATACTATTTTTTTTAACCTAAAATACTTTGCTGAACCCAGGGTCTGGTGAATTCTAGGTGAGTGCTCTAGTCCTGAGCTACTGAGCTTCTGTCATACTGACTGCTCCCCATCAGAATCAACTGGGAAATTTTGAGAAATGCACATTATCATATTACTGAACAATAAACTCTGGGATGAATCCCAGAAATCTGTAATTTAGCTAGCCTTCCAGGAGGTTCTAATGCATACTAAAGTTTGAGAGGACAGGTCAGAGAAGGTGAGAATGCAGAAAATTGAAATATAATGTGTAATTTCCTTTATAGAAGTCGAGGAAGTCAACCTGGCTACTTACATTAGCATGGGGCAAACAGGAGAAACTTTCAGGAAGAAGCCATTTGTCATCAATTTTTAATAAAGAAAGAAACCTACTTTCAGATGACCTTAGCATTTTTTTTTTTTTAAAAATCATAAGTAAGTACAACATTCACCTGCTGGCTTTTAGTTTCTTTCAAATGGGTCTCAAAATCTGTCACCACCTGTTAGGCAAAGGTCACCCAAATCATAGCATACATTCTACAACTCGGCAGTAAGGAGACAGCTTCAGGTTCAACACTATTACAGTGATATTTAAGCTGACATCGTGGCTTCTCAAATTTCAAGCCCTCTGCTAGATCTATGATGAATGCTCTATTCCGACCCTTTGCCTTTAGACAAGAGACAAATAGTCAAGCTCCTGCTTAGCAAAACATAGCTGGGTGGATGAAAGTGCAGGCTTTGCAGAGGAAATGCAGGTTCACATTCTAACCTTTCTCTTTTGAATGTGGCTTTGCACGGAGTGCTTCATGCCACTGCGTCTCGCTCCGTGTTCTCTGCAAAACAAGGATGATAACAATTAGGTGACTGAAGTGTTTGAATAAGAATCGAAAGAAATCACCTAGCCATATGCTTGCACATTAAAAGGAGTCAGTAAATGCTAGATTTTTTTTAGTGGAATTCACACAGCTCTATTTCTATTTTGTTAATATTGTTTCAGTACAGTAGCATCCCAGGACAACAATTCATTTTAATTTATTTTATTTTTTATTTTTTTTTATTTTTTTACATTTACATAGGGTAATGATATTTATTTTATTTTTCCCCTCCCCCCACCCCTCCCACCCCTCTTTTCCCTCTACACAGTCCTTCTTTCCTTCATTCTTGCCGCTCTCCTTAGCCTAACTCTAAACCTAACCCTAAACCTAATGCTAGCCCCTCCCGCCCCCCATTATATGTCCTCATCCGCTTATCAGCGAGATCATTCGTCCTTTAGTTTTTTGAGATTGGCTTATCTCACTTAGCATGATATTCTCCAATTTCAACCATTTGCCTACAAATGCCATAATTTTATCATTCTTCATTGCGGAGTAATATTCCATTGTATAAATATGCCACAGTTTCTTTATCCATTCATCAACTGAAGGGCATCTAGGTTGGTTCCACAATCTGGCTATGGTGAATTGAGCAGCAATGAACATTGATGTGGCTGTATCTCTGTAGTATGCTGATTTTAAGTCCTTTGGGTATAGGCCAAGGAGTGGGATAGCTGGGTCAAATGGTGTTTCCATTCCAAGCTTTCTGAGGAATCTCCACACTGCTTTCCAGAGTGGCTGCACTAATTTGCAACCCCACCAGCAATGTATGAGTGTTCCTTTTTCACCACATTCTCGCCAACACCTATTGTTGCTTGTATTCTTGATAATCGCCATTCTAATTGGGGTGAGATGAAATCTTAGGGTAGTTTTGATTTGCATTTCCCTTATTACTAGGGATGTTGAACATTTTTTCATATATCTATTGATTACTTGTACATCTTCTTCTGTGAAGTGTCTGTTCATTTCCTTAGCCCTTTTGTTGATTGGATTATTTGTATTCTTCGTGTAGAGTTTTTTGAGTTCTTTATAGATTCTGGAAATTAGCGCTCTATCTGAGGTATGGTTGGCAAAGATATTCTCCCACTCTGTAGGCTCTCTCTTCACATTTCTGATAGTTTCCTTTGCTGAGAGAAAGCTTTTAAGTTTGAATCTATCCCAGTTGTTGATTCTTGCTTTTATTTCTTGGGCTATGGGAGTCCTGTTAAGGAAATCTGATCCTGAGCCAACAAGTTGAAGATTTGGACCTACTTTTTCTTCTATAAGATGCAGGGTCTCTGGTCTGATTCCGAGGTCCTTGATCCATTTTGAGTTGAGTTTTGTATAGGGTGAGAGATAGGGGTTTAATTTCATTCTATTGCATACGGTTTTCCAGTTTTCCCAGCACCATTGGTTGAAGAGGCTATCTTTTCTCCATTGCATATTGTTGGAACCTTTGTCTAGTATGAGAAAATTGTATTTATTTGGGTTTGTGTCCATGTCCTCTATTCTGTACCATTGATCTACCTGTCTATTTTGGTACCAATACCATGCCGTTTTTGTTACTATTGCTTTGTAGTAGAGTTGAAGATCTGGTATTGCAATACCCCCTGCTTTGCTCTTGCTACTGAGGATTGCTTTAGCTATTCTAGGTTTTTTATTCTTCCAGATGAATTTCATAATTGCTTGCTCTATTTCTGCAAGGTACATCATTGGGATTTTAATTGGAATTGCATTGAATCTGTATAGCACTTTAGGTAGTATAGCCATTTTGACGATATTAATTCTGCCTATCCAGGAACATGGGAGATCTTTCCATCTTCTAAGGTTTTCTTGAATTTCTTTCTTTAGTGTTCTGTAGTTCTCATTGTAGAGGTCTTTCACCTCTTTTGTGAGATTGATTCCCAAGTATTTTATTTTTTTCGATGCTATTGTGAATGGGGTAGTTTTCCTAATTTCTCTTTCTGAAGATTCATCACTTATGTATAAAAATGCATTGGATTTATGAGCATTGATCTTGTAACCTGCTACTTTACTGAATTCACTTATGAGTTCTAAAAGTTTTCTGGTGGAATTTCCAGGTTCCTCTAAATATATAATCATGTCATCAGCGAACAGGGATAGTTTGAGTTCTTCTTTTCCTATTCGTATCCCTTTAATTTCTTTGGTTTGTCTGATTGCTCTGGCTAGAGTCTCAATGACGATGTTGAATAGAAGCGGTGAAAGAGGGCATCCCTGCCTTGTTCCAGTTTTTAGGGGGAACGCTTTCAGTTTTTCACCATTTAGAATGATATTGGCCATGGGCTTAGCGTAGATTGCCTTTATAATGTTTAGGAATGTTCCCACTACCCCAATTTTTTCTAGTGTTTTGAGCATGAAGCGATGCTGTATTTTATCAAATGCTTTTTCTGCATCTATTGAAATAATCATGTGATTCTTAACTTTAAGTCTGTTGATATGGTGAATGACATTTATTGATTTCCAAATGTTGAACCAACCTTGCATCCCTGGGATAAAACCCACTTGATCGTGGTGCACTATCTTTTTAATATATATTTGTATGCGATTTGCTAAAATTTTGTTGAGAATTTTTGCATCGATATTCATTAAGGATATTGGTCTGAAATTTTCTTTCCTTGATGTGTCTCTGTCTGGTTTAGGTATCAGGGTGATATTGGCTTCATAGAACGAGTTTGGTAGGGCTACCTCCTCTTCTATTTCATGGAATAGTTTGAGAAGTATTGGAATGAGCTCTTCTTTAAAGGTTTTGTAGAACTCGGCTGAGAAACCATCAGGTCCTGGACTTTTCTTTGTTGGTAGGCTTTTGATGACCTCTTCTATTTCATTGCTTGAAATTGGTTTATTTAAGTTGTGTATGTCCTCCTCGTTCAGTTTAGGTAGTTCATATGTCTCTAGAAATTTGTTGATGTCTTCGAGGTTTTCTGTTTTGTTGGAGTATAGATTTTCGAAATAGCTTCTAATTATGTTTTGTATTTCACTCGTGTCTGTAGTGATGTTTCCTTGTTCATTCCGAATTTTAGTAATTTGAGTTTTCTCCCTCTTTCTCTTTGTTAGTGTGGCTGAGGGTTTATCAATTTTATGTATTTTTTCAAAGAACCAACTATTTATTTTGCTAATTTTTCCAATTGTTTCTTTTGTTTCGATTTCGTTGATTTCGGCTCTGATTTTAACTATTTCCTGTCTTCTACTACTTTTGGTATTGGTCTGCTCTTCTTTTTCTAGGGCTTTGAGCTGTAGTGTTAAGTCGTTTATTTGTTGATTTCTACTTCTTTTTTTGAATGCACCCCATGAAATAAATCTTCCTCTAAGTACTGCTTTCATAGTGTCCCAGAGATTTTGATATGATGTGTCTTTGTTCTCATTTACTTCTAAGAATTTTTTTATTTCCCTCCTGATGTCTTCTGTTATCCATTCATCATATAATTGTGTATTATTTAGTCTCCAGGTATTGGAGAAGTTTCTGTTTTTTATTCTGTCATTTATTTCTAATTTCAATCCATTATGATCTGATAGAGTACAAGGTAGTATCTCTATCTTCTTGTATTTGCTAACAGTAGCTTTGTGGCATAAAATATGGTCTATTTTAGAGAAGGATCCATGTGCTGCTGAGAAGAAAGTGTATTCGTTCTTTGTTGGATGGTATATTCTATATATGTCCGTTAAGTCTAAATTGCTGATTGTGTTGTTGAGATCTATAGTTTCTTTATTCAATTTTTGTTTGGACGATCTATCCAGTGGTGAGAGAGGTGTGTTAAAATCGCCTAGTATTATTGTGTTGTGGTCTATTTGAATTCTGTAATTGAGAAGGATTTGTTTGACGTACGTGGATGAGCCAATGTTCGGGGCATAGATATTTATGATTGTTATGTCTTGCTGATTTATGCTTCCCTTAAGCAGCACATGTAATGTCCTTCTTTATCCCTTCTGATTAGTTTTGGTTTGAAGTCCACATTATCTGAGATGAGGATGGATACTCTAGCTTTTTTGCTGTGTCCGTGTGCATGGTATGTTTTTCCCCATCCTTTCACCTTTAGTCTATGGGTGTCTCTTTCTATGAGGTGAGTCTCTTGCAGGCAGCATATTGTTGGATTTTTCTTTTTAATCCAATCTGCCAGTCTGTGTCTTTTGATTGATGAATTCAGGCCATTAACATTCAGGGTTATTATTGTGATATGATTTGTATTCCCAGTCAATTGACTCATATTTGTTTTTGACATGATTTGGTTTCTCCTTTATTTGGCTATTCCTTCAGGCTAGCGCCTCCTGTTGCTGATTTGCATCGTTGTTTTTCATCTCTTCCTCATGGAATATTTTGCTGAGAATGTTCTGTAATGCTGGCTTTCTTTTTGTAAATTCCTTTAGCTTTGGTTTATCATGGAAGGATCTTATTTCATCGTCAAATTTGAAGGTAAGTTTTGCTGGGTATAAGATTCTTGGTTGGCATCCGTTTTCTTTCAGGGCTTGGTATATGTTGTTCCAGGCCCTTCTAGCTTTTAGGGTCTGGATTGAAAAATCTGCTGATATTCTTATTGGTTTCCCTCTGAATGTAATTTGATTTTTTTCTCTCGCGGCCTTTAAAATTCTGTCTTTATTTTGTATGTTAGGTATTTTCATAATAATGTGCCTTGGTGTGGGTCTGTTGTAATTTTGTATGTTTGGAGTTCTATAAGCCTCTTGTACTTGGTTTTCCATTTCATTCTTCAGATTTGGGAAATTTTCTGTTATTATTTCATTGAATAGATTGTTCATTCCTTTGGTTTGTTTCTCTAAGCCTTCCTCAATCCCAATAATTCTTAAATTTGGCCTTTTCATGATATCCCATAATTCTTGTAGATTCTGTTCATGATTTCTTACCATCTTTTCTGTTTGTCCAACTTTGCTTTCAAGATTAAATAATTTGTCTTCAATGTCTGAGGTTCTGTCTTCCAGGTGTTCTATCCTATTGGTTATGCTTTCTATGGAGTTTTTAACTTGGTTTATTGTTTCCTTCATTTCAAGGATTTCAGTTTGTTTTTGTTCAGTATCTCTAACTCTTTATTGAAATGATCTCTTGCTTCCCGTATTTGGTCTTTTAACTGTTGATTGGTGCGATCATTTAATGCCTGCATTTGCTCTTTCATCTCCTCCTTCAATGCCTGCATTTGCTCTTTCATCTCCTCATTAGCTTCCCTGATCGTTTTAATTACGTACATTCTGAACTCCCTTTCTGACATTTCTTCTGCTGTGCTGTCATTGGGTTTTATTGATGTAGTATCTAGGTTTGTTTGGGACATTTTCTTCCCTTGTTTTCTCATATTGGTCAGTTGTCATTGGGACCCTGAGATATTGCAGTTTTCCGCTACTGGCTTATAGTGTCCCGGTAGATTTCCAGTGTATCACCTCCCAGTCTTCAGTAGCCTGATGTCTTGGAGGAATCTGATAAAGCAGCTCATCCGAAGAAACCTGCCCCTAGCCCCCTACTGGTTCCACGGTTTGGAACTGGCTCTGTGCGGAAATGCTCTCACTGTGGGCCTGCGCCGTGCAGCTGGCCGTGTGGGAGGAGCCCACTGCCGGAGTGTGGAAGGCTACCTTGGGAAGACTCTAGCTGCCCTGCCCGGCTCCAATAAGCCACCTCTATCTGGGCCTGCCACCCGGGCCGAGCTTTACCCAGTGGGCAGACTCACCTGTGGCTCTATTTCAGTCTGAGTCTCTCAATGCCTCCCCTTCTTAACTCCTGGGTTCTGGAGCGACTGGGGGTGCAGTCTCCCTCTAGGCCGCCATCTTGGATCACCCCGTGAAGAGAGCCTGCAGCTGGAGTGGGCAGAGCCGCCTGAAGAGGTCTCTGGCTGCCCTGCCCTAATCCCAGAGGCTGCTTGCTGATCGCGGCTCTCCGCTGGTTCGTTGCCAGAGTACGCTGCGCTGCAGTGGCTCTGGGACTCGGAGCCTGCTCTGTTCAGACAGGCTCTCACTAGCGGGCCAGTTCCGTTCCGAGAACCTGGAGAAGCTGGCTGTGTGGGCGGGGCCCACTGCCGGAGTGCGCAGGGCTGCCTGTGAATGACTCTAGCTGCCCTGCCCGGCTCCGATAAGCCACCTCTATCTGGGCCTGCCACCCGGGCCGAGCTTTACCCAGTGGGCAGACTCACCCGTGGCTCTATTTCAGTCCGAGTCTCTCAATGCCTCCCCTTCTTAACTCCAGGGTTCTGGAGCGACTGGGGGTGCAGTCTCCCTCTAGGCCGCCATCTTGGATCGCAACAATTCATTTTAAATCAACAGGTGAGATGCTCTTTTGATTACCAGTGACTTCAACAGGTGAACTGTTGTAATTTACTATTTTATTAGAAAATGCACTATTCCACAATATTAAGGGCACTGCAATCATAGGGGCTATTGCACACATAGGGTTCCAGACCTGAGGTGCAAACAGCTCTTTCCATCATCAGAATCTTCTTTAGTGATGTTCATTTTCCTACAACTAGTTATGGATTCTACTGAAAGATGTTTAGCATCAATGCACAAACATATAGACCAATATAATCAAAGGTATTTTCCCAGACATTCTAAAGTTCTTGCACACACTAAGAAGAGGGTAGAAATTACTTTCTTCTGGATCATCTGGGATTGAGAAATCATGATATCTTCCCGCATACTTTTAAGCAACCAGGACTTTCTGAGACCTTAGTCTGCTCCAGGAGCCTTATTTCCACCGTGTCTTCTGAGATTTAATTATTATAACTTCTTCTGAACTTTTAAAAGCTGCTACTCTCTATCTGCCATTATCTACTCTACCCATTGTGAATCCATTCCCTTGATGATTGGTTATAGTGCAGACGCACATTTTTCAACAGCAAAACCTCTTTACTTCCTACCTTGTAAAAACAATGCATAGACATTTTTCTTTCAGTAAGTTGTTACTTTTTTTAAAGTCTGGATTTCAAAAAGCAGAAACATAAGGCAGACAAAGAGAGAAACAGTTGTTGACCTTATGTTTGCAGTTATTATAACCTTACAACTAGCTGTATTCTTTGACTAAATATATTAAGCCTGAAGCATTTAGGAGTTATTCAGAGACTCATCACATATAGTAATTTTTACATTTCAAGACATGAATACAGAGATGAAACTTGGAAGTCTTACTAACAGAAAACCCAACTAAGACTGGCTGTTAATTCCTAAATTCTAAGCCTCCTCATCTAAACCTTTGATATATGCCAGCTTTTGCTCTCCTGCCTGTGTAGACATAAGAAAGACAGTCAAATTTCTTAGGAAGACACCACAGGGTGGATAATAGTGGAGGCTTTGCAGACACATCTATCAGCTCACATGCATTTTTATTCCTTTTCAAATTGTATATGTTGGTTTATTTGAATTGTTTCAGTCATCTCTTTTAATAACTTCCTGTCGATGGCTCCATGCTTGGGATCCACAGGTTAGCTAGAGGATGTCTGGTTTGGTTTTTACTGTTCCACACTTTAAACATTCCATAAAATGCAAACTGAGGATGGTCCATACGTTCCCACCTAATTCTGAGAGTGCTAACACTGTTCTCCCTGAATCCGGTCCTACCCTCAGTCCTGAGGGAAAAGGGGGGACTGTGGTCAAAAAGACATAATAGGCTGATTGCTGATTTATGCACCCAAGTCAGAGACCTTACCAGGAGATGGAGGTGGGGCAAACCCCAAAACCCATACAGCGGGGAGTCTAAGAAAACCTGAGGTCCTGTGATAAGGAAGAGGAAGGTGGCGATGTGATAGCAAACCCAAGTTCATGTCCAGGACAGAGTCTCTTGGATTGTGACAGGTCCAGGGACAGTGGCTTCCATCCCATCCCCGTGTGGCCACGCAGCCTACACTCGACTCCAGGCCTGTGGTGCATGTTCATAGTGTAGAAAGTTTTTTCCTGATGGAATATGGCTTTGAAAAGAAAAACCAACTTTCTGTAATTGGCAGGATGTGAAGAGAAACTGAAAGGGAGAAGGAGAGGAGCTGACACATTTGGAGGTAAAGATCTCAGACTTTTCTGTTATGAATATCTAGGGTCAACTCTATTATCTTCTTTTCTTTCTGTTGGAAACATCTTTCCAGACCTTACTTGAAAATCAAAGAGATTATGCACAACTTCCCAGCAAAAGTGGTGAGGACCAATAGCTGAAGCCCACTCTGCTCTAGAGGCCATCTGCCTTCCCAAAAAGATGTGAATGGGGTCAGAACCTCAGTGGAACTTAGTCAAATAGATTGTTTATACAAACTCTTTGATTCTGTGCTTGCCGACTTTATTTTATTTTCAGGTGGTGTAATAAAGCATCTCTTCAATCTGTTTTGCTCTATCTAACCCCTAGGTTAGGTGTTACCCAAGCTTTCTGCAAGAGCTTCCGCATTTACTACCTGAAAATCCATTTTCCTCATCAGTTTATAACCTTAAATTTTTTTGATTTATCTACCAAAAAAAAAAAAAAAAGAAAAAAAAGAAAAGAAAACCTCTAAATGTTTCACTTGCCTTCAGCTCCGTCACCATCACATAATCCCATCATCTCGAGCATCGCAATTGTCTTCTACGTCCTGCCTGCCATCACAGTCTCTTCTCCTACTGATTCCTTTTGACAACATGCACCAGGTCGTGGTACCCTGCTGCTCTGACCACACCCTGAACCCCTCTCCATTTCCCACACTGCCTGTGGGCTCCATCCTTCCTACCCTTCCAAACCCAGCTCCCGCATTGCTCAGGATACTCAGGTCTTCCTGAACCCTGACTTTGCTCCTGTATTGCAATGCCTAAAATGGTCCTTCTTCCAGGGAGCTCCTTGTTTCCCACCGTTAAGGTCTGGATTCAGGGCTCAGCTCTTCAAGGAATTCTTCTGTGACCATTTAATCCTTCCCCAGTTGTTCCGTTGTTTTTAATATTTATCTCATATTTATAAGTATTGATATCTATTTCTCTCTCTATATATATATATGTCTCTCTCTATATATACGTATATATATGTTTTCTTGCTTACGATCTGTCTATGTCAGTGAGAGTATAGACATATTCACAAATGGAATATATATCTACATTCGTTACTGTGTTCCCAGTGCCTGGCTCATAGGAAAAGCCCAATAAATATTTTTGGATACTTAATGTTTCATTAGGTATTATGGCTCCTTAAAGTAACTTAAATAGCAGATGATGGGAAAAATTGCTTCACCTTCTCCTCAGACCACAGGAATTGGTTTATTTGGGTTGTACAGCCAAAGGCAGCCCCTGCACACCTGCCTGCCCCCTTAGGGCCAGAACAGGAGGCCAGTCCTAATAAGAAAACCTTACATTTTCTGAAATTTTGTGAAAGGACCAAATAGTTACATCAACATTTCTTGTGACTTGAACAAACTGAAAGCAAATGTAAATGAACCAAGTGTTAACCTTCAAGCCATTATTGTAGTATATAAACTTTAAAAGAGGCATTGTTTGAAAAACACAACACTAGATCAACTGACAGAAAAGCAATATTTTCTGAACAATTAAGAAAAGGAACTCAGGATAAGAATTACTTGCCTAAGCAGGTCTATAATGCAGATAAATCTGGCTTATTTTGGAGGTAGATGCTCAGAAGACTTATTTATTGCAGTTCAAAATATTTATTTAATTCTATTTTTATCAGTTTGCCCACAAATCCTATTTTATGCCATTGATTTTATAAACAAGAGTCTTGTCATAACTTTTTCTAATTTCCACAAGTCTTAGATTGGGAAGAATGCTGGTGTATCTATCTATATTATAAGAGTGCTTATAGTGTTATTTTACTTCATAATTTAGGGTACAAATATTTATCCCTGATCAATTCCTAGAAGAGAATTCTCCAATCGCCATCTGTAGGTAGATCTAGTTTAAGAGATCTACTTTGAGAGATCTAGCGTGAGAGTCTGCCTTGTTCTTCACATTGGCTCTAACTGCTTCCATTCACAAACTTAAGATCTCCTGGCTTGGAGCAAGAGGAGACTTCCAAGTGAATGCCCATTTTAGGGAGGTGAAGTTTGGCTCAAGGGATGATTTATCTTAGATTTGTTTGCTAAAACATGAAACCCTTTCAATTAAGTGTAATACAGTAACTTGAATAAATCCTCTGTCTAGTTGGGACCTCGAAAAACCAACCTGGTAGACCCAAGACCCAGAGACCCCCATGCTTAGTGTCAGCTCTTTTACCCGTTCTCTTACAACGTCATCACTCCCAGAACACAAGTCAACCCTAAGCAGCAGGTGCCTTGTAATCACACATTCCCCTTCTTTCAACTCAGTTCCAGTATAAGCCAAATTGTTCTCTCCTGTCTGCTTTTCTCTGATGTGATGGCCACTCTCCCCTGTGTCAAATGATCTCCTCATTGCTCCATTCCAGAAACAAGGATTGTGGTTTCTTCTCCTCTGGAGAATTGACAAAGTGATTGCCATGACTAGCTCTGTACAAGAAAAGGTGAAAGGACTCTGGCAAGTCCACTGCAGACAAACTGATGGATCAAAGACTGTACCACTTCTTCACTCCTGGAAAACAAGGCATGTCCACCTATGTTTGACAAACTGGCCGGCCTTCTAAAGCACACCTTGTTAGGGAAAGATCAGTTTCTACTTATTAAAACACAATGCCAATGCATGATAAAACATTGCAACCATAAATGTTTATGGACTTAATAAAGGATCTTCAAAATATACAAATTAGAGTAAATACAGATAATTCCACTGAAGTAGTAAAAGATTTTAACTATCAACTTTCAGTATTCAGAGAGCAACTCCAGACAGGATGGTATTGGTATGAAAATAAGAAAGTCTAGAAAGAGATCCACACATATATGGTAAATTGACTTTTGAGAAATGTGTCATGGAGAATTAATGAGTAGGTGGAATTTTTACCAGCAAATAGTGCTAGAACTGGAGAAGTCACAGGAAGTGGGAGAAGCAAAGAGAGACAGGGAGTAACTTACGTCATGCCATAGGGAAAAAAAAAAAAAAACTCGAAAGCAATGTGGTAGTGATGGATTTTGATGGACTGAGAGATGCTGAAGCATACTTCTGAGTATGTCTGTGACAGTGTTTCCAGCCAAGATTGGTATGTGGGTGAGCAAACTGTGAAGGGAAGACTCAGCCTGAATGTGGGTGGTACCACTCAAACAGGCCTGGAGTCCCCTTGGAACAAAAAGCAGAAGTGGTAGAATTTTCTATTGATTGTGCTGATGATCTCACAGGTGTGTCCACCAAAGCTCATTAAATTATATACTTTCAATGAGCACAGTTGTGGCACAAAAGATAAAACTCAATAAAGTCGGTTTAAGGGTAGCCATGCTCGGACTTGTGTTCATGATTGGATGATTGGATTCAAAGCCACCTTGCCAGTTAGTGCTCAGCTCTCTCTGTAGGCATATTATACAAGTTCGCGATGCAAGCTGGGAGTTCTGCTGATGGGGGAGAACCACACTGGACCCCCTGGTCCTGTCTCCCTCAAAGAGCTACCTCTGCATCTCCGACTCATCATCTGTGTGCTCTGAAATGCTAGAACTGCTGCTTTTGGAGAATACGTGATTGGCATTATCTCAGGCTGCTTAATCTATTTTTGTTTTCGCCTCTGTATACATACCAATAAGCTATGCAAGATTCCACGATGGAAGGAGAAAGAAGCTAAATGAATTTATTTCAGTGGATATTGCCATTTCCCCGTCTGTCTCTATTCCTGTCATCCTTGGGCTGTTAAATCTTGTGCTCAGAGGACCCTGTTCTTTGTCCCCTACTGTATAAAGCACTCTTTCACACAGTGTAGTCTTGCATCATAGTCTGATTAGTTGATATCTTGCCAGAGAAAACGAGTCTCCAACTTGTAAAAAATCATTTATGTAGTTATTACATGTCTGTCTATTTTTAGAATTGCCCCTTTAAAGTGCCCATTTGTTTTATTACTTAAAAATGCAAGGATAGTAATTTCAGTTTAGTAATTCGAGCTAAGATTTAATTATGAAACCATTCTTCCTTCCCTTTCACAGAAAAATAAATCGACAGAATTTTTCATGTGGCTAAAGAAGAAAGGGATGGTGAACAAAGTGGTGAGCATTACCTTGGCAACATATTATTTGTATTTATTCACTTATTGAATTTTCCACCAGATATTTTTCAATGTAGCACTTTGAAAATGCTGCTATTTTTCTTCCTTGGGTTTATTTATATCACATTTACATGTGTTTAAATTTAACTCCACAGAGGATTCAATTGCTCTTTTTGTCGACTACGAAAATTTGTTTTGAGGGTTTCAAACTCACTTCTTTTTAATTGTTATCCTTGCAATTGATTTAAACAGTATATCACCCACCTTTTCCCCTTTTTAGCTGACTCTTGTAGGTGTATCAAATGCTCTTAGTTCTTACATTGCAATCACTTGCTCTCTTGAATGCTCTCTTGAATGTCCCTATCTTTTCCATTATCCACATTGCAAGATTGGCCTTTGCAAAAGTTACGATCTTGCTACTGTCCTTTTGTTGTCTTCCTTTTCTCAGATGTATTGACTATACATTCCATAATTCCAACATTTAATTGCTATGCCAGCATCTTTATTCATTTCCTACTGTATTTGTTCAAATGATGAGAATGAAAGAAATCGAGAGAAGAATATTGATAATATTGGTTGAGCAATTCTTCAAAGAACATCATCCATATTTGATGCACTATTTTCTTCCTGAATTATTAAGGTTTTAAATTTCATAATCATCATTATTATAATAGAAAATACAATATTTGGAAAAACATGGAATGAAAGAATCTGAAGATAAGTATTTTGTTCAGTTGTATGGGACAGGATTTTCTCTGTTATCTCTGATTAAATATCATGTTTTTTAGCGTTAAATATACTCTCTTAATCCGTACCTGGTTCCTAGTTTCATTGTGTTTAATGAGCAATTGAGGCTAGTGAAGACTTATTTAAATTTACATTCCCTTCCATGACCCAGTATTCCTTAATTTATTTCTGTAGCAGTTAAAATTTAGGACTGCAGAAGCTGCTAAATTTGTGAGACCTGATTTTTATGAAAAATACCTAAGATAATTCCAAATAATATACATATTTTTTCAAATCAGGGTTATAAGGAAGCATAGACAATTTCACTGATCCCAGTGCACCTCAGGGATGGACTGACTTGCTGTTTTATTTGGGGAGAAAGAAAACATAAAAAGGAAAGAGGCCAGATGAACCCTTTTGCTGCAATTAGTGGTGATGCATGTAGTGAGCGGCTAAGTATCCGTGACTAATCGAGATAGACAGGGCTGTCCCCTGCTAATCACCAAAGATATTGGCCTGTCCATAGGAGAAAGGAGTGATGATATCAGAAAGAACAGTCAGCTATTACCAGGGCAAACTCTGTCAAGAGTGTCTGGAGCGATAAGACCAAAGGACAGAGATAAAATTTATAGCAGTGTTAATTATCTTTAAATAAGGGGCATTTTAGGCACTTGTAGATTGCATGGAAAGATTCTCTGTCTTCTCTGGCCAGCTGCATTTTTATAAAGATCTCCTAATTTATTAAGTCACAAAATTCATATCATAAGTTAATTGTAGTTAACTATTAAATATTAAATATTGTGTAGTTTCTCACAATATATTAAAACACTTTGAACTTTTTAACTATTCCTTATTTTCTAAATAATCCTAAGTACTAATTGTAGTCCAGTATCAGATCAAGCGCAGAACAAAGGATGCAGCCAAAATAAGCAGGTGGATTGAATTTCTGACATACAGGAATACAGTTCTGTTTGCTTTCAGACTCCCATTATTTATGTAAACATGCAATTAAGTCTTAGTTCATAATTCATAAGTGATTTCTTTCTGCCAAACACAGGTTTAACTTTTAAGTTTTGCTGTGTTTGCTGAGCCTTCTAGTTAGATTCCATCTTGGGCTTTAGCAAATACCTTTGTCAGGGAATTGGTTGTTGAAAACTAACTTTTATGTGAGTAGTCATCAAATCATTTTTGGAAATGCCTCCTTTTCAGGATGGTTGTTTGATCTGTCTACTCAAAGAGAAATACAAAAATTTATAAAGTGAATTTAAAATTCATAAATCACTATCTTTTCAAATGGCATAATTCCAATAGTCTCAATACCCTCTAGGAGTCTGAGATGGCAGAGAATTCAGCAGGACCGAGGTGGTAGAAGTGGTCCAAGGAGAGGCAAAGGTTTGGCCAGAGACTCCTCACTGGTCTGATTTTGCCTATCAGCTCTTAGGAAAATGCAAAGCACATTAGAGAAGGAGAGGGGATTAAGAATGTTGAGGATGCTAAGGGAGAACTTACTGCCAAGAAAGATCCAGGATGCTTAACCAGGGGAGCGTCATAGGTCAGAAGCTGCAAAGTGGCAGACGTGCAGGATGGGCAAGTCCAGAGACTGAAGGTGCGACCTGAAGACCAGGTAATACAATTTTGCTGAGAATGTGATTCCTGCTAAATGAGAAGATTTCAGTTGCACTTGCCTTAAAATCAAAAATGACAGGTAACTACATGAGAGGACAGATGTGGTCATTTACTCAACCGTAGTAACAATTTTACTATCTGTATATTTCTTATGGCATTGTGTTGTATACTTCAAATACACATGATAACATTTATTTACTTATTTTTATAAAGAGACGGTTTTAGATGACGATTGCAAATTAAGAACTCTTCCCATGGTCACAGGTAGGATTTAGCTCACCTTTATTTAGAATGAATATGTGAATATTGGGGAATCTGAGCCTATAAAGACCTAAATCCACTTTAATATATATTTTTTTAAACAGGGAGGTTTACAGGCAATGTTGTAACTAGTTTGGATTTTGAAGGAGGGATGGTTTGTGAGAGGAAGAGCAATCTGTGATTTGGACATCATGTTGGGAAGCCAGGATTTTACCTTCAGGTCTGCAAAATATGTGCTTGGAACAGTCAGTCAGTAGGTGCTTTGAATGAGCTGGTAAGCAGGAGAGCTGTGATTACCCCACTGTGATGAAACGCTTTCCATCCGGAAGATGTTTGAGGTTCTGCACTTGAAGTGACTTGTCATATTCCCTGGATTTAGTTACAGGCTGCAATGCATATCTTATGGAACTATGATTATGTTTGACATGAAATAGGTGGGGATATTGGACAGTGATTTCTACAAAAAGATTTTAAACACAGGGCAAATGATCAAGACCAACTCAATAGAAGGCTTCTCATTCCACAGCTTGTGAATCCTCTGCCAAAATCCCTTCCACTGTATTCCTACATTTCATTTCAGTAACATTTTCCTTTACATTATCTTGATAGCTTAAAACCTGCCTGAATATATGAGAGAACGTGGCTGGACATGAACTATGTAAAAACAACTAAGAAGTTCAGGAAGTTCCCCGATGTAGCTCGCCTGCTTCTCTAACAAACCAACTTGGGTACTGTGCGGAGCAGAGCCCTGTCCACTACTCCTGCCTCTCCAGTGTATCTGGAATCCTTCAGTGTCTCCCCAGGCTGCCTTCTTGCCAGCCCTGGAATGTTTCCATACCTTCCTGTCTCCCACTGCGTTCCTAGATCCTTCTCCATTTTCTCCACACTATAGCTGAAGTCATTTCTCTAATGTACAATTGTAGCATCTCTATTTAAAATCTTACCATTCTTCCCTCTCTTGCTTAGTAAAGAACTCAAGGCCTTTCTCAGCCTCTCTTTACTCTCCAATCTTCCCTTGCTTCATTAGCACAAGTATTTTTGCTTCTAGAACTATGGCAATCTCTTCTGCTCCTCATCTCCACCCTGTTCTCTGCCACCTGGCTGATTCCAAATTCCTCCTGCAAGTTTCAGTCTGGATGTCGTCTTTTATGGAAAGGCTCATTGTTCCCTTTAAACTAACTTTCATATTCTTCCCTTTGTCCCAACCACCCCGTACTTGGTTTTGCCTATTTAAAATGTTCAAAGGATCCACGATCACCTGCTTCTTTCCTCAGAGCACAATGTCCATGATTGGGGACATTGTCCATTTCTTGGACATGACTTGGGCATGATTGTGGCTTCAGCGTGTAGCCACTGCCTGGCCCAGTGCAGATGATGGATAAGTGTCCAGTAACTGAAGCAATGTGACACTACTACATAGCAATTTCTTAGTTTCCTTGTCAAGAGGGAAATAACAACATCAATTTTAGATGGTTTTCTAGGCATTGAACTTTGGTTTATCCTGAAATAACCAAGAGAATGTCTGATATATTAAGTTGATTACTGTGTCACACTCAGAAATTTTTCTGATCCAGCTCTCCAGGGACATCTGGCCTGTTTTTAAACAATCTTTTCTCTGGTTCTTAGCTCCTCTCAGATGTGGACTTCACCTTTGGTCTCATTGTGAAACCCTCTAATTCCCACAACCACATCCACAGGGTTTGAGACCTTTTTTTCTAAAGAATATTTTGTTTCCTGGTCAATCTGGGTTATCAAAAATGACTGTCTTTCAATAGCATATATGCAAATGAATATAAAGCAAAATGGTTTATGATAACCTATCTCTCTATATATGCAATATGTATGCAGCATATATATGTGTGTGTATATATATATTTTATATATATATATATATGTTTGGGGAGAGACATATGTGGTCTCAGCTGTTATATAAAGGATTGTGTATGATTAGACAATAGGCATTGCAGGCAGACATAGCACAAAATCTGTAGCTGACATTTATGGCTACCTTAAAATTTAATAGGTATCAAAGCATCAGTGTATTTTTATGAATGACAAGTCAAATTCAAAGCAAATAATTGCAAAAGCTCAAATGTCTTTGAATTTTATTTTTATTTTTAATAATTAAACACTTACTTTACAAGTCTTTTAAAATGGAATGATGTAGGCTCTGTACACAGTGATTCACAGACTGGTTTATAATGATGCGGTTGGAAAGGAGACGAGTGAGATACAAGGCTGTCATTTTATACAGGTAGATTTTTTTTTCCTTCTATAACATTGGTATCTTCTTTATTTTCCCCCAGACAGCCTTTGGGTAAGTGACATTTCTAGAAGCCACCAGAAGACAGATAACAACATCTGATTACTTTAGGGTTAATCGTTAGCAACATGGTTGTACTAGTGACATTGTTTATAGTGTCCAATTAAATGCCAATTTAATGACACTCCGCATTTAAACTGCGGTGCAGAGCCTTTGTGTAGTTCCAGCCCAGAGGATTGACCAGCTGTCCACCTTGCTGACCCTCCGCATGCCTTCCTTCCATGTTTCAAGGATACAGGTAATTGCTCGTCCTGAAGGGGACCTAAACTAGCTATTGTCTGGCTGCATCCACAAAGCCTCTCTTAATAGGAAACAAACTGGCACTTTTCACCGCATCAAGCACCCAACAGCAAACTGGGTCTGGGTGTTAATATGTTAGAATTTCTGTTTCACGAAGCCTTGGCTGAATATCCTGCTCAACATTTGCAGTTTTTTATTACACCTTGCATTCTGAGCGTGATGATGGCCATGTTACCACTGACTAAGCAGCTGCAGGGTTATCTCTTCCACCCAACCAATCCACTTGGGCTTTTGCAAATAGGGTTTTCAAGCCTGAAGAGTCTTCCCATTCCAACAGCGAGAGCATGTGAACTGACCAAGCAATAAGACACAGCTACAGTGAGACTGCAGCTCCTGATATCTGCATCTGAAGAAAACAATTTGAACCAAAGTGCTGCTATTGAAATGTGTCTTTTACTAATAGACTTCTATAAATATATCCTGTTATGCTCCTTCAAATACCCTTAGGTGAAGAAAAATAAAAGTAAGGCCTTTTTGACCTTCCTCACTGATGCACTTGCTACTTCTTTGAATATACTTTTAGAGAAGAACTTGAATGGAAATAGATTTTGAAGATACCAATAATACCCTCCTCTCTACTCCTTTCAAAAAATACAGTAGATAAGAGGGGACTGTGTGACAAGCACGTTGTTTCTGCTGATGATGATAGATGGGAGAGGAGGTGTCCATGTCGGAGAACTGCTCAATCCAGTGGGAAAGTCGGCTAGGCAAAGAGACAATGCAGAATGGAAGCGAATATCATCTTAGTGGCCTTGCCCCGGGTAATACCGGGATAGAAAGGAGAGAGATTTCCCACCAACACAAGTAGTAAAGAAAACAAATACAAGAAAAAAACGGATCGAATTGCCAATCTGAGTGACTTCAGCCCCTGGTTCATATAACGGTACTGTCAGATTCCAGAATAAGTTTTTAAATATACCATATATCACCTTCCAGGGATGTCTGTGCTAGTAGGTGTTGTGACAACAGTATCAAACCGAGTCAAGTGAGAATTAACCATCTGATTTAAACTCCCCAGCACAGCACTTGGCAGCCTTGGCTCACAGCCATCATAAACATTGGCATAATTAGTCAGTAATTATTATTGATGGAAGAGGGTCAAATGATTTTCACTAAGAATATGTATATATATATATATTTATATGAAAAAATATAAATATGCATATATAAAAAGAGTTAGAGAGAGAGAGAGAGAAAGTGAAGAGCGTCTTACATCAGATATTAATACTGTGGTAGAGCTTCCAAATAACTTTATGGGAAGTCACATTTTGAGAAATTCTCTTTTTTAAAATTTTGTTCTAATTAGTTACACATGATAGTAGAATGCATGTTGACACATTGTAAACAAATGGAGCACAACTTCTCCTTCCTTTGACTGAACATGGTGCAGTCACACCAGTAGTGTAATCATACATGTATACAGGGTGATAATGTCATCTCATTCCACCATCTTTCCACCCCACAGCCCCTCCCCACCCCTCACTCCCCTCTGCACAGTCCAAAGCACCTTCTATTTTAACTGCATGATTAAAAAAGATGTACATAATCAGTATGTACACCTCTGTTTTCTATCACTTCTGGCTATTCAAGTGAAAATTTAATTAAATGTTTTTACTTGAATAAATAATCTGATAAAATGAGATCAGGGATGTCTGGTGACTGGAGGGGACTGTCTGGTGATTGATGGCTCTGGGAATGTGATGCTGAACCTTATTTTCCACTGTATCCTGACCCGTGAGTGGCATTTGATCTCCGGTTTCCACAGTCTGAATCACAACACCGAATCAGGATTCCCTGGATTTCAGGTGATTATTTGAATTAATAATATGTCTTAATTTGTAAAACATTCTCATCTTTGCTTTGTAAAATTTCATCCTTATTTACTTTAGTTTTATCCTAGTCTCTATTACCTGTTCCTTCTTTGGTAACCATCCAATGAGTTCAATTTTGTTCTTTAAATTGGTGAACATCCTTGAAGAATGGCCAATGGTGTTACTACTCCCATTCTTTCCATTCTTACCCCTTTTTTGCTGTTCAACACATGCTATTGTAAATGTGACATTGGATCGTAATGGTTTCCTTTCTTCCTTGCTTCCAACACTAGTGTTTTTATGGATTCACATGGTTGTATGTGTCTCTGGTTCATTTATTTTTGCAAATCCATCTTGTCATATGTATAGCCAAGAATGTGTTTTCTTTGTATCATAGGCTACTTGCATAATTAATTTCACTAAATATTGTACTGCTATTCTCCAGAAGGTCTGTGAAAGTTACACTCACACCAGAATAGGGTGAATTCCATTATCCTATTGCTTACAAAAGAAAAATAGGGCTGGGGATGTGACTCAGTGGTTAAGTGTCCCTGAATTGAATCCTCTGTACCAAAATATATATATATATGATAGCTTAGTGCTTGAGAAGATTTAAACATTTTAAACAATCAGGAATCATAAACACCAGTTATTGTTTTTATTTTTATTTTTATCACTGTCATTATTCAGTGATCCCATAGTTTTAATTGCAAGGCTAGAACTTTGTTAGTTTTGAGAAGTAAGGTGAACACACGATCTCTCTCGATTACAGTTCCCACCAGAGTGCCTCTTGATTCTTAAAATTCTTAAACTACATAGAACGCATTCACTCTCAACATACTTACAGATGATGTTGACATAGGGGATTTTATATTTACTTACATTCAGAAACAAAATATAATCACTTTTGGAAAAACAAGGTAAAGCAAATACTCAAGGAACATTTTAAATGCAATTAGTAAAATGTTACAATTATATGCAGATATTTTGAAAAGAACAGCGTGTGTCAACAAAGAACACAGGTACCAGGAATATTTCTGACTCTAGAAGCCATCGTAGGTCATATTCATAGTGAGCCATGTGTTACCAGAGTGCTTCCAAAATCAACTCTTAGTTTAACCTTGCATTACACAGAGAAGGCCACAAATTGAGAAAATATGAATAAGAAAACACATAGATGAAAAACCACAGCAGTGCAAAAGCTATTAGTGTATGTAAAAGCAACTATTTGTGCTAATCATATCAGTTGCTTGATAATCAGGAGGCAATATTTCTATCATGTTGCATACAAGCATAAGTCTATGTAAGAATTTTTGTTTTTTATTTACATTCAGAAAATAAGTTGGGTGCTTCTTTCAGAAGATATAGACTTTTAGAGACTGAGTCATATAATACTGGAGAAAGGGGGCATTCTCTATAACCCCCTTCCCCCAAATTATCTTACATTTATGAATGCTACACTGAGCTCCTCCCAGGATCTTGCAGGCCTTCATGCGAGCAGAAGGCTCAGAAGGTTAGGCTTCATCAATTTCATGATAAATCAAACATTAGATTTTGGGATTGATGTATAATGCATCATTATCTTGCCCTTTTTACAGAGTGGGAAATAGGTACCCAGTTAGCATCTCTGCCAGAGTGCGTCTGATTCACAGGAATGTATCGCTGACTGACATTGAGGGAGGATACCTGTTCTAAAATAGTGATGGATTATGAGAAAGAAAGAAAGAAAGGAAGAAAGAAAGAAAAAAAAACAAAAATAAAAACAAAAACAGGAGAGAAAGGGCTTCAGGTGATTGTTGCAGCCTGAACTACCAGTTCTGTTTTCCATTTCTACTTTATTTTTGCTGTTAATAAGTGTGTCAGCCCTTGGATTCACAATTTAATTCAGCTGATTATACTTGGAGATGCAATCCTAGGTCAATTTCATTTTTCTCTTTGTACTTAAAACGTGTTCATGAGTCAATAATTGAAAATTGAAAATTTCCAACCCTATGTAAAATAAAAACTTCCAAATTGAGTTCTGTTTTCCTTTCCTTCCTCTCTTGTTCCCCTCTATCCCTTTTCTCCTCCCACCATGGATATGTTCGGACCTCTTGCAAATTTGGAGCGTGAGGTGAAGGAGTGGGTAAGAGAGCTAGTGAGTTCTGAATGGCCTGCTAATGTGGAGATCCAGTAATGGCTGTCTCTCTTCTTCCTAAGGTCGGCTCCTGGGTGAGTCTCCCCGGACCGGTCCCCCCTCCTTTCTTACCTTCAATCATTCCCAGCTTCTCTTTTGCCTAGGTGTTTGCCCTTCATGAAGGTCATCACCAACAGGACCCAAGGTCACTCCTTGTTGCTGGACCGTCTCCTCAATCGGAAGCCCTCAGATATTCTTTGCCCTGTGGACTCTGCCTCCCCATAACCAGAGCAGGAAACCAGCCCACCTTTTACCTGTCGGTTTTCCAGGCAAAAGTCAGAAACCAGACTCCTAGACCATCAAGCCACAAGGGGCACATTTTTATTTTCCAAGTGGCAAATAACAAAACCCCTCTGCTTTCCAACCCCTTAAGGGATGTGTGGGGTTAGAAATCAGGAGCACACCACCCGCTCACTGCAAAAGCTCCCTTGTCTATATTTATAACCTGTAAGTTGGGAAACAGTTTTAGAGATTATATGTCTTCTTTCTTATAATCTTCTTTGAAATAGTTTTATCCTGAAGTGGTAACTCACTATAAATGCTTATTGATTATCTCAGTACTTTATCCAAAGCATTCATAAGAACGACATGCTTTTTGAAACCTAGATATTTTTAGCATAGGTTCTTCAGTCTGTGTTTGATAAATAAAAAACACATAGTATTTGTATGGGTCTTCCTGTATACATATCATGGTACACTTAGTCCTCCGTTTAACAGGATTTTAAATGCTTACTTTATAGATGGTCTTTGTCATTTCATCATAAAACAATGCCAATAATAGCTTTATAGCTGTTATCACAAGAGTGTCTTTCCTGTAGTATGACATGTGTCATTGGAATTTAGTCCTAACCTGAAACAATGGAGTCAAAATGCCTCAGGGAGAGGTATTTGTCTTTTAACTGGTAAGGAATATGTATGATTTTCCAGTTTTGTTTGACTTTTCCTGTAGAAAAAAAGTTAGCTATTTTGGCTTGCTATAATATACGTGCCTCTCTCTCCATCGCTCGCTCTCTTTTTTCTTTTTTTTTGGTATCAGGGATTGAACCCCGAGGCACTTGACCACTAAGCCACATCCCCAGCCCTATTGGTATTTTATTTAGAGACAGGGTCTCACTAAGTCACTTAGGGCTATGTTGCTTAGGGCTTCACTAAGTTGCTGAGGCTGGCTTTGAACTAGTGATCCTCCTGCCTCAGCCTCCCAAGCCACTGCGAGTACAGGTGTGCACTACGGCGCCCGGCAAATGTGTGTCTCTTAAGGACGGTTGTGTATTATGAGTGATAAGAGAACTGGGACATGCACACACACACATGCGCACACACACACACAGATTAAGACTTCTTTCTATCTATCCCACAGAATGAGCAAGCAACTGAAAGAAAATTAACAACCAGGTTAAAAAAAAAGAAATGAAACACACAAAAAATGAGTATAAAAAGAATGAATTACAGGAAATATGAAGAGATATTTTCACTTCTGAAAATTTATTAGGATCCTCTACATATATGACAGAAACCATAAAACTGTTTTGTGAATTTTGTGTTTATTTTTTTCTCTGTGCATAAAATTTATGTCTAAGGGACTTACAGTATAATTAAAATTATTATACAGTTAACATCTTTTGTAAATAAAAATTGAAATTTAAAAAAAATGTTATGTACATGTACATTAGAAATGGCTTGCATTTGAAATGAATTGTAAGTTTTGCAGAGGGAGAAACTACACCCTTTCATACAAAAGTAACTATTTCATTCCACTGTATTCTGTGCAGTATGTTAAGCACAGAGTAGATGAAGTTAAATTTAAACAATATTGGATTGCAGGCAAGAAGCGTCAGGCGAAGGAGCCCACAGGTTGGTCTCCTTGCACTTGGTGGGAAAGGGGCATTTGCCTGAGGCTGATGCAGAGCTCGAGAACAGTCTACCCGCTGGTGTCCTTAAGTCCCTGCTGTCTGTATCCTGCTAATCAGTCTGACTTTGCCTAAGTCACGTTCTGAGTGTGCCAATGAGTGTTTTCCTTTTTCTTTTTTCAAGTTTTTCCCACCCTAGTATTTGCTGTGCTGTTTGAGAAACAAAAATCTTTAACAAAATCAAGAAAATCAAGCTTGTTACTTGCTGAAAGGGCAGTTCCTTGTATTGAAAACTCAGACTCGACTCTTCATTCAGTATCCGTCTTGGCCTTCACAATACAGGGGTTCTGTGTGCACTTGACATCACAAAGGTAACACGTGCTACACTTCCTGATTTATTTGAGGCATTTCTTTCAATCCCAGGTAGAATTACAATCGTCCAGCTTGATGAATTTTTACTCATCCATTGGTATTTAGATTAATGAAACTGATAAATCTTAGAGCACTTATTTTCCAAGTTACACACTTTGACATTCTGAGTTGCTTTATTTACAAATTCTGGTGTTAAATGAAATGTAAGGACATAAAGAATTGAGACATTATAGTTTAACTATAAAGTTTTAAATCTAGAGAGGATAATGATGCAGAGAGAGCTTAGGATGCTGTTTTCATTGTACAGTTGAGAAACGTGAGGTGGTGCACAAGAAACCAATGGTGATTGTGACTGGCCATGGCCAGAAGACAAGCATCTCACCTGCCACCCATCCAGGGCTCTGTCCCCCACACTGCCACCACATCCGAGAAATAAGAGAGAAATATGTTCCCAGTCTCAAGTCATCTGAAATGTACTGAGAACAAGCATAAACTAATAAATTATACTGCTTGAGACCTGCTGCTTTCGTTCTTATTCATAAATAACACTTCACACATAGTAAATGCTTGATAAATATTTGTTGAAATGAATTAAATTTATTCAAGGATAAATATAGTGTAACACATCTTTCCAAAGCTTCACGCAATAATATCAATTCATGAATTTTGCAACTCTAGGTTCTACCTACTTAGTATCAGTACCTTACCTTTACCTACAAGCTATTACATCTGAGAGACCACAAAGCACCTGTGCTCAAGAACACATCACCTGGTGGTGTTTGGTGATGAGCCAGGGGCATCTATGTATGTCTCCGCCATTGAATCTGTGCTCCTGTAGGGCAGTGACATCGCCCAGTAGTGACCACATTATCTTACCACAATGCCCAAGATAGGGATAGATGAGAGGGAAGCACTTCTTTATTCATATTTCTGTGATTCTCCTCTTCCTGGGGGCCGGAAGCAGCACTGCTAGCCCATGTGGGACAGTAAGTAGAGGAGTCAAGACATAAACCCCGTGAGTCTGGCTGCAGGTTCTGGAGTTACTGTTCTATGGGGTGTGGCAGTGACTTAGTGACTTTCCATCCCACACACTCTCCTCTGCTCTCCAATACAGTGCACAGAAATGGAAAATATCTTTCATCTTCAGGCAAACAAAATTTGCATATAAATTACTTTAATTGATTGCTTTTGGGGAGATGCAATAGAAAGGACTTTATCTTTTCTTTCTAGAAGTATCAGAGTCATAGCTCCAGATTTCCAAACCAACTCATTACAATGAAAGAGCAAAACTTTTCATTCAGGGATATATATTGTTTTTACTTGTCCTTTGTATTTTTATATTTACTTATTGATCTGACACATGCAACCTTGTTTTGAAGAGTTATAAAACACTATCCAGTTGTTTAGGATTTTATATGGTATGTTTTGTCTGTGATGCTGCTGCATTACAAACACCCCTAAAATTTCAGTGACTTTCGACACCCTCTTGTTCATGGACTTCCGGTCCTCTGTGGCAGGCGAGGGTCGGGTAGCCACCGTAAGGGGACCTAGGCTGTGAGTTGCATCAGGTACACTCAGGGCTTCTTCCTTTCCAGGACTTCGCATGGTGATGTAAAGGTGCAGCATCCTAAACAAACTATCCAGGATGTTCGATGCCTCTGCCTGCATCACATTTGGTAGTGTCTCATTAGCTGAAGCAAGTCACGTGACCCAGCCCAAAGTCGGGGTGCAGATGAACACTCACCTGCTCTCCTGGGAGGTCCTGCTGAGCTGGGAGACTAGGAGAGGCCAGAGCTGAGAACATGAATCCACTTCACTACGCTAGTCCCTAATGACAGACAATGGCCTTGATACTGGTGGTGACAATGACAATCATATATATATATATATGTTTTCTTTTCCTACCTTTAGACGTTTGCTTTTTTCACTCCGAAATGTTTACCCTGAATTCCAAAGGTCTAATAAGCTGGCCTGGCAGGAGTTTATTTTCTCCCATGAACAATTAAAGAACATTTCAATTTGGGGGAGAAAAAAGAAGACTTCCTCCGAGTGAACAAGAGTACAGGAGACACCATGTGTCCCCACCAGACACAACGGAGGACAGAGCAGGTGGCTGCAGGATGTAACAGCCAGTGAACCTCTTCCCCTGCTCCTCGGCTTGGGTTTCGGGAGACAGGAGTATGGTCTCAAATTTGTAAATTTAGAAAAGCCTGTAAGAGCATCACATTGAGAGGAAGAATCCCATCACCGCGAGTCAGGGGCCCTATGTCCTCTTCTGTGTGGAAGCTAGAGAGAGAGAAAAAAAAAGGGACCTCATGAAAATAAAAGGGAGGCTGGAAGAATCGAGGGGGGTTGGGAGGAAGGGAGGACAGAGCAGGCGCTGCAGGATGAAACTGATGAAGTCATGTCAGGGGCCATCATGTCCAATCATCATGAATGACAACAGAAAAGTGGAAACCCAGGCCGCGGTGTTTTGGGGTTAGATGACAAGAGCCTGACACTGCAGGGATGAGCTTTCCTTCTTCCCACTTTTTGGGCCCTGGAAAGAAGCAGCCTGAGAGGTAAAGGGGAGTGAAGCATGCGCAGTAGGGCACGGGACCTTCGGGGTCAGCCAGCACAGGTGGCCCTGGCAGTCCTCCCTTCAGGGGGCGATGACTCAGTCAGACAGGAGCAGGAGCAGAGGAGCCGCAGGACGCAGCGAGCCACAGACAGACAGCCGGGTTGACAAGGCCATTCATGGAAAGAACTTACAGATTCCGCAGGTTCTTTTCATTCAACCTGGTATGTTCAGGTGCATTCTGGCTTACGTGGTCATTAGTATCATCAGTGTTTACCACCGTCATTATTCACATGTTAGTGTGTAACATTTCATTGATAAGTCAGAATGATGAGCTCTGACCGTTAATTCTTTTGTTCATGAAAGGAATATGGCTCCTCACCTCCATTTGCTTTGCTTAGAATACAATAAAGGAAACAAATTGGAACTATCTTAGGAAATAAGGAGGAATAAATAGCTTACTAGATCAATAAAAAATTATTGCCATTTGGAAAAGAATTTGCCCAATGTGCGAAAATTTGCTTGGCACTTCTAAGTTTTTATATCTCCATAATATGCTACATAAATGCTAGAATTTATTTATTGCCTTCAAGTTGGAAGAAAATAAAAGTCACCCCATCAGTACCTCAGAATTGTATTCCAATACTTTCATCACCTCAGGGGCATTCCACAGGCTGTAAAATCCTCAATAAAATTGTAAACCTCATTGAATTGTCTCACACTGGGTTGAATATCAATAAAAGTACAATTTCATTGGCAAGAGCTGGCCGGCAAAAATGGATAACACATTGATTTACATTATCATAATTTAATATCTTTACCAGGCATTGTCCCTTGGGTTCAATCTTTTGTATTTCTTCTCTCTTTTAACTTACCCTTTCTCAGGGATGTTCTTAGGAATCTCACCTCCTCCCGTGCTGTAAGCAGCAGTGAATCCTGAAATCATCTCTAGACCTTCCTTTCAAATTCCCTGATACCCTTATCTATCCTACAAGAGGATGAACCTTGGTAGGTACAAGGAACAAATCCCCTCATTTCTCATCCCCAAATATGTTTTTCCTCTTGACTATTTCATTTCTTTTAAGTAGATTTTTTTTTAACTTGAACCTATTATCTTCCTTCCATTTTCTTCATAATCAGTACAAATTCTTCATCTATGATATATCAATATATCCAATTTTAGACAACATCCTTTAATGCAGAGCCTCCTAATTCTTGAGTTCTTTGAAAGTCCATCCAAATGTAATTCTGGGGTTGATTCCTGCCCCCTACCACTGATCAATCTTCCTGAGATGCACCCCCTCTGCTATTCCACACCTCATCTATTTTGGGGACCACTTTAAATTCCATTAGCACCATTACAATTTACCTAATGCCTTAACTACATACGGTCTTAGTCACGGAAATTTTCTTGTAAATTTTACCCCTCTAATATTAAGTTACTCATGACTAATCCTTTTAAAAATGTGATCAATTTTGTGTTTCTTTCCCTGTTCCCC
The DNA here is from genome assembly GCF_902686445.1 of Sciurus carolinensis. Taxonomy (NCBI): domain Eukaryota; kingdom Metazoa; phylum Chordata; class Mammalia; order Rodentia; family Sciuridae; genus Sciurus; species Sciurus carolinensis. The sequence goes on from NC_062222.1 coordinate 8,673,347, forward strand.
CAAATCAGGAAAAAAATGAGTGCCTCTGAAGCCAAGGAGAGTGAGTTACTGATCGTCTTATTCCAAGCCATAACTGCACATAAAAGATGAACAGTAAATGCTTCCTAAATTTAATCAGCAACTCTACTCAGGCCCTGTGGATTCATAATTTATTTTCCAATAAAATTTTTTCCTATTTTTCTTCCAATGGTTATGCAAGTGAAGAATTACCTAGGGTCACATCACTACCTGAGAACATAAATACTGACAAATAACTATTGATATTCTTTTACTTTGATTTATTGGAAAGCATTTGTTTTCCCCTAAACTGACAAAGACATTAATTGCTTCTGTTAGGACAAAGTGACTGCTAAAAATACTGGAGGTTGCTTTCACCAAAGAGCTAGAATATCTTATCAGAAGCTCCTGCCTGTGACAGACTCAGGCACAGGTGTCTTTCACAGGCAAGTTGTTAGGCTTTGAGTGGATTCATTTGGATGATAATTGACATTAAAGATGGTGTGTTTTTGGTAAAATTGAATGAAGCATTCTAGTTTGTCCTTCAATTCAGTATATCCTCAATTGACAAGAAAAGCAGGACATATACTACCCATGCATGCTGTAATTGTTTAGCCAGCTAACCTCCACATTTGCCTATGTCTGTATTACTCTGGCTCAACCGACTCGTACTCTGGTCCCATCCCAGCTAGAGCTGAGCATATGCTAACTGTTACTCTACTATGAAAATAAAAAGAAGGGTGGCTCCTTTGGGATGATCTTATATTTTCCAAGCTATGTTTTGGATTGCATGGTTCCACAGCACATATCCTCTCCTGCTCCTGCTTCAGGAATTGACATTAAATAACTCATGAAACTGGTGTCAGAATGGACAATGGACAGCCAAAGGAACAGAATGAGAAGAGAGTGTATTTGTTTTAGCACACCCTCCATTATTCTAAGCCTTCTAACAGTAAAAATTAATGTTTAGAAAGAGTTTTCAGATACAAATGGAATTTAATTCTTTTCTCAGAAAGAGGAATTTGTTCATAACTCACCAAAAAAGACTGGACCAAGAAGTTATTTCATTCTTACAGTGACAAAATCAGGCTCAGAGGAATTTAGTTTCCCTTTCAATTTGGAAGAGACAAATAGAGCTAAGTGGTTGAAATGAAAATACATCTGATTGAGTTACAAATTGTTGCCTTGGGAATATTATGGGGGTTGAAGATCTTCTATAGAAAATGCATCTCCACCCTCATCTTGTGAAGGGCTTTCCGATGGTTTTATGCGAGAAGAAGGTGTGAACAGGTGTGCTGAAGAACCCAGGCCTTTTATTCGTGCCTCTTGACATCAGTAATGAGACTGCACACCCAACACAGACATGAGAAGTGCATTCAGAGAATCCTCATACATTTGTTTTTTAAAAGCCACCCTTTCTATAAACCAGTTAGTGCCCTCTAGTGCAAGGGATTTCGTGAAGTTATGGGTCACACGATCCATAGAAAACCAGTTTTACCCATTGCTGTTTAATTTCCGTCACGGATATGCAGCAGGTATTTGGGAGATTTGATTCCATGCAGCCATTTCCGTTGACAGCTTGTTGAGGAATGTGAGTAGTGTTCTGCACATGAGAGCTTCATTATGTCTTCATAAAAGTATTCTCTTTATTATAGTAAAATATGGATTTAGAAACCTGAAAAACTTTTACAAATGCATATATAATGCCCAAACACGCATGCATTGAAAGCATGAATGAATCGTGCCTTTAATATGCATATGTGTGCAAACAAATAGATACGCACAGGTGCATGTAAGCATGCATTTGAATCATGCATGTGTTATGTGGTACTGTTACCGGTACTTTTTCCATGCCACTAATTATGATAAAAGCACAACATTAATGAGTGCACAAGAGTCCGAAGATAGGTATACTCTAATACTTCTACTCCCCTATTATGAAACATGGATTTTTTCTAATTTCATTATCATAAATTGTTTTGTACTGAATTAACTTTCAAAGAAGGCTAATATTATAAACTCTATACTGAACTGTCTTTCAAAGTTCACCACATTCGTCAAACTTATTGTTTTCATAGCAATAATTATTTTGACTAATTAGCTAACAGTAGTCTAAAATATTCCTAAAATTCAGCTTTGAAAAATTTCTAACATTTTCTCTTTTATAAAATATCCCATATAATTTTCTTACTGATGAAATTCCAGCTACATTTGAACCCCTTGGTCCTTGTCTTATTTCTCAGTCCTCCTCATCTAACTGTTTGCTTGTTCGTCTTTGGGGTTTTTATTGGCCTTTGTCTAATCTTTCTAATGTTTCTTTCTGTTTTGGTTTTCTTCCCTGGAACTTTGAGCAGTACCCAGGATATACCACTGGGTTCTCCCCCAACGTTTCTCCCATGAATTCCTTTATTTCAATATCTTCAGCAAACAATGCCACACACGTTCAGCCATTTTTGTTGACACATATCTCTTCCCATTGGCGAAAGACCCTTGAATCAGTCAATGCATTTTATGATTTTTCCCTTTATGCTCAACACATTGCTACTTGACTATATGTGTGCAAATATTATGCAAAGTACTTTTTTATAACATATTTATAAACATGATATGATATGAATACATCATTTAAATTAGGCTTCAAAATATTCTATAAGGTCGGTATTGTTAACTTCATTTCACAAATAAATAATGTGAGTTCCCGGGGTGCTAAAGTAATTTGCCAAGGTCTATATGGCTATAAAGAGCAGATAAAATGTATTTTACTATTCGTTCTCATCATAATGCATACATTGCACACAGAACATTACCAAAATTTATAAACAGCTTCTTTGTAAGTCAGTTGTTTTTTTCTTATTGCCTAATCCGAAATTCAACATAGAACTTAATCATGGATTTTAGCGATGGTTCTGCAAGAAAACAATTCAGAATTTCAACCTGAAATGTGGGGTGAGGTAGTGCCCTTGTTGGCTCTGTGTGGCTCTCTACCCAGATGACTCTCTTTCCAAATGCAAGGCATGTTCTTGGAACAGGGACTTACAGGTTGATTGTGCTAAAGTACCGAGTCGAGTCTTCACCTGGGCCTGATACTCTCTCCTTACTACCTTGAACTTTGGGTCAGATTCTTGCTCAACTCTGCATGTAGACATGTTGCTCACTTAAGGAGTGTCTATCTAGAAGCAGATAATGCAGGGTAATCAACCCTAAATCCACCTAAAGTCTCTCATGCCCCTTTCAGGGCTGAAGGTACCAAGAAAAGCATAAGTAAGGTACTTTCAAGATTCCTGAAAAAGTGAATCTTGTTGACAGATCAGCCCATGATGGGAACTAAGACTGCCCCCCCCCCACACACACACAAGCAGGAACAATCACTTCCTGATGGAACCAAATTGTTTCCTCAAGCAATGGCAACCCCCCGACTCCAGAAGAACCCCTGGATCACAGCTCTGAGTCAGGATAGAAGAAATATAAATTATAGATAGGAGACCACACACACACACACACACACACACACACACACACACACCCCTTGTGCTTAAGCTCCTCATCTCTTCACTCGTCTGGCCAGTGTTCCCCCAGTCCTGTCACCCCCAGAAGCCAGTTCTCTCTCCCAGGCCTGACCTGTCACTCCCAAATTTCTGGGAATTCTATAAATCTTAGATTACTATGAATTCTCTCACTTATGGAAATTCCCTTATATGCTGTTAGTTAGTTTATGTAATAAGTAGATAAAGCCAATGGAGACATAGTATTTTAAGAAGCCCATAACCCAGGGTACTTTCGTCTACTGATCAGAACGAAGACGACATCAGCCTAAGGATCTTGAGAGTGACAGACTGATGTCATCCCCACATACCTTCCTCCCCAGGCCCTCCCCTCACTAAGTTTCCCTTAAAAATAAAAAAATTAAGAAGAAAAGCCGAGAACCCTAAAACATCTCTCGCTCTGGAGACGGCCCACATCTCCCTTGACCGTCTTATTCTGGCTCTCCTAAATCTACCTCCGTGTCCCCAGCAGACAGGTCCTGAAATTCACTTCTGGGCGTGTCAGGGCCCCAGGCCTCTGCTCCAGGAACATCCTCATTATTTCATTCCATTCTTCTCGCCCTTCTGTGCTGGTGGGAACTGAGAGGTAGACATGGGTTGGCCAGGAGGGATTTTGTCAGTCACTAAATACCAGGGCCAGCCATCTCCAGACTGAGAACTGAACAGGAGGCCAGCACTTGCCCACGACGTGAGTCTGTCCCAGGATACACTTTCTGTTTGACCCGCCTAGCTCCCTGTTCACCTCTTATTTACCTGGATGGCACTAGAATGCCTCTCTCCTTCTACCACCTCTCTCTTTACTGTTCATTAATACCTATTAATATTTTAATATTAATATTTTATTAATATATATTATTATCTTCTCCACCTGTTCCTTCTCCTCCTCCTCCTCCTTCTTCTTCTTTTGTTTGTTTTGGGTACTGGTGATTAAACCCAGTGGCACTTAACTACTGAACCACATCCCCAGCTCTTTAGACTTTTTATTTAGACACTAAGTTGCTTAGGGTCTCACTAAGTTGCTGAGGCTGGCTTTGAACTCGCCTTCCTCCTGCCTCAGCCTCCCAAGCTGCTGGATTACAGGCGTGGCCACCATACTCAGCTTAATATTTCTTTTCTAAAGAATGTGACCTCACAGTCATTCTCCTGATTGTGAACATTCAGAGGGCCCTTTTGAGGTTTTACTTCTAGCTACATTTCCTTTTCTGTGAGTGACAAAGAGACAACAGGAAATAATGAATTTTTTAAATGCAGCTAAAAGAAAGAGGCAGCCCTTGGCCTCCCTTTCGGGTGCTCTGCAGTCTAGCTGGCTGCAGAGCTGATTTCCATCCTATCCTGCTTCTGTTCCTTTCTAGCTTTTTAGCCTTTCAGAGACTCGATTCCCTCACGGTTAACTTGGGAAGCTGCAAAATCCAGCTACATCTCACAGCCTAGTCTGCATCCCCGTCTTTGTTTCCCAGTGAGGAACATAAAGGGACAAGAAGGACCAAAGGCAAGGTAGTAATGGGGAGGGGCTTTCTCCCCTGGGGCCCCAGGCCTGCTGTGGGCAGGGCAGTCTCTGCTTGGCCTTCCTCTCAATAAGCATGTGCAGTTTGAAAGACTTCAAGTTTATTAGTGAAAGATCACTACTGAATTTATTAGCAAAAACGCATACTAAAATTGTCATTAACCTTGTCAAATTGCTAAATTTGAAAAATGCTGGTATAATTTTCATTTCAAAAATCAGGTTATTTCCTTGATCCTTCTCCACATTCTTCCTCTTCAGAGCTGGTTGCTGAACTGCATATTACCTTTTAATTCTGCATCTTTGTTTCATAGCATACCCTCATTTGCATTTCTAAAATCAGATGTTCCTTTCACATAACACAGTATCCTAATTAAAATATTAAAAGATGCGTTTTGAATGAAGAGAATTTACATTGCCATAAAAAAAATGCTTAGACTGATGTAGGATGTTTTCTTTTTTATATTTCAATGACACTTTTTCCCTAAATTATTTTGAGAAGAATTATTCAGTTAACCCTTTCGGCTTTTTAGGGTTGATTAAAAAATATGGAAGTGGAAAAGGAAACAAAAAGAATTGTGATCAATAGAAAATGATTAATTCCTGGTTAAATTTTGTGAAAATAATCCCTGTACTTATTTTCTAATTAATTTCAATCAAACTGTCTAGTTTTTTTTGATTGATGGTTTCATTTGGTCTTGGCATGCAGAGTAGAGCAGGCTATATTTTTGACTCACACCCCATTGTTTTTCTCCATCCTGAATCCGTTCTCTGGTTCCATCTTCCCTTTCCTTCTTACCCTGATCTTCATACTTATCCCACTCACACTCTCTCAGGTGTTGAAGTACAACCCTAAGTATTTATAAGTCCCTTAAATATGCATGTGTCTATGTGTATTTTAAGTAACTAAATTTTGTCCTGTTTCCTATCTCCTTATACACTGAAATTGCACTCTGGTCATTATTGATGAAATAATTCAACTTTATTGTGCTCATCTCTACTTTAGGGGTAGATGTCTGAGTTTCTTCAATTTCCTGAACCCACCTACAACATCTTGATGAATATTGTTACCTGGACAAATGAATAATTTGGTCCCTCTGATCATCACTGTTATACCATCACAACTCAAATTCTATGAGACCAGCACATTTTAGATTCCACATAAGTAACGTCATGTGATCTTTGTTTTCCGTGCCTGACTTATTTCACTTAACATAATGTCTTTCAGTTCTCCCATGTTGTCGCCAAATAAAGGACTTCATTCTTTTTATTTATAACAGTGATGATACCAGAGGTCACAAGGTATAGGGGAGGAGAAGCGGGGAAGATGGGTCAACAGGTCCTGAGTTAGAAGTAGAGAAAATAAATAAGTTCTGGTGGGCTATTTCATAGTGGAGTGACTATAGACTACATCAATATAGTGACCACAGTGTATGTATTCAAAAAACCAGAAGAGATTTTGAGTGTTTTCACCTTAAAGAAATGGTAGATGGGTGAAAAGATATATATCCCTTGAACTTACCTTGGATAAAATGTATACGTGTGTCAAAATGTCACCTGATACTTCATAAATATGTATAATTTTAAGTATTGATTAAATAAGAAAAATGAGTTTTGAAATAACAGATTTTTAATCTAATGACTACTCTTATGTGTAAGCAAAGTTTCCATGACAGCAAATTCAAACACTTCTGTGTCCTCTTCCTCTGCCTCCTCCTCCTTCTCAATGTCGTCTCTGGGCTGTCTGACCTGAAGCAGAGAGGAACGAGGTCTATGAGGAGATGGTTTGTCCTGGGAATGCCAGGTTTGAGCAAAGGTTTGAGATGAACCTGGAGCTCTCGGATGGATCTGAGGCCTTCGCTGGAGTTGAAAGGATCCAGATCAGTGGCCACCTTTGTCTCCTGGAATGTGCAAAACTTCCTTAGCAGAGAGCATTGTCAATTAGACTCATGGATGTCTATAATTAAGACCAAGGAATGACAGCTAAGATAATTAGGCACATAAGGGAAGCCATGAACAAGTACGTATCGGCAGAAACAATTCTCATGGTTAGACATCCACCACCTATCTCAGACTACAAGAGTTCTCTGGTAACAGGCCATGGAGTTGTTATAAATAAAATGTGTGAGTTTTCTAAAAGCTTGGAATAAATGACTATTAGAGATGACTAGCCATATTTGAAAAAGATCTCATCTGAGTTCCAGAGAGAAAGAATGAAGAGAGTAGAAACAGGAAAATACTTATAGGAATAATGAGTCGGGATTTTCAGAGCTAATGAAATACATGAATGCACAGATGGAAAATGCATTGGCAAAGAAGTTTCCTTCTTAAGATTGTAATGTAGTAAAAAGTGCTGGAACTTGGAAACATGAAATAGGGAAGAAATTGTCAATCCTGCTACTCAATATAAATTTTGTTTAATAATGCAGAAAGTTTAATGAAAATTGGCACTGTTTATAAATTTAAGTAAATAGCTCTCCAAAGCTGAAATTTATCTGGGAGACTGCCTATGATATTCTTTGGTAAAAAATGTGATCATTAGACCTCTGGAACCCCAGCACCATAGGACTGCATAATTAAACGCATTTATAGCAACAATGCATTGCAAATAACTATCTTAGATGATTGACATTTTTATGGTTTAGGATTATTTTGTGATATTTCTGTGAAAATGATGTATGATGAGAAAATAACATGTCCAAAATTAGAGTGTGATTATTGCTTTTTTAGTGAATGAATGGAAAGTGGAGTAAAGAATTTGATGACAGGTTTTATTTTCCCCTGCATTCTATTAAATTTCTATGGGAGCATTTCGCATTGGGCAGAGCAAAGTCTTCCTTAACAGTCATGTTAGATTTTCAGTTTCAGTTCTGACATGTAAAGAGTTTAGAAGTTGTCACTTCTGTCCTCACATGGACAAAGGTGAACATATTGAAAATTAGTAAGTTTTCCAAGATTCATCAGAAAATTGAGGTCACAGGGCAAAGTGCTCTGCTGAAATATGGAGAAACAGGCCAAAATAGGGAATCCCAGCTAAGGTGAGTTAACCTAGAGAGGAGTCACTGGTACCAGTGTCTGGTGGGAAAACTGAAACTGTAATTTTGATGATTTTCAGAAGGCAGGGTGTGGACTAGCTTGAGAATTAGAAACTCCTGGAGTCCAGTCTCATAAAGGGAGAGGAAAAATAATTATTTTGAAGTCCCCCAAACATTCTCCATATTAAAGAAAAACCTGCTAAGTGAAATTACTTTGCAAGAGGTTTATCTGACCTGGAAGGAAGAGCAGTTAGCCAACTGGACAATTCCTATCTCTGTAAGGGCATCGGAGAGGGATAAGAAATGTTACTGGACATCACAGCCCAGAAACTCAGGCTCAGAGATTCTGAGATTTAATCATAAAATTATAGAACACTTTTTACCCCTGATACTTGGCACCACACCAATAGAAAAATAGAGCCAGTAGAATACAGAATAGCAGCTGAGAGAGGAGCAAGACACATACTCTACTTAAGGAGTTCTTAGGGACATCCAAAGACAACAGGAGGAAAAACCAGTGCATAAAACCAGAAGACACTGAAGCACCTAAAACAAGCACAGCAAACATTAAAAACAGCCCTGTTCTTACCAAGACCAACATAAACCCTTTAACCAGAACCCTAAGTACCTCAGTTCCTATTACCCAATATGTCCTGTGTGGCTTTTAACCAAAAGCAAAGCAAAACAAAACAAAAAACAAAAAAACAAAAAAACAAAAACAGCAGTCTGAAGACTTAAAACAAGATCAGAACCAGACTCAGATTCGAGACAGATTTTGAAATTAGCAGAAAAGAAACTCAAATAACTGACCAATATATTAAGGGAGCTAATAGAAAAAGTAGAGAACATTTAAGAACAGATGGGTAACATAGAGAGATGGAAACTCAAAGAAAGAATTAAAATGGAGAGATCATAGCCAATGTACCAGAAACGATGACTGTGTTTGACAGGTTTATCCACAGAGTATACACCCCGTGAAAACCATCACGGCATGCCACGGGCACCTCCCAATGTGAAATGCAAAGGCAGAATGAATGAGGAGAAGAGCCAGAATATCCACAGCAGCGGGGCAAACAAAAAAGACACGAGTGAACACTGAGGTAATACCAGGAGGAAAGGAAGAGGGAAGGTCATTTAGTGCTGAGAGACTGGAAAATGGCACAGTCTTCTAACTGTAGATATAGAATGCTTTATACTTGTATGATGCTCATTTTAGAAGTCATTGCTTATATGTTACAATTTGAATTAGAAATTAATCTTTGGGATATTTATATATACATATCCAGCATTTGGGGAGTAGTTCAGTGTTCTAAAAAGTTAACAGTGTACAGGTTGGCCTTAAAATAAATGATAAAGGTGAGTTATTATTTGAAAAAATTTCAACATAAAAAAACAACTGGCACTAACTAACATTTTTCAGAGAAAAATAGGAAACTTGTGAATAATAGATGTTAATGTATTGAAGAGGAGAGGAAAAGAGAGTGAGTTACCGACTGATTGAGGTCAGCCACTTGGTGCTGGCAACTAGGAGAGACATTTTTGTGTTCTATTCTAGTTAAAGATCTTGTGTACCCTATCATGCTGTGTAAAATCACCATACCTGTGTGCACATTTTAGCTGCACCTAATTTAGCTCAATTGGAAATTCTTCCTATGTGAATACCTGTCCATTATTCCATCATAAATACCCTTAAATGTTGTCTTTGTACCTAAATTAACTCGCATCCCTTTACTATTATATCAAACTGTAATTTATTTTTCTCATTATGGAAGCTGTATTCTACAATTCGAAAAATACAGAAAAAGAAAAGAAACAATTTCTATACGTAGTTTTATTTCTCAGCACAATCCCAGTAGCTTGATATTTCACCTATTTTTAAATGAAATTGAAATGCATTTATTTATCTATTTATTTATTTTACTCCTAGAAGGCCTTCCTTGGTTCCTTGATTTAGACTCATTTCTACGTAGTTGTTTCTGAGTCATCTTGCAATTCCGTCTTCCAGGGCCTAAAGTATTTCTCTTTGAAGGTGTCTAATTTCCTACAATCAGCTTCTCATCTCTTCCCTCAACCTGATTGGGCTGTAAATTCTAGAAAAGCGAGGACTCTTTCTGTCTCAGCCTCTGCCTCATTTCTAGCAACTAACAAAGCACTAAACACACAGTAGGACTAATAAATATTTGTTCCATATGTAATGATTATAAAAGTGTATTTCCTCCTTTGGCAATTAACATAGTAGTCTAAGTATTTCTGTATATACAGTATTTACTCTTTAAGCATTTTTTTATGTGGTTTACCATCTGTTCATTTCATAAAAATTGATTTCAAGAGTGTTGGCTGCTTTGACTTAACATTTATCACCACCATAAACCAGGATTCTTAGCACTGTAATTGCCATCAATTACTACTATCGTATCCTATTTTCTCTTTACTTCTAAAAACTGTAGTTAAATCTTTGGAAAGATGACATAAGCCAAGTTCTAATTCAAAGACTAACGATCATGGTACTAAAACTTTCTCTGGGGTTCTTTTTGCCTGTTGGTTTTTTTTTGGTAATTTAATGACATCACAGCATATATTAAGAGACCCTCTGCCTTCTTTTTACAAAAACAGACTCTGCTATTCTAGTTAAATGAAAAAAAAAAAAAAAAAAAAAAAGATTTTCTGACTCTAATCACTGCATTTTACATAAATGTAATGAATAAGGCAGGAAGAAAGTTTCTATCTTTGAATTTGTTGTATTGGTCTTTTTAATACCTGGGGAGGAATATGTATATATTCACTAATATAATTAATATGATTAGCAATGGTAATCATATTACCACTGAGGTCCCTGTTTAGTGGCACAAGCAGCTGTGTAAACCAAAACTTATTACACACTTCAAGGGCATGATTATTAATAAAAACATGTAAAACATGGAAAGAGAAAACTTTTGTTTTCCCTATGTGGACTTTTATTTTAGAGAATATTACCTGAGAAGTTCTCCAACAGTTAGCTATGGTCTGAGACTTGGATGAAATTCAGTGATAGGTAAGGGGAGCTTTGTCCTATTTAAAAATAGTATTTATAGCTAAGCACATAGCAGTGACAAATCTCTACTTTTCTCAAAGTGATAAAAAGTATTTATGGAGTTCATTTTGTACAATGTTGATGAGGGATCATCCAAATTAACAATTAGAAATCATTACTCTTAATGTATTAAAAAGTCTGAAAACTAAGTTAATATATAGACAACTATCAAGTGTACAAATATATATAAACACTACCTCTTGACTCTTATTTTAAAAGCTGCTTGGAAGAGAAATAAATTGCGAGGTGATAATTGATTATATATCAAAAGGGGACTTCTCTTCACCTTAGGGAAGACTAAAGCCTGTATTTTCATTATTGTCTGGGAAACATGAATAAGTTTAAAAAACATGTTTTTCTATACTGGAGTGATGTATCTTTCATTTAGAAGTTCTGGGTCTTTTATGGAAATATTTTTACCTGAATTTATCTGAAATTTCCTTTTAGCCTCATCTTCAAAGTTAGGACAGATCAAAGTGTCAGGGTGCTAAATCAAAACAAGCAATGTCTTTTAAAAAACTCTTATTTTTGCTGTAGTTCAAAGCAAATTAATAAGTATTATCTCCTCAACATCATTATGAGAAAGCAAAATTTTAAAATTGGCTCTCTCATATGCTTACTCTGAAGAGCAAGAGAACTTCACAAAAAACAGAAAAGCAAGAGTCTGTACTGTTCTGTGCGGGGAAGAAAACAGCAAATGTACGTGCTTTAGAAAGTAATTCAGGGACCTAATGGAAAGGCTTAAGGCTGCCGGCTCACCTCTTCTTAGCACTCGCCACTTCACACAGGGATGGTACTCTGTGTTTTTTCCTTCCTGTCCCCTCCCCTAAAGGAAGGGACAATGACTCACTCATCCTTGTTTCATTAACACCTGGAACAAATATCCTCTACATAGTAGCTCCTTAATAAGTGCTTAAAGAAGCAAAATGATTTTCAAAAAGACTCTTAGCTAATAGAATGGTATGCTTTAGATATGAGGTACCCCTCAAAGCTCATGTGAGAGATGATAAAGTTCAGAGGTGAAGTGATTGGGTTATGAGAGCATAAACCTAATCAATGGATAAATCCACTGATATGGATTGACTGGGTGGTAACTGTAGGCAGTTAAGGAGTGACTGCTAGAAGTAGGTTACTGAGGGCGCGCCTTTGGGATTTATATTTTGTCCTTGGTGAGCAGAACTCTTTCTGCTTCCTGGTACCATGTCCGGAGCTGCTTTCCTCCACCATGTCCTTTCACCATGATGTTCTGTCTGGCCTCAGGCCCAGAGTCATGGAGTCCGCCATCTATGAAGTGAGATCTCTGAAGCTGTGAGACCCAAGAAAAAATTTCCTTCTCTATATTGTCAAGGCTTTTGGTCACTGCATCATAAAAGCTGACTAAAACATGGAGTGTTTTTGAGTCACCGTGCCATGGATAAGACAGAACGGTCCTGAGGCTCCGTTTGTTCCTTGGGAAGCCTAAATAACTTGTCCATGAACAATCGAATAACATTTACACTGTTTTATTTTTTTTCCTTCCATGCAAATAATTGCATATATTTTACTTCAGAATATCAAAACCATTCAAAGTGACACTGTCATATTAGAGACGTGAAGCTCACTTTAATCTTCCGTTTCCTTGGAAAACACAGTCAGATTTCACTACCAAGGCAGAATGCATAGACTGAATTAGCCATTTATCATATTCGAAGAAAACAACACAAAACTCTAAATAAAACTGAAGTCTTTGGATGAGTATTCTATTTTCACATAATCTGTAAAGAACTTAAACAATAGAGCTAGATAAGTGATACCACAGGGGGACCAGAATGTGTAGTTAGAAAAGTCGGTTCTTCATGGTCCCAAAGCTGCCAAGCGTTAACTGAGGGAAACAAACCAAAAAAAGGAAACAAACAAAACACACACACCAAAAAACCCCCATACTACCGACAGAAAGAACCACAATAAAACTGACACAAAAATGAGGTTGTCAAAATATACATTATGGTGTGTGCTCACTGATTGAAGTGGTGTCCAGTATCGTAGTATTCAAGATTAGTTCCAAATCCAGAAATTCCGCCATTTGGCATAACACAGGTGGCCCTGAAGGACACTGAAATGAGTGAAATAAGCCCAAACACAGAGGGAAAAATACTGTATGATCTCACTTACACGTGGAATCTAAAAATGTCAAGTATGTCAAAGCAGAGAGCAAAACAGTGGTTACCAGGGAGGGAGTTGAGCAAACTTGAGAAAGTTGTCTGCCACAGTGTACAAAGATGCAGTTATACAGGATGAGTAAGTCTAAGATCAGGTGAAGAGTTGTGTAATTAGGGTTAGTAATACTCTGTTTCATACTGCAAATTAACTAAATGAGATTTCAGGTTTTCAGTTCACGGCATGAACCTTCAGGTTCTCACCATGAAGGAAAAGAAAGAAACAGGGAGGAGAGGTGAGGAGAGGAGGAAGAAAGGAAGGAAAGAAGGAAGAGAAAGAAAGAGAACGGTAATTGTGAGGAGATGATATGTAATTCACTTGACCACACAACATATACACATGTTGCAGCCAGTTTTTCATTGCTGTGACCGAAAGACCTGACAAGAACAGTTTAGAGGAAGAAAAGTTTCTTTTGGCTCACTGTTTCAGAGGCTCAATTTGTAGACTGCTGACTGCATTGCTCTGGACCCAAGATGAGGCAGAACATCATGGTGGAAGTGTGTGGTAGAGGAAAGCAGCTCAGAACATAGAAATCAGGAAGCAGGGCTAGGAGATAGCTCAGTCGGTAGAGTGTTTGCCTCGCAAGCACAATGCCCTGGGTTCGATCCCCAGCACCGCAAAAAAAAAAAAAAAAAAGAAACCAGGAAGCAGAGAGAGAGTTCCCCTCATCAGGGACAAAATGCGAACACCAAAGGCATGCCCCCAATGACCCACCTCTTTCAGTCACACCCTACCTGCCCACAGTCACCCCCAATAAAGCTATTTCAGTGAATTAACACACTGGTTATAACTATAAAAATCTAATCATTTCACCTCTGACCATTCTTGAATTGTCTCACACGTGAGATTTTGGAGGACACCTAATATCTAAACCATAACAACATGTATATCAAAATATCATTGAAATCAAGCTGCACACCTTAAATATACAAAATTTTATTAAAAAATTTATAAAGAGAGACATGCAACGAGGATGATAGGCCAAGAGAAATATTAGCTCAGTGTTCCTAAACTATTATTCATTCATTGTTATATTCTCCAACTTAAAAGATCTGTGAGAAAGTTGGATCTTCGTGAATCTCTAAGCAAAAATGAAAAGTTGTAACATCTTTGTTCTGAGTTTACTGGGAATCCTGAGGAACAGAAGAGAATGTGGGCTTATGGGATTGAGCAAAAGACCTTAGATGGTCTTTTGCTTACTTAGTACCTACTGTGTACCTACTGTGAAGCATTAGTTGGAAAATTAGCTCTGTTTGTTATGGCATGATGCTCATGAGACCAAGGTCCCGTGCTCCCTCTTGACTTCAGGGTACGCTGGGTGTGCTCTGCACTGTCCTCTGACTACAAGAAGGGCTTGGTAGGGCTTTACCTGTGCAGAGGGTTTGCAGAAACTTCATGACCCATAATTTCTGCTGGATGCACACTCTCAAAACATACAGGTTCTGGTAGCTACGGCAGCATCATCTGAACAAATACATATACTTGGTGTGAACAAAAACCAAATTTCTTCTCTTCATGTTTGTTTTATTGACATTTCCTTCATGTCAGCATTAGAGAATGCTGGGTGGTACTTTAGAGAAGCATTTGATATTATGCGTAAGAAGTCATACAATTTTCATGTGCTCTAACTTGAGAGTTTCCTTTTTGAAAATTTAGCTTGGAAATAATTCAATAACTAACAAAGACCTATCTATAAAAATGAATTGTAGAGTTGTTTATGTTAGGCAAAAAATCAAATGCAAGCTGAATGAAATGTCCAATCATAACCGAATACCTTTCTCAATATTAGAACATTGTTGTATAGAATGTTAGGCATGAATAAAATAACATATAATTAGGCCAATTGAAGAAGAATATGGGGAAAATTTATGAGAGGATGTTAGAAGAAAGTAGCAGCATGAAAATGTTAAGTACATTATGAACACAGCTTTTGAATATTTTAATATTAATGTAACTATTTGAATACACACACAGAGAAACAAAAGGTAAGAATATAGTTAAGAAAGAGCAGCCAGGTTTGTGGGGCAGAGCGCTGTATAGAGCGGAGCTCAAACACAGTCTCCAAGGTCACGGAGGCCTGGCTTTGACTTTTGGTTCCTCCGTGGACTACCTATGTGATCATATGTGCGTTATTCCAACACATTGCACCTTGGTAGGCTTCTCTTTGATTATGGAGTCACAGTACTCCTGGCCCCAAAGGCAACAGAATGAAATGATGTACACAAAGGCCCTGGTCATACCCTGGAATCACTGTTACTAAACTATTATGGAAGTAATTATTTTACCCATTACTTCATACTTTCCCAGTTTTCCCAATGATAGACGTCACATGTAGATATTCACCCTTTGTCAGACGGGAGTTACAAGCTTAGACTTCAGAAATATGCTCGCCTGAGTTGACTGGCTCTTTTATTTCAGTAACGTCAGGGGATTTCTCCATCTTCTGTGTTTGTCTGCTCTTCTGTAAACAACCCACTCGTAGGATGTGGCACAGAATAATATAGGATGAGGTTTGTAAAGCACGTGGGGCCCTTTTAACTTGAACTTTGCCACAATTCCACAAGGTAATTACATATATGAGATCAAACATCTTACAGTTGGGAAAACGGAGGCCTAGGTCAGCGAGGCCTTCAAAGACTCACCACTAGTAAAAGGTGGAGTCTGGATGTTGACGCCTTTAGTCTGACTCTAAGACCACTTTCTTAATGGACTCAGCTCACCGAGGCTAATCCTGACTGTAATGGTTAATTTGAATTGTCAACTCGATTGGATTAAGAGATGCCCATGATTAAGAAAGAGGCTTCTGGGTGTGTCCATGAGGGCTTGTCTAGGAATGATTGGAATGTGGAATAGGAACTAAGGACCCTCCCTAAGCATGGGTAGTACTGCCAATAGGATGGTGGATTGGATGGAATAAAGGCTGGAAGAACAAGGAAGCTGTGGCAGATGCCAGCTCAGCTCTTCTTGAACGGGTTCCTGATCGCTGCTTTGATCCTCTGAGGATATCAGACTCTCATTTCTTCACTCACTCCTCCAGAGTGGACTCTGCCAGTGATTCTCCAGGTAGTTTCCAGAAGCGTTGGTCTTGGACTAGGGTAGTACTGTTGATCCCTCTTGTTCTGGGCCTTCCGCCTCTTGGACTGCGCAGCTGATGGTTCTTCCAGCTCTCCAGCTGCAGACGGCCATCGTGGACTCTCCACTTCGGGTCGTGTCAGCCAACCTCACAGATCCCTTTTAGAATCACACTTCCTGTGGATTTCGTTCCTCTAGAGACCCTGACTCATACACTGATTGTTTGTAGACAGCCTTTTTGTGCAACCACAGCAGCTTGAAGAAAAAATTGCAGGGTCTGGGAAGCAGGTGTTGCAGGCTTTATCATACTGGCCTGTAGGGGTGCTGCTGGGGGTGAGGGAGGAGTGGAAATCTCTGGGGTCTTCACGGGTGCTGGGTTGCCATCCTCTTTCTTCTCACCAGGGCTCCTGGGTCACCTCTGGCCTGGCTCTCCTGCTTGGTTACCCTGGCCATGATGTCCACCTACTTCTTCTCTGCACTTCCACTCACAAGCCATGCATGGGTGAGACACTCAGACTGAGCTGGCACTGAGCTGTGGCACTGGACAGCCCCAGCATCCCGCTGCTCCTCCCTCAGAGGAGAGACTCTGCGGCTCAGCCCCTTGTCTGCTTCCTCTCTCCCACGCTGCAGGCTGTGATCTCCTGAGGGTCTGGGCGGCAGGAGAAAGGGGTGCTGAGACACCCCACAGTCACTCATCCCTGCAGAAGGAGAGGCCTTTCACCAGGTGCTTCTGCAAGGTGACATTGTGCAAGGAAATGATAAGTAAACAGTCATCCCCAACGTGGCATTAAAAGGCACACGACATTTAAATCAAAACGTTGTTAGTGTCTTCGTTCAGAAAATGCTAAGCAGAAGTGCGGTCGTCACATGCTGGGAGATCACAAATGGCTTCCCTTTACACTCAGCCTTCCCTGCCTTTGCCGTCTGGAACCATGTCTGTCAGTCTCTCAGCTGAAGGCAGGAGGTGCTGACAGGTGAGCACCACGCAGTAGGTTTCTAGTTAGTTCACTATTTACTGCTCCAAATTTTGGACTGAATTATTTTATTTTAAAATGGAGAGCTAAAGCCTCATATTAATCTCTAAAGTGGTGGGACCCAGAAGGCTGGCAGTGAGTGGCTCTTGGGTCACAACCGCTTAGCTTGAGGAGAACTCTGTATCTTTTCTGTGGTGTGTGTGAGTGTGGGGGTGTGTCTGTGAGTGTGCACGTGCACGCGTGCCTGGGCTCTCCTGACCAACGTCTGTGTTTGTGAATAGTGCTTGGAATTCCCTTTCTTCCCATAATTTCATGAGCCAAAATGTGATGGTTTATCTTTTTCCTTGTTATCCCTGAAGCGTCTCTTTTTCTTGGCTTTCATTTTTTCCTTCTGCTTCTTGACTATTCGGTTCCGACTTCTGTTTCTAGATCATGAAGCTCTACTCTAAAGTTGGTAACTATAAAAATGCCCAAATTGTCATTCTTATCTTTGAATTATCCTTTAATAATCAATTTCTAATTGCCAAACTTATATTGGCTCTGAGCACCTCATTGTCATCTGAAGTTTAACATTGTTGGGACCAAACTCATTAATTTCCCTCCTCATCAACTTCCTTGATGTTTTCAGAGCATCGCAGTTCTACCCAGAGAAAAAAACAATGTGCATCTTCTAAATTCCTATTTCTTGCTTTTCTACATCATATGTTAAATCAAGTGCTGATTTTCATTTACTTGTAGTTTATAATGTCTTTGAGATTTCTATCTTTCTCCAACTAAGTGGACATTGGTATCAGACTTATATTTGAAGGATGAGACAGCCAGTCTCCAAGGTGATCCCTAAAGATCCTGCCCTCCTGAGACTCATGTCCTTGTGAATATTTTCCCATGTTTCTTAGCCTAATTCTATGTGATAAAAAGAATTCAGTAGAACTGATGGCACGTCACTCTAATATTCTGTTATAAAAACACCAGAGATTCCAACTTGGCCATGCCTCTTCTCTTGCCCCTTTCTCTTGATTCATTTCTGCCATGTCATGAGGAACTTTATAAAGTGGACTTTGTGGTCGAGAACTGTCCGTCAGTGAAGGATTGAGCCCTAACGCCAACAACCACATGTGTGAGCTTGGGAGTAGATTTCCTCAATCCCAGTCACACCTTTCAACAGCTTGAGCCTTTTCAGATAGCTTATTTGCAGCTTTAGAAGAAAGAGGTGCATCACTAGAGACCAACAGCCAAGCTTCTGACCTACAGAAGCTACTGGAGATAATGAGTCTTTGGTTGTCTGATGTTTGTTTTCACAATGCTGAGGGTTAAACTTGAGGCCTTGTGCATGCTAGACAAGCGTTCTCCAACTGAGTTACTGTTCTGAGTCAACAATAGATAAATAATACAATGACTGTCTAATACAAATGACATTTTTCTGATTAAATTTTCTTGAAAAATAAAAAGAATGGAGAGTGACCAGCAGATTCCTGTTGAAATCATTCATTTGTGGAGAGATAAGTGTGTCCCCGAGTGGAAGGGGCATAGCAGCCATGGGACCATGGAGAGTCTCTATCCATGAGAGTCCATTGGAAAACATACAGGATTGAGTCATGTGAGAGGTTAAGGGATACCTACGTTGACCTGTTCACCCAAAGCCACCATCTCCTCTGCAATCTTTGGACCAGCAATGGAAAGGATCTGAAAATAAGAGATTCATAAGGTCGTTTGGCAGCTGGAGGACTGAAGTCTAAGCTCAACCTTGCTGAGAGCGAGAGGGAGGAGGAAGTTGCTCCTTTCCCTTCTAACTTCCCAGTTATAAAACATTAATGGACAAGACTTTCCCTGTCCAGATGGCAAAACTGGCATTGCTACCGGCAGGACGTCTGGGGGAGTTGGTGTACCGGATGGTTTCCCTCTAAAACAAAGTATTCTTGCACTGTTTCATGTTCAAGAATATATTCATCAAACTCCAAGAGTTTTGGCCAGACTTCAGACAACAGGTAAGCTTCTAAAACAGAAGGCAAGAGTGCTCCATTGCTAAGCTGGCAGCATATGCTCAGGACCACACTGCCTGGCAGAATCAAGGGGAGCCCAAAGCAGCGGCCATCCTTGGAACTTTCAAGCAAGCCAACAGCATCAGCAGCGGTAGCTAATGGCCAGAGACTTCAGAAGTTATGCCAGTCCTATCTCTAGTTTTCTTTCCTTAGACATGTGAAGCATCCCAGAGTTGGTTCATCAGCAGGGTATGGAAGGCATGATTAATTTTGAGTTTAGGATTTTACTGCAACATGTCACAAGTTTCACACAAATGTTTACATTCTCTGACTTTCCATTTGGAGCTACCTCTATGACTGTTATAGGTCATGTATGTCTTACATGCTTTATAGATTTATATGTACTGAAAATGAAAACCACCATGACATTAATAAACTGGAACGCATGAGAAGAGTTTTCTCAAGGGCTCCCACTTTCCATGTTGAAGAGTTGGTGATATAAAATATGGTCCTCAGTGGATTTTATTTTTCTTACTATAAAGTACACCCTTCCCCACAAAAATAGTATCCTGGTTTTTGAGGCCGTTTTCCTCCATCTTCAGGACATGCTTGATGTAACTGTGTCCCAAAGCAGATGTGCTGAATTGCCAGGAGAACCAAATTAAAAGTTATTCAAAGTAACTAATTTCAGGTTTCAAAACTTTCCATTTCTACTTTAAGTATGATACATTTGTTAGAGAACTAATTGACAAGAGAAATTCGAGATTTTTCTTAAGATTCAGCACATACGATGGGAACTCTCATTGCATTCAGTTATAATTTTAACGAAAGTCCCTGCCTTGAGTGATTTGAAACATTCTCTTCCAAAGGGAGAAAAAACAAAAAGATTTAAAAGGAGAGGAGGCTAATTGATGAAAGGTTTACTTTCTCTATTTTTTAAAAACTTTCCAGTGATTGGTGACTGAATAAGAGAGCTTAGTTTTTGCAGGAGGCACACAACCTGAATAGTCTAAAATCAACTGCCGGTGTTCAAGACATGATGCTGGAGCCTAGCCAGGCCTCTCCAGATGCTAATATTGATCATTTCCTCTGGAATACAGGTACAGGCAATTACAAATTAATCAAAATGATTAACCTCTGCAATCCTTTAGCCTACGAATCACTTTAAAAGATATCAACGAACAGCCCTAGGAGACTATTTTAGGTAAGATTTTACTTAACGTTAAAAGTGCACAGAAAGTTAAGAAATAGCCAGATACTAACCTAAAACATTAACTAATTTTGAGTTAAATAGCATTGATGATATTCAAAGGTTTGTTTCATTTGTAAGAGGCACAAAGTTGCTACTAGAAGTAAAACTGGCAATTCTTACGTAAGAGTGGATGGAACCCTATGACTGCATTTCTTAAAATTTATTCTTTGGAGACATGAATATGGTTCCAATCAGCACAAGTTGATTTTTAGTAGTCAAATGTAAGTAATTTAAGATGAGAAATTAATGGACACATATCTAAACCAGTGATTCTCAAGTTTGATCTTTGCCTCAGTGAATACAAGGGACCTGGAATTGTTGGAAATATAAATTTATGGGTCCCTTGCCAGATCTACTGAACTGGAAGGTTATAGGTCTGGACCAGCGATATGGGCTTTCCAAATGTCTCCAATTGCTCAAAATAAAGAACTTCCTAAACAAATATCAGTGAGAGAGCTCTACTATTAATGTTAGCACTATCATGCTTCCAAATCTTTACATTGGAGAATCTTCCCATAAACCTAAAGTTTATAATACTCCCAAAGTAAGGGTTTTAATAGTTTATATTTTAAGCTCAGTGAAGTAACCAAATCTTGAATTTCACAACCTTCCAGGAAGCCAGTATTGTCTGTGTGTGGGAAGGGAAACACTATGGGACAGTGAAAAAAACAGTATAGATGATTGGTGATTAGTTCTTTGAAATATTATTCATTAGTGACTGAGAAATACCGTAGAGCAAAATGAGGCACTGACAATTTTAGAATTTCCCATTCGACTATAAAATATATATTAATAACACCACTGCCAAGAGTTATCCTTGTTTGAGTCCACAGACTCAACTTTCCACAGTTCACGGAGGTTATGAACTGCCCAATGTCAAAACAGTTGGAAGGTCTGTTAGGTTTGGGGATTCTTTAATTCCCACTAATCATGAACAAAAAGTAACAATACATGGGGCTTTTATGTCTTAACTATTACTCCAATTAATCAATTTAATGGTCTAATTTTCCTTTATATTCAAAATGGATTGCTGGTCTTTCATCTCTTTTTAACTTTTCTCTTTTATATGTTGTGCCTGTGTGATTTTTATTTGGGGGTGAGGGGTGGGAAAAAAGGAAGACTTTAAATTCTTCTAATTTGTTGCTGTATATGAAGAGAACTAAAGCTCTTATTTGTTATCCTCTGAATACCCACTTCCACCAATCTATTATGGTACTGTATACTATATAATAATCCATTAATATAATAAACTTTTTAAACATAAGTTTTTCAACTGAGTTTCTTCCTTTAAATTTATATTTGACAAATTTCAAAATAAACTACACTGTTATTTTTGGATATATGTGTGAGTATCTGTACAGCTTGAATATTTTGATTTTAGGTCAGTTATATAATTATTGAGAAAATAAAATTCTCATATAATATATATGGACATATTCTTCTGCAAGTGTAGCACAGTGACCTCTAATGAAGTTTTTCAGTAGTCCTTCCATATTCATGGTTTTGCTTTGTATGGTTTCAGTAACCCAGTCAATTGTGGTTCAGCAATATTAAATGAAATATTCCGGAAATAATAATTCGTGAGTTTTAAATTGCCTGACACTCCACGTAGCAAGATTAAATCAAGCGCTGGGCTTCTGGACTCTCCCAGGGTGTGACTCATTCCTTTGTCTGGTGACCCCATCCTGTTACTGACACTCACTTGGTTAGTGCTCTTGGTAGCCACCTTGGGTGTCAGATCTACTAAGCTGCTATTACAGTGCTGTATTCAAGAAAACCTTATTTTACTTAATAATGGCCCCAAAGAGCAAAAGTAGTGTGGCTGGCAATTTGGATATGCCAAAGTCATAAAGTGCTTTCTTCAAGTGAAAGGTGAATGTTCTCCATTTAATCAGGGGAAAAATTACATGCTGTGGTTGCTGAGATCCATAGTATAATAAAAAGTGAAAGACCATATTCTTATAACTTTTATTACATTAGAAGGTGTCATTGTTCCATTTTATGATTAATTATTGTTGTTAATCTCTACTGTGTCTAATTTGTAAATTAAACTTCATTACATTTATATATGTGTATGAAAAATCCTATTATATTGGGTTTGTTTCTATTCATGGTTTCAGGCATCTACTGGGGGTCTTGAAATATATCCATTATGGATAAAGGGGGACTACCATACATTTATCTTTCTCCATATATATGTGTGTGTGTGTGTATATACAGATTATATAGGTATATATAATATACAGAACATATAATATATATATATATTCTGAATTATATTTCATGTTACACATGCAATTGTATATACATAATTTCTTTCCTTATGTGTGTGTGTGTGTGTGTGTGTGTGTGTGTGTGTGTACGCACTTATATATATGAGACTAAATCTTGGAATATTTTCTGTCACCTTCTACTGTGATGGTTAATCTGATTTGTCAACTTGATTGAATTAAGAGATAGCTAGGATTAAGTGAGCTCTGTGTGTGTCTGTGAGGGTGTTTCCAGTGACACTGCATATGGGACAGAAAATTAAGAGGGGAGGTCCACCCTGAATGTGGGTAACACTTCGAACAGTTGGAAGCCCAGAAAACTGCAAGTTCCATTCTTCTTGAGTTGGTGTGTTCATTGCTGCTGCCATTGCCTGAGGACGCTGGATTCCATCTCCACCAATCTTCTAAATTGGAGTCTGCCCAGTGACTCTCCAGGGTGTTCCCCATCCTCTAGTTCTAGACGGGGGCTACATCATCGTTTCCTGTTTATTCTGAGACTGCAACTAAGGTTCTTCCAGCTCTGCGTGTGCAGACAGCCATTGTGGACAATTCAGCTTCTGATCATGTAAGTCAATGTAATAAATTCCCTTTTATAATCATACAAATACATATACTGCATATACTGTTGGTTCTTCTGTTCCTCTAGAGAACCCAGATTGATACACCTACCTAAATGTAATTAGTGTGTTCTTTCAAAAGAAAAAGAAACCTTTGAACATAAACCACTTTAAAATACAATATTTGATGACTTAAAGCTATCTAAAAAGGAATGTGATTTGTTAAACAAAACTATATAGCCTATGATCTCACCTAAACTTACATAGGTCTCAGTAAATAACTAATTGATTTATGTCAAGATATGAGTCTGGTGGTAAGCAGCTGCAGTCATTTTTAATTCATAATGTGGGGGATCCTTCAAAAGCACCTGAGGAATTTAAATACATACATATTCCTGGAACCCTATTTGAAGCTTCTAAAGATGAGTTTCCAACACATGAAGTTCAGAGCATTTTTCAATCCTTGCTAAGAAATTTTCATTTTAAAGCAAATAAACTGTATAATATATGGTCCACTGAAAATCCAAAGAAATAAAGAACATATGATAGGCTGCCATTTTTAGATTCCTGTCTTTTCTGAGTCTTGTGAGAATTCTCACAGTAGTAAGTAAACTGGCATCTTGATTTCCTCAATTCTCTCCCCACATATCCACTCTGCTTTCTGCTTTCCAAGTGCCCCCAGAAGGTCCTGTGGTTATTGCTGTAGTCTGAGCATCTGTGTCCCCCAAATTCACATGTTGACTCTTCATCCCCAGTGCGATGGTCTTGAGAGGCTCCATCTTTAGGGCTAAAGAGGCTTGAGGAAGTTGCTCTGCCCTGCTGTCACGTGGGGACTCATGGAGGTGCCATCTTTGAGGAAAGGCTCCCTAGACACCAGATCTGGCAACTTCATCTTGGATTTCCCAGCCTGCAGAACTGTGAGCAAGAACTGTCAGTTGTTTATAACATATGTGGCCTAAGGTGTTTTCTATAGCAACCTTAAAGGACCAAGGTCATTTCCCTTTTCCAACTTCAAGAAAGCTGATAGATTCATTTCTTCTTCTGTGGATTCTCTTTCTCCAGTTATCTGTTCTTCCATTGGCCCTGTTTGTGAAGAGGAGAAGAAACATGTGCTTATTCCATCATGTTTAACAAAATTAGAATTAGTCTGACAGATTCCATGTAACCATTTTAACCTAGAAAACCTTTTTCTTTTCTTGGAAGGAAGAAGATATTCTTGACATGTGAAGTTTGATTATTGCTTTTGTTTCAGTTGATCAGGTCAGGTAACAATGAACATAAATGATTTCTACTTTGGATTTATCTTGTTTGTCCTTTATAATATATTCTACTTCTGATTTTTTCTTTGACATTTTGTGTTCAAAAGTGGGTTTCCAGTTTGTTCTCCAGTTTCTGTCCTTTGTATCAGATCTGCCTCTCGCTGTCCTGCAGTGTAAATGGCTTCTGCTATTTTGCGTCTCTTGTTTTCCTCCTCATCACTCAGTCAAAATTCCTTTCTCTCCAGTCTATTTTTTAAAATGTTCTGGCCATGAGTACTAGAAATAGCACTGTCCTGTAACATTTAATTGGCGGTTCACTCTAATATTCTGTGGATTCTAATGGAAAATTATTTCCAGAAGTATGCCCATCACCAGGGTAATAGATTTTACTTCTATTCTTCATTTCCTTAAAAATATGCCTGTATTTTTGTCTATTTGCTATTTCAAGAGAGGGGATTCCATACCTGCCCTTTACCAACAAATATAATGACTAACTCATGGCAACACTCACAGTAGTCTTTGTCTTTTATCTACTTACCCTTCCAAATCTTTATTTTGAGGTCAGATTACCCTGGGTAATTCTCAGCTCAATGTACATAGTCCAACAGAAAATGGTGTAGTTATTTTTTTTAAGTTGGAGGTAGGATGGAAAACAAACAAACAAACAAAAAACCCAAAACACTACAACCAATAATACAAACACACAGAAAGCACAGTCTTGTTTTCTGACATTCTGAAATACTGGTTAATATAAAAAACTCTACCAAGGTCTCTGTTATCTTTCTCCCGACCTGTGATACTTTCACTGTTGAGGTTATGGTTTCCAAGATCCAGTGTACCCAACTTCTTTGTGTGGTGTTATGAGAACTGCTGCATTCACACTGATGAACAAGGGTATGAATGGGTGTTTGAAAATCATTAGGATGTGTGGAAATCACTGACCATCAGAAAAAAATAGCTACACAGCTGAGACAATAATACATTGACTTTTGGATCAGTGGAGTGACTGTGTGTGAATCAGAAGGCCGATGAGAGCATGATGTGGCCTATTCCTTTTTTTGGTTTGTTTTTTTGTTTTGTTTTGTTTTGTTTTTTGCAGTGCTGGAGATTGAACCCAGGGCCTTGTGCTTGCGAGGCAAGCACTCTACCAACTGAGCTATATCCTCAGCCCAGCCTGGCCTATTTTGATGGCTTTCAGAAGGTAAGCAAGTATCATAGTTTTGGTAGGAATGTTATATATTTGGAAGCAAGACTTGTAAACTCTGGATTGTCCTTTCTTTCATATCTATATCTATTATGGTTAAGAGAGTTTTTCTTTGAATTTGGAAACAGATAAACAGTTGCCTTAGTAGTTGATAACTTTGTGACATTTTGTCTTGGTGCCATCTTCATAAATCTAGGAAGAATTTGGGATTGGTTCTATGATAGAAAGAATCAGACATCATATTTGTAGGGTGTGTGTTAGAATTTATACATCAAAATACCCAGGGTTATGCCACATTAGTCAGTTGTTGCTAAAATGCCTAATATTTGGAGTAATTTGTTCTTTCTTTAGTGGGTGGCATTCAAGACTGCACTGCCTCAAATGTCTAGGTAGCCAAATATGTTACATCGGATGAATAATGTAGTTGGTGTAGTGAAAGATGGGATCTGGGTGCCAGAATATTTGCTAGGAGAGTTGTATTCTACAAGCACACAATAGAAATAACTTAAAAAAAAAAAAAAAAGAGGCCATTTCCATTTGGCTGCATAGTCTGCAGCTGGAATTTCCCTACTGCTGAGTTATTCCTTTCAAAGTAGGAAACTGCTCAGGGAGCTTTGGGAGATTTGGCACTGTTGGCCTGTTGGCTTTCTTGGTATGACTCTGCAAGCAAAGCACACATAGTTCTGCTGGGGGACTGTGTGCTCACTGTTCCTGAGCCTGGAAGGCTGCTTCTCTGGGAGTCCTGTCTCTCACTAACCTACGTCATCCAACTTATGTCAACATATTTGTTTCTCGGGCAGGTTTTCCAGGATGGCATGTTTAAAATTGTATTTTCCCAACTACCTTCCTGCCTGTCTTGATTAAATTTGTCTTTATAATGCTTATCATTTCTTACTTTTTCTTATATTTTGCTATTCTTGATCCTTACCCTAGATTACACAATTCAGATGAATGATATTCTCAGTTCTAGAATAGGGCCTGATTATTTATGAGAATAGGCACAAGATAGGTGTTTGGCCATATTTCCAGAATGGATGGACTCACTAGTGAATGCACTGAATGACTGACTGACGTGTTCACAGTACTTGAGTAGTCTAAGCAACACTGCCCCTCAGAGCAGAGCGCACAGTTTGGGTACAGCACTGCATGTTGAGTAGGGTAGGGACTATGGGAAAGCAGAGCTATATTCTCACAGTCCAATTTACAAATAGCTCGTCTTACAAAAGGTTAATTTTTAACCAGAATTTTGGGGCCCTGGGACACAAGGTTACAATAGAGACTTCTTTCCCAATTGACTCTTAGAAGTTTAAATCATATTATGCTGAATTATAGTGCTCACTTTCTCATTATTTTATGGTTACTATGGAGAACACTTCACCTGGAATCTCAGACCCTCTGTCCACATAAGTGCACCTAAGTGGACTGTGACCAGGATGGTTCTAAGATATATATTTGTCCACTCCAGAAGTGTGGGGGTCTGGATCTTCCAAATGTGGCTATTTATATGAATAAATAAAAGTCTCCTATGTCACCGGGACAAAGAACTTGGCCTCACTCTGCAATTTTAAGCCAGCCTGTCAAGCACTTGGAACCCCATGAAGAAAACCATGTAATCTTCAGTCTGCTTCATGCCCATAGCCCAAGACCCCTGACCCCTACGGGCTTGCTGCCCTTATGTCCATCCTCAGCCCATCCTCCACAGTTGCCTGCTGGTTCCTTTCCTGCACCAGTCTTTGGACTTCTTGAGGGACCGACCGTGTGTCCTCGGCTTAAGGTTCACTACTCTGACCCCTTGGTTCTCCCTGCTGCGGCTGCTGCCATACCTGCTCCACAAACCCAGATGCTGACAGCAGCTGAGCCTGCGAGTGCTGGTTTCATCCGAGATAAATGGAATCTGGACTGTGACAGGTGATCAGTGCACTAAAACTTTCTGAAACAGCCGGCAGGTTTGATTATTTATGTAACTAGTTATCTTTTAAAATGGCGTCTAACTCAACAGTCACTTGCTCCACTTCCTCTTTGAGCCTGTGGGGATTGCCTTCCCTGCAAGATGTCATTCATTTCTAGAAGACATTACTTCACTAGAGCCCACTTTGTTGGTTGAGGGAGAAAATCTGTTACTGTCTTAAACCAGTTATCCAAGGAATTTCTCAGTTCCCTTCTCGATCCAGCTCACCCCACCTGTGATGGGAGCAGGATCTACTGCTGCGGTGGATATATCCAGGAAGGATCTTAGCTGTGGTAACTTCAGGAAATTCTATTCATATGCAGGTGTCCACAGCTCGAGGAATTATTGAATGTCCGATGATGACGGTGTATGATTTTCATTTCTCATTAGTTATTCATGGCTTCAGTTTTCCAGAACACCAGCATAATACTCCATAAAGAACAGCTACAGCCCCTCTGTAGCGTGTGAATCAACAGGCAGTCGGGGCTCACATTTCTGCGGTGGTGGTTAGGGGACCGCAGGCCTTGGCTGGGCTCCTTCGCAGGTGGCACAGGCTGGATGGCAGCTGATGGAGGCTGCCCAGGGGCACAGATTCACACATCTGCAGTTCCCCTGACTCACTCATGAATCTGCAGATTGCCTCTGGTTCATGTGACTCATTTTTCTCCTAGGAACCTCAGGTCAGCCTAGGCTTATCTTTTTTATGACCTTGGCAGCTGGCAAGAGAAAATAAGCCCCAAACTTCAAGCTCACTGCAGGCCTCTGCTTGTATTTCCTCTGCTAAAACCTGGCTGACCAAAAGCAGAGCATGTGACTCATCAAGGGCCCAGTGGAAGGACCAACACATCACAGGGCAAAAACTCTGCAGATAGAAAGGGTGAGGAAGGGGGCCATTAGCGCAGGGGATGACCATATTCATTATACATCTGGGCAGAAGACATTTAAGAGGGTAGACGTTGCAAGTCCACAGAGTATAAAGAGTCAGAAAAATAATATTGTAATATTACCCTTTGGAACTTTTCTCTCAAGCATGAAGTCAAAACTGCTGAGTTCGGTGTGTGCGGAAGCATGTCAGAGAGAAACTGCCTCCTTCACTAATTATGTTCTATTAAGAAATGAACTTCATCCAAGTTTTCATTGGGGTCCTGTCCTCAGAAAAAGTGTGTGTGCTTTTTTAACTGCTAAAAATATTATGAACATACACTGTCAAGAGTACAGGGTTTCTTGCAGTTATGAAGATGTTCTGAGCACATAGTAGTAATGGTTACACTGTGAATATACTAAAAATCCCAGAACCGTACACTTTGAAGGGTCATTTTTATGGTACAAGAATTAACCTTAAGAAAGGTATTATCAAAATATTGAAAACTTTGGATGTCTTCAATGTAATTGTATTGCTAAAATATTATATGTGTATATATTTAATTTTCAGCTTTCCTTTCCTGTTTAAATTTATAAACAGTAAAAGAAAAAAGTTCTAGTCTATATTTTTCTATGTAGAATTTTAGAATGCTTTCTTAGAAATGATTTCGTTATAGTTCTCACTTAAATTTAAAGCCTTCAAAGTAAATTTAGAAAACTAAATGAGAGAAAATAAATCAAAATCCTAGTAAAATATAAAGTGCTATAAAAATGGATGTCATTATTATGGTATAGTCAAAGAGTATAAGTTTATAATTCACAGAGTATCACACATACTGTTAAAATATCTCTCAATTATCTATGCTTTTCCTCTCTGAATTCCATTTGCCATGAATCACTAAGAGCATAATCATTTTGACATAAAACATAATACGAAAACACTGTGCAGTGTCTATGTACTGTGAGGCCCAGGAACCGGGAGAAAGACTGGAGTACATTGGCTGGTCAGTCTTGCTTTCAAAATTAGAAAATTAAAGTTAATACCTAGATTTTTTTTTTTTTGCAGGGGGGAGAAGAACCAGGGATTGAACTCAGGGGTACTCGACCACTGAGCCACATTCGTAGCCCTATTTTGTATTTTATTTAGAGACAGGGTCTCACTGAGTTGCTTAGGGCTTCGCTTTTGCTGAGGCTGACTTTGAACTTGAGATCTTCCTGCCTTAGTCTCCCAATCTGCTAGAATTATTGACCTGCGCCACTGGGCCCAGTGATCCCTAGATTTTGATTGAAAGGTTGTTTCCTGAATTTATTTTTATTATTATCCTAAGTTCTTTTATCATGTGCTATTTAATAATAAAAAAGATTTTTTTTGTGGATTTGCAGATCGTATAGAATAAATAAATACCTGAATTATTAAATTTTCATGTTAGTATTATATATTAAATTTTGCAAAACAATTGCTGATGTGACAGTCTCATGGGGATCTTGTGCATACAGGACTTGAACACAACTTTTGTTACTTAAGGTTATGCTTCCATAGTCTGAGTCTTCCCTCAGTGAGGAGTGTATAGACTAAATGTGCTAAATTAAAGGAGGATTTATGTACACAACCTTTTTTAGAAGTGTGATAGTTATAAATTAGGCTGATAACTTGATTTATTCTCTTTCTATTTCTTTTTCTTTATTTTTGTTTTAGTAAAAATAAAGACACCCACATACCAGATTGAATCAGAAGATATTATATAAAGACCCAAATTGGTTGATAATAATTTTTATCATGCTTAAATCTTTTTGATGACTGAATCCTAGACAGAATTAGTATTTTTAGTCTGCTAATCTCTGTGGTTTTTGTTGCTAATGATAATACAGGGGTTTCATTTTTTTTTTTCATAAAGACAATTTATTTACTGAAATCAAAACCTGTGCCATTTTCAAAGGTTTTTGCTGGATTACTATCTAATCCACCTTCACATTCCCTCTAAAAAATTAATCTAAACCTGAAAAGGTTTGGGAAAATACACTGAGCTCAGGCTATTGTCCTTAATATAAAGACGTATCATGGGAATTCTGTTTCAGTGACAATCTTTGAAAGGCCTGAAAGCATCATTGAAATTTATCAAGCTTTGGAGTCGACCACTAGCTGACAAGCTGATTTGAGAGAAGGGCTTCTGTTAATAATGTTAGTACGAGTATTTTAATTTCTTTCTGCATTAGTTTGATACATTGAATTATGTATTTTCTATTATAGTTTACAAAACCCAAAATGAGAATCTGATAGTCAAAATATGTATGCTTCATTTACTTTCACAAATTATAAGAAAGGGTAGTTTCAAAACCCAGCCTGTGCAGTCAGATTTATAGCAAGTCACTATTACATATTGCCAGGCGAACAAGAATCCCCAGATGCTTGAGAAGACCTCTAACATGAAGAGAAATCTTACAAAGAGGACAAAGGAAATCAAAGAAACAGACGATTTAGAAAACAGAAATCTCAGAAAATATCCTTATGTGAAAGTGAGTGTGTGTGTGTAAAAGACAAAATTGGTGAAAAATCCCAGAAATCTAAGAGTTAAAGACAGGGACATATATTACAGAAGAGAAAATATATCAAAATTAGAGAGTCCATCCACCCAGGAGTATCAGTTTCAAGTAAAAAAAAAAAAAAAAAAAAATCCAGAAAAATAAAACAAGAGCTGGAAAGTGAAATTCTATTTAAAAATCATGTACACTTCTCATAACCAAAAAGAGTTTCCAGAAAAGTTCAAAGAGTACTTTAAACAATGATTTTAAAATTCATGTATACCAAAATCATTCATATTAAAATTTCTTGATAATGGATATAAAGCAAGAATTTAAAATTCTTAGGGAGAAAAAAGACACCTACTATAAGGTCACCCCCCTCCCCCCACTTAGGTGTCAACATGGTGCTGGCCGAACTTTTCTTCCTGATTTTACTCCTCATAACTTCTTTTTGCAGGTGCAAACTCGCACCCAATCAATGCTGGACACCCTGCCCAGACCCCTAGCAACAAGGCTCACCCAATCAACCATCTCCACGACCCCCAGCAACAAGGCTCTCCCAATCAACTCTCACCCTGTTTCATGCCCCAACCAATCAGCCTCTTCCTGGCCCTATATAAGTGTGTGCATTTTAAAAATAGAACGGAACATCTCCGGTGATTTGCTTTGACTGTGGCTTCTGTGCTTCTTTCACCTACAAAGGACAATGACACAGAATGCCCCCAGACTGCCCACCGGAAGCTGGCAGCACAGGGAGTGGCAGCCTCAAAATGCCCAGACAAGGTGGGTGTGTCCATCCGGACAACCAACTGCATCTGAAAGTCAAAGAAAAGATCTCAGGCATCGGAGGTCTTGAAGCACACGTGCAGAAGCTTCCGCAGGAACAAAGAGAAGGCACGGGAACCATGGAGCAGGAAAGAAGAGAGAGAAAGGCCGGGAGTCCTGAAAGGGGTTTCCCGCCAAAGAGGAGGGCAGGACTTCTCACGCCGAGGGTGAGAAGGGAGAGGAAGCCTCAGCGCGAGCAAACGGCAAGACATCTAGACAGCAGGGTTCCTGCTGGGACTGGAGGACAGAGGACCCCGGGAGAAGTGCCTCCAAGAGGAAGCCAGACTGATTAACGTGGATGAGTTTGATTCATTAAGAAGACCTGTCAAGATGGAGCATGAGTTAATGAGGGTCACACTGGAAAGAGAACAAATGGAAAATTACCTCCAGATGAGCAGAGTTGAGCAAAACAGGAAATGTAAAGACAATACACTGTGTGAAATTTTCCACATGACCTGGCTATAAATAATACTCCCTTAGTCACAAAAATGCCAATATTTACTATTAGTTTCTTGATTATAAAAGTCTACTGGAAGAATGTGTGTGCTTGTGTGTGTGCATGTGCATGTGTGTGTGCATGTGTGTATGTGTGTGTGTGTGTGTGTGCCTAAGCGGGTCTTTATGAATGCGTGCTTTGACAGTTGGACATGAAGAGGGAAGAACAAGAAGGCCCAGTCCTCTCCTGTTTTCTGCTTGGGGAGTTCTGTAGATATCAAGAGGGAATAATCAAGAACAAAATACTCATGTCATTTAGAAAACATAGAAGTGAGTGACAGAAGAAACAGTTAAAAGTGTTGAATATTGTAATTCTGGGATTGAGAATTTGGGGTATGGAAGAGTAGAATAAGACACTGCTGCAAGATTCAAGGAATTATTGAAATTTTTCAAGAATTGCAATATAATTTTGATAAAAGTAATTTGAAAAGAAAAAGTCAGTAGGTAGAATATTTCTGAAAACAAAACACAGCTCTTATTTGACATCTTTCAAAGAAAAGGAGCAAGCCACTGTGGAAAAACAGTCTTGTGTTTCATTTATCAGTTTTTTGTATATGTAAAAGAAGTGTGTCATGTCCTTTTGAAAATGACTAATATGATATGCAAAGGAAAAAAAAAAGAGAGAGAGAGAGAAGGACTAACACCAGTCAGCCCCTCTGCAAATATGTAGTTTTAATGAAATGGCACCTGGAATTTATGACACAAAATGTACATTAAATATGTATGAAATACCTTGAAGAAAATAATGTATAATGAAGTTCTCTTCTTCCATATCGATGTCACTTACTCACTAATAAGTAGTTTGAAATTAAAAATAAATATTGAAATTAATACCTTCAAAACTTTTACTGAAAACTGCATATCTGTTTTCTATTAAATAAAAACAAATGATACTTCAAGTAAACGTTTATAAAATTGATTATTCTAAAAATTAACATTTAGCATTTGGATATTTTATACAATAAAGGCATTACATTTTTAAACATTATTTGTATTCTACTGGGGGAGTACGTAAATAGAACAAGTATCTATCCCAGGACAAAAACTACCTAGTAAACAGGTCCAGATGTTTAAGATAACAACTTTCCACCTGCATATCTTTAGGACTCCTTTGCCTTCCCTCTCTCTACCTCCCACCAACTTCCCTTCTGTCTTATTTTATTTAATACAGCAGATGTGGATTAACTGGAAGCACACAGCAGCTTTTTAGAAATGGAACAATCACAAGTTTTATCAGCTTGGTAATAAAAAGTTATCATGCCTTTCAAACTCAGAAGCCCTTTAGGTGTGGGAAAACATTTAAATCAGGCTATGGTTTTCACATTAAGATTTGCTAGTTTTTCAATGAATAGTTCATAAGACAGTTATACAGAACTTTGGCGATGAGGATACCTTCTATCTAAACATAGGTGCAAGGAACTTGTCTTTGGGGTAACCTGCCTTGTCTAGTGAAAGCAACTCCAGCGATACCTTGAGTGTGTCCAAGGCTGATCTGTGGTTATGCAGACGCCATAACCTTGGTTCTGTGTGGCCGGCACCCTTCCATGCAGGCTGCTGGCTCCTGTGCCCAGCCACTGAGGGAAGGAAAACTGATT
Source organism: Sciurus carolinensis (assembly GCF_902686445.1). Lineage (NCBI taxonomy): Eukaryota > Metazoa > Chordata > Mammalia > Rodentia > Sciuridae > Sciurus > Sciurus carolinensis. Next base: position 8,707,499 of record NC_062222.1, read on the forward strand.
ACCCTATATGTCCAATTGATTTTCCCTCTCTTGTGGAGTGTGTCAAATAAATTGCATTTTTCCTGAGCCCATTTAGATGGAGTATTATCCTGCTGTGTTCCTTTGGATCCTGTACAGATTTCTGATTGCTGAATTGTAACACTAATCATAATAATTATCTATGTAATAAGTTCACAATATGAATTGTTACAGATGGTCACATTTTCTATCACAGAGCAATCAAGCCTATTTGTACAATCTACTTGCTCCTAGATAAAACAAAAGGCAACATGTAAGTTTCTGTATGTTCATCACACATCATAAGTGGCAATTTAGGTCTAGCACATCCAAGAAAATGAGAGATGATAAGCGAGAGTGCTAAAGAACTTTTCAATAAAATCATATTTGGATTTTGCTATTAGTTTTACAGATATTATCATTATATAGCCAATTAAATACTAAAGATCTGTTGTTTTTTCACAGCAAGTAATTTCTTTTTGTCCATCTAAAATCCAAAATTCATTTTTGACAATGGAGGACTTGCAAATGAATTATAATGCAAACATAACAGCAATGTAGGTTATTGGAATAGAATGTGAAGCCTCTTTACGACCTTCACAAACATGGTTCTCTGGCGTTGACATTGACTGCCACTGGAAGCAGTTCACCTTCTCTCTCCCTTCAACAGTTGACGTGTGGGTTTAGTTAATGAGCTTAATCTGGTCACCATATATTGGTGGTCTCTGAACTGAGGTACTGATTTCTCCTCGCTGATTCTGAAAATTGGCCCAATTTTTCTTACCAATGTTTTCTACTAATATACCAAAGGAAAAAAATAAAAAATCATTGCAACAAAGGGAAAATTGCTTCTTCTCCAACTTTTATTTAATATTTCATCTGAATCAAAGCAGACTTTTGCTTTCTGAGGGTAAATGCATAGAAGAACATTCTTGAAAAGGCTACAACTCTAGTTGATTATCTTACTTTATCTTGTGTCTATTTATGACCAAATAGCATATATTATAATATACATCTATTGTCTATGCATATCTACCTAGATATCTGTGTATATCTGCATATATATATATCCTCTATGTATATATACTTAAAATTATATTTGTCTATAAATAAGATCATATCATATTTCTCTCTCTCTCTCTCGATTTGTTTTTGTAGTGCCTGGAATCAAGGCCCTCACACATTCTAGGCAGGATCTCAGAGACTTCTTTCTAGTTTTATTATTGCTTTAATTTTTAGGGACTAAAAATTTACACTGGTCTTTGCTGAAATAAAACCAAGCTGGTCTTTCTATATATTTTACTCTTTGTCTTGCTTTCTCAACTATTATTTATTACAAGTGTTAGTAGTATAATTGTTCAACATTAATTAAATACACATATATGAGTTAATAAATTTTAACCTGAATGCTAAAAATTGATTTGAATCAACATAAAACAGCTACATTATCTGAGAAATGAAGGATTCAAATACACGTCAGAAAATAAAGATGTGGAGTTTTTAATTTATTTTTAAATTTTTTTTGGTGCTGGGGATTGAACTCAGGGGCACTCCCTCCACCATAGAGCCACATCCCCAACTTTTTGCTGAGACCAGCTTTGAGCTTGAGATCCTCCTGCCTCCGCCTCCTGAGCCACTGGGATTACAGGCCTGAGTTGCTGTGCCATGCTGTGGACCTTTATTTTTAGGTCTATTTGATAGTTTATTGGCTTCCCATTAAAAGCCACATGACAAGTTTCCTAAAGCAAATACAATTTTTAGCTGTTTTTCTTTTTTTGGGGGGGGTACTATTCTGATTTGTTTATACATTCTACGGACATGTTTCTTCCTTTTCGTAAATAATGCATCTTTTAAATTCCCAGCTTTCTAACTTGCAAACCAAAGGAAAGAAGGCACTCTTCTGGGACGGTCAGAAAGCATTCACTAATTCATTTAATCTCCAGTAGAAAATAACAAAGGTAATGGATATCAATTTCTTTTGATTCCTGGACACTAGTTAACTGAACGATGTAAAAATGTTAAAATACAATAAATAATTCACATTTGATTTTATTTTTATTAGATATCAAAGGGTGTACAGTTCAGCAATAAACATAAACATTGCACAGAGATTTCCAAAACAATGTGCTTTGTTTTTCTCTGACTCCAAAGATGTCTGACCAACCAGTAGAAACTGTATCTTTGAGGTTACATTTTACAATGCATATTTTATTTACATTCTTTGTAGACAATAAAAAGTGAATGTGTAACTTTCAAAACCTAAGTCCTTCATTAATAGTCAAAGTCGAACAAAGGTGCGTTTCCTAGATGATGACATAGTCCTGAGTGATCTCCCAGACAATGTCCCTGCACCCTCTTGACCTTTTTTGCATGTTTCAGTGCTATTTCTTTTCACAATTAGAGTCCTAATCCATGACTCCTTGCTTGGGGCTTGATGTCACTCATCCTGAGCTTCCTGCTCACGCAGTCTGTTCACTAAACCCTCTCCCTCTGCTATCCTGCAATTTCCCTATAAATATGAAATGTGAGTTTTTCATTGTTATTCCTCTTTGGCATCACAAGAGCACTTTCAAACTGAGACATCTCTTGTAAAAATAAATAAAAATGGCTTCTTAGAAGTTTATATGCATTGTTTCTTTGAATATTTATTACTCTTCATTTTTATTTATTACATTTTTTAAATAAACATTTCATCCAGATATTAACATGTTGGTTTCTTAGTCTCCCTATGAGCTGAACATTTAATCTTATACATTTTGTTATGTTGTTTTTAGAGAAATTTCCCTCATGTGATTTTGATTTGCTAATACATTCCTCATCTGTATCCATGCAATCTAATTCCATTTGCTTTTCTTCAACTGTTATGCATATCTATATTTATAATATTTTGTAATATAATATATTATATGTGCACATATATTTTCCATATATATTATATAATATTTGTGTACTATATTTTATTTTGTGTGTGTGCCTTTCCTTGTTTTATCTTTACAATATTGTCCCTTTTCTCTTTCAGTGTTTTATTTAGCTAATTTTAAATCTTGATAAACATGATCCAATATTTCTGTTTCTGACAGAATCTGTAGCATTGCTTCTCAGGTGTCTCGTTATTTGCCCCTATGAGTTCATTCTCTCTTGTGAATATAAGCTATTCTATCAATACATATGCAGAAATGATTAATTATAAGTGCCAATTCCAATGTGTCAAAGCAATTTTAGGAGTTGGGGGATGGATGAACCCCGTAATAGAAAATGCCAGTCGCCAACAAACACTTCACACTGACTAACCCCATTAAACAATTCCTTAGGTAAATTATTTCACCCATTGACTACCTGAGAGAATCAGCCTTAGTACAGAAAATCTCTACAATCCATCCTAATTCTCCAACCCAGGAAGTCTGGAGAGGTGTGAGGAGGTCGTTGCTGGAGTTTGCTTCCTACCTCTTCTTCCTGGGTGTGGGTTTTCAGGGTGGACTCTGAGTGGTCATGGCGTGGGGCAAGCACCCTCAATCTGGGGTTTCTGGGAGCAACTGAACGGAGCTCCTGAAGACCCTCCCATCTTTACTCTCACAGGCTTCCTGCGCAAGCAAACCACACCCCACACTCACCTCTTCAAACTTTCTCTGCCGTCACAAGATTTTCTAACGTTATTTTTCCAGTTGTTTGAATTGTTCTAAAATTTTTCTTTTGTTAAGTTATATAAAATCTGAAATAACAGTTGTTAAATTCAAAATACACAAGTTTGTATTCTTGATGATTGTCATTCTGACTGGAGTGAGATGAATGTTAGAGTAGTTTTGATTTGCATTTCTCTAATTGCTAGAGATGAGGAACATTTTTTTCATATGTTTTTGACCATTCGTATTTTACTTCTGTGAAGTGTCTCTTCAGTTCCTTAGTTCACTTATTGATTGGGTTATTTGGTTTTTTGGTTTTTTGTGTTCTTTATATATCTTGGAGATTAGTGCTCTATTTGAGGTGCATGTGGTAAAGATTTTCTCCCAATCTGTAGGATCTCTGTTCATGTTATTGATTGTTCCCTTTGCTGAGAAGAAACTCTTAGTTTGAATCCATTGCATTTATTGAATCTTGATTTTACTTCTTGTGCTATAGGAGTCTTGTCAAGGAAGTCAGGTCCTAAGCTGACATGACTATTAGGTGCAGGGTCTCTGTTACAGTGCCTAAGTCTTTGATCCACTTTGAGTTAATTGTCATGCAGGGTGAGTGACACAAGTTTAATTTTATTTTGTTACATATGGATTTCCAGTTTTCCCAGCACCATTTGTTGAATAGGTTATCTTTTCTCCAATGTATGTTTTTGGGACCTTTGTCTAATAGGAGATAACCGTATGTATATGGTTTTGTTTCTTTGTCTTCTATTTTGTGCCATAGGTCTACATGTCTATTTTGGTGTCAATACTATGCCATTTTTGTTACTGTTGCTCTATAGTATAGTTTAAGGTCTGGTATTGTGATGCCTCCTGCTTCACTCTTCTTCCTAAGGATTGCCTTGGCTATTCTGGGTCCCTTATATTTCCAAATGAATTTCATGCTTGCTTTTCCTAGTTCCATGAAGAAAGTCATTGGGGTTTTAATAGGAATTGCATTGAATCTGCATAACACTTTTGGTAGTGTGGCCATTTTGACAATATTAATTCTGCCTATTCAAGAACATGGGAGATCTTTCCATTTTCTGCGGTCTTCTTTAATTTCTTTCTTTGGCATTCTGTAGTTTTCATTATAGAGGTCTTTCATCTCCTTTGTTAGATTGATTCCCAAGTTGTTTTTTTTTTTTTTTGAGTCTATTGTGAATGGGGTACTTTTCCTAATTTCTCTTGCAGTGGATTCATTGTTTAAGTGTAGAAATATATGTGATTTATGGGTATTGATTTTATATCCTGCTACTTTGCTGAATTCATCTATGAGTTCTATAAGTTTTCTGGTGGAATTTTTTGGGTCTTCTAAATATAGAATCATGTGGTTGGCAAATAGTGATAGTTTGAGTTCTTCTTTTCCTATTCATATCCCTTTAATGTCTTTCATCTGTTCAATTGATCTGGCTAGAGTTTCAAGGATGATGTTGAATAGAAGTGGTGAAAGAGGGCATCACCCGTTGCAGTTTTTAGAGGGAATGTTTTCAATTTTTCTCCATTTAGCATGATGTTAACCTTGGGCTTAGCATAGATAGCTTTTACAATGTTGAGGTATTTTCCTACTATCCCTAGTTTTTCTAGTGTTTTGAACATAAAGAGGTGTGGTATTTTGTCAATTGCTTTTTCTGCATCTATTAAGAAAAATCATATGATTCTTGTCTTTAGCTTATTGATGTGATGTGCACTATCTTTTTAATATGTTTTTATGTGATTTACTAAAATTTCATTGAGAAATTTTGCATTTATGTTGATCGGGGATATTGGTCTGAAGTTTTCTTTCCTTGATGTGGTTTTGTCTGGTTTTGGTATCAGGGTGATACTACCCTCATATAATGAGTTTGTAAGAGTTCCCTCCTTTTCTACTTTATGGAATGATTTGAGGAGTATTGGTGTTAATTCTTTGAATGTCTTGTAGAGCTCAGTTCAGAATCTATCTGATCCTGGACTTTTCTTGGTTGGTAGGCTTTTGAAGACGTCTTCTATTTCCTTGCTTGAAATTGATCTATTTAAATTGTGTAGGTCCTCCTGCTTCAGTTTGGGTAGGTCATATGTCTCTAGAAATTTGTCAATGTCTTTGAGATTTTCTATGTTATTTGAGTATAAATTTTCAAAATGCTTTCTAATTTTCTTCTGTATTTCAGTAGTTTACATTGTGACATTTCCTTTATCATCACAGATTTTAGTTATTTGAGTTTTCTCTCTCTCTCTTTATTTGTGTGTCTAAGGGTTTATCAATTTTATTTGTTCACCATTTGTTGAAGAGGCTATCTTTTCTCCAATGAATATTTTTGGCACCTTTGTCTCATAGGAGGAGATAACTGTATTTATGTGGGTTTGTCTCTGTGTCTTCAATTCTGTGTCATTGGCTTATGTTTCTGTTGTGCTGCCAGTGCATGCCATTTTTGTTACTATGGCTCTGTAGTGTAGTTTAAGATCTGGTATTGTAATCCTTCTTCACTTTTCTTGCTGAAGATTGCTTTGGCTATTCTGGTCTCTTATTTTTCTACATGAATTTCAAGATTGTCAGAATGGCAAATAATAAAAATACAAGCAACAATAAATGTTGGCAAGGATGTGGGGAAAAGGTACACTCATACATTGCTGGTAGGAATGCAAATTGGTGCAACAAATATGGAAAACAGTATGAAGATTCCTCAGAAAACTTGGAATGGAGCCACAATTTGAACCAGCTATCCCACTCCTTGGTTTATACCCAAAGGACTTAAAATCAGCATAATGCAGTGTTACAGCCACATCAATATTTATAGCAGCTCAATTCACAATATCCAAAGTATGGAACTAAAGTAGATGCCTTTAAACAGATGAATGGATAAAGAAAAAATGGTAAATATACACAATGGAATATTACTAAGCCTTAAAGAAGAATGGAATTATGGCATTTTCAGGTATATGAATGGAGCTGGAGACTATCATGCTAAGCTAAATAAGCCAATCTCAAAAACCCAAAGACCAAATATTTTCTCTGATGTACAGATGCTAATTCACATAAAGGGGTTGGGGCTAGGGAAAAATAAGGGGTACTTTGAACTAGGCAGAGAGGAGTGAAGGGAGGGGAGGGTGTATAGGGACAGGAAGGATAGCAGAATGAATTGAACATTGTTACCCTATGTACATATATGACTACACAACCAGTGTGATTCTACAACATGTACAACCAGAAGAATGAGAAGGTATACTCCATTTATGTATGATGTGTCAAAGTCCATTCTACTGTCATGTGTAACTAATTAGAACAAATTAAATTTTTTTTTTTTTAAATGACAGGAGAGAGACTTGTGGGACCAGGCACAGTGGTTCACATCTGTGATCCTAGTATTAAAAATTGCAAATAAATAAACAGATGGCTTATAATACAATGTTCATGCTACACAAATAGTTATTGTGTTATATCGTTTGGGGAATATGACAAGAAAAAGTCAGCACATGCTCCATACAGGTACGAATCCCCCCAAAATAGATACACAAGTTTATGACATCAAGCAAGCAATAGGGGTGAATACAAATATTTCACTATCAAGTTTCTATGAAGTGAAATGACAATTCTAGTAATGGAAATATTCCATATTCTATGGACATTTCTTGGCAGTTTTTAAAATGTTCTTGCCTTGAAGGAAAAGAAAAATCCAAATATCCTTGTATCTTGATTTTTTTATAGCAGCTATGATTGAATTATACCTTGGAAATGCAGCAAGAATCATTAACATTAATTTAGACCTAGTTGAAAGGTAGTCTTTCATATCTTCCTGAATGATTTCTTATTCAAACCCTGCTGGAGCTCTAACAGCAGAGTGCTCTGCTTTCCTGGGTCTCCAGTCAAGGGATCCTTTAATTCACTCTGTTTCATAATAAATCTAGAGAGAACCAGTTATGACAGAGCACGTGACTGAGTGCCCTACTTGAAGACAGCATGGCTTTGGATTCTGCAATAACGTATGTTCCCCGCTCACTGATTTCATGAAAAAACATGTAAAACGATGGGCTAATGATATGTTCCCTGAATTAACTTCAAATACATTTAAGCTATTCTACACAATTTTCTGGTCAGCAGTTCCTTGCCATTTATATGGTTTATAAACATCTGTGCTGCTTGGTTATTGTTACACAGAGTTCATAATTCGGGTTTTGTGTATTAATTACTTTGCAAGCTATTACTTTAGCCAAAAGTTTATATATTCTGCTTCCCTTTTTTTTTTGTTTACATTTTACAATAAATCACAGCATGTGGTTATGTGAAAAAAAATATATAAACATTCATGACCTTTATCTTATGGAAACATAATACACAAAGGCTAAATATTAGAGAAATTCCATATCATGGCAGAAAGATCAATCAAAAACATGGTCATATGGAAATAAGCAGGAACGTGGCTTGTATTTGATGTGAGATGATTACTGTGAACTCTGGGAAGACTTGATTCGTTCCCTCCATAGGATGTCCATCACTGTTTATCAAGATGCTGTGCATCAGAGCTGCTAGTTCATTGCAAGTGCTGATGTAAATTCTCCATCTATGCATGACGGCAGTAGATGTTTTTCTTACATCGACTCTGGCAGAGGCAAAAAAAAAAAAAAAAGAAAGAAAGAAAGAAAAAGAAAAAGAAAGTTCCAGATGAAAGGATGGGAAAGAAAAAATGGTTTATGCACAGGTGCTTTAGTGACTATTGTACTTGGTGTTTCAGGTTATAATGCATGTCCTTAACACAAATTCCATTTTTCACATAACGCAATAACAACTGCTGTTATATAGTGATTGGTATTATAAAATGTGCTGTGAGATAAATGCTGTTATTATGAAAATCCTATTAGCAAGTCCCTGTGTACTGTACATGCAGGGCAGATTTATTAACATTCCCTCTTAGTCACTTTCCTGAAAACAGTTTTACCAGCTATGAAATACTATACAATAATGCCATTAATAAATGTATCTAATTGCAGTATATAAAAGTGAAACATTGAATAGCTTGAAACGACTTCTGTGAATGGAGAGATTATTTCAAGTAGGTGCACTGAGCATGGATACACATTCTGTTCCCCCTTTTTTATACGGCCACATGTCAAGTAATACATCATGTAAGTGCATAGTCAGACAGTTAGGCTAATGAGAAAATGCTGGTTCTTTTATCAAAAACTGTCAGTAGATGGCAATGTGACTGTTTTATAAGGCATTTTTATTCCATACGGAACTGAAAACTTGAGATCATTCACATTTGCTACCTAAATTACTGTAATTTCCCCCCAAAAAAGAGCTCCAAGAGCCCTTTTAAACTATTCTTTAAATAATTGATAGTTACAAATGAAAAGCCAAGCCTAGAATTTCCAAAGTGATCAAAGTTGTTTTAATTTTCCATTGGTTGGGGTTGAATAAAAATAATGTTACAAACTATACCATTGATAACCAGGGATTGCAGAACTTCCACTTCAAACTTAAGCCTTTTTAGCAAATCCATGTGATATCCTCTCTTTGGCAGTGCAGCCAGCTCTGGCCCATGGGTGCCCTGTTTATTATAGGACCTGGAGGATGGTGACACGTTGAAAGTCATTCTGAGAGATTCATCTTTTCTTCTTAACCCAACATTCTTGACATTCTCCTAACCCAAATCAATGACTCACAAGTTGTATTTTATATAAATACACAATCTATCTGCCACATATGCGAGTGTGTGTGTGTGTGTGTGTTTGTATACATATGATAACACAGAGAATTAAATATGCCTGAAATCTCAAAGCACACTTGGCAGATGGCATATGCTTTAAGAGGCCATGACTTCTGATCTCATTGCAGGTTATTCAAAGCAAGGAAGAAAAATATATTCTGGACAGAAGTCCCAGAAGTTGAGTATTGGCTATTAGAACTTGTGGAAATTCTAAAATTGAGAAAAACATGTTAAGATTCTTAATTCTAGTAGATATACCAAAAAATCAATTCTATAGATCTATTTAATTTTGCTGAACCTTAAACTTGTGATTTATTTTTAGGGTGTGTGAGAGGTAAAGATAGAAGTCAATTATTTGGCATGGGATCCTATGAATTGGCAGTAAGGCAAAAAAAGGAAACACTGATCAGTTAAGAAATGTGAGGCTAGTCATAGTTTGAAATATGGAACATCAACTAAATCATCTGGGTTGCCTTTTTATCTGCAAGATGATATACATACTTTACGAATATATACTATTTCTTCTGCTTTGATTAACAACTGAGGATCTTTGTTCATTTTGATCAGATAAGGTGCAGCAAGATGGCACAAATCCTGAGGATGCAATCCATCCAGGATCCTTGAAACTTAACGGCAGTCCATCCAAAATGAACTGAAACTAAGCAGTTCAGATCTCATAAAGTGAAATTATAAGGGATGGGCTCTATCTTTATGTAACTTCTTAGAAGTCCTCTTTCATGGTGGTGGTTTACAGAAATCACAAGGGATCTTTGGATATGTATTTAAATACCTAACAATATTGGCAGTGTTTAAAAGTAAGGATAGCATACCTTTCCTTATAGACATATACAGTTTCAAATCTACAGATATTAAATAACTAAAGGAGATATCAAACTTATTTTGAAATTTTGATTTTAAAACTTAAAAATAATCAGTAGTTCTTTTGAAATATTGATTTTAAATAAATCTGGGTGGTAGTTTGTATGGTAAATACAAATACAAATTAAAAATAAGAGACTTCACAGTTCCTATTTGAAAATGGGGGAAGAGATTTCTCTCTTCTCCTTTTTCTTAGAGAATTTAAGCTTAGAAAACTTGTAATTATAAGTATTTTCTCATCTCTTTGAAATGTATATAAATCCTTTTGAAGAGAAGATAGGCCATTGTCAGAGACCTTTGGAGTCAGCTTTATGACTCAGGAATCTTTTTTAAAAAATTTGGGAGTCAACTCTTTGAAATGCAAACATCAAGGGAAACAGTATCTCTGTCTACCAGTTTCTAGGGGAGGGTAGGGGGAGTGTAACTTCCCTGTGGGTCACCTTACCACAAGTTGCAGAACTGTTTTCTGTTGTAAAAAGCAAAGACCCTCAGTCTTAATCAAAGCTTGCATTTGGTGTCGATAAAGCTATATAATAGCTGACATAGATGGCCATTCCAATTGCCAGGCAAAGTTAGGATGGTGCATGTCACAAATGATATTTTCAAGTTTCCTATCGCTACTCACTTTGTGTAGAGGCTTTCTGGGAAGAGGGGTAAGATTTTTATTTTTCATCTGATTATGTGTACTCAACAATATTTAACCCAAGTTTTAATTTGACTCTTCTGCTTTGGATTTTCTTCCTATGACTGAATTCAACTTTAACTATAGCCCTAGGCAAAAAGAATCAGCATCACAAAAAACAAACAAACAAACAAACAAAAAGAATCAGATTCCTATGCTGCTTAACAATTTCTGATGAGGACAGGTGCAATCTATCTTCGTGTCTTTAATTTTTAGTAACTGTACTCCTTATACTGTGCCACAACATTCTTGCAAATAAAGCAATCAAACACTAAGAAGGATGTGAGCTATTAAGGGAATCTCACTACTTTTAAAATAAGAAAGCAAACACTTTAGATGAATTTCCATTAAAAAAAAATTCTTGAAGTTCTTTGGAAGAAGATATTCTAGTCAATTGCAATAGTTTTCTTTGTCAACGTCCCTGGATAAAACCATCTTAAAAGAAATGAAAAGCTTATACAATACTAGTCAGCATCCCATCATTGTATTTGTGAAGACAAGGCCCTTAATCATTAAAATAAAATTTATGTACATTGGTGATTAAAATGGAACTTTCTCTTCAAGTGAAACATGTGGAGGCAAAGACTTGAATTTCTTTCAGATATAGATATTAAAACCATGGAGATCTATATATTTTAAAGTATCTCCCTTCAAACACCCTTGCAGTTGCTCTGTAATCCATAGTTTTGTTAGACATTTCTCCATCTGCCATCATCACATGCAAATGCAAGTGAGAAAAGCCCGTTCTGTGAAGTGATACTTTAATAATTATTTTTAAATCAAGTGTCTAGATGGAAGGTTATAAATCTTCAGTCCTGCACATTTTCTTGAAGAACAATTAAAACACCGAAATATATTTTCCTTTATAAATGGCAGTAGTTCCACCTTTTAAAAACATAGATGCTTGTTTTGCTACATTTGATTTGGAATGACCATAAAACATTCATCATGCTTTCCACAAGTTTTATCATTCTTGCTATGCTTTTGCTATAAAATGCTACGCAGAAACATAAAACTAAGTTCATTGACCCATCCTTAGTTTCCTTATAGAGTTTGATCATATGTTTTAAAGTATAAATTTGATTTTTCAAGAAGAGAGAGGTAAAAAATAGCATCTATAACTTGGGTATTCTTAATATCCAACCTCTACACCATGTAGGCCTCTTACATGACTAAGTGTTGAAGGTTAGATTGAATGTCATTCAAAAAACAATTTTATTTGGACTGGCAAATGATATCATAGACTGTCCCAATCCTCAAAGTCTGCCTGTTTTAAGGAGAGATGTTATTTTATAAACATATCTGAAGTTAAAGGAGAGGAAAACTTGCATCTGTATTTTTGACTTCCCTTACTTAAGTAATATAGCATGTTTTCTATGGACTTATTCGTTCTGGAAATTTCCATGATATCTCAATTATAAAACTTACTACTTTTTGGAGATTGACATTTAAGCCCTGAGTTAGACCTAGTATTTTTTTCTGCATGTAATCAAACTTCATTGTTGTCTCTATTATTCTAAACATCATGCCAGATACTATTTAGTTACTAAATAAAAAAGTCTATTAGGTTGTGCTATTGTAAATTAAAGCTTCTTGACTTCTCAATGTACTTGTTCTGATTTACTTGCTCAAATTTTGAGATGTAGCTTTCTTATGTCACTGAGGAATAAATACCTGAAGGCTGACAAAAAGATCAGTTGGTTTCTTCTTTTGGTCACAACAGGCATTATCTCAGATAGACAAACTCACTCGTGTAATATTTTGAAGAACAACAATCAGTTTTAATGTGTAGAAATCCTGAATCTAAGGAAACCGGTCACATAACCAAAGCTGTTACTTAAGTAAATATTTTTAATTTTTTTTTTGATGGAGTGAGATTTACAAAAAGCTTCTTTGATAGTATGTAAGATAGTTAATAAATTGTAATTCTCAATCTGACTTTTCTACTTAAATGAATAATTTTTATTTTATATGATTTTTACCTTTTCGGTGGTAAATATGTTTATTTTTGAAGACCCATATATTTTAAAATAATATCTTGATTTCTAATTCACGTTCAGGTATATATATATACATATTGGATTTGTAGGAAAGATACTTTAAAATTTTAATTTAGTTTTACTCTGATTTGAGTCTTTTTTCTAAAAAAAATATAAAATTAGTATTTGTCTCATTAGTCAGAAAAATAAATTATACCCAAGTTTATATATATATATATTTAACTTCTCTAAATCAAGATAGTCTTTGAGAGTAATTTTTATTTAATAAGTTAAATCTACTTACATAATAACCAAGACTTTTAAATTCATAATTATTGTGACCTCAGATATTTATTATTCTTAAACCTATTGTATTCAGTTCAAAGATAAAAATTTCTTTGTCTTTAACATCTTTGACTAGATTTTATGTTCTGTTCCTATTACTGTTTGGAGGCAAACTTTGTGTTGTATGTCATCAAGATGTGATAAATGGTAAAATAATTGTTTATTTAGGATTGGCTTACTTCCATAGCAGCCATGGCAAAATAAACATAAAATTAGAATTTTCACACTAAAAGAATGATTAGTGTGTTGATATGCTGTGAACTCCAAAGAACCATTGTGGATGTGACAGATCCAATAGTATTTGCTCCTGAGTTTGTGGTGAATCATTGGTTATCCCATAATGAAGTCTTTTAAATATTTCTTTTAAGAAAATAGTTTTGTTTTTTATGTTCTTAAAATAATAATTGGTGTCTGTTATCAGTGACCAGGTTTCTATTATGCTCAAAGTTTAGGAGGACTCAGGTATGACCTTATCCTTCTCTAAGTTGGAAAAGAAAGTTCTCATATACAGGTATTCCTACTTGTGGAGAGTAACTGATTCACAATGGGCAAGGTAATAGTTGTATAGCTACTTGGCAAACAAGAAAGTGCTGGGAAGGCACACTCTAAATATGAAAGGAACACAATATGGGTTTGCAAATTTTTCTATTTCTACATCTGAAATGAGCATGAATTCTTAAATACATGTGCAAGTATAAATATCATAACAATATTGGTATGCATAACTAAACCAGATATGCATTCCACACATATTATTTACATTATGATTTGATTATTACTTTTAAAGGTCATAGTGTGTGGATTGTAAGATATTTTCATAACTTCTGCATTTGCTAATGGATGTTTATATAGAAGAATAGAAAATATTCTCTCTTACTGGTCCCAATTGTAACATTTATACTGTAAAATTTGAAAAAATTAACCTCTATTTTGCCCAGAACTATTGTCCCATTAACTCCTCTATCATGAATTTACAACACTACAGGTATACAATCCATCATCCATAATTTGGAAATCCCAAACAATCAAAATCACAAATCTTTTGGGAAAATGATTTTGTAACAAAACCTACCCTGAACTTATTTATTGCTAGTTATAGTGTTTACCTATCTTTGAGTGGATATGCATGCATTTCATTGCATGCATATTAAAATTTGATTACTATGTGAAGTGCAGACCCTACCATGAGAATTACACAATACCCAATATATGCATCAAATTAACCTTATAAAACTTGACAAATTTTGAGTTATGAAATACACCTAGTCCCAAGTGTTTTGGATAAAGAATTGGGACTTGTGTTATTCAAACCAAGGTGAGATCTTAAATCTCTCTGTTCAGAAGTTGCATATATCAAATTATTTTTGTACCATCTATTTTCTATGAAGGTCAACTAGATAAACAAAATAACTGTAAGTCACTTAGAAGTCATCCAGTTTAATACCCTCTATTTTAGTCAAGGAATCTGATAGTCAAGGAAACAAATTACTTCCTTTAAAGGCATACAGCTCACGAGTAATCAATGTGGGAACTGAAACAACTCTGTGATATTTCCACTTTGCTTGTAACAAAATGTCCATGAGTACTTAGGAGGTATTCTTCCAGAGATGGTAGATGACACCTTGAACTCAGCATGTACACAATGTGACCTACGGCATCTCCACCAGTTCCTAAAACTTTCCTTGCATACTGCATGCTGGTTGAAGGCATCATTGCCTTATTGGATACTCATTTTTGAAACTTCACTATTGCCTTGTCCTCTTTGCTCTTTTCAGGTCCATATTCATGCAGCTAATGAGTACACTCAATTTTATCTTCATCTCTTTTGCCCATTTCATTTGAGTCTTGTAGGTGTTCCCTTCCTGAAGTCAAGGCTGAGGAGTTTATTGTCTAGGTTGCTGCAAGACTGTAAGTGCTAACTCTGAAGATTCCTGTCTACTACCTCTTCTATATTTTCCCATCACTAACACCTCACACTGCTAACTCAGAGAGCAGCATGCGGGCAATGGATCCTCCTTTGTGAAATAAGCGGTCATTAAAATCCTAGGAAAGCAAAGCAGGATTTCACATATTGGTAGGCATTCAAAGATAAGAAGGTCACAGTTTATGTCCTTACCAGAACTACCTTTGCATCCCTCAGCAAAACCACTGGCCTGAACCAGCACCTAAATAAACAAATAAATAGCTCTCCAAGATGCAGAACTTGTAAAGTTGTGAAAGTGAGAACTATTGTTTAATCAACTCCTATGTCCTGAATTTACAATGCTACAGTTACACAATCCATCATCCTTAATTTAGAAATCCCAAAATAATCAAAATTACAAATCTTACCTGTGGGTTGCTTAAATGGAAAAATAGTGGATATTTATACGGTTGCATTCCTATGTCCAATAGAAAATCCTGTCTGAGAAGTTAAAATGACCCTAAAAAATTAACAATGTTTTAAAATATTTGTATAGCTAAGATTTTTTAAAAAACAATAGATATTTCTGTAATGTTTTGCTTTGTATATATTTCCATGTACTTAAAATCCTGATGTGAAAACAGAAAGATGAATGGAAATAAACTGATGTTAATAATAATTATTACTATTATAAAAAATAAAGTCATACTTCTATCATGGGTAGGAGAAATCAGGTAAATTACATTGCAGTTGGAAAATAATTTATGTCTTTTGTTTTTAAAAAAGACATTAAATATGTAGTAATTATGAGGGTATAGAAAAAAGGGAGCTCTTATACCCTGTTGGTGGGAGCGTAGATTGATGAATTCAATGTGGAGAACATTGTGGAGGTTCCTAAAGAAATTAAAATTAAAATTACCATATGAATCAGCAATCCATCTCATACTTGGAGGAAATTAAATCAATACTTCATACAGATACCACACCCCCATGTTCACTGCAGAACTATTTACAATAACCAAGAGGAGAAAACAACCAAAGCGCCATGAAAAGATAAAGTGTGGATTAATGGTTTATTATTCTGCCTTAAGAAAGCAGAATATCTGCCACTTAGGACAACCAATGAAACTGAGGACAGTATGCTAAGTGAAATAAACCAGACCCAGAAAGAAAAATACTGCATCATCTGACTGTATTTGGGGTATAATTTTAAAATAAAATCTGTAGTTAATATTGCGTGTATGCTAGTAATTTGTAAAAAGAATATATTTTAGATGCCCTTCCTCTTAGAAAAGAAGGGTAACAATATGAATGATGAGTGTGTGGATTTGCTTTAATATAGTCATGACTTTGTAGGTGTGAACTGAGCGTACCCAACATCATAATGCACACCTTAAATATACATAATAAAAAAACAAGTTAAATATTTTTCTTTGCCATGAGGTGTCATAGTCCTCTCCTGGGGACTGTATTTGTCCTTTAGAGAAGTACGTGTGCCACACGTGTGTGCTTATTTCTCCTACCTCACTCTTACAGTGCAGAAGAAATGATGAACCTGCTGGCTGCTTCCACTCTGGCAGAGAAAGTACCACGAGGTCTGAACTTGTGGGGCTTAAGCTAACTAACTTAGAATAAGCCACATGGTATACACTGCTGTCTCCAAAAGCTCATATGTGAGACAGTGCAAGAAGGTTCAGAGGTGAAATGATGGGTTTTGAGTTGAGGGGTGACTGTTCGCAGGTGGGGTGTGGCTGGGGAGGTGGTGGTGGGGGACGTGCCTTTTGGGAATATATTGGGGAGCGGAGCTTAGTTTCTCTCTGCTTTCTGATCGTCATGTCCTGAGCAGCTGTCCTACACCCCACACTTCCACCATGATGTTCTGCCTCTTCTCAGGCCTTGAAGAATGGAGTCAGCCTTCTGTGGACTGAGAAATCTGAAACCCTAAGCCCTAAAATAAACTTTTCCTCCTCTAAAATTGTTCTTGTCAGGTCTTCAGTCACAGCAGACAAAAAACTGACTAAACCAGTGACCTTGAAGTATATCAACCCTAGGAGTTTCCTTAAAAAAGGTGAAAATTGAAAATGAATGAATTTTGAAAAAAGGCAGTATTTCATTTCCCTAGGTAATACAATTAAAGACCTTAGAAAGACAGGCACCGGAATTAATGCATCCAAGAGCAGATCTGCTCTACAGGTGACCTATTTTTTGCCTTTCAATCATTCCATGAAGATAGTCGTTCATGTTTGTTTATATTAACATTGTGTTCATTTTCAGTCAGCATTTTATTTCTCAGTTGCTCTATTAGTCTGACACAGTCACACAATCTTTGAGTTTGGCATTTTGGGGAATAAATGAGCAATAGCAAAGTTTGTGCCAATGAGAAAGATAAGGGTACAAGACAGAGATAAAAATATGCATGGAAGTGCCTTGGCTATGGAAGGCCTTCCTTAAAGTCTTGTGTTTGAATTATCTGGATTATGCTTCACACATTGATGTCCCCCACTCTGTCTACGCTTCCTGATTTAGCAATTTACTCAGAGAGATGTAAGAATTTGAGATCTACTACTAGAAAAAGAAAAGCAAACAATGGATTATAAGTGGGGTAAAGCTTGCTATGGCAGCAGCAGAAGAAAAATAGTGATCCTATAGTTCAATGGGGAAAATGGCCTTTCTCAATAAATGATGCTGGAGCAAATGGAGAAACACACACACACACACACACACACACACAGGCACGCCCATGCACACTTACCTCACACCATAAACAGAAATCAATTGATGATAATGCATGATCCTAAATGAGAAAACTACACTAATAAAGTTTTAAGAGGAAGAGAGGAAGACGTAGTAGGATGTCTTACCATAGATTCAGATTTCTTAAGTAAGATACAAAAGCACTAGCCCTAGAAAGATAGCAGTGTGATGACTTGGACTTATAAAAGAAAAAAAAAAAAAAGAACTTTTGAAGAAGAGAAGATCATGGATTCTGTAAACAGAGTTCAGAGGAGTGGTCACCCTGGAGGTCATGCAGCCTGAGAAGGACCCAAGGGGACTTGTGGGGTAATGGAAATATTCTACTCTGAGCAGGGTGGAAATAAAGTGTGTGTGCCTGTGTGTGTGTGAGAAAGATTTAAAATTAGTCACAAAACACTGTATCGATGATATATCAAAATAAAAAGTTTAAAAAATGTAGTGGAACTAAATTCATTTAAGTGGTAGAATACAATTCAGAGAGGAAAGGGTTCTTGAACTAAGAATTCTTTCACTAAATAGCCATGATTACGAAGAATACCTAGAAGGCTTAGATGCAGCTTTACCCTGAAGGAGTTCAATCTGGTGGTGATGAGTTGGGAAGAGGGAGATGGTTCTGAACTGGAAAAGTGAAACATGGAAGGGCTGGAATTATTTAAGTAATGAAAAAGAGCTCAACTTGAGAGAGTGCTTTTTACAATTATAACATTATGATCCTCAGACGATTTTTCTACCTCGTCTAGAATATTTTCTTTTCCTTTTTTGACTTTGTTTCCTCTTCTTCTCTCCTTCTTCTCTTCCTCTCCGCTTCTTTCCTTCTCATTGTTGTTCTTTCCTTTTTATAACTTCTTCAAATAAGCCTTCATTGAACCTCAACTCAACAAAATTTATGTATTCTAATGGGATCATTAAGTTAGATGTGACACCAAGAAGAGAGAAATTTAGACAGAATCCTAAATCCCTAAATACAGGCGGCCTCAAGCTGTTGAGTGGGTTTAAATAACGACATGCATAGGTATTATGGGACCTCTTTAAAGGGACGTCCCTGAGCTCTGATGAAACAGGTATCCCCGGTGAACCCATCTGGGGTGGACGGAAGATGTACCATGGTGACTCTAAGACGTGGCTAGAGGGGTTCGGTCTCACTGCCCCAAGAAGTATGTCCTGATGGGGGAAAAGGTACTCTATGTCCAGTGACTGGCCTCCCTGTGCAGGAAAAGCTCTGCAGCCACTGAGCAACATGGCTCCTGGGTTGTTATCACTGTTCTGAAGATGGGGAGACTGGATTCAGAGAACCCTTCCGCAAGTAGTTCCACTTCCTTGACCTTCAGTTTCTCTTTTTATAGATTAAGAAATACAAAGGACTTCCCATAAACGCATTTCTCAAAGTATTCTTCAGATTATAACAAGGACATTATTTTCATTACCTTAAAGATATGAAAATTAAAACACAGGTTCAGTAAGTTGCCCAAAGTTATATCCATTTTAAGTGACTTAAAAGTCTGCTTTTGAAACTAGTCTGGGCCCAGAGCCCACGTTTGCATTAATACTGTGAAATACTGCTTTATAGTAACTATGAAAATAACAGTAGTACTTAACTCATAGGATTGTTATAAATACACATTAAACTAATGTATGTAAAGTCTGCAGAACATTCCTGGCGTGGAGAATTCAACAAGGGTTAGTAGTTTTTATTATTTTTAAGTTATAATAATAATACCATCATTTTCTAATGAGTTTTAAATAAAACTTAGTGATGCATACAAATTACTTGGGACATTAAACATGCTTATATTTTCTTATTATTTTATCGTTATGACTATCAGCTATTAAGAACAGTATTTAAAAACAAGGAAAAGAAATTAACATAAATCTGCTTTATATTATCAGTATTACCTAGTAAATTTAAATAATTTCACTAAATATTGTATATTTTGCTGAAGTTAAATAAAAAAAAAATTCCTGAGTTTGAGTAGTTCAGTTTATTTTTCTCAAATGAAAACCTGACAGTGCCAAATTAAGTGAGAATATCATGGGAGACTAAGTCAGAAGCATCTGCTGGGAAACGTCTTTGTTGGTAGATTCTTTAGTATTTTTGGAACATTTAAGGCTAAATATTGATCTATAACGTGTAGATTTTTATTTCAAAGTTTCAGACTCATTCAATATCAGAAGAATTGACAAGCCACACAGAGCAAAGAAATTCATGATCATCTTTATAATTAAACCTTTATGAAATAAATTTAAAAAGATATTTCTAGACCTTCCGAAAAAACTTAAGTGTAATTTATTTCAAGTCTTCAACTAGTCAACCCATTGTTAAAAGTGAAAATAAAAATAAACAAAAATGCCTTTCCTTTTAGTCTTAATGCCTTGCCTTGGTAAATGTTACCACCATTGACCAACTCAACCAAACCAGAATCGAGGACACCCTTTCCCTTCCTTCTATCAAAGGCATCTTGCAAAATGCCTAGTTTGAAATATATACTTGCTATTTCCTAAAAGAATGAGTAGATAAATGAGTGAATAGAAAGCTATGCAGAATTGTTATGGATATTAGATAAAACTAGAGAAGTAGTTTACCATTAAAAAAAACTCAAGAGTTTGAAAGTAAGTGGATCCATAAGAAAGTACTTTCTTCTTCAGGTTAGTAATTAAAGCAGGTAATTGGGTAAAGCGATGGACACCATGTGCCCACTACGTTCTGGGTCACCTTCTCTTTCTTCCCTTTCCACACCCCTCCTAACAGAGGACAGTAGAACCAAGATGATGTAGAGCTCTCTGGAAGATGGGCAGTAACATACAAAAGGCTCCAGGCAGGCCCAGACGCACAGCGTGGGGCAGGAGAGGAGCTTAGCTCTTCCACAGAATGCACCCTGCTCTGTCCTAGAAAGGCCCTGATTAAATGATACATCTCCAGGTAACTCTTTGGAGAGCAAAATTTTAAGAATTTTAACAAAATTCATTCAACAACAATTGATTCATATTTTTTGTTTAATTAGAAGGTAATTCTGACATATCAAAACCAAAGTTCTCATTAAATACTGGCAATAAAAACTTTAATGTCAATCATGTAGAATCAAAGTGGATGTGAAGGAGTCATTCTAATTATCATATAAACATTTTAAAAGCACAATTCCATGGTCAAGAAATTCAAATCATGTGAACCAATTTATACTACATAAACCATTGTAGGAATTACATTAAAAATCAAATATGACCAAAATTATTTTTATTAACAAAGTTACTTGCTTACACAGAAACTAAACAATTATATTTTCTTTTTATTCTACTGCATATTTATTATTGTCCATACATAGTAATGAGTTATTTTCTATCGTTTTAAACTTTCCGTTAAGTTGTATGGTGTTTATCTAAAATTTAATAAAAAATGATTTTTTAAAGACATATCTAAAGAGAAAAGTGGCTAGCCATAGAATTCAGATTTTAATGAATTTTTCTGTGTAGAAAACATTATGGAGTGAAATAATTTACATTGTCAGAAATACCTTCTTTTGTGTGTTCAATTAATCAGAACATTTGTGACCCCTTAATCCAATCTTGAGTTACTTTCCTAATTAAATGTATATAGTTTAAGAAGTCTAAGGTTTTCCAGTGGCTATTTCAAACCTATACTTCGTGGACTGTGAAGTGATCTATTTACATGAATAAAAAATTAATATATCAATATTGTGAGTCATACATTTGTGAAGTCCTATTTATAAAAGATTAACATTCTTTCAACAAACTTTCAGAACCCTTAATATAGTTCAGATTGAAGAGATAAGAAGAGGATTTTCTGTAGAAAGAGTTCCTCTTTCCAAAGACTGCCTTCTTTAGACTTAATAGTAAATTTCTATTTCTGATTGTTTCTGCTTTTCAAAACAACAAACAAATGAAACCTATTATTTTTAGTGATGTACATTGACTCAGTTTTGGAAACTATTACCTATAATCCAATTAGATGCTTTGAGAAGTTATTTTAGCTTTTGGTTATTTCAAAGCATTTTAAAATACAAGATTTCCCTCTTCTTCTTGTATTTGGCTTGCAATGCAAAGAGGAGTAAAATTTTGATAAATAGAGATCAGAATAAAATTCTGGTTCTTTTGTAAGAAAAGCATATGTTGCATTTTAGTTTGAGAATTTGGATAATTTTAAACTGTGAAAAACATCAAACATCAAGATATGATTTGGAGCTATGCACAACAGTGCCAACTCTTGTATACAAAACACTTCAAAGCATGTATTCTGTTTTTAAGAAACTTGGCTCATTGAATTCTAGAAATGTGCAAATACAACCACAATTTTCCAAGATTAGGGAGTAATTTAGATGTTGGTATCATTACTTTTTAAAACCATTACCTAATAAGATCATCTGTTTACTATATTGTATTCAAACAAGTCAAAATAAAAAGGAAATAAAGATCAAACTTAACCAAAAAAGGCATTCAGATACTTCTCACAGAAATACAAGTGACTATAGAACCAGCACAATGAAATTCATAGTGCTATTTAGTTTTCCCAAAATATTGAGCTCTGTAGCCAAATTCCTTGTTTAGTGGAGAAACAGAAATTTCTGTTAACTTTAGTTTCTGAAGAACACAGCTCCTGGCTGCCATTTGATTTTATTGCAATCTAGAAAGAAGGTTTCCTGTTGACTTTCCCATTATCCTTATATTGGCTTCCTGATCTCTCATAGAATTAACACCAAAGATGGGTGAAAAATTGGTGGTGACAGCTTGTCCAGAAGAATTGTTAATGGCTTTATTGAACTCTGTCATTCACCTTTTATTTATTTGCAGGTCCCAGGGATTGATTTTGAGGCATATGCCAGTTAGCTGTGTTTTCTCTGTGGTGCAACCTAAAAGAGATGCCATGCCTGAAAACATAATACCGGTTTTAATGTGGCTTATACAAGACAGTGGGGATGGAACTAGACATGCCACTCGCTATTATGAGAAAAAAAATAGCCTGAATGTCATACCCTGCAGTTCAGGGATTATTACCAAATGCTAAGGTTTTATGTCGGGTTCCCAGCAGGAAATGGATTACATTGTCATGTTGGGAATTGGATGAGGGTTCAGTGGAGTATTGATAAAGATGTAGCAAAACTTAGCAAAATCAAAGGCATTGTGTCATAGTATGATGCACTATTAGCCTTAAGCCTGAAAAATCAGACGAAGTTACAGGATTCAATAAAGATACCGTGCAGAGACCTGTGACCTTTACTCGAGGGACATACCTGTGCTTGAAAAAATCCTTAGAGAAAGAGCCGGGTTCATGGGTAGCCTGCTCCTTTTCCCTGTTCCCAATTTCCTGCAGATTGCTTTCAAAAGAACACAAATAGTAGCTAGACAGAAAAGAAGTTTGTTCATGTATTGCCATTGGACATAGGCAGGGCTTGGAAGATTGGGAAAGCTGAGTCTCATAAGGAAATATCTAACTTGGTGTGTCTACAGTGATTTACAGTGGTGGAAAATTTGGATGGCTAAATAATTTTTCTATAGTAAAAATTGTTTCTATTCTTTCACTAGTTTACATAACCTTCAAGGCAAATATACTATATTTTGATATAAAAGACAACTTAAAATATATTGTGATATTAATTAGTTCCTAAAACTTTCTCTGGAGTAGAAGTCAGGTAATGTTGACCTTATTTTACAGATGATCAAACAGGGTAGCAGAGAATAGGTAGCTGGGAAGTGGTAGAACTTGGAGTCAACCTGATTCTGTACTTTTTCAGTTTAGTGTTATTGCTATTACTTCACAGTTATTGGAAATACTTGGGGTATTGAGTTTCTTTTCACAATAAGTAGTAAATGTAGTGTTGGTCATAATACTTAAGGTACCTGACATGGAGTAAGGTAGAACCCGTCATGAGGTTGTGTTGAGAATTTAGTGAAAGAGATGCCTTACGATTACGGGCTGTCCTTGGTTAAACTATGTTTAGGTCATCATCGTCCAAGCCTAAGGTGTCTCCCTCATGTGACATTGTGGACAGAGTTCTAGGTTCCAGATGAGCACTGGATCTGGTTTCAACTCTGGTATTAACCAATTAAGAATGTCTGAGCTTCACAACCTCCAGCACTTTCTTCTTGAAAAATCTGGCATGGAGTTTCATCTTCTGAAATTGATCTACAAGCGTTCTTTTATTGCAGATTTCTTTGTTTGAGTAAAAACCAAATAATTTCATGTAAAGATGGCAAGGGATCCTTGTGTGTTAAGAACAAATAAAATAAAAGTTAGTCCTAGTCCCTGCAATGAGAATTGGGTCTAATAGTAATTAGTTTCTTTGTTCTGTATTAATTAAAATGTAGGCTTTTGTTGGCAGCAGTTGTATAAAGGACTACTAATTTAGTTTCTATTTTTTATTAACTTTAAGATTATATTTACATGGAAGAAAAACTATGCAGTAGCAAAGTAACTGTCTCATATTTCACTTTGATGCAAGTAAATACTGTATATGCAACTCTGTATTTCTTGGTAATTTAGAATAAATGTATTAGGTTTCACATAATCAAAAAGATTGTAGTACTATTGCAGAGTGGTCTTGACGGGTTAATTCGAATACTAACTAACATTTATTGTGTTAATTTTAATAAAGCACAGAAGTAGCATTAATTATTTAAAAATATATTCCATTGCTTATGGAACTACTTAAGCACTTTTAAATTATATTTCTAGTAGAGCATTGACCAAGAAATCATTCTCTAAACACTTCTTAAAGAAAAAAAAATTTCTTATTATCTGACATATATTTGTGTTAAAAATTTCTGGTTTTCTTAAAGTGGAAAATTCAGTTGCACATAAATCTATTAAATATCAACTGTAATGAATTTAGTTTGCATCTAGGCTAGGTCACTCTGTAGTTAGTATCCATGTGTGTATTAGGGAGATGGCAGAGCATCTGAAGTCAAACAGGGAAAGTGAGCGACCCATCCTGTTCCCTGCTGCCTGCAGGACATCTTGTCCAAGGGAGAAGGGGCCCTCCTGGCTGGTCACACTGACCATTTCTCAGTTGATTGTTATGTTTATGGAAAAATCTCATCCTGCATCTGGTATTCCTTCTGCCCAGAGCCCATGTTGCTCCCCTGTTCCCCCCTAAAGTCCTGGCTCCGTCTCTGTCTTCCACTTTCTGCTCTGTTTGCCTACTCAGGCCCTAATCATCAGGGGACTGCCCTACCATTGTCAGAATCACCCCATGAGGACGCCGAGTTTTGTCAGATTCGCAGCACTCAGAACCGTTTTCAACACTGACTGAAAATTTTTATATGAATGTGTTTGTCCTTTTTTTCAATTCTCTGCAGAGATACTTCCTTTTACATTGTCTTATGCTTGGGGGTTTAGAAAAACACTAAACTAAACTAAAACTAAGTACGGAACTGAACTAAACTAAAAATACTAACTCTAAGTTTGACACTTTTATATTGACCAGAAATAAATTTTTCCTGAGGATATTTAAGATCATGGAAGATATGGACTAGCAATAAACCTGTAACCATATTTCTATTTTAAAAAAATATGTGTTCAGGAATTCCACAGATTACACTGTAGTTCTGAGGAGACGATTGTCTTATTTCTAATTACCATTTTTAAATTCTCCAAATTCAAAATGCATGCTTAATCCACCTGTGTAATGCCTTGAGTTTACAGATGGAATGCTTGCTACAGCATTTATTATTTTTTCATAGATTTCATGCCCTTGCAATTAAAGAAAAAGACCATCTAGGAAGAAACCTAAGTCATTTTATTTATTTAACTTTGAATGTCTCTGCTTTAGAATTATAAATCAGACACTTATTGTCACTTTAATGCAGAAAGTGTTCTTTTGTGTTCATAATATAGATCAAGATGTGATTTAAGTCAAATCTTGTCAAAGTAACTCCTTTTTAAATTATGAGAAGAGAGTTGGCTGGAGCCCAAAATTAATGGGAGTCATATTTTATAATAAAAAGCAATATGTTAGTCATAGAAACTTTGCTACTTCTTGCAATCACCACTAGTACAGATTTTTGTCAGTTTTCACAGCTAATGTATTTTTTTGTCACATCATAAGCACTTTAAAAAAGTCTCTACTTAGTATTGTGGAAGGCAGAAATTCTAATTTTCCAAAGGAAGCAGTGAAAATAGAGATCTTAGCCTGGAGGAGTAGATAGAAGATGCCTGACTATCAAAGGAATCCCATTTTGAAAAGAAAGACCATCAGAAAGTAGAGTAGTGTGAATATGAAACTGAACGAACCTTCAAATTGAACATAAAGGGGTGTCATAATGCCTCCCTTTCCTCTTCCTCACATTTTATAAAGGGATCTTTCAACGGATCAAATGTAAAAAGATGACAAGAGGTAATTTATATTGTTCATATCTACTATTTAATGACTTGTGAGAAATGAAAGCTAATTTTTCTCCCGTGTTTGCATACACTGCAGGCTTGTCTCACGGTGCGTGGGTCTCCTGGAAGGCTATTTGTCTATAATGTGAAGTTTGATATGGAAGTGCAACTGTAGCAAAAGTTTCGGGAAGGCTAGTTTCTTAAGCTTTCAAAGTTTGTGGTTTTCAGTGTGTGAAACTTAAAAGTATGCACATTATTAAAAAACCCCATGGTGAGAGCCCAGGAGTCAAAGCTGTTTCCTCGCCCAGTCCTGTCTCTTCCAACATGACTTGTCCTTCTCCGAGGACCTCCAGGCTGATGGGGTGGCCATGGGCGACTCCAAGACCAAGGGAGCACACACTGAGCAGGTCAAGCTGCTCCTGCAGCACGCCAGCAAGTAAGTCAGCAGGCATTCTAGTCTGCCTGGTTCCTGTCCCCAAAGAGCAGGGAGTCCTGTCCTTCTGTCATGACAAAATCTGGCCAGTGTCATCAGGTAGTTCCCCACCCAGGCTCTCAACTTGACCTTCAAAGGTAAAAACAAGCAGCTCTTCCTGGGTGGTGTGGACCAGAGGACCCAGTTTTGGTGCTGCTTTCCAGGGAACCTGGCATCAGGTGGTGCCCCTGGGGTCACGTCCTTTTGTTTTGTGTTCCTCTTGATTTTGCCCGAACCTGTCTAGCAGCTCATGTGGGGAAAAGCAGAGCTGAAAGGAAATCCAAAGGCCTCCGTGGCCGCCTGGTTAAGACCTACAAATCTCCGAGATTAAGAGCCTGCACAGAGGCTTTCCTGTTCTCTGCAGGGCTGCATCCCCTGCTGAGCTGAGCTGCCTGCTTTGGTGTCTCTGACGCTCCAGATCCCAAGAAAACTCAGATCTCCATCCGCTGGGGGATCACAGCGCTGGGTTGGCTTCCTTTCCATTTGATACGGTTCACCTCCGCGCGATGTAGCCAGGGTCCAAAGGAACAGACACTATGTATGCAGCCACTTCACTGCCGGAGGAAGATGCTCCACTGCTCCTGTGAAGGAAGCCCAGCTTCTCTCAAGGGTGCATGGCCCAGTGTTCGCAGAGGCACGGGGGATGCTTCTGTGCTGGTCTTGTAAATGAATCAACAAGTGCAGAGCAATGACTTCCTAGGCTTTGTCCCCGTGAGCAGACATGCTGCATTTTATAGCACATCTTGAGTATTCTGGACAGACTCCTGGCTGTTTATCAACAGCAACTACTTACTGGTTGAAAACAGGAAGCAATGGTATTCATCTGACCAATTGTTTCAAAGCCATTTCCAGAATGATGATAATCATGGGACTCAAATATATGCCTTATTTCAGTCACTCTTGATAAATAATAAATAAAAGTATCCAAACACAAACCAAACATACTCTTGTGGTCAATGAATGGTCAAGTAGGGGAATTCACTTCAAAATTAGTGATCACATTAAAAATCATCTTCCTAGAAAAGCAAGCCAATATTACATATGACTTTTAAGAAAAAGGAATGCTAATTCAACTTACAGACTTAACTTAGAGAAACTCAGTTGATTTTCAAACCATGAGTAATATGTGAGCTATCGTTTGCCTAAAATGGGTTTTCAAAGGGATTCAATATTTCAAAGACACTCATGTAGCTTTTGATATTTTTCTAAATTATGCAAATCTACCCTACTCCATTATTGTGACTGTCTTCATGTTGTCCTCCTTCAGGAGGCCGCCAGCCAGGGAAGTGAATGGTATCTTTGATGTGTGTCTTTCTTCTAGAATTATCAGTGGCTTAGTAGCTGTGACCTTTCCCCTTACTCTCAAGTGCTCTGGAATACATTTCTTATGCTGCTAGTGTCTTTCCTTTTATTTTCTCCTTGAATTGTATGATTATACTGCTCTTTATTTACATGACCTAATTTAAAATATCTATTAAAGCCTCCTTGGGCATTGTAATAAAATCTATCACTTACCTTGTCTCCTTTTCTTTTTCACAAATTGGTTTGTAAGGCACCTGAAATATTTTTATACTATGTTCAGGTCGAAAACATTGAAGATCACAAAATTTAGGTGAAAAGTATTGTTAGGATATAAATTTGGGCTCTTTAGTGAGTTTTTCTCTGCTCACAAAGTAGCTTCCACATTATGTTGAAGACAAAATGATCAACATTTCTTAGGATCATACTCTCAGTATCTAACAGATCTCTAATATTAGGAAGAACAGTGAAGACCAGTGTAACAGGCAGATAGTTAATTGCTATGCAGATGTGTGCAAGTGCCTTGGTAAAGGAGATATCAAAACAGACACCACTAAAATACAGACAATAACCAGAAACTACTTTGAAATAGACTCTAGTAAAATAGAAAATCTCAAAGACATTGACAAATTTCTGGAGATATATGACATACCCAAACTGGATCAGGAGAACATAGAAAATTTAAACAGATCAATTCCAAGCAATGAAATTGAAGATGCAATCAAAAGTCTACCAACAAATATATGAAAAAATTGTTCAACATCTCTAGCAATTAGAGAAATGCAAATCAAAACTACTCTAAGATTTCACCTCACTCCAATCAGAATGGCAATTATCAAGAACACAAGCACACAACAATAAATGTTGGCGAGGATGTGATGGGGGAAAAGGTACACTCATACATGACTGGTAGGAATGTGAAAAGGTGTAACCATTATGGAAAGCAGTATGGAGATTCCTCAGAAAACTTGGAATGGAACCACCATTTGACCCAGCTATTTCACTCCTTGTTTTATAGCCAAAGGATTAAATATCAGCATACAATAGTGACATAGCCCCATCGATATTTATAGCGGCTCAACTCACAATAGCTAAACTGTGGAACCATCTTAGGTGTCCCTTACCAAATAAATGGATAAAGAAAATATGATATTGTTGCCGCCCGCAGCAACAACCCCGTGGGAATTTATCGGAGGTGGACTGGGGATGAACTACTTCTATTATCTTTCTTTAGTGGGCTGCTTTCTTACTTGCTTACTTGTTCTCTAGTTTATAGAGGAAGAGAGTCTTTGCTTAGAGGAAGAGAGGCTTGGCTTAGAGGAAGAGGGACTTTGCTTAATTTTAGAGGTGCTACGCTTTCAGAGAAGCTATTTCTTAGAGGTCTGCTTCTTAGAGTTCTGCTGCTTCTTCTTAGAGGTGCGTCCTGCATCCTGCGACCTAGAGGTGTGTGCTAGTGGTGCGTCCTGTGTCCTGCGTCCTTCATTCTGTGATCTGCGACCTAGAGGTGTGTTATTAGTCCCACGTTCTGCGAACTGTTCCCAGGTGAAGAGAATGTCTTATATACCCTAAGGCAGCCAATCAGCTTAGGATTAAGTAGCACGGTTGGAGCATGTGCCACGGTACCAATCAAGAAAGAATGAGGAACATCTGTTGACCACTAGCGTAGAGGAGACATTAACTAATTGGGCAAAAGGTCATAAGAGATAGCGCCGTATTAACACCAATTATGCGCCACCTCTTGGCTCAACGCCAGCAGCCATCTTAGAGCTGCTTAAACATGTCTCTGCATCATACATATATATATATATATATATATATATGAATGATATATGTATTTGATGGAATATTACTAAGTTTTAAAGAAGAATTAAATTATGGCATTTGCTGGTAAATAAATGAAGTTGGAGAATATCATGCTAAGTGAAATAAGTCAATTCCCAAAAACCAAAGGCCAAATAGAGTTACTTTATATTAGGTAGAGGGGAGTGAAATGAGGGGAAGCGGTATGGGGTAGACAGGATAGTAGAGTGAAACAGACACAGAATAGCTAAAGCAATCCTTAGCAGGAAGAGTGAAGTAGGGGGTATCACAATACCAGATCTTCAACCATACTACGAAGCAATAGTAACAAAAACAGCATGGTATTGGCACCAAAATAGACAGGTGGATCAATGGTCCAGAATAGAGGACATGGACAAAACCCAAATAAATACAATTTTCTCATACTAGACAAAGGCGCCAAAAATATGCAATGGACAAAAGATAGATTCTTCAACAAATCGTGCTGGGAAAACTGGAAATCCATATGCAGCAGAATGAAACTAAACCCTTATCTCTCACCCTGCAAAAAACTCAACTCAAAATGGATCAAGGACCTTGAAATCAGACCAGAGACCCTGCATCTTATAGAAGAAAAAGTAGGTTGAAATCTTCAACTTGTTGGCTTAGGATCAGACTTCCTTAACAGGACAACAATAGCACAAGAAATAAAAGCAAGAATCAACAACTGGGATAGATTCAAACTAAATAGCTTTCTCTCAGCAAAGAAAACTATCAGCAATGTGAGGAGAGAACCTACAGAGTGGGAGAATATCTTTGCCACTCATACTTCAGATAGAACACTAATCTCCAGAATATGTAAAGAACTCAAAAAACTCTACACGAAGAACACAAATAACCCAATCAACAAATGGGCTAAGGTTATGAACAGACACTTCACAGAAGATCTACAAGCAATCAACAGATATATGAAAAAATGTTCAACATCTTTAGTAATAAGAGAAATGCAAATCAAAACTACCCTAAGATTCCATCTCACCCCAATTAGAATGGTGATTATCAAGAATACAAGCAACAATAGGTGTTGGAGAGGCTGTGGGGAAAAAGGTACACTCATACATTGCTGGTGGGGCTGCAAATTAGTGCAGCCACTATGGAAAGCGGTGTGGAGATTAGAAAACTTGGAATGGACCCACCATTTGACCCAGCTATCCCACTCCTTGGCCTATACCCAAAGGACTTAAAATCAGCATGCTACAGAGATACAGCCACAACAGTGTTCATAGCTGCTCAATTCACAATAGCCAGATTGTGGAACCAACCTAGATGCCCTTCAATGGATGAATGGATAAAGAAACTGTGGTAGGTATATATATATATATATATATATATATATACACACACACACACATATATATATACATATATATATATATAGACACACACAATGGAATATTACTCAGCCATAAAAATAATAAAATTATGGCATTTGCAGGCAAATGGATGAAATTGGAGAATATCATGCTAGGTGAGATAAGCCAATCTCAAAAAACTGAAGGACAAATGATCTCACTGATAAGCGGATGATGACACATAATGGGGGAGTGGGAGGGGAACAAGAATGGAGGAATGAGGGACTGTATAGAGGGATAAGAGGGGTGGGAGGGAATAAAAAATAATAACAGAATGAATCAAGAACTATTACCCTAGGTAAATGTATGATTACAAAAACGGTATGCCTCTACTTCATGTACAAACAGAGAAACAAGATGTATCCCATTTGTTTACAATAAAAATGAATTAAAAAAAGAGAAAACTTTAGACCAATATCCCTGATGAACACAGATGCAAAAATTCTTAATAAAATACTGGCAAATCGCATACAAGGTCACATTAAAAAGATAGTGCACCATGATCGAATGGGGTTCATCCTAGGAATGCAAGGTTGGTTCAACATATGGAAATCAATAGATGTAATTCATCACATCAATAGACCTAAAGATAAGAATCATATGATTTTTCTTAACAGGTGCAGAAAAAGCATTTGACAAAATACTTCACCTATTTATGTTCAAAACACTAGAAAAACTAGGGATAGTAGGAATATACTACAACATTGTAAAAGCTATATATGCTAAAACCAAGGCCAACATCATTCTAAGTGGAGAAAAATTGAAAGTATTCCCTCTAAAAACTTGAACAAGACAAGGATGGCCTCTTTTACCACTTCTATTCAACATGGTCCTGGAAATTCTAGCCAGAGCAATTAGAAGAAAGAAATTAAAAGGATATGAATAGAAAAATAAGAACTCAAATTAACTCTATTTGCCAATGACATGATTCCATATTTAGAAGATCCAAAAACACTCTACCAGAAAACTTCTAGAACTCATAAATGAATTCAACAAAGTAACAAGGTGTAAAATTAACACCCATAAATTAATTGCATTCCTATACATTAGTGATGAATGAACTGAAAGAGAAATTAGGGTAAGTATCCCATTCACAATAGCCTAAAGAAAATAAAATATTTGGGAATCAATCTAACAAAAGAGGTGAAAAACTTCTACAGTGAAAACTACAGAACACTAAACAAAGAAATCGAAGCCCTCAAAAGATGGAAAGATCTCCCGTTATCTTTGATAGAGAAAATTAATATTGTTAATACAGCCATACTACCAAAAGCACTACACAGATATAATGCAATTCCTATTAAAACCCCAATGATGTTCTTCACAAAAATGTAAAAAGCAGTCTTGAAATTCATTTGGAAAAATAAGAGGCCCAGAATAGCCAAAGAAATCCTTAGTGAGAAAAGTGAAGCAGGACACATCACAATACCAGATCTTAAATTATACTACAAAACTACAGTAACAAAAATAGCATGGCATTGGCACCAAAACAGACATGAAAATTGCATGTATAGGAATGCAATTAATTTATGGGTGTTAATTTTACACCTTGTTACTTTGTTGAATTCATTTATGAGTTCTAGAAGTTTTCTGGTAGAGTGTTTTTGGATCTTCTAAATATGGAATCATGTCATTGGCAAATAGAGTTAATTTGAGTTCTTATTTTTCTATTCATATCCTTTTAATTTCTTTCTTCTAATTGCTCTGGCTAGAATTTCCAGGACCATGTTGAATAGAAGTGGTAATATAGTACAAAATAGAAGACACAGAGACAAGTCCACATAAATATAGTTAATCTCATACTAGACAAAGGTGCCATAAATCTTACAATGGAGAAAAGATAGCCTCTTTGACAAATGGTGCTGGGAAAATTGGAAATCCACATGTAATCAAATGAAATTAGACCCCTATCTCTCACTCTGCACACAACTCAATTCACCAGTGAATCAAGGACCTAGGCATTACACCAGAGACCCTGCACCTACTAGAAGAAAAAGTAGACCAAATCTCCATGATGT
The DNA here is from genome assembly GCF_902686445.1 of Sciurus carolinensis. NCBI lineage: Eukaryota > Metazoa > Chordata > Mammalia > Rodentia > Sciuridae > Sciurus > Sciurus carolinensis. The sequence continues at coordinate 8,740,678 of NC_062222.1, forward strand.
CGGCTTAGGAACTGAATTCCTCAACAAGACTCCTAAAGCACAAGAAGTAAAATCAAGAATAAATTAGTGGAATGGAATCAAACTACAAAGCTTCTTCACAGCAAAGGAAACAGTCAAGAATAATGAATACAGAACCTACAGAATGGGAGAAAATCTTTGCCACTTGCACTTCATATAGAGCATTAATCTCCAGGATATATAAAGAACTCAAAAGACTTCTAACACAAAAAAAAAAAAAAAAAAAAAAAAAAAACAAATAATCCAATCAATAAATGGATAGAGGAACTGAACAGACACTTCATGGAAGAAGAAATAAGATTCGCCAACAAATATGTGAAATAATGTTCAACATCTCTAGCAATTAGAGTAATGCAAATTAAAACTACACTGAGATTTCATCTCACTCCAGGCAGAATGGCAATTATCAAGAATATAAGTAACGATAAATATTGATGAGGATGTGGGAAAAAAGGTACACTCATACATTGCTGGTGGGAATGTAAAATGGTGTAATTATTATGGACAGCTGTATGGAGATTCCTCAGAAAACTTGGAATGGAACCACCATTTGACCCAGTTATCCTACTCCTTGGCATATACCCAAAGGACATAATAGCAGCATACTACAGTGACAGGATCACATCAATGTTTATAGTAGCTCAATTCTCAATAGCTAAGCTCTGGAACCAAACTAGGTGCCCTTCAACAGATAAATGGATAATGAAAATGTGGTACATCTACACAATGGAATATTACTCAGTCACAAATAAGAATGAAATTATGGCATTTGCTGTAAATGAATGGAACTGGAGACTATCATGCAAAGTGAAAAAAGCCAATCCTCCAAAACCAAAGGCTAAATATTTTCTCTGATATGTGGATGCTAACTCACAATAAGGGAGTTGGGAATAGAAGTTCATTGAATTAGACAAAGGAGAATGAAGGGAGGGGGTGGGAATAGGAAAGACAGTAGAATAAATTGAACATAACTCTTCTATGTTCTTATATGAATACACAACCAGTGTAACTTCACATGTACAAACACAAAAATGGGAAGTTATACTCCATGTACGTATGATATGTCGAAATGCATTCTACTCTCATGTGTAACTAAAAAGAACAAATAAAAAAAAAGAAAATATGTTCTTATTGTTAGTTTCCTGCCTTAAGAATGACTGTGCTCCATCAAGCATTTCAATAAAACCTGAAACTTGGCTTTAAATTTTCATCTTACCTTTGCTTCAGCACCTCTAAATAATCACATGAAAAATAGAAATTATTTTTATTCAAAGATTCTTTAGCTTATAATCTACAAGACACACTTCATATTATTAACAAAATAGTCTGGTACATATTCTATCATATTGATATTCCTAGAATATTCAATGTTTTATTCAGGGTATTTCTATTGGAAGTAATTTGTTATATTACTATGTAATTTAAAATCAATTATTATGTCTTATAACTTCTTAGACTTTTTAGAATTAACTGCTTTTTTTCCTTGAGATCAATACTTATTATTAAAAAATCATTACTTTTTTAGAAAAGTAAATTTTTTTTCATCTGAGGTGTGTCCTAAAAATGGGTGAATCCCTTCATTTAGACAGTAAAGTGAAAGAATATCATTCACCTTATTCCCTATCATTTCAACCTGTTTTATTATGTATTTGTTGCCCACTAATGTTCTTTCTATATAGTCTTCTCCTTTTCATAAATTCAGTCACCAGGTGACCAGAGATAGCCTGGGGACTCTTGAATTTCTGTATCCAATCTAGAACTTGTCCTGAGCTAGAAGCTGCATACCCCAGGCCTGATCAGAAAGCTCCTTCCGTGTCTTAGAGGCAAGTGAAATGCCTGGTTTGCAGCCCTTCCCTACCATCCCAACTGGACTCTTCTCTGATGATTTCAGTCTCATTAAATGCTAGTAATATGCCCCATGTGGCCACACTCCTCAGCTTTGAAATCATCCTCTACCACTTCCTATCCCTCTCTTTTCCTCTGCCAAACTTCATCATTTTTACTGATAAATGTCCTACTATTTATCCACCAGATCTATTGGTCCCGCCCCTTGCATTCTGGAAGCTTCCTTTTCCTGCTGGCCATTGCAACCACCAGACAGTAGCTGCCCTTCATTACATGGAGTCCCTTGGCCTTTCTTAGTGGCTCAGATTCAACTCTCTGTTTTATAGAGTGATAATACACAAATACAAATCTGATTAGATCATTGCCTTACCAAAACCTTTAATAGTTGTCTATTGTCATATTTCAAAAGTTCCAAGTGCTTACTACGGATAAATAAGCCCTCTAAAGCTTGGTCTCTGCTCACCTCCTGAAGTTCATCTCACTCCTCTCTATGCCGTGACTGCTTGTACTTTGGACAAATGGGACTTATTTCAATTCATTCTACATATATACTTACTGTTTTCATATCGAGACATTAAAGTGGGGAATTAATTCTTCCTGGATCTCCTATTCCTCAACACTACACCTTCACACAAATGTGTTTATTTTATACTTTATGTGTTAACTAAGCTCTCACTTCCTCTTGGTAATTGATCTCTATGCATCTCCTTTAGTGGCATTCATCAAAATTGCAATTATATTTTTATAGTCTTTCTCCCTAGAATTTAAATTCTATTAGGGCATAGATCACATCATACTCTCTGTGGAATTCTTTGTCTCTATCAGAGGACCCAGAACAAGGAGAGCATGCAATGAGATTATGAGTGTTTATTGAATGCCATTTTGATTCCTGAAAACTTGTCCAGTATACTACCTATCTCTTGGAACATCATACCATCTACTTTGTAGACAAATATGCATTAACACATTTATATTCAAGCACTTTATCTTGGAGTAGTAGGATTAATTTTTGGGTGTGTGTGTGTACCAGGGATTGAACTCAGGGGCACTGAACCACTGAGCCACATCCCCCAGTCCTATTTTGTATTTTATTTAGAGACAGGGACTCACTGAATTACTTAGTACCTCACCATTGCTGAGGGCTGGCTTTGAACTCACGATCTTCCTGCCTCAGCCTCCTCAGTCACTGGGCATGTGCCAGGGCACCTGACTAGTATAAATGTTTGAACCTGGTATCTAGTCAGCTGTAGATTGTGATTTTCAGGAACTGAGACCCTTCTCAAGTATGAAATTTTTATTTCCTTGGTAGTTTAGTTTAAGCTTTTAAAAATCATTTGTTGAATAATATTAAAATTCATTAAAAAAGAATTAAACAAGGCATACAAATATAAAACCTAAAGATTTCACAAGCCAAAGTACAAATTTCCTTATAAATCTCATAGGTTGAAACTGAGTCATAATAACTCATGCTTATTACACTTTTTTTTTTTATAACAGCACATCTAGGGAAGACTCTTGTATCCAGAGCAAGACAGAATGATTACATGTGAAAGTTTTAATTGTACTTATGAGGATGTTAATCTGGTGTGAATTAAACAAGAAAGTTAATTTCCTGATTATGGGACTATGATTTGACATTTTCTATGATCTCATCAAATTTACCCTGTGTTCTCATTTCCATTCTTTCACCAATATTCAGTCCACCACTAAGTATAAACCATCTGGAGATCTTCGATCGCCACATAATATTGAGACAGGAGAATGCCGCTGAAGTTTCCCTCTCAGATATGTTTGTGGCATCGCCGTGAGTCCTGCTATCACCGGTCTGAAGAGCACAGGCAATGAACCGGAGCCCATAACTGCCTGGACTCTGAGGAAGCAGGAGGCCACAGGAGAGAGAGGGTCCTCACCTGAAGGAGCTTACACACTGCTGTTTGAAAATAGTAGGTATTGGAGGAGGTCTCAACTTCAGGATGCCCGTGGCCTTCCCTTTCAAATTGCAAAGTGTTGGAGAGGATATGGAGATTTCCCACTATTGAAATGAATGTAAATAATGAGGCCATTATAGAAAACAGTGTGGGGTTCATTTAAAATAAAACAGAACCACTACTCGATTCTGCAGTCCCACTGTGGGTTTGCTGCAGTTTGGACCTGGTGTATACCTCAAAGGCCCTTGTGCTGGAGGACTGGTCCTCTGCTTGTGGCACTATTGGGAGGTGGTGGGACCTTCAGGAGGTGAGGTCTAGGGGAAGGGAGCCAGAGTGTGGGGGCTGTGACCTCAAAGGGGATACTAGGACTCAGTCCCTTTGTTTCTCCCTTTTAGTACCTTGAGGCCAGCTGCTTCCTTTCTCACATGCTCTTGCCTGATGCCTGCATTGCCAGAGGCCCCAGCACAATGGAACCAAGTGACCACGGAGTGCAACCCCTCTAACAGTGACCCAGAATAAGCCTTTCCCTGTTTTAAGTTGATTCTCCCAGATGTTTTTTACAATGATATAAATCTGACTAACGCAGGGGTGCATATCCAGAGGTAATGAAATCGGTATCCTGACAACATGTCTGTTCATCGCAGCATAGTATACAATACCCACATGCGAAAACACCCTAAGTGTCCTTGGAGAGATGGAGGGATAAAGAAAAGGTGACATGCATACACACAGTACGATGATCAGCCACAACAGAAAAGGAAACCCTGCCATTTTTGACATCATGAGTGAAGCTGAGACATTATGTTAGATGAATAAGTCAGACACCTAGGAATAAATATCATACCTATTAGTCAGATTTTCATCATTGGGGCCAAAATACCCAACAAGAACCACTTAGAGGAGGAAAAATTTATTTCAGCTCATGATTTTAGAGGTTCGGTTCATGGTCAGCTGACTCTATGGCTTTTGGCCCGAGATGAACCAGAACATCATGGCAGAAGGGCATGGCAGAGGAAAGAGCTCAGTTCATGGCAGCAAGGAAACAGGGAGAGAAAGAAGGAGGGGTTGGAAACGATTAACCCTTGCAGAGCACACCTCAGTAACATGCTTCCTCCAACAAGGTCCCACCTCGAGTATTCCATTCAGTTATCAATAGATGAATCCATCAAATCTGTTAACTCGCTGATTGTTCAGATTCCTAATTGTTGCCTCAAAGCCCCGCCTATGAACCACGTTTCTAATACATGACCTTTTGGGGACATTCCAGATCCAAACCATAACACCACACCTAGATGTAGAAAGTAAGAAAACAAAACAAAGCAAAGTCTAATCATGAAGTGGAAAGACGAGTGTGATTATCAGGCACCAGGCGATGTGGGAACTAATCAGGGGCATGTTGCTTAAAGTATGCAGAGTTCCAGCTGGATAGGAGGATGACTTCAAGAGGCAGACTGTGCAATATGGTAACTACAGATGATAACAGTGTTATTATAGTCGTGAACATTATGAAGAGAGCGTATTCTAGTGTTCTGAATGCAAAAGAATGAAAAGTATGTGAGGCCATGCATATTTTCATTAGCTCAAATTTGCCATTCTACGTGTATACATATTAAAGCTGCACGTTGTACACAAAAAGTGTACAGATTTTTGTCAACTTAAAAAATACATTGGGAAATAAAAATGAAAATATATTGACATGGCAAAACCTACTACCTTTTCCCTGTGTCCATTCCACATTATTCCTCCTACACTTGACTGAGTAGGGTCCACAGGTCCATGGGAGTCCACTTGGAGACTGCATTTCCCAGCTTCCCTTGTTGGTTTGCACATGACTGAGTTCTCACTGATGGGAAATAAGCATCTGTCAGATAGACAAGCCCCATGCCAGTGGCCTAAGAGAAGGCCACTTCCTCTCCATTACTTATCTTCTTCCTTTCTTGAGGTCGATGGAAAGAACCAGCTTCAAACAGGTGGATGGGACAATTAGTTGTTGGAGTAAAGAAGAAACTTTGGTCCATGGAACATCTCTGGAGACAATGGGTCACATGGACTGGGACAGAATCATGAGAATATGATTTTTTTATGCTTTCTATATTAGTGTTTTCATTTATTAAATAATGCAATTAAACTATAATAAATACACACATATATCTATGTATGTATACCTATATAAGTAAATGCATATATAAATATTTTAAGATCTGCTGACATGTAGTTAAAATAATGTCTTTTGTGTCAAATTAATGGTAGAATAAATCCTTGAAACTGTTATATAATTAGAAAGGGATTATAGGGAAAGTAGACTTGAAAATTTTTAAACTACTTACATATTTATTTCCCCTTTTCAGCAGGAAATGTTTGAATACAGTCTACTGTGTTTTAGAAAGCATAGATTTTAAAATTGCTTCCACCACAGACATGTTGAGTGGTCTCTCTCTGTGCACATTGCTGCCCAGCCCTCAACTTGGAAAAAAGAAGTCCATCTCTCTCTGTGAGCCAGTGCGTGAGGAATTTATCTTCACGCCCTGTGTAGAATCTGAATAAAACTTTATTCTAAAACATGAAAATAAAATATATGCTTGAAAATGGCTTAGTAACCTGAATTGGTAATTAACAACCTGAATTCTAGCTGTAACTCTGGATCTCCAAAGAAGCAAAAGCAATATTTAACGCCTAAATATCTTGAGGACTTATTTAATTTCCTTTTCTTTATGTTTTTGAAATTTCTTTGTGGTCGTTATAAAGAAGTCAGAATTAAGGACAGGCAGTTGGTGTAGAGAGATGATCTGGTTGGATGGAGAAAATGGAGACCAATTTGGATCCTGAAAGTTGGAGACCACCCCTGGGAGATTGGGACGTCAGTGTCTCCAGAGTCCTTTGATTACCAAGATTACCTGTCTATGCTACCGCTCCCAAAAGGTTGCAGACAGGGAGTTGTTAATTATGGCCCCCCAGGGGCTGCTTCCTGCCTGGATCACTGCATGTGGCCCCTCCCCCTGCCCATCTGCCTCCCACCTTTTGGCCATCCCACCAGCATCTCCTGGGCCTGGTCATGCAGGCAGGAAGGAGAGAGGTAAGTGTGAGAAAGCAGGAGAACAAAGAAAATCTAAAACATATAAAAGGGGCAGGACACTCTCACTTCTGGGGATACCAGAATACCACCCCCTGTGCCCTCCCGTGAGAAGTCAGCGACGCTACTTTTTAATAAAGCCTGCTCTGTATGTTTGCCTCGGTGTGCTTCTCTAATGTCCAAACTTCAGGATTTGAAGAAGCAGAACTCGTCACCTGTAACCAGCAGTATCAATTCATGCTGACTTTTGGATAGAGCTAATGTCAACGACCATTCCTAGTACACGATACTCAATAGCAATGTCTTCATCCCACAGTGTTCCTTAGTGTCCTGAGCTTCCCCTGTCACTCCTGTCCTTTGTCTTCACGTGCAGCTTCAGTCTGTGGGTTTCCAAAGCATCAAATGTGTGTATGTATCATCTAAGAAAAGCTGTTATTTCAAGGGTCTCAGAGGTACTTCAGAAGGTCCTAGGTCTACAATCTAGAAGGCAAAATTTAAATTCTGATTTTCATAGAGGTAATGAGAGCACAATGATCTAAATTCAAATTAACATATTACCAGAAAGCCTGACTGCCCACGAGATGGGAGGGTGACAAAGCGATTGTGTTCAGACACTTTCCAAAATAGGTGCCGCCTTTGGAAACTTTGGCCGAGGGAGATTGACACAGGCCTCTCAGGGAACAGGGAGGAAACAGAAGGCAGATCAGATTTGGGCTGCCAGGCCTTGACAGGCTGGCTTTAACTTTCTCTCCCTGAAGTTCTTTGTCTTTTATTCTCTCTTGACTGAAATTGTGACACCAAGGTTATGACAAGCATGTGAAAGTAGCTAGTGACTCACTAACGTGCGCTGTGATTGGAGCGTCACGGCAGCACAGGGTGGCTTCAGTCATTGCCTTCCCCGCCTCTCTCTATGGAGGCCAACCTCCACCGTTGTCCAGGAGTGTCAGATTCCTCCAGTGAAACAAGATCAGCACTTCCACCTACTCCCCCACCTCCAGGCTCCTGGACGCCTGTCACATGAATTCTGTGCTTAAACCAACTTTCCCTGAAGAGAAGAATGCAAATCACTCACTATCTGGGACCCCACTGCTGACTTTTGCCCCAATATTCAATTTACATCTATATTCACATAAAGGACATGCTCAACAGAGTGATCACTTCTGTATTTGCATCCAAATGCAATCGAAAAGGCAGCACCGAACAGGGTCATGGTTAACCTCTTTCATTCAGTTCTGAACGCCTCCCCCAAAAAACCTCTCTTCAGCTTTGGGAGAGGATTCCCTTCATACTCTCAACTGTTTTATTTTGTGCTAATAAGACAGCCATTTTTACTCTGGCTTCAATTTCAGTCCGCACGCCTGAAGGTTGCTTTTGTACAGTTACAGCTTTTTGGTTTTTCCAAAAGAAGTTTAGAACATGATATTGTCAATAATAATAGTAACGATAATGCACACTTTGGTGGGGCAAACCCACTCTGGCACATATTGATGTTTTTGGACTTAGAAGATGGAAGGAATGATTGTGAGGAACATTTCTTGTTTACCTTTGGAGGAAATGGAAGACGTCTGATGAATAACTTCTTCCTCACCTTTCCTCTTCATTCCTGGTTTTGTTCCTCACCATTCTTTCAAAAATATGTCATCTGCTTGACACAAGCATATTTGCCATTTCTTTCTATCCTCCCTATTCTTCCTAAAATAAATATTTTTTATCCAATATTGCAACTTTTTTTCTATCTATAGTCCTATGATAGATATTTGTTGTGACTGCAGATGAAGAGAGACAATAATTTGTCCAAGGTTTACATTTCATGGAAGTTGTAGTAAAACAAGCTGAGCTTATTAGGCTTCCTACGTCGTTATTGATGAGCGTGGTAGACGTTTCTAGATTACAGCTCTTTTCCCACATGGAGACATTGTCCTAAGCACTTCTATGTATTTCAGGCTGGCCTCACAGTAAGCTCCAGCAGAGGTTTCACTATTCCGATTTTGCAGATGAGGAAACTGATTCTTTCAGAGATCTCATAACTTGCTTAGGGTATAAAATAGCTAACAGATAGGCGGCTAAGAATCCCATCATACAGAATACAGAAGTTGTGATTTTATTTATGCCTACTGTGTTCTCATGTTGACTCACAAGCAAGTGAAGATTTCATTGTCACTTAAATCTCATACCATGTAATTCTGATGACTGCATGATTTAGGTCTAGCAAATAGAATCAATTTGACTTAAGTAAGTAAATATGCACTAATATTCACTTCTTGTCTTTGTAAAGTTCTGTATTTTGACCGAATATCTTCCGTTCATATAACCAATGACATTTTCAACTGCTGCTGATGAAATTAGATAATACTTTTCTAACTATATCCTGTGAACTTCCCAGTCAGCATAAGAACTAGGAAGGACAAAAATACAGAGAGAGACACACACGAGGTTATGATGAGGAAACTGAAGCTTTGAGAGACTGGGTTGATCTGTTCCTTCCCCTTCCCTTCCCCCTCCCTTTCCCCCTCCTCCTTCTCCTCCTTTTCCTCTTCTTCCTCCTCCTCCTCCTTCTCCTTCTCTTTTCTTTCCTTCTTTCCCTCTCCCTCTTCCTGAGGATCGAATGCAGAGTCCTGTACGTACCAAGCACATACTCAGGCACTGAGCTGTACCCACAGCGCTGGGTTGCTCGATTCTTATGTCTAAGTGCCTTGGTTTATTATTTCCTTTACACATTCATTTTTTAAAATTTGAAACATTAAACAACTGCAGTCTTTTGTGCTAGATGTATCTAGGAAGTAATCTTGTTCCAATTTTTAACTTTACAGAGAAATAATTAATACCCATAAAAAGAATGTGACCTGCTCAAAGTTGGGATTTCCTATTGTTCCTCTCATCGCCCATGTTCTCTGTTTGAATTTGTGTATATGCAGCACTGAGATTAGCTGGCTCATCCCAATTCTAGGTGAACACAGAATTTATGTGCAGATGCCTCAATATACAGAGATACGAAAGTCACTGGACTTCTGAGTTCATGCTGAACATTTCTGCAGTGGAGGACCTCAGATTAATATCTTATCTACAAACTGGACTATTAGCACATCACTTAGTGTGATGTTTAATGGTAATGTTTAATTTACACAGAATTACAGAGGAGTAATTAGCTTTTAACTGTTTCTAAAATGTTTGCTTAGCTTTGAATGTGAATTGAGTTCCTTTGTCCTCTACATAAAATCTGTTCCACGGAATGAGTGTTCACCTTCTGCACTTTCTATTTAACCTGTGTTGTGAGTTATTTGAGCCACGCCCACACATGGAGGATCATTTCTTTTCTAAATCAGAGTCGTGTGTCCAGATCCTGGGGCCAGCCACTAAAGTACATGTGTGGTGCACAGTTTCTTGATCACCTGATTAAAGTGCTGGAGAAAAAAACGAGTATGTGTTGAGAGACCTAGAAGTGAGGTTCCAATGAAACTTCTCTCTCTCTGACAGGCACACACAAACACACTTGGACACCCACATGTGCAAGACTAACCCTGTGCATGGAAATCATATGCACTCAATAAGTGTTATCTCTGTGGTTTTTCTCATGAAAAAGTTTGCATATAAAAGCTACATTCTCTAGGTACTTCTGTTATTGAGAAAAATATTAAATTTTGTTATAGTTTGTTGTATTGTTTTATTCTATACAAGACAAAAATATCTTTCCATTGATATATGAACTGGAAACTATTATTTCAGGAAATTAAACAGATTAAAGAGAAGGTATAAACATTCCGAAGGCATACCAGAAATAAGGGTGGCATGGATTTAGCTTTACTCTCCTACTCCTGCATGAATCATTAACGTTTTTCCATGAAAGTTAAAATGTACAGACCAAGGGATCCCCAACACTGATTTCCAGTCATTTCAACACCCATGGTCACTTTCCTCTCTGACCAGAAGGCATTTGTGAAAATATTTGCCATGTGGTCATCATGTAGCCATAGTCTGCATAAACGCAAGATTTCCACTGGTCTAGAAATATCGAAAATATTTCTCTTTTGTTATTTCCAGGATTGTCTAGAATTATTTCTTAGAAACCTTTTCCCAAAGTTTTTAACCTTTGTTATGCTTGTATATGCCTGTAGTGCATAAAAATATTCAGTGAACTCTAGCAAAGGTGACGTAATTTAACCTTTTTATAAAATGTGATACTAACCAACGTTCATTAACTAGCGTGAGGAAATGCAGTCAGATCTTGCTAACAAGGGCTAGAACAAGTCCTAACACTTTCTGGCTTCGAATTCTTTGTATTTTAGCTCTACCTTGCTACCTCCTAAAAGAACTTAAGAATGCAAATGAAATACGCAATGGCCACGTGTTTATAAGTTTAGGGTGTTTATAAGACAAAAACAGAGGATTTGATTTATGACTCAATTCTTTGATAGTTCTTTATTGCATTTTAAGTGATCACTGTCCTATTGTCAGATAACATATAACAAGAAATCTCACTTCAGTTAGCCAGATGGTGCAGCCAGGAGACAGAGGGAAGACCCAAGTAAATTAGGAATGGAGCTAGAGGCAGACATATGATCAGAATGCGAAGCCCCATCCTCCACCTATGATGCTGGTGCTGGGTTGCTCTCTCCAAATGTTCTACACAGTTGCCAAAAAATCTGCATAGAAATAATATTCATTTGTGCTTGCAGCACTCATTAGTTACCCTGAATTTTCTCTGAATATCAAATGCATGCCCAAGTGAGATGAGATATAAAAGCAGCAGGCAAAGCAATCTAATTATCCACGGAGTAGCCCTGGTCCTCAGCACGGCGGTATGTGTGGCTGAACCTCAGCTCTCACACGTGCACATCTGATGATTCTATTTTGGAGTTTGGGTTGGTCCTTACCTGAAAAGAACCTACCAGGTTGCCTATAACACTTTGCCTTTTTAAAACTCTCACATGCATTTGGGTTTTAAACATAAACCTCATCAATCTAGGTCCAAAAGTCTGCACCACAACACTTCTCTGCTCACATGGCCTGTGATCCCCTGCTCCTGACCTCATACTGAATCTTTCACATGGCGCTTCTCATATTTTCATCTCCCGTTCTCTTCCTGCTGCAATTCTAGCCAACTTGCATTATTTCCTAAGTGACAGCATGTCTCAACATATTTTTCGTTGTTTACTGATTCATTTGTTCAGCTGAGCTACCGGGTGTGGGTGAACTGACTGCAAGATGACACGCCATGCTGGCAGGCACGTCGTGGGAAACATCCAGGGAATACGGGCGGGCATTCCAGATTGTTCAGTTGAGGGGATCTATGTTCCCCAATCAATATTCTTTGCTTTATAATTGTCCCTGGATTTATACAGAGTGACACTATCCAGAGCTGTATATTTCCATCTGTGCTTATAATTGCAATTTTGATTTTTATTTGGATCATAAACCTCTCCCTGCTGGGCTTTCTTGTGTGGCTTCATCTTCTGGATGTCAGAAATGAGATCTATTTAATATCATAAGCATATTGCAGTATAAAAAGTACTTTTTTGCACTCTATCGTAGGACAGGTGTTTCATTTACATTTTAAAATCAAGGAATTTGAGGTTATTGATTATTATTTGGCAGGCATGGGATCATTTGATTCCATGTACTGCAAATCCCAGCACTTCCTCAACAGGTAGTTTAAGGCTGTTGAGATGATGCCTGTTTAAAATTATTGACCTCACCTTTGTTTCTAGCAAAACTCTTCTTCACTTAGTGACTATTTTCTGGGAAGCTTCTAAGTACCCAGCTCTGTGCCAGCTACCGAATAAATCCATGTGTCCAAGATGCCCTTGCCGACAGCAGTACTTAATTTATACTTGGACAGTCACTAGTGACAATTTCCAAATGGTCCAGTTCTTTTGGGTGGATGTCAGAATCCCACTTCCTGTCTCCCTGACTTTGTCTGATATACTGACATGCTCAGTTCAATAAGTTGTAAGCACATGTGTCACATTGGGTTAAGTGTCATTGGAGCCTGTTCAGCATCCAGGTAGGGGCTATTTCATCAGCCTGGCCCAGAGAGCAAAGACGGTGACAGCAGAAAGAAGAGTCCACGTTGTGCACACAGTGAGCATTAGGTGTGAGAAGGGATAACATTTTGTTTCCCTGCATTACTGGGATGTGGAGGATTGTTGGTTACTTCTCCAGATCTCTGTTATCACGACTGATAAGAGATTCTGAAAATTGAATTCCAAATTTTATGTGAAAGGCTCTTCATTATGCCTGGAAGAATATATTTTATGTATATTGTGTAATGTATCAGACATTAAGCATTAGACACTCATATATTAAATGATCATATATTACATATACTAAATGTATATATAAAGTGTATGTGTATGTGTGGTCAATATTTCATACACTAAAGCAAATAACAATCATCTGAGTTTGGTCGTTTCGAGAAGTTTCCCCTTGGGTTGATACCTAGAGAAGGAAGGATTGTAAGTCAAACCAGAAAGTTGTTTCTGACTCATTAGCAGATGGTAGCAACTGTTGTGGGAGAGAGCTGCTTCACAAAGAGGGTCCTGAGGAGTTCCCAGGGAGTTGGGGACTCAACTCAGGGCAAGTGGGGTCCTTGACATACCTGAAGGAAAAGAATTTCAGCAGTGTCGAGGCGACCCAGATATTTACCTAGGAAAGTAGGAATTCACATTCAAGGGACAACGTGGCCATCTTGAGAGGGACAGAGCATCTTTAGGGTTCCTGACTCTTCTTGTACAGGAAGCTCGGTGAGAGGTGGGCATGGGAAGCTATGGTATCAGTCCAGGGATCACAAGGTGACTTATGGTGGTCTGGTCGCTCTCAGGATCCTTCAAGATGGTCTTCACTATCTGATCAATGGCACTAGAAAGTCTCCCAATTTATAGGTTTCTCAAAATATTCGAACTTTTTGCTTAATCTACTTTTTGGTGGGTAAATTAACAGTGCACAAAGGAATTATTGCAAGAAAGTAAATTTACAGTTAACTTTGAGATTTCTAGATTTCTTAAAAATTTGAGTCTGACGAGACTGGAAGGAATGTAGAAACTCATAGTCAAATTAAATTTCCTTTTCTTTCCATTATGCCTCCTTTTTACCTATTTTAAAGAATTTCTATGCTACTTCACCATGAACCATAAAATATAGTTCTCTCCCTTGAGAGAACTTATGTGTCTATTCCCATATATTAACACCATGAAGAAATGCCAAGGTCAAACATATATGTACTGAAATCATTGATCTGGGTGAAGAATACTATAATTTTGTTCCCAGTCTTCCAGAATTTCTATATATTGTTCAAATAATTCATAAAATAAATACAAATGAAATAAATACTATTTTTCTTAAAATAGAAGTCTTATGTTTTAATTCAATTAGTAGGCAGAAAGACAGTATATGATAGAGTTAATTATGTTACATGAAGTAAGTCAGACACAGAAAGACAAGTACTGGTGATCTCAGGTACATGTGGAATGCAGAAGAGCTGGTCTCACGGAAAAGAGCAGAATGCTGGCCACCAGAGGCTGTAGAGGAGGAGGAGGGAGGCGGGAGAGGCTGCACAATGGGTAGCAAGTCACAGTTAGATGGAGTAAGAAGTCCTGGTGTGTTTTTGGACAGTAGGGGGACTCTAGATAATGCTCATATACTATGCATTTCAAAAGGCCAGAAAAAAGTTTTTGGACATTTTCACCATAAGCAAATGATAAATATTTGAGGAGATAAATAAGTTAGCCCAATTTAAACATTATACAATGTGTGCATGTACTGACACAGCCCACGGCACCCAGTTACATGTACAATTTCTGTTTTCATGTGTAAGTTAAAAAATAAACATAAAATTCAAGATAAAATTCTCAAAGAATATATTGAATTACAATATTTTGTATAGACTGTCTAACGTGTAATTAAGTAGACCTGTGTAAGCCTTTCGAGAGGCAGAGAAACTTTTCATGTCGTGCACTTGCTCCTTCTGTCTTCCAAATTGGTAGATGATAAAAATAGATAGCAGTTGGAAACACACACTTCCTCCTTAATGGGGAGCAAGTTTATGGAATGTAGGAAGGCTAAAGGTTGGAAGAACAGTGAGAAGGCAAAGGAGAATAAATTAATCCTTGAAATGCATCTGGAAAGTCGATACGGCTCTGAAGATCTGAGACCTGGAGAGTCCGTGGTGCAGAACACAGTCTGAGAGTCAAGCCTGAAACCCAGGCACACTGAGGGCAGAAGTTCAATGTCACTCTTCCAACAGTGAGCTGGTGAGCCGCAGAGTGGATTCAACTTTTCTCTGCCTTTTATTTCATGCCGGTTCTTACCGGGTTGGTTGATGCCCACCAGTCCTCTAATCCACACCCTGATGCCTCTGGAAAAGCCCCCAGACATACCCGGAAATGATGTTTGGCTAGATAGCCATGTTTCCTTGGGCACAGTCAGAGCGACATGAGCATTAATTGTCAAACTGCATAGGTATAACTTCATTTAAGTCTCAAAGTTATGCTGCGAGATGATTCTATTCCTCTCATTGTTTGGCATCCTCCAGCTAATAAATAAAGACTGCAATCCCCTGTCATTTCTGCCTGACTAAAAAAGACTCCCTCTTTCTGCTAGGAGGGCACAGATAACAATGACTTGTTAGCAGAACAGCATGTCTATCACTAAATTACTGAGAGCTAAACTTGTCTTTGAATGCAAGTTTTCCAGTTTTTTTTTAATAATTTAAGAATATTAGAAATTTCCAAAATATTTGTCTTCATGACACCTGTATTTCATAATGAATAAAGTAGCTTAACTAATATCAGCCAGGCTGCAGTAGGTGATTTAAAATAACTCAGGAAATGGGTAGTAATGTGTATTAAGCTCTTGGCAGCCAATGGTGTGGCAATCCTGTACTCCATAAATTCAGCAAGAAAACTCATATATGGTCCCTTTTTCATAGAGCACCCAGCCTACTTTTGCATAAAAGCAAGAGACTCTAGGGAATCTTATACATTAATATCCATATCAGTGAGGGGAATAAAAGCGATTCAGCCATCAGCATACAAAACTGGGGACATCTGAAAGATTCATGGATCTTCCCTGTCGACTGAAAAACATCCACCTTGTGTTCCTTCATGCTGCGAATGAGAGAGAACACACTGGAGGCTATTACTGTATCTGTCACTAAATAACCTGTCCCATGATGTGGCATCAGGGGATAAGACAGGATGTCATATTTCAAAATGAAATTAAAACAAGATAAAAACATAAATAAAGCAGAAGGACCCTTTCATCTATTGTGAAATTTGACGAACTGGGGTTTTAAATCAACCTGGTGAATTCAACTTTATTCGTATCAGAAGTGGTATTTGGCTTAAGTTCCCAGTCTCCCGCCTTCATTCCTCCCAGGTTTTTCTGTCCTCCTGCCAAGCAGTTGTGTGTTGGAGCAGGAAGTGACAAGGGACTGAGGCCCCCTGTCTCACTTTTTCTGGCCTCAATATTGCCATTCAAATAGTGGGACTAATTACAGAGAGCAAAACAAAAAAAAGGTCCAGTATTTCCTACAACCTATCTTGTTTGCCTTTTAACTTTATCTTTTAGGGTAATAATACCATTTTGATAAAAAGAAAGCACTTTAAAATTTATTTCAATAATTTAATAGAGGCTTTCCATTTTAATGAAGCTGAGCTCCAAGAAATGAGGTATTCCAGGCATTTCTCTCACTGTTCTGCTAATGTCACTAATTTCCCTTCACTGTAATGGGATTGGGTGTCATTGACATTCTCATGAGATTTTTATAATATAAATCCATAGACATGATGTTTCAATGTCAAATAAAATAAGCCAGCTAGTCTGTGGAGATATATGTCAATGATGCAAATATGTCTACCTGTAGATGTAGCAATATGTCAAGATGATGGCAAATAATATCAGGGAATTTCTGTGGATACTATTTTCTGAAAGGAAAAAAAAAACAGTGCAAAAAAGGATGTCAATGCAATTCTTCTGTGACAATGATCTGATTATAGCAGCTAGATAAGAGAAAGATGGCCCGTGTTTATGATCATCTGAGTAAGGTTTTTTCTTTGTTTAGGGAACTGATATATTTATATACCCCATTGCAAAGAACCCATTAGTACCTGTTAGGAGAATTTCTGGTCTTATGGTCCAAATTAAGAGAAAGGAGACTACTTGGGATTTTAATATCAGGAGAGCATCTATCATTCTACACTGAGCTTTGTCTGAATTTGATTATTACTTGTTGAAGTTATTACTAAGATCCTAGGTTTTTGTGCCTGTTTTAGGAATCTTTTGACTTTGTCAAATTTCTGAATTTGACATAGTCAAAGGGGTTCATGAAACTTCCAAAATATGATTTTTAAAAATGAAATGTGACCTTAATTAGATAAATGAAAGAAAGGAAAATGGCTCATTAATGATTTATTTAATTCTTTACATGTATTCAAGATAATGCCTCAAGGAGAGCAATTTGACCATACTGGGCAAAGGAATTTATTATAAAGATATTTTTGGTGTCACTTATTTAAGTTTCTGTGCCTGAGTAGAGTCTAAAATAAAATATTGAAATTCTTGATTCTGAATTATTTGAGCTATTCAGTCACTGCAGCTGGACAATCAGACATAAAGAAATTTCCAGCAATGAAGTTGGAGAGATGGGAATGAGGCCAAAAGAACCCATCCTGGACACCACTTGAAGAAGTTATTAAAATAGCTTCAGAGTCCCTCCGGATGACAAGAAGCTTATACACACAGACACACACATTTGTCCTTCAAAGAGCTCAGAGTACTTTCAAGTATGTTTTATCATAATTTCTGTATATAAGAGATAAGTGCAAGTGCAATGTTTATTCTATATTTGTGTGGAGAAATGGACTCATCACTGTTCTTTATGATAATTTATCTAAGTTGCATCATGTACAATTTACTTATATCTAAAATTATGTCTAAAATATCCCAGTATTCACTTCCTTCAGGACATTCCAAATGTGCAGCTGAAACCAGGCTACTTTTCTGTAATATATGCCTTTATTTTTACTCAGTATTTATTATGCTCCATGTACTTATTTTTCTTGTAATAGCATTTTTTAAAATGAAGTTATGAACTCTGATTTTTGGATACCAAATCTGAACCGTGGAGACAGTAAAAAATTTCCAAAGTCAAGCAGTAAAAATGGAATGTTTTCAAGGTGTGAATCAAGTCAGTGTTGAGCTCTAAAGCCTGGGCCCTTCAAGGAAGTCCCTTCTTCCATCTTTTCATTCAGCTTTCTGTCCACCTACCATTCCTTCCTCCAACCAACCTTTCTTCCATTCATCTATCCATCCACCCATCCATCCATGCATCCTTCTATCCATTCATCCATTCATCCATCCTTCCATCCATCCATCCATGCAGAAAACAAACTTACTAGTGAGAAAAAAAAATGATTTAATCTTCCATTATCAGTTGTACTTTGTTTAGAGAATGAACAAATAATGACTGGGGTTCCTGTCTTCTTTCTACCACTCAGTTAACTATGACATATATTATGGGCAAGGAGTAAGCATAACAAGAGGTGTTGAATCTTTTGTGGAATTTTTATATTTAACAGTTAACTGACTCATTACATTCACATTTGCAGGCGACTGGTAGATCTAGCATAGGAGGCCATGTCTGTTTCTTTTTACCCTTAAGTTTCTATTACGTTCAACAGATGATTATGCCTGGACATTATATACTTGCAAATGGAATTTCTTTTCTAATAAAAATATGTCAAACTCTATTATATTGGCACATGCCCTTATTATAGGGCTAGATGACTGTTTAGAATAAAATTATGTTCATTCTCATTTCCAACATTTTCTGATGCATGACAAAGACTTTTTTTAAACTAAAAGACTGCATAATTATAATAAAAATACTTGTTCTGAAAAAATAATTTTGCCATGTTTAAAAAACATTTTGCTTCCCATAGACATCCATAGACATAAATTAATAGGAATAATACTGAAAGCACAAGATTTTTGTAGAAATGGGGAGTTCCATATGCACTATTATTTGATAAGATGGTCCTCTATAGGATTTTCTGAAGGTTATCAAAAATAAAAAGCATATTTGAATGAGGAGTATATGTAAGAATTATATTTGTGAGGAATTGAGTGAAATTATATATTCATATTTTGGTTTGCACAAGTTCAAAGATACTGCCTCATGACTCCATATGATCTTACATAGTAGGGCTCTATGAAGGATTTAAAATGTCAAAAATCTATCAAATACTTGTGGATACTCCCTTTATGTATGGTAAAACATTATTTCCTGATTGAAATGGTATGATTCTATTAATTCACCTTATTTTTGGCCAACTGCACCAGTTATTTCTTGAATGACAGCCATTTATGAATCTCTCTACACTCTTACTTTTAAGTAATTGTCTTCTTTTATACATTTCCTATTCAAAGTTCCTATTCATATTCCAATCTCTTATCTACACTTTTGACCTTCAGAGCAACCTCTTCAGCAAGTACTACAAACCAACCCCTCATCTTTCTTTTGTTTCTTGGAATCCAATAGCCTCTACCCTATCCAGAGGCTTCCTCCATGGACTCTGGATTCCTTGTGGGCTCATCTTCACACTTTTCTTCTCCAATGTGTCCATTCCCTTTGATAGAGACATGCAATCTGTTTTATCCTGTACAAGAACCAGAGTTGAGTGTAAAGTGAAAACACAGACTCTTCATGAAAGAATCATTAGTGATTTCAAAATGGTGGCAGTAGAGCATTAAGCCAAGTGCAAGACCCTCTGCACACAGGGTCTTGTGCACAGGACAGCTGCCTTGAAATTGTTTCATTTTTATGTTCCAGGACTTCCTTTATGTTTTGGGAACATCCTTACTCTATATATTTCATTCCCACATTCTGAGTCCTTTTTTTCTTCTTTACAAGATGGTTTCAGAGACAGAAGCAACTGAGAATTTTACCTTCCTTCTTTCTATTTCCTGAAAGGAAGGTCAGGAAGAGAAAACACTCTTGAATTTTTCTTAGAGCATTGTTAGCATAAAGCATCACACAAGACATTCTTGGTATTAAATCTGATTTGGTAATTAGGGTAGTATAACTGTACTACCAAATATTATAATGCAACTTAGTTTTATTGGCACAATGAATGCTTGTCTACTTAATGTATACATCTGTGTTAGTCAACTTTCTGTCACTGTGACAAGAAAATCCTGAGATAGTCAACTTACAAGGAAGAAAGGTTTATTTTGGATCACAATTTTGAGGGATTCAGTCCATAATCAGTTGGCCCTGTTGTTTTGGGCTATGGCAACACAGCACTTCCTGGTAGGAACACACATTGGAAAAGTCCTGCTCAGACCATGGTATCTGGAAAGCAAAGAAACTGATGGGAAGAAGTGATATTGGTTGGGGGGATCCAATATCTCCCTAGTGACCTAACTTCCTTCCCCCTGTCCCCTCTCCTAAAGGTTCCACCACTTCCCATGTGACAAAGCTTTTAACTCGTGGGCCTTCAGAGAGATATTACGGATCCAAATTATGGTAGCATCTTTTCAATACTTGGCTATACACATGTGCAAATGATTCATTTGACAACAGTGTCTATGTAATGTAATGCCAGAAGTTCCAGAGACAATTTTAAAAAATCAGAGTGCTAAAATATTAACCTGTGTTATCACCATTAAACGAACACTTTTCTCCGTGTGTTCCTGTTTTTAGAGTCAAAGAGTTCCTACTTGCTTTTCCTGCATCTAGTTCATGCCCTGGGATCTTCTGTGAACCATCTTCTTGACTATCTTCTTTCCATCCAGGACCCCATTCTTTCTCAGTTTTGCTTTACTGCTTCTAAGGTAACAGTGATTAAACTGACAACCCATCAGAAGACCAGGAGATATCAAATAATCTGTTCTAGTTTTGCCCATGAAATAAGTTGCAATTTTTATTATTGTTATTTTTCATATTTTTTCGGACTCTCTGGATGATGCTATGACTTTGTATTTTCTGCCTCTGTCAAAAGAATACTTCAAGTAAAATTACTAATTTCATTCCAGTTGAAAAGAAAGGTGTGGTGACTGCATTGGTAGGTATGCGGAAACATTTCAGACCTTTCCCCAAAGTGAAGTTTTATATGCAATTGGTAATTCATCTGTGGTTCAGCTCAGTACTGGATCTACCAGAGTTGGCAACAAGGAATATAAAAGTCGAGTAATTCTTCACCCCATTGTTTATTCAAGGAGGATATCAGGGTACACTTCTTCTATCACTGACAACAGTAATTCATCCTGTATTTCCACTTAAGATGGGTTCTAGATCATATTTCCTCACTCGAAATTTTAGTTCTTGCCAATGATTATCTTACCTCGAATAAAAAGAGAACTGATTAAAACAGAGTAATACTTCAGCTAAAAGACAAAAGACCTAGATCCTGTTAGAAGAGCAAGATATGTGTGGTGTAGAAAGTAAAGAAGTGCTGAGATCTATGGAAAAAAGTGGCATAACAATTTATTAAATGTTAAAACGTACTTAGTAAGTGTTGGGACCAATGACACGTTAACTAACTCAGGCTGACTCCTTACTCCCTGGCGAGTGAGCAAGATCAAGGCCTCAAAGACGGTTTCAAAGGTTAATGACTATAAATCGGACCATCCTCAGGGATTGGTTAACAACAGTTCCGACTGTGATCAGCTTGTGCTTGCCATACAGTCCTATGGGACTCTCACCTGTGTGAACCGTCCCCCCCTTGCTGACCTTTAAGCTGATTGGTTCCCGCCTAGCCTCCTCCTACATAAAAGCTGTGTGACTTCCTCAATAAACCAGTTCCTGCTGTGACTGGCCTCCCTGACTGTCTGATTGTCCTCCGACTGGAGGGCTGGGTGCTGGCGGTCAGTCGGCCCTACCTTTCCTGGTCTGGCCTTATTGGGGAGTGTCCCCTTCCCTTGTCCCTGGTGGAGAAGAGCAAGGGGGCTTAAGACCCTGACAAGTAAGTAACCATACCACATTTGGGAGATAAATACAGACATAAACTATATGAGTTTGGACTCCTGATATTTCACCTTTTCTTGACCTCACTTTTTGTAACACTATTAATGATAGTATTATTTTTAAATAGAATTATCATTACACTGAAAATAGCTTTAGAACATAAACTCTTAGTGAGAGAGCAACCATCCTTTATTCACCACAAGTACTATACCATATCTTGTTGTACATAATCAATTATAATTACCTGTTGCACTTTTTTGTAACATTTTTGTGAGTCTCTTATATTTCTTTAGCTATTCCAGAGTACCCTTGTATGTTTTCCACAGAGAATAAGTTTTTCCAAAAATTCAAATGAAATCTGAATATTTTAGGTGAAAATGTAGATTTGTGTGTGTGTGTGTGTATGTGTGAATGAATTGTTTCAATAGTTGCCTCCCTTCATTTGTTATACTGTCATGTGTGATCAAATTTAATGTTATTAATACTCCAACATATCTGGGCAGAGTAAGTTAAATTACTATCAGATAAATATTTTGTTTCACAAAATGTAATACATTTGAAAAAATTCATAAGATACATGAATACTAAAGTTAATACTTTATCATAGCAAATTCCACATATAAAGGACAATGAATTTAAATGTATACTGTTATGTTCCATGAATGTATAATATCTCAGAATACACTCTACTGTCACATGTATCTAAAAAGAATAAATAAGAAAATTAAAAAAATTTAAAAAATTTTATGTTCTATTAGTATCAGAGTAAAGAGCTCTATCTATATAACAAATAACAAGAATAAGTTAATTAACACATCTGAAGTTAGTTTTAAACTTTCCAAACTAAAAATCTATCTAGAAACACTTAATCATAGAATCAAGTAAGTTACTTTTTTCCTAGATTGGTTTTTTTGGCAAGTCATGCATAGAATATGCTTAGAATCCAACTGAGATAGATATCTCTATCTGTCTATTTTTCTCTGAGGATGGCTTTGAAATCTTCAAATAAAAATGTTTGATTTACATTTATTTTGATTGACGCATGATGTTTGAATGTTTTGTTAGTAGCCCAACTGGAATGAGTACTTATGGTGAGCTAGGAATGAAACTAATTTTTTTAGATGTTTTATAGCTCCTTAGTCAAGTGGTATTACTGAAAAATGTATTAGCTGAAATTTAAATTGTCTTCAAAAGAAACACTGTCAGCCTCTGTATCCACGAGTTTGGCATCTATAGATTGAACCAACCACTGATGGAAAATATTTGGAAAAAGCAAGGGGAAAAAAGAAAAACAGAAAGAAAGAAAGAAAGAGAGAGAGAAGAGGGAGGGATGGAGGGAGGGAAAGGAAGGAAGGAAGGAAGGAAGGAAGGAGGGAGGGAGGGAGGGAGGGAGGGAAGGAAGGAAGGGAAGGAGGGAGGGAGGGAGGGAAGGAAGGAAGAAAGAAAATGTTGCATCTACTGAATATTGACAGACATTTTTTTCTTGACATTAGTACCTAAGCAATACAATATAACAACTATTGCATAGCATTTACATTATATTGAGTATTGTAAGTCATCTACAGATGGTTTAAATCATAGTATATTGGAAGGTGTGCTTAACTTCTTTTCAAATCCTACCCGTTTTAAATACAGGACTGAACATCTGTGGGTTTGGTGAGGGATGGTGTACCAGAACCAATCCCTGCTAAATACAAAGGAATGGCTGTGATTGAACTATTATTCCCCTACGTTTAAGATGTTTTCACCTTTTTTGTGAGAAAACCTTAGCATTCATAACCATTTTCTTATAATATAATTTGTTATAGATAATATAATTAATTTAAAGTGCCTTTGGTGATTCAAAACAAATTTTATAAAGTTTTTAAATGACTTTTAATTCTGCTTTACATGATTTAATAAATCACTGTTTTTATTCTTAAAGGAAACCACATGGTATAAGATGTTGCTAAGAAAAATTAAATGGAAATGTCTCATAAGTGCAACTTTCCTTTAAAGATTGAATAAAGATGGGATTTTATGGTTATAATTTATTGAACAAGCCTATAAATAACACTAGAAAAAATGCAGTTACTTATAAAACTATTTCTTCATATTACATGCCATAATATATATATTTTTGGATGATTCATCTAAGAGGTCGTGAAAAATATTTGTAATTACTTTATCATCAGGATAAAGTAGGGACACTATGGTTTAATCATATTATTTATTTATTTTTGAAATGTGTTTAAAGGAAAGAATGAATAACTGCTTTGCTTCAAAATTAAATTCTACCGCCTTGAGTGAGAGCTTTGAGTATTAGCATAACATTCTATTTATGACAGTTATGCTGTGGTGTTTGTCAGTTTTTACATTAGAGTGCAGGGAATGGTACTGATTTATTGTTGCATTTTTAAAGGGCAACGCTATGCTGAAACCAGAGACCGAAGGAAGCTAAAAATCATGTTCGTCAAAAACTCAGACTTGACATGGTTTATGATCACTGACTATTTGCTCTATTTATGGGGCTGTATTTAAAAGCAGGCTAATCCAGTAAAATCAAATATGATTGATGCTTGCCTGTTTATTATTTTGCAATGTTTCTTTTTTCCTTGGTTTTAAGATGGTTATAAGATATGAGATATACGAAGTTATATGGAAGTTGAAGAATGTAGAGTGTTTTCCATTTTCATTATGATCCCTTGAAGAGAATTATATTCTGAATATTCAGCTTGGGTCCTATCAGCATTCACTACAATCAAAGTAATTTAAAAATATCAAATGAATTATGAATACCCTCTTCAGCAATGCAAGCATGATGTTAAATGGTTGTGTGAGGATTTGAATGCTGTGGTCTTGTGTATAAGGTAATTATCACCAAATGTGAAAAACGTTCCTGCTTATCAATGGCAAGGACTTGAGAACTTGAAACTTTCACAAGATCATTGCTACGTGGAACTACAGGAAGCAAGACCTAACCAATGACTTATTTAACTAAATATCTAAAAGTATAAGCTTAAGAATATGAAAATATTTGTGGTCTGGATTAAAATCAATTTCTTCCTGCCATCTCTTAGACTCTGTCATGGTTCGGATCTTGGTGGTCCCCCAAAAGGGTCAGGTGTTGAGAGACCTTAGATTCCAGACGATGGTGCTACCAGGAGGCAGTGGAACCCTCAGGAGGTGTGGCCTAGGGAAAGGAGGCTGCGTCACTGGGGGCGAGTCCTGGAAGGGGATGTTGAGACATCCCCTTCTCTATCCCCTTCTCTATGTCCCTCTCGCCCCAGTTGCCTTGGGATGAGCTGTTTTGCTCCAAAACATGTACCCCATCTTGACGTCTGCCGCGCCACAGGTCCAAAGTGAGAGACAGGCAAGCACAGACCGGAACCTGTGATATGGTGGTCCAAAATAAACTCTATCTCATTTTAAGTTGATTAAATCAGCTGTTTTGTCACAAGGATGGGAAGTTGACCAATGTAGACTCATTGGAGATAGGAACCATAGTCATATTTACTTTAGTTTTTAAGTACTTATCAATGTTTAATGCTAATTGAAAGTTTTAAACAATCATAAAACATTATTTTTGATATATATTTTTAAATAAATCGTGTTTCTTTGATATTCCATACAACACAATGTAATTATCCAAAGTGTAGTCAGAGCAAGAATATACAGCATGTTACTCAAAATTTAAGCCATTAGGTAAGGAGACCAAAGAACCCTTCATTAAAGGACAGTACAGGGGATCCAGCAATTTCAGCCTTTGGAAGTAATGTAATATGGATGCGAATGAGTGATTTGCTGCACACACCATTTTTGGCTAACTGAACTGGCTATCATTAATTGTTCAATAGGAGTTGTCATTTTATAGGAATTTTATGCCCTCATTTGGAGGGAGAATGAAACTAAGCCAAGACATACTTTCTAATCGATAGTTACCCTTGGTGACAAACTCTACCCTGGGAAAAAAAAAATGATTTTTTATTTACTATGTGACAATTCAAGTGGTTAGTGTTTCTAGACTTTAAAACACAACAGGACTAAGAATGAAAAACATTGAATTAGTAAAGCTTAATCTATAATTACTACTTTCACCAGGCAAGAAAAATATTTTATTGCAACTGACCTGAATAATAGAGTGGGATGGAGGGAATGAAGCCTATTTATTTGAGACACCATGTGAAAATCCTGAAACACAAAGGGGAAAAGGCAGCTTCATTGAGAATAAAATATTCATGTTGATAACTTACATAAAACAAAAGATGGAGTGTTTTCTGCAGGGAAATTACTTTCTTTGATGAGCTCCATTTATGCATGATGGAGTTTTAAATTTTTGAAAATCCCCTTGGTTATTTTTTCTTCCTTTCAGTTCTGGTGGTTTTAATTTCAGACATAAACAGATGTAAAATTTTCTTGCTAAAAGCTTCTTACTCTGTTTAAAGTCGAATTTATGACATGGGGAAAGAACAGAATGCCTTCCTACAATGACAGTGATTAGGAAATCAATAGTTAAGGCATCCGTCTCATGAATTTCACGGTGAACAGTGGCTCCATTAGTTTTGAAACTGCCCAATGATAAAATATATCTTCATTTACTTTGTTCATTTTTAACATTGTTTTGATTGAAGTATATTCTTGAGGGATGCTGAGTGTTATGTCTGCTAACTAGCAGCTTGAGTTTGGAAGCAATTTCATTTGAGTGAAATCTACTATATAATGACTTTGCTTGAGTGGCCTGCAAGCTGCATGTTAAGGCTCAAATATTTACTTCTTGAGAATGGAAAGCTATTGCTATTACCTGGTGATTTAATATGGGAGTCATTTTAGAAGCTGCACTGGCAAGCTTCACATATTGCCAATAACCCTAATCAAAAGACAAGGGAAAATAGAACACACCTCCCCTCTAGAGACTTGAGTTCCAATGGCAGAACATCAGAGTAGAAGGGAAAATCAATGTGTTGATATTAGCATGTAAACTTCTTTGGTCGTGCATCACAGTCTCCACGGCATCTGACACTGCTTCAAGGGGATTTCTTGCATCAGTCTCACACAGAGCGAGGATAAGAATGGGCTGGAGAAAGAATGTTTGTAAGCTGATGTACATCAACAAGGCTTCCACAGTGTAGGTTTGCAGGAAACTGCCTGATCCATTAAGAGCAAACCTCTGGGGGAATGTACTCAGCAAAATATCTACAAACAAAGCTCTCCAGAATTGCCAAGTGTGGTAAACAGATACCTGTGCTGGCAGAATGTCTGTCACGCTGGAGGGATTAAGAATTTGCTGCCTACATGGAAATAGGTTGTGAACCTCCCTGGTGGCCCAATTCTGCACTCCTGGACAGCCAAAATCCAGCTAGCTGAATTGGGACTGTGTTTTCACTCCTTATGATCTAACAGAATCTAGAGACTACCTGTTTTCAAAACTTAGAAAATGTTACACATATAAATAAAGACAAAACTTTCAACTGAGTGTGTGTATATTATGTATAAACATACACATATTTGAACATTATAGATAATTTTGAAATACATGGAATCATAAAAAAATAATGTTTAGAAAACCAGTTTTCAGAATGTCTCTGATTTTGTTTTTAAGAGAGTGTTTTGGTCAAACTGGTTTGCATTTGACAAATATTGATTGTTACTCCCTCCCAATTCAAAGACCAATGTAGCCCATTTATACCCCTGAGAAGCTCACTATAAGCTAAAGTAGAGAAGTCAGTCAACACTGTTAAAATGATCTGTCTAAGGTCAGTGCAAATTGTTCCTGGGTATACTTTGCTATGTCCAAGAAGTAGAGCTGGTTTAAAAGATGGTGAGATTTGGTTCAATTCTGAGAAGTAAATGAGCGGAGGCGTGACGCGGTGAAGGGATTGAGGAAATGTTGGAATATGAGAAAACTTGAACCTTAAAGATGAGAGGACATACAAAGAGTTCCATATTTTTGTCAGAAGCCAGTGGACAGATGGAGAGAAACTTGGGAGTTGGAGCTAGAGTTGGGCCTGGACTCCATTCACTCTTTGGTTGGTCTTTGCAATCAGTCAGCTTCGAAATCCCATTATTCATCAGTAAATGTTCTTCATGGTCCCTTACCTTCTAAGTTTTGTGCTGTAAGTTTTCAACATGGTACAGAGTGAGGATTCAAAACATAGTATAGGAAGAGGTTTTGATCATCAGTACTGACCTTAACTAGAGGTTCCCACAATGGAATTAATTCAGGAAATTTAAAAAATGCTAATGTCCAGCTCTCACCCTTGAAGTCTCATTAAACTGAACACTGCTTTGTCTGGATATGCAATTCAAGAATGCAGGAAAATCTGGGCCATGATAAGGATCGGTCATGAAAAAGGAAAAAAAATTGGAAAAAAAATTGTCCTCTCCAAGGAAGGGTATTCTGACTCTGTGAATACATTAAGGAATAGATTTCATTCATTCTGAAAACAGAAAGAACGGTTTTGCCCAGTTTTCAAAGTAGTTGACTTTTGTGGGCTAAAGAGCAAAGGTAGCATTCTGCAAGCCTCTTCTCACTGGGAGTGCAGGAATTATGGGAGAAAACATGGCAAGTTTTAATTCCTTGGAATGGCATAGAAGGAGGAGGGAAGATGTGGTGAGGGAATCTAATTTTGAGGACAAAGTTTTGTAGAGCTTTTAAAAGTACCACAGTTCAGTCTATCTAATTAATATGCATCTCAAAAGAGACCAAAGCTCTGCTTTTGAAGATGTGAAATGCGGCAGAAGCAATCCTGCTTAAGCCTTTAACCACAGGTTTGATGATTGGCAATGATATTTATAAGTACTACATGTTAGAAGAAAAAGAAATAGACTGAATGACAGCAGAAATTGTTTAAATAGATACTACACAGAACGGTGAACTCCATTTAAGTCTTAAAACAATTTACTCTTTTATCCCTCTGGACCATCATAAATAAACTCTGGTATTCTCTCTTGGTGCTCAGAAAAGAAATTTCATAGTGGAAACATTTCTCTACTATTCTACTATTGAACATGAAAGAAAAGAAAAGGGAAAACTCCTTTCAATAGATGAAGATTCTTAAGGTCTAGAGTTTCCGTTTTTACACAAAGAACAACTGGGCTATTAGCTTGATCACATAAATAAAATATCAAATATTTTACTTCCATGATTGATATCTAAAACTCCTAGAAAAGTGAATTATTTTACCCGTGCATTGTTTTTCCCATAAAAATATGTCAGGCTAATTGGAAAATAATTAAGTACATTTATTTCCTCCCAAGTGAAATATTTTAATACTACAGAAATTTTCCCTGTGAAATTTGATTGCTTAAATATTTCCTATCTGAAATCACCTTCACTGCTTTGTGCTATTCTTGGGATAGAAATAGATAAAGTAGCATCACCTTCAAAAAGAGATTTTTAATTCGGTGCCATGCTAAGCAGCAATATAAAGTATTTTAGGAACTGAAATTAAGGACCAGACTATAGGGTACATGAGAATAATTATTGGTGATACAGATCAGCTTCCTGCTCTTGTTCACTATGTCTCACAGATTTGCAAATGTGTGTGCATGTGGTTTGTATTTTTTACTGTCAGTATTTATGTAAGATCCTACTATGATCTGACATTACCTTCAGCTGTTCAAATGGACTGGGGTTGGGGTGGGCATTTTTTGTTTTTGGTCATTGCTGTTTAACATGCCCACCATTTTCTCAGAAGCAAATCCAGGGATCACTTTTCCGTGCCTATCTTATTCATCTTCTCATCAGCATTTCATGCCTTTCATTCTCTTCATTGATATCCACCGGTACAAGACTACCACAGAAACACTTGGGCAGAACAAAGCTGGGCTCGGGGATACCAGCTGCAAGCCAGGTGGGACAGCCTGTCAAGCCTGCGCCAGCATGGCTGTGTGTCCAGGCGATCTGGAGGAACCTTTGAGGACATGGATTCCGAATGGGGCATTTTCAGAAAGCAGTGGTATTCTATGACTGTGCAGCTTAATTTCTATTTAGTAGGTGGGAGGAACAAAGTGAAGCTAAAGTCACAGTTGATAAAGAAGTAGCCATCAGTTTTGTGAGCTGGGAGAGGAACTTTGGTCTGCTTGCAGTTTTCAGAGTGTGCTTGTTTTGGTCAGTGACAGCCGCTTCCTGTCTCTGCCTCACTCCATCCTGGAGATGGTGTGAACTCCTATAGGGCTGCTCCTAGGTGACATTGTTCGCATGTCTCAGAATGTCCAGGACTTTGCTCCGGGGCCTCCGAGCCCTCTGCTGAGGCTGCTGGGGTGTGTTTGCTTGGATGCTGTCGGGTACCCTCCTTGCTTTGGCTTTGTCTGCTCTCGACCTGCTGCCTGTCAGTCCTCCTGGGGCATCTTCTTCCTCCACTTGATCTTTCATCCCTAGAGTTTCCAAACCTTATTCCTAAATCATCATTTATATTCTTTTACTCTTCATTTCCTATGCCATTTCATTCATTTTTATGACTTTAATTACTCTCTGATTTCTTCAGGCCAGAAACTATTCTTTCTATGTTCTAAATGATATATGAAAAACTGCGGCCCGCAGGCCGAATACAACCCACTGCCTGTTTTTGTGCAGGATATAAGATGGTTTCTACATATTTAAATGGCTGGAAAAAATTCAAAGAGAAATTTTTCATGACATATGAAAATTACATAAATTTCAAATTACCATGTCTATAAATGCATTTTTATTGGAATCCAGGCAAGCTCATTTGTTTAGATCTGGTCGGTGGTTGCTTGCTTGTTCCAAATGTAGTGTTGAGTATTTGAAATTGACTGCATGACTCAGAGGTCAAAACTATTCACTCTCTGACCCTCTACTAAAGAAAGTTTGCCAGTCTCTCCTGTACTATCCAGCTGGCATTTGACTTTTTTTTCTTGAGCACTTTAAACATTTTTAAATGTTTAAAAGAAAAATTGTATTCAGTTCCATTTCATGCTATGAATGAACTGTTTCTTTCTTACTCTTATTTCTTAAAATATGAAGTCACTCTCCACCTTGTGATGCAAAGAGACAACTGAGTCATCCTCAGTTACCTTTTATTGTAAATATTTATGTTGTGCACGTGGTGTGTGTGTGTGTGTGTGTGTGTGTGTGTGTGTGTGTGTCTGTGTGCAGGGATGATTAAATCAAACTAACATATCTATCATTTCAAATCCTAATTTTTTTGTGGTGGGGACATTTAAAATTTACCTTTGAAAAGTAATTTTCAAGAGCCTAATATATTATTAACTGCAGCCTTAATGCTGGCTTGATCTCCAGAAGGAATTCCTTCTAACTGAAACTTTGGGGCCTTTGGCCAACATGCCCCCCTTTCCTCTCCTGAAAGTTTTGGAAACCACCATTCTACCTTACTTATGAGAGTTTGCCCTTTTTAGATTTCACGTGTGAGATTATGCAGTATATCTGGGCCTGACTTATTTTACTTAGCATGAAGACCTCAGGTTCATTTTGTTGCAAATGACAGAATGTTGTTCTTTATCAATATTGTATTGCCTGTGTAAATATTTATATATTTAGATACATAATATTTATACATTTTATATATCATATAAATACTATATATTACTATTGTTATGGTTTGGATAGAGATGTTCCCCCAAAGCTCACATGTGAGACAATGCAGGAAGGTTCAGAGGAGAAATGATTGGGTTGTAAGAGTCTGAACCCAATCAGTGAATTCATCCCCAATGGGATTAATTAGAGTGGTAGAGTGTGGCTGGAGGAGATGGGATTTGGGGTGTGGCTTTGGGGTATATATCTTGTATCTGGAAAGTGGAGACTCTCTGCTTCTTGATAGTGTGAGCTGCTTCCCTCTGCCACACTCTTCCGCCATGATGTTCTGCCTCACCTGAGCCCCAAGGAATGGAGCCTGTCTTCTATGGACTGAGACCTCTGAAACCATGAGCCTGCAAATAAACCTTTCCTCCTTTACAGTTGTGCTAGTCAGGTCATTTAGTTACAGCAGCGAAATAGCTGACTAAAGCAACTATATACTAGATTATCATATAAATAAATACCATACATACTATTATACTATGTATGGTACTTATAAATAGCATATTTACATACACTATATTACCGTTTTCTTTATGGTTAACACACATAAGTTCGGTTCTATTTGCTGGCTGCTGTAGATGGTGCTGCGATGAACATGGGGTACAGGTATCTCTTTGTCATACAATTTCTTTTCCTTCTAGATACGCCCATGGTGGAACTGCTGAATAGCATGGTGATTCTAGTTTGGTTTAAGACTTCCCCTCTTCTCCACATCCTCGCCCATCCCACCTTGTGTCTCTTCCTTTGCTTTGCCTGACAGGTGCTCAGGACTAAACCCAGGGCCCCCATTGCTGAGCACATGCTCTCCCTCTGAGCTACTACACCCCGCCTTTTCATCTTTTTTATAAAAGCCTTTCTAACAAATATAAGATGATCGCTCATTGCATTTCCTTGGTGTTAATGATATTGACCATTTTTTCCCATATCTCTTGCTTATTTGAGTGTCCTCTGTCAAGAAATGCCTATTCTATGGATAAGGAAAATGTGGCATATATAAACAATGGAATGTTCATCATAAAGAAGAATGAAATTATGGCATATGCTGGTAAATGGAGGGACCTGGAGATTATCCTGAAATAGTCAAAGTCACTGGCTAAGTGAAATAAGCCAGACCCCAAAAACAAAGGCCCAATGTTCCCTCTGATAGTCAAATGCTAACACACAAAGGGGGAGGGATAGAAATTCATTTGATTAGATACAGGGGAATGGAGGGAAAGGAGGGAGGATGGGAATAGGAAAGACAGTAGATGACTTGGACATCGCTTTCCTATGTTCATATAGGAATACGCCACCAGTGAAACTCCACATCATGTACAGCCACAAGGGTGGGATCCTAATTAGAATAACATACTATGTATGAATAGTGTCAAAATACACTCTAATCATATGTATCTAAAAAGAATAAATAAATAAATTCTAAAAAGAAAAAGAAATGTCCATTCTATCCTTAACTCTTGCTGTCCCTCGACCCTACATTTCTAATTCCTCCATGAGACCCATTGTTCCTGTTTTCTAATAATGTCTCAAACAGGTCAGTCGTTCAGTGTGTCTGCAGTCATTCTGCATCAACTGCTGTCTTGTGTCTAATCTACTCAAACAGCCTTCCTATCAATTTCCACTCGATGACTCAGGTAGGTTCCTAACCCGTGTCACCTTCTATCATTATGTTTTATCCACATTCTTCGTGGCAACTGCATGAATTAATTGAATAATTCATTTATTTATTGTTTTGCTATGCAGGGGCTTGAACCCAGGAAAACTCTACCACTGCGCGACATCCAAACGCTTTTTATTTTAAAAAGGGTCTCAATAAAGTGCCCAGGTTGGCCTCAAATTTGTGACCTCCCTGCTTCAGCCTTTGAGTCACTGGGATTATCTGCATGCAGAACTGTGTGCAGCACTGCCATGAATTTTTATATGAATTTTTATGCTTAAAATCTGTAATTTGGGCTGGGGTTGTAGCTCAGTGATAGAGGGCTTGCCAAGAACATGAGAGGGACTGGGTTTGATTCTCAGCAAGCACATCAAAATAAAATAAGTAAAATAAAGGTCCATCAACAACTAAAATATTTTTGTAAAAAAATCTGTAATTTACTTACTGTTGTATTATCTATTTAAACAGATAAGCTTTGAGAAAATAGACAAGTATTTTAGTATATCATTGTCCATCTCAAGGAAAATATGTGCATACTATAGGTTCATATAAATACACATTCATTGCTTATATATCCCATTAGGTTTAGTTTTACATATACAAGAGAGAAAAAATTTGCTCTGGGAAGGAGGATTTGATATTGATTTCATCTTGGATTAAAAAATTAGTTCTTGGACATCTTCTGGTGGCAGTAATTTTTTTTTCTATAACAAACAAAACAAAACAATTCAAATAAATTATTCTGATGACTGAGTGGGGTGTCTCAAAGTGCGTCACTCAATCACTTGATGTGTGTCAATCATCAGTGTACTTCATTTTATATAGGGCAGTACGGAGAGTACAACTAGAACATTAAAACCCCTCCCAGACAAAATGACCCAAGACTGCAGACTAACTGTACGTGCGTAGTTTTTGTGTGTTCAGGCATTGGGAGAAAAGGCTGAAAGGGTGGATTTTTAAATACAGAACAAACTCGATAACGTGGCCCCTGGATGTGGCACGCAGGTCATTTGAGAACATTCGGTAAAGTAAAAGGGAAGGAGGCCAGACTGCCAGGTTTTACAGACAAATTACCTGATAGGAAAGAAGACACTAAGGCTTGGCAGTAAAATAGAGAACAGAAAGGAAGGACGGGCAGATGGAGAAGCAAGTAACAGCAGGAGAGAAGAGGAAGAACTGTGTTTGAAGGCAGGGAAAAAAGAATGTCACTGACGCAGAAAAAATTGACTTTAGCAGGGGCTGAGGGAGGCACAGGAACCGCACTACTCAGAAACTTAAGGGTTTCCTCTACTTTGGAATAATAATTTGGAATTCAAAAAATATTTTTTGCAAAATTATATCATAGGCCCTTACCAGAACCGCGCAAGGAGAGAGGCCTGCGGGTTCCGTTCCCATTTCACAGATGCGCAAACAGGCGCTGGGTGACCAGGGTCGCGCAGAGGGTGGGTAAACAGCATACGGGAGAGAGGCGTTTGCCTCCCACGCTTTCGAGCTTTTCACCGCGAGGAGAGTGTGTGCTGATCCCCAGAGAGGAGGGGTGGAAATCTGCTGTGGGAGGGAAGCGTTCCAGGCGAGGATCCCGCAGTGTCTTCCCACCCACTCGCTGAAACCTCTGCTCAGCCTGCGTGAACTCCAGGAAATCGGGAGTGCGGAAGGAAGCCTGAGCAGCCTTCGTGTGCCTTTGAGGTTATCCTACACACGCCTTCTACCAAATGTGGCAGAAATCGTTGTTAACAGAGGGTAGACACTGTCCTAGCATCCTCCCTTTCCTTTCCTTTCCTTTCCTTTCCTTTCCCCTTTCCTTTCCTTACCCCTTTCCTTTCCCCATTCCTTTCCTTTCCTTTCATTTCCTTTTCCTCTTTCTTTTCTTTTCTTTTTTGGTACAGGAGATTGAACCCGGCACACTTAGCATTGAGCCACATCCCCAGCCCTTTTTTTGTATTTTATTTGAGACAGGGTCTCACTGAGTTGCTTAGAGCCTCACTAAGTTGCTGAAGCTGGCTTTGAACTTGTGATCCTCCTGCCTCAGCCTCCCCAGCCACGGGGATTACAGGGGTGCGCCACTGTGCATGACTGCCCTAGTATTCTTTTATTTTATTTTTTTAAATTTTCTCTGATGATATCATTTGTTATCACTTTCAATATCAAGATATGATATTCTTGAAGGTAATTTTCCAGTGGAAAATAGTATTTTCTCAAAAAACAAAAATTAACACTTACATATAAACTCAAATATGATGTCAGAGTATACTGTGGAAGGAAAAATCTGACAAGATCTCACTGAGCCCAAAGGCCAGGACATGCTTGGCTAACCTTAAAGGAAAGCAAAGGACTCTGAGGCTGAAGGTGGTGGAGGAGTGGAGGATCTGAGAAGTAGGGCCTCCATCTTCCAGAACGACTCATACCAGGCAGTGAAAGAATTCTAGATGACCAGAAAATGTTCAGTCTGCTTATGTTCCTGTGCCCTGAATTCTCACCAATGCAGTATAATTCCTTTACATTTAAACTAGCTATGTAATGAGATTGAACTATATGATTCTGATTCGATGTTTTTTTTTTTTTTAAGTGAAAACTGGCAAAAGACAAATTCATAACAAATTTGCTACATGATCTTATTGGTTTTACTTTGCCATCCATGTATCACACAGTGTCTCATCCAAAAATAGGTGCTACATTAGACATAGCAGAAGAGTTGACTTTTACAAGGTAGAAACAAGTATACAGAACAATAAAAAACCATACTGGGTAACATCAGATTATTGCAGGTTACTTTCTCATAAGAGTTAAAGTAGAGGGAACTTCCTTGCCATGTCTACTTAGATTGACTGGTCCTTTTCCTAATGGTTGCTATGAATTCCCTGCTTTCAGGAAGAAAAAAAAAAAAAAAATGAACAAACAATAAATCCACAAAAATCTGATTTGGGTAATTTTTCCTGTTTCCTTGAAGTTTCAATTTGGTTTTGATATGCTTAGCATGACTTTTATGGTTCAGTCTCCTGAGGTCTAGTGTAGACATTCAGTCCAAAACAATAGCCTCCTACACATTTTATTTAAAATTATTTAAAAATGAAGTAGTTGTAAAATATTGATTTCTGGTAGAATGTGGGGGGTGGTCATGTAGGTGGGCATCCTTGTTAAGCTCTCAAATAGTATTTTGCATAGAATAGGCAATAGGAATAGGGCTAGTTAATTCTTTGAATGCACATTCATTGAAAACCAACAAAGGCAGTGTGTGGGCGGCTCTGCTGGATGCTTTCTAAGCTTCTTATCCTCCAATATGTGACCACAGAAGGGCCAGGACGTAGTTGAAAAGGATTCTTCTTGCCTTGAAAAACTCATAGCCAAATGTGTTTGATGTGCTTATACTCTTTAGATTTCTGCTCTTTTTAAACTTGGCCTCAGCAAGGGCAGAACAAAACCATTCTGGAGGCACTGTATGACAGAAATGTTAGGCATCTTCATTATCAAACATGGTGGTCATTAGCCACCTGTCACTCCCAGCATTGGACTGGGATGAGTGCAACTGAGCATTGGATCTTAAATTTTATTTAATTTTATTTTAAATAGCTACATATGACTAGTAGCAACAGTGTAGTTCAGAGGAATTGAGGAAAAGACTTATGGGTTCCCACTGTAATACTTTTGGTACATTTGACACGAGCTTGATATTTCTTGTATCTTGTGGCCTGGAAATAATTGAAAGAGATGTTTTCTTGCTATAAGAGGGAACTTATCCTGTGAAAAAATGTAGTTGTGAACAGAAGCTCATTTTCCCGACTCACTAGGGGAATAAAAACTGAACACGTTCATATCAAATTACCCACCATAACATGTAAATAGAATTGTACAGAAAGTGATTTTTTTTTTCAGGAACCCCAAAGAGTTAAAGTAAACATCTTTCTTTCTATTTACCATTGGAGTAGCAGCCACTCACAAAAAGACTAAAACTATAAAAACAAAAGTACTACACCTTCAGGAAAAGTTAGTGGTCGTTTATAGAAGACCGATGGGCAATTAATCTGGGATCAGTCGATTCAGTTCTCTCCATTATATTTCATATTTAGAGTTTCTATGAGATATATTTTCTTGATAAAATATATTTGTATTATATTTGAATATGAATGCACTGCCATCGAATGTGTTCATTCAAGAGATAGGAAACTTTTGTAGAGTAAAAATTAAATTTTTATTTGATGTTTATATCACAGTCATGTAATAATGATATTCAGCGATGGTTATTAATCATTATATATTATATGTCATATAATATGTATTATATTTTTGCAAATTTTCAGAGATATTTAAGTCTTTAACATGTCTACTGCCTATCATCTGCTAGGCAATGTTCTAAATACTGGTTTATTTCAGGGAAATAAAAAACCGAAAAGATAATTCTTTTAAGAAATTGCTTCCCAAAAGAAAGAAAGAAGCAATAAGCACCATAAATAAAATGTGGTATATTAATCACAACCTCTTTTCTTAATACTTTATCAATACTTGGTCGCCATATTATTGTAGTGATAATTGCTACTTTTAAAGACAGAAATTTTGAAAGAGGTGAAGGGAAGGAGGTGAAAGGAAAAAGGAAAGGCTTCACTCTGGAAGCAGTTTGCATTTAAATTGGCAATTAAAGCAGGTCTTTGAGAGCATTATTGTGAGCAAACACTTGAAGTAAGTAAATGAGCAAGACATGATCAGATGGAGAATTCCACATTCCAAGGCACCAAGGCGGGAGTTTGTCCAGCATCTTCCAAGCATTTTTGAAGTGTGCCTGGAACAGAGTGATCACAAGGCAAAGGTTTTATATGTTAGTGTTAGCAGTACGAATCTACTTACTAACTAGTCCTAGTTACAATGTTCTATGTAGTGAGTGTGGTCCCCCATCAAGTATTTCACGAGTGTCTTGATTAGGAGTAGGGTGTCTATCTAGTCCACACAGCTCCATTGTTAATAAACTACACAGACTTCAGATAAAACAATTGCCCACTAGGTTCGGGTTATTTCTCTTATGGAAGGCATCATGCAATGCTTACAGAAATAGCTAAACTGTTTTTTTCTGCAGGGCTCTTCTGAAAAGCCAAGTTCATTATGGAATTTAAGAATTGACCCCTTAGTTGGAGATGTCCAACAGATTCTTTTATACAGAATTTAGCTTTGTAAAGAATTGTTAAATATTAATTGACTTTATTCTGATATTATTATTACCCGTCAAAGCCTTAGGAAGGGAATATTGCACTAGCTTGGTGTATCAATGGAGGACCTCAGACTCACCCAAATGGCGATAGCTACAGCCTGCATTATCTTCTACTTAATGTGTGGCAGCCATTTGCTAGGCACGTCAGGAGCAGCAGGTATTTGCAGCACTCTCAGCAACACAGGTTGCCATTATCAGTTATCGCTTCTCCTTTATTGATGAGGAAACTGAGGGAAGGAAGCAACTTCTTCCAAGTCAGGAGGCAGGCACATGTGGAGGTAAGAGTCCGTCTAATCATTGTAACTGAGGAAGAAGCCACGTGAGAATGTGTCTGCACTCCAGAGAGGGAGGGGGAGAGAAGACCCTGTGGGAAAGGTGAGCCTCTAGAGGTGTGGTGGAAAGAGAGAGGTCTTTCCTCAACCTAGTAGCTGAGTTTTAGAGGGCATACTAAGAAATTCGTGAATATGTTTTCTGTTCAACAAATGGAGAAAACAAACTATAGTTCCATTTTTTCTTTAACCAAGAACCTTGACTTTCACATCATGAATAAAATTTAGAAGCCAACGCCTGCTAATTTGATTTGTAGATATATTCTTATTTTATTTTATTCTTATTCTTATTCTTATTTTATTTTTGGTGGGATGGGGTACCAGGTATTGAACTCAGGGGCACTCAACCACTGAGTCACATCCCCAGCCCTTTTTTGTATTTTATTTAGAGATGGGGTCTCACTGATTGCTTAGTGCCTGGCCTTCACTTGAACTCTCCTCACGACCCTCCTGTCTCAGCCTCCTGAGCTGCTAGGATTACAGGTATGCATCTGTACTCTTACAGAGTAATATTTACTCTATAAGAATACATTTATATTTCTTATAGAGTAAATAAAAGAAGTTGTTCAATTGAGAAGTAAAGCTTTATATGCTTTCATGATATGCCCATATTAAAAATAGAATTCAAAGTTTTAAAGATACTTTAGTACAATGTCAATAAAATACCCAAAGTATTCACTGATTTTAAACTTCAAAGAGTATACTGAAATTAAAAAGATGTTCACTAATTCATCCCTTATTTTTCTGCTTAATTTTCATTTTTTTCTTTTTACATATGCTTTAAATCTTAATTGTTCAATGAAGAAAGTCTGTATTCTCAGCCCAAGTCATTACGTATCTGTATTGTAAACTGCATTTAAAAAGTACAAGTTTGGTTTGCACAAGTAGATTAAGAAGTTCCAAGTCAGGTTCACAATAGTCATTTATTACTTGATTTAGCTTAGTATTTTTTTAAATTTAAAATAAATTTATTTCATAGGGCTTCTGAGTAAGCAATTAATCTGAATTTCTAACTGATTTTTCTCATGTTTACCCAGAAGCAATATTTCAGTTACCTTGATTTCTGTATTTTGTTAAGTATCCTTTTTTTCAACTTCTCTTTTATATGTAAAAATGATATGATTTACCCACTATGGGTAGAAATTTTTTCAAGTTATTTTTACATTATTAGGGATGAATTTACAATAACGTGCAGCTTCCCACACTAAACCCCATGGTGATCAATTGAATGCGTTTATTGGATCACCAGCTGTGATTATAGGGTGTAATCTGTGGCTAGGGATCAGAGATTTTGCTGTGTAAAATTAATTTACCCGTACAGGGATCAAAAGCTCATTAATACTCCATTCTTTCCAACTGAGCTAAAAGCTTGAAGCAATTAGTATTTGAAAAATATTTTCTTTCATAGTATTTTTCAGTAAGCTGTTTTGGTTCCATTTTAGCAACTGATATGGTGTGTTTTTAAATTAGAAATGCATGGACCATATTTTTTGGATTTTTCTTGTTTTGGACTACGATTCTCTCATAAAAGTACTAGACACCAAATTAAACATCAGTAAAAAGTAATGTATTGGTATTCATTTCATCATACTTTCCAAATGAAATGACTAATAACTTCCAAGAGATCTAGATTGTTCTTACAAAACAGCAGCAAGAAAACAGTTTTAATTGTTGCCACAAGCGAGTTTGCTACTAGCATCAGGGAAGACTTTGCGTGCTAGCTACTTGAGCCCGAGGCTGTTGATAAATTTCACAAATGTGTTAGAAAGAGAGCTCCTGGCAGTGTTTGCTGTGGCTAGTGAATGGAGCGCAGCCTTTATATGTGCTTCATCTGATACATTATGCCATTCTTATCAATTATTACATACAAGTAAAACGCAAGCCTGTATGATTATGCAATTTCTTTAAATCCAACCATTATT
Organism: Sciurus carolinensis; assembly: GCF_902686445.1. Taxonomy (NCBI): domain Eukaryota; kingdom Metazoa; phylum Chordata; class Mammalia; order Rodentia; family Sciuridae; genus Sciurus; species Sciurus carolinensis. Next base: position 8,781,138 of record NC_062222.1, read on the forward strand.
CACAAAGAAAATATTCAGGAACAGAAAGAGATAATAAATGTTGGTGCGAAACAATCAAAATTTTTATTATGCTTTAACGCCCTGACATAATTTGGAAGTCTGATGCACCACCAAGTCTCTTTATTATAATAGCATGTTGACAAATGATATCGTGAATGGATAATCTGTAATACTACAAATCACAGATTAGTGGGAATCTTGTGTAATAAATTAAAACCTTTCATCGCTAAATATACTACTGGATAGGTGTATTTAGTGTTTAGAGAGGCACATCAACTCTTTCTGTCTGTTAATGCAACTGTGAGGACTTTAGAGGGATGGTAAAACATATACAAAGTGAAATTAAATCTGTTCCGAAAGGAAAGGTCCCATCAATAGCTTAAAACATACAAATATCTTTAACATTAGCAAAAATGGTTTTGAGGAAAAGGTTAGCTAGCAGTTGGGTCCGTTAGGAAGGGTAAAGTATAAATTTTCATCTGCTTTTGATATTTCATTTGCTTTATGGTGGAAAATTGCAAAACAGGTCAGTAGAGTAGACACAAATTTTATCATCATTTATTTACTCCTTTGGATTAATTTTTTTTTCCCTGTGATTTTTTTTAAACTGTAATACAATGGGAAAGGGCACTATATATATATTATACCACCCAGCTCTGATTTATCTTCTTTTAATTTCGGTTCTATAGATCTACTCAATTTCAAGGGTACAATTTATAGCTTTGCTTGAAAAAAGAAAAAGCCGTTTGAGCTTTCCTGACCTCTAATGAAGTTAGATCCTTTAATTGTGAATTTGAGCACCAACTCTCAACCTTCCCCTGTAGAGCTTGAGACTTGCACATCAATAGTGCTCATGGTACCTTAGTCCATTATTACTATTACAGGCATTAGGCATTGCTTGTACTTGTTGCTACTTAAAAGCTGACTATATCAGAACCACTGTCACATGCTATGTAGGTAGTTCATCAAAAACATTAAAATATTACAGTATAACACACCTTTTAATTTTTAATAACTGAATGTCTATATAAGTTTTTTTTTCAATATATTGCTAAAGAAAAAAAAGGATGCTCAGGAACCCCACTTTTCTAAAGGTAGGAATGAGTACAGTGTGGGTGCTGCAGGTACATTTAAACAAAGAAAAAGAAAATCAAGCAAAAAGTGTGTATAGTCACAATTTTCTGTACTCACCACCATTTTATTGTCCATATTTATTTGATAAACATAGATTTTATATGAGAAATGAGAAAACACACTTTTACACACAAAAGTGAAAGGATAGAACAAAGAACTTATTATCTCAATGCACCCTGCTGAATGCTATGGGGTAAAGACCATAAGCAAAGACTTTGTTCCTGGGGTTGAGAACCTGTGGATGATAGAAAGCACAAACAAATGAACAGAGGATCAGTAATAACGGAGAGGGACAACTCTTAATACCAGCGAGTCACAAAAAAATAAATGATTACTTGGGAGAAGAATGATAGTGTTCTGGGAGATATTTGAGTTGACTTTCGGCCGAGATTTGGAAGTAAGATGATATAGGAATGACCCCAACTGTTATGACTAACACTTATCCAGCACTTACTATGTCCCAGGACTTGCTGCTAACTCTTTGTGTGCATCAATTTACTTAATTTTCACTTAATTTTCTGTTACCTCCAGGATTAGTACTGTTATTCTCCACATTGTGCAGGAGAGGAAAATGAGGCATAAAAAGACTAAGCAACTAGATCACAGTCACATAGTGATTAGGTGGCAAGAGCGGACTGTGCCCTGCCACCAGGATGCTGGACCCTTGTTCTTAAACCTTGCCAGTACCTTTCTTGTTAACAGAAGTGAGAACGAGACTAGTGCAGTCTTGAGATCCAGGTGAGAGATTTCGGAAAGTAAGATTTGCAAGCAGTCCACTTTCTTACAGTGGGAATCCCTGACCAGACTAAAACCGGCTAATCATGTAATCTGTAAAGCTGCAGATGTCAGACTACAAGTACTCAGACCTCTCAGGGAGCAAACCTCTGACACCATGGTCACTCTCTGCGTCAGAAAAGCTGGTGAGGCCTGAATCAAGCCTATTTTCACCCCCTGGGAAGCAAGCCCCAGAGGGCTCCTCCTTTCCCGCTTTGCTCTTGGTGAGCCTGAGTTCGGGTTTCCCTTTCTCAGGAAGCCCTAACCTCCACCTTACTTTACTTCTTAGAACAGCCAGGGAGACAGCTAATAACCCCGGCTCTTCCTCTTGTGTCCATGCCTTCCATTCTTCAGCCTGGGAATCTCACTGATTTCAGGTCCGTCCTGTGTCAGAGACGCAATTAAGTCTAAAGCAATGGAACACCTTGCTTTAACCACAGTCCTGTGGAACAATTTAGAAACTATGTCACAACTCTCATCCTTGTAATTAGCCACTGAGCCTTACAAACACTCTCTCATTAATTCTCACAATGAACAAATTTAAAAGGTAGAGACTACTACTATATACCCATTTTAGAGGTTAGAGAATACATGTTTTGGAAGATAAAGTTATTTGCCCCAAACAATGCAACTAGTTACTGAAAGCTTCAGACAGAAGTCATGTAAACTATAAATGACCATAATGACTAAAACCAAATTGACATTTTTTTACCAACTGTATTCTGTAAAATGTAATCTATATATTTCAATGTAAAACCTGACTATATAATTATTTTAATACCACCTCATTAGGGTCCCAGAATTTGAATATTTTGAATAAAAGCATTTAGCATATGGTTAGTTTTTATATGAAGGAAGCAGAAATTAGCTTTGATTCACATAAGAATATTTAAAATATAACTTGAATCTGATCATTTGGAATTTCCTCCACCGATCTTCTCATTCTGCCCTCTCGGATAGTGTAGAATGTATGCATACTTATAGAAATAAGTAACATGATACAATAGGGAAAACATATAGAAAAAGCAAGAGAATACTTTATATTGGTTTGAGTTACATTTTACTTCTTTGATTTTTATTGGGCTTCTTTTCAAATAAATTAAGAATTATTTGAGGCAAGTAACTTGACAATACATATAGTCATTAAGAGCACAATAAATACTTGCTAGTAAGTAAATTGATTACGATCCATTAAAGTGCAGATTGTTTGCCAAATGATTACCTGGGGAATTGTAGGCATGAGTTGATATTTTATTTAACACACATTGCAAAACCTTACTACATCTACAACTATTAACATACCTGAGGTCATTCATTGTACCCATCACTAGGGTTACCAAAATAAAAAAGATACAGGAAGTTTAGAGAATAGCAGGAAAGAAAGACAAGCAAATCCTACCACAGAGGTGTGGGCAGAGTTCAAAGGAATGGTTTGGAGAGAATTATATACATGTTGCGTGCAGCGAGCGGGAACATCTCAGGGAAGAAGCTGCCCGTCAGTGTCCATTTGAAGGTTAAGGAAGAATTTGGCTCTGTGTTTTTCACAGTTACATATTAAGTGTATGTGGAAAGTGAGGTTGGAGACGGGAGCATTGTGGGAGGCAGCGTGTTGACTCCCAAAACATCTAGCTGGGAACCTTACCTTATATAACCTAAGGGACTTTGCAGATATTAGTGAAGATTTTGTGATAAGCAAAATTATCCTAGATTGTTCAGGTGGGACCTAACCATAATCCCAGGTGCCTTAATAAGAAGACAGAGGGAGATTGACAACACAAGAGGAGAAAGGTCGTGATGATGGAAGCAGGGTTTGGAGGTTACTCTCTGAAGATGGCAAGGCAGCCTGAGGCCAGAAGCACAGCAGCCATTAGAAGAGTCAGGTAATGGGTTAAATCAGGCCTGGCCCAGCGCTGACCATCCAGGTGTCTGATTTCAGATTTCTGACTTCCACAACCATAAGATAATGAGTTTGTGTTGTTTTACACCAATAAACTTGTTACAGCAGCAATAAGAAGCTAATACAAGTGCCCGCTCTTACCCTGTACTGCCTCATTTGCATTGCAGACACTGACGTTCCTCCCATGAGGTTATCTTGGACTCACTCATTAGCATTAGAATTTGGTTGCTTTTGCTCAGATTCTTACCTCACGTGTATTATGTTCTCTCTTACGTCATTTCTTTTTTTTCTTGTTCCATCTTCACCTAACTTGGAGTTTAAAATGTGCATCTGTGTACTCCAGGGAAGACACATAGCCTAAGGTACTTTCTTTGGAAAATCACTGAATTCATACATACTAATGTACATTTTTATTTCTCAGTTTCTAATGGGTTCCACACTTAATTTGAATTTCAAAAATGTAATTTCAGCATTGAGAGATAAAAATAAAATAGTGACTGAAAAATAATAGGAGGATCAGTTAGGAAAATACTTTACAACATACAGAAAAGGTTTACTCTACATGGTGACAATAGGGTCAAACATAAAGACTAACCTCAGGAATATTTTGGTCCAAAATTAGCCATTCTAATTGAGTTTCTAAGTTATTGGAGTCAATGTTAACTGAGATTTCTAGCTTAGTCAATGAGTCAGGTGATAACTATGCTAGGAATTATGTGTGTAGGAACATGTGTGTGGAAATGTTTAGTTTTACGTTCTTGCTATACATCTGGGTAGATATTGATATTTAAAAATAAAAATAGAACACACTATAGATACTGGTGTGACAATATGGGAAATAAGGCATAGCTCTACTCAGGTGGTCTTTGGGATGAATGTGAAGAGGCAGAGAAGAGTTCCGTTCCAGAATCCTATAAACACAGACGTTGAAATTTTGGGGTATAGAAGACACAATAAGAGACTGAAAAGCATCCTAAAGGGCAAGAATAAAATGAAACTGTGCTGTCGAATCCCAAGAAAAATTTCCATAGAGATCTGTTTATTCCTGCTTATCAGAAAGGGACATGATAATAGATTGGTAATTGCAAAGCAATGTCAACATTTTACTGAGATTAAAATTTGTAAATCTGTAAATCTGTAAAAGAGTTGAGTGAATGAGATTTTTGAAAATAATGGTATAATGGAAATGTGGGTAACAAATATATAAAGTTGCAGGAAACTATATATTCAGTACGTCTGCTCTTTTTACTTCATGGTATGTAGATCATTAAGATTCATTATAAATTTTGTTTCTATAATTATATAATTTATATAATGACAAAGTTTAAGAATAACTGTATTAGCTGTGTGATGAAAATTAAATATCTCCCAGCCACTTGGGTTCCTAGCATTTACTCAGATGGGTGGAATCCTCCATCTGCATCTTGTAAATGAGATGCTATTGTGGTTTCTGGTTAGAGGCCAGGGATTTTTACTGTGTGGCAAATGAAATTAGAAAAGTTGCAGAAAAAACACAGATGACACTGATCTATGAAGTGCAAGGTCTCCGATGCAAGATCGGACATTAGGAATGAAAGTGCCATCTCATCTGGCTTCAGGTTCCTTTTCCCTTTGGTCAGTGTGTTCACCATGACTGAAACTCCTGAGAAGTAAGAGTATTAATCTCCATTTTGGAAAGACATGCAGCCAGTCTTAAACTTGTATGTCACGAAGAGGCATTCTAAAAATCCCTATTTTCCCACCTCTTGTTTCACAAATAAAAAGATCCTTTCTTTTGATCAAGAAGCTAAAAAACATCTGTTTTCCCTCATTTTTATTTCCACAGAGAATTCATTTCAGTGGGCCTGCTTTTGAGCTAAAGTCCTTCCTACTAACCATAAGTCACTTTAACTTCAGCCATAATAAAATATTAAATCAATTTTAATTAACTGCCCCTAAGGGTATAGGAGTAGGATATTTCTTTTCACATTTTTAGCACATTTATCATACCAAACTTCCCATATTCATGCTTAATAGACTTAGATTTTGTTTCCAGTATTGGATAGAGAATCTCTAAAACGACAAACTTTTCCCAAAACCATCTCTTCTCCTTACCAGTGACTTGGGCAGCATCCCTCTTGGTTGGACCCATCTGGGAATAGATGGTGATTTTTTTTTGCAGATTTTACTCAGTTTTCCATCAAAGAAAACAAACCAATTATATGACTTTAGTAAGGGCATACTTCCTTCAGATTGTCAAATATAAACTTTATTGATTTAGAGAATGTTAACGTAACCCCCGAGTGGGTGGTGAACCGAGAGCATCTCTCTTTGGCTTCCAAGAAAGTTCTGAGGAGACTGAGTTGCTTTCAGGGAAGATGATACAGGCAGATTCCTGGGCCTCCCTGTGCAGGGGAGACTTGGTCTCTGCTTCTCTGTGAAGGAACTCTCATCTGCTGTTTTAGATTCTTTACCTATATGAAGTCATTCGGGAAAAAATATAACACCATGATTAATAACTCGGTTTTGATATCAAACAGAATTTGTTTAAATCCAGAATTTGTTTAAATCATTTATGTTAACTATTTATGTAAAAACTATACTTTGTGAACGTTTCTTTTATTCTTTGTGAGTCAGGACAATAGTAATTATGTGTGAATTGTTTTGATTTTTATGTAACATGGTGGAAATAAAGTGCTTAACCTATTGCCTCAGGCACAGGACATTTAAAAAGTAACAACTATTAAAATTATTACACAATTATATGTATGCTCTATATATGCTATTATGCAAAAGAATTGTCATTGCTACTACATGGAGATGTAAATCAGACAATTTGATCAAGGAGACAGCCTCCTATAGCTCTCACAGTGATTTATTTAACCTTCCAAGCCTAATGTGAGGCATTTTTGAGGACCAAAACATCATAAAAGCTATTATTATTAGGTATCCCTTTCATCTCTCCCTTTACAGGACATAATATATCTGAATTATTACTTCTTTAATTCCAACTTCAGTAGATGTTGTAAAAGTGTTTTTTTTTTTTTTTAAATGAAGAAAAAGCAAACGAGAAACGTGGTACTATCTTTCAGTTCATGTCATTCAGTGGGATCTACAGATGGTCAAGCATGCTCACTATGATGGAAAAGTCTGGAGGCACTGACATCACTGAGGTTTCTGAGTGAAGTTAGCACTGTAGACCTCCACCGGAAAAGCACTCTGTTAATGGGACAGTCCAGCATCTCTGCTGTGCTACCAGTACCTGACAATCTCCCCTTGTGAAGGAGGAGGTGACATTACTGAACACTAGCATAGTGAGCTACATATTCTCATACATATCATCTCAATTAATTTAATTTTTAAAATGGTTATATAATTTTCTAAGCCAGTGTTTGATAAGGTAAGAGGAAATCATGGGAGTTAAAAAAACGCATTTCAAATAGGATGCATAAATGAAGAATATAGCTGAAATATATACAAGCATATTTCGAGTTGTATGCATTAGAAATTAACATAACCCAGTTTAAAATGATATGTTTTTGATCAAAACTATATGCATAAATATTCATAGTTAGTTCTCAGTTTTTAGAATACAGAATTGAACCCTGTTTATTAGAATATAAGTTGTTTTAAGGGAAGAGATAATTCTCAATTATCTTTTTTTCCTCTCTCTTTTGTGATTTGTTTTAGAGGTCTTAAGACCATAGGTTTCAAGATATTTATGAAACTTCCAAATAAATCTCAAGTTTCAAGAAATATCAGGGCTCTAGAAGTCACTAAATGCATTACTAAATATGTAATTTGGAGCTGGGCATGGTGGTGCAAACCTGTAATCCCAGGAGCTCAGGAGGCTGAGGTAGGAGGATTGTGAGTTCAGAGCCAGTCTCAGCAACTGAGCAAGACCTTATATGTAAACAAGATGTAAAAAAAGGGTGAGGGATTTGGTTCAGTGGTTAAACACCCCTGGGTTCAATCCCCAGTACCAAAAAAAAAAAAAAAAATGTAATTTGGATCCTAATAAAATCATGCTCCCTGTTTTGGATTTTCCAAGCAAGTAATTGATTTTTCTAAGCATCAAATAGTCTATTAAATGGTGGTTTATATTTCAAGAGACATCTAATTTTAGTCCTGCCACTAACTTCAACTTGATGGCCTAGGAAATTCTCGTCCCTCCTGCCTGACCTGCTTCCCTATTGATAAAATATTTCTAATAATATCCTACCTCACCTAGAATAAATTAATTAGATATAGTAAAATGTATTTTGAGTGTTAACTTCATAAAATTTAAATTTGATGTGTTAATATAGTGTAAACTTCTTGGATTTTATGTTTTGTGAATTTATTTTTAAATGGAAAAACTATTGTAGAAAAAGTAAAGTTTTTCACTGGAGCAGTGATGTCCTTTTAATATTCAGTGATGGTATTAAAAGACTTAGCTCTGCCTAACTACAGTTCCTTGTTCAGTAAAAATATGAGCATCCTTTCTTGATTTTTCAGTACTCTTTTATAAAGCCCTACTCACAAGTCGAATTTCTTTTAAGGCTGAAGAAAAATGTCCTAATGGAAAAGTAAAATCTCAACTTCTTGGCCTGAAACCATGTAACACCGTCTTTCAGATGGGAAAAGAGGAAGAGAGAAAAATGTGATGAACCCTTAATACCATAAGCTCCTCTAACTGAGATGTGGTGGTAATTGCTTTTTATTTTTTTGTAACATCTCCTGGAAATGGTAATGCTTTCAAGTGAGGATCAAAGAGAATGACCTACATAAGAAATAGATTGCAACATGTAGTTACATTTTTCATCCTTTGTAATATGCTTTTTGCATCCATACTTCTAATAAGAAACACAGCATAATGCTCATCATTTTTTAAAATGAGTTGTCACTGAGGTCAGATGGGATACTAGAAAACTAGAGAAAAAAATGACTTGGACCAAGGTGTTAATGCCAATAGAGGAATCATTCTTCACATACCCTTGCGCACTTACAGGGAATAAGACAAAAGATTCAGAAATACACACATATGGACAGGTAGATTAGCTACTTATGATATGATCTGTGTGTGTGTGTGTGTGTGTGTGTGTGTGTGTGTGTGAGAGAGAGAGAGAGAGAGAGAGAGAGAGAGAGAGAGATCAGAAATAGGGAATTAAAAAATCATCTTTATTTTTTTACCCCAAAGATTCATTTAAAAAAATGGCTTAATATAATGAAAGGTAATACAACGATACAATTTTTTAAGTTCATGAATACATTTAATTTACAATTTTCGTTTGTTTTTCTAATTCTAAATCTGCCTACTTAGGAGGTGTGCCTCAATGTATTTTAATCGCTTACTTCATTGGGGATTTTTCACACACACACCCAAAAGATATATCTTGTCAACCTATCACCATCACAAGTCTGAAAAGGTCATTAATATTTTAGTCCCCAATGATGTGAAAATTTTCTTAGAAGAGTGGTACATTAGGGTATTATTAGCTAATCCAATGCATCAAATATTTTCAATGATGAAAATTGCCTTAAGAGATGACTTCTACGGAAAGTTTCAGTGTCTAGGAATTGACATAGAAGGGATTTTGTGGTAACAGGAAAAGGCAAATAATTTATTTTGCAAAATTTTCAAATGGACTGTCCTTTTCTTCTATCAATAAAGAAACCAATACTATAATAGCATAGCTTAAAATATGATGATGGTCATTCTCTGACACAAACTGTAAATATCCTTGATAGCAAAAAGAATAGGTGAAAGAAAAACTATTTAGTAATGGTCTGGGTAGTGTAAATACATTGACATAGTCCTATTGGTTTTGATTGAAAATTATTTCTATACTATGAAGATTTTCAAAGTGATGTTCTATGGTTCTAGCATTACCCTTCCCTTAAAAGGTAAAATTCATTTCTGCATATAGTCTATATATAGTTACTTCTTTTTTGGCTGAATGTGTATGTGCTGCACACACACATGGTGTAGATTGAACCCAGGGCCTATGAATACCTGGACACAGGTACTGCACCACACTCCTAGATTCTGCATGCTGTCTAGATGTAGCCTTCCAGAGTGACTTCAGAGAGCCAGAATGAATTGATGGAAGGCTGCCAACATGTACTTTATAATTTTGGACAAGCATAAAGGAGGACTGGATGGATCCAGGACAAAATAGAAATGGATTAGTCAATATGCCTGCAATAAAATCAAATTTTGCTGTAAAGAGATAGATAATTGCATTTTATATAACAGACATGTCTTCTGTAGAGAGCTTGATATATATGTTTAAACATCTGGTTTTTGAATGTTCTGAGTCCTGTAATCGTCAAAAAATTTAATATGTATCCCTATTAACAGAAGCATTGTTATCAGGATATCAACCTCTGAACAGTAAACCACATAAAGAATTTAATAAAATGCCTATTTGATATGAGAACAGTATTCAAATAAAACACTTTTTGTAAAGAAGCCGGGCAAAACTATTCATTGAAACTAGTCTTCTGCGCTTTGACCATGGTACAGAATTCAACATACTGAACTGGAGTAGTTCAGCACCTACTGAAACTTCTTCTTGATATTCTACTACTCCAAACTCAGTTCTTTCTTGTGCCTTAGCCAAAGTGATACTTTTAGAAATGAACAAAGGAATCCTGATTAAACTCAGAACAGGATAAAATCATACCATTTGTCCAAACTAAAAATGCTCAAGCAATGGAGAAAATGTGTTTCACGTTAATGCGTAAGTTGACCAAACTTATGCAAAAGTTCCTTGGTTTATTTATCCACCTTAAAAAAGGGAAAGGATAATAATAGAAAAAAGATGGCATTACCAAGATGAAGTACAAAGAAGGGATACTCAAAAACATGGATTGACTAAATTAACTTTTAAACATTTTAATATTCATGAATTCTGTATTATGAACACTCTATAGAATTTCTGCTGGTAATGTGTGGTATGTATTCATACCCACTTTAATTATAGCACTATGAGAAGTTTTCTGCTATAAAGCCTGTCACACAGAAGTAAAAGATGTGATAGAATTTTCCAATGTGCCTTTGTACCCATAGGATACTTTTTATTTTGAAGGTCCTTTTGTCTGAAGGATCTTTGGTTTATATCTGAAACTTATTGAAAATTTTAAATGGAGAAAAATGTACAGATTTTGTGTTTTGATTTTTGATGCTACTTGCTTTCATTGTAGCAGGCAGTGGGAAAGTTTGTCATGCACTATATTTGCCAAGAAAAAGTACAATATTCTTTATGCAGATACTAAAATCTTGGCTTAGGAGCTAGAAATCTGTACTTCTCTGAGAAGAAAGTGGAGCAAGCAATATACATCCAGCTAAAAATTTCTATTCAAAAAGAACTATTGAAATGAAGAAATCACTTTTGAGAGTTAGGGTCAAGATATGAGGATAGATCATGTGCTTGTAATCACTGTTTATTCCTTTCTTTAAAGCACAGAAATGAAGGTCGTGTTTTCTCAAGAGTGGAAGGTCTGTTAGCTTTCTGGATTGTGTTTAACTGAATTCTAGATCACAATGCTCGGGCCAAACTAATTAACCTCCTCATTTTACAGGGAGAAAACTGAAACTCAGTGAGATACACTATATTCAAGGTAACTCCCATTTGTCACAGGTTACACCCACCAACAAAGGATGTACTACAGGGGGTTTACTGGACCGTTCTGGGCAAGAAATGACTTGCTCCCCTGAAGCATTTAGCTTGGTTTTAATTCAATCTTGCCTCTTTCCTCCTCCATTTGTCCCTCTAGAAAGTGGTTACAACTGAAATGGTTGTAAAAGGTTCGTGTAATTAAGTCAAAAGGCATGTGCACAACAAAACTCTGGTATAATGCTACAGTCTCATGAATCAAAATGTGCTTTTGATTATCTGATGTTATACAAGAGCTCAAAACTAAAAATCTGCTTGGCTATTATTTACTCTGCAGTCTTAGCTTGTAAAATTTCCTATATTCTGAGATATGCTTGCTACAAAGCCATCCTATGTGTGGTGCTGGTTACGTGGAATAATCCAATTCATTTTTTTATTGCAGATACCAACAATCTCCTTAGCAGAAGTTCAGTTTTCTTTTCAAAAATTACACATATGAATGTGTTTTCTAGACATACAGATGTACATTTTATATTCTGGCCAGCTCTGGAATTGGTAAAAGATGGCTCTCTGTCCACAAACTCTAAAGTCTAGGTAGAAGTTGGTCATTCATAAATAGGAAATATTCTACCCAATATGTGATAGACTTATGTCTCTTTTTATGTACTGGTACTTTGGATTGGTTAGTTATTAGAACAAATAAAACATTTAAATAAATAAATAAAGAGAAATGATTGTTCTAGTTGGAAGAAAATACTCATGAACTTTCTAATAGTCTCTTTATCTAAGTCTCCATGATTAAAATCTGAAAAAAATCTAGATTTTCCACTAAGTAGGTCATGATACAGTTGTCAGAAACCAGCTCACTGGCACCATGAAACAGAAAGTCCTGGATACTCATATTTATTGTCCTTCTCAGTGGCCTGTGATTAAGGCTCTGATTCATGTTGATTCACAGCAATGGTTCAAAACAGGTCACAGTTATCCTGAGCACTGATACATAGTACATTTTATAAAATCGCATTTATATTCACTGTCAAATGTGCATATGTAAGTTTTTCATTGTTTGTGGAGAAATTACACTTGAGAATATTATATTGGAACTTGAAAAGGAAAGCATCTAATTTATTCCCCTTCTCTTGTTTTCCCCTTTCTTTACATTGTGTCCCAGGAGATAAATTACTAATAGTTTAGTATTAATATTAATATATTGGAATTGATGCAGTAATTCATGTACATGCATTTGACTTTTGGGTCATAGAGTTCAAAACAAAAGTACTTTAATCTCTATTATGTGGATAGGAGACAAAGTCACTGAGATATTACATTTCTAATCCATCATCATACCCAATAGGTAGGCCTGGCTGAAAATATAACCAGTCTTTGGTGTCTGCTCCTTTTTGATTTCAAATATAAAGAACTATAATAAAATGAGAAGAGGTTGTAAATGCCACATTCATTCATTTTCCCTTAAATATTACATACAGGTATTCTATATAATCTATTTTTATTTCTAAAGTAATAATAATGTTCTACAAGATAGACATTTTAAATGTTTCACTTTCATTCTTTTCATTATTTAAAGGAAGATATCAAAGTGAAACAACCAATACATTTTCTTTCTTTTCCTTGTTCTTCAATTTTCAAATTATTATCTTCTCATTTTTTACTCTTAATGTACCTTTTGGTACATTAAAAATATATGGAAGGTGATATATTTAATGAAAACATTTTTAAAATTTTTCTTTTGAAATATTTTGTTTATAGACAGAACATAGGAAAGTGTGTGTGTGTGTGTGTGTGTGTGTGTGTGTGTAGGTGCATGTCTATCTTGATACATAAAGAAAGTAACCTCACAGTGATTAAATGCATCACACAGATTTTTGAAGCACTGTTTCAGTATATAACTAGAACTCTGGTTTTCAAATGTTCCTTTCTTACTAAACGATTGTGAAGATTCCAAAGGTGCAGACTTTAAGTAGCTATCAGTCAAACACAAGGAATGGAACTAGTTAAAGCACATGGCTAAGTATTAGAAAATGGTCAGCATATCTTGATCTCCATTGAATTATTTTGATACGACTTTTTTATGTTGGGTAACATAAAAAAAAGCATCAAGAATTTATTTAAAGGAGAAAGGGTTTCATCAATAAACCTCAAAGACTACAAAACCTTGTAAAAGGCATCCAAGTGCTAAACCCACCATCCATTCATCTAAGATTCTGTGGGCAGTTACCTCAGATTTGCAGAGATCGTGCCTAATAGTCCACTGGTACACTCTGCTGATGTGCTGTGGATTATAGGTGCTCTGTGAGAAGTTGTCTAGAAGTGTTATCGCTGACTGCCTTTTATCTGAATTTATTATGTCTAGCAGTACTGTGCAGAAGTCCATAAAGTAGTAGATAACTATTATACTCTGAGATATATCTGTCTCATGGGTTACCCACCAGCTGGAATTTCTCCAGACTTTATTTCGACACAAATGGACCCAACTGCAAGGGTCTGGCTGCTGAACTGTGGCATTTCTACCATGTAGAGACTCTCATAATTTAATGAGCAAGTCACATACAAGAGGGGTTCAAATGGTGTTGAATTAAAACAGGATTAATATTACTGTAAGGCAGTTGAGGGGAGTGGAGCTATAAAGCTCCTTCAGATTTTTCATTCTAACAACCTATTTTCAAGGATGGCAAGCCAAGCTGATAAACTTGTCTCTAAACTAAAACCTGGAGAGTTATTATAGGTGTCAGACTGGAAACCACATTTATTGGCTGCCCTGAAAATATCTGCTGGTCCCTTTAATCGTTAAAGGGATGAGTGCACAGTATTGTTGAGTCTTTAAGATTTAAAAAAAAAATTAGTGTGGGGATATACTTTGTTGATAAAATTCTGAGATTTTAACAAATTTAAGAAATGGCTTGATTTACTAGTTTATTACAATATAATAATAAATGCACACATTTCAAAGTACTAAGAGTGAGTATCAAATAATTTTATAATCATTTAAAGTACATTGTTATATTGGTGGACTTGTATGTATGTATTTTATGTTAATATTTATAAATTAAATAGTATTAAAATGATTCAAAGGACCAATGTCAATATTTCTCAACAAGATTCTGAGATAAATTTTCTGCTATCCTAAAATTGGTGAGAACATAAATAACCTAGGACAGAAAGAAGAAATTATAGTAAACAAATTTCACAATACAGTCTCATGGACTTTGGCTAAGTATATTTTCTGAAGTGACTTCTTTAATAACAGTTCTTTGGTCATTGTATACATATATTGATTTGTTATCCTGTACCTTACAAACATGTACAATTATTATGAGTCAATTTAAAAAGCCAGTACTTGGAATGCAGTACACCAATCATTCTTGGAAAATTCTTTTTTGTTCTTGTTGCTTTTGAAATTGTATCCATAGTCCTAGTTTATCTTAGAAATAAAACAAAATGGTATTTGTTATTCCATTCATTACTTTGGTATTTAATTTTCAAGTTTGATACCCACTAGTCCTTCCCATAAAGAGGGAAAAAAGAATTGAAATTTGCACTCACCTGAGAAACAGTGTCTGACATGATGGATGCCTATTTGGGAATTCTAAGTTCACAATTCAATAGGAAGTCAATATGTTGTAAAATGACCGTGTTACTATTATACATGTTTTATAATGTGACGTATGGTATTGTGATGCCTCCAGCTTCGCAATTATACTACACTCATTTCAGATTATACCACAGAGTTATAGTAACAAAAACTTTATGGTACTGGCAGAAACACATATGCATAGACCGATGACAGAGTAAGACAGAGACAAATCCACACAGACACGGTCACAGGATCATTGACGAAGGTGCAAAAAACATACATTGGAGAAAGGTCAGCCTTTTTAACAAATGGTGCTGGGAAAATTGGTTATTCAAATATAAAAGAATGAAACTAGACCCTTGTCTCCCAGCCTGCACCAAAATTAATTCAAAATGGATCAGAGACCTAGGAATTAGACCAGAAATTGTGCGATTGCTAGAAGAAAATGTAGGCTCAATACTCCACCATATAGACCCAGGCAACAACTTTGTTAAAATTCAGAATATTTTATTATGTCAAGAGTTCATAAATGGGAGCTTCTGCAAAGTAAAGTAAATGATTAGGAATGTAAGAGAGAACCTGCAGAATGGGAGAAAACCTTTGCTAGCTACTCTTCTTACAGAGGATTAATATCTAGAATATACAAAGAACTAAAAACCTTTACACCAAAACTATCAAATAACCCAGTTAATAAATGATAAAATTAATTAAACAGATACATCTCTGAAATACAAATGGCCAACAAATACATGAAAAAATGTTCACCATCATTAGCAATTAAGGAAATACAAATCAAAACTACACTGAGCTATCCAAGATGGCGGCCTAGAGGGAGACTGCACCCCCAGTCGCTCCAGAACCCAGGAGTTAAGAAGGGGAGGCATTGAGAGACTCGGACTGAAATAGAGCCACAGGTGAGTCTGCCCACTGGGTAAAGCTCGGCCCGGGTGGCAGGCCCAGATAGAGGTGGCTTATCAGAGCCAGGCAGGGCAGCTAGAGTCATCCACAGGCAGCCCTGCGCACTCCGGCGGTAGGCCCCACCCACACAGCCAGCTTCTCCAGGTTCTCCGAACGGAACTGGCCCGCTAGTGAGAGCCTTTCTGACCAGAACAAGCTCCGAGTCCCGGAGCCAGTGCAACGCAATGTACTCCGGTACACAAGCAGCTTCAGGGACCAGGATAGGGCAGACAGAGACCTCCCCAAGTAGCCTGGACCCCTGTGGTGGGAGGTGCCTTTCAAGGCTAGCTTCTCAGACCAGACCGCCCAGTGAGAGGTTTTCTACATAGAACCAGCCACAAGTCCCCGAACCAACGGAGAGCTTCGATCCGCAAGCAGCCTCTGGGATCAGGGCAGGGCAGCCAGAGAACTCTTCAGGCGGCTCTGCCCACTCTGGCCACAGGCTCTCTTCACGGGGCGATCCAAGATGGCGGCCTAGAGGGTGACTGCACCCCCAGTCGCTCCAGAACCCAGGAGTTAAGAAGGGGAGGCATTGAGAGACTCGGACTGAAATATAGCCACGGTGAGTCTGCCCACTAGGTAAAGCTCGGCCCGGGTGGCAGGCCCAGATAGAGGTGGCTTATCGGAGCCGGGCAGGGCAGCTAGAGTCTTCCCAAGGTAGCCTTCCACACTCCGGCAGTGGGCTCCTCCCACACGGCCAGCTGCATGGCGCAGGCCCACAGTGAGAGCATTTCCCCACAGAACCAGTTCCAAACCGTGGAATCAGTAGGGGGCTAGGGGCAGTTTTTTTCGGATGCGCTGCTTTATCAGATTCCTCCAAGACATCAGGCTACTGAAGGCTGGGAGGTGATACACTGGAAATCTACTGGGACACTATAAGCCAATAGCGGAAAACTGCAATATCTCAGGGTCCCACTGACAGCTGACCAATATGAGAAAACAAGGGAAGAAAATGTCCCAAACAAACCTAGATACTACATCAATAAAACCCAATGACAGCACAGCAGAAGAAATGTCAGAAAGGGAGTTCAGAATGTACGTAATTAAAACAATCAGGGAAGCTAATGAGGAGATGAAAGAGCAAATGCAGGCATTGAAGGAGGAGATGAAAGAGCAAATGCAGGCATTAAATGATCACACCAATCAACAGTTAAAGACCAAATACGGGAAGCAAGAGATCATTTCAATAAAGAGTTAGAGATACTGAAAAAAAAACAAACTGAAATACTTGAAATGAAGGAAACAATAAACCAAGTTAAAAACTCCATAGAAAGCATAACCAAAAAGATAGAACACCTGGAAGACAGAACCTCAGACATTGAAGACAAATTATTTAATCTTGAAAGCAAAGTTGGCCAAACAGAAAAGATGGTAAGAAATCATGAACAGAATCTACAAGAATTATGGGATATCATGAAAAGGCCAAATTTAAGAATTATTGGGATTGAGGAAGGCTTAGAGAAACAAACCAAAGGAATGAACAATCTATTCAATGAAATAATAACAGAAAATTTCCCAAATCTGAAGAATGAAATGGAAAACCAAGTACAAGAGGCTTATAGAACTCCAAACATACAAAATTACAACAGACCCACACCAAGGCACATTATTATGAAAATACCTAACATACAAAATAAAGACAGAATTTTAAAGGCCGCGAGAGAAAAGAATCAAATTACATTCAGAGGGAAACCAATAAGAATATCAGCAGATTTTTCAATCCAGACCCTAAAAGCTAGAAGGGCCTGGAACAACATATACCAAGCCCGGAAAGAAAACGGATGCCAACCAAGAATCTTATACCCAGCAAAACTTACCTTCAAATTTGACGATGAAATAAGATCCTTCCATGATAAACAAAAGCTAAAGGAATTTACAAAAAGAAAGCCAACATTACAGAACATTCTCAGCAAAATATTCCATGAGGAAGAGATGAAAAACAACGATGCAAATCAGCAACAGGAGGCGCTAGCCTAGAGGAATAGCCAAATAAAGGAGAAACCAAATCATGTCAAAAACAAATATGAGTCAATTGACTGGGAAAACAAATCATATCCCAATAATAACCCTGAATGTCAATGGCCTGAATTCATCAATCAAAAGACACAGACTGGCAGATTGGATTAAAAAGAAAAATCCAACAATATGCTGCCTGCAAGAGACTCATCTCATAGAAAGAGACACCCATAAACTAAAGGTGAAAGGATGGGGAAAAACATACCATGCACACGGACACAGCAAAAAAGCGGGAGTATCCATCCTCATTTCAGATAATGTGGACCTCAAACCAAAACTAGTCAGAAGGGATAAAGAAGGACATTACATGCTGCTTAAGGGAAGCATAAATCAGCAAGACATAACAATCATAAATATCTATGCCCCGAACATTGGCTCATCCACATACGTCAAACAAATCCTTCTCAATTCCAGAAATCAAATAGACCACAACATAATAATACTAGGCGATTTTAACACACCTCTCTCACCACTGGATAGATCGTCCAAACAAAAATTGAATAAAGAAACTATAGATCTCAACAACACAATCAACAATTTAGACTTAACGGACATATATAGAATATACCATCCAACAAAGAGCGAATACACTTTCTTCTCAGCAGCACATGGATCCTTCTCTAAAATAGACCATATTTTATGCCACAAAGCTACTGTTAGCAAATACAAGGAGATAGAGATACTACCTTGTACTCTATCAGATCATAATGGATTGAAATTAGAAATAAATGACAGAATAAAAAACAGAAACTTCTCCAATACCTGGAGATTAAATAATACACTATTATATGATGAATGGATAACAGAAGACATCAGGAGGGAAATAAAAAAATTCTTAGAAGTAAACGAGAACAAAGACACATCATATCAAAATCTCTGGGACACTATGAAAGCAGTACTTAGAGGAAGATTTATTTCATGGGGTGCATTCAAAAAAAGAAGTAGAAAACAACAAATAAACGACTTAACACTACAGCTCAAAGCGCTAGAAAAAGAAGAGCAGACCAATACCAAAAGTAGTAGAAGACAGGAAATAGTTAAAATCAGAGCCGAAATCAACAAAATTGAAACAAAAGAAACAATTGGAAAAATTAACAAATAAATAGTTGGTTCTTTGAAAAAATAAATAAAATTGATAAACCCTTAGCCACACTAACAAAGAGAAAGAGGGAGAAAACTCAAATTACTAAAATTCGGAATGAACAAGGAAACATCACAACAGACCCGAGTGAAATACAAAACATAATTAGAAGCTATTTCGAAAATCTATACTCCAACAAAACAGAAAACCTCGAAGACATCAACAAATTTCTAGAGACATATGAATTACCTAAACTGAACGAGGAGGACATACACAACTTAAATAAACCAATTTCAAGCAATGAAATAGAAGAGGTCATCAAAAGCCTACCAACAAAGAAAAGTCCAGGACCAGATGGGTTCTCAGCCGAGTTCTACAAATCCTTTAAAGAAGAGCTCATTCCAATACTCCTCAAACTATTCCATGAAATAGAAGAGGAGGGAACCCTCCCAAACTCGTTCTATGAAGCCAATATCACCCTGATACCTAAACCAGACAGAGACACATCGAGAAAAGAAAACTTCAGATCAATATCCTTAATGAACATCGACGCAAAAATTCTCCACAAAATTTTAGCAAATCGCATACAAAAACATATTAAAAAGATAGTGCACCACGATCAAGTGGGTTTTATCCCTGGGATGCAAGGTTGGTTCAACATTCGGAAATCAATAAATGTCATTCACCATATCAACAGACTTAAAGTTAAGGATCACATGATTATTTCAATAGATGCAGAAAAAGCATTCGATAAAATAGAGCATCCCTTCATGCTCAAAACACTAGAAAAAATTGGGGTAGTGGGAATGTTCCTTAACATTATAAAGGCAATCTACGCTAAGCCCATGGCTAATATCATTCTAAATGGTGAAAAACTGAAAGTGTTCCCCCTAAAAACTGGAACAAGGCAGGGATGCCCTCTTTCACCCCTTCTATTCAACATCGTCCTTGAGACTCTAGCCAGAGCAATCAGATAAACCAAAGAA
This sequence comes from Sciurus carolinensis, assembly GCF_902686445.1. Lineage (NCBI taxonomy): Eukaryota > Metazoa > Chordata > Mammalia > Rodentia > Sciuridae > Sciurus > Sciurus carolinensis. The sequence continues at coordinate 8,801,155 of NC_062222.1, forward strand.
ATTAAAGGGATACGAATAGGAAAAGAAGAACTCAAACTATCCCTGTTCGCTGATGACATGATTATATATTTAGAGGAACCTGGAAATTCCCCCAGAAAACTTTTAGAACTCATAAGTGAATTCAGTAAAGTAGCAGGTTACAAGATCAATGCTCATAAATCCAATGCATTTTTATACATAAGTGATGAATCTTCAGAAAGAGAAATTAGGAAAACTACCCCATTCACAATAGCCTCAAAAAAAATAAAATACTTGGGAATCAATCTCACAAAAGAGGTGAAAGACCTCTACAATGAGAACTACAGAACACTAAAGAAAGAAATTCAAGAAAACCTAAGAAGATGGAAAGATCTCCCATGTTCCTGGATAGGAAGAATTAATATTGTCAAAATGGCTATACTACCTAAAGTGCTATGCAGATTCAATGCAATTCCAATTAAAATCCCAATGATGTACCTTGCAGAAATAGAGCAAGCAATTATGAAATTCATCTGGAAGAATAAAAAACCTAGAATAGCTAAAGCAATCCTCAGTAGCAAGAGCGAAGCAGGGGGTATTGCAATACCAGATCTTCAACTCTACTACAAAGCAATAGTAACAAAAACGGCATGGTATTGGTACCAAAATAGACAGGTAGATCAATGGTACAGAATAGAGGACATGGACACAAACCCAAATAAATACAATTTTCTCATACTAGACAATGGTTCCAAAAATATGCAATGGAGGAAAGATAGCCTCTTCAACAAATGGTGCTGGGAAAACTGGAAAACCATATGCATCAGAATGAAATTAAACCCCTATCTCTCACCCTACACAAAACTCAACTCAAAATGGATCAAGGACCTCGGAATCAGACCAGAGACCCTGCATCTTATAGAAGAAAAAGTAGGTCCAAATCTTCAACTTGTTGGCTTAGGATCAGACTTCCTTAACAGGACTCCCATAGCACAAGAAATAAAAGCAAGAATCAACAACTGGGATAGATTCAAACTAAAAAGCTTTCTCTCAGCAAAGGAAACTATCAGAAATGTGAAGAGAGAGCCTACAGAGTGGGAGAATATCTTTGCCAACCATACCTCAGATAGAGCACTAATTTCCAGAATCTATAAAGAACTCAAAAAACTTTACACGAAGAATACAAATAATCCAATCAACAAATGGTCTAAGGAAATGAACAGACACTTCATAGAAGAAGATGTACAAGTAATCAACAGATATATGAAGAAATGTTCAACATCCCTAGTAATAAGGGAAATGCAAATCAAAACTACCCTAAGATTTCATCTCACCCCAATTAGAATGGCAATTATCAAGAATACAAGCAACAATAGGTGTTGGCGAGGATGGTGAAAAAGGAACACTCATACATTGCTGGTGGGGTTGCAAATTAGTGCAGCCACTCTGGAAAGCAGTGTGGAGATTCCTCAGAAAACTTGGAATGGAAACACCATTTGACCCAGCTATCCCACTCCTTGGCCTATACCCAAAGGACTTAAAATCAGCATACTACAGAGATACAGCCACATCAATGTTCATTGCTGCTCAATTCACAATAGCCAGATTGTGGAACCAACTTAGATGCCCTTCAGTTGATGAATGGATAAAGAAACTGTGGCATATTTATACAATGGAATATTACTCCGCAATGAAGAATGATAAAATTATGGCATTTGTAGGCAAATGGACAAAATTGGAGAATATCATGCTAAGTGAGATAAGCCAATCTCAAAAAACTAAAGGACGAATGATCTCGCTGATAAGCGGATGAGGACATATAATGGGGGGTGGGAGGGGTTAGCATTAGGTTTAGGGTTAGGTTTAGGGTTAGGGATAAGGAGAGCGGTAAGAATGAAGGAAAGAAGGACTGTATAAAGGGAAAAGAGGGGTGGGAGGGGTCGGGGGGGAGGGAAAAAAAAAACATCATTGCCCTATGTAAAAAAAAAAAAAAAAAAAAAAAAAAAAAAAAACTACACTGAGATTTCATGAGATTTCATCTCACACCTGTCAGAATGGCAGTCATCAAGAATACTACCAATAAATGCTGGCGAGAGTATGGAGAAAAAGGAACACTTTAACACTGTTGGTGGGACTGTAAATTGTTACAACGTAATGGAAATCAGTATGGAGGTTCTCCAAAAGACTAGGCATGGAACCACCACATGACCCATCTACACCATTCCTTGGTATTTATGCTAAAGAACTAAAGCCATCGTACTGCAGTGATGCATGCATACGCACATTTATAGCAGCACAATTTACAATAGCCAAACTATGGAGCCAGCCTAGGTGTCCAACAACAGATGAATGGATATAGAAAATGTGGTATATATACACAATGGAGATTTATTCAGTCATAAAAACAATAACTATGTCATTTGCAGAAAAATAGATGAAACTTGAGAAGTATTATGTTAAGTGAAATGAGCCAATCTCAGAAGATCAAGGGTCATGTCTTCCCTTATATGTAGAAGCTGGAGAAGGAAGAGAAAAAGAAAGGGGGTTGGGGGTGAAAATCTAGTGAAAATCAAGGGAGATCAGTAGAGTTAAGGGACTAATAGGAGGTGGGAGGGAGGGTATAAGGGCTGGAACTGACATCGACCCAATTACATTGTTATATTGTTTGCCTGTATGCATATGCAACAACAAATCCCATTACGTACAACTATAATGCACCAATAGAAACATGTGCAAAGGAAAACAATGCCACGTTAGCTTAGTCAGCAGATCCTGTTTAAAACTGTCAGCACCTTACACACTAAGCCTGGCTTAGGCAAATTAACTGTAGCCCCTGCCCCCTTAATTGTGAAATGGGGTTCATTATTATTCTTTGTGAATATTTCATGAGATCAAATAAAATAATGGATGCTAAGTTATTAGCAGTCTTCCAAACTATGGCTCTAGTAAATGTTATCATGGTTCATGCAAGATATCCCATGAAGGCACCAGCACACAGACCCCCCTTGCTTTATCCAGTGTCCCTGTTCCAAAGTGTTTACTCCCTGACAAATACTAGGGGATGTTTTGTGTAAGATGTATTGCAAACTTTACTTCTCTAAGAGAGTAAGAGCAAGGAAGAATGCTGACCACTACTCGTGTCCACAGAACCCGAGGACAGGCTCAGTCCTTCAGTTTATACTCTCGTTCTAAAATAGCACATCCCTGACTCAGGAAATGGTTTTCAGTGATGACAGTATTTTGACTCTTCCAGTTCTGGTGACACTTTGAAAGAATATTTTCTTAATCTATAAAATGGACTAACTCAGGAATTTTACTGAGCAAAAAAACTTTATAGGAGTAATTGTACATACACACACACAAAAGAGATTTCTCAGAAAACATAAAGTCGCAAATGCACAAACTTTTTATTAAAAAACTGTGTTAAAAGAAATTTTTTAAAATAAATAAAATAATCAATGTGCAGAGGCACATGTCTGAGCTCCCAGTGACTAGAGAAGCTGAGGCTAGAGAATCACATTCCAGCTTGGCCTAGCAGCTTAGCAAGACAAAGTTTCAAAAAATAAAATTAAAAGGGACGGTGACGTATCTTAGAGATAGAAACCACTGGGTTCAATTCCCAGTACTTCAAAAAATGAAACAAAGCAAAACGATAAGTGCCAAGAGCAAAATAATCTTAGAGTCCTCAGACAAGAAGGAGAACAAATTTATACTTGAATGTTGGAAGTGTAGTTTGGGAGCAGAACTTTTGGCAGTTAATGAAAAATTCCTTATTCACCTCTTCCAAAATAAAATGATGAAGGGAGAAAATTTCAGAAATTACAGACAGGAGAACTGGGGTGAGTGCAGCAAACCAGAATAAAAACACAATAGCTTCTCTAGAACAGCGGGGGAGGGTGGGGTGGCGTGTGCTCCATCAGGGACAATGAGCAATTCTGCAGATGCTTTTATCACAATCAGGCTTGTGGTTGGGAAGGCACTAGTTGCATTTAGGTAGAGGATAATGACCAGAAATGTGCTAAAAGTCCTACCATGCAGAGGGCAGCCCCCGCTTTTCCCCTCACAACAAAGAATCATCTATCCCAAATTCCTATCGTGCTAAGTTTGAGAAAATCTGTTTTAGGTTAAACTCTGTCCCACCAGAGAAAAATCAAGACCATGAAAAATTCCTTTATTCAGAAAAATAGAGATCATTAGAATGCTTGTCTTCCATTTTTGTTCTGTGAATATAGCCATTCAAATCACAACCTCGACTATGGGGCATTCACACATGGGATCCTCATAAGTTATTTCAGAAATAGGCATTAATTTGGTTTTCCATTTGACCCATTTCTGGGCCTGTTTATCATGACATTGCTGAATTTCAGTGAGGGATGACCTGCTTCATAGCTTCCATTACAGGGTCTCTAGGGAAGTCCCTTGGGTCCCTCTAATTTATTTATTTTCTCAATGGGCATGTTGAATGACCAAGCAATTTAGTAAAGAGCTGTAGGAAGTTAGTTGTCCATTCTGGTGGAGAATGTCCCAGGCAGAGTGAAGTTTGTCCTCTCTGTAGTATTAGCTGTTTTTCATAGGAACACTTTTGTTCTCACACACCAGAGCTGTGATTATTTCTGTGGGGTCATGTTAAAGCTGTCACAGAGACCAGTATAGGTGAGGGCTTCTTAAAACTTGCACTTGATAGTGTGAGAAGGCTAAGAATTCCCCAAGATGGTTGTGGTCCCTGAATTTTTAAAGAAGACTTGGCCCAGGTACTATTGTGTTGTACACACTGTGTTCTTTGATATATAAGTAAGTGGCCAGGAAGGATACCCATGGCAATACGCCTGTGGTCACCTGGTTAGTTAAATTTCTCTTCAGCTCAATAAATGGTACTTGTACTGGAGTGGGAGAGAGACCATTATAATTAATAGGGGAAAACAAAAACAATATTTGCAAGGAAGGGAAGAGAGTGCTGGTAGGGTTTACCTCTGTCATCATCCCAGGTGTCAGAAGGAGCTGTAGTTTTACCTCTGTATCCCTGGAGGGTCATTTCTAGTTTGATGGCATCAATCATGAGCCCCTCCTTGTAACGTTGGGTGCATATTGTTGCCGGTAATTCCTAAAGGAGACTCAATGGGTAGAGGTTCATTAATTACTCTCTTTGATGGCACTGGAAAATAATAGTGTGTTTTTGGGGTTTGAAGTCAAAGTTGGACAATAGTGTTTAGAAGGCATTTAGCAATCACATGTGATATTTTAGACAAAACAGATCTTGCTGGTAGTGGTTCACAGGGAGGAGGTCAGCTATCCTCAGGGTTGATTATCTGTAACTGCGTTAGTAGTAGCTCGAAGATCCTGCTTTTCAAACCCCAATTCTTGCCATCAAGTCAGAAAAATTTCAGAGATTTCTCTCTGAGGGACAGGCATGAGTTTATTGAAGGTACAGAAAAAGGGAAAGGAGACACTCTCAGGCAGAGAGTAGGTTCTCCAGGTAGAGAGGGAGAGAATGCCTCTCCTGCGCTCCAGTTTCATGGAGATCAGAGAAACGTTTCTGAAGAGTCCCACCCGGGTCTACCTATCGAGTTTTGACTGACAGCAGGGTGACATCAGACAGTCAAGTGCCCACTGCAATGACAATTCTAGGTCACCTTGGCTCATACTGACAGGTTGTTATCTGATAAAATCTGTAAGAATTTTATGGTTAAGAGTAATGATCCTTATCTCTCTGAGTTTCAGGATCTGGTCTGTGAAAAGGGTCACACAAATCTCCCCCCTCAGGGTAACCTGGGTTTCTCTTATGGACATCATTTTGGCCTGCGTTTCTCCTGTTGATCAGGTAGTTTGCTGAGGAATGTGGCATATGTGGCATATCCTGTCCACTGAGACCAGGCAGGATTGCAGGTAAATTGCTTCAAGGAAAAGAACGCATGTGAGGGTCAGCACAGTGGGCCCATTTTATAGAATTATTCTTTTAACCTTGTGTTCCTACCATGTGCATCTATCTCCTATCAAAAGTAAGACTCAAGCAAAGGACATTCTCAAGAGAGAGCAGGTTCTCTCCGAGCAGAGAATGACAAAGGAAACTTATCGCTACTTTCACGTTTATTACTGTTTGATGTTGGCTGCAGTCTTCACCAGTCTGATGTTTAATTCCCTCTTGGTGGTGGGTGGAGAGTTTTTGATTCTAGTAGGTGTTTTCTGGAAGTGTCATGGTGACCCTACCATTCAGGAGGATATCATCTACAAGTCAATCCTATGTTAATGCAGGTTCGGGGGTCAATGATTGGGCCAACTTTATCTTAGTGCACTTGTGCTACCAAAGAAATTTCTCTTCTGAAATATGTTGAGAAATCTATGGCCATAAATCCTAACTGTGCAATGACCTCAGTAGACCCTGTCAGGAGTTAACCCCATAGATCTTTCCCTCTTGACCTATTTATTAATTGACTTCTCTTGTTTCCACCTGTTTATTCACAGGGTTAGCACACCTGTTGTTTTTCTATAAATGACTACATTATTTATTAGTCTTAAAGGCAATTTAAAGAAAACCCATGTCCCTGCTATGTTACTGGTTTGCATTACTAAGTACTGCCTAACATTAGCATCAGCAGATTCGGTGTCTGGTGAAGTCCACATTCTTGGTTTTAGATCATCTTCTCTCTGAGTTCTCACATTGCAGGAGTAAGGGATCTTTGGGGTCCCTTTCAAGGGCCCTGATCTCGTTCATATTAAGAAACAGACAGATGTCGATGGTGGGAACATGAGAGTAAGAGAATAATTCCAAAAATTGGGCCCACTGTACAGACCCCCACATGCCTTCTTTTCTAAGAAGCAATTGACCTGCAGCCTGCCTGGCCTAAGTGGACTGGAAACATCACGTTCCTCAGCAAACTATGTGATAACTGCAGGAGAAATGCAGACCCCCAAAAATGTCGATAATAGGAACCCAGGTTACCCTGAAGGGGGAGATTTTTGTTACCAGATCCTGAAACTCTAGGAGATAAGAATAGTTCTTCCTAACCATAAAAATCTGTAAGAATGTATGGTTAAGGATCCAATTAGGACTGGTCAGCGTGGTCCAAGGTGACCTTCAGTTACCATGACAGTGGGTACTTGAAAGTCTGATGTCACCCTGCTGTCAGCGAAAAGCCAAGAGGTGGACCTGGGTGGGACTCAGAAAACTTTTTTGGGATCCCAAATAAAACTGGAGTGTAGGAAGGGCACACGGTCCCTTCCCCTCTGAGAGGACCCACTCTCTCCTTTGAGAGAGTCCCCTTTCCCTTTTTTCATCCCTTCAATAACTCAAGCACGTTACTCTGAGCAACATGTCTGAAATTTTTCTGACTTGATCTCAAGGATCCAGGCTTGAGCAGGGGTCTTCATGCTGCCTTATTTCTCAAAAGACCGAACTCTCGACATTGGGACCCCAACTTTGTGACCTAATCACCTCCGAGACCTCACTTCCTAATTTCATCACTGTGATGATTAAGTTCCAGCATATGAATTTGAGGGAGATGCTAATATTTAGTCCACAGTACAGTTAAAAACTCTAGGTTTTCACACTTAGACTTCAGCTTTGAAAACTTTCATTATTTTATAACATTTCTTTGAGAACCTGTATATTTTTAATCTATGGAGGATCTGCTTTGAGATTTACTGACTACAATTATAAAGAGACTAACAATCTTAGCAAGATGGCATGAGGATTACTTTCAACAGAAAACATTTCAGTTACAACAGATACAGAAAGAAATTTTATTTGAACTTCCCTCATCTGACTAAAACACAGTTTCCTGAGGACACAGCTGCCATAAGTCTCCCTCAGGCCAGGGAGTTTTGGAGAAAAACTGACCCTTAGAACAGCAATGCAAAAGCACGGTGGGTCCCTCCATGCTGCTCTCAGAGCACCCAGTGTCCCCTCCCCCAAATCTGCACACCTTTGTTAAACTGATATACACCCAGGAGTCTGGCATGCACATAAATTAAAATACTTCAACTTGTAATCTGTTGTCAGTTATTACCAGCCCTCATTTCCATCCCTCCTACCTAAATTGGTAGAAGAAATTTTTTTTCCTCCTAATAGCAATTGTATTTTTAATACTTTAATTTCTATTTAATCTCCTCTTTTTCTATATTCTTATTTTTCAACATCTTCCTGCTTGGATTTTCTTTATTTTACAGACTGGTACCGTAAGGAAAGAAGCGAATGAAGAAAATAAAGAGAGCGGTGAGGCCGTTCAACAGTATCACAGGTTTATTTGGGACAAACCTGAGGAGAGGGGCCCAGGGGAGACCTAGACCTGTCTTCAACTTATAGCCTGGGGTAGACACAGGGGCATGAGAGGGGGTGATTTTTGCAGCTAGACCATTCTAGGCGGTTGTCAGGAAAGGGTCCTTTTGTCATCACTTTGAGGTGGTCACTCTTCTATGAACCAGCTGTTTACAGAATTCCAGTCCCAGATAGCAATTTCCTTTCTTTGCTTGGTGACAGAGTATCGTCTGGGGCTTGAGGTCAGATTGAGTCAGAGGGACACTGAGGTGACTCTTAAGATGGAGATGTATTTCAAAATGTCCTTGACTGTGTCAAGTTCTACCTAACAGTTACTATCTCAAATGGGATTTAAATTCGTTCTCCTTGATTTTCGTTTTAATTGGCTCTTTCTTGACTTAATTTGTTACATAACTGTTAAATCCTCTTTCATAGAGCATACAAAAACTTTTTATCAGTTTCTTTAAAAAGTGTTTTTAGACAAGAATGCAGTCTAAATATTTGGTTTATTACTTATCTGTTCCTCTGTAGCAACCCCCTTCCTCACTGTGGACCCTATGTTAAATATTTTTCTATTTTTACTTCCTATGTGCTCTTAGAAAAAAGAAGTTCTTTTTTTTTAGGTTCTGTGCAACACTTATATGAGCAAATTCTTCCCTATGACAAGATCAATCACAGGGAAAAGAGGAAAAGTACAAGATTATATAAAATGATCACAATTATATATAATAAACCTGTATAGAATAATAGAAATAAAGTCATTATTTTGTTTCATAGATGTCATTATTTGAGAAGAGAGGGATAAGTACACTTCAATAATGTGTAACGTGCAAGGATCCTTTAACATTTGAGATAAAATGCTAAGAGCAAGAAATTAAAGTAGCAAATTTAAAAAACTGGAACTGGGCAGGTTTCTCTTGTGGAAAAGCTGTGATAACTTAGAGACCAAAAGAGGGGAGGAGGACTCGAAGCAGTGGGTTCAGACTTCAGCGTCCTCCAGAGCGCCTTGCTTTATTAAGCGCATTGGTTTCTGTTTACATCTCCACTCGCTCCAGGCGCTTTCCAGCTGAGCTCTGCAGGTGGCAGCGGCTCTTCCAGGAGGGTTCCAGAGCTCTGCTCAGCATGCGGCTGCGGGGTTCAGTGAAAGTGGCTTCCTGTCTGCTGGGGACCCCTGACTTCTGCTGTGGAATTCTAAAAGGGGACACAGCCAGGCGGATCAGCTCCTCCTCCGCCTCCCAGATCTTTCATTGGCTTCTGCCTCTCCAGAGTGGCCAATCAGAATTAACTAAAGCAAAAGAGGCGCGTGCTACCTCTTAAGATTATCAAAACCAAACCATCTTTCCCAGGGCCTTGATGCATGTTTATTTATATTGTGTTATGAACTACCTCCATTGCAATGATAATTGTAGTGATAATAAATTTGGACAACTATGTATTTTATTATCAATTGTAAACTTCCTAAGTTTTAAGTTTGTTGGGTAGTTTGTTAAACTTCATAATTTTTAAAAATGTTGTTCGGGAGGATTCATGGGTACACACAAAACAGTCCCCAGGTGATTAGTTTTTTGAATGGGATAGCTTTAAAATAATTCTGTTTCCTGATGTGGTGCTTGCAGGGGCAGGGAAATATGATATCTATGCTCAGTCATCTGCAGTTCCAAAACCATTGTCAAATTAATGGGAGAAAAGCGTAATGAATTTATATACCATGTGACATGAGAGGCTGCAGACATGACCCAAAGACCCAGAGAAACTGCTTTTATGTTAGATTTGATGGAAAACGAATAGTCATGTAGAAATGCGATTAGGAAAAATAGTTCTAACTTTTATGGCTCAGCTGGGGGAAAAGGAATTCAGTTTCAGTGGCCTGGCTTGGGGGAGCCAGAGGAGCAGGGTAAAGAAGGTCAGGAGGAGGTGGAAAAGACTTTCTTTGCTGAGGGTTCTCCAGTGCCTTTCAGTATAAAGAATTCAGCATGTTCAAGGGCCACATTTTTGGGTATTATACAGTCTATATAGGCTCTGTTACATGCACTTCACGGTGTCTGATTGATATTGTACAGACATTTGATTTTTGAGAACAAACATTTACAGACAAATACATTAAAACTTAGAGTGGTCTAGATATCTTGCCAAAGTATTGTTTTTCCACCTCCTTAGAAACCTGTAAAGCAATTTTAACTGAGTCATGGTAGGTTAAGGGAAGTACCTTCAAGTTCATTTCACATAGCTGGGTACCAGTATCTTCACTCTTGGTCAAAGCATATTCTTTAATCATAAAGTTCTTTCATTTTGATCTGCATTTTCACTGTAAGTATAGAAGAAAAACATAATTATGACAGAAATTTTGTACAGTGGATTTTTAGGTCTCCTAGCTACCTTCCTTGATATTCTAAAAATGTATTCTCTACTTGAGTGTTGCAAACACCATCTAGATGGAAGGCTCCTTATAATAGAAACAGATTGTTTGACATTTGGTTGTTCTTCATTTCAAAAAAAGTGGTACATGGAAAAAAGTTTTGCTTTTGAAAAAATTTGGCAAGTGATTTTAGAAAAAAAGTTGGTTTTGCTCAGGGGTTTGGCCAAGTTTAAGTGTTAGACAAAAAAGCTGGGATTGATAATGGAAATGGCAAGAGGTTATTCTTTTCATTTCACCAGTGTTTATAAAAAGCTCAGTTTTCACACCAATACTTGCTGAACAAAAATTAATAGTTTCGCACACTCTATTTACTATAGGAAGGAACCGCAGGAGCCCACTGTTTTTGAAAGTGGGTCCTTACGGCTCCGTACTGTTTAATAAAAAGATAGAAAATAGATTTTGGTGCAAGTTCAACTTCTGGGCATGCCAAAGAAACGACTAGAGTTAACAGTTAAATAAATAAATCGTGTTCAATACCTTGGTTGAGTTTAACAAAATTTATTCAGCTGGTTGAAAAGATTGCTGGGAACCTTGTAGCTAAGGTTTCCAAAATGCAATTGTAAATGTCAAAACGAATCATAACAAAATGTACAACTGTGCAGATTTATGCTTTGCACCAGACATTCCTAATGCATGGAATAGTCACAGAGAAAGCATTGAGTATCAACTGTGAAATTGTACTATAGAGGAAAATTCGTTTCTCTATTCCTTTATGATAGCATATCCCAATGGTTCTAGCTATATGAGAACATTTTTAATTCACAGGTCATATTTATATGAACCATGCTTGAGAGCTGAATGGAAGAAATCACTTTTCAATATGCTAATGCTTTGCTGGGTTGCTTAGAACAGAGATCCAGTAGAAATATAACGTAAGCCCTGCATGGAATGTAAATTTTTCTAGCACCCACATTTAAAAGAATAAAGAGAAAATGTAATTAGAGTACATTTTATTTAACCCAAAGCATTGTTTTCAAAATGTGATCAATATAAAAATGATTAAGAAGTTTTCACTTGTTACTATTTCTAAATCTCATATGTACTTTATATTGATAGTACATTTCAGTTTGAACTGGCCATATTTGGAGTGCCCAATAAGCACATGTTGGGCAACAAAAGCCTAGAAAAATACCTATATTAACACTTCCATTGCTTTCAATATTATAATTATCTCCATAAAATCATGCACATCTATCAGTTTAATGATTAAAATTAGAAATTTACTCATATAGGTTGGATATGTCTCTGTGAAATAGATATTTAATCATTAAAAAATGTTCATTTTTTAAAAAAATGGAAATGCTTCATTTGTTTATAATAGATAAGAACTGAGATGTATAATCTCTGAATATCGTTTTATGGCAATGGATTACCAATATTATGAAAAGCTTTTCTCTCCGTGTTTCCATAATGCATATAATGTACATATGGTCAGACCACTTCATGGGAGATAATGTCTATGATGGAAATTTCATGAATCCACACGAACCTCATCTATTTTCAGAGGATGGATGATGTGTGGGATCCAGGCTCCACTAGCACTAAAAACTGATTTTATTTACCCATTTTCTCTGCCAGGATACCTTATCTCACTGACTGGCACGGATTTCCCTTCCCTTGTCTATCACCACCTGCTGTGAGGTAATGAAGTGACCCCTCTGAACACATTGCCTAAGTCAGAGATAACACGCAATATCTGCTAGGGGCAAAGTACATAATGGCCGTGTTTAAGAGATAAGCTACCTGAACTGGGAGCAAATAAAAGTGGGCAGACATATATTCTATCACTCAGGGAAGAGACTGGGCGGTATACGGAGGAAAGAGGGAGAAATGATGAGCAGGACTTACTCAGGTCATCTTCAGGACCACTAATCAGCTGGTTTGCTAAAAGCAAACAACAAACAAGTAACCATAAGCCAAACAGTCAAAATCTAAATAGCAAATCTTGGTGCAAGAGAAGAAAACTTGAAATAGCTAAAATATGGCTCATGGGTTGTTTCAGACAACTTCTTTGTTGGTCTGACAAGAACAATTTTAGAGGAGGAAAAGTTCATTTAGTGCTCATGACTTCAGAGGTCTCAGTCCACAGACAGCTGACTCCATTGCTTGGGGCCTGAGGTGAGGCCAAACATCATGGCAGAAGAGTGTGGAGGAGGAAAGCAGCTCAGGACATGGCAATCAACAAGCAGTGAGAGCTCCCCTCACCAGGGACAAGGGCATGCCCCCAATGACCCAGCTCCTCCAGCAACACCCTACCTGCCTATAGTTACCACCAGTTCACCCTTACTAGTGGATTAATGCACCAATTATGTTAAGGCTCTCATAAACCAATCATTTCACCTCTAAACTTTATTGTATAGTTTCACACGTGAGTTTTTTGGGGATACCTCATATCTAAACCATAACATAGATCAATTTTATTAGCAAGTAAATTTGATTTTATAAGCAATGGTTATAAACTGAAAATCTAAACATCATCTTAAACCATGATCATTGCATTTCCTATGTTCATTTTGTTCCAATAGTGCAGCTATTTACTCTGCTGAACACTTTAAATGCCATTTTAAGTTTTAGATGTTATAAGAATAAGCCACCGTTATTTGAAAATTAAGCATTCCATTGTCTTAAGGTTCATTAAGCACAAATGCTTCATGTCATGGTTATAATACCAGGTCAAGAATTGGAGCACTTATTTTGAAAATGATATTCTTCTTCTCTGTTATCTATTACTAAAGGGGAATTGAATGAAAGTGACTTTCAACACTTAAAACATAAGCATGATGGTTTGAAAAAGTAATAATGTAATTTATAAAAAAGAAAAATTCATGGCAACACAATATTAAAATGTTCATTGAAGGAATATCAACTGTCCATTTTGAGTCATAAATCATGACTAGTGAAATTAAAACATAAAGCATGAAGTATGCATGATTTTGTCATGAAGTAGCACTATATATTGGTCCCATAATTTAATAGTATCTTTGGTACACACCTATTTAAAAGATGTATATAGTAAAAGTCCCTTATAGAAACTTAATTAAAATCAATTGCCAGATTGCTCACTGTCAGGCACCTATCATTCGCCATTTGCCTGCTTCTCGCCTGTCCATCGCCTGCCTTACACCTATCCATCACCCAACGCACGAGGTTCACCTCCTGATCGTCTGACAACAGTCAGCAAACTGATCAGCGACCGCCAGTGGAGCGCCAACTGCCTGCTGTTGCCTGGAAGTTCTCTGTCACAGTACCTGCAGGTTCGGTTACACGTGGCTGCCGCCATTTTGAGACAACAGCCAGCCCTGGCCAAGATGACTGAGCCCCCATCTCCAGGATCCCTCAGCTCGACCAATCACTCCCTGCCTCTGGAACCCTCACATCAACTGATTGCTCTTGCTGCCAGGACCCCCAGACAAACTGACTGCACCCTATCACCGGGACCCCAGACCAACTGATTGAACCCGGCCTCCAGGATCCCACAACCACACAAAACACACCCGACCTCCAGGATGCCTGCCTGACCAACTACATCCCACCTCCAGGACCTCCTGCTGACCACGTCCACACCCTGAGCTGCAGCTCCCCATTTGCCAACACATTTCGAAGCTGGAGCGGCCATGTTGGATAATCTTGGAAGCTGGAGCTCCGAATTTTAGGTGGGGCAAATCCCATCCTGAGACGCCTGCTGGAGCCTTGAAGCTCAATGTCAGGTACCTCTCATGCATCACGCTACTGAACACTAGGAGGTTTCATTACTATATGACTGTTATACTGTAGATTTTCTTTTTTCTCCTTATTGAAAACTTTTAAGTTTTTATTTCTTTACTTTTCTTGCTTTCTTTTCCTTTTGTTTACCTGTTCCCTCAGAGTCTCTTTCTCCCTTTTTTGCATGCTAACATCCAATTTTTTTGATTACACTCACACCCTGTCTATTTTCTAGATCTTCTGTATATTCTTTTCTCATCCCATTAACAGCCACATTCTACATCCCTCTGCATCCTCTTTGTTTTCCATTAGAAGCTGCAGACCTTATTGCAAATCTATTTGTTTTACTGAAGATAATATTTGAACTCATTCTATTTATTATGACAATTTTGTTATTGTCTTCATAGGTGCTATTTGGTCTAGGATTGCATAGTGTCTGAACTGGGCACTGCTACTATTGATCTCCCCTTAAAGAAAGGGTTTTGGAAACCTATAGGGCCACTATAAGCCTATAGGGGGAAATCTGCAATACCCCAGATCTGCACTGCTAGAGGGAAAGACACATGAACAACATGAAAAAACAAGGGAAGAAAATGATCCAAACAAATCTAGATTCTATATTAATAGAATCCAATGACAGTATGTTAGAAGAAATGTCAGAAAAGGACTTCAGATTATACATGATTAAGATGATTCACGAAGCAAAGGATGAGATAAGAGAGCAAATGTGGGCAATGAATGATAATACCAATAAGCTGAAAGAGCAACTGCAGGAAGGAAAAGATCATCTCAACAAAAAGATAGAGATTCTGAAAAAAAAACCGAATGGAAATTATTGAAATGAAGGAAACAATAAACCAAATAAAAAACTCAATGGAAAGCATCACCAAAAGACTAGACCACTTGGAAGACAGAACCTCAGACAAAGAAGACAAAATATTTAATCTTGAAAATAAAGTTGCCCAAACAGAGAAGATGGTAAGAAATCATGAACAGAATCTCCAAGAACTATGGGAAATCATGAAAAGACCAAGTTTAAGAATTATTGGGATTGAGGAAGGCACAGAGATACAAACCAAAGGAATGAACAACCTATTCAATGAAATAATATCAGAAAATTTCTCAAACCTGAAGAATGAAATGGAAAATCAAATACAAGAGGCTTACAGAACACCAAATGCATAAAAACACAACAGATCCACACCAAGGCACATTATAATGAAAATGCCTAACATTCAAATAAAGATAGAATTTTGAAGTCCACGAGAGAAAAGCAGTCGACTTCTCAACTCAGACTCTAAAAGCTAGAAGGGCCTGGACCAACATATTTCAAGCTGTGAAAGAACATGGTTGCCAACCAAGAATCCTATACCCAGCAAAACTAACCTTCAGATTTGCAGATGAAATAAAATCCTTCCATGATAAACAAAAGTTAAAAGAATTTACAAATAGAAAGCCTGCACTACAGAATGTTCTCAACAAAATATTCCATGAGGAGGAAATGAAAAACAATGAACAATTTATTTGAAGAAATAATATCAGAAAATTTCCCAAATCTGAAGAATGAAATGGAAAATCAAGTCCAAGAAGCTTATAGGACTCCAAATACACAAAATTAAAACAGACCCACACCAAGGCACATTATAATGAAAATACCTAACATACAAAATAAAGACAGAATTTTAAAGGCTGTGAGAGAAAAGAACCAAATTACATTCAGGGGGAAGCCAATACGGATATCAGCAGATTTTTCAATCCAGACCCTAAAAGCTAGAAGGGCCTGGAACAACATTTTTCAAGCTCTGAAAGAAAATGGATGCCAACCAAGAATCTTATACCCAGCAAAACTTACCTTCAAATTTGACGATGAAATAAAATCATTCCGTGATAAACAAAAGCTAAAAGAATTTACAAAAAGAAAGCCAGCATTACAGAACATTCTCAGCAAAATATTTCATGAGGAAGAGAAAAAAAACAAAGAAGCAAATCAGCAAAGGGAGGAATTATCCTAAAGGAACTGTCAAATAAAGGAGGAACCAAGATGTGTCAAAAATTTTAAATATAAACCAAATGACGGGGAATACAAATCATATCTCAATAATAACCCTGAATGTTAATGGCCTGAATTCATCAGTCAAAAGACATAGACTGGCAGATTGGATTAAAAAGAAAGATCCTACAATATGTTGCCTGCAAGAGACTCACCTCATAGAAAGAGATACCCATAGACTAAAGGTGAAAGGATGGGGAAAAACATACCATGCACATGGACTCAGCAAAAAAGCTGGAGTATCCATCCTCATTTCAGATAATGTGGACTTCAAGCCAATGTTAGTCAGAAGGGATAAAGAAGGACATTTCATACTGCTTAATGGAAGCATAAATCAGCAAGATATAACAATCATAAACATCTGTGCCCCAAACAGTGGCTCATCCATGTATGTCAAACAAATCCTTCTCAATTTTAGAAACCAAATAGACCATAACACAATAATACTAGGTGATTTTAACATGCCTCTCTCACCACTGGACAGATCATCCAAACAAAAATTGAACAAAGAAACCATAGATCTCAATAACACAATCAATAATTTAGACTTAACAGACATTTATAGAATATACCATCCAACCAAGAGCGAATACACTTTCTTCTCAGCAGCACATGGATCCTTCTCTAAAATAGACCATATATTATGCCACAAAGCTAATGTCAGCAAATACAAGAAGATAGAGACACTACCTTGTATTCTATCAGATCATAATGGATTGAAGTTAGAAATAAATGAAAGAGTAAAAAACAGAAACTACTCCAACACCTGGAGATTAAACAATATGCTACTATATGATGAATGGATAACAGAAGATATTAGGAAGGAAATTAAAAAATTCTTAGAGGTAAACGAGAACAAAGAAACATCATATCAAAATTTCTGGGACACTATGAAAGCAGTACTTAGAGGAAGATTTATTTCATGGAGCGCATTTAATAAAAGAAGTAAAACTCAAAAAATAAATGACCTAACACTACAGCTCAAAGCCCTAGAAAAAGAAGAGCAGACCAACACCAAAAGTAGTAGAAGACAGGAAATAGTTAAACTGAGAGCTGAACTCAACGAAATTGAAACAAAAGAAACAATACAAAAAATTGACAAAAAAAATAGTTGGTTCTTCGAAAAAATAAACAAAATTGATAAACCTTTAGCCACACTAACAAAGAGAAGACGAGAGAAAACCCAAATCACTAAAATTCGGAATGAACAAGGAAATATCACAACAGACACGACTGAAATACAAAACATAATTAGAAGTTATTTTGAAAATCAATATTCCAACAAAATAGAAAATTTTGAAGACATCAACAGGTTTCTAGAGACATATGAATTGCCTAAACTGAACGAGGAGGACATACACAATTTAAATAGACCAATTTCAAGTAATGAAATAGAAGAAGTCATCAAAAGCCTACCAACAAAGAAAAGTCCAGGACCAGATGGGTTCTCAGCCGAGTTCTACAAAACTTTTAAAGAAGAGCTCATTCCAATACTTCTCAAAGTATTCCAGAAAATAGAAGAGGAGGGAACTCTCCCAAACTCATTCTATGAAGCCAATATTACCCTGATTCCTAAACCAGACAGAGACACATCAAGGAAAGAAAATTTCAGACCAATATCCTTAATGAACATCAACGCAAAAATTCTAAACAAAATTTTAGCAAATCGCATACAAAAACATATTAAAAAGATAGTGCACCATGATCAAGTGGGTTTCATCCCAGGAATGCAAGGTTGGTTCAACATCAGGAAATCAATAAATGTAATTCACCATATCAATAGACTTAATGTCAAGAATCACATGATTATTTCGATAGATGCAGAAAAAGCATTTGATAGAATACAGCACCCCTTCATGCTCAAAACACTAGAAAAAATAGGGATAGTGGGAACATTCCTTAACATTGTAAAAGCCATCTACACTAAACCCATGGCCAATATCATTCTAAATGGTGAAAAACTGAAAGCATTCCCTCTAAAAACTGGAACAAGGCAGGGATGCCCTCTTTCACCACTTCTATTCAATATCGTCCTTGAAACTCTAGCCAGAGCAATTAGACAGACCAAAGAAATTAAACGGAAACAAATAGGAAAAGAAGAACTCAAACTATCCCTATTTGCTGATGATATGATTGTATACTTAGAGGAACCAGGAAATTCCACCAGAAAACTTTTAGATCTCATAAGTGAATTCAGTAAAGTAGCGGGATATAAGATCAATGCACATAAATCTAAGGCCTTTTTATACATAAGCGATGAATCTTCAGAAAGAGAAATTAGGAAAACTACCCCATTCACAATAGCTTCGAAAAAAATAAAATATTTGGGAATCAATCTCACAAAAGAGGTGAAAGACCTCTACAATGAGAACTACAGAACACTAAAGAAAGAAATTCAAGAAAACCTAAGAAGATGGAAAGATCTCCCATGTTCTTGGATAGGAAGAATTAATATTGTCAAAATGGTCATAGTACCAAAAGTGCTATACAGATTCAATGCAATTCCAATTAAAATCCCAATGATGTACCTTACAGAAATAGAGCAAGCAATTATGAAATTCATCTGGAAGAATAAAAAACCCAGAATAGCTAAAGCAATCCTTGGCAGAAAGAGTGAAGCAGGGGGTATCGCAATACCAGATCTTCAACTCTACTACAAAGCAATAGTAACAAAAACGGCATGGTATTGGTACCAAAATAGAAAGGTGGATCAATGGTACAGAATAGAGGACATGGACACAAACCCAAATAAATACAATTTTCTCATAGTAGACAAAGGGGCCAAAAATATGCAATGGAGAAAAGATAGCCTCTTCAACAAATGGTGCTGGGAGAATTGGAAATCCATATGCAACAGAATGAAACTAAACCCATATCTCTCACCATGCACGAAACTAAACTCAAAATGGATTAAGGACCTCGGAATCAGACCAGAGACCTTGCATCTTATAGAAGAAAAAGTAGGTCCAGAGCTTCAACATGTCGGCTTAGGACCAGACTTCCTCAACAGGACTCCCATAGCACAAGAAATAAAAGCAAGAATTAATAACTGGGATAGATTCAAACTAAAAATTTTTCTCTCAGCAAAGGAAACTATCAGCAATGCGAAGAAAGAGCCTACAGAGTGGGAGAAAATCTTTGCCAATCATACTTCAGATAGAGCACTAATCTCCAGAATCTATAAAGAACTCAAAAAACTCTACACCAAGAATGTAAATAATCCATTCGACAAATGGGCTAAGGAAATGAATAAACACTTCACAGAAGATCTACAAGCAATCAACAAACATATGGAAAAATGTTCAACATCTCTAGTAATAAGAGAAATGCAAATCAAAACCACCCTAAGATTCCATCTCACCCCAATTAGAATGGCGATTATCAAGAATACAAGCAACAACAGGTGTTGGTGAGGATGTGGGGAGAAAGGTACACTCATACATTGCTGGTGGGGCTGCAAATTAGTGCAGCCACTCTGGAAAGCAGTATGGAGACTCCTTAGAAAACTTGGAATGGACCCACCATTTGACCCAGTTATCCCACTCCTTGTCCTATACCCAAAGGACTTAAAATCAGCACATTACAGAGATACAGCCACATCAATGTTCATAGCTGCTCAGTTCACAATAGCCAGATTGTGGAACCAACCTAGATGTCCTTCAATTGATGAATGGATAAAGAAAATGTGGTGTATATATACAATGGAATATTACTCAGCCATAAAGAATGATAAAATTATGGCATTTGCAGGCAAATGGATGAAACTGGAGAATATCATGCTAAGTGAGATAAGCCATTCTCAAAAAAACAAAGGAAGAATGATATCGCTAATAAGTGGATGATGACACATAATGGGAGGTGGGAGGGGTTAGTGTTGGGATTGGAGTTGGGTTTAGGGAGGGGGGCAGGAATGGAGGAAGGAAGGACTGTATAGAGGGAGGGGAGGGTTGGGAGGGGTGGTGGGGAAAAATGGCAGAATGGATCAAACAACATTACCCTATGTAAATTTATGATTGCACAAATGGTATGCCTTTACGCCATGTACAGACAGAGAAACAACATGTATCCCATTTGTTTACAATAAAAAAAAAATCTCTGGGACACTATGAAAGAGGTACTAAGAGGAAAATTCATTGCATGGAGCGCATTCCAGAAAAGAATGAAAAGTCAACAACTAAATGACATAACATTACAGCTGAAAACCCTAGAAAAAGAAGAACAGAATAACAACAAATGTAGTAGAAGACAGGAAATAATTAAAATCAGAGATGAAATCAATGAAATTGAAACAAAAGAAACAATTCAAAAAATTGACAAAACAAAAAGTTGGTTCTTTGAGAAAGTAAACAAAATAGACAAACCTTTAGCCACACAAACAAAGAGAAGGAGAGATAAAACTCAAATTACTAAAATTTGTGATGTAAAAGGAAATATCACGGCAGACACCACTGAGATGCATAACATAATGAGAAGCTACTTTGAAAATCTGTATCCCAACAAAATAGAAACTACTGAAGACATTGACAAATTTCTAGAGACATATGCTCCTCCCACACTGAACCAGGAGGATATACACAATTTAAACAGATCAATATCAAGCAATGAAATAGAAGAAGTCATTAAAAAACCTACCATCCAAGAAAAGCTCAGGATCAGAGAGATTCTCAGCCGAGTTCTACAAGACCTTCGAAGAAGAACTCATTCCAATACTTCTCAAAGTATTCCAGGAAATAGAAAAGGAGGGTACCCTTCCAAACTCATTCTATGAAGCTAATATCACCCTCATATCCAAACCAGGAGAAGACACATCAAGGAAAGAAAATTTTAGATCAATATTCTTGATGAATATAAATGCAAATATAGATCCTTAATATACTATTGGCAAACCATATCTGAAAACATATTAAGAAAATCATGCACCACGATCAAGTGGGGTTCATCCCTGGAATGCAAGGATGGTTTAACATCCATAAATCAATAAACATAATCCATCATGTCAATAGACTTAAGGATAAGAATCATATGGTTATATCAATTGATGCAGAAAAAGGGTTTGACAAAATACAACACCCCTTCATGCTCAAAACACTAGAAAAAATAGGGATAGTAGGAACATACCTGAACATTGTAAAGGCTACTTATGCTAAACCCATGGCCAACATCATTCTCAATGGACAAAAACTAAAACCATTCCCCTTAAAAATGGGAACAAGACAGGGATGTCCTCTTTCACCAGTTCTATTCAACATTGTCCTGGAAACTCTAGCCACAGCAATTAGGTAGACGAAAGAAATCAAAGGGATACAAATAGGAAAAGAGGAGCTTAAGCTGTCAGTATTTGCTGATGACATGATTCTATATCTAGAGGATCCAAAAATCTCCTCCAGAAAACTTCTAGACCTCATCAATGAATTGTGCAAAATAGCAGGCTATAAAATCAACACACATAAATCTAAAGCATTTTTATATGCATGCGACGAAACATCTGAAAGGGAAATGAGGAAAACAACTCCATTTGCAATAGCCTCAAAAAAAAAAAAAAAATCTTGGGAATCAATCTAACCAAAAAGGTAAAAGATCTACAATGAAAACTACAAAACATTGAAGAAAGAAATTGAGGAAGACCTTAGAAGATGGAAATATCTCTCATGTTCTTGGATAGGCAGAATTAATATTGTCAAATTGGCCATACTACCAAAAGTGCTATACAGATTCAATGCAATTCCAATTAAAATCCCAATGATGTACCTTACAGAAATAGAGCAAGCAATCATGAAATTCATCTGGAAGAATAAGAAACCCAGAATAGCTAACACAATCCTTAGCAGGAAGAATGAAATAGGGGGTATCACAATACCAGAACTTCAACTATACTACAAAGAAATAGTAACAAAAATGTCATGGTTTTGGCACCAAAATAGACAGGTAGATCAATGGTACAGAATAGAGGGCATGGACACAGACCCAAATAAATACAATATTCTCATACGAGAAAATGGTGCCAAAAATATGCAATGGAGAAAAGATAGCCTCTTCAACAAATGGTGCTGGGAAAACTGGAAATCCATATGCAACAGAATGAAACTAAACCCCTATCTCTCACCCTGCACAAAAATCAACTCACAATGGATCAAGGACCTTGAAATCAGACCAGAGACCCTGTGTCTTATGGAAGAAAAAGTAGGTCCAAATCTTCAACTTGTTGGCTTAGGATCAGACTTCCTTAACAGGACTCCCATAGCATAAGAAATAAAAGCAAGAATCAATAACTGGGACAGATTCAAACTAAATAGCTTTCTCTCAGCAAAGGAAACTATCAGCAATGCGAAGAGAGAGCCTACAGAGTGGGAGAATATCTTTGCCACTCATACTTCAGATAGAACACTAATTTCCAGAATCTATAAAGAACTCAAAAAACTCTACACCAAGAATACAAATAATCCAATCAACAAATGGGCTAAGGATATGAACAGATGCTTCACAGAAGAAGATCTACAAGCAAACGATAAACATATGAAAAATGTTCAACATTTTTAGTAATAAGAGAAATGCAAATCAAAACTACACTAAGATTCCATCTCACCCCAGTTAGAATGGCAATTATCAAGAATACAAGCAACAATAGGTGTTGGAGAGGATGTGGGGAAAAGGTACACACATACATTGCTGGTGGGGTTGCAAATTAGTGCAGCCACTCTGGAAAGCAGTGTGGATATTCCTTAGAAAACTTGGAATGAACCCACCATTTGACCCAGCTATCCCACTCCTCGGCCTGCACCCAAAGGATTTAAAATCAGCATACTACAGAGATACAGCCACATCAATGTTCATAGCTGCTCAATTCACAATAGCCAGATTGTTGAACCAACCTAGATGTCCTTCAGTTGATGAATGGATGAAGAAACTGTGGTATATATGTAAAATGGAATATTACTCTGCCATAAAGAATGATAAAATCATGGCATATGCAGGCAAATGGATGAAATTGGAGAATGTCATGCTAAGTGAGATAAGCCATTCTCAAAAAACCAAAGGACGAATGATTTTGCTGATAAGCGGATGATGACACATAATGGTAGGTGGGAGGGGCAAGAATAGAGGAAGGAGGGACTGTATAAAGGGAAAAGAGGGTTGTGGGGGGGGAAGGAAAAAATAATAGAATGAATCAAACATCATTACCCTATGTAAATGTATGATTACACAAATGGTATGCTGTTACTCCATGTACAAACAGAAGCAACATGTATCCCATTTGTTTATAATAAAAATAAATTAAAGAAAATAATTAAAATCAAGTACCAGGTGATGAGGAATGCTCTGATAGTGTACAAATGTTTGTAAACCTCAAGACTCACTCATCTACTGTATGAATGAAAGACTTGCAGCCTTGCTTCTAAATGGAGAAATAAAAAGAAAGAGAAAGAAAGAAAGAAAGGAAGGAAGGATGGAAGAAAGCTGATGGAAGGAAGGAAGGAGGGAGGAAGAAAGGAAGGAAGAATGTAAAGGGAAAAAAACTTAGGAAGATGGTTTTAACTCTGTGATGATATTTGAAACTTGTGTTTGTGTAATGGTCTCAATTCCACCAGGTCCCCAGTCCCATGAGCCAGGAGTAAGGAGGACCCAGAGGTTCACACATGAAATGATGTAGGGACTTGCAAAAAAGCAATGATCCACAAGGGACATTGAAATCATCTAGTGTAAACACCTTACTTCGTGATTCCAGAGAGTTTGGTGATTTTTGCCAACTAACATGCCTTTGAACTCAAAAAGTCTACATTCACTTCTTTTCCATTAAAGGAAAATTGCAATCGCCTTTGAGGAATTTGCTCGACTACTAGGAAAATGTGTTTTTGGTGGCTAAACCTACCAGTTCCAGGAAAGCAAGTGGACCCAACTCTTTTTTTTTTTTTTTGCCAGAGCTATTAAACCAGGCAAAGGCACATTTTGTGATGGTGAGAGACAGCACCAAGAACTGTCCTGCTTACTGTGGAGGGGAAAGCCCTCTCTTTTCTGCTGGTTCGAGCGAGTGAAGAGGTGAGACCTGAGGTTCTAGTGGTCCTCTTGCACACGGGCAGGAGAGAACTAGTGTCTTAAGAAGGACAACCCGGGCTGCTGCTGCTGCTGCGGCTGCTTCTCATCTCTCCAACCACTGCATTCCAAGGCCCCTGCTGCTGGACCTGAAGCCAGTCCTACATCCAGACTTGGTAATTAGAGGAGAATGTAAATTCTCCTTGTGACTTAATAAAGTTTGGTTTTGGCGTTCTGTCTGTTTTAATTGCAGGAGTCTTAGTTGTTGAAGGTCTAAAAAGTTACAAATCTTTCCAAGGTCAAGGTCTTAAAATGCTCCCCATTTTTAGTGTATGTCAAGGGTTAGTATAGGGACCAGAATGTTGTCTCCT
The DNA here is from genome assembly GCF_902686445.1 of Sciurus carolinensis. Classification (NCBI taxonomy): domain Eukaryota; kingdom Metazoa; phylum Chordata; class Mammalia; order Rodentia; family Sciuridae; genus Sciurus; species Sciurus carolinensis. The sequence continues at coordinate 8,825,931 of NC_062222.1, forward strand.
ACCTTTTAGTTTACTTGTTTTGCCTGAATAAAATACTGTATCCTTCAGTCATCTAGGTCACTTCTGGGGAGTGGAATGTCAGCTGTACAAGGACTTTCCGTCTGACATTTGGGTATGGGATATGCTTTATCTGTTGTAAAGAATATATGTGTCACTGTCAAACGATGTAAAAGTCATATTTTGGGAATCTTCCAGAAAAAAAAAAAAAAAAAACTTTGCATATGAGGAGAGTAATAGTCTAAGGAACAACAAGCAAGTAATAAATTCAGAAAGTACATGATTATGTGGTATTAGAAAAAAAAAAAAAAACAATCTTCACAAACTGCTAAGACGTTGGGGTTGTTTGTTACAGCATCGTGTTTCAGTCTGTGGTGATGGACATATCCCAAAATGAGTTCCTTCGTTTTCTTTGAAAGTCTTTATAACTTCCTGCTTTGTCTCTGTCTCCCAGGCAAAAATCTACGTGCAATCTTTCAGACCCAGTCACAGGCAACTATAAAATCTTCTCCTGGAAAGCAGCCCTCCCCACACCATTCCCGGGGTGCAGCCTGTGCCCTGCAGTCTCTGGGGACAGCTGCAGTCAGGGCCTCAGGCCCCTGGGCTCTTCCTGTCCTTCATCCTAGCCAGGTGCTTCACTCAGAGGCCTCTGGCTCAAGGGCCCTGGGCCATGACTTTTCAGGTGTGTTTGCTGAGGCTGCCTTTTGCTGGTGTGGGGGAAATCCTAAGAGACCTCTTTCCCTACTCTATCTCAAAACGACATTTTTTCTGGTCCTACCCTGCCTTCTCTGCTTTCCTGGTTCCCTGGGTCCACAAAACGACAGGATTGTCTTGCTGGAGGCGCCGTCAGCGTGAGATGATCTCTAGGCGTGAACTTTCTCTGGAGCCATTCTATGTGGGGGGAATGAAACTCTGGCGAGTCCGCACTTGCTCGGGTCCAGCCTCTTGCTTCACTTGCTCAGTGAGTAAAGACTGAGCGCCCTGTTTTCCCAGTTGGTTACGCTGATGCTGGGCCGCTCAGCTCTGTTCATCTCAGGTCAGCAGCTGACCATCGGCTCCTTCAGCTAGGCAGCCCTCCAGAATAATGCTGGGACAGATTAAGAGGAGAGTGAGATGGTGTCCACACTTCTCTTCCTGTCACCTGGCACTGCCAATGTTATCTCTCACCTTGATTAGCAGAACCGTTGCCCTTTCTCCTTCTCATTCCCACTGCTGTTTAATGACATCTAATCTATCCTCTCTGCCTCGCCCCCCCCCTCTGTCTCTCTCTCTCTCTCTCTGTCTCTCTGTCTCTCTGTCTCTCTCTCTCTCTCTCTCTTTCTCTCCCTTCCAGTACTGGGTATTAAACCCAGGGGCACTTAGCCACTGAGTCACATACCCAGTGTCCCGCTCCTCTTTTTTATTCTCCTTTTAATTTTGAGACAGCATCTTGCTTAGGGCCTCACTAAGTTACCGAATGTGGCTTTGAACTTGTGATCCTCCTGCCTCAGCCTCTTTAGCCGCTGGAATTACAGGTGTGAGCCCTGCCACTGCTCCTGGCTTTAACTATGTCTCATCTCAAAACAACCTCAGGGATCTCATGAAAACACAGGTCAGATCATGTTACTTCTTGCTCAAAGTCTTGCAGCAGCTTTTCAGGTCCTGAAGTAAGAGCCAACATCGGGGAGCACTGGCGGAGCCTGGGTGGCCCGCACATGGCGCCCTTTCTTTCACTTCTACTTCCTCTGTCAGGACCTCTGACCTTTCAGAAAAGTGCCTCGCTGGTGCCCTCACCTCCCCCAGGTCTCAGGCAGATGTCACCTTCTCAATGAGTTCGGCACCATCACCTTTTCAAAACTTCAGTATAGCCACCCCACCCCCACACTTGAATCTCCTCAATTGCTCTATTTTTTTTTTTTTCACTACTACGCCTACTTTCTATTATTCTCTATCTTTTGGTTATTAGTTGGGTGTATCGTCTGTTCTCCCAACTCAAAGGGTATACTTTATGCAGGTGCAAATTTTATTTTCTTTATCATGCTTTCTTCACTAACGAAGTCCAAGTCCTAGAACAGATATTAGCCTGGAAGGGGTGCTCAGTAAATGTTTTTGAATGAATGGATGAGTTGAAGTTTTGTCTGTAAACCAACAAGGTGGTGATGTGATGGTCCCACGTTAGGATTTGGAAGCTGTGTTCTAGGCACTGTGTGTTTCCAGTATTCCTTGTGCTACCAATTGCCAGACCAGTGTGTGACGCCTGCCAAGACCCACAGTGCTCTCCAGCCTTCCTGTCCTCTGCTCTTCCAGATCCACCTACCAGAGTAACTCTTGGCAGCCTTAAATTCCTTTTCCTAAAGACCATTCTACATTGAAGTCTAATTTCACAAACCAGTGACGATCAGTGGTTCATAAGACATAATGTGGCACGCTTAATTTTCAGATTTATTTACTGTCTAGCCCAAAGGAAGTCTTCGGAAGCAATTTGTCAGTAATGCAGGACTGGAGGGGGCACGTTTTGAAGAACAATGGCCAGGTCTCTAGTGGCAACTCAGTAGCAAGTCGTGCATAAGAAGAGGTAAATGGATAAGCAAATACATGGGTAATCAGAGTCTTTTTTGCTTAAGGTAGAAGAACAAACTTGGAGTTTTGGATACTCTTAGTGAACCATTTTATGCAATCCAAGGGCATTTTAATATTAATTTATGAATTCCAGAAAAATTCAACCATGTATGTGAAGCTATTCTCTATTTTATTCATAATAAATATGTTTGGGCTGTGGTTGGGGCTCAGTGGTACTGTGTTTACCTTGTATGTATGAGGCCCTGTGTTCAAACCCCAAAACAAAGCAAGTATGGAGGAAGGAGGGACTTTATAGAGGAAAAAGAGAGGTGGGAGGGGTGGGGGGAAGGGAAAACAATAGAATGAATCAAACATCATTACCCTATGTAAATGTATGATTACACAAATGGTACGTCTCTACTTCATGTACAAACAGAGAAACAAGTTGTACCGCATTTGTTTACAAAAAAAAACATAACACGTATGTACATGCATGTACATATAAAATAAATTATAGAAAAGAAAATGTTTTATTTTAATTAATTTGATAGTATACTCAAGAAATTGAATTTGACCAAATAAAAAGATGGAGGAAATCCAGATAAAATCCACTCTATATTTCTCCTATCAATTAAAAAGATTATTTCATATGTTAATATAATTGTTTACAGTGTGAATTAGCACATTTTTGTAACCGGGCCTGGCTAGTGGCGAACACCCTTTGGTCCCAGCTAGTTGGGAGGCTGAGGCAGAAGGATCACTTGATCCCAGGAGTTCTAGATCAGACGGACCAGTAAGTGAGCCCCCTCTCTAAGGGTGGAAAGTGATAACTTGAAAAAAGTGAAGATTTGTATTAACATTGTGAAGATCAGTGAAATGTCCTGAACAACCAGACTGGATGCATGAAAAACTTTCTCAAATATCATGTCTGCTTTATTAGAATCTACAATAAAGGAAAAAAATTAAAAATTCAGACCATTGTCTCTTTCAGAAAAAGCAGAGAAATTAGTTTACACAAACTCTTTACTTCGTCGCATCTCTAAGCACTAACACAGATGTCAAACGTGAGATTTCCCATAACGCTGATTGATTCTACCCATCTCAAGAATATTCCTCTCCATAGATGGCGGCACAATGGGTTTTTAAAAAGCTGTTGTTTTGAGTAATGATCATCAAGGGAAGGAGTATGACATTTAAGAGAATCTTAGCATTTCTGTAAAATGTAAGATTAGCTTGTGATGGTGGAAAGAAATGTATACCACCATCAAGCACATGAAGTCTTTATAATAAAATCTCAGATGTTTGATCACAAGAGAAAACCTGGAGAAAGATCCTTTTAAAGTATTTTGTGAATTTAAGAAAGAAAAAAATGTTTCTCAGCGTTCCCACAGTCCTGAAACACAGCGAAGCCACTGCAGCAGGAAATGTCTCTGCTGATGTAGGTAAATGTGGCCTCATTCCGGCAGATTCTGTTTTCCCTTTTATCCAATTGGAAACCTTCCACAAGTTTTTACCATAGGCTGTCAGACATAGCACAAATATTTCATAAAACTTAGTGGACTTATTTAGTTGGCATCAATTTTAGCCTTTCAGGCAGTTTACTTCATGGTTTAAAATGCTTTCCCCCTCCCTTCCTTACTGTGGAGTGTGCAATACAGATGTTCCTGTTCTGCAAGCCTAATGTTAAGATACCTCCCAACCCATATGCTGATACCTATCTGTGAATTTCGGAGTGTGGAGTGCATTGGGAAGGTGGATGAGGGAGCTGTGTTGTTGATGAGCAGTTTGTAGCTAAAATCCCCCAAATAAATCAACTTTTTAAAAATTTTATGATTCTAATATTTAATTTATGCTGTCTGCTAGTCATAATAAAATAAATAAGGAAAGATCTGCTATAAACATTATGTAATGAAAACTCTTTGGAACTTAAAACCCTTTTCTATTTTAATATGGCATTGCTCTAAGCTACCTAAACTTAGAGTGTATTCAATCCCCCCTTTTATATAATAACCCTCATAATGTGAGGCATTATTTTTGTTATGATCTTACAGACAGAAAGTTGGTGAATTAGCCATAGCCTGGTATCTACTGAATACCCAAAATGATTTCAAACTTAGATACAATTCCAGAGTCTGCACTCCTAACTGATGAGCCAATTGTTTATTTGGATAAAATATAAATAAAGAGATGATATCAAAATAGGAATAAGTAGAGGAAGTTGGAGGTGAAAGACTTAGAGTAGAAGATTCAGTGCTCAGTGGAAACCAGGTTAAGAATGGAAAGGACAAAAATGAATGCAAAAAATGCTGAGGAATGATAAAGCAAGGAAACTCATAACAAAAGCATTAAAATTTAACTTGAACGAGATCGCCAAAAGGAAATAGACTGTGCTAAGATAATTTATGAAAAGAGGAAAAGCTTAGCGAAGTTGCAGGGTGATGTGCAGGACTTGACACACTGATCTAATTCGGAAACAGAAAGATGACACAGGGTCAGGATCCCAGGTCCCTCCCTGGTCTCTTCATTCACTTATGCCGATTGCATTCCATGCCCTAGGCACTGAGGATTCGAGGGTCAGAAAGCAGCCCCATCCTTCCCCTCCCTGAGCTTGGGTCCTCAAGGAGTTGACGAGGGAGATGGACAATAAGCACATTTGTTAAGTAAAACACAGTACATGAAGTGCACGCTGTGGAGATAGAGCAGAAGAGAGGAGAACTGGGAGACTGCAGTTCTAAGTGGCGTGACTAGAGAACGTCTCCCCACATAGGCTGTGTTTCAGAAAAACATTGAAGAGGCTGTTTGGAGATCTGGGAGAAGAACATTGTAATCATAAAGAAGTGGAGGTGTAATTTCCCTAAGCCTTAACTCCTCTGAAGAAAACACAGAGGCCAATGTGACTAAAGCTGCAGTGAGGATGTATTAGTTTCCTGTGACTGCTGTAATAAGCATGCACAAATGGAAAGGCTTAGAACAGCAGAAATCCCTTCTCTTGAAGTCTGGATGCCAGAATTCCAAAATCAAGGTGCTTTCCTGTGGAGTCTCTAATGAAGATTCCATTTCCTGTTTTTCAGACTCTGGTTTCTGCAGATGTTCCTGGATGTGTGGCCACTTTGCTCATCCCTTCCCTCTGTCTTCACACTGTCTGCTGCTCTGTGGTTTGCTCCAAACTCTCTCTGCCTTTTTTTTAATTATCATTTTTTAAATTTTTACAGATAGCATTTTGAGTCATTGTACAAATATGGAGTAATCTTTTCATTTCTATGGTTGTGCACAATGTATATTCATACCATTCATGTAATCATACATGTACACAAGGTAATGATGTCTGCCTCATTCTGCCATTTTTCATATTCCCCCCCTCTCATTTCCCTCTGCATAATCTAAAGTTTCTGCATTTTTCTCTCACCCCCCAGTCCCTCACCCCCAATATATATCATCATCCACTTATCAGGGAAAACATTTGGCCTTTGGGTTTTTGGGATTGACATTTCGCTTAGCATGATATTCTCCAATTCCATTATTTCTCTGCAAATGCCATAATATTATTCTCCAACAAGACTCCCAAAGCACAAGAAATCAAAGCAAGAATCAATAAATGGGATGGATTCAAACTAAAAAGCTTTTTCTCAGCAAAGGAAACAACCAATAATGTGAAAAGAGAGCCTACAGAGTGGAGAAAAATCTTTTCCACATGCACTTCAGACAGAGCACTAATCTCCAAAATTTACAAAGAACTTACAAAACTTTACACACAAAATACAAAGAACCCAATCAATAAATGGGCCAAGGAACTGGAAAGACACTTACAGAAGAAGATGTACAGGTGATTAATAAATATATGAAAAAGTGTTCAACCTCTCTAGTAATTAGAGAAATGCAAATTAAAACAACTCTAAGATTTCATCTTACTACAATTAGAATGGCTATGATCAAGAACACAAACGATAATAGATGTTAGTGTGGATGTGGGGAAAAAGGCACACTTTTACATTGCTGGTGGAGTTGCAAATCTGTCTTTTTCTTATAAGGACACAGGATAGCTTTTATGGCTCACCCAGATATTCCAGGATGAACACATCTTCTCATGACCCCTAGCACTCACAGGTTCTAGGGATTTGAATTGATGGCAGGAGGGCCGGGAAGGAGAGCAGAGGTTGAACACACTTGATTACACTGGCTTCCATTCGAGGAAGATGCAGTCACTGACTGTTTCTGAGGCTGACTGACATTATCTGACTAACACTTTTAAAGACATGTTTCTTTGTGTCGAGTTGAGAACAGACGCAGGAGGACAAGAGTGGGAGCAAGTGACCGGTTTGGTGTCCTATTGCAATCATCTGGGTGACAGAGGTATGTTGGGTTGCAGGGAGCTGGGCAGTAGCAAAAATAGCGAGAATGCTTGCATTCAAGGCTGGGTGTGGTGGCACATGCCTGAAATCCCAGCGACTCAAGAGGCTGAGGCAGGAGGATTGCAAGTTCAAGACTGGCCTCAGTAAATAGCAAGGCCCTGACTCAAAATTTATAATAGAAAAGCACTGGGGATGTAGCTCGTTGATTAAGTATTCCTGGTTCAATACTTAGTACCATTTTAAAAAATAAAAGAATGGTTTCCTGCTAGATACTGTTTGAGGGCAGTGCTGACTTCTCAAGGACTCTGATTATACTTTGAACTTGTGACAACCTTGGCGGGAGGACCCGGGGAGCCCTGGTTCCAGGGAAAATATCCTCAATGTGGAGAGAAGTGACAGAAGGGAGGCTTTTGACTTTTCCCAGTGGTCAGAAAGTCAAGTTCCCACATCTGACAAAATATATGAAAACTCTTGAACTTGAACTTGGCCATGACATCTCAGGGGAAAACACACTAGAAAGCCTGTCTTCCCTCAGGTCTGCAGATTGAGCTAGCAATTGAGTACTTAGCACTGAGTACCCCTAAGGGATTCAGAATCCCAAGTCATTCATGATTTTTTTTTTTTTTCTATTTAAGTTCAGTGAGCTTAAGGAACAGGGTTGGATAGGACCTTAGCAACAAATCTGGAGCATCTTCAGAGATTCCTTTCAAGTTAAAGCATTGCTGGATTGGGGGAAATAAATGCTGTAAAGAAAAGCTGAAAACCGGTGGCATGTTAGTAAAATTCAAGCCACAGATTTGTTTTGTTTACACAAGAAAATGCTTCAAATTTTGGTTGTTGTCTACAATTAGAAATTGGTCATGTTCATATAAAAGTCTGAGTTCTAATGTAAAAATCTCTGTTCCCAGAAACTAGTGCTATTGGCCCCTTTCCCACACAACACCCCTGGGTTAGGGCCTGTCAGTGCACGCTTCCACAGAGTCCCCCCTTCTTCCTTCTTCTCTGGTGAATTTGTCTGGAGCCCTTTGCCTTCCTGTTCCACCTGGCTGCTTGGTAAGAGGCACTGCAGAACTGGCACCTTGGAATGTCCCTTCTTCTCTGTGAGTCTTCATTCACCTCTTACCTTTGTTACATGCTTCATTTCTAGGATTCCCAAATCTGCCACTTCTCAATTTATTTCCTCCTTTAGTGGAGAATATTTGCCACAGTTTGAGAACCAACTACAAAGTTTGGAGGGAGCACAGTGCTCCAGAAAGACTTCTCATGGAGGGAAGGGAAAGAGCAAATATTGGCAAAAAATACTGACCAATTAGATTGTTTTATCATGTGCATATGTGAATACATAGCAACCAACCTCACAATTATGTATGGTATCACAATGAAAACTATGGAAGAAAAAGACTTCCTTCACTACAGACACCAATTATAACTTTGGAAGCTTCCCAAAACAATCCTCAGTTTTGATCGTTTGTTAGAAGAACTCATAAAACTCACTGAAAGCCATTTTACTTGTTATTATGGTTTGTTATGGGGAAAGAACATACATTAAAATCAAAGAAAGGAGCTAATAAGGTGGAGCCCAGGGAAAGAGCAAATGCACAACCCTTTGCTTTCTCCCTGGGGGTCAGTACCTACTGCTTTCCTGGCACCTGTCTGTACACATGCTGGGAGTGTTGCCTACCACAGAAGCTCACAGTGTTTGGATTTTATTGATGTTCCATCATACAGGCATGATTGACAGATTGATTGCATACGTCCCTGATCTCAGTCTCTAGCTTGATGTTGTGTGACCCAAAACCCTTGGCCTAAATTGCATCGTTGGCCTTTCTAGAATGGCCAGATCCACCCTAAATCACATCATCAGACCTTGCTGCATGACCCAAGGCCCTCAAATAAACAAAGACACTCCATCAGACATAAAATTCCAAGGGCCCAATATTACCTTTCAAAAGCTGAGGGCAAAGGTCAGACAAACTGGGCAAGGCTAAGTTCATTATTACACACTTCTACAGTAACTGTTTAAGAATAGTACTCGGGAGAAAAAGAAGACAGAAAATCATTAAAATGCATAATGATTGCTAATTTGACACAGTAGAGAATTCCACACTCTCTTTCCTCCCTGTTCCAGTCACATACATTTTTCACTCAGAAGGCATTACTCCAGCTTTTAATGATGTTTTAAGAATTCTGATACCATTCTGACTCTTGATCAATTATAAATGACTTGCTTTTGCTCTCCGATGCTTTTAGAAATTTTCTCTGCATCTCTAGTATTCTGAAATGTCATGATTATGAGCCTTTTTTTCATTCATTATATTAGGATTTAGTTGGTCTTTTTAAATTTGGAGCCTCAAGTTCTCAAGTTACAAAACACTTACTTGTTTGTATTATTTCCTTAATAATTCTGGCTCCTTCATATTCATTATTTTCTCTTTCTGGAAATCTTAGTTTTCAGAAAACAAACTTTAACTGGTCATCTACTATTACCTTTTTCCCTTTTATTTCTTTTTGTGTGTGTGTGTGTGTTTTCCTTTCTCTTTCTTTCTTTCGTTTGTTTTATTGAGAAGGTTTTCATTTGGTATCTCAATAGAGAGTGGTAATATTTAAAAATTTTAATCTCTACTGATAGAATTTTATTTTGAGAACATTTTATTTGCTTTCTGAATATTCTTTGTGATAGTATCCTGGATTTTTCTTATTTTCTTAACACTTGAGGATATTAGATCTAGAATTTTTGAAGTTCTTTTTCTTGCTCTTTGCGTTATCTTCTAAGGTTTTGTTGTTCATTTGTCTTATTCCTAATGATTAATGTAAGTGGCTTCCCTGAAACTCAGGGAACTTTGTACAGTTTATTCTTGTTTACTATTAAGACATTAAAATCATTTTTGGAAGATCTGCATGAACTTGTGGTGTTTCCTGACTTCTGAGTCTCCTTGCAAAGGCGATCAGATAGGAATCCTGCCTTTTTACTGGGAAAACTCTGTTTGCCAGTTTTCATATGCCTTTCTCTTGAGGGGTCGGGTTGCCGGAGGAAGGGAGGACCGTGAGCTTATACTGGGGAGGAAGGGCATCAGGAGAGAAGCACCCACAATTCAGCCCGTGAATTTTAATATTACAACCATCCTCAATAATACAGAGCATCTTCTGGAACGGAAGGTGTGTGGTTCAATATTCCCAGGGAGTGAACTCCAGTCTCTCCAAAGGGGATAGTGGGGAAGGGCCTGCTTACTTGTCCTGAGGGAATCTGAGAACGAGGTTCACTCTGGAAACTGCCCAATAATCCTTCCTGTACTCGGGTCCAGATAGGTCCCCTGCCTGAGAGGTGCCAGGCTTCTCCAAATCCTGAGTCTGAGGCTGCTGGGTGATGTGCCTGCCCGTGCAACCCTCGCTCCATGTGCGTTCAGTGTAACATTCTGCTTGTGTAACTGGCCTAATTGTCTATCAGCTCTTCAATTTACAAAATATAGTTGACGGCTCTTGTCTCCTGTGTGCTACAGTGTTCTTTCTGCCTTGTTCTCTTTTTCCTTGTGGTATGGCTCCAGTGTTTAAAACCTCATTTGTTGATATTTAGTTGTAGTTTCATCCGATTCTAGAGAAAACTATATATCTAGCTTCCCAAGCAAGGTCTGAAGTCTGGATCAACTACTAACCAATGGAATAGCAACCTCCAACTAAGCAGTGACCATTGTATTACCACCTCTATTTTTTAATTCAAAGACTGGGTTAATAAATTACATCCTAATTACATACTACAGGATTGTGTATGTAACAAGAAATAATCTTTAACGTAATGATAGTTTTATACCAGATAATCTGGGAGTATTTATTGTAGAAGTACATATATAAATATATATATATATATATTTATTTATTTATTTTAGAACATCGCACACATACGTCTCCTTATTCACATCCACACATTCCACTAGTATTATAAATCGCACCTAATACTCAGCAAATTCTTTGTAAGGGGGATCGTTGACATGGTTATAGAAAATTGAAAAACAAAAGAGAGAGAGAGAGAGGGAAAAAGAAACATTGAAGTAATTCATTCTTCAGAAAGCACAGAAAGCCCCCCTCCACCAGGCCGGGGAGGTCTCACAAGGAGATGCAGAGCTGCTGGAAATGAGAAGCCTGAGTAGCCCAGAGAGAGGCAGCCGAGATGGGACAGAGGACACAGGCACCGGGGAGAGGGAGACAAACCAAATCCTGATGCTCCTCCTTCTGTCACTCAGTGTCCTTGTACCTCCCATCCACGGAATCCAGCAGGAGTCCCCCCACCTCGGAACAGAACTGGGGAAACGGGGCCTCCAGGTCTTCCACACCCAGTGCAGAGCAGAGCAGGGGCAGAGCTGTGGACATTCAGGTCCAGCATGAGAACAGACTCTCACAAGATCGCATTACCTGCCCTGAAGAGAGGATGGTTGAAACTGCTGAATATTCACGCTTGAAACATACCCCAAAATCAAACGCTGAAAACAACAAATCTTAAATCATGCAGAGACCTTGGGAAAGTGCAGATAGGGAGTCCATTAAATTTTTAGAGAACCGAGGGGGTGTGTGTGTGTGTAGAGAGAGAGAGACAGACAGACAGACAGATGGACGGGAAGAGCAAGTCCAGGAGCACCTCAGGCTGCACTGTATTGCCATCTTGCTCCAAATCTTGCTTTTGATCTACATATTTCTTGCGTTCATTCAACAAATACTTGTTGGTACTTTATTGTGTATCAGAAACTAAAATTGTCACTGGACTCAGTATAAGAAAGACATGGCTCGGTTCCTAGGGACCTAAGACACGCCTTTCTTTCATAAACATACCTGTCTTGAGTCTTCTCTCTTACCGTTCTCTAGAATTAAGCTCGTGTAGTAGAGAGCTGGAACCACTGGTTATTCATTCTGCTGTGATATTTTCTGACATGCCACAACCTGATACTTAATAAACATTCGTTCCACTGAATTGAGTAACAGCAAGGAATGAGACTCCCTCTTTGGGTTCTTTGTTTAGAGTTGCTGGGCAATAAAAAATGAGAGAGTAGCAGAATGCTAGTTCTTGGAAAGTTGGAAAAAAATATTTGAAATTAACACAACTATTTAGCTTTGATGTTGTAAGGGATTTTTGATAGAATTCCTTAATGGGAGCTTCTACAATTATGTCATGCGTTGCTATGGACAGGTAAGTGAACTTTTTTCTTCTATTGAGAGTAAATAGGTCATTTGTTATTCTGAACTTTGTGGGGGGTGCCTTTTTCCTTTATTTTTAATATATTCATTATGAAATAAGATGATGCAAAGTAATCAGGACGGTCTCTGTTTTTTTGAGGAAGCATCTCAACTATGAGAGAGCAGACGTGGGATTCTGGGTGTGAGTGTTGTCAGTGACAGCTGGCACACACTAACTGCCAAGTTGGAGCAGGCACCCAAGTGACCAAAGTATTCGTTTTCTTCCTCTTTAATTTATGCAGGTCTCCCTGAAGCTGTATCTGAAAAGACCCTGTATTAATGACCAAGACCTTTTGTATGAATGGAGGGTCTAATTATGACACTGTTCCTTCCATAGAGATCTCTTTATTCTGTTTGTGAAGGTGGTCTTGTGTAGGGAAATAAAAATTGATTTCTTTGTGCAGAAAAGAAAACAAAAATAAATACTAAAAATCTGGCCACGTTTGAAACCAGATGAGAACCAGGTTGCTCTAAGTGCGCTACTCAGTGGTCAGCAGGCACGCACGCGTTTTGCATGTTTCTCCTGAGCACTGTCAAAGGCAGGCGCTGCTCAGGCCCCCGCCTCCCTCCCGCTTCAATGGCTGCAGTTGGCAAGAAAGGATGAAATCCAGCCACCAGGTGCCTGTGCCGTCTTTGCTCTTTGTTTCTGGTATTTTTCTTCAAGCAGCTCACAGTCCCCAGGTGGCCCCAGGTAGAACACACCGCGCACAGTGGGGGCCTGACTTCAAGCTCCTTTTACCATTTACAACTATATTGCTGACTGTGCATTTTTGAAAAGGTCTTAAATTGGTAACTGACAAAGTTATATATAAAATAGTAAGACTTTGATGTTCTTGTTTTCTTCCCTCTGAAGTCTGCAGTGGACTGAATGACCTTCCCAAGGGCAACTTTTATTAGGAGCTAAATGACTTTTACCTTCCACAGATATTTTTTCAAGCTTTATATGTGTAGGTAACTCCAGAGGCAAGCTTCCTGGAAACAGGCACCCCTTTGTGACCACACACTCATAATTCTTGACAGTCAAAACCATTGAAAGGAGGCTTAAAAGATCACCATTTCTTTACTCTGAAATAACCTTTAATTATGGTTGGTAATTATTGACTAAAAGTATTTTATATTTATGGATGACAGTTAAAGTATCTGTCTTGTATAATTCTTCATAGGGAATTACAGCTTCTTATTCCTTTTAAAGACATACAATCATGACCATAAAATGAATTAGCAATTTTAGAAAATGGAGAATTAAAATTTCTCAAAAATAAGTTATGTCGGACCTCTTTGAGGGATATATATCGACATCCCACAATCTGTTGCTCATGTTGGTTTCTGCCCTTTCCCCTGCTTTGGGATTTCTGGACTTTGGCAGTTGCTCCTTTGGGAAGAAGTGACTAACCCCTGAGTGACTTGCCTTCACATTTTCCTGTTCATTCATGGTGTGCATAAAAATCCTCCCTTACTAATTCCTCTATGAGCAAGTTGTAACTTCGAGAATACTTTACTTGGAAGTGATGGGTGGAGAGTGCAATTCTGACTCATGCATCTTCAGTGGGCTAACCTAGGAAGGAAGGTGCCATCTTCAGTGGGCTAACCTAGGAAGGAAGGGAACTCAAAGGCAAGGCATTGAAATGATAATTTTAAAAATTGCCATTTTCATTCATTGAAAAACAATGCGTGGATACACTCACCCCAAAAATGGCTGCTTTGACCTCCTGGGACAGGGCCTTGTGGCTTTCCATTCCAGCGGGAGATGTCTGAGGCAGGCTGCATGCTGCACCAAACACAGTCCAACTTTTTTCTGAGCCACTAAGACCAATAGAAAATAGTGCTCTTTGGAAACCAACCAAACTTTTGGAAGGACAAAATATAGACCCCAAATAATTATTTTTTTATTAATGATTGCCATCACTTTTTTGACAGTAAATAACATTTATATAGCTAAGCTTTCATTTAGTTATAATTATCAGTTTTTTGATATTTATTATTTAAAATAATGATTTTTTTCACTTGTCCATTTAGCCTAACTAGCAACTTTAAAGGATACAAGTATAATAAATTTATACCTGATTTACAATTTGTTACTCTTTTGTAGTTTTATACCTTTATTTCTGGGAATTTTCCCTGTGTTTGAAAAAATGGAGCTATGTCCATAGATATAAGAAAGAAGTGCCATAATATAGATAATAAAAATGCAATGCCTTCACAGTTCCTTAGATATGATAAAGTTAAAAAAGATAGAATACACATTCATACACAATTAAACATTTATCTTTAATACTCTCAATATATCTAGACTTATAATGCTTGGAATTTGAGTGCTTAAAAATAGTGTGCATATTTCCAGAATCTATGCTATATCTTAAGAATTATTTTAGTGACTTATGGTAAAATGTGTTCAGAGTGATTTCTGATAATTTTACTGAGATAGGATTTTCACATTTTTTAACATAATTAAAAATAACAAATACTTTCAAAGGAAATAAATATAGGGGGTTTGCTACATATTGAACTTGAATTTTCATTTTGTAACCATTTGAAAAATAATGAAGGGCTGGAGATGTAGCTTTGTGTTAGAGCACAGCCTTAGCATGTGTGGGGCCCTGGGTTCTGTCCCTAGTACTGCGAAAAGTACGGGGAAGAATAGTACTAGGAATAAAAGAGGAAAGTAATTGTGACAATGTGTTAAAAAAGACTGAGATTGTCTAAAGAAGATGCAAACAATTTATCATCTTATAGATAATCAAATGTCAAAGAAAAATACGCAGATATTTTCTTCCTTCTTAACTATATTTTCTTGATTATGGCCATAGGTCATTTTAAGACAAAAAATCAGTTTCCCAATTCAGATTTATAATCCTTTGTGTCTTACAGATGGTACCATCCAACAACTAAGGCTTGATGGGCTATTTTAACATTATATTGAATTCCTCCACATTAATTTCCATTTTAGTAATATACCCTTAGAAATCACTTAGTTTCTGTCATGCTCAATGGTCCAGTACGGACTAGGTCCCTACAATGCACACTGAATGCCAGCCTCAATCTGACGCTCCCTGTTCTTACAAAACAAATAACAAGGGTGATCCAACTTGCCAGGATCTTGCCAAACCATGAGTTCATATTTGAGATGAAAATTAATAATGACCAACCAGTCTCCTATGTGTTTTGGGAGAGTAATTAGCCATAATTAAATGAGCAGCTCCCTTTTGCACTTACCCTGAACGTTTATCCTGAAGCCCTGCGTGTGGGTTGCAGCAACTGCATGCAAATGAAGGCATCCCGTGCTCTCTAAGCTTCCCTTCTTCTCCACGTGTCCCCAGTGAATCCCATGGTCGTGAGTTGGTCTGTATGTTTGAAAGATTATGCCAAACACATTTTTCAAATTTAGTACAGTTTTCACAAAATGTGATAAAGATAATTCTAACATTCTGGGTTAGTTTCACAATCTAGCTATTGTGAATTGAGCTGCTATAAACACTGATGTGGCTGTGTTACTGTAGTTTGCTGATTTTAAGTCCTTTGGGTATAAATCGAGGAGTGGGATAGCTGGGTCAAATGGTGGGTCCATTCCAAGTTTTCTGAGGAATCTCCACACTGCTTTCCAGAGTGGCTACACCAATTTGCAACTTCACCAGCAGTATGAGTGTGCCTTTTTCCCACATCCACGCCAACATCTATTATTGTTTGTGTTCTTGATAATAGCCATTCTAATCAGAGAAAGATGAAATCTTAGAGTTGTTTTAACAGATGGATGAATAAAGAAACCATGTATACATACACAATGGAATATTATTCAGCCATAAAGAAGAATAATATTATGGCATTTGCAAATAAATGGATGGAATTGGAGAATATCATGCTAAGGGAAATAAACCAATCCCAAAAATCAAAGGCCTAATGTTTTCCCTGATAAGTGGAGATTGATATATAATGGGAGCTGGGGGTGTGGGGAGTGAGAGAAGAATGGAGGAACTTTAGAATATGTAGAAGGAAATGAGGAGGGGGTATGAAAAATCATGGAAGGAGACAGACATCATTACCCTATGTACATGTATGATTACACAAATAGTATGAATCTACATTGTGTACAACCATAGAAATGAAATGATGTACCCCATTTGTTTACAATGAATCAAAATAATCTGTAAAAAATTTTTAAAAAATTAAAAAAAGATAATTCTAACATTCTGAAACTTAATTCACTTGTAAACAGATTAGTATCATAAACCAAATAATTCTTTCAATGCTCCTAACTTTATTGTATCAAACATTAAAGGAATATTTATGTACCTTTGATAATAGCAAGTATTATAATTAAAATTTAAATATTTTAAATGTATATGTAGGTGTATATTGTGAGATAACAGACTCTTAAATGCTATTTCTAAAAATTACCTAAATTTCATTCAAAATTCATATCAATATTAGAAACAGTAAAATTTTTCTAATCCTTCACCAGAGATCCTCACTTTAAAATACATTGTATAATGGTTATTGGCAAAGTAGGATGTGGTATCTCATGTGAAGCTGTAAATGTCAAAATTGTAACCTAGATCACTGATAAAATTTCAGGCAGTTCTTGGATTTTGACTTTATAAAAGAGTATACATATACATATATATATATATATATATATACATATATAATATCACATATAATCAGTATACTCACATATAATTAATAACATTAATATATAATTAATTCATTAACAATATAATATTATATATAATAATTTTAATAACTTTTTGACTAATATATTAATATGGAGTTACTATATTGATGCACAGTCACGTGTCACTCAAAACAGAGATGTGTTCTGAGACACTTATATGTGTGTGTGTGATTTTAATATTTCACTTTGTGGGAAGTGAGAGAGAAAACTTAAAATTGTAGAATGCAACCATTTCCACCCGAAAAGAAAAAATATCAGAAAAAATATCAAATGCTGAGAAAGGCCTGAGACAGTAATCTTGCATCGGACATCATTTGTCCCCCCAATATTGATTAAATGACACAGACATTCAATATGTTTCAAGGCTTGACCTGGGTATCCGTTCCCATAGCTATGGTAATTGTTTGATAGTATATTATAATATTAATATTTTAGATTCCCCAAACTCTTAAGGAGCCATTGCATTGGGCTAAAGTTTTCCTCAGATTAGGAAAATGCTCTCACTGGAAACTAGACTGTACTTCGCGGGAAAAGTGCCAAACCACTGGGCACAGGCAGGAGCAGAAGAAAACGGCCCCATATTCAGCTGACTACTATTTTAGGACGGAGGGTTGAGGAAAACTTTTGAGTCCAATTGAAATTGTACAGAGGATTAAAATGGCAATAAGTGCATTATAATTAACCAAGCTGGAATTTGTTCAGAAAATGAGGGCCAAGTGCTCTTTTAATTATTCAGTTAATGGACCTGTCCATGCCAAGATAACAACCCTCCACCGTCGCCGGCAGCCTGCTTTCCAGGAGTGTGCCCTCGTGCCCGCACTCCAAAAGTGCACAGAAGTTAATGGCTCAGCTAATGCCTCCATTTTGCCACTGAGATTCCAGCTTCGCTGCTGAAGTTAGGATGTGGGTGGGTCTTTCTTGGGATTGGGGGGACTGGTAGATAAACTCGTCCTGTTTCATTGAAACCATTTGTACATACAGATCCCAGAATATGGCATCCTCATGTTTAAGGGAATGTCCAGCTTTCAAACTGAGTTATTAGTTACATTTTACCTAAAGAAGTCCTGAGCTGATGACATGCATTATTATTATTTTAATTACCCTCCACTGACCTGTCAATATGTTAATTCCTCATAACTTTTCCACCTCTAAAAAATAGCTTAGGCTAGTTTGTTACCTGGCTCTTCAGACATTTCCAAATATGTTTGGATCCAATTTCTAGTCAGTTTGCTCAGGTTTTCACATTTTATTTCTTATGGCTTGGTAGTTTGTAACTAACTAAAATTCTTTCTTCCACTTAATATCTCTTAAAAATAAATTTACATGAAATATGAACTGCTTCTACTCTTTGTAAGTTACGAATGCTCCACACATTAAAGAAGTTTGTATAAATTTTACACAAGACTCACAGCACATGTTGAGCATAGACCCTCTGGGGAGTCGTGGGAAGTGTGAGGGAGTTTGTTTCTAATTCTTCTCATGATTGCTACCAGCACTGAGTGCTGGGCTCTTCCTTGCCTTCCTCCACCTTTGCCTCCCCTCTTTTCCACAGTCTGTCCCTGACTTCCACTGTAGATCCGGATGACAACATCGCACATTTGCTGAAACGAATTTGCCATCTATTTTTTTTTTTCCTTGTGGGTACAGGGGATTGAACTCAGGGGCACTGGACAACTGAGCCACATTCCACCCCTGTTTTGTATTTTATTTAGAGACAGGGTCTCACTGAGTTGCTTAGCATCTCACTAAGTTGCTGAGGCTGGCTTTGAACTGGAGATCCTCCTACCTCAGCCTCCCGAGCCACTGGGATTACAGGTGTGCACTGCCACACCTGGCAAGTCTGCCCTTCTTAAAACACAAACAGGTGCAATAGAATCTTACTGCCAGAGAAGGAGGAAGGTGATGGTGACCGTATGAACAGGCACCTTGGCCAGGGGCTGCTAATGAACTCACCTGTAAGACATTTCTTTCCAGGATTAAAATAGCCACTCTAGACATTCTTCTTTAAATTAACATTAAAGTGCTGTGACTTATCAACATCACAGGAAATAATAATTGGAATGTGCTCTTCATCTCTGAGTGAACATTACAAAGGGTCACTGATGAATTGGAAAGTGAAATTAGGGAGACCGTGAAGGTGAGGTTCTAAAAGTTCTATTTAGGGATTTTCTAGACCAGATTTTTTTTCTGAGATAAAGAAGCTTACTTTCTTTTACCCTACTTTACCTCACTTTACTTCTCTTTGAGAGAGAAGATGGGATTTAAAAGAGTGAAGGCGAGTGATATTCAGATACCATAACCATATTAACAAACAGAACCAGAATGTAACGCAAGGCTGTTTGACTGACAACCCTTGACATTTTCAAATACTATTATAAATCTGTAGAAGAAAATACCAGCTATTTTGATGTACTCTTGGAACTGGAACAGGAATCAGTTATTGTACAATAAGAAAGAAAAGTTTCATGTGGTACGGAGGGCTACGGTAACAACAAGATTAGTCATATACACAATTTCATTTAAAAAAATCTTAGTGGACTAAGTGAACCAACAGCAGTATTTTCCAAACAAAATTCTGGAAACACTGTTCCAGGATACATGAATGGATAGTGAGGACTGCCCACTTAGGAGACAGGCAACATTGGATCAGGTAAAGTTATCATGACATTTTTAATGCAACATTATATCAAATGAATGTTTTTTGTCCTCTAAGAGCTCTGAACTGCTCCAGGAGATTGCCTTCGACTCCCATACTCTGGTGAATGAGTGCTAGTCCTCTCAGCAGACTATTAGCATATGCATATTTTTTCTTCTTTGCAATAGTGAGGTATTTCAGATGGGAGAGAACTCATGCAGCTTGTCCTCTGGATCTCAGATTTCTGCTTCTGGACATTCAATCAACAGTGGATAGAAAACATTTTTTTTTTTTAATTATGTCTCTGCTGAACATGTACAGATGATTTTCCTAGTCATTATTCCCTAAACACTGCAATGTGGTAACTATACATAACATTTGTTATTTTTAGTATTGTAAGTGATCGAGAGGTGATGTGAAGCACGCAGGAGGTTGTGCGTAGGTTACATGCAATTGCCACACCATTTGGATAAGGAACCTGAGCATCCTCAGACGTTGAAATCTGTAGGTGTCCTTTAGCCAAATCCTCAGTGTACCTACAGATGACCATACCCCCATACTGCTTAATATAATATTTACTGCTGCATGAATGTTTTCTGCTGTCATAACTGCATGAAAAACTACCAGATTGGGCTGGCAAAGAAAAAAACAGCAAACCGTGGATTTTGCTTTAGCACTTTTAAGAGTGCTACAGTTCAAGGCATTTGTTTTTCATATCTTCAAGGAAAATGTACTTTCTAGGAAGATGGTACGTGCTTCATTGGTGGCTTCATGCATCTTTGCCTCTGTGCTAGATGCTCAGAGCTAAGCAAGCCCTCCTGTTAGAGGGACAGCTGCAGGAGTTAGTTAGTGAGCGGGCACACCTGTGCTGGCCCTTGTGGCTCACTGTGCTGGGCTGCAGGATTTCCAGAGTTCCTTGTTCTTTTGATTCGTTAACAGAAATAAGAAGACCCAGAGGAAAGGACCAGCCTTCATGTCACAAAGGGGAGAATCAGGAGGCATTTTGGTGGACTATCATTATTACTATTATTAATTGATCATGAGTAAACCAATTTTTGAACTATCATAAAATATCAAAGAACTCAGAAGAAAAACTGATGTCTAACTTCCTCAAATTTCTTTACCCAGTACAACAAATATAATATCTCAAAATCCATGCACAAAGAGAATGCCTATTTTTTCCTTGCAATGTTAATTAAAAAATCTTTCCCCATTTAAGGCATTCTTGTTACTGACACAATCAAGAGGATTAAATTTTGACCATAGCATTATTTAAATTTGATAATAAAGAACAAAAGGTGGAATGTGGAGTTTAGTTTTCAAATACATATTTAAGAAACATATATTTTGTTTTTCACTCAGATTATTTCAAATTCAATTTTTTATTATATTATTATTTTCATTCTAATTTTTCAATTTTTATGAAGTCTTGAGAACAGGGATGATTTCTTATTCATTATTATATCTCTAAACTCTGGAACATACTAAAAATGTTTATTGAAAGAATTTTTGAAGAATTTTAGCCAACAAATGAATTGCTACCTTAAATTTTTAAAAAAATTTTTAGTTGGCACATAATAATTATTCATATTTGTAGAGTTCAGTGTAAACTTTCAAATAATTAGATCAGGATAATTGGCATAGCTATTACTTTAGACATATCACTTCTTTGTGTTGAGGACCTTCAGAATTTTCCTAGCTATTTGGAAGTACTAGCACATTGGATATATTATCCACTATGCTTTGTAAGATTGGAAAGTAATTTTTTCTACTAGCTGTACCCCATGTTGAACATCCTCTCTCAAGGCTGCCCTCTCCCATGCCTTTCCTAAGCTCCAGTAACATTATTTGATTTCTCCCACTAACTTCTACATTTAAGTAAGAATATGTAGTACTTATTTATCTGTGTCTGACTTATTTTGCTTAACTTAATATCCTCCACTTTGATGACATTACTGCAAATGAGACAATTCCATTGTTTTCATGACTAAATAATATTCCATTGCATACATGCACACACAGATGTATGTGTATATATACACATATGTGTGTGTATGTGTATGTGTATATATACACATATATGTCTTCTTTATCTGGATTGATTGACAAGTGTGTGGACACTTGTCATTTTGAAGAGTGCTTCCCTAAGCACAACTGCAGTTACCTCTTTGAAATAGTAATTTTAATACCTTTGGTTGTGTATTTGGTAGTAGGATTGCTGAATCAAATGGTAGTTCTATTCCTGTTTTTTGAGAAACTTCCATAGTATTTTCCATAATGGCGACATTAATTCACATTCCTTCCAATGGTACCTGAGCGTCCCCTTTCTCCATACCCTTGCTCACATTTATTTTTTGTCTTTTTGGAACTGACCATTCCAACAGGGGTGAGATGGTGTCCCGTGGTTGTTTGGATTTGCATTTCCCTGAAGATGGGTAACATTAAGCTTTCCTTTCACTTACTCATTGGCCATTTGTGTATTTATTGTCTGGGTCATTTGCCTATTTTCAGATCAGATTATTTGTTCATTTGTTTTCATTGAGTTGTTTGAGGTCAGTTCTTTATACATTCTGGGAATATGTCCCTTGTCAGGTGAACAGTCTAAAAATGTTTTCTTCCCTTTTGTAGGTTGGCTCTTAACCCTGTCATTTCCTGTGTTGACAGACACTGTTAGCTTGATATAATTCCATTTGCCAATTTTTGCTTTTATTGCCTGTATTTTGGGTGGCCATTTCCAAACAAATTTGCCCAGGTTGGTGTCCTGAAGGTTCTATTTTTGTTCTTGCTTTTATAGCTGTTGTGAATGGAATTACTTTTTTGGTTTCATTCTTAGCAATTTTGTGATAGGTGTATTAAAAAGTTACCAAATTTTATATGTTGATTTTGTGCCCTGGGCACCATCCTGAGTTGTCAGTTCTCAAATTTTTTGCTGGAGTTGGATTTTTATACATATAAAATCAAACCATCTGTAAACAAGGGTAATTTGACCTTCTTTCCTATTTGTTTGCTCTTTTTTTCTGTCTTTCTCTTGTCTTACTGCTCTGGATAAGACTTCCAATACTATCTGGAATGAGAATTGTGAAAATGGACATCCTCATCTTTTCCTGAAGGGAAATGATTTTAGTTCTCCATTCAGTATAGACCTTACTGTTTTCAGATACGTTCTTTCTATACGTTATTATTTTTTGAGATTTTTGTCATGATGGGATATTGAATTTTATTAAACTCTTTTTATATAACTGCACAGATGATCAGATGAGCATAAAACAGCCAATTATTTTGTTGTTGAGATGTGTTATGTTTATGGATTTGCGTATGTGGAAACATCTTTCCATCCTAGGAGTACAATCATGTTTATGTGCTACAGAGTTCAATTTGCTAGTATTTTGTGAAGAATTTTTCTATTTACACTAATCAGGAAGAAAGGTCTATAGTTCTGCTGTGTTTTATGTCTCATTTTGGTAGAATGAGTTTAGAAGGGTTCCCTCCTATTCAATACTTAGGAAGAGTTTGAGAAGAATTGACATGTTTGGTACCGTTGGGTAATGTAGCCTTCTGGTCCTTGGCTCTTCTTTCATGAGAGGGTTTATTACCGATCCCACCTCATTTCATTGTTATTGGTCTATTTAGATTCTCTATTCCCTCATGGTTCAATTTTGAGAGGTTATGTATGTCCAAAAACTCATCCACTTCTTCTAGATTTCCCAGTTTCTTGGAATGGAGTTGTTCATGGTCGTTTGTATTTTATGACAGCAGTTGTAATTTCTCCTTTTTCATCTCTGATTTTATTCACCTGGGTCTTCTCCTTTTTCCTTGGTTGGTCTAGCTAACGATTTGCTGATTTTGTTTATTTGTGGGTCTGTCAGTTTCTGAGGGCAGCTCAGAGCTCAAGTGGAGCACCTGCCAGTGTTCAGGGGCTGCACATGGGTATTTATGGGGCCTCTGACCCCTGACCTTTTCAGGGAGTTCTGTCCAACTACTTCCTGTGGCCTCAGTGGGCTGGGCTTCTGGTAGTGGGTTGCTCCACTACTTTTGGGAGCCAAAGAGGCAGGAAAGGCCACCTTGTTTCTTTCTGGAGACTGGTGGGTCAAGCCACTCAAGAAATGGACTGAATCTGAACTTGATTTCCAGGGTACATATGTGAGTATACTACAGTGAATCTCATCATTATGTATATCCACAAGACACTAACTTTTTAATAGTTCAGCAGTAAACTTTATTTTTTAATAACTGAAAAGAATGCACTGTAAACTAATGACAAAAAGGAAAACAGTGACATTGTTATTCATTATTATTATCAACTATTATGTACCATACATAATGTATTGCTATATTCTTATATGACTGGCAGTACAGGTTTGTTTATGTCAACAGTAACACAAACACATAAGTAGTACTTTGTGCTATGATGTGACAACTCCAATGTCACTGGGTGATAGGAATTTTTCAGCTCCATTATAATTTTGTAGAACCACCATCATATTTGTGGTTCATTATTTTGACAATAACATCTTTTTAAATGTAAATAAATAGATCAATAGAATAGAGGAACAAGAACAGGCCAAGAAAGGAGGGGGAGGGCAAAGATAAATACTGGGGACTTATTGGAGCAAACTATACTCCATGGATTTTAAATTATGTCAAAATAAAACCTAATGTTATATACAATTATTTGAGCAAATTTAAAAAAAAAAGAGAAAAAGGAAAAAAGTCTTCTCAGATGCTTCTGTACCCATAGCTGGGTGGAAGAGACTGATCATCAGCTCTCCTGGGCCTCTGTGGGTCCATTGATCAGAGTGGGCTACTGGATTTACATTCCAGAGTCAAGAGTGGGTGAGTTGGGCCCCTGGGGTCCCTGTTGCAGAGCAGGGGCCTTTGGCAGAACTGAGGGAGCCCCAAGTCTTCCCTTCACATCTCGATTCTTGTGATAAGCTCAGAAAGATCTCAGACATGTCACTCAGAGCAAGAGTCCTGATTTTATTAGAAGGAATAGGAAAGTGGAAAAGGGGACACTCTCAAGGGACAGAGTGGATCCTCACGGAGGGAAGAGGAGCAGCGTGCTCTCATCCCCTCCAGTTTTATTGGGGATTCCCAGGAAATTTCCAGAACCCAACCAAGTCCATCCTTTGACTTTTGACTGACAGCATAGAAGCTGTCCCACAGAGTCCCATGTACAATCCTGGAACACTGACAGGTGTCATGTATGGACTGCACTGTATTGAGGCACATTCCTACTACATATTTATTTTTTGTCATGATAGGATATTGAATTTTATTCAGCTTTCTTTCTGTAGCTGCACAGATGATCATATGAGCGTAAAACAGCAAATTAGTTGTTGATGAGATGGATTATGTTTATGGATTCGTGTATGTGGAACCATCTTGCAGAGTGAGCAGCTGCAACTGGAGGGGTGGATGGGTGGCCTGTCTTCTAGGGGCCTCTGCAGACTGAGCCGATCAGGATGAGCCACCCAGGTGCTTCCAGGGGCTGTGGGACAGTGGGCTGGGTTCTTGGCTGGTGAGTAAGTCTGGGTCTGTGGGAAGCTGCTGGGCTTCTTCACAGAGTTGGAACTGGGCAGGATCTCACGTTGGCATGTGCAGCAGGCTGGAGAGCGTATACCTGGGCTGTGCTCAGGGCCGATGCGGTGCTGCAGTAACCAGGCAGCTTCCAGCCTAGGCTCAGGGCTCCCCAGGACGAAAGGGTTCTCCAGGCAAATTCCTGGGGTCTGTGTCCTGAGTGGGGACTGTGGGGCTTCATGCTTACCCTCTCCTTGGGGACGTAAGTCTCTTGCTGAGGACTGCTCTCCAAAGACAGGACAATAGATGCAGTGTGCTGAGTTCCCTTCCCTTCATGTCCCTCTGTGCTCTGCAACATCTCTGGAACATTCCCCTGCCCTCCAACACTCCCGTGAAATAGCCATCTTAGTTCCTTGCCTTAGTCCTTTGTTGTAGAGGGAAGCGCCAGACTCCTCTAGTCGGCTGTCTCCTCATCACCCCACTTTCAGAATTCCCTTATTGCTTACGTGGTTGGGGGCTGGTCATCTTTAATTACAGAGAACTTTAATTAGGCCAAATCAAATTTCTACAAATTTTCCAATTTCCATTCTGCAATACGAAGCTCAGGATTTATGTATATTTTTTAAAAAATTTGGGGACTCCAAGTATGAAAAATGAAACTACAAAAATTTTAGGGTTTTAAAAATTTGGATACAAATATCATATGATGGTTACTAACTGATTAAAAATTAGAGGCATGAACTTGGCAGAAATACAAAAACATAGGACTTGGACATTTTTAGAAATATACAACTCTGAAAAGTGTCCAAACTCCTTTCATACAGTATCTTTAAAGTTCACATTTCTAGCTCAACATATGTCCAAATCCACTCCACGAAGTGATTTTTAAGCTGGAGATAATGAAGAGGTGCAGAGGGCTGTTTAAGAATTACAAAGTACTTGAGATTTTCTCAGGAGATTCACCAAGTTCGCCAGCTCTGTTTCTCAGGGGTGTGTGCTGGGGGGCAGAGACTACTGGGTGGATGCAAATGGCATTTTACTCCTGCAGGACACAGGACGCAGGAACTGAGCTGACATCAGTTCCCTTCCCCAACCAAGTCCCATGATTGGCAGGGTGATGGTTTTGAAATGTAAACTTGGTGAGCTCTCTCTCTCTTCAAATGAGTTTGTACATTGTTCTTGCCCTCAAGAAACAATCTATATATTTTTTAAAAATATTTTTTAGATGTTGATAGACCTTTATTTTATTCATTTATTTATATGTGGTGCTGAGAATTGAACCCAGTGCCTCACACATACTAGGCAAGTGCTCTACCACTGAGTCACAACCTCAACCCACAATCTATATTTAAAAAAATATCTTTCAGTGTACTGAGACTACTTTTCAATGTCTTCTCTTGACATGCGTCTCCCATGAACTATGCTGCAGTCCTACTAAAGTACTTGAATTTCCAGGACTGTACAACCTGGAATATACTATTCTGCTTCTCTTTCCCTCTCCTAGGCTCAATTAATACCTATTCATTCTTAAGGGCCCAACTTAGATAGCATCTTCTTCAAATAAAACCTGTTTGACTCTTCCTGGTCCAGGTCATGCCACTGGGTCAGACTCCTTTTATACTCTTATTATACAGTAATGAAATTGCCTGTTATCTCATTTTTACATACCACCAGGCAGTAAGTTCTAGGATGGTAAGTACCCAGCCTGCAAAGACTGACATAGGGCCATCACCCGTATTCATTCTTATTGAATACATGAATGAATGACTATGTGTTCAATGGAATGCTCACCTTGATGGAAATGGAGAGACAGAGAGATGTATCCCAGAAATGGTGGGAAGCAATTAGCATTCACCCTGTTGTGGGGAAACTACTTTCATTTTGTTCTCCAGGACCTCCTACCAGTGACATTCCTCTAACCTTACCTTACTGGTATACACAACTATATCACTTTATAAAGAGGATTGTAAATGTCAGCCAACTCTCACTTCTTAGACTTTTATTCACTGAGAAGAAACGGTGGGAAAATACGACAGGTAGGTATGTGTTGGGATTAGGGCACGCTGGAGACTGAAATAGCTACCAATCTCATTAGCTGTCTTCTGAGCTGCCGGATTCTACCTCAGTCCCCAAGGTGAAAGGCTAATAATTAATTCAATTTACTATCTATTCCGTGGGAAGCGGCAAAGGTTAAGATTATGGAGGACCGATGAGGGCAATCTTTTATACTGTTTAAATTGCTGTTTAAATTTGAATTAGATTCTAATAGTGACAGTTTGAAACCGACACAGTTTAATTCATTTATCACATTCCCAAACCTGCCTACCTGAACCAACTTTAAAGATGTCTTAAATAAGCAGTCAGCTGGTGCACATCCCTGTCTGTTCTTATTATTTACTGGGGATTTATATATGAACAGCAATTTCTATGCTTGTCAACTTTTTTGTTTGCTTTGTATTGTTTTAACTTCCTCTACTGATTTCCATCACCCACTGTGATGTCAAGTTTTTTATAAATCATATAATTCATCATCATTAGGACCCAGCATTCTAGGGGGGAGAATTAAGTAGTGATAATAATAATGACACTATGATTTATATATTATAATATATATTAGAGACACATATTATTTATAATAAAGTATACATATATATATATACACACACACATACTTGTATATTTTCATTGAATCCTCCCAACAATTTTTCTGGGTAACTATTATCATTTATATTTTAAAGATGAGTCCACTTAAGCCCATAAAGCAATATTTTCTAAGATAATACAATTAGTAAATAATAGGTCTGCCTTTCAAAATCGGTCACAGAAGTATTTGCCTTAATTTAGCCTTATTTGTTCCATTGGAATTTAAGCACTTTTCAAATTCCTCCACATGGGCTGTGAACTCTGAGGGCATCTGGTGCTCTGTCCACGGGGCTGTGTGGCAGCTGCCACGTCTCTTCTTGTCTGCTCTGGTTCTGGTGAGGCCTGTTGCTCTGCCACCGCTGCTTACAAATGCAGGCTGCAGCGCCTGCCCCCTGCCTGCCGAGCCCTCCTTGAGCCCCTCACAGCCCCAGTGCCCAGCCACGGGCTGCCTGCAGCAAGACTCTCCTGCATCCAGAGGGTCCTCTCCTGTCCATCGTGCTGACAGCTTGTACCTCAGTTCTTTTGGTTGTGACTAAGATTCTCACGCAGGTTGTAACATCTGGGTTTAGTGAGAGCCTGAGAAAGTGAGAATTAAGTATGTGACAGAAGAAGGAATACTACGATCCATTTATTCTAGTTACATTAAGTTCTGCCAAGATGTGGATGAATACCCGCAAGGGCCGTGTTTGACGTTTGTCCCCAGCCGATGCACTGTTGGGATGTGGGCCTGTTTAGAAGTTTAGAAGTCCTGCAGTCACACAAACAAGGTGGGCCTTGCTTGTCCTTGAAGGGAGTATATTTTGTTCCTCCTCATCTTTTTGTGTCTTTTTAGCCACTAGATAAACAACGTCCCCCTGAAAGTGCACCCCCACTATATACTGCTTCATCGTAGGCTCAAATAGAACCAACCAACCATGGACAAATCCTCTAAATCTTGGGATTAGTTTAATTTCTAAAATGTTGTTTGCTCACATCCCTGTGCTAGACCCCAGGGGGTACAAGTGCACAGAGTTTGAACACACTTGGACTTACAGACACTTGCAATGGAAGCTTCTTATTACTTTTGTGATCAGGGTTAATATCTTTTAAGAAATCAGAAAAGAAGAATGGTTGGATCACTTCATTTAGTGGACATTGTTGAACTCCTGGTTAAAAGATTACCAGCCATGGTTTTTGATTTAAAAGAAGCATGTGTCTTGTACCTGTTAGCACCTGTTATAAATCAAACTTTTATCCATGACTTCTATGTGGGTTCCTTCTTTTCTGGTAAAATAGAGAAGTAGAATCATTGCCTCCCCATCTTTTTCATTTCTTTTTTGGGCCAAGGATTAAATCAATACAAATGCACTGTGTTTCTGTGGGACCTTATGCTTATGGAAGGCACTAGAGGAGAAATTGATGTTAACAACTGAAATACAGAGAAAATAATGATAATATCTAGATGGGGCTCTAGAACAAGGTTGTCAGAGGAGAACTGGAGAGTTAATAGACTTCTCTGGTTACATTTATTGAAGCTTAGGAAATCAGCACCTCTCTAAAGGATAGAAGAACTGGAACATAGGAAAATGAACACCATTCTCCTTTGTAAGAAGTAAAACAGTGAAGAGAGTGAAGGAATAACCTCTACTGTAGCTCTTAAGAAGACAGCAAATAGAGCAGGAATAACATCTCTACTCAGGAGAAACAGGAAGCAGGAGGAGGAAAGTTGAAGAGTAACTTATTAGCAGAAGTGGCAGCACTTAGTATTGCTGCTGACTTTGGACATGATTGAATTTTGTCAGTAAATTGATTTATTTTTTTGTCTGAAGTAGTAAAACATGTTCTGAGATAACACAACCGAAGAAAAAAAGTAGACTTTGTGATAGTTTCATAGGGTTTTGGAGGATTTCAAGCAGAAGACGAATCGTAATTTTACCACCATTTTAAAATCATAAGTGGATGATAGAATAAGATTCCGTAACTTTGATAGGATACATATCAAAATATCAACGTGTACCAGAAATACAGACTTCACATAAATTTTGTAGAATTTCCACGTGAAGAAGGGAAATCTGTTACACAAGTTCAAAGCATTGGGTACATATCAAAAAGGGCAAAACAAAGGACATTTGTGAAGGAATTTGTCTAGAGATCCACCCAAACAAGAAATAGAATCATGTCTGAGGCAGCTAACACAGACTTTGGAGAATAACTTAACAAATCTTGAGGGTGAGAGATTGGAGTTCTCAAATGGACTGAAGACAAGGGTGGTGTGGTTGCCTAGTAGCTCTGGTGTTTATCGGGGGACATTTGCAAGAGTAAGATTTACTAGTTTCTTGGGTACATTTTTTGTGTTGATAAGTGCTGTCTTAAGGTTACACAGGGGCTTTGTGGGGATGAGGGGCAGTGCACATCCTGAGGTTTGTCCAGTAACATTGAGCGGAAACGCAAGAGTCAAAGCAGCAGAAAGAGACTGGAACCCTGCTTGGAGATGGGGGACTAAACCACTACTAGGAGTACTGAATTCTGAGGGGAACTACAAAATGTAGCCTAATGCAAGTCCCAGGCAGGGTGTCTTTGTAGTATCTCCAAAAGCAAGGGTCTCTTTATCATCTTTCAATACCAGTGAGCATAAAGTCCATGACCTGAGTAGGAAGCTGCCTATTCTTTGCCTCTGCTTCTTCCAGCAACTGTTGGAAAGCCAAAGAGAAGGGAAAAGATGGAAGAATGACCTCCATCTTGTTAATTTCCAGCATTTAATCTGAAAATCTCTAACAAGATTTATTGTATGGGACTAGATCTGAGTGTGTGGGACTGAAAGCTGTACAAGATTGTATTCATGATAAAAATGATGTGGAACCATCTCTCATGCCATGAGATTCATTCTTTTGCCAGGGTTCTTGCCCAGGGGCAGGTAATGTTTTTGGAATAAACTTTAAAAGGATGTCGAGAGACAAAGACTTGTACATACATAGGAATTTGGGTGCTTAATTGCTATCATATACCATGTTTGTTCAGCAAACTACTTATGGGTTACTCATTCTCAGTTCCCTGTGCTTCTGTTTGGATATTTTCTTGTCACTTGTCTTCTTTTTTGGTAATTCTCTCTTTAGCAGTTTTTCATTTACTATTCATACCTCAACTTTAGTTATTATATAACAATGTAATTTTATAACTATAAGATTTTACAAATCTTTTTTGATCTGTTAAAAGAACGGATTCTATTTCTCATCAAGTTATATATTTCCTACAGAAGTTATACCTATTCTAAGTCTATGGTTAAGAGCTTCAACCTCAGGAAGGCTTAAGGGTCTGCTAACAAACCTTTAATTTTATTTTTATTCTCATTGATTTTTTTTTTGAAATGTACCATAAGCTTTATTTATTTATTTGATTTTGTTTTGCTTTTTGAAAATTTATTTATTTATTTATTTATTACAGCTTTATGTTTTAAAATGGTTCTGGATTCATACAAAGGTCATGAAAATAGTACAGAGGTTTCCTGTATACCCCCAACCCCCATTCCCCTATTATTGACATATTATATCAGTATGGTACATTGGTCACAGCAGATAGATCCATATTCATGCATTTTTAATAACTAAAGTGCATAGTTTGTTCAGATTTTCCAATTTTTTTTTTTTTTTTTTACCTAGTGTCCTCTTGCCAAACCAGGATACCCTCTAGAATACACTTCATATTTAGCTGGTCATGTCTCTAATTTAAACTGCTCTTGGCTATAACATTCCCAGACTTTCCTTGTTTTTGATGACTTTGGCTATTTTGAGGAACACTGTTCAGGCCTCTTGCCATATTGGATTTTGGTTGGAATTTGATTTTGTTCTTTAAAAAAAATTTTTTTAAATTTGTTTTAATTAGTTGTACATGACAGGTAAATGAACTTTGATACACGGTATATAATGGAGAACAATTTCTCATTTTTCTGGTTATACATGATATAGAAATCCTTTGGTTATATCAGTGTTAGAGTGGGTTATGGATATTTAGGAGAAAAAACAAATCCATAAAGTACCATTCTCACCAAATCACCTCAAAGGTATTTGTTTGACTTACAACCGACTTGACTTATCACTGTTGATGTTTATTGGTTTGGTTATCTGTTTAAATAGTGTTCCACAGATTTCTTCAGTGTAAAGTTATGCTCTGCTCCCCCCCCACACACACACTTAGATGATATTGTTTGGAAGGAGGTCTCTATGTGCATCCCACCGTTAAGCGGCAGAGACTTAAGTTCCTTTTCCTTGATGACCAAGTATCTACACAGTTTATTTTGAGTTCTTCTTCATAGGAGATTTGTCTGTTCCATTCATATTTATTTAATTAAATCATTTATTTTACTATTTTCTTATTTTATTGCTCAAACTATTTCAGATTTAGCCATTGAGATCTCTTTCCATTGTCATCTCTTTAAGGTGTCCCCATTCCCTCTCTCCACCTTTAAAAATAATATTCCCAGCATGTACTTAGTTTCTGGCACTATAAAATGCTCCTGGATCCTCTTGTACGTTCTTGGGTACAGTCCTAGAATCAGCCTTGACTCTTAGTACTTTTGACTCCTTGCATTGACATTCAAAAGCAAAGTCTGTGTGCTGGGTATTCCCGTTGCCAGTGAGTTGTGATTACTTCTAAGTCTGCTCAGTGGATAGAGCAAACAAATAGATGTTTATATACTAAAGTATTTCCTATTTCTTTCTGAACTTAGTTTTGATGAATTCCTAGATGTACATGAAAAAAAAATGCATGCTCTCTGAGTGATATTTTCTTTCAATGAAGAGGATATTTTAAAAATTATTATTTTAGTTAACTTTATATTTAATTTTTAACTGAAGATAGCTCAGGGCAATATCTTCTTGATCCAGTTCAGGCTGGAATATATTCATTATTGACTTTAACTCTTCCTGAGACTTGGTCTAATTTTGGTTTGTCTTTATGGAGTCCTATTGGAGAATCTGTGGTATACGTGGGCCCTCTTCACTGAGGGGACTTGAACCTTGTCTCCTTAGCACTGTAAGACTGTAAATGTCTCAGCCACTTAGCTGCTGTTTTCTGCTTATTCTGATTTGGTAGGGATTTGGCAAGCATCTCAAGTGGGAACCAGCACAGGACACATTTGCTTTTTTGAGTTCTTATTCCAAGATCTTGTTCTTCTAAGTCCTGGAAGTTTTATTTAGCCTTACAATCCAATTATTGTTTTCTAGCCCTGTGAGACTTCCAAAATCTTCACTTGGCTGCTGCTTTCAGTTGGGAAATTTTCTTGGAACTTTTCACTCCATTGTCTCACGTTGCTTATAAAAGGGAGGAAATACCTTGAGAAAAATATGGCGTGTGTCTGGGGGTCACTTTACTCAGTCTCTTCCGACTTTGTGGCCATGGCTGCTCGAGTCCTTGTTTTGGTAACTCTCCAACAACTTCAAGCAGGTGTATATTTTTCATCTATTTTAGCTGTTCCTGGTGGGAGGCTTGGTCTACTGCAAGTTATTGTGTGACAGAGTAAAAGAAATGCATTAATCCCAAATCTCATGATTAATATGTGAATATTAATTTTAGTTATGTTCTGAATATACTCTTCTTCTATATATAATCACAATGAGATCCTGATGATTAATCTGAATAGTTTTAAGGCAGGGTTTTTTTTTTTTCTAGAAATTAAGAATAATTATTAATAACTTCTTGTGACTGAATAAATGAACATGTTATATGTACTTTGGTAACATTTAATCTAATGCCATACCATCTGTTTGAAAGAGTGCCATGACTTCATAGTCCCCTAAGAATAAACCACTACTTTCATTAATGAAGGATTTGATATGTCACATTATTATCTCTGGGTTGTTGAATCAAGTAAAGATTAGCCTCATCCAGTATGATCGATTCAAGAAAATAAACTCTATATGCTATTTTAGTTAAAAAGGTTAAATGAAATGTCAGTCTGTTATTAGGAAATTTCAGTACTTGGTTGATTTTAAAATGCTTCAATACAGTAAATAACACTTGGAATGAACTTTAAGAATGGCAGCATTTTGCAGAATATAAATTAAATCTTTGTAATGGCTCTGAAAAGTTCAGTGATGATATCACTCTCCAGTCCATGAATCTGAGTGATGTTGATATGAGATAATGTTGGTTCTACTTAATTTGCTTTTCTCATTTATTTAAAAGGATATCTTTCATCATTTGAATATTATATACATGTATATATATATATATATATTTATAGCTTATAATGGATTTAAAATTTTGAGAATTAATGTATACTTTATATATTTCTTTTGCATATTTTGCATTAGCGTAACACATTTGAAATTTTTGCAAAGTTTGTGTAGAAGTAAATGTTATAATATATTTTAAATAAATAAATGCAGAGTTGTAAAGAAAAATAATAAAAGTGTAAGGCACTATCAACTTAGATTCTACTTCTCACTTGCTTTCACTGTATCAATGAATGACTGTCGGGATCTCACATTGTAAATTTCAAACACAATTTGGACTATATCAATTTCAAATAATATCTCTTAATCATGACAATTTCCCATGCACCTTAATATTAATTCTTATTCTTTCTTTGGTTGTCTTATATCTACTTATACAATCATTCTTAGTCACTCAAACTTACACACATGGAAACAGAAGTAAAAATGTGAAGAGACTAATGCAAATGAGTTTGCAATAACTAATTTGCCATATCTCTGCTCCTGGGAAACTTACCTAGTATTTCACTGGGATGAGCTAAAGACAGATTTTTGTATTTGTTCCACATTTTTGGAGTAACAAATTCTATCAAAATTTTACAAAAATCTGGCTTTGTCACCTTATTATTTTCTTTCATTCACTGCCAATATAATAATCAAATCTCCCCCCTTTTAAGAATCAACAATACAAATTGTAATCAAAATGATAACAAGGAATATGTGCTAATATGTGTTATTAGCAAATACCAAAGGCTGGGACCCTTCTTATTAGTGACTATGTGCATCATCTGAGTCCTAAAAAAAGAAACACATTTGAAAAGTGTGTCTGAGTAATTCATATTTATTTATTCATCAGTTAAAAAGTTCAGTATTTATCTGAAATCTTAACAAATCCAACTGTGAAACATCAGCATGTAGCCATGTGTCACTCATTCAAACGTCTTCAGATTATACCTCAGATGAAAGTGATATCATCCATGTTCTATAAATCTATGTTTAAAATGCTCGCCACTATTATTATAGCAAATAGATGTGAATTTCTCTACTTGCAGTTTATTGAAAGGCAGGGACCATTGACCTCTTAATAAACATTATGCAGTTATCACTCAGAAGAATAACTGGCATATGTACTTTGCTCCAAAGATTCAGAAGTGAGAGTTATATTTTGCAGTCATTGATTGTACAGACAGAAGTGATCCTAGGGGTCATTTAATAAGAATCCTCTTACTATAGACATGTAGGGTCCAAGACTGTCCTGTTTGCTGATAGAATAATTTGTTGATGGAATCATCCTAGATACATTGACCTTTGTCTAGAACTTCTTTGTGACTCTGAAATTACATTTTCAGTTGATGAACCTCTTTAGTTCCCTTTCCTTTTGACACATTCTGCTTCCTGGCAGCTGAGTGATCTCTTGGCATATTTACACACAAAACCATGCAAGATCACATCCTCATCAGCCACTCAAAATTTATTGGTTTCCTACTGCTTAGTAGAGATACAAAGTTTTCTCCCCAAGTTCTCTTTAATTTTTTGCCATTTGCTATGTGCTTGTGAGACCCTTCAGAATATCATGAGGACTTGAAAGCTTATTTCTTTGCTCTGTTTAGTTCTCCTCACAGATACAGACTTCTTGACATATGTTTGGCACTTGGTGCGTAATTTCTGTACAGTGTCTAATATGTGTGGTTCTACAATTGGAAAATTACCCTCTGAAGCCCAGGTGGTATTGTACAGAATGATTTTCTCAGTATTGATTTAAACAGTTGATGGTTGCATTGAAGAGGGAAAGTCGTTCAATTGTATCAAAGAACTTTCAGTAAAAAACAGTTGGTTAAACCTGTACTAAATGACATCTTGAAAAGATATCTCCAATAATAACCTTAAATTTAATTCTAAGGTTTCCTCTGCATTATAGCAGTGTGCCTTCTCATTTAGTTGAGACATTTTTAAAGAAAACAGAAAAGGTTTTGCTATGGATGCTTGCTAAGCATTAAATTCACTAAAATATATATATTTTTTGCGAACAAATTTTCTCAGATGGTATGTGAGTTTAGTAGATAAAATAGTAGTCAGCTTTCTTAGAGAAATAGCACAGCAGTCTGTTCTAGGGTTCCTATTTTGGGGAGAGTTTAAATAGTCGCTTGCTACAGTTTTCTTACAGAAAAGAAACAATAACTTTTTACTCTGGAAGCATGAGTAAATTTTCTATCTTAGAATTATACACATCAAGTAGTTTGAAGTTATTGTTTCAACCATGACTTCTGTGGATTCTAATTTAACCAAAAATCTATGAATTTTTATATATGCTAAATTCAGTAAGTCATTTACACATGGCAAAACTTCCCTTATTGCCTCTTATTGGTTATCAAGTTGACTTTGCCTGTGAAGTTTCTCCTCCAACCTGCCCTTTTCTCAATGACCTTGATTTTTCTTTTCTTTCCTTGCACTTACTCATTTTAAGTTAATTTTGCTTCTTCTTTCTGACTAATTCATTGTCTATTTTCCCACTGAAATTGTAGCTTTCCAAGGCAGAAATCAGTGTGCATTTACTTCAGGCACATATCTCAGCAATGTCTGGCACTTGGTAAGTACTGTTGAACAGGTGAATCTTATTTATGCGTGTGTGAATAATGATGATATTCTTCCAAAGAAAGTTTTTTTAAGCAGCAAGTTTCTGCATGTCTATACAACATTTCTAAGAGATGACAGTTAAAAGATGGTATTACTCTCAAGGAGTTGACTGAAAATGACAAGTGAAAAAAATATATAATTGTGTGGTTCAAAGAGAAAACCCCAAAGTCAAGAGTCCAAAGTCTTCAAACAGGGGCCTCAGGCAGTTTTGTGGTGAGGACATCCAAACACAGTTTTGGATGGAAGACAGTACCATCAGTTTCTTTCCATTGTCACCGGGTTTAGTGATCCTCAGAGTCCTTGGTCTTTCTTGAAGAATAATTATCTACCCAGTCTAACTTTGTAGAATGGGATGATTACAATGATTATCATGGTTTTGAAATCATTTTGTTCATATTTTCACCTATTAAGGTAGATATCACATTTTGTCTCTACATCATGGGATGTTTCAATTTTGTGATGCTTACTGACAGGAGTCTTCCTGTATTTCATTATTTGAAGTCAAGTGGACATGATTGATGCGCCACATATGCATGTTTGCAGAAGTCACAGTGAAACCTGTTAATTTATACATTGACTATGTGTCAATAATAAAGAGAAAATAGTCTTACAGATTTTTTGTAAAAGTTTTGCAATATTCGTCTAAAAGGGCCATGTCTAATCTATATCTATATTTGTATAATAGAACAACTGAAAATATGTCACATTTATATAAATATTTGATACATTTATAAAAGAAAGAGATGGAGAGGCGAGGAGGAGGGGCGGGGAGAGAAGCTTATAGTTGTCTTTTAAAATGCATCTGTTTATGGGGTTCAGGAAGCAATCGCCATGACAATGTGTCAGGCAAACTCCTTGGAAACCCAGGATTACGCCCAGTACAGCACCCAGAGGATTCTTTTCACCTAGATTAGAAACAAGTCAGGGTCTAGAACTGGGGCTGACTGGATGATTCACTGTATGCTGACTTCTAAGTTCACAACCTAAAATAAACATGGGTTCTGCAGCTGGAATAGGCTCAAAAGACAAGACTTTGGGAAATGCTTCATTCCTGTACAATGTGCTTTATTTGGGTACAATGACTCAAAATGCATTCTGCTGTCATATACTACTAATTAGAACAAATAAAAATAAAAATAGAATTAAAATTAATAATACACTGAAATTAAAAAAAAAAAAGAATTCATGGACCTTAATTACTTGTTATGGTTTGAATGCTTGTCTCTCAGAATTCATGTCTGACAAATAGTATTTGGAGGTGGGACTTCCCTGGGGTGACTGAGTCCTAAGGGATATGCCTTCATGAATGAACTAATGGGTCACCGAAGGAGTGGCCTCTCTCTATATATAAAAGCAAACTCTCTCTTTTTGTGTTGTACAGTGTTTTAGTTTTTTTCACACACTTATTATTAGAATAAGAAAATTAAAATTCAAAAATATTTTTTAAAAAAGACAAGACCCACACCACTAGGGTTGCCCCACATCTAGTGCTTGTCCCTCAGTGTTCTGGCCTAGGCTCCTCCCAGCAGAAGTGCACTCCACTGTTCCTGTGACTGCCTAGATGCCTAGATGAAAAGGACCAGAGAAAGGAAAGAAGAGCCAAAGACAGATGAAGTAGCTGTAGTCTCAGATTCTAGAGAACATGAAGGTCAAACAATAGCCATCATCTCATGGAATCCAAACCCTAACATGTGTTTTTTGTTTCATTTCGTCTTGGTTTTTGTTGCTATTTAGTTTTCTTTCATAATCACGAAGTCCACTCTGCAACCCAGCTAGGCTCCAAGGGGCAGAAGGAAATATGGAACCCAGAGAGAACGGTAGCAAAAGCACAAGTGTTACAGGGTCCTGGGAGCAGGTGGAGGAGGGGCGCCCTCTGAATGACAGGAGGCGTGGTCGCCCTCTGAATGATAGGAGGCGTGGTCTTGTGCTTAAGAAGAACCCAGTCAAACGTCAGCATTGGTGATCTTGCTGTGGTGATCTTGCTGGTCTTGCCATTGCTGGACCCAAAGCTTTCCAGGGCTCCTGGTGATCATGCCCTGTACTACCTTCCCAGACCAGGTGCTTGCCAACCACCCACTCAGTCTCAGCCGAGCAAATGGGAACCATTTGTGTTTGGTCCAACATTTGCCATGAGCAAGATGGCATGACCTGTGTGTTTCTGATTTTTCCTATAATGTGTGAAATCACCAACCTGTCACATAAATCCCGGAATGATTCTGTGAAAGGAGGAATCTTATAGCCAAACCCCTTTTCTCCTGTGTTCAAGAACACAGGAGTTTCTCTGCTGTCTTTGAAATCTTGTCCACAGACAGCCCAAAGGAAATGTGGCCCAAGGGCTCACCAGTGATGGTGGTATCCA
Source organism: Sciurus carolinensis (assembly GCF_902686445.1). Lineage (NCBI taxonomy): Eukaryota > Metazoa > Chordata > Mammalia > Rodentia > Sciuridae > Sciurus > Sciurus carolinensis. Next base: position 8,864,680 of record NC_062222.1, read on the forward strand.
AGAACATGGTGGGGTTGACCACAACTGACAGCAAGTGACCACAGCGACAGTGGCGGTGGTTTCTTGAGAGGCCCAACATTATTTCTCCTCCTCCACCTCTTCCCCCTCCGCCTCCTCCTCATTCTTTTTCCTATTCCTATTCCTCTCCTTTTCCTCCTTCTACTCCTTCTTCTTTCTTCTTCTTCTTTTATTTTTTTCTTTTCTTTCTCATCCTTTGCTCTTTCTGCTCCTCTTCCTTCTCTTTCTGTGTCTCCTCCTTGGTCTCTACAATTATGTCCTTGAACTTGACAGATAAAAGCAATCCTTTTTCTTGAAGGTCAAGTGAAGAAAAAAAACAGTGATGAAGAAACCCCATTTTTCTTGTGCCTGAAATTGACAAAAAAAAAAAAACCCAAAATGTAAAAATATGAATAAATAAGAAGTTCCAAGTGATGATATGAAGTGGGAGGGTGGGCAGAAAGGATTGATGCTGAATCTTCAAAGGGAAAAGTCTCAGTGGCACTGAATAGAAAGTGAGATCCAAGCTGCATAATCCTTTGGTTTTGAGGTTAAAAAAATTCATGCAATCTTTTTGTGTGGACATGAATTTTATAGTAGGGAATGGGCATATTTTTACACATTACAGAGTGTAAGCTTTAGCTTACCTCAAAGAAAACAATTAGTTTATGAACCGGTTTTCTGAACTGCAAACTTCCAGGAAGATCTGGGTGAATACAAAGAAAAGGCTGGGTTTCCAAGTGAGGTGGGAGGACTGCCCCTCTGGCTAGCTTCCTCGTCTTTCGAGCTCTTTCGCTGGCTGCTTCTCTCTGGATAGGCTCTTGTTCTTGGACCATCAGATTGAAGCTAGACTGTAGGCCTAGGGGAAATAAGCAATGATGTGTTATGAAATGCCGTTACCTAAGTGTGGCTTTACTCACATATCCAATGCAAGCTAACGATCGCACATGGCTCACGACTTATAACCTGGTATCGTGAGGCCTTGTGAATTTCTCTTCTTAATATCTGAGCAGTTTTCATTAGCTACTATAACAAGCTATTAGCAAACTTAACATTTCAATTGCTATATTCTCTGTGTATTTTATGCACATAGCAGCGTGGATGTCTGTTTGCTGAGGACAACTATCACACTCAATCCTGTAATCAATTTTACAATGAAATTGAAATATGAAATTTTTTTCCATTGTGAAGTACACTAATTGATGTTTTGTTGACTTTAAAAAATGTCCATGTCTCTTTAAATACATAATTTTATTATCTGAAATTGAATCATGAATATTAAGGTAATTGGTTAAACAATAAAGGATTGCTAATATTCTGAGATACAAAAGTCTTTTTTATCTTGCCTGTAAGTTACAAGAATAACAGGGTACTTTGTTATAGTACATATAAAAATCATTTTTAAGAAAGGCATAATTAATTTGAAGGTAAACATGTGAGACTTTGCAATGTAAAAATACCACAAATTCATGTTTTTCATGTTATTTGTTGCATGTGCTTATATTCTAAAGTAATTTATATTATTTTAGAATGTATTACTTATGACAGAAAAATTCTATCTATACTTAGTAGGAAGTATATTTGAGGGAACAATTGTAAATCTCATATTTTATAAATAGTCTTTAAATATGAATTAGCATGGATTAATGGCCAGCTTTCAAATAAAACTGAAGATCAATTTATTTTAAGGTAACATCACTCCTTCTATTTAAAGATGTTTCGCGTGGTCCCCAGATCCTGCCCTCAGATTCTGAATACGCATTTGTAAGATGACCACATTGTCGTGGCCTGTGATGAATGTAAACATGTGCTGCCGCTTTATCGCAGCACAAGAAGCTGCAGACACAGCGCTGTGTTTAATATGCACAGCTCGTGTTTGACTCTGTGTGACAACCAAGTGACAATGATAGATCCAAATGCAGTGCTGACTTAGAGTGTCAATTAGGAACACGGCAAAGGCCTTTCCAACATTATAAATTACTCTCTGAGTGCCGAGAACAAAAGCTCTCACTACCAGTAATTTTGCATGATTATGATTTGGACAAAAGAGAGCTGATGAGGGTGAAGCCTTGGATTTATAAAACTGAGAACTATTTTTCACCAGACATATGACTGTGGCCCTGATCCCAGTGGCTATCATGCTCTAAAACATACCTATGCCAAACAAACAGTGGAGTTAAACCACATTTTGCTATGTCTGTAAATGAAAGCCATGGGTGGTTTCTTTGTTGTTTTTGTTTTGTCTTTTAAGATACTAGTAGCCAAGTTCCTAATATTCATAGAGAAAGTTATTTTTTAAAAGATGAGTATGCACTTCTTTTCATTCATTTATTTTAAATTTTTTTAAAATTATGTTTTTATTTTTACAGACTGCATTTTGGTTCATTGTACACAAATGGGGTACATCATTTCTATGGTTTTACCGGATGTAGATTCATACCACATCTTGATTATTAGTTGCATCAGGTATTGACTATGACATATGATACATTTTCTGTTTACAGCAACCTTAGTTGCCTCTTTGAAATGTCTTATGACATAGTTTCAGTATTATACTCCGTTAGCTTTAGACTTAGAGGAAAAATGCACAGCTTATATTTTTGTTTCTGTAACAAACCAGTGCTAATCCTTTATGACTGAATTTGTAAAGTTACATTCACATTATAATACATTGCTGGACTGCTTATTGATTATAGTATGATATATCATTTACTAATACATGTTAAAATATCAAGTGTTATGATTTGGATCTAAGAAAGTTTCCTAAAGAGTTCATGTGCTAGAAAATGAAGCAATGTACAGAGGTGAAATTATTAGATTATGAGATCTGTAACTTCATCGTGGATTAATCCATTTGATGGAATGTTAATTTAAGAGTTCTACTAGGTACTAAAGACAGGTGGTTCTGGAGAAGTATGTCAACGGATGTGTGCTCTTGGACAATATTTGTCCCTGTCCCCTTTCTCTCTCTGTGCTTCCCAGCTGATATGAGCTGAGCAACTTTCCTCTGCCACACATCAAGCCCAGAACAATGGAGTCAGCCAACCATGAACTAAGCCTCTGAAACTTGAACCCTAAATAAACTTTTCCTCCTCTAAAGTTGTTCTTGTCAGGTATGCTGGTAACAGTGATGAAAAGCTAACACCATAGGCATCCCCAGATATAATTATACTTTAAAGTACATCATTTTCTGAAATTTCTGCCATTGGTTCTTGAGCCCAACCTTTAAACCTGAAAAAATTTAAGGATTAGTGAAAATTCAATAATTCCACATTTTGGGGGGATTCATGAAATTTAAAGTTAAATAACATCCTCAAGCTTTGAAGTTCAAGCCCTGTATTTCACACTGAAGGAAACAAAAATGTAGAAAAGTTAAATGACTTCTTCGAGGTCAGTAAATTGGAGACTTTGACAATGTCATAAAAAGTCAAGATCCATTAATAGAGCAAAACTCCTTCTTGAAAGACAGTTAACTTCATAAGTAATTGCTCTCTTACTCCTTCTGAATATTTAGTACTGTAAGATTCATTATCCAATAATAAAATAGAAACTACTTTAGATATTTTGTGCAGAGAGTAAGTTTAATTCAGGAAATTGATTACAAAGGTGTTGAGAGGGGTTGGAAGGATCACAAATAAAGGGAGGTATTGCAAGCACAGAAAATAACTGGCTTCCGCCCCCTGCTGTGTTTTCAGACTCCCAACTCTTGCTCTCATTGGAGACCTTGAACAGTTGAGTTGACAAGACCAAGGGAAACATGAGTCACTATTGCAATTGACTGCAGAGCTGATAGTCCACATCCAGGGTTGGCATGGCTGAGGGGGTACTTCTGAATTCAGCAAAAAACTTTCTCTGTTCTGTGGTATTTCCAAAGAAATAAAAAAAAAAAAAATTTATGATTCTGCTTAATTGTTAAGAAAGAGAAAAAGGGATTGGGCAAATTAATTTCAAGTTCACAAGCAAATAGAGAAACTATATTTCCAGCCATAACCAGCCCACTTCATCATATATCCCATAGATGCAGTTCACCAGAGTCCACCCAGATGAACTGAGGACAGATTCTCAGGTACCAAGGACTGGAGCTTTCTCTGTTCCCTCAGTATCCATCCATGCCCCCATGGAGAGTTTCCTTTTGACTGTGTTATAATTTTGAAGCAGGTCTCAGGTCTTTAGGTCTCTACCAAATAAAATCTATTTAACGAGCAATTGAACTAGCCGAAGTGTTCTAAGATAAATAAGAGAAGAGAGATTAAGGTCCTCTAAAAATGTAAATTAGACATTTCTTTTAAACCTTTCTTCCTAAATAACAGCCCATGGATCTTTCCCTGTTCCACGGGGCCTCCAGTATTCCTTCACTGTCATACAGAGCAAGGTAAATCCTACTCAGCGTCCTTAAGGTGGTAGATATGCAGACGCAGAGGCACAGCTTCTTTCAGAGGTGCACATCGTAGTTCAGGTCTCTGAGCAGCAGGGTTTGTGTGGGAAGTTTACTTGAGACTGCTTTTAGAATAGGGGATAAAAGGCACTGGAGTAGAAAGAAGTAGAAGCTGAGCTGGAATGTGGTCAGGAGAGTCTTCACTGGTCCCAGGCTCGCCTGGACCTGCCAATCTCCTTCTGCTCTGGAGGCAGTGGAAAGGTACTGAGCTCTAAAAACTGCCATGGACCAGCTGTTGGATGGACTAACCTCGAGAAGTTGGTACAACCTGAGATGAGGGGACTTCCTTCTGTTAAGGTCAACTACTCCAAAGGAGAGACTAGCTGTGGGCTGTCAGCCGGGGTTGCTCTCAGGACCCAGGGATGAGTGCCTTCTTGTGGAAGGAGAGCATTCTGGGCACGTGTCACATGATCCTCTGACAGAGGGGTGCTTAGATTCTTTCACCAACTCCTAAGAAAAAGTGGGGTTCTTACCTACATTGTTTCAGCTTTCAGTGACAAGATATTTTACTTCCTGTCAAATCTAACACATTCTTTTGCAGGTGACACTATTGAGAAGGCTTTCTACCACCTAGCCTTCTTCTCTTCTTCCCTGGCTCCTTATTTTATTGAATGGGGACAAGCCATCAGTGAGTGTCCTCTGAGAGCTCATCACTTAGTTCATTTATTAAAGTATTTGGGTAAGTTTCTGGCTCTCCTTTCTGGGCACTTTATCCCACTAGCTCTTTTATGTCAGTGAGGATTTCAAAATTTTCTTTGGAACTTAAAGTATAAATAACTCCTGATGGTCAAAGTCAGCAGCATCAGAATGTCAAGTTGCCTGGGTAGCCACAGAAATTCATAATGTGAATTCATTCACAGCTTCTCCAAGCAAGAAGTAGGGGAGAACCCTATGTTCCTGACCCCAAAGAAACACCTGACATTGTCACCAGAGTACACTGCATTCAGGATCTCCGATTCCTGTGCTGGGGAAAGGTTCATCTCTCTACTCATGTACCCGGGATCACTCAAATCATAGCACCTCTAGTCTTAGTTATTTCCTAATTGGGAAACCAAGACAAAAATTCCCTCAATAGTGACACATAAGATGCCCATCTCAAGTATTGTGAAAGCAAATGCGTAGGACATGGTGTGTTCCTTTGGTATGTTTTGTTCTGAATCTCTCAGGTACTGCTAAAGCTCTCCATGGACTTATATGGTAGGTGCAACTTCCAGAGTTGCTCACAGTGAAACTAAATTCATGATCTTTGTCTGGGAGTGATCACACCCCTTTAGACTTCCAGTGGCAGGTGGGAAGGTAATGGGCCTTCAGTGGTGGCTCAGTTGGTCAGGAAGACCACTTCAGCAGCTTTCTGATGTGAAATGATGTGTCCAGTTGAAAACTTTTCTTTTTTGATTTTCGGAAAAATGCCAATGCTGACTTCTACTTTTTTAAAAAAATTTTTATTTTTTTTTCATACATGTGTATAGGGTAATAACGACTGTCTCACAATTTATTGTCCTTCCCCTTCCCACATACCCACCCCTCTCTTTACTCCCCTCTCTACAATCCAAATGTCCTTTGTTCTTCTCTACCCACCTCCCCACTATGGATCAGCATCTGTTTATCAGACAAAACATTCAGCCTTTGGTTTTGTGGGATTGACTTATTTCACATAGCATGATACTCTTCAGTTCCATCCATTTACCTGCAAATGTTATAATTTCATTATTCTTTAAAGCTGAGTAATAGTCCCTTGTGTATATGTACCACATTTTCTTTATCCATTCATCTGTTGAAGGGCATCTAGGTTGGTTCCAGAGTTTTGCTATTGTGAATTGAGCTGCTAAAAACATTGATATGGCTGCATTGCTGTAGTATGCTGGTTTTAAGTCCTCTGGGTATAAACTGAGGAGTGGGATAGCTGGGTCAAATGGTGGTTCCTTTCCAAGTTCTCTGAGGAATCTCTGCACTGCTTTCCAAAGTGGTTTCACTAATCTGTAGTCCCACCAACAATGTATGAGTGTACCTTTTTTTCTACATCCTTGCCAACATGTATTGTTGCTTGTATTCTTGATAATTGTCATTCAGACTGGAGTGACATGAAATCTTAGAGCAGTTTTGATTTGCATTTCTTTAATAGCAAGAGATGATGAACATTTTGCATATGTTTGTTGACCAATTGTATTTCTTTTTCTTTCAAGTATCTGTTCAGTTCCTTAGCCCATTTATTGACTGGGTTATTGGGGGGTGGTTGTGTTAAGTTTTTTGAGTTCTTTATATATCTTGAAGATTAGTGTTCTGTCCCAGGTGCCTGTGGTAAAGATTTTTTCCCATTCTGTAGGCTCTCTTTTCAAATTCTTGATCATTTCCTTTGCTGAGAAGAAGCTTTGTAGCTCGAATCCATCCCATTTATTGATTCTTAATTTTACTTCTTGCACTTTAGGAGTCTTGTTAAGGAAATCAGATCCTAGGACTACATAATGAAGATTTGGGTCTACATTTTCTTCTATTAGGTGCAGGGTCTCTGATTTAGTGCCTAAGTCTTTTATTCACTTTGAGGTGATTTTTGTGTAGGGTGAGAGATAGTGGTTTAATTTCATTTTTTACATATGGATTTCCAGTTTTCCCAGCACCGTTGGTTGAACAGGCTATCTTTTCTCCCATGTATATTTTTGGCACCTTTGTCTAGTATGAGATAACTGTATTCATGTGGGTTTATCACTGTGTCTTCTATTCTGTACCATCTGCATGTTTTTTGGTGCCAATACCATGTCGTTTTTGTTACTATCGCTCTGTACCATAGTTTAAGTTCTAGTATTGTGATACCTCCTGCTTCACCCTTCTTGCTAAGGATTGCTAATCTAGGGTTCTTCACAAAGGCATCATTAATATCAATGTGAGGGCATCTTGGGCTACCTGCTCAGAGTTCCTATACTCCTCATATTCTACCTACTGGCTCTGCTCCCTGTAAAACAACCTTTCACAACTCCACATGTATATACAGGTCCTCTGTTCTTGATGTCTGGTGAGACACTTGACATGTAAGTCCCTGAAATAGCCCTTATTACTGAAAACCTTTCAAGCACTGTCAGCCACAGCAATACAGGCATTGTGAATTTGAGAATATAGGTACTCCTAATGGTGAATGCTGAAAATTTTTATTAAATGCCATCGCTCTGAGTTTTGCAGGCTGATATCCTTATTAAGCAGTGGATGTTCTCACCACAACCTTTTCTTTATTTCTATTCATGGGCTCAGATTTTTCTAGATAGCTTATAGTTACAATTATCAGATTGAAACTCTGTCACATAGTCCTACCTTAGCAAAAGAAGAAAACACAGGTCTAATGCATGTTTTCCTTTTGAGGAAAATATTCCAAGTCTTAAGAAAATTTGAGTCTTTCAACGCCAGATTGAAGACAAATTCAAAGCAGGATTGAAGTCTGTGATTTCACGGGAGCTTTTCAGATACTCCTGGGTTAGCTTACAAAATGAGCCATAAAACATCATATCTTCAACCGCGCATTCCCCTGGACCCCAAAGCAATGCTACACTAATTCAGAGTCATTTCCTTAACTTTCTTGTGACATTCAAATCATGTTCAAAGGGCCATTGTTCAACTCAGACACTCACCTGAGAGTATGCTGTCAGAGTGAAAGATGTAGCCTGGTTAGTTGCAATGATCTCAAGCAAGATGCCACTAAATCCTGCATGTTAGTCCATGCAGTTTAGCTGCAATCTTAACCAATAGCCAGATATGACTGCTCACTCAAAGGCAGTCTCTAATTTTGCACAACACAGATGTGTTTAGATTGCTCCAAAACATTAGCTTCTGCACAAGCCAGTTACTGAGAAACATGGTTTTTAACAAAGTATATCATAGGAAAAATTTAGGTAGTTTGCATTGTGCAGCGCATAAAGATTTAGTTCTAAATACACACACACACACACACACACACACACACACACACACTGAGCCTTCTTACCCAAAATCATATCAATGGTACTGAATAGTACAGTCTTTTCTTTCTCTCGCTACTTTTTATCAAATTACCAAGCATTAAAATCTCTCCTATTTTATGTGGAACAATTTGTCCTGAACTCAAATTTACAGTATTATTTTCTATTTATCATTTGCTGGACCCCAAGCCTCCCAACCTTCAAGGAAACTTATTCAAGTATTATTAAGTGCTTATTATTCATTTGTCTATTATTAAAAGAAGCTTATTAAAATATTCACCTAACACAAGTAGATAAAATTTCAGGGGGCAGATTATCTTACTGCCAACAAGGAAATATAAAATTGTCTTTTAATTATCATAGCAAAAGGAGTCAGCTACACTGTACAGACAATTTTCTGGCTTATAGGAAAAAAGTACCCTTTAGCAATACAATTAAGAGAATTTTTGAAAACAAAATTCAAGAAATTAAAAACTGAAGGATTGAAAACTTTTAACATGTACTTGTGGGGAGGACTAAGATTTGAGAAATCTTGAACAAGTGGTTATCTGTAACTAAAAGAACAAGATAGGGAGCTGTCACAGCAGAAGCAATTCAAAACAGAAACTCCTCTTACCAGTAGTGGAAGACAAGCTTTTTTCCCCCAGTTCATTGTGTATAATTACATCCTTGATAACTGCACAGTAAAATACACCTAATTCTCATTTTGGGGGGCATACCAGAGACAGAACCTAGGGGTCTTAACTTCTCAGCCTCATTCCCAGCGCTATTTATTTATTTATTTATTTATTTTGAGACAAGTTCTCCTTAAGTGTTTTAGGGCCTCACTAAGTTGCAGAGGCTGGCTTTGAATTTGCCATCCTCCTGCCTTAGCCTTTGAGCCCCTGCTATTACAGGAGTGTGTCACTGTGCCCCCAGCTCAGTTCTCATTTGTGACATAGAGTTTCAGCTTACTCTTTGTGTATAAATACATATATAAATACATATGCATATGTGTAAAGAAATGATTGAATAATCTGCTGGCTTTGTGGTTTCTGAAATAGATTTTATGCATTAATTAATACTGAATTGAATACAGTTATGAACTTTAGATGGAATAAAAATAGATTTCTTCTATTTTCACTGTGTTGGCATGCCATAACCCTAAAGACCTTTAACTTCAAAATAACACAAAGAGGATGGAATTGGAGAACATCATGCTAAGTGAAATAAGCCAATCCCCCAAAACCAAAGGCTGAATGTTTTCCCTGATAAGTGGATGATGATACATAATGGGGGTAGGGGGTTGGTAGGTGAGAGAAGAATGGAGGAACTTTAGATTACGTAGAGGGAAGTGGCAGGGGAGGGGATGGGGGAAGGAAAGACGGTGGACTGAGACAGACATCATTACCCTATGTACATGTATGATTACATGAATGGTATGAGTCTACATCATGCACAACCCATAGAAATGAAAAGTTGTACCCCATTTGTGTACAATGAATCAAAATGCAGTCTATAAAAATAAAAAAAATATAACGCAAAGAGCTCAAGACATGAGATATAACTTCCAGTGTGTATTAGAATAAAGGAAAAATACTGGGTATAGTGACTATGACTTTTCCTTAGTTTCATATGTTAAAATTAAATGTAAATAAATGGACAATGAGATTGATGACCAGAAATCTCAAATCTGTGACAGTTTTCACTTGGTAAAAATTTGAACTTACTTGCCATGTTAGAAGTGGTGTAGAACTGCTTGTCTTCTCCAGGACTATCAATGTGATTTCCTTTTTGTTTAATATGAAAAGCTTGAAGTTTTATTTTTGCTTTAAAGAAGAAGGCAATGTAGAGAATATGACTCACTATTAAACCACAATGATGTTAAACTTGGCATCTCAGGTATGTTTCCCATCTCTTTTCTTCTTTAACATTTCTTTTAAATGCAACTCCAGTTTTAGCAAAAGATAACCAAATGACTTTCTATAAGAGTATTTTAGGCAACATTTTATCATGTCATCTGTAGTATCATCTGTTTTCCTTTGTTATTAATCAAAATGTAGGACTTGAAAAGGTGTTCATTACACAGGCAACCAAGGCTCATGAGGTAGGAATGGGCTCCCCCACCCCACGACACAGGGACAGTGAGTACCTGTATAACTCCTATATTATACATATATTGTATGTGTTCTTGGGATCACATCCATGAGGGCATATTTTCACGTACTTTCTTGTATATCAGGGAGCACTTGGTTGGTGGTCTGTTCTCTTGTGAGTCTGGACAGCTTCCCTGCTATTTTTACTAAGCTATCATAGAGGTTTTCCTAAAACACAAAGTTGCCATGTGTCTCCTTTATGTTTGAAATCCTATGGGACAGAAAGTCAAGCCTTCCACAAAGTGGGAATCTCCGTTGTTTTTTTCGGAATGACATCTATCCTCATTTCCCTGGTAACAGCACCGTGAGTGTCCTCCAGGGATTTGGCCTTCTGCTGTGCAGGCTGTCTTGTTGGGACTCAAATCCATGTGGCAGAAAACCAAACTTCAGTGGTCCCAGAGGTAGGAGTCTGTAGTTCTCACTGGGCAGGCACAGTCCCCACTCACTGGTCATTACCAGGTCATTATGCCTTGATTTTCCTTTATGATTTTCTTTTCTACAATGAATATAGCTTTTGTGAGGTGAGGAACAAGGTTGGGAATTTAAATTTTGAGGGGAATGGGAAAATGGAAACGCAGTTGGAGGGACCGAATCCAGGCTCACAGTCTGTTCTTCATTTCTTCCTACTCCTCCTCTCTGGTTAAATACTTTACCTTTGTGAAATTCTTCTGGATGTTTAGGCCCTCAGTTTCTTCCTTGATCCTGAGAGACATAGTCCCTGATTCCGATTGCTTTGACGTTATTTTGCCTAAGTGAGATGGCTGGTTGTTGTTGCTGGTAATAAAAGCTCCTACTGGACCAGATTGTGGGGGACACTACAATCCTCTCCTGCTGTGTTCCCCGCCAATGCACCAGGGGCTCCCCTGGTAGGTCCTCCTCATCTCCACACCTTGGTACTAGCTGATTATCGTGCTGAAAGGTCTCTCCTGGCTCCCTCCTCTATCTGTGCCTAACTCCTCCCAATCCTTCTCCCACAGGCTGGTTTCCATCCACATGCCCCCTTTAACAGCACTTACCTGTCCTCGCTCTTCTCTGTATTCCCCTTGCAAGCAACTTAGACATGCTTAGACCGTAGTCATAATACTATATATAATTACCTTATTCCTCCCACTGGAAGTAGCTGCTCCAGTCTGTGCCTGATCTTTGTGCCTTGGGGTCACTATATGATATGATTATGCCAAAGAACATAAGGTGATGCTGAATAATTAATGAGTAGGGGAGTTCTTGCTTAATCGCACCAAGAAGAGGAAGCTCTTGATATTGATTATTATATTTTAGGTTGTTGGATAGTAGATGACTTACGCCCCGTACTGCCTCTGACACACTAAGTGCCTAGCACTGATACACCTGAGTCAATCAAGGGATGTTGGCTGACACCTGTGTTTGACTGCAGCATCTAACTCTGGGTATTGGCCACAGTTAGAGGGGTCATATCATTTATTGTGAAATTGTGATAATTCTAAAAGAGAATGAAGACTTCGTGGCGCCAGGATAAGTGAAATAACTGGACTTGCTCTGGCTAAACTAGCACAAACATCTTAGTTATAATTCACAGGCCGTATGAGACTGTTGTAGCGATCATGCTTTTGATGGCGATAGCATCCCCTGAAGCAGATTCGACTATGACATTTAACAGTTTAAGTGCAAGTTTTGTTTTGCTTTATTTTGGACTTGAACATCCATCTGGATTATTGAAAAGAAAGGCGCCAAACCCTTCTCCCCACCACCTTTTCTTACGGCCCAGCCTGCCAATGAGCTATTTTAATGATGTTCCTTAGGAAGTCTTTTGTTGTTGTTGTTGTGGTTTCAAAAACATTAAGAATATTAGTTCATGGCATCTCTCTGTTGAAGTCACTTTGCTTTTTTGGATATACAGATAGTTTTTGGATTTTGGACAGGCATCTTTTTGTTCCATTTGGCTTGCAGCCATTTTCCTAGTGAACTGAATAAAGATCTGTCCTGAAACTTCATCCTGCTTAATCTGTTATTAATGCAAAGCTGGGAGGTCCTTAGGTGCACGGAGCCCTGAACTCATACTATCAACTACTTAAGTAAAAATGCTTGAAGCACCCCTTGCCCTCCAGCCTCCTCTATCTTTCCACATTCCACATCCCTGCTCCAGTTTTGAATGAAGTCTGTGAAAAAATAGACATTTGACATTGACTTTACCCTCTGTCCAAATTCAGTGTTTGAAGAAATGTGTTTGAGAGTATTCTGATGAACTTTCCATTGACATTTAAAATCTGCTAGACACTACACTATTCCCAAGAGGAGCTCTGCCATTGGGGCTAAAACTAATTTGACTGTCACAAAATGTAGAATAAATTTGGAGATACAGAAAATAGAGATCTTTAACTCTCTGGTTAGCAATAATATTGTCTCCAAATAGCAATCATCCTTTGCCAGCCATATGCAATAGGGCCCTGGAGGAAATCCATGTAATCCTTGAAGGAAATAAATGTAACTAGTGCGATAATATTGGAAGGTAACAGATCGTCCTTCCAGGCTCTGTGGAGGAGAAAAGCAAAAGTACAACCACGAGTCAAAGTCAAGTCTTCCTTCTTCTAGGGTTATTAGAGAGGCTGAAAAATCTCACCTTTGTCTCTGGGGCACAGGAAACCACACTGGCATCATCAGCCGGCGTGATGTGGCTTCTGGATACTGGAAACAAAAAGGACAGAAGAATCAGGGGCCCAGTCAGAGTGGGAAGGAAAACACGGTGGATCAGCAGAGGCTATGTCTAGGTACTTAAAGACTTGGCACATGCTTTGCAGGGCCAGGAAACCAGGGAGACTGAAAACCAAAGTATGTCGACCCCAAATTTCACATGTAAGTAATACTTTGGGAAAAATTATAATGCTGGCATGACAGTTATGAATGAACAGTCTTTGAATAATAAGGCTTATCATAGATTGTGACCGATTCCTTTGACTTTAATATAGGTACTGCATATTCATCTTGCTAATTAAACTTTTGTAATTTCTTACCATGATGCTAGACTGAAAAATAATGTCTGAAACATATGTGAAAGGTGTACAGTAAGTATCAAGATTGCTTTTTCTAGAGAGAACCTTTCCGTATAGTAAACTGTTTCTAAGAAATTTAAGATTTTATGAGATCCTAATTTATTAAAGTTTTCAGCTTGCTCTCTCTGACTGAAATAGAAGGTATAGGAAAGAAAGGACTATTTGAACTTTCGTCTGTTTTTGCTAAAATAAACAATATACTTCTGAGAATATCAGAAGAAAACCATGAGTACTTGATAAAATGAATGAGTGTAATTAAATGGGATGGAATTAGAAGTTGAAACAACGGCTCAGTTTACCAATGTCTATCCATATATTTGAATTATACATGAGAGACTTCATTCTTTGCTAAATATTGAGGATTTAAATATAAAACAAGATTTGTACTCCTAATAAAGCTAATTTTCCACTCTCTCGGAAGGAAGGTAGATATAAGAAAGAACAAATAATCATATTTTGCCAACTACAATAAAAACTTTAAGAAAGAGATTGACTGCTGGAAGTCTGTGCAAGGAAAAGTTGAGATAGAAAAAATTTTTATGTAGTAAGTATGCAGTACAAGAAAGAACAATAATCACCCAGCAAGAACGGGTGAGAGTGTTTTAGATGAAGGGAAGAATTTAAGCAGAAATAAATGAGCCAAATGCAATGTGTGTTCCTGGAAGCAGAAGGAAACCAGCGTTGTCTTAATTAAAGAAACTTAAGATTTTCTCAAGAGGGGAAAAGACCCAGAGCTCAGTGCGTCTCTGTGATGGTGAGGGGCCTGAGTTTGGTCCATTCACAGTGCAAAGCTATTAGCCTGTGGGTATGTGAGGGCGAGAAGGTCCCCTTGGTCCCTCTTAATCCCCAGAGCTCAGAGCAGTGTGCAGAACGTAGATGAGCTATGGAGTTCTCTTTACTGATTTTTGTTATTTGCTTTTAGTAAACTGAATGTGGGGATAGCTACAGGTGTTTTTTTGTTTTTTTGTTTTTTTTTTTTTTTTACTAGAACAATACCGTTGTGTGTGCATCTAAATCAATTTATTTGACAATAAGGTCTAGGATCTTCTAAGAAATTTTAAACCTGGGAACACAGGCAAAAATTAAAATGTTAATGAAAGATTGTTTATGAGATGTGCTAAGATTGTGGTGAGTTGAAGTGACATCAGCGATGTGATCGAAGGAGGATGGATTTGGGATGGATCAGAGAAATACGGACATGATATTTGGTAATTTGCTGAAATGGGCTCATAGGGAGAAAGAGACCTAAGTAACTAAATCCTGGGGAATATCAGCACCGGATGGCAGGGAAATGGGCCGGGAGGAAAGAAATGTGTCCAGGTCATGTGCTGAGATGGCAGGGAGGGCTGTGCCTGGAAATCCATCTGTAGAGACCAGGTAGGTTTTATGACGGTGGCAGACACCTTGCCAGATCAAGACGTCTGGACTCCCCGCTGGCAACTTGTCTAAAAGTGTATGAGGAATAATCAGATCATGATCAATTCCCTGTGCTGTTCTGATGGGTGCCTTGGCCTTTCCCTCCAAGGCTGTCGCTTTAGAGGTTCCACTTTGCTCTTCCAGCACCTCCTTGGACAGGTGACCTCTGAGTTATCACTCTGGGCTTTGTACTACTCTGTATTTGCTGTGAGGATACAAGCCCATCAACAACTCTAGGGTTCATCTGTCTTGAGTTCCAAACCATTGCCAGAATTCAAGGAGAGAATGAAGAAAGGACACCAAAGATTCCATGAAAGGATTCGAAGGCAAAATCTAGCAGCACAGGAAAAGTTCAGTACCTTGAACAGCCAGGGATAAAAAAGTTAAGTACCTTGAACAGCCAGGGATAACTCCAGAGAAGCAGAGACGCATGACTGGAAAGTGCTGTTCAGACAACACCAAAAGGAGGGGCCGCCACTAAAGCCCTGGCAGTTATTTTCTTTACTTTCATAAGGATTTGCTTGGGCTCTTTTCCTGTGCTAACATAATATCACTTTAAAAGCATTAGTCACATTTTATGGAGGCATTTATAGATAAAATATAGAGAAATTATTCTAATTTATGTAGGCATTTATAGCTGAAAACAAAAAAGTGCTCAGTTACTAAAGAAGCACAATTCAGAGCTGCATAACTTAAATTTGCATTATAATTTTCAATAAACATGAATTTTTGCATAGGAATAGATGTTGAATCAGTAGCATTTATATTTATTTTTGCATGTTTGTCTGAGAAATAGCATAATAAACTAAAATTTTAAAATTTCCATGAATAAAAACTTGAGTTTGTGTGCTATAGAAGAATAGTAATAATCATGTCAATGACAACAAAAAATGTATCTGTGATCTGGCAATAAACTTACTATAATGAGCTCATTGCATTTAGGAAAAATACTTTTGAGATTCAGGGAGTCCCATTGTTATCAAAGCACTAAATATTTGGTGGGGGAAAAAAAGATACCATTATCCTTGTGCTTTACACAAATATACACATTTTAATCTGCAGATTTGTGTTTATTATTTTTATTAGAATATGTTCTTGTAGCTAGTTATAAGGGAAAGAAACAGATTTATTTTATCTTTCTATAGTTTTTTCTTATTTTTCTGTAGCAGTAAGAGTATTGTTCATTATTTGTTGGCTTATCAGACCCATTTGTACATCCGTTGGACATTAAGAAAATTTCCCTTAGAGAAATGCTCATATGTATAATATTTTGCAGAAGATTTAAGAGATATAGAATCCCCTAGAGGCTACCAGGGAGACTGAGCCAAGGCATTTTGAATTTCGCAGTTTCCTTTGTGGATTAGAACTCTTCTGGCCACTTCGTTTCTCTCTCTTCTGTCAGTTTCAGACACCTCATCTTGAATAATCTTCTTTCCCAGTTCCATTTGTAGGTGGGTTCCCTGAAGTGGGATTTAGAACGTATGTCCAATCATAATGTTTTAGTTTAATCAATTTGTAGAATACTCTGAGACCAGTTTCAAGGATGACATGAGTTAAAAGCTTTCACACATTTTTCTTAGAAAGTTCCAAACTCCTTTCCCAAAAGGAAAGAAAAAAAGAAAAAAAAAAGAAAGAAAGAAAACAAAACAAAACAAGATACACCAGGGTGATACAATGTGACAACATGTTTTGCAGAATTCTGTGAGACACACTATGATGGAGTCCTTGTTCATGAAATTTTTTGTTTTTGTTTTGCACCAGGAATTGAACCCAGGGGTGCTTAACCTAACCACTGAACCACATTCTCAGCCCTTTTTATGAGTTTCTTTTTTTCTTTTTAAAATACCGAGACAGGTTCTCACTACGTTGCTTAGGGCCTTACTAAATTGAGGAGGCTGGCTTTGAACTCGAGGTTGTCCTTCCTCAGTCTCCAGAGCCACTGGGATTACAGGATCACCGTCATGCCCAGCAGTTCACGAATGTTAATTTCCACAACAGACAATTGGTTCCCAAATTCCGCCTCAATTAAAAAAAAAAGAAGGAGGAGGAGGAAGGGGGAGGAAAAGGGGGAGAAGAAGGAGAAGGAGGAAAAGGAGAAGAGGAATAAATTAAAAAAAGAAAGAAAAGTAAAGTTTCAAATACCAGGAAGTGTTCAACATAGTCAAGGAACACAAAGAATAACTAGCATGGTTTAAACATAATAAAAAATCTAAGCATGGTTCCAGAATAAATTCCAAAAGTATGAACAGCCAGAATATGTGAGGCTTTGTACATCAATAAAATAAGTTTAGGGCTGGGGATAGAGCTCAGTTGGTAGAGTGTTGGCTTCGCAAGCACAAGGCCCTGGGTTCAAACCCCAGAACCACAAAAACAGAAAAAATAAAAATAAAAATAAAAAAATAATAAGTTTAGATTTTGTATTTTTCAGGATTGGGGGCGGTCACTGGGCATTGAACTCAGGGGCACTCGACCACTGAGTCACATTTCCAGCCCTATTTTATATTTTATTTACAAATTCCCTGAGTTGCTTAACGGCTTGCTACTGCTGAGGCTGGCTTTGAACTCGCCATCCTCCTGCCTCAGGCTCCTGAGCTGCTGGGATTATAGGCATGTGCCACTAGCTCTGGCTGGAGTTTTAAAAATCCAGTATGGAAAGACAGTGGAAGGTTTTAACCCAAGAGATCGGGTAGTGCAGGAATCTAAACAACCGTTAGCAAAGATCACTCTGGCTCCAGGTGGAGAAAGGCTGTGGAGGTGTGAGTTGACGGCTGATCTCATCTTGGTCAAGTGGAAAAGAGAGATGACGACTTGTTCCACGCCCTGGGAGGAGAGTAGAAAAACCTTGCCAATCAACTGAGTAAATCATGGTGCCAGGGAGAAAGTCTACCTTAATGGCTTGGGGTCATATCGGAACCATTTGTGTAGGTGGTAAGAACTTGGAGAGTGGAAGACTGCATTTCTATGCTGGGACATGCTCAAGCTGAGCTGTCGAGTAGGAAGGAATTCACAGATTGAGAATAATTATACTTTTTTTTTTTTTTTTTGGGTGCTGGGGATCGAACCCAGGGTCTTGTGCATGCAAGACAAGCACTCTTCCAACTGAGCTATCTCTCCAGCCCTAATTAAACTGTTGATACTAAAATCCATGAAAATCTTTTATAAAATATTTAAACATTGCAACTAAAAGACTTGTCTTTTGGTACAATTTTCCTTCTAATTTTAATTAATGGCAATTTTCTATGCTAATAAATACAGACACAGAATATGTACTTTGTTTCTTTGTTATGTTTCTATTTGTGCATTATAATCATGTATAACAGTGGGGTTCACTGTGACATACTGGTGTATGCACATGACATGATTTGCACCATCCAGTCTTTAGTATTTCCCCTCCCGGGGCCCCCCTCCTTCTTGCAGTCTCCTGCCTCTGTTTCACTGGTCCGCCTTCTACTTATTTATTTTTTTAGTTGGTACCTTATTAGTATACATAAAACCACACAATATATTTTTAATGACTGCTTAATATTTATCGATGTGAATGCATAAAAAATACCCTTTGCTAACTCCTTTCTTTTGGAAAAAAATACAGATAATAAGTTTTTAAAGTATCATAAATAATAATTTTGAAAATATAGCTTTTTTAAGTCAAACTTTGCTTTTACATGCTTAAATTTTGGAGTTTGTATCTTCTATGTCTCTTCTTCCAAATTAAAGCCAATAAATAGACAAACAAAAGACTCAAGATAATTTGGGTTGGAACAGATTGCATCTGCAGAATGTTCTACTCTGCTTCATTTTACCCAGCCTGATGTAACCTGAAGAAAATGGTGTCAGGAAGTTTGTCCCTATAGATTGCAAAATTATCTAAATTCCTTGAAGGGACCAGGAGAACATTCTCAGTATCTTTGAACCATGTAGCTGTCTAAGTCATTTCTAACATCTCAGCTGGTTTACAGGTAACAAATGAATAGGTCTGTCCCCAAGTAGCTTTACTTAATTTTATTTCCCAGTCTTTATTTATTTACTCATTTAATTTGGTCTCATAATTTCTTTTTAAATTATTTTTTGATTCATTGTACACAAATGGGGTACAACTTTCATTTCTCTGGTTGTATGTGAAGTAGAGTCACACTGTTCGTATAATCATACATGTCCATAGGGTAATGATGTTTGTCTCATTCTATTATCTTTCCTCTGTCCCCTCCCCACTCCTCATTTTCCTCTGCACAATCCATCCTTTCTCCATTCTTGTCTTACTACGCCCCTGTTATGTATCATCATCCACTTATCAGAGAAATCTTTCAGCCTTTGGATTTGGGGGATTGGCTTATTTCACTTAACATGATATTCTCCAACTCCATTCATTTACCTGTGAATGCCATAATTTTATTCTTCTTTCTGGCTGAGTAATATTCCACAGTTTCTTTATCCATTCATCAATTGAAGCGCATCTGGGTTCATTCCACAATGTAGCTATTGTGAATTGGGCTGCTATAAACATTGATGTGGCTGCATCACTGTAGTCCTTTGGATATAGGCCAAAGAGTAGGATAGCTCAGTCAGATGGTGGTTCCATTCCAAGTTTTCTAAGGAATCTCTGTACTGCTTTCCAGAGTGGCTGTATCAATTTGCAACTCCACCAGTCTTGTATGAGTGTACCTTTTTCCCCACATCCTTGCCAACACCTATTGTTACTTGTATTCTTGATGATAGCCTTTCTAATTGTGGTGAGAAGAAATCTTAGGGTAGTTTTGATTTGCATTTCTCCTATTTCTAGAGATGTTGAACATTTTTTTTTATATATCTGTCTATTGCTTGTAGATCTTCTGTGAAGTGTCTGCTCAATTCTTTAGCCCATTTAATCATCGGTTTATTTGTATTCTTGGTGTAAAGTTTTTTGAGTTCTTTATACATTCTGGAGACTAGTGCTCTATCTGAAGCGCATGTTGCAAAGATTTTCTTCCACTCTGTAGGCTCTCTCTTCACATTGTTGATTGTTTCCTTTGCTGAGAAAAAGCTTTTTAGATTGACTCTATCTGATTTATTGATTCCTGCTTTTATTTCTTATGCTTTGGGAGTCATGTTAAAGAAGTCTGGTCCTAAGCCAAAGTGATGAAGGTTTGGACATGCAGGGTCTCTGGTCTAATTACTAGGTCCTTGATTCATTTTGAGTTGAGTTTTGTGGAGGTGAGAGATAAGGGTTTAATTCATTTTGCTGCTTATGAATTTCCAGTTTTCCTAGCATCATTTGTTGAAGAGGTTATCTTTTCTCCATTGTGTGTTTTTGGCACTTTGTCTAGTATGAGGTAACTGTACTTATGTGGGTTCATCTCTGTGTCTTCTATTCTGCACCATTGGTCTACCCATCTATTTTGGGGTCAATACCATGCTGTTTTTGTTACTATTGCTCTGTAGTAGAGTTTAAGTTCTGGTATTGTGATCCCTCCTGCATCACTCTTCCTGCCTAGGATTGCTTTGTCTATACTGGGTCTTTTATTCTTCAAGATGAAGTTCATGATTGCTTTCTCTATTATTATGAGAAATGTCATTGGTATTTTAATTAGAATTGCTTTGATTCAGTATAACACCTTTGGTAGGATGGCCATTTTGACAATATTAATTCTGTCTATCCAAACACATGGGGGATCTTTCCATCTTCTAAGGTTTTTGTTAATTTTTATTAATTTCTTTATTTAGTGTTCTGTAGTTTTAATTGTAGAGGTCTTTGACCTCTTTTATTAGATTGATGGAGGAAGGATGGATTGTGCAGAGGAAAATGAGCGGTGGGGAGGGAGTGGGGGAAGGAAAGATAATAGAATGAGACAAACATCATTACCCTATGTACATGTGTGGCTCTACTTCATGTACAATCAGAGAAATGAAAGTTGTTTAGTGAAGACTTTCAGACTTCAAAATATAGAAATATTACCAGGTTGAGAGTAAAGAGGGCAATTTACTTGATGTCACTAACGACTTTGCAACCTTATCCATTAATTAAATAAGTGCTGGTTATGAGGTGGGTGTGTCTACCTTTGATAGGATGGTGGTTCTCCAAAGGTGTCCACATCCTAATCCTCAAAGCCTGTGAATATCCTGGTTAAGGAGATTTGGAAATGTGATCCATTTAGGGCACTGAGATATGGAGATTTCCCTGGAAGATATATGTGAGCCCTACATAGTCACAGGGTCCCTATAAGAGGGAGAAGGAAGAGTCAGAGAATAGAGTTAGGTTAGAGGAGATGCAGATGGGAGAATGGCAACAGGAGGGCGGGCGTGTGCTTGTGGAGGGAGCGGGAGAGAGCCGCTCCTCCCTGGACCTTGGAGACAGAGGAAAGGATCACTAGCCCACCACCAACCTCCACAGTAACCACTTAACGGTGATTGCAGAGAGCTTCTAGAAGCTGAGAAAGGCAGCAAATGGCGTTTTCCCTGAAGACTCCAGGGGTAACCCTCCCCAAGCCTGGGCTTTACCCCAGGGAGCTGTTTTCACATCTAGTAAGAGAATACATCTGTATTGTTTAGGTCAGTAGATGTGTGGTGCTTTGTTACACAGCAAAGGGACACCAGAACACTGCCTCAGTAGCTCTAGGATTCATCCAGAGGGTATCTCTGAGTAGATACATTGCAATTATGATATGTTGCAAAAAATGAAACAAAGCAAACTTCAAACCATGCTTGTGTAAGCATAGTTTGTAAAAAGCTAATGACCTAAAGATTGACAATAGGCTCAGAGAGGGAATGACTTTTGAATTTATTTAAAAACTCTAATAAATATATAGGAAAGTTTTCTGAGCAAATGAGTTTAATTAAAGGACAGATCTTGAAACAATATGCAGTGCGTGGACAAAGTAAATACTACTAGAATTAGGAAAAATGTGTGTGTGTGTGTGTGTGAAGGAAAGACAGGGTGAGTGTGGTGGGGTTTCAAACAAGGGGGGTAGGCTGAAGAGAGATTTCTAAGGACTTTGTATTACATGGTGAGGAGACTGAATATTATTAGGGGGAATTACAAAATACCAGGTTTATAGGTTTATTTATTTTATATTAATGTTATCTAAGTATTCCTTGTATGTGGTTTAAATAAATAATGAGAAACAATGTTCTATTGTCTTATTTTTCCCATCACTAGATTCTGTGTCTGGGAGTTGATCACTTCTGCCCTTTTATCTTCTTCCAATATTTATGTGCATGTTTATAAATAATGTATTTGTGTATTAGAATATGAATTTTCAGGTTTTCATGTACCAGAATATGAAGACGAAATTCCATTACACACATGCATACACTTCCACTATAATAAAGTTATAATTTCTTACCAATTATTATAATTGCATGTGTTATGGAGAACAGTATAATTTACACATGTACATCATGTCTATTGATCAAATCAGGCAGTTAGCATTCCTGTCTCTTTACATACTTCAAATTTTTTTGATTAATAGATAACAATTATACATCTTTATGAGGTGCAGTGTGAGATTTCAATGTATGTGTACAATTATAATTTTTAAAAAGTAATAATTGTTTATTGTTTACATTGTATGGATTTACATATATCATTTATATCTCAAAGAACTATGCTCCAATTATATGCTTTTTCTGTTTTGGAATTTTTTTGTAGACTCTATACTTAACATTCATTCAACTGCAAACATTGTGATCAAACCAAAACCATGGTAAAACTCTCCTGTGCTCAGTGGGTAGTGCTGGGCCCGCCATTGTGATTCACAGAACCACCACGCAGGCAGACGTGTTCATACCAAGGAGCACACCTCAGATGGCGAAGGTGTACTGTCGGGAAGCACCACAGTGTGATTGCTATTGGCTCTCTCACACAGTAGCCTTGAGAATAGTGCATGAGAAAAACTTAGGGCTTCCTATGGCAGTTTGCCTGGGTGCAGGCTGCAGGTAGCAAGCCCTGATCTATCAGAGTTCTGCAGACATTTCTTCCCCCCTCCAGGTGTCCGTGCCGGTGGGGACCAGTGGTGTGAGGCATTTTGATTGTCTCATTTTGTCTTAATGTCTTCACCCTTACAGGAAGCTTTGTGCATCTCCTGTCCCTGATATTGCCAAATGTCATTGTATGTCAACTCTATTTCCCTACCCTGGAGGCTTTTGAGCTTTTCTGGATATCCACGGTACTTTTATATATCATTAGGATGTGGTTTGTTATGCTTCAAAATCAATGATGCTGGCCTCGGGCAGGAGCCTGCAATGACAAACTGCAGAACTTCGCACTCTTCATGTAAGTTTGTCTTCTCCAATTAAGAAATGCACCTCTTCTCTTTTTTTTTGACTTATGAACATTTTGATTTATTGTCACATACTCATATTTTCTTTTCAACTTATTGTTGCTACCGCCTCTTTTCTGTAGTGGGTTTATACACTCTTTCACTCATTTGCTGTCATTTTAGCAGATTTTGGGGTAGAGAATAGAGATTAACGAATAGAGTTCAACCTGCCCTTTAAAGAAAAGCTTTAATTAGTCTTAAAAATGACTTTAGAAACATGAATAGGGTCAGAATAAATTAGAGAAGACTTAGGAACCAGGGATTTTCTAGCTCAGGAACCTCCGTGATGAAGGTCTGGTTCAGGAACCTCTACAGGTGGCCCGGGGACTGGCGTCCACGCTTCCTCAGAGCCAAACAAAGGACAGAGCTAGTCCTTGGCGAAGCACAGTGGCGTTTCAAGGTTCTTAGTCTCTCTCTCTCTCCTGCCTTTCTTTACTGCTTTAGACAAGAATGTTGTGGTACCTAGGTGTAATCCCTTTATATAAAACGTGCAAATATAGAACAGTTGGAGTAACAGCCATTTGTTCCTAATAAGATTCATATAGTCCAAGTAACTCCACAGTGATGCTGTGCACCTCTGCCTCATCCTGTCCCATCTTTCTCCAGTTAAAAAAAACTAAGGGTTAAATACTTGGGGCACAAAAATAATGGATACACCTGAAGTGGCATCGATGGGTCCATGAGCCTTTTTTTTTAAAAGGCTGTTTATTTCCTGTGGAAGTCCAGGCTGGCCCATGCAGACAGATTAGGGCCTTCCAGTTCTGCAACTTCCCCTCCTCCCTGCTTCTCATCTCCTATCTCTTCCCTTCGTTTCTTTCTATTCTTTCTGGCTTTTCCTTTTAAAATAGTGTGAACAATTAGAATCAGAAAAGAGGTAGAAGGGACGTAAAACCCATTTTTGTGGGGAAGATTTGCGGTGGTGAAAGTTGTTATAAAAATTAATCATCATACTGGGTGAGGTGGTACACCCCTGTAATCCCAGCAACTTAGGAGGCTGAGGCAGGAGGATTGCAAGTTTGAGGCCTGCCTCAGCAATTTAGTGAAAACCTAATCAACTTAGCAAGGACCCAGTTTCAAAATAAAATAAATAAATAAATAAATAGGGCCAGGGCTGTGGTTCAGCAGTAAAGTGTCCCTGGATTCAATCTCCAGTGACAAAAGAAAAAAAAAAAAAAATCACTACTACTCTTCTTACTAATAACCAAAATGTTAGTTCCTTTCCTGCAGCTCCCCCATGAAGGCATTGTGTTCAACTCGTCTTTGTTCTCTGAGCTGGATCATTTTAATGTCAACCTGGGTTCCATGTTCCACAAGTCTCTTTCCTCTATGGTCCATGTTAGCAATGGAGAAAAATACAACGGCACAAATTGGAAAGGCAGACATTATACCTCAGCCATCTGTCTCCAAAGGCCTTCAGGCAGGTTAGCAAAGGACGCTCCCAGCAGTGCCCAGCACATCAGAGCTGGCTCTGGCTGTCCTCTGTCTCCCCGGGGTCTTCTCCCTGCTGACCAGTCTCCCTGCCCAGCAGCCGCCTCTGTTCCAGTACACAGCTGGCTACGGGTGCACAGATCCGGGAGCCCCCCTGGAAGCCGTGGCTTTCCTGCCCACTGTCCTTCCTGACCCTCGCCCTCTTCCCCAGGGCTGCCCTCAAGCGCCGACATGTCTGCGCACACACAGGCTTCAGGGGGTTGATTTTTGACTAGTCTCCCATGGTCTTCACTTACTTCTCTCCTTCCACAATCACATACGGTCGAATTTCTGTTATGAATTTTTGTTCTGTAGTAATCAAAATGGTCTGCTTCTGTGGCATCACCCTGAATAATACATTCACACAAGTCTGCCTTACCTATAACCAGGCCCCCCTTTAACTTTTTTGTTGTTGTTGTTGTTGCTTAGGGCAAACACACGAGCAATTTCTCTCTCTTTTTTTTTTTTTTTTTTTTTTTTTTTACTTATAGAAGGTTGACATGGACTCCACTTTCTCTCTCTCTTACATTCAGTGGGAGGAAATATCAGAAGTGATGACCCAACTTAGACCATGTAAATGAGGGTCAATCTTAGGAGATGGTAGACCAGCAAGAAAGACTGGGCCTGGCTCACTGAATGGTCTCTGGGCCCTGCTGTCCTGCCAGCCTGGGTGTCTTGCTTCTGACGTGTTATATGAGCACTTATCAAGCTCCAGTTCATCTACGTCTAGTTTATTTGTAGGGGCTAGTGTTGAACCCAGCACCTCCTGCATGCTACCACTGAGCGACACCCCACATTCTTTCCCTGCCTAGTGTTCTTTATGGCTTTTCTGTGTAGCTCTTCTAATCTCTGATCCTCTGTTCCTGCATGGACCAAGGTGTCTCACACACACACACACACACACACACACTTTCTCTCTCTCTCTCTCTCTGTCCCCCTCTTTCTTACAGGTGAACTCACACTCATACCAGACATAACAGAACACAGCATAAGATGCTCAGCTGAGGTTATCTTAGAACTTGGTAGGCATTGACCTGACATTATGCCACAGGGCTTTGGTTGGTGCTATATAGTTAAATAAACTATTTTTATCATGGTCTGCCCAGTTGCTCCAGGAAAGTTCAGCCTGCACCAGTTGTCCTCCAACTTCTTGGAGCTTGGTTTGATGATAAAAGTGTTTTCATAAAATACTGTACTTCCAATAAATATGCATTCATGACTCAGTTGGTATAGCCTTGGTTAAATACATATTCACTGTTCATTCCTATTTGGTTTAAAGTTTAGAAGAGCCACCTGCTTGCAAGGAAGAAAGAATGTCAAGTCAAGTTTGGGTTAAGGCCAACTCTCCCAAACTACAAACTTGCTGGCACCAAATTTAGCAGCAGCAAGTACATCCTAGAGCAGGAGAGAGCTGCCACAGCTATCCTTAGCGTGAATGCTCAGCGGCTGTGCTGTCTATAGATACAGCAGCTGGAAACAAAATGCAATCTCAAAAAATACAGAGCAGGACAGTGTGGGAAACCAAGAGTCACATCCAACAAATTTTAGGCAATGCATAGTTTGATGCATTGAAGTAATATGCAAGAAGAGTTAAATTATTACCAGTCTTGGCAAATGCTTCAGGTAGTCATGAAGTATGCCTGTTTATAGGGGGAAAGCCAGGTGCAATTTAGAAGAGATGCTTGTAAAGACACAAGAATAAGATAAGACATTAAGGCAAGTCCACAAAGCATGAGACAAAATATCCTTCAGATTAAATAGACTTGAAACACTAGAATGCACCAAGCGTTTCAAATAATTAAAGTGGAGCAATTGAGATGTAAAGAGAAGGTGAATGCTCTTAGTGAAAGCAGCCTGGCGTTCATTCTCCCAGTCAAGGATGCTTAGCAGTTCCTGTCCTGAGAGAGAGGGAGTTAGGTGCCAACCCTTCGCCCAGGGCTGCCTAGCAACAGCTCTCCCTGGAAGGGCAGTGCACAAGTTAATCTCTTTGGTAAGCATTTGTAGCTATTAATTTAATTAGCAAAGGCAGTGTAGCATGAATCATCCTGGTGCAATCTCAAAATATTAATGAGGATTTTGAAATTCTAACCTCGAATACGCTTATTGAAGGCTGCTCCCTAGTCAGAGTGGGCCAGGGGAAACTTATTAAAGGAAGAAAAGTAATACAGAAAACTTTCTCCTTTGCAATCAGGTTCTGCAGGGTTTCTGGAAGAGATTACAACTTAAATTTTCCTTCTCTAATCTCCTTGCATAGGAACTTATTGTCTGACTCTAAGAGTGGAGACTAAATGAGTTTTTTCTATCTCTAAAATTCTATGGCTTCCAAATACCCCCTCAATATCTCTGTTTTAATTGTACTATCCCTTAGAAGGTTCGTGGATGTGCCAGTAAAACTGTCTTCAAGGCGGAACATACTGGATACCTTTCAAAGGCCATTAGTGCTGTTCTTGTTAGCTGGCTGCAAGGGTAACTGTTCAGTGCTAACAAGAAATGTGTGGCTTTGACTCAGAGGCTGTGTTCCATTCCCTCAGGGTTCCTTCTTAACCTCTCCATTCCAATTTAATAAAAGACAACTGCATTTCAGATGTTTCTGAAAGTCAAGTTCCACCAAAGGCAGATCACCTAGCATTTTATGTATTTTCTAACAACTTTTTCTTTGGCAAAATGCTTTAATGGGGTATCAGATCTTGACTTCCAAAATAACACTGTGTGATAAAACTTCAGTGTTGTCTCAAGCTTTAACAAAGATACATTGGAAAAAACTAAAACCACCCAAATGCTTGCTTTGCTCCTCTTTATTCTTTGCTAATAGAAGAACAAAATTCACCATATTCTAGTTTCTGCAAACTCAAACAGCAATTTGCTCATTTCTTTCTATGCTCACTACTGTGAGAATGATGTCGTTCTATTTTATAAGAAGATCTGAAGTTAGAAATTAGTTCTCTAGGACAATTGTGGGCTGATTATGAACCAGGTCAAGGATGTTAAATGCCTGCAGAAAACTCTAAGTCAAGAGAGAAGGGAAAGCAACATTGCAGCAGCAGAGATGGTTATTCAGAATCAAAATCAGTGCATCCCTAAGGTAAACACAACTTTTCTATGGATAGGTAGCATATGTGTGTGTGTGTGTGTGTGTGTGTGTGTGTGTGTGTGTTCTAATTCCTAACTCTCTGAGTTTAAATAAGATATACACCTACCAAAATAATTTAATAGGAGCTAACACACTTGACTTCAATTCTTTACATTTCGAGAATGTGTAAGAAACAGAAGCACAGAGATTGACAATTAAGTGATTTCAATGACTTGTTTAACCAAAAGAACAGTCATTAACAGATTTTTTGAAATTGTGAAGCCAAAAACAAATTCTTTTCTAGAGATGTATGTGTCAGATCATTCAATATTAGTTCTCAAAGTGTGCTCTTGGACCAGTTATCACTGGAAAAGGAGCCAAAATGGAAATTGGTGGACTCCTCCCCAGACCTGAGGAATCACAGAACCTTTGGAAATGAGGCTCAGTATCTGTCAAAGAAGCTATCCAGGTAGAACTGATGCATGTTAAAGCTGAAGAAGTTATACTTTCATCTTTCATATTCTACCATGTATCTCCAATCAAATGTTCTTTTTTTCATTATTACAAGTACAATAACATTGTCATTTTAGATAGATTATATTTGAACTGTATTTTAAAATATTGTCTTTTTAAAATGTTTTTCTATTAGTGAAGCGTTTTAAATTCACAAAGATCCATATATTAACAAGATACCAGAAAGCATATAACAAATGGGGACAGAGAGATGGATACTCAGAGACAACCCATAAACGGCATTTTATTAAACCATTGTCTAGATGCGTTCCTGTGTGTTTAAACCTATACGTGTATAATCATGACTCATGGAACTTTGAGTAGGAAATAATTTCTTGTTTTTTTTTTTTTTGCTGAAATATGAATTGCATAATCTTTCAGTAAAATTGTTAGGTTATTATGTATAGACTGAGGACATTTCACCAACTCAGAGGCATCCGACATGAACATTCTTTTTTTCTTGCATTAAACCAGTTGTGCAGGGTCTTTGTGACTGACCTGTCTGTGAACCCCCTTATTTTGGAGCCCAGGCTGAGCATCAATCCTGTCTGGAATTTGCTATTCTCATCATCACAAACTGATGGCCCAAGCCAGCATAAAGCTGTCACTCAGAAGAGGTATGTCCACTTCCAATCCCATCCACTGATTGGGGCTGAGGATGAGCCAGGAAGAATCCTCCCCAGAAGACAGCACAGGGTGTTGCTGGGCCTCAGGTAGAGTGCTAGGCCCTCCCCTCAGCAGGAGGAAAGTCAGTTCTAAGCTACCATGACGCTCTCTGCAACAGGCATTTGTCCCCTTGCAGGAGTTTCCGGCAGATCTGTCACTATTGTCTGTGTCCAGCACTGGAGCGATCAGATAAGTGCCATTTTGGTTTCTCATCATCCTGTGTCCCTTCCCCTGGGGTCTCTCACTCGAGTTGCATGCACACACTGAAATGCTTTCTCCCTCTTCTCTCAGACCGCCACTATGCCAAGGTCAAGTCACATCCCCCAAGTACATGCTTTTAGACTCTGCCTGCATCCTGTGGCTGTTATAGAATCAATAGTGATTGTAGTCAATAGTGAGGAACGCTTAATGCTTTCCTCCAAAAGTAATTTCTAAGCTCCCAAAGAACAGGTGCATGGTTGTTTTTTCTGCATTGTCTCTCAGACCATGGGTGGATATAGTGTAGCCCAGTCGGTATTCACTGCAAGATTGAATTAATATTTCCATGTTTACCTTTTGCAGTACTTTTATTTCTTTTTTTTTTTTAATCTGGAAATTTGAGTGATACAGAATATTTTTGTTAATTTTATAACTTCAAATAATTGATTCCCTATATATTAATTTGTTGACTTCATACCTGAAGCAACATGCTTGAACAAAAAAGGTTATGTTTTTATACTTCCTCCAATTGTCTTCCAGATGTTTATTGGTCTGTTTTATGTTTGTCTCAATGCATTTTATTTGTTATTTTTATTTCACAGTTTTATTTTTATTTAAGAATTTTGACATCTATGTTCTGTATTTTACATGTTATTTCTGAAAATTTTAGACTTACTTTTTTGTTTACAGAGATTTAGGGCTTGCTGTTTGTCCTTTATAATGTGTGTCTTTATATGGGTGTGTCTGTAGGTTAGCACTGAGTTGCATAGTGAATAGGGTTTCCTTGGAAGGTGGTAGAATTCCTAAGCCTTCACACTTACTAGTATTTTTGAACTTTAGTTCTATAATTAAACTATAGCACTACTGGTGTGGAACAAAATTGAAGCATTTTCTTTTTTTTCAAATAACCTACACATTTGTATTTTTTTAAAATTTAACTTTTGTTACAATGTTTCACAACTTTGGGGCTAATGCAGAGGTCTTTATTTAAAATCCCAAGCCTCTAATTCTCATGCCTGTCTGGTTGTTATAGGGTGAATTCCCAGGACTCATATCTGACCCAAAACTTCCCTTCCATGCCCTGACTTATGAATTATTTATAATTCCTCTTAGGATAAAGACCAAAATTTTCAACATGGCCTGCCATGATCTAATCCCAACTTGACTCTCCTGCTCAAATTTGCCAACAGCAAACAAAAACATCTCTGTCCCAGTTGCTTAAGCAAGAAGAGATATATTACTTTTGGCCAGAAAATTTCTAAACAGGGAAACTGTATTCATTGGGGCAAAATAAGGTCTACAATTTCAATAAGATTGAAATTCCCTAAACTAGTAACTTCTTGTCACTCATTGCCACTCTCTCCATATCAGTCTGGGCTCAGTGCTCTCAGGCATTCAAAGCACAAGGAAACAAAAAGTGATTATCCTGCCATTGAGGTGACTGTGGAACAAGGTCCTAAGCCCACTGGTTGCAACCTTTGTCTTATGTCTGTTAATTTTATAAATTCTGTAAAACTAGAGTCCGATGCTCAAAATGACACTTCTCTGTGCCTACATACTGTGTGGTCGGGGTATTGCTAGTCACTTCAGGCCCTGGCAAGGAAGTCTGGAGACAGTGAGGTCCACTCTGGATGCTGATTTGGAGAGTCCCGGAAGCTCGGGTGGGCTGCTCAGGATTTAGCCTTCATTAACGACACCACCCAGAGGCACGACAGGATTTTGAGACAACATGAATCACATAAGAATCAAGAAGCTAGAAAAATGGAAATACGGTGTGTATCTTACCTATTTTTTGTTTCTTTTTACTTAGTAATAATTGTAATAATTGATAAAAGTCTAGAATGGCATTTGCACAGACAAGGCAAGGAGTTGATTTTTCCAGATTCCCTAATTGATAGATGTAGATTACTTTCAGTGTGCTATTTTACCTTTAAAGGCAGAAGGGCGGGGAGACTGTTTCTCTAGGTAGGTGCATTCATAAGGCAAAGGCCTAGAGAGTTGATATTCCGCAGCATGATCATCTTGCGTGTGTATGAATGTGTGTGTGAACATATGCATGTGTGTTTTCAATGCAATCTGGCATTTGAGTGCCAGAAGATAGACTCAGATGGCTGAGGCAGGGACATTTTGATCTCTCCGAACCCAAATGGAAGGAGGGAACCAGGCTCCTTCTACCTGTGTGCTGTGGGCTCTTCCCTCTTTGACATGCTGGATTTTTTGCATTGTTGTTTTGTTTTCTCATACTGTCCTTTCCCATGGTGATGAGATGGCTGTTAGGACCAATCTGTCTCAGAAACGTACAATGTAAAGCTCCCGTTCAGTCGCACATGTCCAAGTTAGATGAGGTGGCTACCTCAGCCACAATCCTCAGAAAACAAGAAGCATTGTTCGCTGTATGCCAAGATTGCTTACCAATGCCTGCCTAAGGAACCAGGCTGCCCAGGTAGAGTAACTGACAGAGGACCTCTCCTGGGGTTGCCCCAGATCTCCTGCTCCCTGGGATTTGGCAGCTCCTGAAGGAAATGGACACTACCTTCTTAACACAGAAAAGAGACAATATATTCTCAAGAGGAAATATGTATCATGATTTAAAAAGACTGTGAGATCAACTAGATGGGTAGTAGATGAGTTTATTTTCTACTTCTATGGGATATTGGTAGGAATATGGCTAAGAACACAACCTCTGTAGTGTCATGGCACCAGATTTTCTCTGTCATTTGTTGCTGGGTGAGGTTGGTCACATTATTCTTCTGTAAAATAAGAAAACAGTATCTTTTACAACATAGGATTCAATTTTCCTTTTATTACTGAACTGAGATAATTCATGGGTCTGGCAGTCATGGACTATATTTTTGACATTATTTTTTCTTATATTTGGGGAATTTTGTGTGAATAAACTTCTTCTTATTCATGTTCTGTTAAATTTCCTAGAACTTGTTAACCAGTTCCTTTGGTTAATTCAGCTCCTCTCTCCTTTTTGAACACAGATTTTCCCTCTTGTATTTCAAATTTGAAATGTTTGGGGTTTTGTGTGTCTGTTCTGCTCTTCAGGAACACCCTGTGCGATGATATGGTCCACATCTGTCTTCCGTTCCTTCCAGGCACCCCTCTTTCCAACATTTCCTTCAGGACTGATTTCGCTGTCCTATTCTGCTCCTAACTGGTTTTGCTCCTTGCTCTTCTTGGTGTGTACCTGGGTAAGAAATGGTACTGTTGGGCTTCTTCTGACAGTTTCTTTTAAATTTCCTCCCATTCTTCTGACAGTTTCTTTTAAATTTCCTCCCATCATCCTAACATCTCACCACTGAAACTTCGTTTCATGAAATCAATGTTCTTTGTTGCTCCTTGACATGGCAAAGCGGTTGATACTTGGACACAAACTGATTTCCCAAATGGGCTCTTTATCTGTAGTTCCCATTTGCATCTTCTCCTCTTATTTGTTTACTTGTTATTCTGTATCCCACATGAAGTTGCCTCCTTTGTTTCCTTCTTGAATGTCTATCTTTGGGGATAATATGGGTCTGTCATCAGCGCCTAAAACAGTGACTGAACTATCCCTGCTCTTTTTAGCTGGATAACTTTTGAAATCTGCTCTCAGTTTTGGAGGTTGAGGACTAAATGGGCCTGTTTTGTTTTTCCCCCTAATTCTGCACCAGACCCTTCTCTACCTAATCTAATGAATAACTTCTTTTCCTATAATGCGCAGGTCAAGATTCCTTGGCAAATGGTATTTGTTGGTTTTTGATGGATAGATTTGGGTTCCAACTGCTCAGCTTTCCTATCCTGTACTCATTTTGAAATGACCTTTGCCATCTCATCTGACACTTACGTTTTGCTAGTCATTCCTATCCTTATCCTCTCTCCTGCTGGGACAAAATGAAAAACATTGAATTTTAGTAGCACTTCTCAGATACAAATTGGAATGTTACATATTTGCAGTAGAAAGTAAAGGTAGCTGGGAGGACATTTAGTTTTTCTCCAGAGTTCACACATTCATTTTAGTTCCAAATTATTCATGGTGTGATACATCAGTTAAGAACATTCGGCAGGAAATTAACAGAATATTGACCCAAACTACCTGAACAATTAGATTTCATTATGAGTTCACAGGAAGGAGGATGGGTTAATCTGTTGCATGCTACCATGGACACCATCTATTCGTTGTTTTGGTCCTTCCGTAATCACAGGCAGAAGCCATCACTGCCTCAACAGGAAAGGAGAGTATTTTCTGGAGAAAAGAAATAGCCCCAAAGAATAGACCCAGGTGCTGAACTTTTATGGTCCACTATTGAAAACTTATACATTTGCCCAGAAACAAGACAATTATTAACAATCCTAGATTGCATAATACTCTAACACCTCACTCCTAAGTATAAATGTCACTGTACATCTGCAGGAGTCCTCACTACAGAGAGAACCAATGGAATGACACTTACCAGTTGGTAACATATGGAGTTCAGTTAGTCTCTTCTTTAACTTGTAAATTGCTAACATACACATATATTTGTATCTATTACCCATTTTACATTGAAAAATTCATGATGAAAAAGGAAATATCATGGCAGACACCATTGAAATACATAACATAATTAGAAGTTACTTTGAAAATACATACTCCAACAAAATAGAAAATCTTGATAACATTGATAAATTTCTAGAGACATGTGATCCTCCCAAACTGAACCAGGAGGACATCCACAATTTAAATAGATCAATTTCAAGCACTGAAATAGAAGAAGCCACCAAAAGACTACCAAGCAAGAAAAGCTCAGGACCAGATGGATTCTCAGCTGAGTTCTACCAGACCTTCAAAGAAGAACTTATACCAATACTCCTCAAAGTATTTCATGAAATAGAAAAGGAGGGAACCCTTCCAAACTCATTCCATGAAGCTATGAAGCTAGTATCACCCTGATACCAAAACCAGACAAAGATGCATCAAGGAAAGAAAACTTTAGACCAATATCTCTGATGAGATATTATCCTCTCAAATCCTTAACAAAATTCTGGCAAATAGCATACAAAGACATGTTAAGAAGTGCACCATGAGCAAGTGGGGTTTATCCCAGGGATGCAAGGTTGGTTCAACATCTGGAAATCAATAAATGTAATCCATCACATCAAGAGACTTACAGTTAAGAAACATATTATTATTTCAGTAGGTGCAGAGAAAGTGTTTGACAAAACACAACACCCCTTCATGCTCAAAACACTAGTAAAACTAGGGATAATAGGAACATCCCTCAACATTGCAAAGGCTATCTATGCCAAGTCAATGGCCAACATCATTCTTAATGGAGAAAAACATGTCTTAAAAAAAGTCAGGGTTTGGAGGCAGGAAGAAGAGGAAGGTCGGCATCAACACACCTCCTTTTCTGCACAAGTACTCAGTGTTTCATGGCCAGGTTTAGGAAGCAGGGAAGATGGGGACATCAATAAGTAGCCTTTTCACCTTCTGTGCTGGAGGCGGGGGAGGGAGAAGAGGGCCAGGTCTGGGGGTGTGAGTGCTACATGACAGGACTTGTCAGATTAACAACTCACCTGCACTCCAGCTTTGAAGTCTGCAACACTGCCAATCACACTCAGACTTCTGCAAATTGGATACCAGACCCTGTCCTTGCTAATTCTCTTCTCTTTCTCTAGAAAATCTGTTAATCAGTTTTCTGTCAGCGTAATGCCAGAGTCAACCTAGAGAGGAAAGGTTTATTTTGGCTCCCAGTTGTGAAGGCTTCACATGGACGGTTGTCCCTCTTGCTACTGGGTGTGTGTCAAGGCAGTGGATCACGAGGGAACTCATGGTGGAAAAACTTGTTGGTCTCAGCCAGGAAGGGAGAGAGGAAGAACACACATTAGGCTCCTACTCTGCCTCAGAGGACGGCTCATTCTTACAGTAGTGCCCACCTGCCAGTGGCACCAAGATGGGGACCAAGCCCCTAATGCATGAGCCTTTGGACAGTTACGATGGAAATTATGGCAAATGTCCTTCATAGTTCTCTCTGCCTGTGGAAAGTACAGGTAACACTCAAGGTCTAACTGATACTTGAAACTCTTCATGACCCTTTCCTGGTCAGATTCATTACTTGGGGTTTTGATTTCACTTTTCCTTCTTTGCCTTATTATTGAATTTCTTAAAAGTGTATTTTAGACTCTTTTATGTTCTGTTTTTCTACATGCACTATTCCCACTACATAGGAAGATCTGTAATTAATCTTTTTTCTGCCTATACTATGCACATTGCAAAGTGCTTGGTACATAGTAAATGTTCTTTTCTTATTTGTCCTTAAGAAAAAATGTCCAATTGGATACATCTTAATCTGAATTTTGATTTATATTTGAAAGACTTCTTTGGAAAGAATGGAAGAAAAATTTAAAATGTTATTGTTTGTAATGCTTCTATGAACCTTCTCAGGTTAATTACGTACTTTGTATATTTTTTCTTTAAAATATATGAGAAGTCTGGCTTTGCATAATTTCAAGCACTGAAACTGCAGAGGAGACTGTTCACGAGAGTCGCTGACTTACAAGCAGATGTCAGTCTGATCATCTTCTGCTGGGGCTCAGGGCGCCTGTGCCGTGTCAGGAGGCTGCTGCTGAGAGGGCTGTTCCCGGTGCTCTACTGACTCAGAAGTCAGTGACATTATGTAGTGACTGCGTCTACAGATGATAAATAATGCCAGGCTCCATGCTGCCTTTACGTGTCTTTTTTGAACACAGACTAACCTTTACAGCTCTGAGTTACAATTTCCCACTGTCTGCTGAGCTGCTAACAATAGAATCGTTCCCCTGTGTTCAGCTGAGCCAACCAAAATTCTAAAGTTCAGAGGAAAGACATGGGGTTTCCTGCTTTAATGTGCATTCTGTGTCCCCTGCCCCTTCTTAAATCTTGTACACACTGACTGTCACAACTTCTGTGGCTTGTGACACAGTGGGGAGGCTTTGACGCCCAGGTTAAGGTAAACATGATCCTTTACAATCCTTCTGATTGCTGCTCCGGGAATCTGTCCGGGTGAGATCAGAGTGTCCAGTTAAGCTGCTTCTGCTTAACTGGTGGTCTTCTTGTCACCTGGAGCCTTGAGCGGATGTGTCCCTTTGACCTCCTTTAGCAGCAGCAACTTCAAGTCCCATATACTCTGGGAATATTGGCCTTGATTTGAGAGTCTGGATTTTTATTTTCTTCTTAAATTAACTCCTAAAAAGAATATGAGAATCAGTCTTGGGAATTCTTGGTGAGGATCACAAGGTACCAGATGCCATCTTCAACTCTTAAGCCGTACAGGCTATTACATGTATATAAAGTTTTCATTTTGTTCAACTAACTTGTGACTTTGCATCTAATAATATAAATAATTTCTCTATTTGATAGTTAAAAATATGTTTTTAGCAAAATGGAGAAAGGAACTCAACCCAGTAGGTGTTCACTCTGAAAAAAAAAAATGTTGGCAGCATGACTCAACATTAAATAAAGACAAGTGCTTCCTCCAACTCAAGTTCCTGCTAGACCCAGTCAGTCAGAAAAGTGACAGAAGAATGCGACCTTTGAGATAATAGAGAATGCATTAAGAAGCCTCTTTAGTTATAAATTGTATGAACTACAGAAATCGGTAAAATAACTTACATTTTTTAACATTTAACTCAATTTTCATGAAATGGACATATTAATATTTTTGAAAATTTTATCACCTGTTTCATTTAAAGGTGTAGTTTGGCTGTTAAAATATTTCAGTATCCATTAACATAAAGCGGTAGAGTAGCCTATAAAATTTAACTTTGAACAATGATTTAAAATGCCATTTGAATTATTAAGGAACAATTTATATTGACACTTTTAGTTAGGTATTATCAGAGTATTACACACAACTGATAAAACTATTTTTTTCTTATAAATCTAATTACCATCCCCCCCACACACACCTAAAATCATTCATTGTACAAGTAAAGTTTTAGCTGTACTAGAATCATATTTCTGGAGAAGAGGTTGATGACTTTTCAAAGCATACATTTAAAACAATTATTCACATCAATAAGCAACATGTCTGTGATCACCAGTCCATGAAGGTACCTCCAGAGACATTTTGTTTAAATACGTAAACTGCTAGATTCATCCTCTTCTGTTCATGTGTGGACCTGGGATCCTGATGGGCATCTCCCTCCTCTGCAGCCTGCTCAGTGCTCTGGTCGGGCCTCTGTTCCTAGGTCAGAGTCTTTCTGCAGTTCTCCCCTCTGCCAGTCACAGTGTTTAGGAATTCAGCCAAGCCTCCTCACCTGGCCCGCCAGAAGAGCTTCAATGTTTAGCAATGAGATTTTTAATCTCTTTTATAAAGACTTCTCTGGAGGCCAGCATCAATTCCCAGAGCAATAGATGAGAAGCACT
Source organism: Sciurus carolinensis (assembly GCF_902686445.1). Taxonomy (NCBI): domain Eukaryota; kingdom Metazoa; phylum Chordata; class Mammalia; order Rodentia; family Sciuridae; genus Sciurus; species Sciurus carolinensis. Next base: position 8,902,206 of record NC_062222.1, read on the forward strand.
CCTGCATTTTGCCTTGCAGAACCCAGCTCTCCTCCTACTTCCCTGAAACAGCTCATCGGAGTAGGCTGGACTCTCTTTTTGAATTTTCAATGGAAAATGTGTTGCAGTTTTCTTTTGGTTTTGATAATAGCAGCCAGTTTAGCAAGCTTCTAAACATATTAATGTTGCAAACAAATCTGTAAAACATATCAAATCAATTCAATGATACGTTTGGAAATAATGAGAGAGATAGAGACTTTGTTGAAAACTTTGACCTTGAGATTATGTCTTCATAGTATCCGACCAACTAGGAGAGTGTGCAAGATGGCATTGGGACTTCTGGAAAGCATTCAGAGAGGAGTATAATATAGACACTTTGCATCACAGAAAATGATTTGTCCTCCCACTTTAAATTATGATCTATAAATTATGTCTTTTATCTTTGAATGATAATGCAATGACTTCTTAAATATTCCAAGTAATATATGAAATGTGAAAGGTCCACAAGACAAAGTCAGAAGTTCAACTTAATTTGGTCTAGAGAGTAAACAGATAACCATAATTTTTTTAACTGGAAAGAGAAAATTGAAAGCACAGGGAAACATGATGGATTCCACCCCTCAGGGCCTTGAGGAGTCACATGAAGTATGATTACAGAGCAAAGAGTTATCTTGGTCTGTGGGCTTTTGTTACTTCTATAAGATGTTGAAAATGTGCATCTCATTTTCATCCTATTAAGTCAAAACCCAAATAATTTATAAATCAACTTAAGTAAATTTATTTCATATGTAGAAAACAGTGCTGTTTGGGATACAATTTTTATTTTTAAAATTTGAATCAGAAAAATTTAGCATATTTGAAGTATACAGTAATTTTAAGTACAGAGAATTCCTGTATATCTTTCATCAATATTTTCCAATTATTAAAAGTTTACTACTTTTATTTTTCCTTCTCTTTCTATCACCCCCCTCTGTCCTCTTTAAATACCCAAATCCTTTCTTAAATATTTCAGAATATCAAGAGGAGAGAGAGACAGACAGACAGACACAGAGACAGGGATAGACAGAAGAGTGACACTGATGGGGAGAGACAGGTTTAGGAAGTAGAAAGAAAAAGAGCCAACTCTCAATACTTTAGTGTGCATGTATAAAAGTAAGGGTATTCTCTTACATAGCTCGAATGGAATCGAGAAAATTAACACAGATACAGTTAGTGTACAAAGCTTAATAAGATTTCCCCAATGATGTCACTAATGGTGTTCACAGCAATTAATAATAGTACTTAAGCCCAGTGTTCATGAAATACACACGTTTGTCAAATCTCTGTTGTGTTATCTAGTTTGGAATAAGCAAGCTATTCTGTAGTGTATTTCATAATTTGGGTGTATCTGATATTTCTCACGATTTGATTCAGGTTATTTTGCTTTGGAGAGGAAAACCAGCAAAAGTGCGGCAGAGTCTTTCCAGTGCCCTGAGTCAGAAGGCAGATGGGGTGGGTGGACCCTTGACTGTTCACGTTGATTTTCACTATTTAGTTAAGGTGATGTCTATGAGTGTAGAAAAGCTCCTTCGAAGACTTACTTGTTTTGCTGTATAATCTGATGGTGTTTTGCAACTATATTTTAATATTTGGCTTTTTCATCTCCCCAGGGGTCAAATACAACCAGATGAAACATTAGAGGGTAAATTCTCACTATTGAAATTTAAGAAACAAAACATTACAAATATGAATCTCAATCAACTGTTGTTTACATAGACTAGCTCTCCAAAAATTAGTTGTGATTATTTTTCTACTGTGCAGGGGTCAGACTAGCAGCTCACAGTGGCAGGAGAAGATCACGGTATGGAATGTGTTCTTCAGCAGCTTGCCCAGGGTCTTGCTGGAAGTCTATGCCAACATTGTACAACCAGTACAGTCATGGGTGTAACAACAACTTGATGTTTGTTCTCTTCTTAATTTTTAATGTCTTTCTGTTATCTTAAATTTACTATGTAGGGCTAGCTTTTCTATCTCTGTCTGTCTGTCTGTCTGTCTATCTACCTACCTACCTATCATTATCTATCTAGTGATTGGATGAAAACCTAAGCAGTTCCAAGGACTTCTCTGGTTACTATGAAATGATCAAAACACCTGATATCACTTGAAGTCTCAGAACATGCTCATTCCAGCCGTTAGTTAGAGTCTGGTTCTATGTAGTGGTCACAAGTATGAGAACGGTTTAGAGTGAGTCTCCCCTCCCACTGCGCCTTCCTGATGGGCTTCTAAGTCAAGAGAAGAGGAGACCCTCATGGATGCTCCCCACTTAGCACATTTGCTTCTGACCTGCATCACCAGCTGCAGTCTCTGCATTTACCGAGTTCATTCCCAGGTGGAGGTCTGGTCAGGGTTGAGGTGGGTTAGGGGGTCACAGCTGAGTCGAGAAGCTTTGCCGAAGGGGTGTTTGCCCCGGTGCACTTGCTTCTTGGTCATGAGCTTGGCTCATTTTGCTGGCTTGGTTCCCAGGGTTCATTGGGGAACCCCATCTGAAAACTCTCTACTAGGGCCTTATCAGTTTACCCACGGTCACTGTAATGTTTCTATTTTTTCTAACATGGGTGTAATATCTGAGTCGGGTTCTGTCTCTTGGTAACATAGTGTTCATCTTGCTTTTTTATGTCTCGTGGACTTTGTGTCTTGTAAGTTTTTGCAAAACAGACATCTTGGGTAGGACAATGTAAACTGAGGTAAGGAGTTTCAGTTCCTAAGACAGCATACATTTCCTTCTGCTGGGCCTTTAATTGGAGGGTTTGAGGTAATATTCCTGGGAATTATTACATTGCTGGTGGTCCTAACCCCCACCATACACAGATGCTGTTGATAGAGAAAGATAACATAATCCTAGGCCTTCAATTACTTTCATAATTTTTCAAGTGCAATATCCATGACAATGAAAAAGCAATCAAGTGAAAAGCAAACCTGTGTGAACAACCAGAAGAAGAACAATATTCATAAAATATCTCCAGGGGGACTTTAAGTATTAGAATTATCAGATGCAGAATTTAAAATAATTATATTTGCCCTGTTCACAGACATAGGACAATGTTGACAGGGGATTATAAATTAAAATTAAAAAGGAGGAAAATAAATATTAGACAAATAAGAAATGTATAAATTACAAATCAAAAATAGTTCTAAAAATAAATAAGAGTTCAATGGGACACACCTGTAGCAATGAACACACCTACTATCCAGATATTTTTTCTAATGTTATTCTTTTATCCAAAAATCCATGGCTGTATCTAGGAGTGGGGCAGCAAATTTTCAAGATGAGCTTGGATTATCTCATCGTTCCAGAAAATAAGGAGGTATAAAAATCAGCAAAGAACAGCTGTGGGGGTGTGTCACAGGAACATAGGAGCCAAAGAAGTCTCAGTGGCATATCAGGAAAAACACCAGCAAGAACACAGACCAAAAAAAAGAAAAAGAAAACTGTATGAAACTCAAAGTATAGAATAGGTATAGAATAGTATGAGTGCATAGTGATACAAGAACATGATTGTTGACTTTATTGTGACTTTTCTCTATCTTAATACTTCTCCTGTCATATCAATGTGCTTTCTTTCTTATTACTAATCACAATGCCAATTGCTAATAGCTTGTTTACTTATTTAGTTTTTATTTCTCATACTACTGTAATGTCATCTCAGTGATTTTAGAAACATCCTTATTTATTATTACACTTCTAGTATTTAAGGATGATTACCATGTGATAGGATTTCAATAAATATTTGTTGAATTTGTGAGGACACTAAACAATTAGTTTTACATCCTGTACTGAGTGACCTTATACTACCATTGATTTTTAATGGTCTGCTACCCAATCATATGTACAATCAGAAAAATGAGAAATTATACTCCATTTACATACGATTTATCAAAATGCATAAATGCATTCTACTATTATGCGTAACTAATTAGAATAAATTTTAAAAAGAACGATAATCTGTTAAGATCAAACAGATAAAGTTCCCGTTCTGAAATATAATGACTAACATAATATGAATCATATTTGATTTTATTTATGAGTTTAGTTCATATGGTGGAAAACCAGTAAAGCAAATATAAACCAGAGAAATAGGTGTGGTGTGTGTGTGTGTGTGTGTGTGCGTGTGTTCGTGTGTTCAGCTGAATATTTTAAATTCTTTGCAAACGTTTGAATAATTGAGGGACATCACTTCATGCTAAAAAAACAATGTATGTTATTAAATATAATTATGGCAAACTGAAAATGTCTTTGTTCTTTAAATATTCTACCTAGAGAGAAGTTGGGAGCCTGTCTCAGTTCCAACAATAGCTATACAGTACCTGCGACTGCCTTATGTGCACCCATACGTGGGGACTGTCAAAAACGTCAAACCTGGAGGAATTTTACTCCTACTCATCCTATTATTCTGTTTAATCTTTTGTTTTAACTATTTTTTTTTATTCTTATGAGGGTAATAAATGCACATAGATTAAAAAGCCAGCAAGTACTAAAGGCTATAATAAATATTAAAACGCGATTGCCTCATTTATCCCACTCTCTACCTGACTCCCTACGGACAGATGATTCACCTTTACAAAAGAAGTTTCTCTGTGTATTTCCATATTTTAAAATGATGTCTTCTATTGCTCTTTCTTGAAGTATGAACTTCAGAAATTATTGACTGACTCCATTTTATGAAAGATTAAAGAATTATCACTCCTAACTGTGGTTCTTGCTTCTTCCCTCATCTTTCTAAAACACTGTTATGATGTTTCTTATTAAGTTGATATTCTTTGCTGAATAAAATATTGTGTCTTACCACAATACTGTGTTTTACCCTGATTGAATTTCTTTTTTGCTTTTCCTAGAGATAAAAATTTCTTTTTAAAAAGAGTGCATTTTTAGACCGGGGTGTAGCTTAGTGGTGGAGCACTTATCTGGCAGACACAAAGTCCGGGGATTTGATTCCCAACACAAAACAACAATAATGACAAAAATCCAAAAAGTATGTATTTTTGGATGTATCTATCAGATAATTTCCCAAACCTACCCAAATAGGTGGGAACTCTCCCTTATGTGATTTACCGCATGGTCAAACACAGGACAAAAGCGATTAACATTTCTTTTACATTTCTTTCAAGACTTCCCCTCTGGGTCCTCTTGTGTTCTTAACCAGTCTGCGTAGACTGAGTCTGGGAACAGCTGCAAACCCTTCATGATAGGAATTCTCCTATTCCTCATTAGACTTCTCCTTGCCACTCACCTATAGAGAACATATTGTGGCTGGGTCTTAGGTCTTTTCTTTTTTAATTTAAATTTTCACATTTAGGAAATATGTTTACTCACACCTTGAGATGAGATGTAGGATAGGTAAAAATTTCAAACCTTCCCCATCATTTTGTGAAATTCCTTTGTTCTGTGCTCTCTCATCCTACTTTGTCAAAATTGCAGAGATTTTAGGTTGAAATTATTTTTCAGAATTTTGATGGATATTTCATAGTCTTCTAACTTCCAGTGTTAGAAAGTATATACGTAAAAATCTTTTTCACAAAACTTCATTTTACTTATTATGAACAACTTTAGAATTTTTTCCTTATCCCTGCTATTCTAAATGTGTACTCAAATACACATCTATTTGAACCTATTATCATTTATCACTTCTAGATTATTGGTGAATTATCTCATTACATTTCTGAAAATATTTTTCTAGTTTCATTGAGGAATAGTGGACAATTATTTATATATATATTATAATTATATAATATTACATATATATTATAAATATATACATATATATTATATATATTATTATATATATATTACATGTGATTTCCTGTACATATCCATTGTGTAATGATTACCACAAACAAATTAACTAGTCGGTTACCAATCATAGTTACCATTGTATGTCCATGGGATGGAGGTTAGGATATTTAAAAACTGATCTTTTATCAAAATACTTTAAAATTATTTATTTGGTAATTTCCTCTCTAGCATTTATTCCTTTCTCAGAATTCTTATTAATTGTGTATAAATGTCTTAGATTGATCCTCTTAACATTTCTTTTCTATTATCAACCTCTTTGGCTTGGGTTCTTCTTTCTGGGAGTATTCTCAACTTTAATAATTAAGTTTCAATCAGTTTTTACTGTAATAGTCTATCTTACTTCTACAAATTCTTCTTTGTTGCATTCCCACTTTAATTGCATTTTTTTTTCTTTTGAGGGGATGAAACATCTACTCTGCAGTGTTAGTGAACAGCTAAATATTCATCTGCATCTTCTACTGCAGACATTCTGATACATCATTTATTGTCTGTTAAAAAAAATGAAGAATTAGAGACATATTTTAGAACAGTTTTACATTCATAGCAAAATGGCACAGAAAGTATGCAAAGTTTTCAGATATTCTCTCCTTTATACAGTTTCCTCTGTTATTATCATCTTGTGTTAGTGTATTTGTTATAATCAATGAACCAACATGTACATATTATCATCACCCCAAGTCTGTAGTTTACATTAGTTTTCACTCCTAATGTTGCACGTTCCACATTTTGACAACTGTAGGCTGACTTGTCTACCATATTGTATCATACAATACCATAGTGTTGCACGTTCCACATTTTGACAACTGTAGGCTGACTTGTCTACCATATTGTATTTGTGCCCCAAGCATTCCTTATACTCCACCCACCCATCCATTCTTCCTCTCTCTCTAAACCTACTGCCACTCATCTTTTCAGTCTCCAGAGTTCAGCCCTGTTCAGAGAATCACATAGTTGGAACAACATAATATGTAGCCTTGTAAAAGGGCATATATCACTTGTACCATGGACTCATGTTTGCTCCGTGTTTTGGGAGGCTTGATGATTCATTTATGTTTAACATAAAATAATATCCTATTCTATTGATATACCATGGTTTATCCATTCACCTATCAAAGGATGTCTTATTTGCTTCTAAATTTTGGCAATTATAAAGAAAGTTATTGATCTGGGTACAGTGACTCAGAAGATTGAAGTAGGAGGATTACATGTTCAAAGCCAGCCTCAGCATTTTGGCAAGGCCCTAAGCAACTTAGAGAGATCCTGTTTCACAGTAAAATATAAAAAGGGCTGGGGATGTGGCTCAGTGGTTAAGTGCCCCTAGGTTCAATCCCCCTTACCAAAACATAAATAAACAAATGAATAAAAATAAAATAAAGTTCTTGAAAACATTTGTGTGCTGCTCTTTGTGTGGGTGTAACTTCTCCCTCCTCTGGGCTAATGCTGAGGAGTGTGATTGCCCAGTAGGAGGAGGCGAAGAGTGTGCAGTTCAGTGCTGGTGTTGGTGTGGCCGGTGTCCTGTTGACTCATTTGGGGGGTGCACAGGGGAAGCCCTTTGTGGCTTCCATTTGCAGTCCCCTCACCATGTCTGACACTGAGCATCTTCTGTGCTCAGTTGCCATCTGCATGACTTTTGGGGTAAGTTTGTTTAACTCAACTCTTAGTTGAGTTATTCATATTCCTATCATTGAGCATTGAAAGTTGTTATTTTAGAAGTTTGTCCTTTATCAATTCATCTTTTACAAATATTTTCTCTCAGTCTGTGGCCAATTCGCTGCTTTCTTTGACAGGGTCTGTTGCTGAGCAGCTCTGTCCACTTCCCTTCATCCAAAAATGTTATCACTCATTTCCTTTTCTTTGATGCTGTAACATAGATAAAGATAGCTATGAAGCTATAATTTAGTATATAAAAATGTAAATCATATATACTGTATATAAAATATATCATTTATACACATGTAAAATATAAATCAGACATTTTCTATGCTAGATAAATTTTACATGCCAGGTAAATTCTATATTATACATATAACAACATATGTGTATTACTTAATATGAATGTAATCACATGTAATTATAATACATACATAATTACATATATATGTATTAGATAATTTTATGTATATTGATAGTATTTTTAAATACATATAATATATGTACTATATAATTTTACACATAAACTTATCTAGCCTGAAAGTTTGAACGTGTTATTACCCATTTTACTTTTACCTTCCCCTCATCATTTATCACACAAATTGCATTTTTTGTGCTGCATTTATTACCCTTATCACTGTCTGACTCACTATTCTTTATTGCTTTATGACTCCCGTGAGGCAGGGAATTTCTCTCTCTTGCATATGCAAAAGAGTACCTGGCACATTTGCTTACTCAATACTTACTTGTTGATTAATGAATGTAGAGAAACTTTCCAAGTTCACTTGCTGTAATATTAAAAGGGTTGTCCTTTCTTTTTCTCTTTTGTTTGTCATGTGGATTTGTGATGTGTCATGTTAATCTAACCCCAATATGAAATAACTACTAATTTTTAAATTATCACTGGTGATACAGTAAAAGATACAAATATTAATTTTTATTTTAAAACATTATTTGCATGTAGTCAACAGATATACATTTTGCCAGAGAGTAGCATTATGCTTTGAGGAAGTCAATATTATCAGGTATACTGAATAAGATAGTAAAAAAGTCAGGTAGTCAGGGTAATGGGCTCCAATTGAAACTTTTTTCAAATGTAAAGATCACTCCAAGAAAATAACCTGAATAAACATTAGAAGAATTCTAGTCAAGTCTTTGTCCTGAAGTTGGGGAAAAGGGGATGCAGGGGCAGAACCAAAGGGAGATGACAGGAAAGTTCAAACTCAAGGGCTGAAAGGGTGCAGCCAATTAGAAGGTCATGGGTTGAACCAAGAGCTTTGGTGCTTTTCCAACACCTGATTAGCATAGATACTGACCAATACCTTTAACCTGGTAAGTAAATCAACCCCTAGACCAGCACACCTAAATGGTAATCTGGAATTGGTCCCTTCTTGATTACTGATAATTCTCCTTCTTCTTCTCACTTAAAATAAATCTGACTCCTTTCAATCTTGTCTTCCATTGGCATCCATGAATTGCATCCTTCAAATTCACAAGACAAGTACCTGGAAAGAAATTGGTGGTGAGCTGCTGGGGTCTGCTGAAACACTGGGTGTTGAGAACCACAACGTGTCACTGGATAGCAGTGGAAAAGACTCCAGAGCTGACTAAGATCTCAAGGAGGCCGACTCCATCAGGCATGTGCTGCTGTCATTATCTGCTGACACTCATATGGCTTTTCCAGCTGTAGAGACCTGCAGCTTACATAGACCCTTCTCAGCTGAAGCAGAGAATACCATGTGTCTCAAACTCCAGTTTCAGTATTACCTGCTATCAAGAAGTGCATCAGAAAGGCGAAATAATAGTGAATGTACACGAATACCCAGAATATAAGGCAGAAAATATTTATAAAAATGGGATGATACATAGAGTACAGTAGCATTCAGAAGTAAACGTCTACTCATACATGGTTAAGCTTGCTAAGTTTCACTAAAATTTGGGCTTGCTAAAAAATGTATTTGACTTTACAGTTCTCTGTTTCACTGTTTTAAATCTGTATACAAATAAAAACCTTTAAGTGGTTATACAGATTGCTAGAACTTAAGTAACTGGAGTTGTTTCTTTGTATTTATAATTACTGTGCTGTTACTGTTTTTGAATCCAGTGTTTACACTCAGGAGTATTAGAACCTGTGCCCAGAGCAAGTTCAATCATACTAAATAGTTAGTTACACACTTGTTCTTAAAAATGAACACATTTGTGTGAGTCCATATGTGTCCTGGATGACAATTTAACAATGCAGAAATTAACTTTTATAAAGAAAATGTTCATTACAGGATAAGCAAAACGGTGCTAATTTGAAGCTTACATATATATTGTTAAAACCCAACTACCACTGCAGTAACTCTTTAGAACTTGGACCAACAAGCACTTCCCCTGGAGGAATATTTATTTCAAAGCTCATTTAGAATTGCTTGAGTAGGTGGTAAAAAATAGCAGGCAGATTTCTATTGGGTTTCATTGTTGTCTAACAATGCCCTACAGACAGCACACCCAACATCCACTTCATCACCCTTTGCCCGCATCTGGGAAACTACCCCTCCCACCTGGCCCTTATTGTGCCACAGAACTGAGTGTAGGTGAAAGAGAAAGAGGACCAATCATGGAAATATTTTGAAACATTCCACCCTGGAAGGCAGAATGGTCATATGAAGGATTGAAGCTCCGAAGGATTTTCAATGCATTGGGAGGTGAAGACAGCTGGAGGCAGGATGGCCCAGTGACCTTGAATATACTTCTGTTGGGAACAGTGGGCTGCAATGGAGAAAAAGGGAGAGATCACAGACCTGGCATTGCTGGGAAGGCAGTTATACGAAGGATGCGTAGGAAGGAGACCAAACAAGATGATAATACAAGAGCGTCAAAGAAGCTCCAAGATCCAGACTAGTGGGTGAATGAAGGTTATTAGTATAAGTAGGAGAAGAGAGATGTGCATTATCTATAAGAAAATAATGACATTTCATATGACATTACTTTCCTTTTATAGAGTTGCTTGCTTGATTGATGTTGATCTCTGTGAATCCAGATTTTAACAAGCCATTTGTCATTTCTCATGGTAGTTATAAGATAGATAACTGAAGCTGAGCCACTTATTTGAACTTTGACTGTGAACAGTAATTACTTGCCAAAATAAAATCATAGAAGACTTTCCAAGCACTGGTATCAGGGAAGTATTAGTATAATCAGACTTTTACTCTAGGTTTTAATAATAAATTTTTAAAAGTGATAAATAGGCCACCATAGTGTAAAACTTGCAAAAAAACTAATACTTTCTGGTGTAAACCCAAATTTTTAGCTGCAGAGCAAAATGTAAAGACACCTTTCTGTTTTTTGTCAATAAACTTTCTAATGAGCTCAGATTATTAAAATATGTGATGCAACAAAAATAAAATTCATACAACCTGTAAAAAGAGCAAAATTGGCTGTGCATTGTAATAGATGCCTGCAGTCCCAGAGACTCAGAGGCTAAGAAAGGAGAATGTCAAGTTCAATGCCAGCCTGGGCAACTTAGCAAGACCCTACCTTAAAGTAAAAAGTAAAAGCTCTGGGGATGTAGCTCAGTGGTAAAGCATCCTTGGGTTCCATCCCCAGTACCGAAAAGGCAACAGGAATTCTAAAGCCTAAATGAACTGAGGTTTGACAAAATTGACAGGAAAAAAAGGTGAACGTTTTTAACATTTTACCCTATAAATACTCTGCTCAGCCTATAATATTTCGGGTTATATGTTTTGTCAATAGTCTCTATAATCTGTAAGAGTAGGAGAAATTAATTCCTTACCGATGCACAAACCAATTATTGCTCATGATTGCTCAGATTCCAGTAACTCTAGAGAAGAGTAGGACCTGTGTGCTATTGACAAGGCCATTACTCATTCAGATATGGCTCAGCTACGGTGTCATTATACAAGCTGCACAAATGCACCAGTGACCTGTGATTTTCTCCACATTAAACTGCATGCAACCTGCTCTTCGCACCCCAGGCCCTTCTGGTTCTGTCCTCATCTGGGTTCTTGGAGCTAACGGAGTTCAGGGAATTCAGCAGTTCAAGTTATTTTCATCCAACACTCACCCATAGATTTAAGGTCTATATAAAAAAAAAGTCGCGCGTGAAGATCGGATTGATAGTGCACATATTTCATGCAGAACGCTGGACCAGTGCTTTAGAATATGCAGATGACTAATAATGAACCTCACCCTGAAGATTTAAGTACATGTGAACTGAAAAATAAGTACAGAGGATACTGCAATTCTAGTTAGTCTGTGAGGACAACAGTAAGGAGCGCAGGTGGGTTAGAACTGGAATTCGGATGTGAAGGAGACAATTTGTAACTGTGGTGTGTAGCAATTGAGGACTGAAGAGCCTATTTTACATTTTCACTTTAGAGCAAAGATGGAAAACAAGCTGATGTTTGACTTTTTATCACCCTTTAAAACTTTCAACATAAGATTTCTCCATTTAAAAATATATATATATATATCGGCTGAGGTGGTGGTGCTTCTCTGTAATCCCAGTGGCTCTGGAGGCTGAGGCAGGTGTATCACAAGTTCAAAGTCAGCCTCAGCAGTTTAGTGAGACCCTGTCTCAAAAGAACAAACAAACACACAAACAACAAATTAATAAATAGCTGAGGATGTGACTCAGTGATTAAGTCCCCCTGGCATTTTTTGTACAAAAAACAAAAATGGTGCATTATTATACATGATAGGATTTATTGTGACATTTCCTCCTGTACATGACATAATTTAGTCAATTTCAGTCTCCAGTATCTTCCCTTTACTGCCCTGCTCCCTCCCTCTATGCCTGTTCTATTCTATTGATCTTCCTTCTATTGTCATGAGATCCTTTTTTCCTGTAGCTTCCTCACATTACAGAAAACATACAGCCCTTGATTTTCTCAATCTGGCTTATTTTGCCTAATACGATGCTCTCCTTTTCCATCCATTTTTCTGCAAAGTCATTGTTTATTACGAGTCAATCATCATTGCATAGTTTTTAACTTTTTTATTCTTTCCATCAAATTCTTTGATTTCCATTTTTTTGTTTACTTTTCATTTGTCTACTACCTGTTCAAAATTTCTTTTTGCTAGTTTTTCCTGGAATTTCAATCTCATTATATCCCAGATATTTGGATAACCTTGTGTTTCCCAGTCTCGGAGTCTCTTCTTTCTTTTTCTCAAGTCTCCCTGGACACTAGCACTGATTTTTATAATTGTAACTACCATTTATGTGACTGACTCTTAACTCTTATCTCCAACATACGTCTTACTCTTGAACTCCAAATTTATGAAATCTGAACATTTATGCAAATGTACCAGAGGTACCTCAAATTCAAGGTCCAAAAGAATTCAATTTTTACACTCTGCAAATCGACACCCACAGAATTTCAAGTCTGTATTAGAGACCCCCATACTATTCATCAATAGCCACATCCAGAAAACAGGATTTACCCCAAAATATCACCTCTTCAATTTTCGACGACCACTTACCTGTAAATTTCGTCCATATTGGTTCCCAAGCATTCTTTAAAGTAGACCTCTCCCGCCTGTCTCCAGTGACACCGTCTTTCCTTTGTGATCCTGTCCGAGTCTCAGTCACAGACTCTGGTCACTTACTCATCATTTCATGTTAGTAACCAAATGCTCCCTCGATTATAAATATTGCCATGTCATACCTAGACCAACACCCAGCCCAAAACCATCGTCATAAAGGTGAATTGATTCCTGTTCCTTGGTTCAGAGTCCTCCTGGATTTGGAGTCCAGGGTCACTCCTGGGTCCTCGTTCCTCACACTGCTGCCACGTTTCCCCTGCCCTGGATGTCACACTGCACCGTGTGGTGTTAGTGACTCTGGCACACTGACTCTCCTCCCTTTGCCCTATAATAAATGATGCCATCTACCTCCTCCTGCCAGCCGGCCTCCACTGTTTCCTCACCTCCTTAGGTCGATCTGCATTCGTTCCATAACTTCCTACTCGGTGCTGTGAAGAGAGGCTTCCCAGGACTCGCTCGCCTAGACTCCCAGAACAGCTCTGTTCTGGGGACAGTAGGGCTTCATTTACACTTTTGTAACACAGGAAGGATTAATTTCCCTGAATCATATTTTTTCCTTAGTAAAATAAACTAGTAGGAAAGGAAAAATAAAAAGAGACTTTGAGATGTCATCAGGATTACCTCCACTTCAGTGAAAGCTGAAGCCAAGAGCTTAGTTAATGGAAGTGGTGAGCTTCAAACAAAAGGATCCTCTTTGTATGGAGAAAAGGTCATAGAGAGACTGCTGAAAAGACAACCAAAAGTATCTGCCACGATGGCATTATTTTGGTTACAATTTCTATGTGACACCAACCCTGGAATATCTGTGGAATATCCATGATGTCAAAATGATAAAAAATGCACAAACATATATGTGCACATATGTGTATATACACATGCACATGATTGTTATTTCTGCACCTTATAATATATTATATAAAACCTTATTTTTGTTCAAATTTATGGCAGCTGCTTCCAACTAGCAGGAAAATAGACTTCTAAATAAGGGGAAAGTGGGGCGGAGGCGGCAGTAATAGTCTGGTAGTGACTCAGTGGCTCAGCCAGCTGATGCTCAGCTATTCAGCAAGAGAACAACTCTTGAAGAGGGTTGTGAATTAGGTTGGATGAACTGCAACAATTCTGGGGTGGGGAAAAACGATTTATCCAAGAGGAAGTAAAGGACTGAGCACTGTTAAAGACTTAATGAAACAGATGGCCCATTGTTCTGCAATGGAGCCACTACAATCAAATCTGTTTTTAACCCATTTTAAAGACTTGTGGATATTGATGCTTCAGAAAGTAAACTCCAATCCTAGAGAATCTATGCAGCAACAGTATTTTTGTCCTAAACAGCTGAGTGATAGTCATGATGAAAAACTGCTCAGAAGAATGAAAGTGTAAGGGGCTCTGTGTTTGTGTTGTTTTTTTTTTTTAATTTTTAATTTGTAATATTTTGATTTCTATCTTAGATAAATTTCCCCGTGAAAGAATGTGGATGCACAGAGAGGGAAAACACAATATTAATTAATGGTCACCATCTTCCATGTTGATAAAACTGAAATAGTCAAATATTGTGATATCCTTAATAACCAAGAGTAAATAAGACTATTCAATCATGTGTCAGTTTATAGTCCATGTATCTTATAAAAACTAGCAAGAGTAGAGACTGAACCAGACCCAATTCTGAATTAGAGGGTGTAGAATCTCCATTTGGATAAGAAATTCAGGGTGGTTTTTTTTTTTTTTTTCCCACCTGCTATAGTTAGAAAATATATTCACAGCCAATTCTTAGTTCAGAATATTCTTGCTGTGTTTCTAACCTTTCTTTTCACTTGTCTTAAAATTTTATTATTTTTTGGGAGAAGCCAGAAAAATTTTTTTGAGAGATTTCTTTGGAGGAAAGGTTTTAGAGGAACCCTAAAGTGCACAATGAGATCTAGGCCAGTCCTGATCTCCCCAGCCTCTCAGTCACTGAGTACTTACATTATTTATTGTTGAGTTATTGATATTAAACATGCTGCTTATTCATCCATTCATTCGTTCAGGAATTTTATCTTATTTTTTGTGAAATGGGTAAAAGAGTCAAGCAACAGGCCCTTTTATTCCATGAATAGCTACCACACAATTTTCTCTATAATAACACAAAATGCTTGAGTGGATTATTTGCCACCTTTAATTCCTAGGAACATTGTCCTCGGGAACTGGGGTATTGACAGTGTTGGTGTCCGTCTCTTCCCCTCATCCTGCCTTTCCTTGAAAGGCTCCTGTCTCCCCATTATCTGCATATTCACACCATCCATCCTTCATTCTGACCTATTTTGCTTGGGCTCAACCACTGTTATTTGTTTTTTCTTAGTTACTCATTTTACTTAATTTCCAAGACAGAAGTTCCCTTTCAAATATCATAGTGTTTGGAAGTTTCACATTTCTCT
Source organism: Sciurus carolinensis (assembly GCF_902686445.1). Taxonomy (NCBI): domain Eukaryota; kingdom Metazoa; phylum Chordata; class Mammalia; order Rodentia; family Sciuridae; genus Sciurus; species Sciurus carolinensis. The sequence continues at coordinate 8,917,626 of NC_062222.1, forward strand.
TTGTCCCTGGTGTTTTATGACCTTTCAAGTGGGAAGAATTGTTGCCCCATTTGAAAGTTTCGGTCTCACCTTTCCTAGGCTGCCCTGTGGCCTCCAGTGCAGGGTAATCACCACCAGTTTCAGCCCACTGGTCTCTGAAGTCCCATTTAGCTGCCCTGGATCGTTTTTGATACGAACACTAAGCAATCACATGCCACCAAGTTACGGGTCTGAGTGCTTGGCCTGTTGAGGGGTTCAGAGACCTGGCCAGCATTCCCTTCTGGGATCTTTTGGGACCAACATCCCAACATTATCTCTTTCCAACAGCATCTCTAATCTGCACAGGAACCCCCCAGGAATTGTTCAAAATGCAAACTCATGGACCCTTGTGAGTTTAAATTCTGAAAGTGATAAGGCTAACAAATCCACATTTAACAAGTGTATTTAGCTGCATTTTTAACAAAGTATCATCTGTGGTTTTCCTGTCTTGGAAACTACTTAGAAAACATACAAGTTAATAAGACGTTAACCAGGACACTGCACAAAACAAGGGCCTGAAGCTACTCCCCTGATGGTAAGCATCTGCCACCATTTTTACTTCTCAGTGCCACCTCCCAGTTGAAAGCACGTGCCTTCTACTGTAAAACCAGCCCCGATTTTGAGTTGGCTTCTTTTTTGCTAAGCAAGGATATTTACTAATCCTCATGACAAAATGTCAAAAGGTTGAAGTACCAGCTCTTATTTGGGAGCTCAATAATATTATCAAAGACCCGAGGTCTTTGTTCTTTTTGCTGTTTCATTCCTGTGCTTGCTTTTGTCTTCAGCCTTGAGCACTCCCAGGTTCAAGACAGGAAGTCTGCACTCAATTAAGGTGGCCCCAGCTGTGGCTCTCAAACAGCTCTGTTCAAAGGTGGGAAAGAGGAGAGAAGCCTTTACATCATCCCTGCCTCCCACCCGACTTTTTAAAAAGCAGGACATTTTTTTTTCTGTTTTGTTTTATTTCGTAGTTTCCAGAAGCACTTCAGTGGACTTGCTCTTATGCTGAAATGTCCAGATCCCTTCTGTATGGCCACCCCAACTTAATCAGCATAGAAGAGTAGGATCCTCTCATACCAGAGGCTAGAGGAAGATCCCAAGATCCCTGAACAAAATTGTCCACAAATGTGAAAAGAAAAAATCTGTTCTGTCCATCTGATGATTTTGTGAGAAAAGATAAATGATATTTAAAATTGATGTTATTTAAATTAAATAAGTATATTGTTAAATTAATAAATTAAATAGAATAATTATTTCCAACTTTAAAACACTGGAGTTTATATACTTAAGTTGACCTACAAAATTTTTAGTGGATTTTCTAAAGCAGAAAATGAAATTCACTTTATATTTGAGAGTGGTGTATGGTCAACGGGATGGTTAATTTTATACATCAGTTTGACTGGATCATGGTATCCGGATATTTGGCTAAATGTTATTTCTGGATATGTCTATAAGAAGTTCCTGGATGAGATTGGCATTTGAATTGGTAAAGTGAATATGATCTATATGGCCCTCCCCAGTGCAATGGGAGGGGATAGCATGCAATTCACTGAGTGCCTGGACAGAACAGGATATGGAGGAGGAGAGCTGTTCTTCTCTCTACTAAACTGCTGACCTGAGTTATAGTTCTTCTGCTCTTGGACTGGGACTTTATGCCAATTTTCAGGACTACACCACTGGTTCTCTTAGGTCTTCCAAATTATAGATGGCTGATTATCAGAATTCTCAGCCTACCTAAAATCACGTTAGCCACGTTTTAAAATAATAAATCTCTATCACTTTGTCTTCTAATAATTATTTTTCTCAGGGCAATGTTAATTCGGCCAATAATGTCATATGGTTCATGTGTCTTGTCACTTATATTGAAAGTATTTTTGAGTTGATATGTAGCTTGTACTTATACTTTTTTTTTTTTTTGACCTGGGATTGAACCATTGAACCACATCCCCAGTCCCTTCTACTTTTTTTTTTTTTTTTAGATTTTGAGACAGAATCTGGTTATGTTGCTGAGACTGACTTTGAAATCGAGATCCCCCCCACCTCAGCCTCCTGAGCCTGTGGGATTAGAGGTGAGGGCTACCACGCTGGCCTCATGCACTTCTTGATAAATCTCTTCACTTGTATATGACATCAACCTTAGCCTCTTGTTCTCGTCCCACTTATGTCATTGATTCATATCTATTAATGATTTCACATATGAAGAATTTTCAAAGGTTTCAATCTAAGTCCTCTGCTTTGTAGTAAAACATGGTCAGTCTGGGAATTTTATTGCATTGCGTTATTCTTCAGTTGAATTATGGAGAGTATTCCACACTCTGTTCCTCTACCTGTGATCTCTTCCTTACTTCTACTTGCTGGTTTTGTAACACGTGTTCTGCATTCACACCGGCCCAAAGCATGAGTCATCCTTCATCTCAGTGCTTCCACCCAGAACTGCTTCCTGGGTTTTATTTAACATCACAACCACCATTCTTTAATCGCTGGTGTCACCTAAACTAACATTCTGGGCAAATTTACTCTAGTGAAAATATACTTCCCTTGTTAATGTGGCTGAAGGAAAATTTCAAAATATGCTGTCAATACCATTAAATATTTCCAAGTCTCATCAAAGATAAAATCTCTGGCTTTACTCATAGCAATAAAATGTAGACATTAAATTCATTTAGTTTCTTCAATGCTTCTCTTGCTGTTGCATGCCATTCCCACTGATATAGCAGATCCTCTTGGTTTCACGCTTAAGAAAATGAAATCCAGGATCAAACCACTTCCTAGCACCACCACAACAACAGGCAAAAGTTACATTTAACTTTAACAGGATTTGTAACTTCCCCACCTGATCACTACTGAGCTGTATCCCCAGGACTTTTTATTTTGAGCCTCTGAGCCACTGGGGTTCCGGGTGTGCTCACTCTGGGCTGTAGCAGACTCACTAGTCTGGCTGTACTCAGCAGCTCTGCGCCCCTCCGTACAGCACCTAAAAGGATCCTGTGCTCCCGGCCCAGCCTTCTCCTCTCTCGGTTAAAACTGTGTTCTCCACAGTTGTCTGAAGAGCTTATTGAACTGGGCCTCCGCTGTCCTCAGACTCAGCTGCAGACCCGCCTTGACCTTGACCACTGCTCAGCCTCAGGGCGGGGTGTTTCATACTTGGTATTTGCTGGTCTTTTCCTAGGTGTCCTCAAGCCCTTACTTCCCTTGATTTCTTTTAGAGTTTGCTCAAAAGGTACCTTCAAAGAAGCCGTCTATGACCTTCACATTTAAGAGAACACAACACACCTCCAGCTCTTTCTGCTGCGTGCTTCATCTGCTTCTGTGGCTTCCTTTGCACTTTTCCCCACCTGGTGTTTTATCCATCCGTCCATCCATCTATCTATTTTTTAATAGTTCTGCATAAAGAATGAAAGTTCCATGAAGCAGGGATTTTTTAAAAAATTTTATTCACTACTGTATTTCCAAGATACAATACATGCTTATCTCATAGAAAGTGTTCAATTATTATTTCTTGGGTTAATAAATTAATGGTTAACCACTATGGATATGCAAATAATTTTCTAGGGTGGGAGATAAAGAAATTAAGGATAATGAAAGTTTTATGCATTACTACTCAGGTAAATATGTTGTTCTTTATGTAATTTTATACATTATTATAAATATTTGTCAACCTTGGCCATGTAGCACTATCAAATATAAAGTGGATTCTGTTTTTCCTTTGGGAATATTTTTATTAAAGAGTTTTTTGGACAATTTGAGGATTTTGGTAATGCAGAAAAAGATAAATTTGGTTTGTTAACTTGTTTATGTCTGTAATTAAAGTAATGTGATATGTTAATTTTATATTTGCTTTTCTCCTTTCATAATATATGACATTATTTTATTTGCTGCTCATATTCCTCCTCAATATTAGCATCATAACCTATAACAGATAGGTTTTGTCTCTGGTTCTTGCTCATCTAAAGTAAGAAGACTCCTGTATGATGCCAAAGATTGTAATTCAAATCACAAGTTGTCATAAGACTGAAATAAAGAGAGTGACTTTCTGTTTAACATTTTTTTTTTCTTGTAGTTGTTTCCATAGGTAGGGTTGATTTCCACAGTGTAGCAAATTGCTGTATAATTTTCAAATACACTCCTGGAATCTCCTCTCCCTTTCTGGATGCTGTTGCAGGCCCCAGCTGTGGGGGTGTGTCCCCAGGGATGATGGCTGAATCTGTGGGGTCTGCCTTCAGATCTTGTTTTCCTGATTCTGCCAGATCACCTCTGTAAATGTCCTGCTCCAGGACAACTGGTCAGTTCAATGTATATTTCCTTTAAAAAGAAGGCCAACCTATAAAACAAAAGAGCTCACAGTAAGGTACCCATTCCTTTATAAGGCTTAATTTTAAAGAAATCCTCCTGTCCTCTTTGGGTATAGAAAGTAATTGATGTCATTTAATAATTAAGACCTTCATAGTTTAAGTTGACTTGGTTATTTTGGAACCTAGGAACAGAGAGAAAAAGAGGGCAGATTTCTTCAGGGCAATTCAGAAGTACCTAGAGGACAGTGCAAATATGATTTAGATTAAGTGAGTGATGGATGGATTGTGCCAGGTAGAATTCCAGCATATGTGAAAGTGTGCCTTCAGAGAGGCACAGGTTAAAAGAGAAAGAAATATAGGTTTTCTTCATTATGTCCTAATACTTCCAGTTTAGTCAGAACAGAGGGAGATATTGCAAATCTCTACAGAGGACGATGTGAGTTCTAAAGTATGCATGCTGTTTGGCCATGTATTACACCATTTAATCATTATAATAACACTGAGAAACAAGAATTATCTCATTTAATAGAAAAATAAGCCAGTATTATAGAAATAACGGAATACACATAAGCCATGCTCAAATAGATCTGCAGTTCCATTTCTTATGTATTCTATTTTCTTCTTTATTATCATGGCAAGATAGCAGAGTGCAGAATGATTTGGAGAGAGAAGAGACTGAGAAAGAATAGGAAGAATAGCTGGGGAGGTATTGAAATAGCTCATGTTAAACGAGATGAGAGTTTTATTAAAAGTTGAGTGAACATAAGAGAATTTCGCTTCTGTATTTATTGGAGATGAACAATTTTTCTGCAGCTACATTTCATTATAAAGAATATTGAAAATATTGGTGATAAGAGGCATTGATGATTTAGTTTCAAACTGACTAAAAGTCTATAACATTATTAACCTCAATATTAACCTCAATTAAAATTTTCAAATGAACTTAGTGTTTATCTTAGTCACATAAAAGCAACGTTAGGTGGAATTTTAAATGAAAGCATGGTAAAATCTCTGAGTTTCCTTTCACACACTAGAATCGTAGTACCAGGGTTCATGTAAACAGTGTTCTAAGATGAGTTTTTAGCCAAGCAATAAGCAGTTTATTTCAAAAGCTCCTTTAATCCAAAGGACTCAAAGGTATCATGAGCATTAATTACATTTAAAAGTCTCTGAGGTTGAGATTCATTTGTGTAAGCCTCTCTGATAGGATCACTTATCAGTAATGGTGCTAAAGAACAATACATCTGCTAATCAGATCATTTGAGGCAGAAGATTTATATAAATCTCAATAAAAGAGGATGCTGATAGGGCATTTCATTTTATGGTGTCATTTTCTTGTTGTTGTTGTCTTGCATAGTCTTTTTAAATCCTTCCTTAGAATTACAATGCAAACCTCAAGTAACACACATCAAGGATCAGAAGCAGATTTTCTCTACAGTAGATGTAGTGTAAGTTTGGGGTCTTCATTTGAATGTCTGTGTCTCTCCTTGCTGAAGTTGCATTCTGCAATGTCCCCTGAAGCTCCTAGTGAATGGCCTTGTCCCAGACCAGAGCACTGAGCACTAAGGGGAGGTGGAAACTTTAGGAGGCAGGGTCTACTGGAAGGAAGTTAGGTTGTTGAAGGGGTTCCCTTGAAAGGCAGAGGGGAGTTCTAACCCCTTTCTGTTTCACCCTTTGCTTCCCAATCCCCAGGAGGTGAGAAGCTGGCTCCTTCATGCACACACCATGCATTGAGATTTATGTAAATCTTCTGCCTCAAATTATCTGATTAGCAGGCCTGGAAGTAATTGTTTTGATCAAACATGGAGTGAAATCTTTAAAACTGTGAGATAAAAGAGACCTTTCATTTTTAAAAGTTGATTATTTGAGGTATTTTGTTACAGTAACAGAAAGTCAACTAACTTCAGTGACCCTGGGGATGTCATAGAAAGGTGTGGTTTGCAGGGTCATAGGCAGATCATTGCTCAGCTTCTTGGAACAGGAGCAAGGGAGTTCAGATTCTCCTGATACTCATACTTGGGTTAATGAGTTGACATCTGTGGCTCTAATTAGAAAAACAATTTTAAGTTGCCTTACTTAATGGTAAGCTTTATTTGTTAATGATAGCCTTACTGGTATCATTAACAAGTAAATATTTTAGCCCAAAATATTAAACAGTAGTTTGCTCATGAGAGTAATTTCAGAGAATATCACATAAATAAGTAAAGGGAGAAAATGAGATTGTTTGGCTTTCCAATATGGTTAGAAGATTTTTTTTTTTTTTTGGTTTTAAACTACGTATGCCATTTGTTGACTATTTAATCTTAGAGTAAAAGCAATAACAGAGAATTTATTGTGGATTTTTTCCAGCTTAACCATACATCCACTAGTTACCCATTTCTAACCTAATACAAATGGCATAAGAACAGGAGGAATGACATGCACTGATGAATTAAGGTCTATGTCCCTTTGTAGAGGGAAGCTGAATAACAGGAAATAATGTATAATCCTGTGCAATGAACATTGCAAATGGAAAGTGAAGAAAAGTGTAAGCACTGGGCCTTGTAATCCTGCTGGCATGCCCTAAATGGACAGTGCCTTCTCCTGTTCCTGACCAAAAAATCACTGCAGCAGGGATAGACATCCAGTTCTGGAAAGGGATCAGGAACTTAGATAAAGTGTCTCAAATAAATTGAGAATGTGAAACAAGAGGCATAGAAATTATAAATAACATGTGATGGGTGAAGAAGAACCTCAGTCTATGTGTGCCTGCTCAACAGAAATTTCTGTGGGGCTGGGGTGTAGTTCAGACCTGAAGCACTTGTATAGCATACATGAGGTCCTGGGTTCTATCCCCAGCATGGGAAGAAAATAATAATAATAATAATAATAATAATAATAATAATACAAAAAGAAAGACACTGTGATAATAGAAACATGACTAGTGAGGTGGGCAAACTAAACTTTCAAATTTTATTGCACTGTTTCAATGTAGTGGTTTTCAGCTAGCAGTTCCCTTGGTAAGCAGCAAAGATTTGGAAGCTAGTGGCATAGTGTAGTCAGGATGAGTAGCCCGGTTGGGCTGTGTGCATTCTGAGTAAAGAGGACCATGGAAGGAGAAGACAGATGATGTGACGAGAAGATTACAGAAGGGAGAAGCCATGTGTCTGTGGGGCGGAGTGGGAGTGGGCAGAGGGCTTTCTGTTTCCAGTTTGTTTGCATGTGACTCAGTTCTTTATCCTGTTGTTGAGTTTGATAATAAGTCTGTTCTCCCCAGTAAACCCCAATAGGCTTGAACTCATCTAGGTGAATTACTTCCAAACAATTAGACTTGAAGAGAAAAAGCATACAACACATTGTAAAATGTCTCCAGAATCCCAGGAAACTGTGGAAATGAGCCCAGCCCAGCCTTCCCTCACAAGCCCAGAGTCACCTGCTTTTCCTCTGACGGAGTGTAGCCCGTAGAGCTCGAGGTCACCTCTTGTACAGACCTGAACTGACACCTCAGCTCCGTCTGTAAGCTGAGCAAAGGGGGGAAAATGGCTTCATGTCACTAACTTCACTTTAGCATCTCTAAGCAATCAGGGACGGTGGCAGCTCCCCGGAGGTGCTCGTTAGATGGCATCACGCGTGCACAGAGCTCTGATCCGGCCACCCCTGGATGGTTTGCTCCTCTCTCCCAGCACCTGGGGTGGGAGCCTGCAGTGTTATGCTGACGCCTTTGGTCACAGCCTTTTCACAGACACTGTCTTCTCTGTGCCAGGGAAAGGGGAGAAGATGGGATAATGTTAATATTCACATTGTAGAGAGAACAGCCTGAAATTTGGAACTGTGCATGAAAATCCCATAGACAACTTCGTTGCCTAATTAATAGTGAAAGGCAATACCACTGAAACATTGAAACAACAATTAACTTAGAATTAACTGGAAAGTCCCACTGTAATTGCAAAGATAAGTTTGTTTCTGATGCATTGTTATTTCCTTACCTAAACTTTTGGTGAAACTGAATAAATAAATTCATGAAAGATAAATATCCATATGAAGGAACATATCTTCCTTGGGCAAGATACAATCTTTCTGAAAATGAAAAGAATCACATTAGAAATTATAATGTGCTACATTCATTCCAATATTAAACATGTTTGAAACAACAAAAAAATTCCAATTTCTACAAAAATGTTCTCTAGGCTATCATTTGCATACAGTTGCAATGGATAAGTAATATGTATAGAAAATAGATGTTTGACTATCAAGATGGGAAATAGAAATTCTAAATGTATCCCTGTTTACAGATTGGTCTCATTATCAGTTACAGGAATAAGATGCACTTTACATCTTTGAAGAGTTTTAAATAAGTAACCTACATAATTGCAATTATTTTAACAACTCTAGCCTAATATGACTGACTTTTTAAATTTTGCACAAGACCTGGTTATCTCATCTTGATATGGATTTAGGTATTTTTATGCTTATTCAATTTAATATAAACAATGTGTACACTTATTTGTTAAATGAAGTTTGATTTTGGTATATCTAAAGGCTAAACAAGTTATAATGAGGAAAGCAAGTTAATGGATATAATTTTTAACTATAATAAAAACTGCACAGCTTTCATTATGGGTAGGTGTATCCAGGTCTAAGGTAACAGAATTAAATAAAGAGCACATATCTAACAGCTACCTGGTGTCTCTGGGCACCTTCAAGTCCATACGATCAAGGTGGAATTATTTTTCACCTCCTACTGCTCTTTCTAGTATCCCTTAACTGGATCATAAAGTGCAGTCACTCTCCTGTAGGACGGGAAGTGTCCAGATTCTTTAACCTCAATTCCTGACTCCAATCCACAATCAACATGAACCTCCTCTCCTGTCCTCAGTACATATCCACAGGTTTCCTGGTTTCTATCACCTCTGTGCTCTTCCTGAGATCTGGCTCTCAACACATCTCACATCCAGTAATGAAATGATCATTCTGCTTCATTTTCCCATCAGTTAGCACAAAATCTAGAGAGATTTTTAGAAAATAGAAATCCATCCCTGTAACTGTGCTGCCTACAATTCACCCTGTATCCATATCCATATACTGGGGCTCCCTCCATAACTTGTTCCCTTCCATAACTGGGCTAAATTCCACTCCACTTCCACTGAACTCTGTATCCTTTGCCATCTTAGAACCTCCCTGTCCTCCTTTAATCAAATTAAAAAAAAAAAAAAATCCCTTGATTGCGTATTGGCCTCTAACTTCTCCTCTGTTTCTATTGTTCTCCCCCTTAACAGAATACTTTATTGAAATTTTGGTCTGCACTGACTGTCTCCACTTTCTTCACCTATCAGTCAATTTCCACCTCTCCAGTCAATCCATTGAAACTACTGTTGCTGAGATGAAAGCTAACCTTTGGGTCCCCAAGTCCAGTGACATTTATTTCATTTTATCCTTTTTTTTTTGACTTTTGGGAGCTTCTCTTTGCCTCACATTCCTTTCTTAGATTTCATGTCATCAAATGTCCTGATTTTTTTGCCTTACTTCTTAGTCCCTTTTGCAAGTTTCTTCCTATAAAAGGTTAAATTTAGGCTAACTCTATCATTATTCTTGAACCCTCTCCTCCATGTATGCTCATTTCTTAGGAACTCTCATCCACTACCATATCCTAAAATTTCATGTGATCAGACTTAAATCTATGGTACTCACGTCCCCAAGAACATGAGGCACCAGTTACGTCATCTTCAAAATAGACAAGGGTTATTTAAAATCTAAACACATTCAAAATAGAAATGGAGTTTGTGTCTCCAATTTCTATAATTTCCCCCATTCCAGTAGCTATTACTGATCAAACGACTATTCATGCCACACACCCAGATGCCATTCTTGACTTCTCCTTCCCCATCCAGTCTATAAATGTATCTCCATGAATTAGTCCCTCTTCTTTCATGCACATTGTGACCTTGAAATGGGCAAGGAAAACATGAAAAAAAGTATTTCACTAAAAGTTGTCTCTGTATGTGCTCATCAAGCTGACTAATAAGAGGGTAAACAGGCAAGCCTGGCATGAGACGTTTTGACCACATATAACTGACAATGTCCTCATCTATCAAGTGTCAAGTTTCCATCAATGGACATATGACAATGAACATATAATAATGAACATATAATGACCTACTGATCATTTTGTAATGTATTAGTAGGATAAATAACTCTTAGTGCTTGCTTACTAATATAATTTACATCCACTTAAGTCCCACAGTGTTACAGATGAAAAATTAGGTTTTAAAGAATTTAAGAAAACTAGCTTGAATCACATGACTATTACCTTTGGACCTTGGATATGGAATTTTGGGTGCTATTTGATCTGCTTTTGGTCACTCTGGATCTGTGTGCCTCCCAGAAGTGAGTTGTCCAATGTCCTTTTTCCAAAGTGTTTTTTGTTTTGTACATAAAGATGGGATACCATGTGTTGTTTCAGGCATATATACATTTTGCATAATGTTGGGGAAAGCATATCTATCTCTTCAAACATTGGCAATTTCATTGTGATGAAAACACTCAACCTTCTATCTTCTAGATGTTTTGAAATAAACAATGCAGGATCCAATGGGGCTCACAATAGGACTGCTAGTCACTTTTATTCCCAGAATCAAAGAAGCACAAAATACACTATTTATTTATACATTAGAAGAAGGAGAGAAGAAACTAGACCCATTAAAATATTGTCCAGCTCAATATGGAGATGAGGTTCTTTGGTGAAAGGCCCATTGAGAACTACAGCCTGAATTCCCTTATTTGCAACCTAAATTCTCTTAAAATTCCTTGGTAGGATGGATCATATTTGAAAACATTTGCTATTGACTGTTGAAGGTTGGTGAGAAGCTTAAGACCTCATGTTCTTTGGAAGAGGCCACTGCTAGATGTACTATAAATGCCACAGATGGACTGAGAACATGATAGCTTTGAGAAAGACCTGCTGTACCACTGGAGTACAAAGTCCCCACAGTGCCTAACTCTGGTTTTGGTGCTAGGTGGGGTGTAGCTGGTATCCTTCCAATGAGCAGCTGGGCAAGGTTCATGTCATACATTTCCCAGACTTTCTTCACCCTTGCAGTTCCAATATGAGCCAGGATTGGCGCCTTTTTAAAAGTTCCAGAAAACAGAATAGGCTGGTTCCTTCTCCTGCCTGAACACAGTTGATTCAGGTTCCCTAGCATTTTTGCATGGCCTCCTAGATAAGTCATGAAGCAAACTGATGACCACAGAATTGCTTCTCTATCTCACACCCTTTGAGATGAGCTAAACTTTCACATCCCCGTCAAAAGAAAAACACAAACGGTGATGTCTACTTACTTGGCATTTCTTTTTTTCTGGATGTAAGTTTTCATTTCGTTATCATCAAGGAAATGAGGTTAGCTAAAATAACCTAGTACCTCATTGTTCAAAATGTGGTCGAGAGACCAGAGGAATTAGTAATACTAATGCATAATCTCAGACCCCCTATATATGTAGTGAGTCCCAATTTGCATTTAACCACAGACTCAGGAGATTTGTACTCACCTGAAAGTTTGTGAAGTACTGATACAATGCAAGTTGTGATTTTCTTTTCTCTAGTTTACATTTATCTTGTTATACACTCTTTGCTTTGATTCTTGATTCTTGCTTAGATTCTTATTATTCACTCTTTATCTCTTCCCTACTTTTTCCAAGGAGAGTGTTTTAAAACCTAGATTTTCTGCATTTAATACTATCTCCTCACCTCTCTGTATCCTGCAAATATCCTTTGGATAATCAGTCAAATTTGTACCATTTTTGTAACAGGTCACTGTGGTATTTGCAGACTGTTCTAAGAGCATGGATTTTTCTGTGGATGCTTTGAAGAGGGAAGGTTTATTTGCCACCCTTGATGAAAGTTGCTTTGTACATGGAACACAAACTGATAAAAGACTCTCTTACAGGGTAGAAAAAGTGATGAGCATAAGCCAGTTCACAGTGGCTCAGGAGTCTGTTGGGTGCCTGTTTTCCCAATGTCATACCATCCATATCATTATGGTGGCTTGAAAATCACCCACAATGGAGGTACTCATACCACATAAACTGGCACATACAACAAATTAGAGTTTTTTTTTATTTTTAATTTTTTCATACATTCCTGGAATATGAACAGTCATAAGTTTTACTAATAGACATCTCCTCTGCAACACCAGTTTAACTTATTTCTACTGATTTATTTTCTTTATAATATTGTTTGAAATTAACTACAAAGGAAGAGACAGTTTACAAATTTTTATTCTCAAATAACAGTACATGTAGATATCTACAGCTACAGAAATTGAGTCTTCACAACTACCAGTAGATTGTCCAAAGGCACATAATTAATAAACAGTGAAATAAGTAATGTCATATTTATCTTATTTCTCTGAAACCTTTGCTGATTTTGAATTAAATTAAGAAATGAATTGGGATAGGTCCATAATTATTGGATGTTAGCGAGTATATTGCCAAACTGTTTATGCCCTGGACAAATTTCTTAGCAATAAAATAAAGCAAGTTTCTTAGCAATAAAAACAAAATAAAGCCAACATTTAAAGAGTGATTGCCATGAATCGGGTGCCATTTTAAACATGTCCTAGGTACTAACTCATTTAGTCCTCATGAAAACTAAGAAGGAAATAGTGCATTCTACAATCCAGGTTAAGAAGGTCTGACCAGTCGCTGGCAAGCAGTAAGAGGTGGATTCAAGATTTGATCAGGTTTTGTCCTCAAAAGAGGATCCTTGATTGCAGGTACTACACTGAAATCATCAAAATGGCTGTGTATTTCACATGAAGAAGATTTTAAGAGATGGCTTCTTTCCATAAAACCCATAGTTTGGACTTCTGAAATAAAAATTTTAACACATATTTTATAGCCCCTATAAATAGAGTTTTTCATTTTTTTTCCTATTTCAAAAAACTAAAATTCTCCCAATCTATAGTTCAAATATTTCATTACCCAGTTTTATGTCATATAAAAATGTGTCCTTAATGTTTTCATTTTGAAATATGAACATTCTCTTTGTTAACGTAAGTTAATAATAATTTTTAAATTTCAACTTTAATTTTAAAAAGTATAAAAATCTTTATTTTAATCAGTCAAGTCTTCCTCCAGTAAGACATTTATCTTGAGAAATATGGAGATGCTTCAGTGTAAGGCCATATGTAGCCAGAAATACATTCTGATGAAAGAAAGACAATATACATAAATTATCCTGCTAGAAAACATTCCATTAGCTATAGACAGCTGACCTTCCTTGTGTACGAAGTGATTTATAATGTAGACTGTTTTTGCAAAATAAATTCTGAGAGCGACAACAGTTGTGTGGATCTTGGCAGTGGTCTGGAGTCATTTTGTAATTGAGCATTAGATTTATGAAGTCAATAACATCAACAATGTATTCTGATTTTATCTTAATTGGATGCAATTAGACCTAGGTGTGCTCTTCATAAAATTAAAGATCTGAAGCACAGTAGTAACCAAGATGCCAATGTATTTTGCTTTGCTAGATGAAGCAAATTGAGCTTTTATACACTATTGGGATTTCCACATGTTTAGGGAGATAAGTGCCATAAAGTGGTTTGTGTTCTCCTGATTTTCCCTTCTCAGGATTGACAGGACAAAAAATATTCATTACCTAAAAATTCACTTGTATTTTTATTTATCAGTTAACATGCATTTTCAGGACCACAGAGGGCTAAGCACCAGTTTAGGCTCGGAATACTCTGGTGAACACAACAGAAAAATGTGTAGTGGTTCATTCAAATTTGTGTTGCTGTGACCCAAATTCCTGGTGAGAACAACTCAGAGGAGGAAAGGGGTATTTTTTGGCTCATGGTTTCAGAAGTTTAGTCCTCAGCCACCCATCTCCATTACTTTGGGCCTGTGGTGAGGCAGAAATCATGGTGGTCAGATGTGGTGGAGGAAAGTGCTCAGGAAGCAAATAGAGAGAGCAGCATCAGGGACAAAATACAAACGCCAAAGGCATGCCTCCTGTGACCTACTTCTTTCAGCCCCACCCTCCTGTCAGTAGTTATCACTCAGTAGCATAGTCTTTCAAATTATTAATTCATCACACGGTTTAATCTACTGATTATGTAACAATCTCATAATTTTATAGTTTCACCTCTGAACATTTTCACATTAACCCATTAATTTGGAGTGCACCTTATAGCCCAACCATAACCTGTAATAACATGGACTTCCTTGACATTTGGGAAAGACAAAAAATAAAATATAGACATATATTTAGTACAGTATAATACAGAATTTTATTCCACACAGTCTCTTTTAAGTATGAATATATATGTACTGTCTATTTACATACTAAGCATATAAATTCACATGTGCTATAAATTCTAACTGTATTCCTTGCTTTGGGACTGCAAGGTGAAGCAGTACAGAAAGAGGAAATTTAACTAATGCTAAAGGAGTAACCAAGTTCAGTGAAAGTTAGAAGATAAATGACTATGTCTGTGAAGAGGAAAATAGAATTGAAATATTTGTTTATCACAGAAGAAGGTTTTCATTCAAAGTAGTGATCACATTTCAGAGTAACGTGAGCAAAGTTTTATGGGGTCAAGGAATGCTCAGAGTTTAAGGGTGCTATGGAGAAGAATGGCCACTGAGATGGGACCTGTAGGAGGCTGGATGTAATTCTCATGACAACTCCATCAGGAAGACAACAGGGTAAGTAGCTTTATGACAGGGGCCAGGGCTTGAGTTAAGTCTATGAAAATGTTAAGCACAGCAAAGTCTAATTTCTAAAGGCATGACTTCAGATTCAGACTCAATTCTACCTTCTCCACTTGGGGTGAAAACTTGGATCACATTTTTTAATTGGTCTATAGTAGCATTTGATTGTTTGTAATGTAGGATAATCATGGCCCTCACAATGGAATTCACTGTGAGAATTAAACTGGCAATTTATTTGCTGACAATAATATCTGTACTATAAAAGTTTCAACTGGGTTTTGCTTATGTTGTTATTGGCGCTACTTAGCACTTTGAGTAGCATGAGCAAAGGAATGTATTCTACAGCTAGAACTCAGGTTCAACTACTAGGGAGGTTCCACCATGGCTGACTCTTCCCAGATCAATCTCAGAAACATGTCCAGGGAGAATTGATGACTAGTTGGCTCAGTTACCAGTAGGCAGCTCCCCTGGTGAGCAGATGGACACCTGTGGGATTTCTGCCTTCTACTTAGTGGGAAGACCTAGCCCAGGCCTGGAGCTGTGGGGTAGAACATCATCTTCATTTCTTCTCTTTTCTATCTCTTGTGTGTTTACAACTTGTTGCAAAACTCAGGTCATTTTGGCCTCCAGTTCCTTCCCATTTCCACATCGTTCTGTTAGGCTCCATTGGTTTACCTTGCCCTGTATGCATCAAGACAGGTGCTGAACTCTGGTTCTGGACTCAGGATGAGGTGGATGCTGGGTGTAGCATGTCACATGTATGTCATCAGTTCAGACTGGGCCTTGCCGCAAGTTGGGGATATGACTCCCCCTTGTATTCTTCCCTGGGTGAAGTAGTCTCAGAAAGCATGGAGGTGGTAAGAGGCAGGGTGACCTCTTTCCTACCCTGCAAGCTTCCACAGTCTCACAAGTGACCTATGTTTCTCTGCTGGTCCTTCTGGATTTTGGGAGTCATTCATCTGCTGCATTTCTGAGAATCTCGTTTTGTTTTGTTCTTTCAGAGTGTCTCAACTAAGTGAGCAGATTACTGGTTAATGTAAAAACATTTTCCAAGAACATTTATGCATGTGGTAAAATTTTAATTTACAGACTTCCTTTCAAATAATATAGTTGGAAATAAAGAAATCACTGGTTATCATCATTTATTTAAAAAGTGTCAAATATATTCTCATGTGTATTATGTAGTAATATAAAAGCAATAAAATTATTAATTTCTTTGATGGAAAATTACATTTTTAAATGTTTTAACATAATCACTTATTTAATAAAACCATGAAACAGTTTCATTGAAAAATAAATTAGTTATAACTGATTTATTTTTAATTTTAATATTATGATTCACTATGCTACAAGTATAACCTTTATTTATTTGTTTGTTTCTAATTTTTGGCAGTAGTGGAGATCAAACCCAGGGCCTTGCACATGCTAAGCAAGGGCTCTACCTCTAAGCTACGGCCCTGGACTCCAAGCAAGTTCGTTAAAAATATGCAGTTAATTGTTTTCTGTTTTAAAATCCGATTAGAGAGGTTAGATGTGTCTCTATTAAAATTTTCTTGACTTCCTTTTTGTCTATTAAAAGTTTAAAATACAGAGATCCTTCTTATGCATCATGTTCAGAAGCAGAACTATTATTACCATCAGCAATTACATTTAAGATAATTTTCAGATTCCACTCTTCTCAGTTTGTAAGACAAATTCCACACACACCTTCCAGATCACCACCCTTGAGAGATTTGTCTATGGCTCTGCCTGTCTCAAAGCTGTGCTGCACATTCCTCAGAGTCACTGATGGTTACCAAACTATTAGCACCTGCTGAACTTCCTCTCCATCAGCTGTCAATCATCAGCAATCAGCCAGCTACTTGATAATCAGTCAAGAGGGGGAAAAACACTTCAAAGAACTAAAAATATTTTCCACAGTGACTTTGTGCATAAAATAATTATTTCCCTCTATTAATCCACTTGCATGTCTCTGTGCAATAGGGAAACTTAAAGATGCTGTGCACAGGCACCAACATCATTCAATGTGTAATATACTTCTTTATTCACAGTCACCAGGAAAATAGCACAAGACCAGTGCTGATAATTTTAGGGTTTCATATGTTTAACATTTTATACATATCACTTTGCCTTTATCATCTTTCTTAAAAGAAGTAATTCAAGAGAGAGACAGAAAGAGAGAGAGAGAGAGAGAGAGACCTTTCCAAAGGACTTTCCCAAGATCATACCACCGATAAGTTGCACAGCTGAGATTCTAACACTGGAATTCTATGTCCTTGACCACAGGGAAGAAGCAAGATATAAGAATATGTGAAAGTGCTAGATGCAGTCAAATCAGTGGGAAGCTCCGTGGGCCTATTGATTTGGTAAATATGCATGTAATTAACAGACTTATATGTATTTTCTCAAAGAACTATATATGGAGATGTACTCTAATGAAATGATAACAACCAAAATAATATTAAATAGTAGTAGCTAATAATTTTGGGGTGTTACTTACATAAAACACTAAATTTCCGCACATATTTTATCAGTGATGTTTTTAGGTCCCAGTTCAGATCCCAAGGCTACATTTTGAAAAAAATACTCATTATTTATAGGAATGATTAAGTTATTTCCTCTAAATCAATTTTTAGAAATTACTAAAAACCAGGAGAAACCTTTTCAGTATGACCACTTAAAATGTTATTTCTGAATCTTTTAATTTTACTTGAGTCTATATTTTTTAATTTGGGAATTATTGCTTCCCATGCCCTCTTTAAAAAAAAAAAAAAAAAAAAAAAAGAAGAAGAAAGAAAAAGAAAAGAAAAACAACCTAAACTAGAATTCTAAAAATGTATAGAAGCTTTTGGCATGAAAACGTTTCTGGTTAACTTTTGCCCACATTTCACTTGCAATTTTAATTGCTCTATATATTATGCACATACAGCCATCTCAACTCTGCATTTGGCAACTGTAGAATTCATTATATATAGTGGATGAAAATATATAAGTTTGAGTAAAGTGTGAATTAGAAAAGACATAATGAAAATATATAGTTTACTTTGTTGGGGGAGCATGTATTTTGCGTATCTACCCTACGGTTTTAATCAACTTAACTTGCCCAACAGCAGTGTTGCGTGTCTCCTATGGCTTTGTGGTGCTGCAATGCAATATCTTTTACATGGAGATGCAAATGAAAAGAGAACAGATGCCTTGAAAAATGTATAGATGCATTTCACATGCATATTTCATGAATTTTCTACTTCCCTGCAGTCATACCTTAAGTAATTATTCTATTTTGTGTAAATGAACACAATTTTAGCCATACTCTTCTGTGACCAGTAATTATTCTTTTATTCATAAATAAACACAAATATGCCTAGACAATAAAATAAAATAAAGGGATAGAAGAAAGAGGGGAGGAGTGAATGGTGTGGGACCGTGCTGGTAAGAGTTTTAATTCTTTTTTTTTTTTTTTACTCATCCTTTATTTTTAGAAGGGACTTTGAAAATAAAAGCTCTTTAAATATTTAGACCTGCAAGACTTTCTAAGTGGAAACCATTTCCAAAAGTAGAACTTTAAAAGGAAAGTATTGATTATTTTGTTTTCCAAGATGGGAATCATTATGTTTTTATCCTTAAATTTTTGTGTCTGTAATTGCACCAATCCAGATGCTAATTCTCTTTCCTGTTATATTTACATGCAGAGATGATGCCAGACGAAATCTTAATGTAGCATTTTAGAAAGTGCAATGGAAGAGAAGACAGAAAAGGCAGGAGAGGAGAATATCATGAAGTCCTGCAAGGCGGGCATTATACCTCATTCATTTTTCTTTTTGGTTTTTGTAGCAACAAAGGAGGAAAGGCTCTTTTACGCTTTAAATGTGGTATCAAAATACCTAGAATTTAACCCAGTAATTATGAAAAACCCTACCACATTTGTTATGAAGCTATCTCAGACAGAGATTCAATAAGTTTAGGAAGTGGAAGAAAGTGAAAATTATTCTAAGGAAGTAAAGAAAAAAGGGAAAGCACAACAAACAAAGGTACAGAAAGTCAGGAGAGGAGAACAACCAAGACAGGGAGAGAGATTAAAGATCCAGATGTTCCCAGGAAAAGTTCAGCCTGGGGAAATGGTGACAGAATGTGAGGGTTCAAAGTTCCGTTCCCTGGGGTCTTGCAGTTATCTCTCTCTCTCTCTCCCTTCCTTCCTTCCTTCCTTGTCCCGACCCGCGGGACATCAACGCAGGACGGCAAACCTAAGAGAGAAGGAATGAAGGGACAAGAGACACAGGGAGTGACAGCAAGACAGGAATTCTGATCAAGCTGCAAATTTTTATTGTTCTCAAGGGTATTTATGCTGAGGGAATGAGGGGTATGATGAGACACAGGCTGGTTGGCTGTGTTTTTCTTTTGGGCTCCTGATAAGGTGCAAGTTCACGCCGGCGGGAAGGTGAAATCCCAGAAGAGAAGCGGGGGCGGGCCATAGGCAAAACTATCAGCCGGGAGTGGGGAGGGGGCGCGCTCCGGGAATCCGTCAGCCTTCAGCTGCAGGGTGCCTGAGTCAGCTGCAGGGTGTTTGCGCAGGGGAGGCAACCGCAAAATGCTCCCTGGGCTGCTGCTTATCATAAAGGTCAGAACGTCCTCAGAATGAGAACTTCTTCTTGGTCCCTGACACTTCCTTCCTTCCTTCCTTCCTTCCTTCCTTCCTTCCTTCCTTCCTTCCTTCCTTCCTTCCTTCCTTCCTCCCTTTCTTTCTTTCTTCTTCTTTTTCTTTCTTCCTTCCTTCCTCCCTTTCTTTCTTTCTTCTTCTTTTTCTTTCTTCCTTCCTTCCTTCCTCCATTTCTTTCTTTCTTTGACACTAGGAATTGAACTCAGGGGCACTCTACCACTGAGCTATACCCCTAATCCTTTTTTATTTTTATTTTGTGTCAGGGTCTTGTGAATTTGCCCTGGCTGACACTGAACTTGGAATCCCCCTGCCTCCACCTCTGGAGTTGTTGTAATTACAGATGTGGGCCACCATGCCAGGTGGGTTCATCTCTTAGGAAGTGATGTGAAAATCATGTGGTGCAAACACGTGAAAGTGCCCAGCACAGAAAATGCTAAAGGTACTATGTAGCCAGGTTCTCATTGCTGCTGTCAAAACACCTGACAAGAACGACTTAGAGAAGGAAAGATTTATTTTGGCTCCTGTTTTGAGTGATGTTAATCCATAGACAATCCAATTCCATTGCAGAAACATCATGGCAGAAGGAAAGTCACTCACTTCATCCTCAAGGCAGACAGAAAGGAGAGGTGGGGAGGGAGAAAAAAAAAGCAGGGGCTGGAGAGAAGACAAACCCTGTGGAATATGCCCCCAGGGACCTATTTCCTTGATTCTATACCTTATCTCAGTAATCCATTCAACTATCAATGGATTGGATTAAGTGGATTAATCTACCAATGAGCTTGGAATTCTTGTAATGCAATCACCTCTGAACCTTGCTGTATTGGAGACCCTGCTTTCAACACATGAGCTATTGGTAACATTCCAGATCCAAATCACAACAGAACTATTGTTTTCCTGTAACCATTTAAAACAAAACTTAAAAATGATAAATGAAGCCATATTTAGAGGAAAGAGAGAGGACCAAGAAAAATAAAAGATGAAGACATTAAAAAATTTTAGAGTTAGGCATATAAAAAAGCAAGAGAGAAAGTTAATATTAACTCAACAACATATCCTTCAAATCATGGAACACTGGCAACATCTAACTTTATGGATATTATCTTCAGAAAGTACAAGTTACCCTGACTGATTTGGGGACTACACAATCTTAATGATTCTCAAAGCACCTAAAAGGTCAACATCAAAGTTCTTTTCATTATTTTCCCTGTAGTGCAAGGAAATAGGTTCCCTTGGAATCAGAGTAGAAAAAGCCTTGCAGAAATTTCAGTCCTGTGCTCACATGTAGGGTCCAGATTAGCTGAAGTCAGAGCAGTGTTGTTCTTCATCTGCTCAGTAGGAGAACACTAACATCCCCTAACCTGAGAATTAAAAAGTATGATTCATGTTTTCTCCAAAAATGAAAATAAAATCACATTTTCAAAAAGAGGCCTTAAAGCTATTTCCATCAAAGTCTCTTAAAGTCGTTTTCATTTGCACAATTATAAATCGAGACCTCATATTTTAATTTTTACCTTACAGATGGGACAAAGTTAAGTGGATAGCCAACTTGTGCAGCATTCACAATTTCTTTCCCCACCATATTCAAGATCTGGAAATTTCAATTTTTTCTAAATGTTTGAGAATTTTGAATTAGTCATTAGTTCCAATATAATCTCCAGATTTCAGGTGTGATATGGATACATTAATTTAAAAATAAAGAAGATACTTAGATGGCATCCTGTACCAAATAGGTGTTGAGCAAACTTGCTTTGGTGTTATCTTAATTTTCCTGTGAAGGTGGAGGCACAGGTATTTTGAGCTAAAGAACTACGTTCACTGTAAGTGAACATATGGGGCCTAATTAAGAGCTGATTTCATTAAAGGATCTGATCACTTAGTAAGAGGCATTTTGATTTGACTCTTCAAGTTATAAGGTAGAGCTGTGCTTTCATCAGATTCCTTATTTCAGAGAAAATAAAAGTGTTGAAAGAAGGCGGATTTCATATTTACCTGTGTTAATTTTGCAAACGAAGCATGCATTAATTATCCAAATGGAATTACACTGATAATTCATTTCACTTTTCTTTTCACTGTGCAAACGCTTTTTAGCATGCCTCAGTTGCGTGTCTTTCAATTACATCCAATCATTAACTATTTACATCCACAATAGCCCAACTTTGCAACTGATATTTGCATAGCGCCTCTTTGATTTTAAATTGATTTGACATTGATTATTAATTTGTACATCCCAGCAGTTCTGTGAGATATGTATTAATAACCCTTTTTGGTGTGTGATGAAACTTCTTATCTTAGTAATTGTAAGAGACTTTCCAGAAACTAAAGGCAAAAGAGAAGACTCATCACAATGTCTTACGATGTTAAGTCCTATGCAATTTCCACTATTCTTTGCTTTTGTTGTAATGATTTATGTACAGTTTGCCACCTCACTGTCTGGCTTCAAATTCTTGCTTTATTCATAGCTGATTGATGTTGAGTCAGATAATTAATCTCTCTGGGTCTTAGTCTTCTCATCAGTAACACAATAATAATACTAATATCATCCTCCTTCAGGGCTGGCTACATACTTTGCAGGTTCCATTACAAAATGAAAATGAAGGCCCATGTTCAAAGAGCAGGAAAAAAAATGTAAACTTCCAAGTGACAAAATGTAAAGTTTTTCCCTTTAACAGTCTCTCTTGACTTTTAATGGTGTTTATTTCCTGTTTATCCTCAATCTAAAGAACAAAAATTAAATCACGTTATTTCATTTATTTACCTTTTAGCATAATGGTAGATTAATGCTTGAAAGTAACATGAGTGGGAAAGAATGTGAAAGGACCCCCTGGTTGTCATTGTTCTTGGATTGCACCATGGCCTTCTTTCTGATTGGAACCAAGTTTCCATTTGAAGAGAAAGCACAGCCCTTCGGCGGTATCAGCACCTCTGCTTGCTCATCAGTAGACCTGACTTATTGGTGCTGTAATTGCTGGAGTCTGTCTGCACCATTGAACCATTGGTGGTCCACTACAATTCTGTTATCTTGAGACATTGTGAATGCTGTGTGCTAATAAGGTGGCCAGGAGCAGGCCAGGCAGATTGCACGTACCGCCTCTGCTCATGTTTGCCTCATTGTCCTGTCAAATGTCACTTGAAAGCACATCTTCAAAGATAATATTATTTTGAATGCAAAGATGTTGACGGTAGAGCATTAAACCAGGCACACAGTGGCTCTGAGCCTGTGGTTTCATGCAGTTGCACAGGTCATAGGGGTGCAGAGCTGGCCCTGTCTGTTCAGGAGTGTTTGAGGGGAGAATTTTCCAAGTTTGTACGTGTGGATTACCTAGAAGAGCTCTCCACTCTTTCTTAACACTTAGCAAATGTTAGTCTATTATTAAGTAAGCTATGGCAAGCTATTATTCTATTAAATCAACAAGGCCCTAGTTAATTTGATTAATTTATGTTAACAGTAGGATCTCTGATGAGATAAGTAACTCGACTGCATGTACAAGAAAAACTAGCAAGCCTAGTGAAGGGCATGTGAGCCCTGAATCAGGAACCGAGTCAAGATTCACCAACATATTTGCAGTACCAAAAGAGAAGCTCAGTCTCCTTTAAGAAAATATTCTAGATTAAAGAGTCTAGCGTAGGAGTCAAAAGCACATTTAGGAGTTAGGCAAACCTATGTTCTTAACCTGTATAATCTTTGCTATATCCTGTATCATGTCGGAAATCAATTTCATTGGCCACCAAAAGCTAATGACAATTAATGTTTTGAGAATTAATTCAGGGCATTCAGATAAGCCATTTAGTCAGCTACTCATAATATCATAATTTAATGTCTGATAACAATTTAATGGGCACATTGCAGAAGGAGTTGGTGAAGGGCGAGGGTAATTAAAATTTAAAGTACAGGGATGTAAATATCTAATCTGCTTTTATTTACATAAGATCAAGTTTCCTAGCTATGGAAAGACAAACAGCAAGCTGCCATGCTGTTTCCGACTCGGGGAACCCAGGGGGTTCCTGATTCAAGCAGGGCTCTGTGTGCCCCTGCTATGCTGACTCCTGCAATTCAGGGCTGATGTTGATGACAAGTTTGATCCTGCTCTGAAGAATCAGGAATACAGCGATAAAGTAAACGTGATGCAGGCACCAGATAGCCTATCAAGTTCTAAGAAAATAACTTACAAAAACATGAAAATTTGATCCACATATCTCTTTTACAAGGCACATCACCTCATCCAAATTCATTGATAGTGCTTTAACTATTTCTCCAAAAGAGAAGGAAAACAACATTAAAGTATTCAAATGATTTGGTTTGTCTTTTGCTCATTGAGGAAATTCCTCCAGGAGTTGGGTAGATAACACCATATTCTCAATTTCTTTTTATTCATCAGTGATGTTGCTTTATTTCAAACCTGGATTTGTATTTTGTTATTCTACTCAGGAACCTTCCATTTGATCTGATTTCTCTCAACCTTTCACTCAATCAGGTAATGTTCTCATTTTGAAATGCTAATGTTCAGCTTTATGGAGCAGTTAGTTGAAAACCTGTGACAATTACATTTTAGCCTATGGTAAATATTTTAGTTTTTTTAAAATTTTTTTCTTTAAGGTCCCTCGCCTTACCGTTAAATAAACCATCTCAGCTGATACAGAAACACACAGTAATTTAAAACCATTTTAGTTTCTTTATTTCTTATTTTACATCATTCCTGGGCTGTTGAGAGTCTCTTTCTCTCTAAATCTCAACTGTTATATATAATCTTCACTTTAATATCCCAAACAAGCACTAATTCAATGAATCTCTAAATAAGTAATTTAGATAGTTAATATTTTAACCAAAAGTTTTTAAATTTATGAATCTATGAAATGTTGCTCTCTGTAGTTTTAAATTTCTTCTCAAGGATAAATCAGAATGTTTATAGCACCCAAGTCTTTTACTATTCCATGACAGCATTTAGAACATTTTAAGAGAAATGCTGTGATCATTATTGAATCAGAAGTTACTTTATGTACTTACTTAAATCTTGTTTATAGAACATTTTCTATGCATTAAGCATTTTAGTAGACTGGATGCTTGCTGTGAACAAATTGGAAATGTTTCTTTTTTGAAACACACATGACTATGTGTGTATACACACACACACACACACACACACACACACACACACTAACCACATGGTACTCGACTAAGTAAGTACTTGGTACTTCATGAAAAATGATTTTCCTTGCCAAACAAAACAAATAGGACACTAATTATCTTAATAAGAATGAAATAATTCTGTATGTAGAAATGTAGAAATGAGTTTCTACATGGAATATTTAGCCTGTATTTTACAGGCAGGTTTTATTTCATAATGATCATAGCCATAGTTGAGGACAAGAAAGATATTTTTGGGGTACTAACTTTAATTGGAAGTCAAGCCCTAATTGCTTAGGTCAGGTTTACTGATACATCTGCTCATGCCTATATCCTCTTACAATAATAATAATGAGGATGCCAGCAGACCAGTAATATTTAATTAGGCACAGAGCCCTGAGGCCTGTTCTGGAGTGGCATACTGGTGAGTTGGTTTGGCACAAGAGATATGGGACAAATCCAGGCCCTTTTCCTAGACACGGGAAGTGCTGCATCCACTATCTCCACATGTCTGTTGGGCATGACTGAACGGAAAACAGAGCCATGTTAAATGTATATTTCTCATGTTAAAAGAATATCAAGCTAAAAAAGGTCTAATTATCTCTGGAAGCAATGTCATCAGAATGATTTATGTGAAAGTACAAGATATCCTACTTCAAGTAAAATGTGGTCATATACATCACAGTGAGAGGGCACCATGAGGTTAGTTTTGCACCTTGTTATTTTAAGAAATTTAGACCTTCACCTAAAACTTAGTTTCTTATATAGATAGACTAAATTTTCATATTTCTCTGATGTTAAGTAAATCTTTCTGACAAGGTTTATTGTGATCAGAGTAGCATATCATCATTGTACACATTTATTAAAAAGTCACGTGAAAGAATTCCTTATACCAAATGTTTTCCTCCAACATTATTGCTCTCTGCTTTGGGGCAGATATGTTTTTATACAGAGATGATTCACATTTTAATTTTTAACCCTGTTCTCTCACTTCTCCATTCAAAAGGTGTATTGCCTCTCACTTTCTACCAAGGAGAACAAAAATCAACCACCTAACATTAAGACTCGGAGGCCTGGAGATGGCCACAGAGAACTTACATCCACAAGCTCTGCTGGCTAGGCTGGGGTGTGGCTGCAGGAAGTAGGTCACTGGAGTTTGCCCTGGGGCATCACATTTTATCCCTGACTCCTCCCTCCCTCTCTTTCTGCTTCCTGGCTACCATGAGCTGAGAAGCTTTGCTCTACCAAGCCTTCCGCCATGATGTTCTACCTTACCTGGAGTTGACTCACAATCCACTCAACTTGTCAAACCATAGATTTATAAGGGAAGAAAATATTTTTCCCCAGTTTTTGTAAGTTTTGGTTGGAATGGACACCTGTAGTGAAAGATCAACAAGAAAAAAGCAAGCATAAGTTTGCAAAACTATGTAATATACATACATAGTGTGTGTGTGTGTGTGTGTGTGTGTGTGTGTGTGTTTGTGCCCAGAGAATAAATAGCTCTCAAAGAGATGGCTTTGAATTTCAGATAACCCAGCCTATTCCATAAAGAACAGTAAATACTTTAAGAAGTGAGAAGTCAAGGGAAAGAGCTTGTGTCCCTAGGGATGGCAGCTTGAGGGAAGGCGAATAAACGGTCAAGTTCAATCAGTGAAGAGTGTTGGCGGAGAGTTCTCTGGAGCCATCTCCAGGACGTTTAAAAGTCTTCTTTAGCTTAAGTGGTTAAACTTTGTTCTCTGAGGTAGAAAAGCAGGAGACACATTATATTTTTTGCATCTGTAAATTTATGTCCTGCTTTTTGGTAAATAAAGGGAGGAGGGCAGTGAGAATTCCTTCGTCTGCTGCTTCTTTATTGCCTCTAGCTCGATAATGTCCATTCTAAATTTATTCTGGTGGTGGATTCTGTTTTCCACATCCTCATGAATGCTGCTTTCCAACACCAGGAACTTGATCATTCCTCTTGTGCTACTGTATGCTCTTGGTGTTGAGTTCTCTCACGTTCCTGGTATTTATTTTTCTGATTTACTCCATTTTCTTATTTACTTCATTGTATTCTATAAAAGGTACATCTTGTTTCTTTTTTCTTTATAATATTCTAAGGTATATATTTACATGAAAATGTCAGATGAAACATTGAAGCTTCAAAATTTGCCATGATAATCTGTCGTTACAACCCGCAGTTGTGTGCAAACTGCCATCACTTGCTCTGGTGCACATCCATAATGATTCTTTTTGTGGCCATATGGTGGAGGGGGCAAGTATCTTGTTAATTGTTTCAAGGGTGTTGTAACAAATTCATGGAGTTTGCAAGGTTACAAACTGCTGATGGATCTGCAAATGAAAGAAAGAAATATTTTTAATATGAGATCAATGCAAGGGTTACAGACAGTGCCAACTATTCATGATCAGGGTTGTTAAGACATAAAATATTTTTTCCTCTAGGTACCAGGTAAGATTTCCCTCTCAGTCCATGTTGTGATTTGGATATGAGATGTCCCCTTAAAAGCTCATATTAGGCAATTCAGGGAGGTTTAGAGGTGAAATGATTAGATTATGGAGACCATAACCTGAGTAGTGGATTACTTCATGTGATGGACTAATACTTTGAATGAATTTCTGGGTGGTACTTATAGGCAGGTCGGGTGGCTGGAGGAAGTAGCACTGGAGGAGTGCCCTTGGGGATTACTTTTTGTCCCTGGCTCCTCCCTCCCTCTCCTTCTGCTTCCTGGTTGCCATGAGATGAGAGGCTTTCCTCCACCCTGCCCTTCTGCCATGATGTTCTACCTGACCTGGGGTTGGCTGACCACTGACTAAATTTGTAAAACTGTGAGCCCAAAGTAAACTTTTGGTCCTCTAAGTTGTTCTTGTGTATTTTGGTCACAATGATAAAAAGTTGACTAACACAACCCATCTTAAGGGTAAGTATGTACCGTGGTGACCCGTGAACTGTGAGTAGATTGACATGTGCCATGTCCTGATCAAAGTCTCAGAAGCTGACATGTAGTTCTGCATGAACTTACTCCCTGATGCTGGTACCAAACACGTAATCACCGATAAAATGTCTGAGCCTGAGACCTTAACTGATATCCCACTTCTGCTCCCATATACCTATATCAAAAATGTCCCGTGAGAGAGGAATAAATCTTTAAGCCATTAAGTTTTTGCTTTTGTATAGCATTACCTGATTAAACAACAGCCTTCTACAGATTGCAGATACTTGGGTGGCAGGAACTGCTAATGCCCTGGTCATTGTACTGTGTTTCTGAGACCCCCACATAGTACTTTCACCATGTGTTATTAGAGTGGTCGCTAAGAGACAGACATTACCTCACGGCTTGAGTCACATTTTTCCCAAGTTCTGTGAGGGAGATGATGCTACTGTGGCTGTCTTCAGCACCAGTGTGCTCTCTGAGAGGGATTGTGACTGCCTCTTGAAATGAGCAGAAAGGTTTGAAGAGGAAGACAGGAGATTTTGTATCACCTGAATGTGGCCTGCTTACCTGGAGATGTGAGTATTGTTCAAAGCCCTACTGGAAATCTTTAGTCAGCACAACATGAAACACATTCTCATCAGAGGCAGAAAACTTGAAAGAAACAACCTTGCAATATAAACATTACTTTGCAACAATAAAATGTACTCTACAGAGATATGGACAATTTTGCATTTTATAAGACTATAAAGTTACAGAATATGTGAAAGCATCACACACCAAGGACAATATCAGACAAACTCTCAGAGTCTGATCAGCTTCCAACATTCTTTTTATTGTCATTTGGTATATTATGATAAAGTAGACCACTTATGAGTTAGGAGTTAGTAATTTGTGTTAATTCCTGATTCTTCCCCTTGCTTGATATATGATACTCAGGTCTTGCTTTGCTTTCAAAAGATAGTTTTGTCATTCATCAAATAAGTATAAAAATAATTCATAGATTTTACATGAAGTGTAAAGAAATAATCAAGATAATTTAGCTTCATAAGTGGTACCAGTTTGAAACTCCTTAATTTATTTAGCAATGTTTATTAAGTACTATTCTTTTCCCCTAGTTCCTCTCATCCTTTCCTCTGAGATTTTGTGACAAGTCTCAATCACACTCACTACTGCTGCTTTTATCACTTGCCAAGGGGACTGACTCTTGCACTCTTAGACAGGGCCTCACAGCAAGCATGAAGATGGCCAAGTTCATTGTTGAGAACATTCACCTGCCTTTAATAATAAGCAGGCACACACTACAACAGACTGCAAAATTCAAGCCAAATGGAAAAGGGCCTGTGCACCTGTGTGCCTTACACACACACACACACACACACACACACACACACACATGCACATCAAGATCCTTGAGTAAAGCTTGGTGGGAGGTGGGGTGTAGCTTAATGTTCATTTTTCTGTCTAGTATGAACAAGTTCCTGGGTTAAATTCCTGGAACTGTGAAAAAAACAAAACAAAACGAAAATAACAAAAACAAAAAGAAAAAAGAAAAAACATGTTGAATATTTTACCAACCCCTTCTGGAATTTCTAGTAATACAAAAGTTGTTTTAAATGGTTTTTAGAAGAACGTTCATTAATGCTATGGGCATTAAGTGAGTTAAAAATAAAATCACTGGAGTATGGGGTAGGAAAGATAGTAGAGTGAAACAGACATTATTACCTTGTGTTCATATATGACTACATGACTGATGTGATCCTACACTATGCATAGTCAGAAAAATGAGAAATTACACTCCATTTAGGTATGACCTATCAAAATGAATAAATGCATTCTAGAGTCATGTACAACTTATTAGAACACATAAAAAAATTAAAAATAGAAAAAAATAAAGTCATTATTTTTACACTGTAAAAGAGAGTTATGAATGAAGGTACATTATTTTATCATAATCATTGGACTTTCAACTTATTTACTTGTGTCATTGTAATAATGTTATTGCATAATCAGATAGCTTCATTTATGTGACTAGAAATACAAATTCTCTGTGAATAGAAAAATAACATGTACAGTTCAAGAATATATGCATATTCTTTACAAAGTCACAAAATTTTCTGGTGTCAAGAAATGAAATTTTTTTAAAATGTGACATTGTCAACAGATCTTAGCACTTAGGATACAGTTTTAAAAATTTCTTTAGAAAGGGAACTAAATCATCCTTTCGGCTCACTGTTATCCTTGCCATCTTTATATAATAATACTGGATCCTCACAAACAAAGTGGGCAGCACAGACCAGCAGAACTGGACCTGGTCACAGCAGGCGGCCCAGTCCAGGAGCCTATTTTGAGCCCATGGCCTCAACTTCTGCCCTCACACAGAGATATGGCGGGCAGCTTGGAGAACCAGAGAAGGGCCTCACCCACAGTGAGCTGTTGGCACAGGAGGCCTTGGGCTGAGATTCTCTTTCTCTATCCAGAGTCTGGACAATGGCTAAGCAGCATTAGGAGGAGGACTCACACACCCACCAACACACCCAGCAGCCCTGCTGGGAGAGCACCTTCCATCTTATCAGGCAGCACAGCAGAGACTCTCCATCAACCAAAGAAACCCAAATAACATCTTTAGAGAAAATTCAGTTGCTCTGGGGACTGCACCCCACAAATGTAGATCAAGATGTGTGTGAACTGCCTGCAAAATAGACTTGAATAGGACATGTACACTTCTAAAAAAATTGACAAAATGTCCAGTGTGTAATTTTACCATTAATGAAGAAAATCACAACTTGAATGACAAAGGACACTTAGCTAAATCATATGGTGGAACTATCTGGAAAGGATTTTAAATTTAGCATTTAAAAGAACGTAATCAGAAAAATGAGAAATTACATTCCATATATGAATGATCTATCAAAATGTATAAAAGCATTCTACTGACAAGTAAAAATTAGAACTGATTTAAAAAACTTTAGAAATTAACATAAAAATTAAAAAATAAAAGACTTTCAGCAATCTTTTACAAACTCTTTTAAAACAGATGGACAAAGAGAAAAATGTAAGCAAAGAAATAGATTGAAGAAGACTCAAATGGAAAAAATGTAATTGACAAATACAACTTGGTGAATGGGCTCAGTAGGAGAGTGTCCTGAGGATAGAATCAGCACACTTAAGAACTCCTCCAGCTGAACAAATGGAAGAGAAAGGGTGTCTCCCCAAGCCATTTTATGAGGCCAGTATGACCTTTCTTGCAAAAACAGACAAAAATAGAATAGTAAAATAAAAAAAAATAATTCATGAACATATACTGTATAAGTCTGTTTACCCTTGCCATTAGCACAGAACCATATTCCAAATGAGTTATAGAGAAAAGAGGTTTATTTTGGCTTATGGTTCTGGAGGGGCCATGGAGGAGCCACTGGTGATGACCTTGTCAGCAGAGTCCTGAGGCAGTGGAGGATATACCATGGCAAGAGACAGGGAGTGTGTGGGAGTCTTCCGGCCTTGCTCTCTCTTATAAGCCACAGAGATTCAATTATGGGGGCTCCATCCTAATGATTTTAATTCTTTCACCTCCCAAAGCCCACCCTTGAACACCATAGTCAGAGGAATTCTCTGCCCTCTTAATACTATTCAGCAGGGGTTTAATCTGGGGGACACTCAGACCGTATCCATAGCACACACGCAAAAACACCCCAGAAAACTACAGGACAATATGTCACATTAACTGAGATGCAAAATCTTCAACAAAATATTAGCAAATCAAACTATATAAAAAGAATTATACATCATGGTCAAGTGGAACTTACACCAGGCATTCAAGTCTGGGTCAACATTTGGAAAACCAATCAATATAATCAATGATACCAACGAACAAAAGAAAATCATACAAACATATCGCTTGACAGAAAAAAATTTGAGAATTTTTTAGTATTTAGTTTTAATAAAAACTCTCAAGTTAGAAACAGGGGAATTTATAATTCAATGTGATAAAAATCATCTAATTAAAGTAAAAGAAAAAATCTTCAACCTCATACCGCATGGCCAAAACTAAATTTTATCATGTGAGATGAATAAGAATACATGTCTGCTCTCACCACCACTGGAATTTTGCTTTAAACTGAAGTAAGTCAAGGAAAAGAAACAAAAAGAAAGCAAATGGGGAAGGAAGTTAAAAAAAATTCTACTTGAAGATGACATGACTTTATACATAAAAATTCCAAGGAATCTTAAGAAACACACCCATTTAAAAAACTGAGTTCAGCAAGAGCTATGGACACAAGATCAATTCTCACAAACAATGACATCACTATATAGTAACAATGAATGTCAGAAACTAAAAATTAAAACCATTTCATTTATCAGGGCACCAAAGTACACACGAGATGCTTATGTACACATTTAAACGATGTACAGTTTCTCTGTGCTGAACATTACAAAGGTTGATGAAAGAAATAAGAGAAGAACAAATAAATGGAGGTACAATGTGCTTATGTGGATTAAAACATTCAGGATAGTGAAGATGTCAGTCCTCCCCAAATTAATCTATTGGCTTAATGCAATTCCTATGAAAGCCCCAGCAAGCATATTTGTCTATATAGATAAGCATACTGTAGATTTATGTGGAAAAGTGCAGGCTGATTTAAGACTAAAAAATCTTGACAAAGAAATATAAACTGGGAGGAACCTATCTACCCGACCTGAGACCAACCACATAGCTATAATAATGAGGACGTGTGGTCTGGGTGATGTGTTTTGGCCGAGGGTTAGATTCACAAATCAATGAAATGGAACAAGAACACAGCAATAGAACCACTCAGAAATGTTCAACTGATTTTTGACAAAGGCACTTGTTAGAGTTTGGGTCTTGAATGCCCCCCGCCAAAGTCCATATGTTGAAGACTTGGGGCATAAGGAGATACTATGGACCATGGGAGAGCCTTTAGAGGTGGGACCTACTGGGAGGTATTTATATTATTGAGGATGTGCCCTTGAAGGGGAATATGATACCCAAGCTCCCTCTTTGTCCTCTTTTTGCTCCCTAGTCATGAACTGAGGGGTTTTGCTAGGCTGCACACTCCAACCAAGATGTACTGCCTTGTTCAAAGCAACAGGACCAACCACTCACGGCATGAACTAGAACCTATGAAAATGTGAGCCAGAAGAAACCTTTTCTCTTTATAAGTTATTGCCACAAGTATTTGTTATAATAAAGGAAAATTGACTAATATAGTGCAAAATAAATTGAAAGGAGGAAGAAGCATCTTATTAACAAGAGGTCCTGGAACATTTAGACTTCCTATGCAAACAAGAGACACGGGAATAAACTCATGAGCTATCCTCACACCTTGTTTCAAAAGTAACTTAAAAGGGGATCACAGGCTCAAAAATAAAATGAAAAACTTTAAGACTGTTAGGAAAAGCATGTAAGATAAAACCTCCTGGACCTACAGTGAGGCAAAGAGTTCTTAGATGTGACATAAAAAATATAATGTACAAAAGGAAAAATTGATATGTCAGATCTCATGAAATACAAAACTAAAACTCTGCAAAAGCCCATGAATACAGAATGGAAAGTCAAGCTCTCAACTGAGAGCAAATACTTGAATACCTATGTATGTAGGACAAAATATTAATATCCAGAGTATAGAAAGGATAGTCTTAGCTCAACAGAAAAATCCAATTAGATAATGGACAAAAAAGATCGAAAATAAACGTAAGTTCTACATTGTTAACCATGAGGCAATGCGCAAATGAAGACCTCAATAAAACCTCACTATACTCCTAGCTGAGTAGCTAAAATAATAGTGACAACATCAATTGCTGGCAAGGATTTGGAGATGCTGAATATCTTGTGGATGGCTGGTAGAACGTAAGATGAAACAGCCACTCTAGAAAATAGTTGACATTTTTATATAAAACTAAAAATGCAATCGCCATATGGTATAGCATTTACATTCTTGGTCATTTATCCCAGAAAAAATGAAAACTTATACTAACTCAAAACTTGTACCTGAATGTAAACGGCACCATTTGTAATATTTGTTAAATTTGTAATATCCAAAAATGAGAAGCAGCCTAGATATTCAGCAATATGTTAAGATTTGGACCAACCGTGATACATACTTACCATGAAATACTATATAGCAATAAAAATTAATGGGTCATTGATGCATGGAAGGATTTGGATGGCTATCCATGGAATTATTTTGAGTGAAAGATTTTTTCCTAAAGATATGTACCATATGATTTCATTTATATAACCTGTTTTGAAATAACAACTTTTATAAATAGAAGAATGTTGGTTGGCAGTGGTTAGACACAGGTGGTGGGGTGGGAGAGAGATGGTGCAACGTGAGGGAACCTCTGGTAAGGAAGTGACCTAGTCTCTGGCCTGAAGTGACTCACTCAGGAACCTACACACGTGAAACATCATATAGAACCAAACTCACACAAAGTACTGGTGGACATCTGAGTCGATTTGGGCTATATCCACGCTAATGTTGTATTGAGACAGTAGATCAAAACTGCAAAATTTCCCCATTGGATGAAATTGAGGAAAGTCTATAAGGGTTCCTATGTATTATTTTTACAAGTGCATGCAAATCTACTACTATCCCAGTAACAATTCCAATTAAATAATGAAGCAGATTAAGCAAATTAAACATGAATTAAGCAATATCACTTTGAGCTCAATCATTTACTCTTGAAATTTTCCTATAAAAACTAGTCCTACGAGATGGCAGGATGCAGTATTTGGCTATGATATGTATAGCCCACAAGAGTCTGTTAGAAACACTTGACCATTTTTCTCATCAAGGGTAATTCCTTTAATAAACAACTATAATCATTAATGATTCTCTGCACTCCACAAGTTTCCTGATATAGTTAATTCAAACTAATTGTGGAGTTCTATTATGCTGATTTCAATAAGGAACATAGCATGTTATAAATTAATGAAAAATGAATTATCTATGAAACTATTTGAGTTAAATTATCCTTTCCTACACACAAATGAAAGAGGGAGAGAGAGTGTCAGCGCACACATGTACAAGAACACACATTGGTGAGAATCATGTTTGGTTTACCTTAATTTTACCTTCTGCAGAATGGGGCTCAGGCAACCCTAGACTATTTTAAGTAGTTAGCATCTTTTGCTACATAAAGGAATAAAGTACCATTTCCAACTAATAACCACTGCAAGACGTGGTGTAAAATGACCCTCAAAGGTAATCTTGGAAAAAAATCTATAAATGGATTTACTAAGAATACATAGCACTAATACAACCATTCTATAAATTTGAATTATTGGCAAGAACGTGCAATAGAAAGCGTATTTATTTATCTGTGTATGTATGCATATGCACTTTTTCTTTCCTCAGAAAGTAATTTTGATATTCAATCTAAATCCCTAGCTTCTTAATTGAGGGTTTATAAATAGATACTGCTCTGGCTCCTTCAGTCACTTCACTTATAAATTCATTTCCCCCTGTTTAACCTTTGCACTTAAACAATTTTGTGTTTCTCTATTTGTGAATGATAATTTTGTCCTCTGAGTGTAGTGATAAAATTTGTCTTATATTCTTTTTAAGTTCTCAGTTGCAGTCACATAACACACAGCTGAGTGATCAGAAATACACAGAAGAAGAGAAAAAAAGTCATTTGTTGCAAAATGCTATGATTATGTGAGTATTTGTTCTGCCTACAAAGAGCTGCTTTGATAAACTCTTCTGCAGAGCAGTTGAAAACACACATTTTCCTTGGGAGTTATGTATTTAGCTATGGGGGACTGTAAACCAAAATGGAGATTCAAACACAGTAGAAGAGCTACATGAAGATGGATCCAGTTTAGTGGAAGGTGCTGTGTATGTTTGCCCAGTCTGCTTAGAAAGTCCAGGATTACGTTATCCTAGCATCATTTCCAGCAGCACCTTTTCACTCACAGGTTTGCACTTGCCAAGATTACAAGGCAATCCTTCTTATGAGGTACTTGAAGTACATGGTACTTGGTTCGGGTTGCTAAGAGACTGTCAAATGGAGAACACATAAAAATAAACGTGTACGAGTCATAGAAGTAGTTCAATGAGTAGAAGCTCTTAAGAGCAAAACTTTTGGATCAGTATTAGAAAAATGGTTTAAAATTTGAAGATGACTTCTCTTCAACTGAGGTGAAAACGTTGCCAGAGCTTTTTAAAAGTAGATGAAGGACATCTCTTCATGCATTGTGAAGGGAATATAAGTATCAGCCAAACAAATGGATTGAAAGACTCTTTTGAGTGCTCACAATATCCAGGTCCTCTGGTCAATGCCTTCCTCATTTCCTACTTACAGCACCCCTCTAGGTGTTACTCGGGACTCTCCTGTATGTAGGTGGTAAAATCCATTCAATCTGGCGAATGATGCCCGGCTGTGCAGCCCAGAACAGAAAAGCTGCGAGATGTTAGTGCTGACCTTTAAAACTCCAAATCTTTAACAACATGGTCACAAATGCATATTCCTCTCATCTCTCAGCTCCATTTACTCTGTGTTGGTTTAATTCTTAGAAAGGCTCTCTCTGTGTATGGTAGAATAGCTCTGACAACTGTAGGTGCCTGTCACTATCAGAAAAGGACACAGATGGCCCTGATCTGCAGCAGCACTAACTCCTGGATCATAACTATTTGCAGGAACGTGGGAGAATCTGATTGGCTGGTCTAACAGGACCACATGCAAGGGGATTGAGTTCACAAAACTGGTCCACTAGAAATAAAGGTCATTATCAGAGGGAAAATGATGATAGATTAGACAGAAAAAATATATATACACATTCTGTGATTATTAGATGAAGATACAATTAGCATATCTGTTGTATTTGGTATTTGACCTTAAGATATGTATCCAATGTAAAGAACTATTTAATGGTCTTAGTAAGTTTCAAATTCTGGATAGAATAGATGCTGTAATTCTATGCACATCTTGTACCATAATGCAATGCTAATTATTGACAGTAAAATAGAATTGTTTAATATGTATAAGCTTTAGTTAATATTTTACACATTAATTCCTCCACTAACTTTTCCTATTACATTTCTGCAGAGTTATCGCATTAATCGAAATAAAATACTGTATATTTCAAATAAATTCCTAGTTCTAGAAAAGAGGGAATGGGATAATTCAGATTAATGAAGCAAATAAAGTAAAGCAAAACAAAGCAAAAGTAAGCTTGCCTGGCGTGTATAAGGGCATAATCTGAGGAAGGCAATATTTATAATTGGTGGAGTAATTGATCATCAATCATTGATATGTCATATCAATAATTTAGAAGCATCCATTGTTCTTAAGTTTCATAATAATTCAAGTTCTCTTGTTTTAGGAGCATATGAACAAATATATATGATCTCTCATTTGCAACAGTTTACATTTTTATTATGCAAACAATAGTCTTTGTATATCTAATTAACTTCTGAAAATCTTTGGAAATGACTCATTCTTTCATTAGTAAAATATAGACTGATACATTTTCTTGGAATATAGAGGCTCTGAGGCAACAAATACAATTAAATCCCTTCCAAAGGAATTTAATTGTTTTCAGGGAAAATTAAGATTATAATTTAATGGCACTAAATATCAAACACATGTAATGTTGGATGAGGAGTTGTGAGGTCCCTATCCTAAGAAAAGAAAAATAGGCATCATAATTTAAATTACAAGAAAAAACCCTTGAAGGTGTTCATCTTTGCTGACTGTCTTTCCAAAA
This sequence comes from Sciurus carolinensis, assembly GCF_902686445.1. Lineage (NCBI taxonomy): Eukaryota > Metazoa > Chordata > Mammalia > Rodentia > Sciuridae > Sciurus > Sciurus carolinensis. Next base: position 8,955,064 of record NC_062222.1, read on the forward strand.
AAGGGAGTAAATTAACTGATAAAGAAAATGATGAAAAACTTAAACAGAAAGAAGAACAAAAGTGAAGCATTAGCTTTGAAAATTAGTAGAAAATTAGCTGTAATTCTAAATTGATCACTGTTTAACACATAGTATCTACATTTGATTGACTTTCAAGTGACTTTTATGAAATTCTTGGGATTGATGGATTTATTTATCTTCTTTATGGATAACATGTTTAAATATAGACATAGATTGAGTAAATCTTTCTTGACTCTTGTGTATCTGGACAAGAAAAAAAAGAAAAATCTTCAAATGGAAAATCTTCCAAAACAAATAATTTGATTCAAACACCATGGATTTGCCATCAAAGACTTCTCCTTTTTCTCATAATTTAATTAATTTCTTATTGACAAGTCACCTCAGTTGCATGAGAGTGACAGACCTCATTCTGCTCCTCTGGAGACATGTATTCTAGCATTCTAATAAGTTTTTATATAAGTATTTTCTGTTTCTAATATCAGCTCGAGAGAACCTGGCTGCACTGTGTATGGTTCACACAGTTGCCACATGGCTCCTTGAATGCCTCTTCAACCCTCATTTTGGAATTCTCCTCCTGGTGCTTCGTCTGTGACACTCAGCATTCGACAAAATGTAGAGAGTCTCAAATGCCTGCCAGAAAGTCCATGCCAGTGCATGGCGATTCTTTGCAAAAAATATATAACTTTGGTTTTCCAATTGAATTCTTGACAGATCTGGTTATAAAAACTTGATCTGGTTTGTGCTCTTTCATATCTTCATGAAGGTATCACAGTAGAGTAACTCGCATCTCACCAATTGTGCACTTTTGACTTTCTCTCTGGGGGCGCAGCTTCCCGGAAGAAGCAAGATCACACCTCTCCCTGTGCTCATGTGACATCAGCAGTGCTTCCTCCTGAAGATGGTCTCATCTTCCATCAAGTGCTGCATTAATTAACCTCACAGAGCCTCTTAGATCGTGTGTCTGACTCAGTGACATTTATCTTACGTGACGTCTGTAAGTGCATTCACATGATTTTTCCATGTTCACAATAACACTTTTTTTTTTTTTAACTTTTTTCTTTACACTTTGCACAAAACTAACCAACTTTCTTTTTCAAAGACAACATACGCAGGGGTATTCATTACTCCACCAAAATAGATCTGATATTTTAGTACCCACAATTCTCCATCTGTATGCCAGATGCTTGCAGCCACGTGGCCCTGCTCATATTTTAAACAAATAAGTGTAAAATACACAGGCTGGGTAAAGGGCAGTGTTAATGTTTTACACATGTGCCACCATTATTCAGTACTATATTAATCTTCTTGGAGATTTTAAATATCATTTGAAAAATAAATGCTGCAATTCAGAGGAACAGATATAGAAAAATAAATCAACACATTTCACTGCTCACTGCTAAACTCACTCATAAGACTCTGGAAATCTTTTCAAGACAAAGAACAAATAGTTGAATTTTGTTGACATGGTATACAAAACCTAAAAGGTCATTGAACCGCGGACTTATTTTATGCCCGAAATTGCTTTCTTGAACTCAATGAGATATAGATATTGATTCTTTTTATTATTATTTACTGAAAATTGGTCAAGTATTTAAAAGAAAAATGTAATTGTTCCAATTTCAAAACCAGTTATCACAACAAAGTCTCAGATCAAATGTTGTTAAGGTTTGGATATGAGGTGTTCCCAAAAGCTCCTGTGTGAATGCAGGGATATTCAGAGGTGAAAGGGCAGGATTATGGAATCTGTAACCTAGTCATCCATCCTACTTTGAATAGACTAGTTGGGTGATAACTGTCATTGGATGGGGCATGGCTAGAGGTGGGTCACGGGGTCCCACCCTGGCAGGCTGCATCTTCCCTACAGCCCCTTTCCTCCCCTCTGCTTCCTGGCCACCATGAGCAGAACAATGCTCATTCATCATGTCCTTCTGCCGAAATGTTCTGCCTCACCTTAGGTTCAGAGCAAGGGAGTCGACCTACCATGAACTGAACCTCAGAAACCATGAGCCAAAATAAATGTTTCCTTCTTTAAATTATTCTTGTCTGATATTTTGTTCAGAGTCTTGAAAAGCTGACTAACACCAATATATATACATGTAGGTTGATAATACTTAAAATCATTATAAATAGATTCTTTTATATGTTTGCTTTTTATTATGTTGTCCTATTGGAGTGTTGAATTGTTTTTATGTTTTCTTTGCTGATTTGTGATGTAAGCACAGTTGTTGGAATAGGTTGTTTATACCATTTATTTTCTATATGTTTATACTCTCTAAGTCTTCTTTTTGCTGCATTAAATGTGTACTGTCTAAATACATTCTCCAATGGCTTCCCTGATCTATAATATTCCTTTCTTTCCTTCCTGGTTACCTATTGTTTCCAAAAATACCATTATTTTTTTCTTGCTGTTTTAATGAAACTTTGATGATTTCCAGTTTTGTACAGATAAAGCTCAAACTTTTCAGTCTAGCTTTTTAAAAATATATATATTTTTAGTTGTAGATAGACACAATACCTTTATCTTATTTGTTTATTCTTTTATGTGGTGCTGAGAATCCAACCCAGTGCCTCACATGTGCTAGGAAAATGATCTACCATTGAGCTACAACTCCAGGCCTCAGATGGACAGCCCACACTTCTAATTCTATGTCTTATAATTTCTTAAGAAATTTCTCCACATCTTTAATATTTGTCTTACTCCTCTTTGATTTGCAGCTTTCAAAACATGGAAGATACACATACTCACCTGTTTTCTTAGATGACATTACACATCACCAAAAGGTTGAAGTCAATATTCAAGTTTCCAGTAGTAAATTTAACACAAAGGTTGCAAATGTATTGATTATTTTGCTATTCCATATGGAAAATGTGCATACACACATATGGAAAAATTATGCTTACATAGGCACATACATATGGAAGAAAACATAGAAGCCTGTAGCTCTGGCTGATAGAGTGATATATAAAGAGTATATTTTAAAGTAAAATTTTTATATAATGCCACTAGAAAAAAGCAGATGAATTGAAATACAGAGAAATAGAATGAAAAAATATTTCTAAAATACCTAAACATTTACCACTATAATTTAATGATTATATGTTTATATGGGAAATATTCCTATTTTTAAAACTGTTATTTAAATCAACTCTTGTTTATTTTTCATGGACAGATCTGAACTTGCCAACTAGACTAGATTGTAGGTCCTCAGGATGGTGACTTATTCTTAGTTATTATAAATAATACAAAGTTAAAAGTGATTTTTATTGCCCACCCAAGAGTAAACCTCATTATTACTTTCTACGAAGATGCATCTACTAGCATGCATATTATTAATCTATCTTTTAACGTTTAGGGCATAGAGTCAAAATTTTATCTTAATTCTGCATGTCAGAAGAGGAAATATGTGAATATATTGCTGTGATTTTGCAAAATGTCCTCTGGATTACAGAGCTATTAAAGCTAGAAACTGATGGTATCAATTGTTCTTTCTAACCATTGTTGCTTACTTAGCTTAATTTTAAGTACCTGCAATAATTACAAATAGAATAGTAAATGAATTTTTTGTTTTGATGAGAAACCTAAGCTTTGTGTTTTGTTGTGATACATGAAAGGAAGAATGGAAGTGTTTTTGTCAGCTTTTTCACTGCTGTGATGAAAAGCTGTTCTTGTCAGGACAAGAACAATTAGAGCAGGAAAAGTGTATTTGGAGGGTCACAGTTTCAGAGGTCTCAGTCCATAGATGGCTGATTCTATTGCTTTGGGCCCAAAGTGTGGCAAAACATCATGGTGGAAGAGTGTGGTAGAGGGAAGCCCCTCAAGACATCACCCCAGGAAGCAGAGAGAACTTTGCTCAACAAGGGAAAACTATATACCAAAGGCATGCCCCCCAGACTCCCACCTTCTCTGGGCACACCATACTTGCCTACAGTTACCTCTAAATTAATTCTTATCAGGAGATTAACGCACTGATTAGGTTAAATCTCTTATAACCCAAACTTTTCATCTCTAAACCTTCTTGCGTTGTCTCACACATGAGTTTTAGGGGGACACCTAATTTCTAAACTATAAAAGGAAGTAAGGAATTTCAGTGTTCATAGAACTTTAATAGTTTGTGTTACTTCCAACAGTAATGAACTTTTAATCTGTCCTTTGGAAAGTTTTTGACTATGAGCTCAAGATAGCACATACCAACTTGTTGAAAGCAAACAGGAAAACAGGAAATTTCTCAGGGAGACTTACCAGACACAGAGAGCAACTGTAGAGTCTATGCACCTTTGTCCCTGTCTAATGGTGCTTGCTCAATAGCCAAAACACACACAGAAAAGACCTCTTGGAAGAACACATATGGGTAATGCAATTTTTCTTGAGTAAGAACAAGAACTGCAATCTTCCAGCAAGAGAAGATGAATCCCATGTCATGGGAAATGTCATTTCCCCAGTATCTCTCCAAATCCTTAACCATCTCAGAAAGATCTTAGAGTTCTCTCCATCTGTATTGCTACTCATTTCTAAGAGTTTCTAGAAATTTCAGTAAAATCGCATAGAAAGCAAATGATCACAGTCCTGCTGCAGATACACGATGACGGAATTAAGTGACATTCTGAACCGTGAAATATACTATTCAGTTTCAAGAGGCTTTATTTTTGCAGTGCATCAAAATATAGATGTTGTTTTTAAATATTAACATTAGGCTACTGAAATAGGACCCAAATTGGAAATCTAAGCTTGCTCTAGGAACCAAATAAATAGAAAGGATAAAGATTTCAATTCTCTTACTTAAAAAAAAAAAATTAATTGAATGCATATTTTCTACAAATTCTTTTACCTACTCTTCCCCTTCCTTCAACTTCCAAACTCTAATTATCACTGAAAAAAATCTTTTGCTATTACTTTTAGATTGATTTAGAAATGAATGTTATTTTGTTTTGTTCCTGAGTCTGTACTTGTTATAAATATGACTAACTCTTATTATTCTATCAAAAAAGTCATAATTTAAATTACTCTTCACACATTTTAATGATGTTCCACATTGTTCTTAATGAAGGTCAGGCCTGTGAGATAATATGCTATTATTGGCTCGGTTCTAGCTATTTTGTATGCGTTATACATTTGACAAAAATACAACTTCAGAAGAGGCAATTCATTTACATAGAAAATGTTTCGCTATAAGCAAACCTAAGCATGCCTGCATCTAAATATAAAAACGTGTTGGTGGATTGATAGTTTTATTTTGTGGATACACACACACACACACACACACACACACATACATACATATATATATATATGCATCCTCATATTCTCTGGGGTTCAGATAATTAAGATAAAATGCATTTTTAACTGAGAGTATTTATTTTCCTGTTGTTTTTACTTAACATTATTTATTTTCTTTATTTTTGTGTTTGATAGCTATGTGATCATTAATTATTCACTTAGCAAGGACACTATGCTTAGCATTCTGTGGGTACTTTCTCATTTATGCCTCACAAGAACACTAAAGATGTTCTTGGCATGTTTTAACTATGAGGAAACTGAGACTTTTGAGTCTCAATAAATTTTTTAATTAACAAGGACAGGCTCAATTCAAATATACTCACATTGTGTAGACCAATACATTTACTTTCTGCTCCAGATGGAAGGCAAGTCCTTTTATTGATCTTTTAGAAATGAAGTAATCCAAATTAACATACAAACTTTTCAGATTTAACTAATTCCTCTTTATTCAAATCTCTTATCACTTTTGGGGACACATAAAGAAACATTTTAAATAATATACAACTTCTTAGGATAAAACCTCAAGCTAGGCTGAACTGATTTTGTACTTTAGGATTATGTTTATGTATGTAGACAAAATCCTGCAGTTGAATAATTTTCTTATAAATGTAATCAATACACAAACCAAATCTATAAAGAAACATTAAAATCTTTCAAAGCTAGAATTGATATGAATGATTGATTTAATGCTTCATCTTAACCCTGAGAAACAGCCTCTGTCAGGTGGAATTTTAAATTGAATTTCCTTGGAGTTGGTACGGGCTCCTGAGGCTAGTTCTTATGTTGTGTTCAATACTAATAGATCTTTCCCACAGCTCCTTAAATTTGTTGTTTTACTCGATTCATTTTTATTCTCAAAACTGAGCTTGATTTACTTCAACATGTTCTCACAGAGCATGGGAAGGAGAAATAATTTTATTTTAACTTTTATACATTTTTATCAATAAAAAATCAAATAATTGATTGAAATGTGATTAATGACCACCAATGTTGATTGGCTTATAGCTTCAGAAAGAGGAAGAAAAAGAGTTAAAGGAAATCTCTAGAAAGATGAGATGAAATGGTTTAGGGACACTTCTTGTGACTAATAGATTAATTCCTTTGCTCTGGGACATTGATAATTTTTGGACAGTAATTACTACTGCAGAGTTTATCTAAGAGTTGTGAATGAGCAGAAGGAAGTTATTTTTAATAAAGTAAATAACAAATACAACTTGTGGCACATTCCATTCAGCTTGGGAAGTCTTTTCTAACTCTTGATTTAGATGTTGAAATATCCATGATTGAGGAGGTTGGTTGAGAACCAAAGTGCCCAGGAGAGAGACTGAGTAAGAGGGCTTTAGGTGTCCCCGGCTCACATTGGCCATTGACTTGACAGGCCACCAGTGCCGGGTAGTTAAATGTGGAGCGACCGAGCAGGGAGACCATCTGCTATACCTTCCTTCTGTGAGGCTTTGAACAAGAATAAATTTTGTGTGTGTGCGACAGTCAACTAACCATGAGCCTTAAAAACCCAATATAAGGAACTAAAGAAAGCAAAAGCAGCTGCAGTTTGAGCGATTTATTTTCAACTGAATTTGAGCTTCAACATGAATAGGGATAACGTGGGGGCAGGAGATAAGGAGAATTTTGAGGATATTTTTACTTTCTGGTGTTCAGGATACTCACAGGGAGACTGAGCTCATACTATGCTTATTTATTGCATATTCTTATAGGAAACCCACACATATAGACACAGGCTTCCATCAAAACCGAATTTCATCAAACTTCATAGATATATGCTATGAGTACATTTCTCTAGAGGTTGATTCAGAAGATGATAATGTTCTGTGGCTAATGGAGAGGAGTAAGGGATATAACTCCCATTCTTTTGTTGTTATTTTGCATTTTTTAAACACTTCTACATAAGTTTTTTTTTTTTTTTAAACATCCACTCATCCAAGTGGAGGGATAGTAAAGAAACTTAAATATATTATTGAAAATAGCACAAAAATATACCAAACTAGGTAGACAACACTTCTTAGAATTTAACAATTTCATTTTTGATTTTGCCAAATTTATCCCCGGGATGGTGAATTACCAGGTGCACATGAAGGGCATTATTGACCCATTCCTCTAATTTCTTTTTCTCTTGCAATTGAAACTACAAACAAGGCGATTCTGATTGCTCTTCTGTTTGCAGCTGTACGGAGATTGATTGCTGGAACTCACGCCCAGCTCCATTGCCGCTGGCAGGCCTGGAGGTGACTTCCCTTTCCAATTCTTTGAAACGTTCTGACAGATTCTATCTTCTAGTTTTATGTCCAAAAGCCTCTTTTCATGGTTGCTTATTTCATCTCGCTGCTGAATATTTCATTTAAAAAAGAACAGTAGCGTATGTATGCTTTTAGCCTCATCTACTCAAGTGTTCCCTGGCTGTTCATTTTGCAGTAAAACAAGCGGTAATGCACTTGCTGGCAATGAAGAGAAGTGTTTTCCTTTCTTTCTGTGTCATCACTTCTGTTTATGTCTGCGAATCCTGAATGATCACCCCCTCTCACATTCTGTTTTATTAATGATTTCATCTCATAAACACATGTATGGATAAACGGTGGGTATTAAATATGTAGTACACACACAAAAAAGGATTGTATCTTTAAGACTAAAGTACATATCTCTGAAATAAAGATTTAGTCTGTAAGGGAAAAATCAGATGTCATCAGATCTGCATTAAGTAAGGTCCTGTTAGGATACATTCTGATGCTTCCCTATCTTCTGATACTTCCCAGCATTCAGTGAGGGAGGTAAACAGAGGTCACACACAGTCATTCCAGGCATAAGCTGGAGCTTGGTTCTCTGTATTCATTCCTGGCTCTGATACTTATTTGTCATGAGACCTCAAGTTATTCCAGTTTTCTTTCCCACAATTCCTTCATTAATAAAATTGAGAAAATTACCAATTTCAGAGGGTTAGAATGAAGAGCAAATTAAGGACTTGAAACACTGAAAGTCATCCTTGACTCCTGTTAAGTATTATGTAAATGTTAGACACCATGCCCATGGTACTGATAAATTGGCAACAAGTCAAGGCTGATGTTTTTAAAAGCGGCTTTGTTTTCAGAAGAAGATTCATATGTGAATATCTTTGTTCTTTGTCTTGTTTTTCTGGATTAGAGAACATGGCTAGACAAATAATTGATGTTAATATCTGTTCTTTTTATTTAGTGAATGAAAGAATGAGTGAAGGATATTTATCTGGAAGGAAGCACACACATTAAAATACAAAGGATATACATGTATGATTTATGGTTTTTGTGAAAATCACAGTCATTGATATAGTTAAGGATTGGTAATTAGTTAGTTACTTCAGTTTGAAAATTCAAGGTGCTTTTGAGTGAAGAAAAATAAGGACCAGAGTCAGGTGTTAGTTGAGAGATTCAAACCCCTCGGACAACCTCAGAGTTGTAGGTGCCAGAGACCCAAAGTCTTGCTCTGAAATTTGCCATACAATCTTAGCTGATGCAGTTAACAGCTCTGAAGCTCCATCTTCCATTAAACAGTGTGCTGATCTCACTGGACAGCTGAAATAATGATGGAATTTTGAGATCTCCTCCTAATTGCATTCTTTTTCTCCTAATTGATTTCTTTTTTTATTCTTTATTGATGCATTATAATTAATAATAATAGTGGGACTCCATGCCATACTTATACATGTTTACATAATTATTACAAATTATTACATAATTTAATCAATATCTAGTAAAGTAGAATTTCAGAACTCCTTCTTCTTCCTCACTTACCTTGCTTCACAACAAATTTCCAGTTCATCCTACCTCTCCCACTTCTTAGAGTTTCAGTAAAACTGTATGAATCTCTCACCAGCTGGGTTTATATACCCATTAAGATCTAGGTTGAGATACACTTGAATTTCTGCTCCTGCTTTGTCCTACAGGAAGGCAGAAGTCCTTCTTGGAAATTCTATGCATTTCTCTAACTGTCAAAATTTCAAAGTCATTTCTTGCTGCTGTTTTTGCTACTGGCGTGCTTCTGTCTCCTCTTGAGCACTTGAAGTCATTGGTTTACCTCTACTGTCCTGTCAACCCAGATATGACTCACCCTTTTCTTTGAATTCCTTCTGAAGGCTGCAAAAGTGATGCTTTTATGAGATGCTTCTAAAATGTTGGCGGAATTAAGACCAATGAATTATAACATAGGAACATAGGCTATTTAATATTGAATATTTGGTTCTATGTTTTTATTTTTATTTTAAAACCTCTTTATCTTTTCTTTAGATGGCTCAGTGAATCTCTTTCAGGTTCTCCATTCTCCCATTCTGAAACCCCTTGTCACTGGTAGTACTCAACAAAGTCACTGCTTCTTTGAGGTCTTCTCTAGTCGCTCCAACATTGTAAGCCAGCTCCCCTCAGCCTAATGCTCTTTATCATGGCATTGCCTGGAAAATGACAGTTCTTCTCCATAAAGCATTGTTACTACTATTAATTTTGTACTCCCCAAATCTTGTAAAACATACTCACTTTCTGGACCAATAGATAAGAAAAAAGTGATGTGTTCAAACTCCTTGCTTTGCCTCAAAGTAAAAGAATGTAATGGCTCCCTCCCCTGTACCTTTTGTCGCTACTGGATCTCATTGACATATGCTGTCATCTTTATTAGCACTCATAAAGAAGGAATGACTGACAACAAAGTAGAAAGATCTTGAACTCTGATATCTCTGAAGATACACACCATCCAAGCTTATGCTTTCTTGTGGAAAGTATGCTCTTCCATTTTATTTGATCACCTATAAAGTTAAGTGTCTGTGGCATGCTGTGAACTCCTATCTCAATAATTCAGTTCTTTGAGAATACAGCATTTGAAACTCAAAATCCAGGATGGTATTCATGGACTATTTGCTTTTGCAGCAGCTACATCCTTCCTTGAGACAATTAGCTAAGATTCACGAGCTGATTGAGTGCAATTGGTGACTGGGGAAGGGAGAGGACAAAGAGCCGAAAGAATGTTCTGGAAAACAGTGGCACAACACATTTAAAATATGTGTTTTAGTCAGCTATTTCACTGCTGTGACTAAATGACTCGACCAGCACAACTGTAGAGGAGGAAGAGTTTATTTGAAGGCTCACGGTTTCAGAGGTCTTAGTCCACAGAAGGTCAGCTCCATTCCTCAGGGCTCCAGGTGAGGCAGAACATCATGGAGGAAGAGTGTAGCAGAGGGAAGCAGCTCACATTATCAGGAAGCAGACACTCCACTCTCCAGATACAAAATATAAAACCCATAGCCACATCGCGATTCCCACCTCCTCCAGTCACACCCTACCACTTCAATTAATCCCATCAGGATTAATTGGGTTAAGGCTCTTACAACCCAATCATTTCTCCTCTGAACCTTCCTACATTGTCTCAAATGTGAGCTTTTGGGGGACACCTCACATCTAAACCATAAAATATGATACTATTCTGTGGCTTGGAATTGAGAGATGGGCTTAGAATCACAAAGAATTCCTGCAAGCTAGGCTTTAAGAAGCAAGCAGCACAACTTCTCTGTTTCTCTTTCCCTGTAAGAATGCATGCCATCTAAAACATTTTCAAACAATTAAATGGAGAAAATGAAAAGATAATGAAAAGAACACTTGAAAAAGCATTGTTATAATAATCCAAAAAACAGCTAGGAAAAAGTTTAGTAAATTAAATGAACTTTAAATGTTGAATTGAAAAAAAAACAAAAACAAACAAACATGAAGAAGAAGTAGTTAGGGTACAATCTCCTGAGGCAGCTATAACCAATTTATACTTTTATTTTTCATCTCAATTTCAGCAGTCCAGCAATATAATTTTTGCTGCATCCTTGGATGGTTACAAGACTTTGAAAAATATTCACTTACAAGCAGTCAACCAAGGATTGACGACGATAGCAACAGTAAGAGAGGCATTGGACAATATGAATCATAATCCTTTGTAAACAGTGTTATCATTATTTTGGAAATTATAATTCTCTTTCTAGCTGAGGAAGATAATTATATAGTAGAAAAGAAGATGCTGAAGGAGCCCTGGGGATAAATCACAGGTGATTGACAACCAAGCATCATAAATTAGATAATGGGTTGTGCTATCAATCTGCTCATCAGCTTAGATTTGGGAGGACAAAAATGGCAAGATTGAAATGGGCAGTGAGAAGTAAAGCTACCTGGGAGGCATCATGGCCTGTGGAATGTGTTCCATGAAGGACATTCTCATCATCCAAATAGGAAAATAAAATTCTTGGCATTGAAGAAAGCGCTTCTGAGATATTTGTTTTCAATTGTCAGCCCAACATTGTGTTACACTTAGGAAACCAAAAGGTAAATGGTAAAGAATCACTTGGAAGCCAGGTGTAGTGGTGCACGCCTGTAATCCCAGTGGCTCAGGAGGCTGAGGCAGGAGGATCTTGAGTTCAAAGCCAGCCTCGGAAAATGCAAGGCTCAAAGCGACTCAGTGAGACTCTGTCTCTAAATAAAATACAAAATAGGACTGGAGATGTGGCTCAGTGGTCGAGTACCCCTGAGTTCAATCCCCATATCCCTCACCTCTCAAAAAAAAAGAACCACTTGGAGCTACAGCTACCCAGGTCAACAAAAGTTACAACAAAGGAAGCTTTATAACAATCATGGCACATGCGGGGTGCAGCTCTGAGTCCGTTTTGGGCAGCCAGGACACTGGGCTGTCTTGACTTGCTGTACTGGGAGGGACAGTTGCTGAGGACATTGGTGATAGAAGAGGAACTCTTTTGGAAGGCACAGGGAGTCCACCGAGTCATAGATAAGCTTCAACCTCTCTCTCTCAATTAGTATCTTGAGAAAAATATAGACCATATGCTCATTTAAAATTATGAAAACATTTGCATACTAAAATAATTAAGAGAATGCAAATAGGCAAGTTGACAATTCCCTGCCAAATTGTAAGATAACATCAACTCTGCTGACCAAGAGATGGAAGTCATGAAGAAATAATAAACTGAGATGAACTCAGGTGAAGAAAGGCAAGCAACTGAAGTAAGATGAGAGCATAAACACACTCTTCACTCATAACTGAGGCACTACCAAGCAGAATCGATCCTTCCAAGATAGCCAGTGAGTTGAGGAAAAAACTTGAAAAGTTTTTGAAATGAGACTGAATGAGGAAAAAGAGAATGATTATAAAAAATGACAGTTATCCAATAGAGATAGAATTACGAATAAACAGAAATTCCAAATGATAGAAGCAGAAAGTAACAAAATCAAAATAATTTGAATAAAAATAACAAATCAAGATATAGATGGAAGCATTTCCAAACTTTATGCATATTGATAATACGTAATAATTTATAGATGATATTTATGGATATTATAGTTATAATATCACTATAACATATCATTTCATACATATAGCCATCTAAGGAGCAGACACAATTCAAAAGGAAACACAACAAATATGCAAAAATGTTACTTTGTACTTAACTAATTTGAGAAATCTATTTCAATTTGACAATAAAGAAGAAAATTATAACAATGCTTACATATAAATAGAAGCCTTAATTTACAAAGGAAAGATAGCACAGAAGTGTTTTGCAACATTAAACATCAAGACACAATAGAACATTATAACAAAGTGTGAAGGGAAGAAGTTGGGACTGAAATTCTCCAGAATGATTATGCAGAATTTTCATTCAAAGTTATTTGAAAGTTACTCTCAGATATCCAAGATTTAGATAATGCATCATTTCTATGTTTATTGTAAGAAAATTCCTACAGAATATAATTGCAATTTAAGGAATGGGAAAAATAGAGTTTCAAAGGGAAAAGTGAGTAGTAAAAACTAACTCATAGGGCTAGAGTTGTGGCTTAGTGGTAGAGTGCTTACCTGGCAGGCATGAGGTTGTGGGTTCGATACTCAGCACCACATATAAATAAATACAAAATCCATTGACAACTAAAAAAATAGTTAAAAAAATTGTTGAAAAGAAAAATGGACTCATAAATACTTCCAAAACTTTGCATTAATGTCAAATGTTGAATTATCATTAAAATGTACAAAGAGGTGGGCTGGGGATGTGGCTCAATAGTAGAGCACTTGATTAGCATGCAGAAGGCACTGGGTTCCATCCCCAGTACTGGAAGAAAAAAAAAGTCTGATGGTATGGTAGGAGAAAATTATAAAACTACATTGGGTTTGGTGAATGATCTTTGGCTAAATTGACATTTTAGAATATTTATGCTGAATGGAAGGCTGAGGGAAGGGAAATGGGAGGGTGTGAAATTGAAGGACAACTTCAGCACCTCATAGGAGGAATGCTGGACTCAGCTGCTGTCCAAAGTTAACAACATGAGCTAGCACATCAAGAGCAATGATGTGGTCTACAGCATTGTTCATGTATAGCCAGCTCAGAATAGAAAAACATGGCAATTCTTTCATCTCTATCTTTCAAATCTCATGCAAATTTTCTTATGACCAACTCTAACTTGGAGAATAGTGGAAAGATAATTTTTTGAAAATACTCCAGCATAGCTACATTGGTATAGTTGAAAGTGCTCTGGGTGAACAGCACCATGTCCTACTCACCCATGTAAAGTATATGACACATCCTGAAATACACTGCTTAATGCTGTAAGTTGTTGTCCACCTGGACTCACAACTGTGTTATTAAAAGGTCATTCTACCCATCTAGCAGGATAGCTGCTTAAGAGTGATTAAGAAAATGGTAAATTCCACAAGCATGGAATTCTATTGGTGCATTAAAACATTAAATTTGGCACAAGATATGTTCCTTGGTTGGAAGCAGCACAGTAGGATATAACATGGTGAGGAACAAGGCCCTCACTGAGGCACTCTAGGCAAGAAAGATAGTTTAACATTCATGAAATGGACTTCTCCAGTAAGAAAAGGTGCCAACTCTTCTAGAATGTACAAGGCCCAAGAAAATCAACATACCGTCAAGTGTTCAACTGATGCCCCATGGGAATGTTGACTAACAGGGTTCTCAGTGTGGCTTTTGCTGTTGGTACTTTGGGCCTTAAGGAACAGTTATAACTATCCACTTCCATGCATGGAAATCCATGTGGCTTAGCTCATGGAAAATTCCCATCCTTTCTGCCATGGTCACTTTGTCTGCAACTTCCTTGATTAAGGATGGAGGCTTCTGAAAAAAGAGGCTGACTCCTCTATCTGATTATTAAGACCCTCAACTGCTGTGATAAGTCTTTGGTGAACTTCCTATGGCAGACAAATATTTTCATACCCTGGGGCCATTTGAAGAACTTTATTGATTATTTCCTTAGACTACCTTGTCTCCAGTTACACAACGGTGTTCCTTCTTATTGCCTGATCTTCTTGCCAAACCATTAGCTACAGTTCCTGAATCAGGTCTATATCTCTGTGCCTATCAGGGAAAAATGAGCCTTCAAGTGTGTACACTACTTGAACTTCTGTTCATCCCCAAGATTTCTGTTCAGTACAATAAACCACTTCAGAATGAGGCTGCAGTTCTCTAGTCACGCACTTAGGTGGTGAAATGTACCTAGAAGAACCATTTATGAATCAGATCTAAATATTTCCTTCCTCAAACTACTGGTTATAAAGAATTCCCCATTACATCATATGTGTTGGTTGAGAGAGGATCAACACAGCAGGTATAGAGGTCCTGGAGACCTGGGCCACTCGTGTTTCAGAGACTCCTTCAGATGGTCTCAAATTCTACTTACAGATAGAAGCAATTAAGCATGACCAATTTTTGCTTTAGACATAAATTTTTCATGATGACTTGATAGTTCAGCTCATGGTCCAATAATCAGTCTCTATTGGTGAAGTCAGAAGCCCTTTTTCAAAGAGGAAAACTTATGTACAGATACTGTTCCAGTTCTGATCCAAATTGAAAAATTCTGTGTTTTAATTTACCTGTGAGGACCTGCAATGCACATTCCCGTTTGCCTCCAACATTTCAAACATGGTAAGATCTTCCAATCCTAAAATCCAAGTGGCAGTACAACTATCATAACATTTTGGACTTGCTAAAAAACCTAATTTTGTTTTGGAATCCAAGAGAAACTGTAGCCTCTTAGGTTACTCTGTAATTGGGTAAGAGCAGCACACTCGAATGAAATGCATGGTCTTAATGTTCAAAAAAAAAAAAAAATAGTCATTATATTTCTTTTTTTCAATTGAGAGACCAGATGGAGCAGATGGAGAAACTTGTCACTCAGCTTAAGTTGTATTAATATGCCCCAGATCACTGAGCCCCTAGAAATGTCTTGTACCTGAATTTTTATGAAAAATGGTTTTTGAGGATTGGCTTACATATGCCTTACCATGCTTACCACGATATGTTGCTGCTTCCTTCTTACCGGGTTTAGTTACACGAAATAATCAGTGGACTAGTGTGGATAATTTTTGAAAGAAAAGGTGATTATCCTCGCAGACTAGGTTATGGCATAGAGGTGGAGGATGAAGATGATCTTGAAGTCACATTGTGGAAGTATGTTATTGTCCATGGTTAGCTGAAAGCAAAGGATTTCTGATGGTCTTTATTAACATATTTAGTTGATCATTCCCTGATCAGATCAAGAGCTGTGTATCAAATTATGCATGCATGCACGCATGCATCCATACCCATAAAACATCCATAATATACATCCAGAACAGTGAGTACAATCATGCTGGTAAGTTTATGATATCACATTGCTCTTCTGCAAACACTTCTGTCTTTGACAGAGGACAAATAAGAAATTTAAATGGACACATGGTGGTAATCAATATGCTTACATTTGTCAGGTCCTATATGACACAGATCTCTGATATGCCTCCAGAAGTGGAAATTGCTGTTGGCACATTATTTTGAAAATTAGTGACTTACTTTGCCTTTTCTACCATAACAGCTCAATGTAGGAATTCTGCCTTTTGCCAAACATGATTATTTCAATTATGAATTCTAGAATCATGGTGTTTTAGTCAATGTTTGTATCACCATGACAAAAATCCCTGACAAAAACAAGTTAGAGGAGAAAACGTTTCTTTGGGGCTCACTGGTTCAGAGGTTCAGTCCTCGGTGGTCCAACTCCATCTCTCTGAGCCTGAGTTGAGGAAGAACATGATGTCAGAAATGTATGGTGGAGAAAGTTGCTCATTTCATGAAGCAAAGAGAGCTTGAGAGTCATACACAAAATATGGACCCTAATGGCATCCCCCCAGCAGGGCTAAATTATATTAAGGTTCTCATAATCATACCCCCTCTGAATATTCCTGCATTAACAGGAGCTTTTGAGGGATACCTCATATCCAAGTCATAACACAAGGGAAATAACCATACTAGCCATGGGCAATGGGAAATGGTAATTACTCAGAAAATGGGGATACTTTTCTTCCCTCAATTTCTTCATTCTCTCGGTACTTCTGTTTAAATATCAAAGGAAAGAATTTTGTACCCTGGTTACACTGACAGTTATATCACCATCAATGAGTCTTTAATATGCCAACCAAGCCATTTTAAATTTTACATAAGTTAATTATAGAAGAAAAATTTATCTACATATTGACACAATTCTACAAATTTGCATGTCAGAATATCTACATTTATTAGATTTAAATATCCTTCTATCATCTGCCTCAAATTTATAGGCACTCTACTCATATTTGAGCATCACTCTCTCTGTATTAGAACTTTTTTATAATTCAAATTAAAGCAGAGCATGAATATAGACTTCTTGTCCTAAGAAACTATTGTTAGTTAATTTAAAGTCCTTTCCTCGTCATTGCTAAGTGCTGTAGTGTGACATCCATTCTCCAAATGAAATGTGACTTTGATGGATAAACTCAATTAAAGCTTAGGCATTAGATAAGTTAAACAGAGAATTGGACCAATCTTTACCAATCTACCTTTAAAAATACAATAAGCATTTCAAAATGAAGCGGTCATAAATTATACTGAAAATATCTTAGTAAAATTGGATTGAAATCTGAATCAATTACTCTATGTAAATTTCTATTGCTTAGAAAGCAACATTTGTTTCTCCTGAGTATTGTACCTTTTATATACTTTTAATAAATGAAATCAGAGAAATATTTGTTGTCTTTCACTTTTAAAAATTTTTGCCAATTTTATAATATTTAAGTTTGTTAAAATATCTAGTATAAAGATTAGCAATGTGAGATTGGCTATAACCTGAAAACCCTTATAAGAAATGTCAAACAATTTTCTTGAATATTTTTTAAAATGACTTAATGTTTTCCTCACCTATCAAGACTTCCCATCTTTCCTTGGCGATTCCTTTATTCACTTAATCACTAAGCTGCATTTTGTATCTTCTCTATGATCAGTGTAAGAATTGATCTGGATAATACAGGGTGATTAAAGCTTGTGAAGAGAGACATGAAGAAAAATTTGGTCCTATATAATAAGTGCTTTTCTAGATGCATATACAGGAAGTAAATATTATATATATATATACATGCATTATATATATATATATATATATATACATAATATTATATTATACTAGAGAGGGACAGAGAGAGAGAGAGAGAGAGAGAGAGAGAGAGAGAGAGAGAGAGGAAGGCATCTAGCCCAATCAGGAGACTGGGAAAGTCCCTGAATCACAGCATTTACCATTTAGAAGAACCCTTAAATGTTAGCATAGAATTCCTTTATTTTGCAGTAGCAATAACTAAGAGAACTTGACTTGACTTTCCCAGCACAAATATAACCCAAAAGATATTGTTGGTAATTCAGAATTAGTATTTGAGAATCTAATAAATCTGAATTCAAATTCCAAGCCCAAATGTTCTATCCATGTGAGCCTGGAATTCAGTTCCAATTACCAAATGGGGACAATAATAATCAACAACCTCATGGGGCTTTGTTGTGAAGGAACATGAAATTAAACACTCATTGGGGATCCCATCATATTATTTTATAGGGTTGTTGCTAGAATTCCACAAATTTGTAGTTGTAAGGTTCTTATAATATTATGTAGTCTTGAAAGGATTTATTTAGGTGTAAGCTATTCTTAGTATTTTTTTTATTATTAGTGTTGGGATAATTTGTTATACCATGTGATCCTATTTAATTTCTATTTCATGCAGAAAGCAGGGAATCTATGGCCTTAGAGAATATTAGGACAAAAATTGATAGATGTGTTTTTAAATTTTAAGTTCATGGATTTTTCAGATCCCTTTGGAGAAGTAGCTGAGTCTCAGACTGAGGAGGCAAATCTATCACAGGAAGATTCCGGAACATTGTGTAGTGTTCAAAAGTGAGAAAGAGCACAAAACCCAAAAGAGAACTAAAACTACAACTAAAAACTGCAATAATGGAGATATTTCAGAGGAACACAGGAAGAGACTCATAATACAGCATAACAATGTGAGCCAAAAAGAAATGATAGAAAAACCTATTACAGCCCAACTGTAAGTACCCTTGGCTTCCCACTTCTTTCTCTGGAAGCCTCCTTCTCAGTCCATTCTGGTTCCTCCTCCCTCATGTCTCCAAACTCTAACTTTCTATGACCTCAGTGTCTAAGTAATATACCCCTGCACTTTCTTTTTACAATAAATTCCTTTGTATTGTCTTTAGTTCTCCTGGATTTACAACCCTCATGTTCTTTGTGTACAAGTAATTCCTCAAAATATCTCTCTCTCTAGAACTCACTTCTGGGTTTCTGGTCTCATGTGTCCAACGGGCTGACTTAGCATTTTTACTGGGCTGATTAACAGGGATCCTAAACTTAATGCATCACACACAAAATTTCTCTCACAAGTTTTACTGGTCATTGTTATTGGTCACTCTATTCTGATTGTTATTTAGGCCTTGATTCTGAGAACGTTGTTTTTCTTCATTCTTTCTCTTATGTACCACATAAAATTCTTTCCACCTTATATTTTAAAAATACTCAGGCATAGAGAACTTCTTTCCTCCCTGACCTCTCCTACTTTGGCACAAGCCATAATTCTCTTTCATCTGGGTGTTTTCAGTATTTTCCTGTTTTTTTTTTTTTTTCCTCTCTGATTTTTTGTTTTATGCTTTTATGCTTAGTAATCTTTGATCTATGCTCAGTGCATCATCTTTGGTGATGTAGTCACATAAACTTAATTATATTATATTTGTGTCAAAATTCCATCAGGTCTTCAATTCTGCTCTCAATGCCTGCAATAACTTTCCTCTTGATAGTGGCAATATAATAGTTCTCTTTCAAAGGAGGAAATTACTGTGTATTCAACTGTAGTTTCTTCCTGCCTCCAAGAAGAGACAGGTATTAGATTGCTCTTATTAATTACTCTTCCACTCATCTGACCTTTAAATGTTTTATGCTTTTAAAGTTTGTTAATTTCCAATGAACATGAACATTCAGAGTAAAATGATTGGGTTATGAGGGCCTTCACCTACTCAGTGGATGAACCCACTGGTATGGACTAACTGGGTGGTAACTGTAGGCAGATAGGGAGTGGCTGGGGGAGATAGGTCACTGGGGGTCATATCTTTGGTTTGGCAAGTGGAAATCTCTCCTTGCTTCCTGATTTCCATGTCCTGAGCTGCTTTTCTCTGCCACATCCTTCCACCATAATGTTCTGCCTCATCCCAGGCCCAGCTATGGAATCAGAAGACAATGAACAGAACTTCTGGATCCATGAACTAAAATAAACTGTTTCTCCTCTACATTGTTCTTTTCAGGTCTTTTGGTCACAGCAATGGAAAGCTGACGAAAACAGTTATGAAATACTAAATGACATATATCCTTCTCTTCCCCCTTTTACTTGTAGATGATTCACCTTAAATTAGACTGATGCTCACAATAATTTCATTATTTCCATAATATATGGCAGTAATTACATCATGTCCAGTTATTTCATCAGTATGGGGTGCTTTTGGCAGATCTGAAATTACTCTCTTCATGGCATAGACTTCTGGACACTTCGGTGAACTCTTTTAGATATCTCACAGGTTACTTACCATAGGCTATCCCAAACTGCAATTTAAAAATCTTTGAAAGTTTCCACTTGTTTAGTATTCCTGAATTTGTATATGTTGAGATATTTTAAGTTACAAATTACATTCTTCTAGATTTCTGAAGGCAACAGCTGTTTATGAAAAATATAAAAGAAGAAAGAAGTGTAAGTATTTTTGTATAGGGGAGGATTGTTTGAGTATGGTTAAAATTAACTGAAGTTTCTCAACTGGCAAACTGGATGGATAAATTAATTTGTTTGCTCTAAAGTAAACTGAAGTCTTGACCAAGCAAAACAAAACAGAACAAAAACAAAAACAAACTAATAGTAGTTTTAACTTGGAATTGAGTTTCTATATTTTCTAATGAATTTTTACAGATTACTTATTACAGAATGAAACAAAGATATTGCTTATTGTGTGGCTATCAATTTGCTACAAAATGTTAACTCTTTCCAGATCTACTCTATCAATCTTAGTAGGTCATATATGTTGTTATGCTAATCATTCACTTCTAAAATGTTTCCTTATGAAATAATAGTGTGCTTCCATTAATTTGGTTTGAAATTAACTAACTTTAAAAGCATGAAAAACTTTTAAAGGTGAGCTGAGTGGAAGAATGCTTATATGAGGGCAATCTAAGACCAGTCTGTTCTTAAAGCCAGGAAGAAACTACAGTTGAATACACAGTAATTCTTTCTTTGAAAGAGAGACTTTACTGATCTCAGTTATTATGTTATAGGACTAGAAGAGACTCTTTATTTTGTTAAATGATTTCATTTTCTAGATGACAGAGCTGTTGTTAAATGTGGCTGCTCAAATATCAGTTTGTATCTTTGAGCACTGCAATATATTTTGGCTTTACATACTTATGGTTTTTCTAAATTATGCCTTTTTTCTTCCTTGTTCAATAGCTCTTGCTATTGACAATTAAAGAATTCTGATTTAAAGAGCACTTTTTCATTTTCCATGATGCTCGTATCAGAAAGTAAATCACTATCTAGTATATTTTTAAAAATTTACACACGAAATCAGTGAAAGAAACACAAGAGATTGTGATATTTAGCTATCGAGTAACCAAATATAAACCACTGTTAAGTTTCTTTTTAAAGATTTCTTTAGGTCTTAATTTTAAATTAAACTGAACTAGGATGGTATGCATTATTTTATAATTTTTTGAATCTCTTTGATGTATAAAATTTTCAGTCTAAATTCCTGATATTTCTTAAAATTTATGCTAGAGTATAAGTAATTTTATTACATAACTTTGATATCATTTTCTGTCTTTCTGTATGTAGAAATTACATGCCTGACAAGTCTTTGGAATCAATAGACAGTTATTGGATACATGAGAAAATAATGACTAATTTATAAATTAATAGTACATTAGTACAATTAATAGTACATTGTCAGTCACACAAATAATTTTATTGAAACAATAATTTCTATATAACAAGTGGGTTACATGTCTCTGTCTAAATATATCTATTCATTTTTTGCGTGTGGCAGGGATTGAACCCACAGCCTTGTGAATGTGAGGCAAGCACTCGACCAACTGAGCTGTATCTCCAGCCTAGAATATATCTATTTTAATAGAGAAGTAACCCATTTTGTTAGGCATTGACATTTGTAGGAATGAAGCCTTTTACACATTGGTCCAGTGCAGTGTCAGTGTCAACAAGCATTTATCTGGCATCTACAGTCTGTCCAGCAGAGCGCCTGTTGGCTTTTTGTGATGGCTGTCTGACAATCCCAGGGGAGAAGAAACAGAAAACTCAATATCTTGACAAGTAGAGCTATGTACTGCCTAAACAAAACAATTCTCTGCTCTTTGTAAACATGCCTTTTGTCCATTCAACAACATTTATTGATTATCTACCATGTGTCAAGTATTACTGATAAGGTTGTTGAGTGATATTTTATCTATTTTAATTCATAGCCTTTTTTTTAGAATCACAGTAAGCACAAAAAAGAAATATTGCTTACTCAATTTTTCTACTTTTTCATTAACTGTATTTTGCTTATTTAACTAATAATTATTAGGCAACTTCTGTTATATGCCAGATGTCACGTAGGCACCAGATATACATCAAAAAGTGAAGAGACAGCCTATGGTGGGTATATATTTCATTCCGAAAGAGGATATAGACATTAAACAATACACACCACAAATAGCTAAGCTATAGATAATTTCAGATGAAGATAAAAGTTCTTCTGTTTTTGTTTTTGTTTTGTGGAATAATGCTGAAGGATTCCTATCACAATCAAAGAACTACTAGCATAGCCAGATAACATATTTGTCTATCAGTGTAAAATTATGAAGCTAAAATTCAAGAGGAGAAGAAAATTCAGAATAAAAACTCAATACTTAGGTCAACTAAAGAAGAAAACACCCAGAGAAGGTATACAAGGGGTAGACAGCCTGAGCAACCCTTTTGTCAACTGTGCAAGGGCAGGGCATGAATTCAAATCCAAGGCATTCTGAGGAAGAAAAGCAGTCTTACAGTCCTGAAAGTTGTATCCCTCAGAGTACAAAGACTAAGAGACTGAGGTGAACTGAAAGTAACTACTATTGGTAAAAGTGATCATGAATCACCAAGTCTAGATCATTACCAATTGCAAAGAAAATTTCTCTCCAGAGTTAGATCAAATCATCACATACCTCAAATACCCTCTAAGATATTTTCCATATGGTTTCTGTGTCTCAGTATAAAATAAACAGGCATGCCAGGTCACCAGTCAACATGATAGAAAAATTAAGAAAAACAAAAAACACTGACTAAAAGGAAAATAGATAATGGCATTGTAGGCATAGACTTTAAAGTGCCTGAGCTATCTGAGCTATTCCATCTTAAAAAAAAAGATAAATGATTGAAAACTTAGCAGAGTTTTAAAGACTAAAAATATTGAAATTCTATAACTGTAGTGCATTTTAATGGAGGAGAAAGAGTTCATAGCATATTAGTCACAGCTAAATAGAGAATTAGTGAATTGGATAATAAATCAGAAAAAATCATAATGCAACAAACAAAACAGTCCAGTGTAATGGAACAGAGATAAAAAATTGTAGTGATTACACAAAGAAATACTAATAAAACTAATTTTCAGAAATGTACATAAAAGAATGATACCGAAGAAAGAGTCAAGACATAATTGAAGAAAACTTTCTGAAAATATGCAATAAGTCAAATCTGGGAAATAATCTGTCTACAGGAGAATCAACACAATGAAATCCACACCTAGCCAGGTAGCAACACTGCTGAAGAATGAAGGAGAGGAGAACACCCTAAAGAAGCTGGAGAGAAGAGACACATTGCTATCAAGGAGAGCTAGCTGGACAGCTGACAACTGCAACAAAATTTCGTCAGTGAAATTAAAGATTAGTAATAATTAGCAAAAAATTCCTTTAGAATAAATGTTAAAAATATTGGTAGTTAAAAAATAACAACAGAAAATTGTTTATTAGCACACACTAAGGGAAGATATAGGTGTTCTAAGGATAAAGCAAAAACAGGTAGATGAAAAGCAGGTCACATTAGGAAAAATCAATATTGAAAAGAGAGGAACTATGGGAATCAGTGAATATGATGAAAGCTGTGCTATCATGTACATGTATGATCAAAGCACAAGGGAAAAGGGTAGGATAAGATTCAAATGGACACAAATAAAGTTAAAATGTTTGATTTTCTTGGCTTAACCAAGAGGTGACAGGCACAGAACTCGAGAACAGATCTTTATACGTCAGGAATGAATGCTGTCCTATTAGGGGTAAGCAGCTCAATTGTGTATGGTTATCTTACAAAAAGAAGTAATTTTTAAAAATCCCATTATAAAATAATCATGAAAGGAGAGGTAGTTCTTATGGTTTGGTTATGATCTGTCCCCCGAGATGCAGGAATGTTTGGGGTGATGAATGGCATGTGAGAGCTGTAAGCTATGCAGTCCCTCCTAGTTTCCATGGACTGACTGGGTGGTAATTCCAGGCTGGGGGTCACGGTTCAGGGCATGTGTTAAAGGGACCTGCCTTGTAAGGGTGCGTCTCCTATGAGCCCTGGCCCTCCCTCCCTCTCTGTGCTTCCTGGCTGCCTGAGTGGAGCAGCACCCCCCTATCATGCCCTCTGACATGATGTTTTCCTTCAACTTGGGCCGGTAGCAATGAACTTTGCCCATCTGTACTACAGCTCTGAAGTCATGAGCCAAAATATAATTTTCCTCCTCTTGTTCTTGTTGGGTATTTTGGTCACAGCAATGAAATGCTGACTAACACAAAAAGGAAATGATTGTAGCTAGACAAAGGAAAAAAAAATGGGAAGATTGTTAACTTTACCCCAAATAAATCAGTTAATGAACTTAGATGTTAATGAACTAAGTCAATGAACTTAGAGGATTTGTTAAAATGAAATGTGAACACTGATTGGATAAAAGCTGAAGGTAAGAAGAGGACCCTTCCAAAGGACAATCTAAATACAAGTATGTAAAAGTATGAAGTAAATGTATAGAAAAGGATGTCACATAAAAATATTCACCCAATTAAAGCACAGGTAGCCATAATAAATATCAGGTAGATTTTGACACAAAATGTTACTAGACAGAAGAAAAAGCACCCAGAAATGAATTCAGTTTATCACAAAGATAAACCAGCAAACTTTCACCTTTAGTTATATTTGTTATGGATATTTTATGAATTTTTCTATTTTTTTTTTTACCAAGTATGTTCAATTTTGTTTTTCTGAATGGATATTGTGATGTTAAGCTATAATTTAAGTCTCAATAAACTTAAAAGATTGGTATTTTACTATTCTCTGACCATATTTAAATAAACTTAATTATAGAAAAGTCACAAATATAAGAAAATCTTTGTGAACAGAGTATATAAAATATGGTGTAAATTAAAAATCATATCAAACACATATTAAAAAACATATTGAGCTATATTCTCTTGAAAATAATATGCTAAGACTTATAAGAAATAGAGCCATGCTTTGAAATTTGTAGCTCATATTTCATAATCATAAAAGAAAAAAGGAGGGAAAAATAAATAACAAAAGTAACTGACAATAAAATATAAAGGTTGGACTGGGGTGGTGACTCAGTGGTAGAGCACTTGCCTAGCATGTGTGAGGCCCTGGGTTTGATTCTCAGCACCACATATAAATAAATAAAAATAAAGGTCCATCAAAAACTAAAAAAAAAAAAAAAAATTAATTAAAAAAAGACAAATTAAACAAAGAAATTAGAATAAAGAACACAGTGTATAAGAACATACATTAATAAAATTCAAAACAAATATTTATTTATTTTATTTTTTTGAACCAGAGAATGAAACAAGGGGTGCTTAACTACTGAGCTACATCCCCTGCCAGCTTTTTATTTTTTATTTCAAGACAAGATCCTGATAAATTGCTTAGGTTCTCCTAAATTGCTGAGTTGGCTTTGAAATTGTGATCCTCCAGCCTCAGCCTCCTGAACTGCTGGGATTACAGGCGTGCACCACTGCACCTGGCAAAACAAATATTTAATGAAATGTGACAAAGTTGAATTTTGGCATCACTTAATGATTAAGCAAATCTATAAACATTTTATGAGATTGTTAAAACATAAAGAATTTGTAAAACAAATGATTAGTATTATAACTTAAAAAGGAGAAATCTCTTCACATAGTCATGGAATTGGTCAGACAGGATATTATAAATTACGACAGTAAATATGAAAAAATATGAAATGATCAAAATATTATTAAGATTCAAATAAATAATCTGAATAGTTCTACATTTGTTAAAATGAAAAATTATTGAATTATAATTCAATATTTTATTAAAAATTTTCCCATATTATAACTTCTAAGTTCAGTTAACTTCATGAATACCACCAAATATGTACGGAAGAAAAAATGTCAAACAGATACAAATTTTTACTGACTCTAGAAGGAATGAAAGTTAATATACTTCCCAAGATGTTTATGAGACTAGGTAATTCTGAAATAAAAACATGACAAGGCTATTAAGTAATGAAAAAATCCAAAGATATCACTCATGAATATATGCGTGTGCTGATGTCAGTAGCTTACAAGAAATAAAATACATCTCAACAAAATTGAATTTATTTCAGTAAATACAAGCATAAATTAAACAATTAAAACCAATGTCACTAGTCTTGCTATAGTAACAAAATAAATTGTTTAATTTTGTAATCATATCATTAGCTTTCATCTCAACATTAATTCATTAAAAAAAAAAAAAAAACTTTAAGAATAGAGGTATCACTCACAAAATATATACAGCAAGTAGCAGAATGTTGACAAGGAACAATCAGAGATGGTAAAATTAGGGTTCTCATTTTGTTGAATTTATTAAGTTTTTAAAATTAGGTATAAGCCAGATACAGAGTTATAGGGGTCATAAATGTACTGGAGAGTGATATTTCACCAAGTGAACCTAGTCAGGGATTAGAGTTTGTAACAAGACTTAGAACAGAGCCTGCAGCCTCTAATCCCTGTTCTCCCTCCAGTCACTAACCCCTGAAGGTGACCCTGGTAGTAATACAGAATGCTTTTGTCTGTCTCCATTTTATGTTTTATGTATATGGAATTACATAGTAAAAGAAGTAACTATTTTCATTCAACATTATTTGTAAGAATCATGTGTCCCACTGCCTGAAGCCCAAGTCTATTGATTTCCTTTTGATAGCCTCCTTTCGTGTTTTTTGTTTGTTTTTTTTTCTGTGAATATAGTGGTGCATTGAAGAGTTTTACCACTGGTGGGCTTTTGGTTGCTTCCTGTTTGGAGTTAATAGGGAGTACTCTGCAATGACTGTTATTGTCAATGTGTTTGGGTAAGCTGCTTGTGAGTATTTTTGTTATTTATATCCTGAGGGTAAATTTCTGGATCATCAGTTATACATATTTCAAATTTAGCGTTTATCATCAAATGCTTTCCAAAACAGCTATATGAATTCGACCACTAGTAATGTGGGAACACTCTAATTTCTCCATATCCTCACTTTCACTTACTACAGTCTGTCTTGTGTTATCTTAATCATTCATCTGAATAGGGAATAGCGATATATTGTGTTTTAATTTGTATTTCCCCAAAGACTGATATATTTCTGCATTAAAAATATTATAAGCCATCTGCATGTTCTCTTCAGTGCATTGACACTCTTTTACTAAGTTTTCTTTTGGGTTTGCAGGATTGTTCAAAATAATTTGCAGACATTCTTTGTATATATTTTGGATTTGAGCCCTTAAACATATCTCACTCTCTGCTTCTCATTTTACTCACTTAATGCTGTATTATCATGATCACTAATTCTTGATTCTAATATTTCCTAATTTATCCATTTTTTCAAGTTCCTGGTTTCGTTTGTTTGTTGTTTGTTCTTTTGTTTTTTTTTTTTGTTTTTGTTTGTGGTGTTGGGGATTGAACTCAGAACCCTGTGCATGCTAGGCAAGTACTTTACCACTGAGATATATGTACCTTACCCCAAGTTTTTGTTTGTTTGTTTGTTTTTCATACTATTTAAATTATATTTGTTACTTAAAGATAATGATTAAATGATTAAATACTGCATAATTGCTTTTAAAATTTTTGGAAACATCTGAAACTACTTTATATGGTGTGAGGTAGGGATTTTTTCCTTTTTTCTTTTTTTCTGCATGAATATCCAATTAACATAGACTTATGTGTTGAAAACACAGTTCTTGATTCCGTGAACTCTGCTGTCATGTCTGTCATAAATCACATGAATAAGAAAAGTAGGTCAGTTTCTGGTCACTATATTCTGTTTCACTTCTCCCTTTTCTTCATTTCTCAAAATACCATGTCATCTTGTTTTCTGTAGTTTTAAAGTAAGTGAACTTATCAGGTTGTGGAAGTTCTCCAAATCACTTTTTTTCAAGAGTGCCTTTGACAATTTTCATGGTGAAATACATTTAAGAACTAGATTTTCAATTTATATGAACATGCACACATAGTTACACTGGCATGCGGATTAATATTTCACCAGTGTATAGATAATTGAGTTTTCCAATATATAACAAGTTTCTGCTTTCTATAAAAATCTTAACTACATCTCAAAAAGATTAGTAATTTTAAGCACAGAAATATTTGGCAATTTTATTTGGTTCATTTCTAAGTAGATGATATTGCTTCTGTTTTATTTTATTAGCTCTAACTGCTGGTAAGATATTCAAAGAGGTTGATTTTCATCTCACCATTAATTATAATATTAAATGAAATTTATTTTAATACTCCAGAGACATTTGAAATTTTCTTCTGAAATTTGTTTTAATACTCTTCTTGACAGATTGAAAAAAAATTGTTTTAAAAAATGAGTTTTTAAAATCATGAATAATTATGAATTTTCCCAAATACTTTCATACATCTACCAACTTTAATGCTTTCTTTTTTCAGTTAAGGTGATGGATTGCATTGATCATTTTCCCGGTGTTAAACTATCCTTGTATTCCTCCAATAATTTATGTATTATATATTGTTATTTTCATGCATTGCTACATTTTATATGCTTATATTCTGCTTAAAATATTTGTGTGTTTTTATGAGAAAAATTATTTTGCAACTTATCTTTCTTGTAATATACTTATAGCTTGTAACAATGTTTTACTACCCTTATGAAATATATGGAATAAAAATCTCTTATGCAGTTAGAGATGACAATATTTAATCCAGAGAGTGAAGCTAAATTATGAGAGAGTGGAATTAAGGATAAGGATGAACCAAAGAATATTTATTATTTTTAAATGATCCAGCTAAACTGGTGTATGTTTTGTAAAATCCTCTTCTAAGATTTTATCTTTTGGTAGTGAAATAATCAGCAAGATTTATCATTTAAGAGTGGCAGTGATGGCATTATAGGGGAGAGTAAAGAAGCCTTTAATAATAATCTTGTAGATTGATGAATTCATTGAGCAAATAATTATAGGGGAATGATCATTATAATGAACAATGAAAACTAAAATGTGTGGGGAAAAAAAGGCTTTGATGTTAATAATTCCAAGGGATGACTAAGCTTCATGTACATAGAACAAAGGAGTCAGCTGAACACTGTCATTCTGCAGGGTAGGGAATTTCCCACCCAAAGTTCATGAGTTTATAAAGGTGTAATAAAAATAATTCAGAAGATGGTTGGTAAGATAGTTTATAGTAGGAAGTGCACAGAATTATATTTCTGGGTAATAAGAGACTATTCAAGATTCTTGGTTTCTATATTTTATTTTTTCCAGAATGTTTAAGGGATAATTGACAAACAGTATTGTATAAACTTAAGGTGTACAATGTGACAATGAAGAAACATGTATATTGTGAAATAATGAGCAAGCTTAATTTAGTTAGCATATCCATTGTATCAAATGGTTACCATTTTGGTTTTGTGTGTGTGAAAACATTTAAGATCTACTCAGTTGTCAGATTTCAAGTATATGATGCAGTACTGTTAATTATATTCAACATGCTGGGCATTAACTTGCCAGAACATTTTCATCTGCTAATTGGAAATTTGTATAATTTGACCACAATCTTCCCATTTCCCCATGCCCAAACCCTTGGCAATCACCATCCTATTCTTGATTTCTATAAGCTTGAGTAGTTTAGATTCTACATATTAAGTGGTATCATACAGCATGTCTTTCTTTTGTCTTATTTTGCTTAGTAGAGGGATCTCGAGTTTCATCCATGTTGTCAGAAAGAGCAGGATTTACTTTTTTCATGATTTATTTTTTATTCACTTCTTTATATATACATATCAGTGAAATATAATGTAGAATGTGATATGGAAATATATTAGATATAATGGAATATTCAACATTATAAATTTTATATATCATATATTCTTTATCCATTCATCCATCAACAGACACTTAATTATTGCTATGTCTTGGTTATGGATACTGAAACTAACACAAGACTGAAAATATCTCTTTTTAGGTTCTAATCTCAATTTGTTTAGATAAATACCCAGAAATAGGATTGATGCATCTTTTTGTGGAGTTCTATTTTCAATACATTTGTGAAACTCCATACTATTTTTCCATAATGGTTGTACCATTTTCCATTTCTATCAATAGTTCACAAGGGTTCTCTTTTCTCTATATCCTCATCAAATGTTATATTTTGACTTTTTGACAATGGCCATCCTAATGGATATGAGATAATATTTCATTATAGTTTTTGAATTGCATTTACCTGATAATCTGTGATGTTGAGCTTTCTTCATTTAATTATTGGCAATTTATACATTTCCTTCAGAAAAATGTCTATTTAGATGTTTTGCACATTTTTTAATCAAATTTTTCTTTTTTGTAATTGAGTTGACATAAATTCCTTACATATTTTGGATATTACCCCTTTATCAAAGATGTTTGCAAATATTTTTTTCTTATTTTAGGTATTCCTTTTCATCTTATTTAATGTTTTCTTTGTTTTATAGAATAATTTTGATTTGACTTAGTCCCAATTGTCTATTTTTTGCTTTTATTCCTTGTACTTTGGATGCCATGTCCAAAAAATCTTGCCAACACCAACACCAAGTTGCTTTTGTCCAATTTATTGGGAATTTTTAACATAAAATGACATTGAATCTTGTTAAATATTTTTTCTGCAGCTATTGAAATTATTGCATGATTTTTATTCCACATAAAAATGGAACGATATATTATATCTATAGATTTATGTATAGTGAAACATCTTTTCATACTACAATCTTACCTGATCATGGGATATGATGCTTTAAATATATGATTACATTTGTTTTGCTAGTATTTTGTCAAGAAAATGGGTATCTATGAGTCACATGGATCTATAGTTTTTTTTTCCTTGTAATATTCTTGTCCAATTTTGTATCAGGGGAATGCCAGTCTCTTAAAATGAGTTGGAAAGTATTCTCTCCTCATGAGTTGCTTAAAATGAGTTTGAAAAGATTGTTAATATATTTTTTTTAATTGCTAGTAGAATTCAGAGGTGAAAATGACCATTTATGGGTCTTTCTCTGTGATTAATAACATAATCCCCTTACTTATTATGGGTCTGTTCAGATTTTCTATTTCTTCATGATTCTAGGCAGGAAGTCTAGGTAGGTGGTTTCTAGGAATTTATCTATTTTTTTTAAACTTTATCCAATGATCTTGTGATGTTAATTATGCCTGCAGTATTGTAATTATTTCTGACTTCACTTTTTTGAGTCATCTCTCTTTTTTGTGTGTTAATCTTGATAGAATTCCTCTTAACTGCTTTTTCTATATCCTATAAGATTTGGTATGTTTCCATTTCTATTTGCTTCAAAGGTTTTTAAAATTTTTCTTTAATTTTGACCCTTTGGTTTTTCAAGATTATGTCATTCACTTTCCATGTGTTAATGAATTTTCCAGTTTTCCTCCTGTTATTGATTTCTAGTTTTATATTATTGTGACAGCAAAAGACACTTGATATTATTTCAGTCTTTTTGAATTTGTTAAGTGTTTTGTATCTTAACTGAGGAGCTCTCCTGGGGAATGTTCTTTGTGTGTTTGAAAAGAATGTCTTCGCTGCAGTCCTTGCATGAAATGTTCTACATATCTGTCAGGACCATTTGGTCTATAGAGTTGCTCAAATCTGCTATTCCCTTATTGATTTTCTGCCTGGATGATCTATTCATTGTTCAAAGTGGGATATTAAAGACTCCTACTGTTATTGTATTGCTATTTATTTCTCCTTTCAGTTTTCTCAGCATTTACCTTATACGTTGAGATAGTCTGAGGTTGTCTGCATGAATACATACGATTGTCATATTTTCTTGATGAATTTACCAATTGTATAATGACTGTATCTTGGGGTAGTTTTTGAGTTACAGTCTGTCTTGGATATAAGTATAGCCACAAATGCTTTCTTTATTACCATTTGCAAGTGATTTTTCTTTGCATTTCTTTACTTTTGGTCTTTGTGTATCTTTAAAATGACTCTTTGGTAGGCAATGTATCATGGAATTTTTTTTTTTTAAAATCTGTTGGCCTACTCAATGTCTTTAGACTGGAGAAAACAATGTATTTGTGTTTGAAGCAGTTATTATTAAACAAGGACTTACAGTTGCCATTATGTGAATTGTTTTCTATTTTGTAGTTTCCTATTCCTACACCATTATTCTATTTCTCCTTTGTGATTTGAAGATGTTTTTGTAGCATGATTTAATTCCTTTCTCTTAGTCTTTTGTATATCTACTACAAGGGAGTTTGTGGTTACCATTAAGCTTATGTAAAATATTTTCTACTTACAACCTTTATCCTAAACTGATAATGATTTAACTTATTCACATAAAAGGTGTCTGTACTTTCACTTCTCCTTCCCTTTCAAAGGAGTTATAAGCTTTTAAACACTTTCCTCATAAAATCCTCTGATTACCTGATCTGATTACCTCTTATATTTCTTTTTTGGTATCATGCATCCAGTATCAAATTCTCTTAATAACACTTATTTTTAATATGTTCAGTTTTTAACTTTCATACTGCAATTGAACATGATGTGTGTAGCACCAAGACAAGATTAGATAATTCTGACTTGGTTATATATTTAGCTTCACTGTCCTTCACATTTTTAATTAGAATTATTTCATTTCAGCTTGGAAAACGTCCTTCAGTATTTCTTCTCAAGGCAGGACTCGTGGTGACAAGCTCCCTCAGTGTGGTTTGGTTTAGAAAAATCATAATCTCTCCTTTATTTCTGAAGGACAGTTTCTCTAGCTACAGTAGTTTTCTGTGGCAGGTTTTCTTTTTTCTTTTTAGTTATACATGAAAGTAAATGTATTTTGGTGTATTATGCATATATAAAGTATAATTCATTCTAATTAGTATCTGATTTTTGTGATTGTACATAATGTGGAGTTACCCTGATAGTGTATTCAAGTACAAGGCTAGGAAAATTGTGCCCAATCAATTCTACTCTCCTTCCTATTCCCTTAATTTCTCCCTTTCTTTCATTTCCCTTTGTCTAATATAATAGATTTCTATTCTTCCCCTCCCACCTTCCCTTGTTGTGGGTTACATCTACATATAAGAGAAAACATTTGTCTTTTATCAGATTGGCTTATTTCACTTAGCATGTTATTCTCCAGTACCATCCATTTACCAGCAAATGCCATAATTTCTTTCTTCCTTATGATGAAGTAATATTCCATTGTGTACATATATCATATTTGCTTTATCTGTTCATTCATAGAAGATACCTAGGTTGGTTCCATAGCTTGGCTATTGTGAAATGAGCTGCTGATGTGACTGTGTCACTGTAGTATGCTGACACAAAAACCAATGGAACAGAATGGAAGACACAGAGACACACCCAAAAAGTTAGTTACCTCATACTAGACAAAGGTATCATAAAAACACATTGGAAAAAAGATGGCCTTTTTAACAAATGATGCTGAGAAAATGGTAAATCCATATGTAGTAGAATGAAATGGAACCCCTATCTCTCATCCTGCACAAGACTTACTCAAAGTGGATTAAGGATGAAGGCATCAGACCAGAGACCCTGTGCTTAGAAGAAGAAAAAGTAGGCCCAACCCTTATTATGTAAGCTTTGGAACCAACTTCCTCAACAAGACTCCTAAAGCACAAGAAGTAAAATCGAGAATCAATAAATAGATGGTAACAAACTAAAAATATTCATAGCAAGGGAAATAATCAAGAATGTGAACAGAGAGCCCACAGAATGGGAGAAAATCTTTACCACCTGCACCTCACATACAACTTTAATCTCCAGGATAAACAAAGAACTCAAAAAAACTTAATACCAAAAAAAAATCCCAATAGTCCAATCAATAAATGGGCAACAGAACTGAACAGACACTTCACAGAGAAGAAATATGAATGGTCAAAAAATGTTCAACATCTCTAGCAATTAGAGAAATGCAAATTAAAACTACACTGAAATTCCTTCTCACTCCAGTCAGAATGGCACTTATAAAGAATAAAAGCAACAATAAATGTTGGTGAGGATGTGGGGAAAAGGTTCACTCATACATTGCTGATGGGACTGCAAATTGGTGCAACCACTATAGAAAGCAGTGTGGAGATTACTGAGAAAACTTGGAATGGAACCACCATTTGACCCAGTTATCCCACTCCTCAGCATATATCGAAAGGACTTAAAATTGGCAGGTTTTCTTGTTCACTGTTTTGAATGCACCATTCCACTTTCTCCTGAACTGAAAGGTTTCCTCTAAGAAAAAACTGATAGTCTCATGGGTCTTCCTTCTATATGCCATGGGTCAATTTTATCTTGCTACTTTCAAAATTCTCCTTGTCTTTGACATTTAATAATTTAATCATAATATTTAACTATAATGTGTCATCATTCAACTCATCTTATGAACTTTGGACCTCAGTATCTGCATGTCCATTTCTGTTGTCGGGTGGAGCTGCTGCCCATACCTGAGACTGGTGGATCTGTTGGCTGGACTCTGATGTCAGGCAAGACCTCTAACTGTGTTCACGTTGGTTGGGTCCACAGGTTGCCCCACAATGGGGTGAGGCTGTAGGATAGGTGCTCTGAGAAAGCAGGGTCACTGGCTAGGCTCCTTGGTTGGGAGAAGCTGTCTGTGGAGGCTGGTGGGGTTGATTAGCCTCCCTGCCCAGAAGGGACTATGATCTTCATAATGATAACTGTGAATCCTTGTCTTTATCTTTGTTTCTGACTCACTTCCAGTGGTCTATCTCTGATGATTCCCCCAACATGCCTTAAGAGGCCTCTCAGGAAGTACCTGAACTATTGGGAACCCAGACCTCTGCCTTGGCCTTACTTTTCCCTCTGGAGAAGCTGAACGTAGAAGAAACCCTCTCAGTGTGCACTGTGCCTGCCTGGGGAAGGTGACTTGGTCAAAGGGAAACCAGTCCTCTCACCCTTTTTAACATGGCATTTCTCAGTCTGGGTGAGAGAAAGCTCAGCCTCATCCCAGGTTCTAGGAGACTCAAAGAGCTTTTTGTATCTGTGGTTAGTTTTCTGTCTCCTCCTGTGAGGACTAAAACTCAGAATCTGTTCTTCAGCCTTTCTGATGCTACTCCTCCTGAGTTCTCTGTGCTGACTGATTCTTCAAGGATTTCAATCGAGAGGGTATTTTTCCTTTTGTGTCTCACAAAAGGGAGATGGTTTAAATTGCGGTCTCATTTTTAGGAATGACCTTTCTTTATAGAGTGACGTGGCTACTGTTGGAAGGATTCACTTTGTTAGAGAACAGGAAGTTCATTGGCTGCTCATCATCATCTTTATGTTGGTGCTGAGGAAACAAGAGGGCTCCTCCTGCAGGAAAGTTTCTGCTGGGCATTGTTATGGCTTGTAGGAGTGAGTAGCCTAACCTGGAAATCTCAGCTTGGTTCCTTCCCTTATTGTTTTATCTTTCCAGCTGTTACGTAATTTAACTTCAGATGATATATTTAAATCCTTCTTTTTTCATCTATTAGCCAACACATTCACAGATTGCTATAATTTATAATACTATCTTTATTTTACCAAGTTTTATTATAGTTTCTATGTGATACATTCTGAGTGTTAAAACTTTACAAACAATATTTAGTCATGACTGTCAATATTGTTACAACTGAACTCGGCAAAGATGAATGCAATTGTATGTCATCAAATCTGCTACTCAAAAGTATGTTTTAAGTAGTGAGGGCAAGTAAAAACTCTATATTTTATAAATTAATAAGATAAGGTTACTCAAGGTTATCTTATAAATAGACAATGACTACATTGAAAAAAATCTTCATTTCCTAGTCATGTCTGATAATATTTCTTTTCTTGTACTGATGAAAAAGAACATAGAAACTTATATCATTAATATTTAATTTTCAAAAATTCCATACTTTACAAATGAATTATGATTTTTAATACTTTGCTCATGAAGTCCTCTGATTACCTGTTCTAATCATTTCTGATTTTTAAAGATTGATAGCATGACTTCCAAATTGAGGTTTCCTTATTTATATTCTTGGATGTTCCAAAAGTAGAATCTTCTATTTTGGTTTTATTTGAATCAATTTTCATTTTATTGAGAGCATGCTAAGAAAATCAACATTATTTATTATTTTCTTACTTCTTAATGGTATAGAAAATATTTTCTCTTATTGTTTATTTTGAATTCATACTACATTACTATTTTGGATTTCCATGGAATTCCTAATTCTGAATTTTCTTTCTTCAGATCTTTGAGGGCTTAATATGGCTGTCCTTGTGAACCCTGCTAATCCAAAGTGTGATAGCAATCTTACTTTATTTTTAAATAGACACCGTATTCTCCTGCTTCTTCATTTTAATTCATTAGCTTCTAAATGTTCACCAGGCTGTATGAGAAAGAGCCTTTTCATCTGAAGATTCTAATCTTCATTTGATCTAAAAAAAATGTTTATTTACTTTTCTTTTTCTCTTTTTTCTTCCCTCCCTGTTTCTCTCAGTTCATACTGAAATATGTTGTGGGCAATCACCAAGTCCTTGTTATTTCATAGCTGTTATCTTGAGTCTCAGATATTTGGATTGTGCTAGCAAAGCCTGTTTCTGTTCTCCCTCCCCCTTTCCAGGTTGCGCCCCTGGAACTCAGCGTGGACAGCTGGCTCCTGTCTTCTTGGCAGATATCCTACCAGTCATCTGTCTACTTTATCTATTGGTCCTATTTAATTTGGGCTTTCCAGAAACCCAATGATATTTCCCGTCTGCTAATGCATAACTGCTTTGTTTTATTAGTGTGATTAAGGACTGTTTTTTAAATTTTCAAGGCAGAATGATGGGATTGAGCCATAATTCATATGCCATGTTTTATTTACGTAACTGTACCTAGGTGAGTATAGATCGTGCCACAAAGAACAAATCAAAATATATTTAAATAGGTCTATAAAATAAAATTTGCTAATTGAAAAGGATGGAATAATTACTAATTGAAAGGATGGAAAAAAGTTTTATAAGAGTACCAGATGTGCATCGACTCATTAATAAAAATGTGATATAACTTGGCAGGTACATGTATGTAAGTTTGGGCTTGAATATTAGGGAATTCTTTAGAATCATGGTAAAAAAAAATCACATATTTAAGTAGAAAACCACCTTTCCTCCTACTTCCTTTTCTAAGAGCTATGAATTATTTGGCTTAAATATTTAATTTTTCACATTTTCTTGGTAGGAATTCTTGTTTTGATGAAGCCACCAGCTCAGCTGGGTCTGCAGGTCATACATGGGGGAAACTGGTATGAGCAACAAGAGACAGAGGCTCACTTCTTATTTTACACATACAATATTTTCCTATTATGTATTGAGTCAATAGATGTACTAAAATACTAGTTAAGTCCCAACCTCTCTTGGGGAAGCTATATCTGTCCAGGTTTATAGTTCCTGTACGGCACTGTGTCCTGGAAA
The DNA here is from genome assembly GCF_902686445.1 of Sciurus carolinensis. Classification (NCBI taxonomy): domain Eukaryota; kingdom Metazoa; phylum Chordata; class Mammalia; order Rodentia; family Sciuridae; genus Sciurus; species Sciurus carolinensis. The sequence continues at coordinate 8,992,682 of NC_062222.1, forward strand.
AGTGGCCTAACCATTTCTTTCCTTCTTGCAAAGTTACTGAACAGAGAAGAAGAGGTTGGTTAAGAAGTCAGAGCCCAGGAGACAGCTGCCTTGCCTGCAGAGACTACCTGAACCCAGTGACCTTGTCTGTGTCTATTGAGAAGGGACAAACCCACACCAAGCTGGAGCACAAAACAAAACACATCTTAAAATTACTACACTGCCATCTATAAAAGAGACAAATAATCCAAAAGAAACCCTCACAGCCTAATACCACTGCCTAATGAAAATAAAATCTCCAAGCAAAGGTAATTTGAAAAAACAAAAGGAAAAAGCAATCACAGTAAAACATTATTAAGCTAACAGAGAGAGAAATTCCAGGGACTATTGTTTAAGTCATTGTTATAATACCAGCTGTGATGGGAAAAGTACATGTATGTTTTAAATATTAGGTGTCTCCCAAAAATTCATGTGTGAGACAATGCAAGGGAGTTTAGAGGTGAAGTAATTGGGTTATGAAATCTCTGACCTAATCAGTGCATTAAGCCCCTGATGGGGATTAACTGAGTGATGACTAGGCAGGTAGGTTGTGACTGTCAGGAGGTGGGCCATTGGGACAGGTCTTCAGGGTATGTAATTTGTCCCTGAAGGGTGGAGCTCTCTTTCTTTTTTGGTGGCCCTGTCCTGGGCTGCTTTCCTCTGCCACACTCTTCTGCCATGAAGTTCTGCCTCATGTCGGGCCCCAAGGAATGGAGTCAGCCATCTATGGACTGAGAACTCGGAAAACATGAGCCCCCAAATAAACTTTTCCTCCTTTAATTGTTCTTTAATTGATCTTTGGGTCACAGCAGCCAAAAAACTGACTGAACTACTAAACTTCTTCATAAAACAATCTTCAATATTGAAAAATTTGAAATCATTCTCCAAATATTCAACAACGAAGTCTATATTAATAGCATAAGCTGGTAACACACACTTGCACAAACACATTTACGTAAACACTGGAACACTCAAGAAAAGGTCTTTTCTTCTTTTTATTTCTAGTTTCTATAATATGTTTGGATTGTCAGTGAAATTTATCAAATCAATTATAGTTAGTCTTATTAAAATGCCTTATAATTTTTACTCCATTCCTACAAATAGTGCTGTGTAATTTATTTCTGTCACCATCAAAGACTGTATTATAATGTGTTCAATTGCCTCATTAAGTGTGCCCTTTAAAAAAAAAAAAAGCCTTCTTCAGTAATTACAGGACTAGTAACAGTAAATTAGCTCCTAACAAACTACACAATAAAATATAGTTGATGTGATAAGTAAAATTTATACTTTGGCAAAAAAAAAAAAAAATACAGCCATTCTCATGCAATCTTTTAAGCTTCATACATCACAATTGGGTCAATCTCTATTGTGTGTATATGTGTGTGTGTGTGTGTGTGTGTGTGTGCTTAAATGACTAGTATAACTGGAAAATAATGGATAAATGTGTATCTCATGATTCTTAAGGAAATTGCATTAACTAATATGTATAGATACAATTCTTAAAATTATGAGTTACAGTGTGATACAGTGTTTGCATGATGTCATGTTCAAATAAATCATAACCTATCCAAAACTCTTTGTATTAATTTTAATTTTTTTTGGGAGGGGTGCTGGGGATTGAACCCAGGGCCTTGTGCTTGCAAGACAAGCACTCTACCGACTGAGCCATATCCCCAGCTCTGTATTAATTTTAATTTTATAAACAGTTTCTAAAATGTGGCAGAGAGAAATTGAATTTTAATATCACATGATTTTTTTCAATCCTTAGTGAGTTGGTTAATAGTACAAATTCTGCAATCAGAGGTCTGGATTTTACTCTTGATTTTCTCCACTAAGAATTTTCTGCTGCACCTAAGTAATCAGTTGTGACCTGGGGCACTTTACATAACCTTTATGTGCACCTTATTCCTTATGTAAAATATAGAAATAAGTATCCTAGAATTTAGGACTGTTCTCAAAATTAAATGGCTTGAATCATGGAAATTTTTTAGAACTAATTTAATAACCACTTTATAAATCTTGAATATGAATATCATATTGTGTGGCTGCCATTATTCCAATGACCACTTTTCTCTTTAGTTCCATTTAAAAAAATATTGTTTTAGTTGTCAAAGGACCTTTATTTTATTTCTTTATTCATTTGTATGCAGTGCTGAGGATGGAACCCAGGGTCTCAAACATGCCACAACTGCTCTATCACTGAGCCACAACCCCAGACCCCTTTAGTTCCATTTTTAAGGCAATGTTTTGGCACGTCGTCTTCCTTTCTTTACTCATTCTCTCCCCTACCCTTCTGCTTTTTGCTAATTTCCCAATTCTCTAACTTTACTAAATTCTGCCCAATACTGGTTCACAAATCTAGCAAGCAAAAGCTGAATTTTTCTTAACAGGCAGGTCACTAGGTGAAGGCTTTGCACAACAGTAACTAGTGGACTCAAAATTATAAAGAGAACACCAATATCCATTGAAGTGAATTATTCATATGTTAAAGGTATTAGATATCCTTGAGAATTGCATCATTTAGAAGGGCTGCCCTTCTTCCCAATCACTTTGCTACACTGTAAGTTTTCCCAGATGTCACATAGTAGCTAGATGTGCAATTCATTAGCTTTAATGTTCTTAGAATATAAATAAATTCAGATACTTTCCATTCTCTTAATTACTTGTCCAAGGTGTTCTTGTGTTAGAAACATGAAAGGAGTTATGATAGAAATTCTTTTGAAATATAGAAAAATTCAATTATGGACCTTATAAAATTATAACCAATTAAAATGTTTTACTACTAACACATCATAGACATCATTTCTTAAAGGATTAGGAAAGAATTAAAAATAAACAGTTTGGGTTAAAATGTTGCATGAAAAATGTGAACTGCATTCCCACTTGAAGTGCACTCATCTTTTCTCCAAGTTCTTGCACCATAATAATCCGAAGGCCTTAAAAATACATGATAACACTCAAAATGCATTTATAATTTAAATTAACATAATCAGAACTTGAATTGGCAAATACTCAATTTTGCTTTTAAAGAACTTTAATTATTAACTTTAGCAGAGTAGTAAAACTGGAATATTTTTCTATTTGGGGGAAAAAAATCACAGAATCAGTTTCCAGTTACCAAGTAATAAAGGAAGTTATAAAATTCTTTTTTCCTCCCCAGGATGGTACTTCATGTGGTGGAAGCTAGCAATGCAGGAGGAGCCCTGAAGACGTGTGAGCAAGAGGAAATGGTGTCTCATCTTTAGTTTGCTACAGCTCAAAGTATTTCCTAAGCTAACTTTGCTTTCCCAGTATCAATTCTCTTGTTTGGGAAATGAAGGAATTGTTCTAGTGATTCTCAAACCTTCCATCCTCCTGGAAATAAGTAAACTCTGCTACATGTTCAATTACCTTGTTGTCTTTGATGGGCCAAAGGCATTGTGAAGAGCGAATGTACTAAAGGGGTTGAGCTGGTTGTACTTTGGGTCTTTGATTCACTGTTCAACTTGGCACAGTATGTAGAACAAAGTACAGAAAGGCTCCTGAAGTGAGGGAGTAAAATACAGAAAGGCATGAGGGATGGGGAAGCTTCAAGTCATGCGTAAATACCTCTTCAGATGATGCTAAGGGTTGAATCCTCAAGCATGATGAGAAGTAACTTTTCCTTTGGGAGATTTGATGGATAACGTCTCATTCATCAGTCCATTCCATGGCTACGTTACAGTGATGATTTCAGCTCAGGAATATCTGTCTACAACAGAGACTGAAATTATTGATAAAAATAAATCTGAAAATCATTCATTGTGGTTACAGTTTGATTGAATTAAAATAATTTTCTGAAAATTGTCAATATCTGATATTATTTGTGCATTTCTTTTGGTTAGTAACAGGACTTATTTAAAGTGTAGAGACCTAAGACCTACCAGATGCATGTGTTCGCAATGTTACATAAAATATTTTCCCACAAGGTTATTCTACAGAGAATTTATTAAAGACTACTTGCCCACAACTAATAGACTATTTGAAATAAAAAAGACTACCTAAAAAATTTCATAGGTGTACAAAGTTGCCTGTTGTGAATGGTGCTTAAGAATGTAGGTACTAAAAATTAATATTTGATTGAAGTTTTAAAATGGATTGAGTCAGTAATTGATTCAGTGAAAGAGTAAGATACAGAATATATAGAGAGAATGTATGTTATATTCTCTGATATACAGGGGAGAATAGGAGGTAAGTAACATTTAGAATCCTCTTTAGGTGATAAGACAAATCTAGTCTGATCACAGGAAACAAGACAACAAAATTTTGGTCAGAACTCCTTTGTTGCTTAGACTAAAGGAATAAATGGGCTGGGAGTGCAGCTCAGTGGAACAGTGCTTGTTCAGCATGCATGTGACCCTGGCTTGATCCCCAGAAGTGAGAACAACAGCAAATCCTTAAGGAATAGAGAAAGTTATGAAATAAACAAATAGAAATTTTGAAGGAGAAGATGTGGATTGTTTCATGAGGAAAATAATCCTCTCCTAAAATAAATGGAAGAATAAGAGTAGAAGGAAGAGGAATTGGAAGATTGAGAAAAAAAAAACAGGATGAGAAGGCACATTGATAAAGGAACAATATATAGCACATTTTCTTTATCCAGTTCATCTGTTGAAGGGCACTGAGGTTGGCTCTATCCTTAGCTATTGTGAATTGAGTGACTGTAAACTCACTGATGGGGCTGAGTCCACTGTAGTACACTGATTTTAAGTCCTCTGAATCTTTGCTGACGAGTGGGACAGCTGGGTCAAATGGTGGGTCCATTTCTAGATTTTTGAGGAATCACCCACTGTTTCCCAGAGAGGTTGCACTAATTTGCAGTCCCACTAGCAACGTCTGAGTGTACCTTTTTCCCCACATCCTCATCGATATTTATTTATTTTGTACCAGTGATTCAACCCAGGGATGCTTAACCTCTGAGGCATATCTCCAGTCTCCCATTTTTAAATTTTAATTTTTATTTTCCGACAGGTTCTTGCTAAGTTGCTTAGTGCCTCACTCAGTTGCCGAGACTGGCTTTGAATTTGTGATCCTCTTGTCTCAGCCTCATGAGCTATGAGGATTACAGGGGTGTGCCGCCATACCTGGCTCCAATACTTATTATGATTTGCATTCTTGATCATTGCCATAAAGAAGAATGAAATTATGGCATTTATCAGTAATTGAATGGATGGAAGTGGAGACTATCATGCTAAGTGAACTAAGCCAGTCCCCAAAAGTCAAACGTCAAATAGTTTCTCTTATATGTGGAAGCTAATCCAAAATAAGAGGGAGAATTAAAAGAAAAAGAGAGAGAAAAGGAGAGAGAATTTCATCAAAATACAGGAAAGATCAATAGAGTAGATGAAGGGGATTGAGGGGAGGAAGGAGGGTCAGGAAAAGGGAAGATTGGTGGAAAGAATCTGATTGAAGTTTCCTATTTACATACATGGATACAGGACAGTGAATCTCACCATCAAGTGCACATACAAGACAGTCATTGGAAAACAACAAAAAATCAGAAAAATATCATTAGAGTAGCAGGAGGAGAGTCAAGGGAGGGAGAAGCGGGGAGGGAGGAAGAACTGGGAACTGAATTAGAGCAAATTATATTCCATGTTTTGTGATTATGTCAAAATGTATCTTAACGTTGTGTGTAAGTAAAAAGAATTTTAAAAATTAAATGAAAACAACAGTGGAGTGTGGTTCATGAAGACATTCATGACTTTGAAGATTGTGTTAGGACTCTCCAGAGAAACAGGACCCATGCGTGGTGGGTGGAAAGAGGGAGAGACAGGAGAGGTGGTTATTTCATAATGAAAAGCAGGGACTCTCACAATGACCGGAAGATGGGTGAGCCGGAATCTTCAGGGTAGGAAAGCAGGCTGGAGACGAGGGAAGAACTGGTGTCACCATCTGGGTTCTAAAGGTGTCCTCGGAAGGAATCCCCTGCCTGGAAGTCCATCTTCCCCTCCATCCAGGACTTGACCTGGCGGGAAGGTCCCCACCACACTGTGAAGGACACACTATTCAAAGTCCACCCAAGTAAATGTTACTATCTTTCAAATCACCCTTGGAGAAACATAGAGAATAATGTATAACCACACGTGTGGTCCCAATGGCCCAGCCAAGCAGACACATATTGAACTTCACTGGATTGTTCATACGCTGAAAACACAGAGTACATGGAATCATTCAGATCTGACTTGGCCTCTCACAAATAGTGAGGTATTCAAGTTACTCCACCTGTTTTTATTTTTCTGATTTGGGGCTAACAAGCCATATTTAGTGTTCTGAAGATCAGATGTTGTAAAACATGTGAAGTCCCTGACATGCAGGAGGTGGTCAAGAAATATAATTATGTCATTAATGGTATGCTTATGGAATTATCTTCATTATTATAATGAAATATGCCACTGCTTGAGCTAACTTTTCTTGTATGAACATTGAAAGTAAAGCATACACTTAAGTCACAGTTGAACATGGAGAGAATAACTGACATTTTGAAAATAAAATCATATTAAAATTGACATTTAGAATCAATTTACTAAATTAATTGAATTAATCTGAGAGAAACCATGTATTTTATTGCCACCTTTTGTGGGGACACTGAAAATGTTTTACTTTTTTTTTTTTTTTTTTAGTTGGATCATATTTTTTTTATTTTAAATTTTTTTTTATTTTTACAGACTGCATTTTGATTCATTATACACACGTGGTGTACATCTTTTCATTTCTATGGTTGTGCATGATGTAGATTCATACCATTCCTGTAATCATACATGTACATAAGGTAATAATATCTGTCTCTTTCCACTATCTTTCATATCCCCTCCCTCTCTGAGTAGCACATTTTTGCTATATTTTTCTACACTGAGTAGTCAACATGTTGCAGTTATGACTTGAGTGTCTACATAATGTCAGCTAATAATATTTACTATTGAATAAACCTTTTATTATAAGTCATCTGATGATTAAATGCAGACAAGTCCGAGGACCCATAGTACATGGAAGTAGGAAATCATTTTCACAAAATTCTCGCAAAGAATTCCCTAAAATCCTTTCATGAGATTTGAGGCATGCTATAGGTATTTAAAAATCTTTTTTTGATAAAACATCTAGGCATTGGTTTTAATTTATAAATGTCCATTTTATTAACAGTAGGTGAAAAGAATTTTCAATACGTAAGCATTGTGCCTTTGGGTCTTAGTTGAGAAAGTCTCTATTATGAATTTTATCATGGACTCCTTAGTTTATTCTTTTACCTCAGCTATTTTTTTTTCCACAAAGAATACTGTATTAAAGATCAAATTGCAACTAAAAATATATAAGTAAAGATCCAACCACATATAACTTACACACTATTTGCCTGTGTGCATATATGTGTGTGTTTGAGGAGTCTAACTAAGGAAGCCATTTCAGAAAGCCATCTGGCAGCATTTAATAAATTTAGTACCAGCAAAATCCCTGTGCATATTCTCATGGAAACATCAAAGAATGCACATTGCAAAATCAACAGCGTTTTGTGGTAGCAAAGATGTGGAAACTATCTAGTCGTTCATCATCAGTGGAAGGGACGAGCGGTTAGTAATATACTCCTACAGCTCAGGGCAGCATCAGTCAGAATTTGTAAACTGGTGTCAACTAAAACAGGCATAGGCACACATTCTCCAGATATCTAAAATACACATATTTTGGTGATGTCACACTCATATAAATTAGGATCACAGAGCCTAGAATAGTGACTTATTGCTTTAATGAAGGATAATAGAACATGCCGAATTGAGGTAACCATGGCTGAATAGTAACGCTGCTCACAGCATTTTCCTTGTAAATACCACATGACGTGGGAGAGCCTTGATGTGAACTGTATCCTGTATTATTGCAAATATTAAGATCATGTTCACTTTGTTCTGAAAGCTTTGTGAGTTTATATATACTTTCTAATCTCTTTGGTAAGCAAAACCTTCTGTTATTGCAAGATGGTTTGTGAAGAAGCAGCAAAAATAAGCTTGTGATCACCTTTTCATTTTTGGTTTGAAAAATATCTTTTACTGCTATCTCTGTATTGTGAAAACAAAGTCAGGAGAGATGACGGGAGACTGCGAACATGATAAGCCCAGCAGATGAAAAGTGTCTGCCAAAGGACAAAGAGGCAAGGGAATGAAAGAGCATCAGGAAATGATTAGGAAGCCTCACAGCTTTAAATTTCTTATTTTGAAGTAAAGAAAATGAAGACACACCAAGAAAAGAGATTACCAGACATAAGAAGCACTTTTCACTTTTGGAAGAAAAGAATTTACTGGTGATCTGACTGTCTTTTAACCATGCTAAACCTAAACAGAAGCAGATCAGTTGCCAAAATTAAAGGAGAATTTCAGTGCAGTTAATATTCTTAAAAATTATTCTTAAATTCAGAGGATTTTGAGGGCATATGAAGCTGCAGAGTACTTGTAATTTCTTATAGGAAATGACTGTCTAATTAACTTCTGGCATGGTGATGTTTGGTAGTATCAAGATTCTTTTGAGTCTGGTACTGGGAAGACCAAGGGCAAGAGTCTCCGCCCTCAGGGAACTCACAGCAGTCTTCTCTGGACAGGGACTTTCCCATCCATCCTTCAAGGCATCTCTGGTTCATGACCCTCACCTCAGAGACCTGACCAAGGGAAGGTGAGTGAGTGAAAATCATGGAAAATAAAGGTAATGAAGGCAGTGCCATATGGTGACATCATGAAGGGCAATGACTACTTAACAGGAAGTGCTCAGTCATTTGCCCAAAGTTTTGTTTTCCCTCTTACCTCTCTCCTTTAATTTTGATATGCAAGTTTTTTTTATTATTATTATTATTGTTTTCTGGCCATCCAAAGCCTAAGATGCGCTAGGATGACTCTATTCAAATGTCCTATATCTTCTACAGGCAAAAATATCTAAATACACAGAGAAGTCACATTGCCTGGAATATTCCTCACAGCAGTTCCATTATCGGAATCTCCAATCTGAATTCAGCAGAAAAACTCTGTTGCCTAAAATCTTCAGCGACAAGATAAGTTATTCTTCTTACCTTGCCTTAACCAATTCATAGATTCAGTTCTTTGCTTAATTGTGTGATTTAAGCTATATTTTTTTTCCACTTTATTTGAACTTCAATGACCATTCTTTGGAAGGCATACGAAACTTATTTTATGAGTAATAAGTAATCCTCATTAGTTATTTCAGGGTAGAGAATTCCCTTGATGTTAATTTCCATTTAAAATTATAGTGACTTCTTTAGTATTTCAGTATACTTTGAAGCAAAATGTGGTCTGAGTACTACCTTACAGATGAGGCATCGTGTGTGATTAAGCATATAATTTCATAGATTGAAAGTTATTTAAATTATTTGTTAAGATCAAAGTGTTGCATACTTGTTATTCAATCTGGTGGAAAAATAATGACATCAAAAATTACATATCATCATGTGATTAGACAATAATGCATATTGCTCTGTAGGATGTCAGTAATCAGAGATCCAGCTACATGAATCTGAAAATATCTTTTACAGTATTCCTAAACCTTCTTTACAAATTAAAAGATTTTAAAATATTGAGATAAATAAGAGATTTTCTTGGAGGGGAGTTCTAGGAATTAAACATCCTAGATTTGCTCATTCAAAGATTTGCTCCCATCTATTCCCACTATGGCCTCGTCAAAGAGTTTCTTAATGTGTTTTTTGTATTTATCAAGAAGGTTTGAGTCTTGTCATGGTCTGCCGAACTGACTGGCTTTAAATCTTGCAGCCTCTGTGTTTCTCTCCACACCTCCCTCGAAGGCCAGTCCTTATGTCTAATAGCTTAAAACTAGCAGTGAGCCCAGGGGAGTTCTTTAGTGCTGCTTCGAAAGCCAGAGCATGAAAAGTCTTTTGATTTGAATTTTAGAGAACTTTAAAATGTTGTTTTATCTTAACATGAATCTCAGACTTTAACTTTTATTTTTAATTTGAAGAATGTGTAAGGTGCAATACCATTTCTTGTCACCCATTTCTTAGGATAGGATATTCCAAGAAAGGTACTTTCTCTACCTGAAAGCCAAAGTCCGGAAAGACTGCTTATTTCTTCACACATCATAGGGCTTTTGCTCTTGCTTTGTTGGTTCCAAAAGGAATGTACAGTCTGTCCTCTGTATCTGTGTTTCTGCATTTGCAGACTCAAACAACCATACACTGAAAATATTCACACACAGAAATGCAATTCTGTACGGGACATATACTGACTGTTTTTATCTTGTCACTATTCCTTAAATAATACAGTATAATAGCCATTTATATAGTATTTGTGTTGTATCCAGTATTGCAAATAATCTAGGGATGATTTAAAGTGTACAGCAGAATGTGCAGGGGTAATATGTAAACGCTTTGCCATTTTAAGGAAATGGAGCATATATACATTTTGGCATCTGAACCATGGGGTTCCTGGAACCTATCCCTGAGGATGCTGAGCAATGGCCATTGGTGCAAATGAAGTTGACTTAGATAATCTAAACCTGGAAAACACTCCTTCCTCATTAGCATCATCTTAGGTTCTCTGACAACCCAGAATTGCAGACAGATTCTGACTTATCTCTGTGTATGAAGGGAAGCTGAGCAGTATTTAATCAAAATAAATGGTACTATATTTATTGACTATTAAGTAATGAAGCTGAGCTTGATGGATTACATATATGATATTGATTACAATTCATAAAAAAGCAAGGCAGATAAGGATATTTTTTCCTTTTCCATTAGTGAGGAAAGTAAAACTAAAAAATTTAGCTAACTCTCCAAGTACTTATAATCAGTTGGAGCCTGATTCTATATCGTAAGATGAAGCAAGCTTGTTATTCATCTCTGAATTATTACAAGGCTAAAATAAGACAGAGATACTATATATAAATTAACTGACAGACAGTTTAGCAAGTGATGTGCATACATGTCATTGTAATGGCTAGAATAGTGGTGCATGATTTGAATCAGAGTCTCTCTGACTTGGAAGTCCCTTTTACTTTCAAGTGATATTTTTCAATAAAATATGATTTGGTGTTGTAAGATATGGAGATGTCATTTAAATTTTCATAAGAAGCAAGAATAATGGTTATATATAAATTATAATAATGGTTATATATAAATTATACTCATTCTAATAGAGCTGTTGCCTATAGTACTATCTTATTAAAAAAACTTTTTAAAAGTTTTACAATTAGATGTATCTGTGGTTAAATATGCTTCACCTGAATTTCAAAAAAATGAAGATTCACTCTTAAACTACTGAGTATGGCCTAATGAATTCTTAGTGAAGTACAAACTTTGCAAGTCAAAATGTGCTCTCATTCTTTTTTATTTAATATCAACCATAATTAAATGTTCAAATCATGAATATTAAAACATCTTTAAAAAGAGATGACTTTTCTAAAATAGAATACCACTTGAATCATACTGATGACCCAAAATAGTCTACCTTTTTTTTTTTTTTTTTTTTTTTGGTAAATGGAGGTTGATTGATTTGCACTGACACATAAAAATTGCACATGCTGATCTGAATAGGTAATGAACACCGATGTGTACTTAACATGAACCAACTGCCCTTTAGTGTCTTATGTTTCCAGGGGTGTATTTTTTATGAATCAACTTCTCTTACTTCTCTTTCCCAGCTTCTACCTTCACAGAAACATCTGTGACAGGCTTTGCCAATTCCCTCTCTCTCTCTCTCTCTTTCTCTCTCTCTCTTTCTTGCACACATAATACTGATAAAGAGAATGTTCTCATTTCTCTCTTTCCTCTGTGTAAGAGTCAATAGCAAGTGACACACAGAATTCTTTGTCAGACCCAGGATATATACTGAAATCATTCTCCTAATATTTTAGTATTACAGTTTATAAAACAAGATGCGGAAAGAGCTTTATTATCAGGAGTTGGTGATTTGGGGATGGAAGCTGAGAAGCAGGAAGACCTGCAGTCAGCAAGCTGGAGACTTAGCCAAGATAAAAAAGAGTTCCACTTTGAAGGTGCAGTCTGGAGAACTTGGAGACCCAAGGCTATTGCTCTATTCTGAAAGTTTCAGACTTTGACCCAAGAAAAGCCAATACTCCAGCCTGAGCCTGAATATAGAAAAAGATCAGCCCTGCTCAATGGTCAGGTAGGAAGAGTCCCATTCATTCAGACTTACTGTTTTGTCCAGGTCTTCAGCTGCGCACAAGAAGCCCACCACTACGAAGGCCATTCTGCTGAACCCAGCCTGACAATTCAAGTGTTGATCTCATCCAGGAACAACTCCACAGACACTCCCGAACTAATGTTTGCCAAATATCTGGGTTCCCCATGGTCCAATCCAGTTGACACATAAAATTAGTCATCAAGATGTTAAAACTTATTTTCATCAAACATTTTATGTTTAGATTATTGTAAATTTACATGCAGTTATAACAAATAATTTCTCAGGAAGTTAATATTGAGAAACTGGCCTTACCAGTTCCTCAAAACGATGACTTCTTTGAGAGAGACAGTATAATGTTGCAAGCAGAATATGGACACTGAAACAGTGAAATTAAGGATATTTCTTTCAAAATAATTACCCTTTATATTACATTTTTAAACCTTGTCTATTTCAATCCTCCTACCACACACCCTAAAACCCCTGACGACAATTGCTAATTCATGCTCTTTTTTTAAATTTATTTTTATGTTTTCAGACTGCATTTTGATTCATTGTACACAAATGGGGTGCCACTTTTTGTTTCTATGGTTGTGCATGATGTAGATTCACACCCTTCATGTAATCATATATGTACATAGGATAATGATGTCTCTTGGTTCACTATCTTTCATACTCCCCCATTTCCCTCTACATAATCTAAAGTTCCGCCATTCTTCTCTCTCTGCCACTCCTACACCCCCTTATGTATCATCATCCACTTATCAGGAAAAACATTCATCCTTTCGTATTTGGGCTTGGCTTATTTCACTTAGTATGATGTTCTCCAATTCTATCCATTTATCTGCGAATGCCATAATAGTATTCTTCTTTATGGCTGAGTAATATTCTATTGTCTATATATACCACAGTTTCTTTATCCATTCATCTGTTGCATAGATGAGATCAGACAGCATATAACTTTTTAAAAATTTTTTTAAGTATTAACTTTTCCCTTTTATTTTTTATTTGTTCTAATTAGTTACATATGACAGTAGCACACATTTGTGACTTTTGATAAATCATACATAAATGGTGTATAATTTCTCATTTTTCCAATTGCACATATTGTAGGATCACATTGGTCATGCAGCCAATACCCAGAGATCAGTTGCCAGTGAGACTCAAGCACATAACTTTTGCTACAAGGTTTTTTTTTTTATATACCTGTATAAGTATCAATTTTTCTTCTTTCTTCCTTCCTTTCTTTTCTTTCTTTTTAGTAAAATATTGTTCCTTAGAATAGACCTACCACAGTTTATTCACCAATTGCATGGCAGCTGGAAGTTTTTCAAACTTGGCTACAACAAATAAGGTTGACACAAATATTTGTGTCCAGACTTTTGTGGAAGCATAGTTGTTGTTTGGGATAAATGTTCAAAAGTGATGCTTCTGAGACATGGTAGTTCTACACATTTTTTCTAACAATTTTTAAACTGTTTTGTAGAAGGTTTGTACAGTTTTACATTCCCACCAGCGATGTGAGAATGATCCAGTTCACCTGTACTGTCACCAGGATTTCATGATGTCCTTTGTGTTAGAGTCCTAAGGCTGTGACCGCTTAACCTAATACCTTAGGGAGGAGTGTCTTGTTTTGGCTCAGATCCAGAGGTTTCAGTGTATGAGTGCAGCCTAAGGCAGCACAGGACATGGTGGAGTGAGTGTGTGACAGAGGAGCTGTGTTAACCTCGTGGCAACCAGGATGACAAGAAAAGATGGGGATCACTTCCAAAGCCCTCACTCCCGTCCAATAGGCCTCACCTCCTGAGGGTCCCACCCTGGCCCAGTCGCCAATCGCAGCACAGACTGGGCCAGTCCATCACCAATGGACCTTTAGGGTCTCCCTGGCCTAAATCTCTGAATCTTACAAGCATTAGTGGCTCATTGTGGCTTTATGTGCATTTCCCCAAGTGCTGATGATGTTTAAAGTCTTATCCTGAGCTTACACGCTGCTTGCATGGCACGTCTGGCCAAAGTATCTTTTGCCCAAGCTCTGATTTGAGGTTTGAGAGCTCCTTGCAAAGTCAATGTACCAGGCCTGTGTTGTATATGTGATTTTTAAATGTTTTTTCCCATTTTGTAACTTGTATTGTCATCCTCTTAACAGGATCCCCAATAAAGCATTATTAGTTTTGATGCTATTCAACTTATCAATGTATCAATCTTTCCTTTTAAGGACTGTACTTTCTGTGCCAAATTTTAAAATTCCTTTTGTGATCCCCATATTCCAAGGATTTTCTCTTGTGGTTTCTTTCTTCTAAGAAATGTTCAATTGTACATTGTACATTAAAGTCTCTAAGCCATTTGAGTTTCTTTTTTACAAAGCATGTTATGTAAGTTGACAGTCTTTTTGTAAAGTGAACTTTATTTTTTAAAGCAGTTTATGTTTGCAGCAATGTTTTTTTAACCTATGTATACTAAGTCATTCTATTACAATTGTTGAAAGAGCTTTCTTTCCTCTGTTGAATTGCCTCTGCAACCTTGTCAGAATTCAGTTTGTGTAGATATATTTCTTTGTTTTTTTCCCATTCATGTTTGTCTAAGAGGGATATCTATCTTTCTCCTAGAATGACACAGTTTAGATGACAATAGGATCATGAATCTAGACCTGGTTTGGACTGACATCCCTCATTTTACTTTTCCTCTTCAATATTGTTTTAGCCAATTCAATTCCTTTGTCTCTCCCTAAGTATTCTTTGTATGTGTTACTGTAGATGGTACTGAACTTTTGAAACATTGTGCCAATGTTCATTGCTAGCATATAGGCTGCTGGGGTTTGGATTGAGAGTCCCCTAGGAGTTCATGCTTTGGGGTGTGGTATGAACCCTTCGTGGGGTGGAGTGTGAGAGTAGTTCATTGAGCCCTACCCTTGGGAGGGATTTAAGAGATTCCTATAAGAGGATTGTTGTAAATGAGCCAGCCTGGCTCCACCCACTTCTTACTGCTTCCTGGTTGGTCACAGAACAACTTGCTCTCTGGTGCTTCCATCAAAATGTGACACAATCCACTACCCTCATCAGAGGCCAAACTCATGAGGCCTCTTGATCTTAAACTCTAAACCTCCAAACAGAGTTTTTTAAAAAACCTCGTTCTCTTCTGAAATAGGCTTCTATTAAATTTTTACAGTGACAAAAATTTAAGCCATAGACATATGTTTGGTTTCGTATTTGTCTTATATCTTATCATCTTGCTAAAGAGAAGTTTGTAGCATTGAATGCATATGTGGAAAATGAGTAAACATTTAAATCAATAATAAATTATCAGTTCAAAGAATTCGATTTGTTTTTGCAGATATCTTGAAAATTTGCTATATAGAAAATTAGGTCATCTGCAAATAATGACCATTTTTTTTTAAATCTTCCATTGCACTCTGAATGTGTTTTATGCTATTTTATTATTATCGCATTGGCTAAAAATTCCAGAACTATATTGAAAAAGAATAGAAAGAGTGAATATGTATGCCGCTTTCCCAATGTTAGGAGAAAACCATTCAGTATTGAATAATTTTATTTAATTATTTTTGAATCTTCTATTGCTTATGTGAGGCATTACTTTTTTTTTGCTGAGACTTTCCATCTTTCTCTTTTGTTTCAGGGATACTGACGATGTTTCCTCAAAGCTTCTCACGGTGGCTGCATTGACGTCTTTGTCAAGCAGCTGCAACTTTTCTGTCTTCCTGGTGCTGTCATCTATTTGTGACTCTTAAACCTTTTTATTTAATTCTAACAGTTTTTTTCTCGTTCTTGATGATTTCAGTTGGAATCTAGACATTTTTATGTCATTTCATGAGACTTTAGTTCTGATTTAATTTTGTTTTGTCTGGTTTCTGAGACAAGGCTCAGCCAGGTGACGTGGGTGTGCTGCCTTCTCCTGCCAGGGAGGTGTTGGTGCTCTGGCTCCTCAGCTGGCTTTCCGACCCAAGAGCCTGAGAACTCCTCATTGCAACTCTCCACAGGGAAGTGCCAGCTCTCCACAGGGTCTCAGGGCGGCCATGATGGTGGCTGCCACAAACCTCCCTCTCTCTAGGCTATACATTTTCTGGTCATTGGTTGGAGACAGTAGGCTTTTGCTGGTGTGTGTGTGTGTGTGTGTGTGTGTGTGTGTGTGTGTGAATATCAGTGTTTTGGGGTTACTGGTTTCTTCATGTTCAAGACTGAAATGGCTGAAACAGAAAGAACATCTGGAAATTTATAACAATGGTATTCCACAAAGGCCTTCTCTCCATCTTTCAGGGTCATTTAAAAAAAATACATTTTCAGGGTTTTTAGTTGCACTTATCAAGAGAAATATGAACGAACACACAACAATAAACTATTCTAAGCATTGAGATCTCTCATGATCCCTCTCTCTCAATACTTCTCTGTCCATATGTACCATCTGTAGCTATTGACAGATCATTTGAATTCTTTATCCATAATCAAACTTATCCACAGAGAGCAAGACTCATAACAACTTCCACATCTTCACTTATATTTGCAGCTACACTTTACCATCAGTTTTTATAGGGAAGAGTCTGCCCTTACATAGAGAGGTCAAATGTGACTTTTAACTTTATTTATTTTTAAATGTGTGTGGATGTTTTAATATAGCTTTGTTTTACATATGAAATTAATGAAAAGTTGATTCAATTTGGAATATAAAATACACACTTAGTATACTGAATGTACTACATATATATTAAACATATATATGTATATATATGTAATATGTAAATATATATATATATATGTATATATAGTTTTGCATACCTTAGTTTGGTTCAGAAATATACAATTTTCCAAAATATCTTCAAATTTTGAGGGAGAGAGAGTGGAACTTGAGGCTGCATTTCAATTGAAAAAGAAGTTATAACCCATTTCCTCTCTTTCTTCTTATCTAGTGATACAGTTCCATATAACAAAGTACAATAAAAATCATTTTTAATAGAGTATACTCTTTATTTTATTGTGTAGGTAGTCTTTGTTTTCTTTTCCAAAGAATAAAATTTTGAAATATGTTTATGGTAAATTTCTTAGATTCAAAAAGTCAACCATATACTCCTTAAAGACAGGAATTACCTTTCAATTTTTATTTTTTTAACCAGCTCTAAACACTATGAATCATGATATATATACAGAGAGAAATAAATTGCTTTCTAGTTTTATATATATATATATATACATATATATATGTATATTCCAGATATATATATCACACCATATTCTATATAATGCATATCCTAATCACATTCATCTCAAGTATATAAAACTCTAGGAGATATTTGCAAGTGATTTATTTCTAATTGCAGATAAAAGTATTTTGAAAAATCTGAGTAAATACATACAGAATTGCTTGCTATGGTGCTTGGCCCATTGGAGAGTTAATAAATAAATATTCAATAAATAAATTCATATGTGGAGAGTTGAATGAATAAAGCTACATACAAATAGCTATTAATTTAGCAGTGACTATAAGATGTCATATAACTTGTTATAATTTTTGATTGTGGTGTCCCCCAAAAGCTCAAGTGTGAGACAATACAGAAATGTTCGGAGTGGAAATCATTAGGTTATGAGATCTTTAACCTAATTGGTGGATTAATCCACTGACAGATTAACTGGGTGAGGATATGCCTCATCTACCTATAGTTACCATTCAATTATTCTATTCAAATTATTAATTCAGGAAGTGAATTAATCACTAATTTGATTATAGCTTTCATAATCTAATTATTTTATCTCCTGCATTAACACAGGAGCTTCAGCTGTGGGAAACCTCATATGCAAACCATAGCATTGGATTAGAACACTCAGTCACCAAGTCCATACTGCATGCTCCCTGCCATTGGTTCTTGATTCAAAAATTAGTGAGACCCTCGCTTTATTAAGTACCCACCTAACTAAACTTATAAATCACTCTTTATCCCATCCCTCTTCTTTTTAAGAGTTTATTTCTGCAATTAATGAAATTAAGTAATTTTTAACTTTTTAACATTCTTCTCCCATGTGTTAGCAAAAGAAGTAACACATCTGGTTTTTTTTTTTTTTTTTTTACTCACAATAGTATTGGATAGGTGAGGAATAAATCACTTGCAAACATCTCCTAGACTTTTATATACTTGAGATGAATGTGATTAGGATGTGCTCCATTAGGCTTTGATATCTTCTAGAACTACACTGATGGTATCGTAATGTATGCTTGGCAGTTCTTCTCTTATTCTTACAAAACTTTGTGTAAGTGTAAGGGATACCCTGAGTCTATGTTGGATCTGGCTCCAGTGAGAGAGAGTTGACCGTTCCTGGGGCCATGACCTGTACTGTGTTCCTTAGTGATCTAGCCCATGGTTGATTGATGAGGAAACAAGGTAGGGTCGCTTTAACATCTTTCTGTTTTGCCTGCTATGTGTGCCTCTTCTCTGCAGAGGAACTGGGAAGAGATGGATTTTCATCTGATGATGGTCATGAGTGTTCATGGAGTTCAAATAGGAAGGAGATGGGGAAGGGCCGTTACTTGTTGAAAACTATTCTTTTTCTTTTTTTAAGTAATGGATTGAACCCAAGGTCCTGTTCATGCAAGGCAATGGCTCTACCACTGAGCTGCATCAGCAGTCCAAAATCTGTCTTCAAAACAAAACAAAACATGTTGCTCTAAGAACCTTTATAAAACGTTAATGTGCCACTAAAATTAAACTTTGTACTTGTGTTCTTAATCTCAGTCTTAACCTGAAACTACCTAATTCTTCTCTTCCTCAACTCCAGAGCTCTTCTGCTTCTCCCCTTTGATACCCTCCACCTACAGTGCAATGCCTGTGGCTCTTCATGGGGTGATCTGGTAGCCTTGTAAACCTGCCTAAGTTCTTAAATGACATGTGTATCTCCGATTTAGGCAATCACTAGCATGCTCCCAATTTTCTTGGATGACTCCTGGTAATTTTCACAATTGTAAACTGTTTGGTACTGGTTTGAGTTGTTAATAAATACCCTTGGACTATTTTCTGATTCTCCTTGACTTTTTAAATTAATTTTATATTTTATTATTTTTTGATTCATTGTACACAAATGGGGTAGAACTTTCATTTCTCTGGCTGTACATGAAGTAGAGCCACACCCTTTGTGTTATCATACATATACATAGGGTAATGATGTTTGTCTCATTCCATTACGTTTCCTTCCCTCTGCCCCTCCCCACCCTTCATTTCCCTCTACACAATCCATCCTTCCTCCATTCTTCCCTTACTCCCTCCACTCCCATTATGTATCATCATCCACTTATCAGAGAAATCATTCGACCTTTGTTTTTGGATTGACTTATTTCACTTAGCATGATATTTCCAATTCCATCCATTTACCAGAAAATGCTATAATTTTATTTTTCTTTATGGCTGAGTAATATTCCATTGTGTATAATATACCATGGTTTCTTTAACCATTCATCTTTTGAAGGGCATCTAAGTTGGTTCCACAATCTAGCTATTGTGAATTGAACAGCTATGAACATTGATGTGGCTGCATCACTGTAGTATGCTGATTTTAAGTCCTTTGGGTATAGACCGAGGAGTGGGATAGCTGGCTCAAAATGTGGTTCCATTCCAAATTTTCTAAGGAATCTCCATACTGCTTTCCAGAGTGGCTGCACCAATTTACAACCGTGTACTTTTTCCCGACATCCTTGCCAACACCTATTGTTGCTTGTATTCCTGATGATAGCCATTCTAATTGGGGTGAGATGACATCTTAGGGTAGCTGTGATTTGCATATCTCTTATTACTAAAAGCATTGAACATTTTTTCATATATATGTTGATTGCTTATAGATCTTCTTTAAAGTGTCTGCTCATTTTCTTAGCCCTTTTATATGTTTCCTGCATAACAATCTAGATGGCACAAAAACTACCCAACATAGGATGTTCAATACTATTGCAGAAGCTGTGGGGTGTGGCCCCAGGTACCGCTGAAACTAAAAGTATTTTAATTAGGTATGAATAGTCGGAGTCACTGACTGATGGGAGTTGATGGCCACAGTTGTGCCAGTTCAGTATCCCAATTTCTTGCGTGTGGCTGTCCCTTATCTAATTTCTATTCTAGGCCATTTGTGACCACTAGACCACCCATTGAGAAATGAAGAGACAAGAACTGACCTATTATTTGCAATGCTGTGCTTCCTTGGGTAGGAAAATCTCTTTGTTTTGTCTCTTTGCAGTTATGCCTTGATTTTCCTTAAAATAACTTACACTTTATATCACTCTCTTCTGCTATGACATGACACTTCATAGAAAACTTATTTAAAGAAATAAATGCTGAATTCCTACACTATGAATGTAATTTATAAATAATTACTTGTAGGCTTAGAAATTAACACTGCAGATCTCCGTATTTTCATTGCCAGGGATTTTCATTACCTCAGGCCCTCTTTTTTCATATGTGAAAGTCCTGCTAATAAATCAGTGATTTTTAAATATAGCAAGCCCTCAAGAAAAAGAAGGAGAAAGACGATCATTTTAGACAGAAGTGATCTAAATGAGAATTCTCAGGAAAGACAGTGTCTCTGAATACTTCCTGATCATCTATAATGTGGGAAAATGTCATTATCCTCCTCTGCTATTTTTTCAATGTAATTTGAAAGGTGCCTTGAGAGTCCTCTCTTTAAGCAGTGTTAATCTGGAACTTTGAAGATGTCAGCGAACTGCAATGTTCAGATAGGTGTTTTCATGAAATGCCACAGATAGAGAGGTGTCCTGAGTGGGCTTGATGGTGACAAGGATTTGAGGCGGGGAGGAAAGCTTCCTATCTCAATGCTACATCATGAATAGGGGGAGGGAAATTGAGGAGGAGATTGACAAGGTGAATGAAGATTAAGACATATTAACATTTCCCAACCAGAAACAAATCCCAGATCTACCCAGCAGGCTAACTGAAGTTCTCTAGGTAAGAAAGAGGAGCAGGAACTTGGTGGTCTTCGCAGTCCTCCCTCACCTGCGATCTTATTTACATATTCTATAGACAGCTCACAGCCTGCCATTCAAGGAAGCAGGTACCTGTGTACCTGGCACGGAACTGGAGGGAAATTTGATGATTGCTTATTACCATCCACAGCTTCTTCTTCTCAAGCTAAAAATCAATGACTTCAGAGAAAGGATGTGGAGTTTTCTTCTCAGTTGAAACGAGGCTACTCTACACTCAAAGTAAAAGGGTCAGGAAGTTTTTTTGGTTCTTTTGGGAATAAAATGTCTGCTTTTCTGGTGAAAAAACACTTTAAAAGGAAGATAAAGTTTTGGATTTTAAAATGGGATTATTTCCCCAACATTACTGATGTATCATTTTTCTACTCCCACAATTCAATGAAAAGGTAGTGATCATTCATGTGCACTAAGCTCAGGGCTACGATATATGGAAGTTTAAAATGCATCTTTCATTCTTACAGTTGTGCCTTCCAGCCAGTGCTAGACCTTGAAACAAGCATAAAAAGGACCTGTTAGCATTCAGTAGGGAGATGTCCAGTGTTCGAAAGGATTATATCAGACCTTAAAGATGATTCCAGAAAAAAAAACTATAGCAACAATGGGTTTTCATTGCATTTTGTAAGCCTTCATCTTTACAAATAGACTTCTTTTCTGGTTCTGTTAAAATTACACTCAACACCCAAGTTTTATACAGAGGGGCAACTCAAAGGGAAGCTTATATAAAAAAGCAGAGAGTGCTTTTAGTTACACCTTAAATATCACAGTGGCAAGATTTGATTTTAACTTCAAACTTTAGGAGTCTATCAGAATATCATTGTTATTTCTTCCTTGCCTTCAATAATTTTCTGCAATGGGTTTTTCATTTTACCTTTCCTCCAAAAATGGCACTTAGCTCTTTATCAAAAGAGATCATTGTGAAAATTATAACTGAGAGCTAATAAAAAATGGCTTGTGAAATGTAGGTTCAGAGAAGTGAAACCAGTAGTTGTGGATGAACCATTTAAGCTTATAAATGCAATTTAAATTGCAAATGTAAACTATCAGAAGGAAACACCTGTAAGTTTTCAATCAGGCCTCCGCTGATTTTTAACCAAATCAATAAATTGTAGCAGGACAATGAATTCTAACCACCCAATCAAAACAAATAAGCACTATCTTCTATTATCATAAAAGCAATAAAAAAGGCTTGCACAGCACTCTTCCTTAATTTGTCTTTGCTCTGCACCATAAAGATAACAAAGTGCCGCATTTCCAAAGAACATATTGTTTTACTCTGTATGTTTTTCATCACTGAAGTCTAAAGATATTGTTTTTTAATTTGCTGATGGAGCCCATCCATTAGAATTAGGCTAAATGCCGTGGGAGGATAGTAACAGTGGGTGTGAAAGAAGGAAGCATGTGTAGCCGGAGTTAATGCTGCTTTTATAGCACTTCGCGTTGGATTCACGGCTGAGCCTATCTGATGAGTAAATGACTTATGGACAAGTCAATGCTGGGAGGAGGATGTGGTTAAAGTAATCTGATTAGAGATGCTAATGTAAGAAAGTTGGCATCCTCCTCGGATGAACTGCTATGAGAATCTTTGTAGGTTTTGGACAATCACACTGTCCTTTGACCCTTGGCCTCAGTGTAAGTTAACCAAGCGTCCTGCCTACCACTGAGAAGCTACAAGACTTGGGGACATTCACTAAAGTGAAGTTTTGAGTCTTTGCATTTCCCCTATATGGAGGAATCTTTGAGTTTTCCTCTATATTTCAAGCTCTGAGACTCTAGTTATTCTATGCTGTAGAGTCCAAAGTTCTCCACAGGTAAATCCTGATGAAGCTTTGACTGCTCCATCTAGTGTCATGCAGATGTGATGCTCATTAAGACGTGGAATCAGAAAAATTATCAGTAACAACGAACGAGGTGCAATAATCCTTTTCTGACGCACATAAAAGACATTCAAGCATGGATCACTCAAGAATAACTTGGGGGCTTCATCTCTGAGACAAAAGATATAGGAGGAAGCATTTCAGGGGGCAAGACAATAAAAGGGTCTTGGGGAAGGTGAAGAAAAGATGGGAATAAGCAACCACAAGTGGCTTTACCAATCTAAGGCAAAATGTCTTTCTGTGTACATTGTTTCACCCTGGCCTACAAATAGAGGAAAAATGAACATGAAAAACATTTTTGACCAAACTTGAAAAAAATTTGCAAAAAAAAAGCATTAGATGCTAACTATTCTCTTCATTCATTATGTATTAGCACAGATCTTCTCTGCACCACAAATAGCTCTTAATTTACAGTCCAGAAAATTACTTATAAATACAAATGAAATTAATACAGGGTGGCATTTAGTAAACAAATTAGACCATCATTCTTTATTTTTGCATACAATGCCATTAATGTTTAAAATCTACTGTGGATTTTACCATTATTTCAGGAAAATTAGTGAAGTTCTGGATATTTTAAATTCATCAAAAGACAGAAAAAATATTTCTATTTCAACCAAGTATGGCAGGATAATTAAATCAGTCAGATTGAATTAAAACAGCTAAATTAACATGAAGCCCTTACTGCCATCCACTGTAAGTTTGAGATTTTTAATTAATGTTTAAAATGCAGTTTGCTTGTAGCTGATATTTAATTTATAGCTGTAAACAAAATATGTAAGCTTATGGTAATTTGAATATTTTCCCCATGAAAGATCCTTTTGGCTTTAAAATGATAGAAAATGAGTACAAATACAATTTAGCTCTTTTGTAATTAAAATAAATGTTTTACTTCTTATTGTTTTACTTTTAAGTAAATTAAAACTTAATATACCATAAACCCAAATAACTGGAGTATTAACAGTCTTTAAAATATAGTTCACAATTATGAAGTCTGAGCTAAGTGGTTACTGACTTCCCAAGTATACCATTTGAAACTAGAAATTCTATATCATAGTCGTTAATAAATTATGAATACAGTTTTGGACACTCCGAGAAATAAAACTCTTCAGTGTTCAAACAAGATATAATCTGTTTTTTTTCTTTGAAATAAGATAAAATTGTTATTTAGACACATTTAAAAATCTTCATTTATAAGCAAAATACAAAATGTACAATTAAACCCATTTAGTTTAGTAATTTAAACAAACGTGACATCTCATTATAACATTTTGATTGAGTATGCTAAATTTCTTATGTGTGTGAGTGTAAAGAATGTTTTTTGAAGAAAATGAAAAGAATATTGATTTTCAAGATAATAGGAAATCCAAAAGTTTAAAATTAAAAAAAAAAAAAAAAAACCAGCTTATGGACATTGCATTGACTTGTGCTACTGAGATCTGCAAAAATTTTTTAAAAAAATATGAATCTTGCAAAGTCTTCATTATCTTGACCTAATGGACAGTCTAGAAAATGCCAAGCTGCCTGTGTTTTTATGTTGTAGGTGCAGGAGCGATTTCTTGAAGCCTGTAGATGCTTTCCTGCTCTGCTTTCTCCTGGCTGTAAGGAGCATTAATGTAGTTCAAAGCTCCCCAGGTAGCCAGGTGCTGAATAGACACAATTCTCTGTCTTTTAAAAATCTGAACTCTGTGAAATCTTGTCCAGACTGCTTATTTGGCAGGTGTAAATAGAGTCAGTGTCTCCCTTTTTTAGGTTTTAAAAATAATTTAAGTATTGTAATATTTTGGAAAGTAAATATGTTTAAAAATCAAATGGTTTCCAAGATTACATGTGATAATATACCCATGCAACTCTAACTAAAATCAGAACACACAAAACCATTTTCTTTGAAATTAGGAAAATCTTTCTACATCTGAAATTCTGTTTTGATCATTCACAAATTTTAAAATAGGAATATTTCATGAATCACCTATCGAAGTTTTCGATCTTCCTTATAATCATAGTTCCAGTGTACAGGAACTGACACTTGGCTTCCCTGAGAATGAGGACAAAGGTAAATAGTCCCAGTTCTGCAGAACACCATTTACCAGGGGACTGAAGGATAGAATGTGGTTCTGGATCATGGCAAGAACAAGTCAATTCCTGTGATTTGGATCAGGAAGTTGAGACTTAAAAAGTGGTCAGTAAAAACGTGACTTTATGCAAGTTGGAGTGTCTATCTTAGGCTAAAATTCCAGGTCAGGAACATTCCTGGAACCCAGCTCAGAGAGGAAACTCCTCAAAATACTCTAGCTTTGTTTATTTATAGGATGCTGGAAATCTATTCAGGGTCACTCAGGTGCCCTCATGCTGCTTAAGACTCAGGATGACCTTGGTTAAGTCAAGTGAGTCCACGTAACAGTTTTGCCAAAAATCAGGATAAACATTGCATTTTCAGTTTTTGAGAATATGGGGGGGCTGGGGAGATAGCTCAGTTGGTAGAGTGCTTGCCTTGTAAGCACAAGGCCCTGGGTTCAATCCCCAGCATCGCAAAAAAAAAAAAAAAAAAAAAAAAAAAAAAAAAGAAAGTGAGAATATGGGGATTAAAAAATAGCAATGCCATATATCAAGATAATAATGGTGCTTAATTCTGAGAAGTAAGCATGTTCTTGATGGTGTTCACTTTTTGTATTTAATACTTTTCAATTTTACTTAAGAAACATGTATCACCTTAGTAAAAAGAAAAACGAGGGATTATTTAGAAAAAAAATTCCCTTAGTATACAACTTGTGTATTTACAACTTCTTTATCATAATTATTACAGAAAATACACAGAACTACAAGTCTGGAAGGAAATACAGTATAAAACTGAAAGTGGCTATTTTGGGGATGGGAATTTTAGGTTTTGTTCTTCTTTCTACTTTTTTGAACTTTCTAACTTTTCTTTGTTAATATATTGTGGACAAAATATTTATTTTTTATTTTTCTGGATAGGTTTTAACATGATTACATTTGAAAATTATTATTCAAATAAAGATGATAGTCTGATCTGTTTCCATTTGTATTTTAATTTCTGTTGAGGGACCATCACATTTCATGAACCCTCCTGTACCCAAATTCAAAGGCTGAATGTTTTCCCTGTTAAGTGGATGATGATATATAATTGGAGTGGGGGTGAAGGTTGAGAGAAGAATGGAGGAACGTTAGATTATGTAGAGGGAAATGAGGGGGGATATGAAAAAAGGTGGAATGAGATAGACATCAATCATTACCCTATGTACATGTATGATTATATGAATGGTGTGAATCTATATCATGCACAACCATAGGAATGAAATGATGTACCCTATTTCTGTACAATGAATCAAAATGCAGTCTGTAAAAAAAAAATAATAAATAATAATAAAAGAGAGGCCTGATTTAAATTTAAAGATCAAGTAAAAGAACACCACACAGCCCTAAAAAGGGCAATTTTGTTTGAAGGGCAGGAAATAAAATATGCATGTAAAGAAAATGAATTGTGAACGTGGAGAATTCATTTTTGTCTTTAAATACAGGCGTAAGTCTCTGTTGACTTGAGTATAGGGACATTCTCTGAGGTCTATGCCTCAGAACTCCTTTTCTGATGTTTTCTCCGTTAGTGAAAATGCTTCTCCACAATTATTTTCTGGTTACCCAGAGATTGAATGACTTGAGTAAACTCAAATGAATTTTAGATAAAAGTCCTTTAAGAAAATAAAAGGTTCATATAATGGACAACGTATTTCAAGTGCAGTGGCATCTGTCATGAGGACAGTTCATTAAGCACTACTCAGTCTTTCTCTGATGGCTGAGTTCCCCTTTGCTTGAGCATTACTGGCAATGCAGCTTGATTGTAGAGGATCATAACTGCAGACAGGAGAAGCGGACCCACCTACTTCGCCTATCAACTTTTAACTCCACATAGTTTGTGGTGCGTGTTGTTCCCAACATTATCCCACCAATGTGTCTCGATTATTTCTACTTCAAGTCATTCCCTTTCCACAGAGATAATACAGGTTCCCACTTCCCATCCTCCATAAATATCCTATACATTTCAAGTATCTCCTCAAAAAAAGCTCTCCATAATCACATCTGCCCTCACTTCATTGAAATTGTATTTAGCTTCCTCTTTGGAATCCTGTATATTTTCTTTAAAAATTATCTTCAACCTGCTTCAATCCCTTCATAATTTACAGTCTAATTTATAAAATACAATGCTTAAATGGGAGGAATCTGTTTTGAGTTAAGGGGAAGAAGAATTGGTTCACATATACTTGAGTTGAGATGATAACAATGCTAAATCTCCCAAGCTTAAATAACTGTAGTTTTCTAACGAGATATGATGAAAAAATAAAGAGATCCTTTTATTTCTTTTATTTTTATAACTATGCATAAACATTCACATTCCTATGCAAAAAAAGTTTTGTATATTTAAATCAAGAATAAATACATTGAGTGCTACCATAAAAGGCATTAAATAACATACAGGGAACATCTTTAAGGATATTATATAAGACATCTAAGAAAGTTGTTAAATAAGGTTTTATGTTCATTATTTATTTTGTTTTAGTTAATCAATTCTCAGTGTGTATGAAGGGGAATATTAAATTTTGCTGAAGCAATGTGCTTCAAGAACTGATATTTCTGATATTTACTTGTTTAAAATTTTATACAAACTTAATTTATGCCCAGATTGAACTCAAGAAACATTTGAACGTTTAACTGATCTTTTCAAATTGAATAACATTTGGGGTATTATTTTAAGCTGAAGTTTAGTTTAGGCCTAAGTATTTATCTATATGTTAATACCTAAATATAACTCTAAGAATTGACAAGTTCACTAAAGCATGTGTATGCTAAGCTATATATTGATGGTACAGAGAGGATGGGAGACTGCTTTAAATATGCTGATCAGTGGATCAATTTCTAGAAGTGGCAGTTGTGTAACATCCTTACTAGGCGAGGGTTAGCCATTTGTAAGTGTAGGGAAAGGCAGAGGGACTAGCCAATATGTAGACTCAGAGACCTCAAGACTTGGGAGTAGCTAAGGAACATACAAGGGTCCTGCTGAAATCTGTGAGCTAAAGATGACAGAAGAAATGAGTTTGGGAAAGCAGGTAGAGCTCCAATCCCTCTGTAGTTCAGAGTAGGGTGTGAATTTCTATTCAAGTGCCATGCAAAGAAATGAAATTTTAGTCAGTTCTACTATGGGTGGGAAGATGGGGATGGTATCCAGTAGTTATCACAGTTACATTTTCAAAAGATCTATTGGACAGTAGGTTGTAGTGAAGATAAGAAAAGAGAACTATTAAACCTAGAAATAATGGCAAAAGTAATATGTTAAGAAGGTCAATATTTTACTCAAAAATACTAGAAATAGTAGAAAATATTTTGTAGGATTATGAATGAGACAGTATTGACAATACTTTCCACATGTTGGCTCACTTACTTTCTACAATACTCAAATGAATTATAGTCATCTTTGACTCACATATGTAAAAATAAATAAATCTTGGAGGTAAAGGAATTTGCCCCAGGTCACATAAGTAGGAAGTGGTAGAATCAGGATTTAAATTTATTTTCATAATTTTACCTATGAAATTAAATTTTCATTAGATGATTTTAAGTAATTATTTTTCTCCTAAATATATTAGAACCTAAATTATTAGTAGATTAGGACTGGCTTTCCATTGCTCTGGTATATAGCTACTTAGTTGACTTTTCTACGTTTGAGGTACTAGACCAGTCAGTCCACTTGAAGAAGGACTTCCACATTGTCTTTACTCATATTACCAAAATTTGAGAACCAAAATTAGAGTTCATTTAATATTATCAATTCACTAGTTGAATATTCAATAAGACAAAAATCTCAGAAGTGTCTGTCTGATACATATACACACAGATTTAGATAATTCGAAGTGCAGTTTAGATGTTATTCTTTCAATGGCTTTTTCCTCAATATTAAATGAAAAAGATAAAGGTATTAAAGGTATTAGAATCCTTTTTTTTTTGCAGTGCTGGGGATTGAACCTAGGGTCTTGTGCTTGCAAGGCAGGCACTCTACCAACTGAGCTATCTCCCCAGCTAGAATCTTGTTTATTGTTTTACTTACAATTTCTAGAGCTAGGAATGTCTTTATTTTATAGGTGAGAAAAATATTTAAAGATGGTGACTAAGGGATCAGGGAGCTGCTTCAAGTTTTGGATGACCTGACAGCAAAGTTCAAAGAACAAGTAGAAAGTGTGGATACAATATGAAGATAAAGAACTGTTTACACATGTAGGCATTAAGTTGTATGTCACTTTAGGGAGAAATTCAGAAACAGCTAGTAAGTTGAAAATATGCCTATACCTAAGCAATTCTGCCTGCATATTTTAAATGTGGATGCAGTATGTCTGTTTGTGTGTTTGTGTACATATATAAACACACCTATATTATTTAAATACACACACACACATTCCCTAGAGAAAATTTTGACCAGGAATGAAAGTTACTCATTGCATAATCTTGATAGTATAAAAATGATTAGAAACTACATAAATGTCCAACAATGTGAGGATGGACATAGAATTGTTATTGATTCACCTAGTAGAACAATTTATAGCAGTAAAATGCATGAACTTCATACATGCAGACAGTAATGTAGATAGGTATAGAAAGAGTAATTTTGAATAAAATATAATTGATACAAAAGGTTGTATACATTTTTTTATTTAATATTAAAATACCCCAAATAACAGTATATGATACTAAGTCAATGTAGAAAAAAAGAAACATGAAATATGCATGTGAAGTTTGGGATAATGTCCACTCTTAGAAGGGAGAAGTAGATTAGATAAAAGAATGAAACATATCTGCATCCTTTTTTGTTTTACAAAAGGTAAAAATTCAAACATGATAAAATCAATGTGGATATTATAGGTATGCCATATTATATTATAAACATGTAGGTTTACCATATGTTTAAAATATATCACAAATAAAATTCTTGTATCTTTTCCAAATTAATTTAAAATTTCAACTTTACTCAATAAATATATTGTTTTAGTTAGGTATTTTGTCACTGTGACTAAAAGATCTGACCAGAAAGATCACAGAGGAGGAAAAGTTCATTTAGGGGCTCTGATTTCAGAGGTCTCAGTTCATAGAAGGCCGGCTCCATTCCTTTGGACTCCAGTGAAGCAGAACAACATGGCAGAAGAGGGAAGAGCTCACATGAGATCAGAAAGCAGAGAGAGACTCCTCTAGCCCGATACAGTGCCTCTGATGCCCACCTCCTCCAGCCATACCCCACCACTTCAGTTACCACTCAGTTAATCCCTATCAGGAATTAATTCACTGATTGGATTAAGGCTCTCACAACCCAATCCTTTTTCCCCTGCACCTTCTTGCTTTGTCTCACTTGTGAGCTTTTGGGGGACATCTCATACAAACCATAACATATATTAAAAGGTGTAATGTTAAAGTGTAACACGAAATTCTGGTTTTGATGATTGCTATTTTTCTTCCTTTTTAAAAAGGTAGTGTATTTTTGCTGCTTATGTGTGGATTTGTAGATCTCCCATGGTTCAGGAATTTGTACCAGAAAGCACACCAGTGTCCTACATGACAGACAATTGGTGGGTAATGCCAGAAATGTTTTTAGAATATTATCATAAAAAGAGTGGGCATGTCACACTTTCCCGGTCCTTAACACCCATGATGCCACAATACCTGCATGTGCAGAAACTTCAG
The DNA here is from genome assembly GCF_902686445.1 of Sciurus carolinensis. Taxonomy (NCBI): domain Eukaryota; kingdom Metazoa; phylum Chordata; class Mammalia; order Rodentia; family Sciuridae; genus Sciurus; species Sciurus carolinensis. Next base: position 9,023,442 of record NC_062222.1, read on the forward strand.
AGTAGTGTCAGAACCCTGTTGAAAAAATGATTTTTTTTTTTTATTAACAAATTACTATTTCAGAAAAACAGAACTTTCTTCACTTACTTCTCTTTTGTCCCTAAACTGTTTCACCCTAATCGGTGCCAATTCCAACCAGGTTGCCTTTCTTCCCTCTTTCTTTTTGTTTGCCCTCCAATGAGGAAAATTAGAAAGGCAAATCATACTAAGGCTGTAATCACATCATGATGAACACCTACAGACAATTAAATGAAGTATATTTAATTTTTATGCCAGTCTGAAAAGTTCCTATAAAGTATATCTTTTTAGGTAATACAGATAAAGGCTTAGAGACAGTAACTGGACCCATTTCATGTATCTAGGAAGCACCAACATCGTTTCCAACATCAGTCCATCTGATTTCAGAGTTCTCAACCTGAGCAACCATATCAAACTCTCTCATAAGTGGAAGGCTCCTGCCACTGTTTGGTCCACACAGATACATACAATCACTACATCATCAACATGCATTTCATGATCCTCTCTGTGTATAGTAACAAAATCATTTTATTAAGTAAAAACAAAGGAAGCAGATAAAGCACTCACCAGTTTTCTTAAATATCAGTTTAATACAGATTAAGACTTAATCTTAAAAGAAAATGAAAACGGTCATACATCTGAACTGTTGGACTGAATTCATAGTCACATATAATCTATTTCAAAATGATGAATCAAAGAAAAAATTAGAATTACCCAATGTAAATAAAAATTATAAGCGTGCTTTGTACTTATATTGAATAATTTCTAGATTTAAAAATATCGATATTACATATAGTGAGATTCACTTTTAAATGCAAGTATTTATCCACAGTAATGCGTGGCTGTAATCGGAGCAACTCAGGAGACTGAGGCAAGAGGATCACAAATTTGAGAGTAGACTCAGCAAATTAGCAAGACCCTAAGCAACTTAGTGAGACCCTGTCTAAAAAATATGAATAAATAAATAAATAAAAAGGTCTGGGCTGTGGCTCAGTGATGAATTACCCTTGGATTCTGTCCTTGGTCCTTAACCATCACCCAAAAAATGCAACAATTAATACTGCATTGTATCAGGGATACCGTGAAAACAATATGTTAAAATGAAATCTAAAGGTTAATACAAAAATAAGTATTTATGAAGATTATCAGGTGAGTGATATAAAAGTACATATGCACATGTACATTTCAGAAGCTATAATATTTTAATATTATTGTTTATTTTCATTACTTGTTAAAAGCCTCCTACCTTAAGTCTAGGTGGTTAATTATCTGTCATACTTTATTTTACTTTTTCATGTATAATTACAAATAATTCTATACTATAATTACCTTCCCATTCATAGTTAAATAAAATAAATAGCTGAATTAAAATGAAACTAATACCTGTGGATCTGAAGTGTGTCATATTTAGGTTCTACCAAAGTAATTATTTTTTCAGAAAATAATGCTGTGTTTATTACTATACAAAATAATCTGAAGTTAATTTCACATTTATAATATTGTTAAAAATGTTGTTGGATGAATTTATACTACAGCTCTGAAGTCAGTCTAATCTGTTTGTTTGGCTGCATGTTTATTTTTAGACTTTTTTTGTGTTAAAAGAGATTTGTGATGAAGCATTATTTATTTCCTCTTGTCTGGCAGCTCAATTTACAGGTGGGACACTTAGATTGGCACATTTCTCCTTCCTTCCCTTGTTCTCATTAGCAGGGAGTCCTAATCTCCTCTTTCTCTGCCTTTCTGAATAATCACACTATATCACTCTCCCAGTGGGATCTAAACAAAGATTGAGTAGAAAATTAAGATCACAACCAAGTATGTTTAAGCATAAGGTCATAATCATGAAAAATCAATATAACGTACAAAGAGGCCTTTTAAAATCAGTTTGGTGCTTGTTTGTGTATGGTATTTGTATTCCAATTTTCACAATTCCACTACTTTTCAATTGAAATCTATGACAATATAGCTTTTTTTTTCTTAGAGGAAAACATATTGCTCTGAGCTCTATAGGCCCCCCAAAATTGATTTTGGTCCTCATAGGCCCAGTTGGTACTATTCCTTATGGGCACATGGAGCCCTACTGTGTCTATAAATGAATCTATTTGTGCACAAAGAATTGCAGAGAGCTGTTCTGAATTATGTAATTGCTCGCCATTCTTCTTGCCTTTATTCAGAGACACGTGGGTAAAATAATAAGTAGGGTGGGTGGGTTTTGTTCACTCCATTTAGGCTGACATGGAAGGACCTAGGAGATTCTAGCTCAGCCATGTCATGGCCGAGATAACTGATCAGCATCTTGATCCGTTGCTAGAGTAGGTACTGATAGGACTCAGGGGCTGTCTGACTAGGGGCAGAGGAGGAGAAGACAAGATTAAGGACAGCAAACACTGTTGCATCATTCACGTTTCCCAGATGAGCCATCCAGGAAGTGGGAACAGTCGTGTAGCACAAGATGGATAATGCAGATCCTTCCCTGAAACTCAAAACTGACGGTCTTGGTTGTTAAAACAATCAGCTGGCTAGGATTTAAGGTTCCAAAGACCAAGAATATCATAAAAACAACCCGAGATAGGAAAAATAAAAACAGAACAGTCTACCTAGTAAGAAAAAGGAGCTTATTGGGACTTGCAGGAGAGGCATCACAGAATTTGAAGGAAGAAAACTCCATTTTGATTATAATCAAATGCTGGCAGCACTGATTAACGATTTCTTATGATGGACATTAGAGTTTGAACAGATGAACAAACACTTGTCAATATTTGAATACATATTGACAATATACCAAGCAGTGAACTAGGTATTTTACTAACATTTTATTTGATTCTCAAAATGGTACTATTATTGATTATAGAATCACTAGTAAAAAAGAATATGTAAATATACTCTTAGAACCATAATTACAATAAGAAAGAAAACTATTAAATAGTTGAGTTTTGAGCCTACTATCAGTCATTGGGTTATATTGCCTAAAAATATAGCAAAATAAATATTAAATATTTCTCAATTCATGATGTGACTTGGATAGTATAATATACAGTCCTTACTACAAAGTGAGGATATTCTAGATTAAATATTTCTTGTCATTTAATAAAATGCTAAGTTTAAAAACTCTCAGGTGTTGTTTTATATCTAATATTTCTGTGAATACAACTTGATTAACTTTGTTCTACATGAAAATTGAGAGCCCAAATTCTGTAGCCCAGAATTGGAAAACTTGGCAAACAGACCTGTCTTCTGATAAGTTCATTCATCCATGAAACACTCTAGTGATGGTAAAGGTTATGGAGTATGAAAACATGGTACCTCTTGTCATGGATATTATAAACTTTTGATTTAACCAAAAGTTAATTCCATATTAATGTAGAGTAAATCTTAATAACATAATAACATTTCATACAAATTAAAAGTACAGCTCCTTCAGCACAAACTTGCATTCTATATTTAACAGATCTAACAGTTCCATGTGGGTGTATTAGTCAGGGTCCTCCAGAGGAATAGAACCGACAGGGTAAGTAAATATACGATTAGAAAAAAAGGATTTATTAGATTAGTTTACATGATCAGAAGCTGGATAGTCCACCATGGCCTTCTGCAGGCAGGATAGCTAGAGGAACCAGAAGCTGCTCAGTCCAAGAAACTGGAGCCTGAGCAAGAGGGACCAGTGAAGCAGGCCCAGTTCGACTGAAGGCCTGGAAGCCCCTGGAGAACTGCTGTCAGAGTCCACATTGGAAGAGTGAACTTGCTGGAGTCTCATGTCCTCCAATAAAGGCAACATCAATCCATGAACCCGCAAGAAGAATGAAATGGAGCTTGCATCTTAGCTTCAGCCATTTGAACATCATGCCCACATTCAGAGTGAGTCTCCCTACTCAGTTGGCTTTCCCACATTCACTCATCTCTGGAAACACCCTATAGACACACCCCCAAAATCTCTCAAAAGGTGATTTCACCCCACTGATACTTACTAGGGCCATCTTGAGGTTACATTACACTCAGGTACACGTTGCAGAGCCACTGAAGAAAGCAGAGTGAAGGCCTGAGAACTTGCACAGCAGTCCTCTCACCATCATCCTCTGAAGCTCTTCTTTTCTACCACCTTAGACCTCTAACCATTGGTTGCCACTCTTGTGGATGAAGTCCAGATTGTGCATTGAATCCCTCTATTCTCAATAGAGGATAGTTGGACCTTCTATTAAAGTCCTACAAATTATGTTGCCCTCGGAGTTCATGTTCGATCACTCCTTAGGAGACTTCTCATGTCAGTATTTTTTAATGTCCTACTTGATTTTGTTCTATGATAGTCATCACAGAGACTGGGACATTGCCTGGAAAACAAAAAGAAACTTTCTAAAATATTCACTATATATTCTGAATAGGGTTTATAGATAAGGCTTAGACAGTCTCTTGTTACAGCCAAGGCAGTTCTCCCACCCCGGGGACACTCAACACGGTCTGGAGAATTTTTGTTGTTGCTGTCACATTTGGGGTGGGGTCTATGCTACTGAACTCTGGTGATAGATCCAGAGATGATGCTAAGTACCCCTTAAAGCACAGGATAGTTGCCCACAGCAACATTACATTCAAAATGTCAACAGGGCTAAGGCTGAGAAACTCTGTGATTTAGAGAAAGGAGTCAGTTACTACATAAGAAACACAATGGTTAGTAAACATTGAAAACCCAAAGATTTAAAATTCTATTAGGCACATGAAATTTATCTAAATTTCCCTATAGGAAACTAAAATTGAATTTTGAAATCATGCATTTTAAAACAGTTTCCTAGCACTTAAAGAATTTTTAACATTCTCAAAACTCTAACATATTTCTATTCTTGTTAGCACATCTCTATAATTAACTCCAATTTTCCCCCAAATATACAATGAGATTGACATTAATAGTATGACTTATTGGAGCTGATAAATTTTTCTCCTAATTATAAAAACCTAAAAGTAGAACTAAAAATCCATTTTGCATAGTTAAATTTTTTTAAATAATAAACAATATCTAGTCTATTTAAAAATTGTTATTTTTTGGTTGCATGTGTACATCTGAACTTTAAAAATTATGTGTATGAATGTGTATTAGCAGTAGATCCTTATGAAAAAATTCTTCATGTTGTATTTGAAAGAGGTCTTATTGTTAACATCATTCTTCACATATCCAGCTAAAAGCACAAATGGTCATTATACATAATTTAAATTGTTGACAACATCTTGAATTTTGATGCAGTTTAAGATGTGGGAATGATGCAAATCTAAAGGTTGCGTCAATATTAAAAAAAGGAAAATACTATCCTAAGTTAAAATTTGAAGAAATTAACACTAATTTAAGACAATGTATGCTATGCAGAAAGTGTAATCAAAGTCAAGAATGGCAAGAAATAATTGAAAACCCTTAAAGCAGCATCTGAAATCTCTTCAAAAGATTGTGCATGTACATGTGTGTATATATTTGTAGCTATTGCTTGTCCTCAAGAAATCAGTAATTTGAGTATGATTGGGGAATAGAAAGACTGAATTTCTAGGAAATTATGGACAATGAGAAACTAAATAGTCCCAGTATCCATATTTACACTCTTTTATAGCTCTTAAACTGAGTCCTTTTGGTGTGTGACAGAGAGTGACATGCATTCTAACTTTCAAGAAGATTAAGAACTTCATGCACAGATGGTATTTTATGAATGGGTCATTACCTCATGAATACTATTTCCTAAGGACAGAGCAGCAACAATGGTCCATTCATGACCCAGACAATAAGGGGGTGCCTTTTATCTGTGGAAAATGTAGAAATTTTAAAATAATAATAAAGTTGGTCCACTTTTAACTATCACCAAGCACTACTGATTCTGAATAATGCCATTGATAAAATATTTTTGTGATGGGGGCAGACACTGTTAGCCCTGCCCGGTGGTAGGCTGCTACTCATGAACAATTTCTTCAGATTAGTCAGATACTCTTTCATCCACTACCTTACAACCGTAACCTTTGTCTTAGTGTTTCCCATAATTCAAATAAATAATTCAGTATCTGATTAATCATATGACACCTTTTCCCCTTCTAGCTTATGATCTCCAAGAAAGCAAAACGTTTTTCATGTTCACTGGTACATCTAATGTGCCTCAAGACTTACACATGTAGAACCTCAGTGAAAACTTAGGAATTGAATGTGTAAGTGACAAATTAAGGAAGAATAGATAGATGAGTGAATGAATAAAATATAAGTCCTAACTTAAACATTCCTGAAATTTTTCAAGAAGTGTGTCTAGATTTTGAAACTTTGAATCATAACTTTAATTTATGGCAGCATCTTTAATAGATGGGATAATTCATTCTCATTTAAACCTCTATGCAGTGAAGACATGTCAGGTGCATGACTAAGTGATATTGAATGATAACGATAATCTCTGCACATTGACCTGAGATTGAAGGTGAAATAATTTGACCACCAGCTTTTTAAAAATTATTGCGTTAAAGATATCAAAATGAAATTGCTTAGTAGTATTGCTTGATAAACACACTATTATGGGTCTTTGAATTTCTTTTACAAAATTCTTATTAGTTTTTAAATGAACTATGACTTACATAGAGCTATTACTTCTACAGTTGCTTCCTTACTGAACTGAAATCAGCTACAGTCTCAGCTTCTCAGGTATCATATCTTTAATCACAAGTCACACACACTAATGATATTTCACATACATATTTGCATACGGCTGGAAGTTTTGAGACATGAAAGGTGAAAAGCTTAATAGTACTCTGTATAGTAACCCTGTAGAAATGTTTGTTTCTATCTGTTTGAGAGTCTTCATTGTTGTTTTGTTTGTGTTTTGTCTTGTGTATTTATTTTTTGGCTTTGCTCAGGGGCTGGCTATCTTTATGGTTGCAAAACAGCAGCAACACTTCCCAAAGTCACCTCACGACAATCTTTACATAAGAATATTTTCTAGAAGCCTTGAGATCAGACTCCTTTCAAGTTTTCTTGGCCAGAATTGGATCACATATCCATCCCTAAAGCAATCATTGTCAAAAGGAGAATGTTCTTATTGTGACTGGCCTAAGTCACCTGCCATGTGGCAAATGAAAGATTCCAGAGAAAACAAATGTTTCATTTGGCAAGATGGAAAGATTTTAACCTTAAAACTGTTCTCCTACTCTTAACTATCTTGCAAAACTTTCTTACTCAACAAGTTGTATCCAGGAGCTTAGAGACTATTATTCATACACTACTAATCAATGATATGTCTTTATTTGCATCTTCTAAATTTTAGATTAATGTTCTTATCCCCACTGTTTCGTGGGCATTATGAAATTAATTTGATGCAGGTTTATCATAAGATTGTGAAATATGATTTAAGAACATAAATAGCTCTGAAGGCTTTACATATTAACAACAACAACAACAACAACAAAAAACCACCCAAAACTATTTGTCATTTTAAGAATGACCACTGGACCATTTCTTTCTGTTTTTACGAGATTTAATCTCCTTAACTGTGAAGATTTTTAAAGCTTTTCATTGTTATTTCATGATTAGTTTTTAGAAAATGATATTTAGTTTTTCAGAAACAGAGTTTAGAGTGAGGTCACCCAGGGACTGATCCATACTCTGAGCCCTGCTCTTGGTGGCGTTATTCATTCACTGCAGGGTAGTGATCCTCCTACTGAACAGGAAGCTACACCTTTCATTAGTAGAGAATTTATTGTACTTTTCTTAAAATCTCTACTTCCTTTCATATTTTAAAATCATCTGTCTTTAAAAACTAAACAGATACATTTTGTATTTAGCAGTTACTGGAATGCTGGATGATGTTTGAAATGTCCATTAATGTGTCACAATGTATCTTCGTATTTCTGCATTGTGCAAAGCATCCCAGTCCAAGGCAAAACCATCAAATAGGAGGCTTATGGCACAATATTCAAGTGCTCTTCTTTTGGATTACTAGAAATATATAGAACCCTAAAATATCCCAGGATCAAAAAATAGGATGCTGTAGCATTTTAGAAGTACTGGTGTAATTATCTCCCCTCTTCCTGTTTCTAAGCAATGGAGAGGAGATAACATTCTCAGTGGGTGAAAGTATTATCTTTAATAATGATAGTAGATTGATGTCTGGTAATTCTCCAAATTTGTGGATGATGATTTCTTTTATTTTCTTAACTCACACTATTTGAAAACAGCCCTAAATTCAAGCACAGATCCATATACTTGATTTACAACCAAAGAAACTAAAAACAAAAATAAAAAGAGGACCTGTAACAGATCAGCCCCTGCCAAGTGAGTTTATTACAAGGGGAACAGATGCTCAAACTGAGGACTCCATAAAATCCAGATAAGTCTTAAGTCAAAAGGGGGAGAAATGCATCAAGCCAGAAAGACAATCTTTCAAGTGTTAATTTACCTTAATAAACAATCACAGCCAATTCCAAGACTTTAGGAATGAGGAGAGAGTAGCAACTCTCTTCCACTGCTTTCCAAGGTACATGTTCCTGTTCTCTGAGTTCAGTCAGAACAGGAGGAGGAGGAGAATGAAACCAGCCTAGCCACACACAGGGCTGATAGCTAATGAGCATTGTGTAGCTTCCAGGTCAAGAGCAAGGGAAGTATGTCTTTGAGTACTTATCAGCAAAACTTGCATTAATTTAGTTGACAGATTTATAATGCCTTCCTACACAATGATTGGGAAATAAAGAATCATATACTTCTGAGTCAATCATTTTATTTAGGAGAGATTCACATTGTGTTTGTCAACATAGGATGTAATTCAAGGTGAATTTTATTGCAAAATATTTTCAAAGAAAAATTAAAATTTAAATATACTAAGACACATCTTCAAAAAAGTCAGATTTTCAATCAGATGACAAAGATTTTTTTTGCTTGGTCAAACTTTATTTAGTAAGGCTCCTAAATATCTCCTAGGTTCACCTATACTTTAGTATATAGTTTAATTTTAGCAAAGACCCCGCTAAGTCAATCTGGCAAGAATTTCTTACCCTTAACATCTGGTTACCCTCCATTTTTCACCAGTTCCTCATCCTGAACCATCCCTCAGGTGTTATTTGATCTCCCTGATCTGTTTTCAGCAAGAAGTCTGTTAGGACTTTTAACCAGAATCTCTATTATTTTGAATGGTTCCTCTTTGTAATTTTATATCCACTGAACCGCAACCTACTCTTTGGTTGTAAATTCTCATTTGCTCAAGATATGCTCAGAGTTGAGTCCAATCCATCTTCCTTGCTGCAAGATTCCATTACCATGATACCTACACCTGCCATGCTGGTCCTGGATAAAGTCTCCCTTTCCTTCTTTAATAGGTATCACTAATTTTTTTTTTCTTTAAAATTGAAGTAGTGCCATACACCAAGAAAAAGTTGGACCTGAAAGAGATTAAAATTTAGCATATTTGATTATCTGGCTAAAAATGTGACAGCCTGGTCTCATAAAGTTTAAGTGCCTTGTCTAATATCATGAATATGGAACAAATACCAATACATCAAAATTCTTCCCTCTGATGGTGCCTTATCCACTCTATATTCCTGTTTGGTTTAGATATTAACACAGGAAAAACACAGTATAGTTGGAATAAAAATGACTCTTAGCAGAGAATTCATAACTACTTCTCTGTTACGTCTTGAAATATTATAATGTCTAAAATAAGTTTTAGATTTGGGGGTCTTTTATGTTTTGCGAAAATGGACACATTGTATTTTTTTCAGTGCTTTCTAAAGTAGTACATAACTGCAGCATTTCATTCCTTGAATTAGATTATATGATATTTTTTTAAAGTTTCTAATATTTTTGCATGTATATGATTTTCTCAGTGAGAAATTGCTTACATTATTTTCTTTCCCAGAAAATAATCTCTGACTTTCATCTGGTATCAGATGAACATTCCTTTTGGAAGTTATTGCATCAAGCGCTGTGGCAAAATAATGACAGAATCTGCAAATGGAAACAGCAATCTCCTAATAAATCTGATTGTAGGATAAAGCTGAATTATTACATTTCAAGAAGATTTATTTAGAGTTAGCTATTCCATGTCAAGCACTGTTAGTTCTGAGGATGGAAACTTTTGGGGATGCTAGGTATTGGATACAAAAACAGCACAAAACTTCAAAAGGTCCAAATCTAAGGTACACAGATCATGTTACAACTTCTGCTGGTCAGACTTTCAAGGAGGGTCTTAATTAGGTTCAACTGTGTACCTCACATCTTATGAAAGACAGAAACAAAGGAAGTCCACCTAAAGGAGGATGAATATGGTGAAGAAAAGTACAGCAAGTGAAGAATAGTTTTGCTAAGGGAAAGATGTCTGAGAACTGGGGAGCTGCCTTCCAGTATTTGAAGGGTCACAGTGACTCATCCATGTACCTCAAACAAAACCTTCTCAATTCCAGGAATCAAATAGACCACAACACAATAATACTAGGTGACTTTAACACACCTCGCTCACCACTGGACAGATCCTTCAAACAAAAAATGAACAAAGAAACCATGGATCTCAAGAACACATCCAACAATTTAGACTTAACAGACATTTATAGAATATACCATCCAACAAAGAGCAAATACACTTTCTTCTCAGCAGCACATGGATCCTTCTCTAAAATAGACCATATTAAAATAGACCATATATTATGCCACAAAGCTACTGTTAGCAAATTCAAGAAGAAAGATAGTACCTTGTATTCTATCAGATCATAATGGATTGAAATTAGAATAAATGATAGAATAAAACACAGAAGCTATTCCAACACCTGGAGATTAAATAATACGCTATTGAATGATGAATGGATAACACAAGACATCAGGGGGGAAATAAAAACTTCTTAGAGGTAAACGAGAACAAAGATACATCATATCAAAATCAGTGGGACACTATAAAAGCAGTACTTAGAGGAAAACTTATTTCATGGAGCGCATTCAATAAAAGAAGAAAAAAATCAACAAATAAATAACCTAACACTACCGCTCAAAGCCCTAGAAAAAGAACAGAGCAACACCAAAAGTAGTAGAAGACAGGAAATAGTTAAAATCAGAGCTGAAATCAATGAAATTGAAACAAAAGAAACAATCGAAAAATTGACAAAATAAATAGTTGGTTCTTTGAAAAAATAAACAAAATCTATAAACCCTTAGCCACACTAACAAAGAGAAGGAGAGATAAAACTCAAATCACTGAAATTTGGAATGAACAAGGAAATATCACGAAAGACACGACTGAAACACAAAACATAATTAGGAGCTATTTTGAAAACCCATACTCCAATAAAATAGAAAATCTCAAAGACCCACAGATTTCTAGAGTCATTTGAATTACCTAAACTGAACCAGGAGGACATACACATTTAAATAGGTCAATTTCAAGTAATGAAATAGAAGAGGTCATCAAAATCCTACCAATAACGAAAAGTATGGGTCCAGATGGGTTCTCAGACGAGTTCTACAAAACCTTTAAAGAAGAGTTCATTCCAATACTTCTCAAAGTATTCCATGAAATAGAAGAGGAGGGAACCCTTCCAAGCTCATTCTATGAAACCAATATCACCCTGATACCGAAACCAGACAGACATCGAGGAAAGAAAATTTTAGACCAATATCCTTAAAGAACTTCGACGCAAAAATTCTCAACAAAATTTTAGCAAATCACATACAAAAATATATTAAAAAGATAGTGCACCACGATCAAGTGGATTTTATCCCAGAGATGCAAGGTTAGTTCAACATCCAGAAATCAATAAATGTAATTCACCATATCAAAAGACTTAAAGTCAAGAATCACTTGATTATTTTGATAGATGCAGAAAAAGCATTTGATAAAATACAGCACCCCTTCATGCTCAAAACACTAGAAAAAATAGGGATAGTGGGAACATTCCTTAACATTGTAAAGGCTATCTATGCTAAGCCCATGGCCAATATCATTCTAAATGATGAAAAACTGAAAGCATTCCCCCTAAAACCTGGAACAAGGCAGGGATGCCCTCTTCACCACTTTAATGCAACATTGTCCTTGAAACTCTAGCCAGAGCAATTAGACAGACTAAGAAATTAAAGGGATATGAATAGGAAAAGAAGAACTCAAACTATCTCTATTTGCTGATGACATGATTATATATTTAGAGGAACCAGTAAATTCCACCAGAAAACTTTTAGAACTCATAAGTGAATTCAGTAAAGTAGCAGGATATAAGATCAATGCTCAAAAATCCAATGCATTTTTATACATAAGTGATGAATCTTCAGAATGAGAAGTTAGGAAAACTACCCCATTCACAATAGCCTTGAAAAAAGTAAAATACTTGAGACTTGATCTAACAAAAGACGTAAAAGACCTCTACAGTGAGAACTATAGAGCACTGAAGAAAGAAGTTAAAGAAAATCTTAGAAGATGGAAAGATCTCCCATGTTCTTGGATAGGAAGAATTAATATTGCCAAAATGGCCATACTACCAAAAGTTCTATACAGATTCAATGCAATTTCAATTAAAATCGCAATGATGTACCTCACAGAAATAGAGCAATCATGAAATTCATCTGGAAGAATAAGAAACCCAGAATAGCTAAAGCAATCCCTAGAAGGAAGAGTGAAGCAGGGGGTATCACAATCCAGAACTTCAACTACACTACAAAGCAATAGTAACAAAAACAGCATGGTATTGGCACCAAAATGGACAGGTAGATCAATGGTACAGAAATAGAGGACACAGACACAAACCCAAATAAATACAGTTTTCTCATACTAGACAAAGGTGCCCAAAACATGTAATGGAGAAAAATAACCTCTTCAACAAATGATGCTAGGAAAACTGGAAATCCATATGCATCAGAATGAAACTAATCCCCTATCTCTCACCCTACACAAACCTCAACTCAAAATGGATCAAGGACCTTGGAATCAGACTAGAGACCCTGCATCTTATAGAAGAAAAAGTAGGTTCAAATCTTCAACATGTTGGCTTAGGATCAGACTTCCTTAACAGGACTCCCATAGCACAAGAAATAGAAACAAGAATCAATAACTGGAATAGATGCAAACTAAAAAGCTTTCTTTCAGCAAAGGAAACTGTCAGCAATGTGAAGAGAGAGCCTACAGAGTGGGAGAAAATCTTTGCCACTCATACTGCAGATAGAGCACTAATCTCCAGAATCTATAAAGAACTCAAAAAACTCTACACCAAGAATACAAATAACCCAATCAACAAATGGTCTAAGGAAATGAACAGACACTTCACAGAAGAAGATCTACAAGCAATCAATAGATATATGAATAAATGTTCAACATCTCTAGTAATAAGAGAAATACAAATCAAAACTACCCTAAGATTCCATCTCACCCCAATTTGAATGGCAATTACCAAGAATACAAGCAACAGTAGGTGTTGGTGAAGATGTGGGGAAAAAGGTGCACTCATACATTGCTGGTGGGGTTGCAAATTAGTGCAGCCATTCTGGAAAGCATTATGGAGATTCCTTAGAAAACTTGGAATGGATCCACCATTTGACCCAGTTATCCCACTCCTTGGCCTATACTCAAAGGACTTAAAATCAGCATACTACAGTGATGCAGCCACATCAATGTTCATAGCTGCTCAATTCACAATAGCTAGATTGTGGAACCAACCTAGATGCCCTTCAATTGATGAATGGATAAAGAAACTGTGGTATATATATACAATGGAATATTACTCAGCCATAAAGAATAATAAAATTATGGCATTTGCAGGCAAATGGATGAAATTGGAGAATATCATGCTAAGTGAGATAATCCAATCTCAAAAAACCAAAGGATGAATGATCTTGCTGATAAGCGAATGATGATACATAATGGGGGGGTGGGAAGGGGGCAAGAATGGAGGAAGGAGGGACTGTATAGAGGGAAAGAGGGGTGGGAGGGGTGGGGGGAAGGAAAAAAAATAACAGAATGAATCAAACACTATTACCCTTTGTAAATGTATGATTACACAAATGGTGTGCCTTCATTACAGAGAAACAAGATGTATCCCATTTATTTAGGATAAAAAAAAAGATAGATTAGACTATGTATAGTCTAGAGAGCAGAACTGAGGAAAAGAGTGGACTTGGGAAAGAGGCAGCTCTTGTCCCTGTATGATAAATTATTCTATAATAAGTAAAGTTAAAAAAACAAAGTTCATTTTGTAGATGTCCATCTCAGAGTCCCTGTGGCTCTCCTGATCCGAGCTGGAGGAGTGCATAGGATGGAAATGTTGATTCTGTGGTTTTTCAGAAGGTCCAGTACAGTTTCTGGAGTGTGTTTTTTATTAGCAGCTTTGGAAGATGAAGAACCATTCTCTGAAAGAAATGGAAAGACATGTTTCATGAAAGATGGAGAGGAGGTAAGAACGCTTGCTCATATTTCATTTCTTCACTTATAACCTACTGCTCATATGCCTCCCAGGGACTTAAAATGGAAAACAAAATTATTCTAAATGTTTGCTCCCTGTAGTCTCCTATCATAAATATAAAATGCTCAATGTAAATTAAAAGATTAATTTGGAAGGGACAGAACTAGCAATGTGCTTTTGACAGGCACTCCCAGGGAGTGAGGATGAATATGGGAACAGCAGAAGAAAGATGCTCTCTTATCTCACTCTCCTTTATTCTACCTCTTTGCTCTTTTTTCCAGCAGTTGGTCCAAAAGAGGATCCTGTAAATAGTAGCTCTTTTAGACACGCAATGGGAAATAGTGCAGGCACGTGGGGAAGGCAACTGGAAGGACACTTCCTCCAGGGACCTACTCAAGCCCGAAACTTTCCTGTGTGACCATGAAGACAGCCCACGGCTTGGGTATGACGGGGGCAAACCTGACACTGTAGGAGGCTAGTGCATCTCATCCCATAATCAGTCCCGCCTTGGTACTGAGCTGTTGGAGACAGAGAAAGTCAACAATGTGACCTTTCCAGACCTTGAAAGTGGCAAAATTTGTGTCCTCTGGTGGAAAAGGCTACTGTCCCGGCATGACAGTTTCTTCTAAATAAGTATCAGTTTCTATTATGGTTTGGATCTTAAAAGTCCCCCAAATGCCAAGTGTTCAAGGATTGATCTTTGGCTGTGGCACTAGTTGGGGTTGGTGGCACCTGTAGGGGGTGAGGCCTCGTGGAAGAAAGCTAGGTCGTTGGGAGGGTAACCTTGAAGGGGATATTGTCACCCTGCTGCTTCTTTTCTCTCTCTCTCTCTCTCTCTTTGCCTCCCAGCCACCAGGAGTTGATTGTCTTTGCTCTACCCTGTGCTCCTTAACATGGCTTTCTTCCTCGCCACAGGCCCTGAAACACTGGAGCCCAAGGACCATGGGATGAAACCTCTGAAACCGTGAGTGAAATTAAACCTTTGCTCTGTTAATTTGATCTTCTCAGGCATTTTGTCACAGTTAGGAAAGCAGACTAACATGGTCTTAACTTTAAAAGTATTAGAGTAAATAGGAAATGTATTGGGTAGGATTACTGTGTGGACTAAATACGATAGTATATAAAATTTTCCTCATCCGCTTATCAGCGAGATCATTCGTCCTTTAATTTTTTGAGATTGGCTTATCTCACTTAGCATGATATTCTCCAATTTCGTCCATTTGCCTGCAAATGCCATAACTTTATCATTCTTCATTACAGAGTAATATTCCATTGTATATATATGCCACAGTTTCTTTATCCATTCATCAACTGAAGGGCATCTAGGTTGGTTCCACAATCTGACTATGGTGAATTGAGCAGCAATGAACATTGATGTGGCTGTATCTCTGTAGTATGCTGATTTTAAGTCCTTTGGGTATAGGCCAAGGAGTGGGATAGCTGGGTCAAATGGTGTTTCCATTCCAAGCTTTCTGAGGAATCTCCACACTGCTTTCCAGAGTGGCTGCACTAATTTGAAACCCAACCAGCAATGTATGAGTGTTCCTTTTTCACCACATCCTCGCCAACACCTACTGTTGCTTGTATTCTTGATAATCGCCATTCTAATTGGGGTGAGATGAAATCTTAGGGTAGTTTTGATTTGCATTTCCTTTATTACTAGAGATGTTGAACATTTTTTCATATATCTGTTGATTACTTGTAGATCTTCTTCTGTGAAGTGTCTGTTCATTTCCTTAGCCCATTTGTTGATTGGATTATTTGTATTCTTCGTGTAGAGTTTTTTGAGTTCTTTATAGATTCTGGAAATTAGCGCTCTATCTGAGGTATGGTTGGCAAAGATATTCTCCCACTCTGTAGGCTCTCTCTTCACATTTCTGATAGTTTCCTTTGCTGACAGAAAGTTTTTTAGTTTGAATCTATCCCAGTTGTTGATTCTTGCTTTTATTTCTTGTGCTATGGGAGTCCTGTTAAGGAAGTCTGATCCTAAGCCAACAAGTTGAAGATTTGGACCTACTTTTTCTTCTATAAGATGCAGGGTCTCTGGTCTGATTCCGAGGTCCTTGATCCATTTTGAGTTGAGTTTTGTGTAGGGTGAGAGATAGGGGTTTAATTTCATTCTATTGCATATGGTTTTCCAGTTTTCCCAGCACCATTTGTTGAAGAGGCTATCTTTTCTCCATTGCATATTTTTGGAACCATTGTCTAGTATGAGAAAATTGTATTTATTTGGGTTTGTGTCCATGTCCTCTATTCTGTACCATTGATCTACCTGTCTATTTTGGTACCAATACCATGCCGTTTTTGTTACTATTGCTTTGTAGTAGAGTTGAAGATCTGGTATTGCAATAAGTGGATGAGGACATATAATGGGGGGTGGGAGGGGTTAGCATTAGGTTTAGGGTTAGGTTTAGGGTTAGGGATAAGGAGAGCAGTAAGAATGAAGGAAAGAAGGACTGTATAGAGGGAAAAGACGGGTGGGAGGGGTGGGGGAGAAGGGAAAAAAAAATAAACATCATTGCCCTATGTAAACGTATGATTACACAAATGGTATGCCTTGACTCTATGTACAAATAGAGAAACAACATGTATCCCATTTGTATACAATAAAAAAATAAATAAAAAAATAAAATAAAATTGTTTAATAGAGAGCTTCCCATATATCAAGCACAAAATAATATTTACCTATATTGTCACTTTCATCATGACTATCTAAAACATATCCTAAACAGTCCTCATGAAATATTATATTTACACCTAAATGTAGACATTTTCCTTCAAAATAAATTATACATTGTTAGTGACAGGGGACTGGGGTGTGTGTGTGTGTGTGTGTGTGCGCGCGCGCATCTAGCATTAACTCAGTTTTTCAAAATTTTTCTGTTTTTTCCATTTGAGGGTCCTTCCGTGAACACAGTCATCAGAGCAACTTATAGGAATATTAATATTTCTGAAAGAAACATTATATTTTATGTATTATATATTTATAATATAGCACATATAATATATTAATTTAATATATTAAAGCATGAAAATAAATGTAGATTTTTATTCCTAGTGGTGTTGTCAAACTGAATTGCTATTAATTCATTGTTCAATATTTTTTGTGCATGGTTATAAAACAAGCTACAAATTATTATACACACATTATAAATAAGTCCATTCACAATTTTCATCTCATCCAAAAGGAAGAGTAAGATATTTTAAGAAATACTCCACACAAGTATACATTGAGCTGGAAATTTTTTATGGCCCTATTTTTAAAGAAACTGGGACAGTTCATAAAATCTTTGTTTATTTCTCTTTACAACTACTAGCACCTGGGGTTTAATAAAAAATCATTTGATGATATGGTCAGAGAATAATGAGTACACAGTTTATACAGTACTATACTTATGCATTTTTCAAAATAATTTTTTGGAAAAAGAAAGAATGTTATTATGAAGTGATTTAATTTTTGTTGCCTTGCCTCTTCAAACCTATTTATTGGTTCGGACTTTTCTAGAGAAAATTCAGGTCAATTTCTACCCATTCAGGTTACGAATGTGCCAGGCCTTCCAGGAACTCCTTTTCTTTTCCACTCTGGGATTTTTTGTTTCTCCTAACCCAGCCTGCTCATCAAAATTTCTGTCCTTTCCTTGGAAGGCCAGAGCACAGAAAAGATGGGACCAAAGTGCTTAGCCTTGGTGCTCTTTAGCCTTTAATCACCCCTCAGTATTTCCATATGACTCTTCTTTCTGTGCCTTCTACAGCTCTCTCTATATATACATATATGGTTATATAATAAGTGTAGAAATAATATGTGAGATTAGTTCTAAGGCTGAATAATGGCCTATGTCAACTAAATTTCCAATAAAATAAATGTAAGGCAAAAAGACTTGAGACCTAAGATATAAACTTGTAATTAATTTATAGCCTCTATATTCAAGAAAATATCACAAATATTCATATATAGAAATACCATACCCCATAGCAAAGAAAAATAGTAGAACTGGCATTAGATGTGTCTTTGACATCCCCAGGAAGCATGATTCAGATGGTACAGATGCAAGATCAAAGGAGACGTAGTTCCTAAGTGACCATAGTTTTAAAATATTTTTTCAGTTGTAGATGGACACAATACCTTTATTTTTGATTTACTTATTTTTATGTAGTGCCGAGGATCAAATCCAGTGCCTTGCATGTGCAAAGCAATGTTCTACCACTGAGCTACACCTCCAACCCCTAAGTGACCAATTTGAACAGTGCTACCCACTTTACAGGAACAGGAAAGCAAGCTGGTGCTAAGCTATGTTGTGCTGAACTCAGGGAGTAGAAGTTTAGATTTTGCAGCCAGCATTACCCTGACAGGGTGAGCAAGGTGGTGGTTCATGTTTCACCTTCTGTTTCTTCCTGTCTACTCCCTGGGTTTTAGTGTCAGCAGGAGCTGTCCCTTGACCTGCTCCCTGGAATTTGGGCCACAGCTTTGGGTGTCCACTCTGAATCATCACTCTTCACCATCGGCTGCCCTAGCTGCTGCATGGACCTGCCTGGCTCCCCCAGTGTGGTGGGGTGACAGTGACCCACAGAGGACCCATTCTGAGTCATCACAAGACTTACCCACTGTAATGTATAAAGCAGCTCTCCCACCCACCAGGTACAACCATTTTGCCCACCTCCCAACCACTTGTCAATCTGCACTCTGCCCGCCTCTTCCGTTAGAGGAATTTCCGGCCTCCCCATCACCTGTCAATCTGTGCTCTGCCTGCCTCTTACGTTAGAGGAATTTCCGGCTTACACTGCTGCCATTTTCCTGCTTCCCACGTTCCGTCCTAACATGCTATTGGTTCATCAGTCAGCTTGCAAGAATTCTCCTCCGCTATTGGCTCCTTCCAGCCTGTGAGATTCCAATATCTGGGAGAAGCCACGCGCCATCTTTCTCTTTTGCCCCTTCTTTTCGTTCTGAGCTAATGCATTAGCCATCCGCATAAATAAAGTCTCTTGTGTGAGATCTCGTGTCTGCGGAGCATTTTTTCTGGGAGCTATCGGGGAGCCACAACTGCCCCCAACACCCACCTTCTTCTTCACGTTCTCCTTCTACTCTTCCAGTGACGTGTAGACACTTGAATTCCTTCTATTAAATTTCTTCCTGTGTACTCTAAATAGAATTTCTCTATTTTGATTTCCTCCAATGCACTCAGTCTATGTAGTTTTCAACTTTCGCAATAAGCTTGAAATAATTACAAATAATATAAGTAGTAGTGTAGCAGAACAGAAAACTAATGCCAGTGAAGACAGAAAAGAGAAAGTGGAAGGGGCAGACAGGTAGAAAAAAAATATGAGTATGGGAGACAGTAAATCAAGAACACATTAGAGGAGTGTAACTTGTTAAAAATAATTCCCAGATTTCAGGTTTTCATGTAATGGAAGTTCATTTTATCATCAAGTCACCATTCAATATGAGTCAGTACAAAGGGCTTCTTTCTGTAATTATTCAGAGCCTCTGCCAATTGTGCTATTTTGTCATCTCTCGGTATCCTCAGTAGGCTCAACAACTCTCCTGGTTTGCTATGGAAAACCAGGGCAATGGTCCTGCAAGTCCTCGGACTCCTCTCCACTGGAGTAGGTGGTGGAGAAGTGAAGAGGCACCACAGAAGGGCGGCTGGCAGGGGCAGGTCCTGGAGTAGCAGGCAGCACTTCTGTTACCCTTTCACCCGGTCTCGCTCATGTCAAGGCTGCACACTGACAGATATATTCTCCTGATGCTTAGGAGAAACAAGGAAATACGACTCTTGGAAGCAACATCTGAAAACTCCATGCCCCTCTTCCCCCAAATTGGGTTCACAGTTTCCTTCTATGGAGAACACATGCTTCCTGCCTCCAGGGATAGAATTCAAAGTCCCATGAAATCATCCCACGTAGCAAAATCTACAGGATTCTCGATGATGGATATCGGGTCATAATACAGTCCCTTGGCAATCTGTGAACTGCAAAGACAAGTTATGTGTTTCATCATAAGAACATAAATCAGGCAGTGAGAGGACAATAGCAGATAAGTTTGCGGTCAGTAGGGGGAGGAACGATTCCTGGAACCCTGCTCTGTCCACTCTAAACTGTAACTTTCCTGGGCAGGCGTAGGGGGCTCCCTACACAGGGTGCTAACTGGAGGTCCCTGGTGGAATGTTGGTAAGAGGGGAACTGAAAGGAGGCTGTTTGTTTTTAGGACATTGAATTCATTAGTTTTCTAAGGCTGCTGTAGCCAAGTACCACAAACTGAGGGACTGAAACAAGAGAAATGCATTACCTGTGTTTTGGAGGATGAAGCCTAAGGCCCGGGAGCTGGCAGGGCTGTGAGGGAGACCGTGCTCCTCCCCTTCCCCGGCTTCTGCTGGTTCACCTGTGCTCATTGGCCTGTCATGACTTCTAGATTCTGCCTCTCCCTTCACATGATATTCCCCTATCTCATGTCTCCATTTCCAACTTGTCTCTTTGTAGATGTTCCGAGACTGGGTTCCCACTGAGGGTGAAGACAACTGTGTCTACCCAGTTCATTCAGACATGGGAGACTGAGCTCTGAAGGCACAGATCTAATTTTACTTAGGATTGTACAAGACATATATAGGCACATTATCCAATCAGGTTAACACGCTTGTTAAAGCATAACAGAGTCAGCCTATAGGTGAACTATATGTCGAGGTGGTGTAAACAAACCAAGCATGCCTAAGCAATTCTTCCCAGCAACAGGACTGAGACAAAGGACTGGGATTCAGTAAGCTCCAGCACACAGCATGAGGCAAGGCAGCGCAGGCAAGCTCACCTCACAGCTTGCTGGGGTGCTTGATAAGTGAGGCCTCTCCTCAGCTTCTAACTCAGCCTCAGCAGCTACAAAGACCTTCATTCCACGGTGAGTCTTTACCATTACCTCAGTTTCTCTGTCCAGACTGTTTGGCTTACTTAGACCATGGTGTCAGCAACTGCTGTCAGATAAGCTTGAGGAATGTTCCCTACATCTCTTTTCACAGGAACACTGATTGTGTTGAAGTAAACCGCATCTTCCTCCACCATGGCCTCATCAGTACTTTAACTCTGTGAAGACTTACTTCCAAATAAGGTCACATTTTGAGGAACTGGGGATTAAGAAAATGAAAACTTGTGGGGGAACAAATTTAACTCATAAGGGGCATGAATAAAGAATAACTTTGTTTTTTGTTTTTTAAATTCAGATTCATATCTCTGAATATGCATTTATTTCAACAGTAATGTGGGTCTATTTTCTAAGCTAAATCTTCCAGTTTTTTTCCCATGTGTTGGTAAGAACCCCTAAAGTGCTCTTCCACACGTAGTTCTTGTTAGAATTGGATCTGAATGTCCCCCAAAGTCTTGTGTTTTGAGGTGCTGATCCCCAATTATGCAGTATTCAGAGGTGTAGCTTCCAGGAAGCAATGACACCGTGAGGGCTCTGACCTCATCAGTAGGTCAATCCACTGATGGGAAAACAATTCTAAGGCATTTTGGGAGGTGGGGGAAACTTTAGGGGTGGGCCACTTGGAGGAAGTGGTCACTGAAGGCATGCCCTGCAAGTACATATCTTACCTCCAGCTTCTTCCTCACACCCCTTCTGCTGTCCAACGGCCACATCTTGAGCATCTCTCCTCTTTCAGCCTCTTCTTCCATGATGTTCATCTGGCCTCAGGTCCAGAGCTATGGAGACAGCCAACCGTGGACTGAATCCTCTGAAACTGTGAGCCAAAATAAATAGTCCCTCCTTTAAGTCATTTCTCTCATGCATTAGTTACAGCAAAGAAAAATGACTGCCACAGTTCTCCTGCTTTTGTCTCTGCTCTGAGGATCTCCTAACCAAGCTCCCAGACTGAGGTAGAGAACCACCTTAATCTAATCTTTGTGCCAACACTTAGTTTGAATGGACTTTGTTGCTCTAATTGAACCATCATTGCCTGCTTTTTAAGTATAGAAAGTCAGCTCTGCAAATCCTTCAGGGTCTCAATGGTCTCAGTATTCTCTGCTTAATTTTTCAAATGCAAATCAACCAGTCTGCTTCTTGGGTTTCTTTCTTTCTGAGGACACATTACTAAAATCAGCTTTTCATACTCATTACACTGTATTTTGACTCTTTCCTAACACTTCTTGAGCTAATGAACACATGGTCTGTCTTCCAGGTTACTGTGGGGACAGCTTAACAAACATTTGATTAACAAGGGTCTCTCGTACACTAATTGCTTTGACACTTCCTTTCCATTTGCCACCAAATGTTTCTGGTTGGTAGTAGAGTCAACCTTTAGTTTTGAGGGATTGGTTCCAGGATGTCCCTCAAAATTCCCAGATGCTCAAATCTCTTATATAAAATGGTATAATATTTGCATATAATGTATGCATACTTCCTATGTATTTTAAACATCTCTTGATTATTTATAATAACTGATACAGTGTAAATGCTATTTAACATTTGTGATAGAGGATAATGATAAGAGAAAGAAACCTGTACATGTCAATACATGTTTTTCTGAGACCTGAATGACTTCAATCTTGCACTCAGGTTTTCCTCCCATGCACAGGTTGAATGGAAGAGAAGATATGTGCACATGAGGTTAGCATGGCACCTCCTACTGGTGGTTATGTTTCAGTAACCAGAACTGAGGGGAGGCACCTGGCCACACCTAACTTCAAGAAAGACAGAATAAACATCATCAAGATGTATGCACAAGGAAGAGGTGGAAAACCTTTCACAGTGACACACACATGTGGTCCCAGATTCGCTGAGAGGCTCAGGAGGGAGGATAGCTTAAGCCAAAGAGTTTGAGACCAGCCTGGGCAAAATAGCTAAACTAGTTTCAAAAAATAAGACAAAAATCAAAAGAACAAGCAAAAAGAAAGAAGTGGAAGAAATGGGTGCTGGGGGATTCAGGGAGTCTCTCACTCCAGAGACAAGCCTGGATCAAAATATTCACATTTAGAGCACCCAGCCCAAGCCCACACCATCAGGCCTGCCATGCAAGTCTCCAGCGCTCAACCCAGGCCCGTGCCCTGCATGCCCACGCTAATGCTGACCATCTACCAACACAGGGTCATCTTTGCCCACAAGCATTGATTACTCCCAGCCTGGAGGCAGTGGGACAGCACCTTTCTTGGATTACCACATTATCAAGTTCCTCTCAGGCATCAGGCTACCGAGGAATAGAAGGTTTGAATAGTACAGCTTACTTTCATTGCAGAATTCTTTTGTAATTAGTAGTATTATTATGATTATTCCTATTATACCTACTATACTCCTACTTTTTTCTTTTATGTGGTTCTTATTGCAAACCTATTGGTGATGCTGTAGATAATAATTTGAACACATCATCTCTGTTTATTAAGACAACATGGTTGCTATATTAATAGGGACTATTTGGGTTAAGGACACATATTGTTTGCATGGTGTGCTGGTAATATTGATCTCTCACTTCAAGGTGAGGTATTGAAATTCTGCAGGGACACTATAAGTCTATAGGGGGGAACTGCAATATCTTGGATTTGCACTACTAGAGGGGAAGATACATGAACAACATGAGAAAACAAGGGAAGAAAGTGTCCCAAAAAACCTAGATGTTATATCAATAGAACCCAATGACAACATGGCAGAAGAAATGTCAGAAAGGGAGTTCTGAATGTAAATAATTAAAATTATCTGAGAAGCAAACAATGAGATAAGAGAAAACAAATGCAGGCAATGAATGATCACACCAATAAGCAGTAAAAAGAGCAATTGCAGGAAGCAAAAGATCATTTCAATAAACAGATAGAGATTCTGAAAAAAGCAAACAAACAGAAATCCTTGAAACGAAGGAAACAATAAACCAAATTAGAAACTCAATAGAAAGCATAATGAAGAGGCTAAATCACTTGGAAGATAGAACCTCAGACAATGAAGACAAAATATTTACTCTTGAAAACAAAGTTGACCAAACAGAGATGATGTTATGGAATCACAAACAGAACCTCCAAGAATTATGGGATATCATGAAAAGACCAAATTTAAGAATTATTAGGATTGAGGAAGGCACAAAGATACAAACCAAAAGAATGAATAAATTATTCAATGAAATAATTTCAGAAAATTTCCCAAATCTGATGAATGAAATGGAAAATCAAATACAAGAGGTTTACAGGACAACAAATGTACAAAATTATAACAGATCCACACCAAGGCACACTATAGCGAAAATAACTAACAGAAAATAAAGGTAGAATTTTAATGGCTGCAAGAGAAAAGCATCAGATTACATACAGGGTGAAACCAATATGGATATCAGCAGATTTCTCAGCCTAGATCCTAAAAGCAAGAAGGTCCTGAAACAACATATTTTAAGCTCTGAAAGAAAATGGATGCCCACCAAGAATTTTATGTCCAGCAAAACTTACCTTCAGATTTGATGATGAAATAAAATCCTTCCATGAAAAACAAAAGGTAAAAGAATTTACAAATAGAAAGACTACACTGCAGAACATTCTCAGCAAACTATTCCATGAGGAAGAAATGAAAAACAACAATTTAAGTCAGCAAAGAGCAAAGGGAGGAACTATCCTAAGGGAATAGCCAATTAAACAAGAAACAAAGTGAAGTTAAAAGCCAAAAAAAGTCAAAATGACTGAGAATACAAGTCATATCTCATAATAACCCTGAATGTTAATGGCCTAAATTCATCAATTAAAAGATACGGACTGGCAGATTGGATTAAAAAGAAAGAGTCAATAATATGTTGCCTTCAAGGGACTCATCTCAAAGAAAAAGATGCCCACAGACAAAAGGTGAAAGTTTGGGAAAAAACACACTTCAATAGATGCATAAAAGGGATTTGATAAAATACGGCACCCCTTCATGCTGAAAACACTAGTAAAAATAGGGGTAGTAGGAACATACCTCAACATTGTAAAGGCTATTTATGCTAAGCCCATGACCAACATCATCCTAAATGGAGAAAAACTAAAAATATTCCCTCAAAATACTGGAACAAGCCTGGGGTGCCTTCTTTCACCATTTCTATTCAACATTGTCCTTGAAAAACTAGCCACAGCAATTAGACAGACTAAAGTAATTAAACGGATATGAATAGGAAAAGAAAACTCAAAGTATCTCTATTTGTTATGACATGATTCTATATTTAGGAGTCAAAAAATTCTACCAGAAAATGTCTAGAACTAATAAATGAATTCAGTAATGTAGCAGGATATAAAACCAACACTTATAAATCTACTGCATTTTTATTGATAAGTGATGAGTTCTCTGAAAGAAAAATTAGGAAAACTATCCCATTAACAATAGCCTCAAAAAAATAAAATAAAATACTTGGGAATCAATCTAACAAAAGATGTGAAAGACCTCTACAATGTAAACTACAGAACAATAAAGAAGGAAATTGAAGAAAATCTTAGAAGATGGAAAGATCTCCCATGTTCTTGAATAGGTAGAATTAATATTGTCAAAATGGCCATACTACCAAAGGTTCTATACAGACTCAGTGCAATTCCAATTAAAATCCCTATGACATTCCTCACAGAAATAGAGAAAGCAAATTTGAGATTCATTTGGAAGAATAAGAGACCCAGAATAGCTAAAGCAATCCATTGCAGGAAGAGCAAAGCAGGTGGTATCACAATACCAGAACTTCAACTGTACTACAGAGCAATAGTATAAAAAACAGCATGGTATTGGCATCAAAATAGGCAGGCAGACCAATGGTACAGAATAGAAGACACAGAGATATGCCCACATAAATACAGTAACCTCATACTAGACAAAGGTGCCAAAAACATACAATGGAGAAAAGATACCCTCTTCAACAAATGGTGTTGGGAAAACTAGAAATCCATTTGCAGCAAGTGAAACTAAACCCCTATCTCTCACCCTGTACAAAACTCAACTCAAAATGGATCAAGGACCTAGGAATTAGATCATAGACTCTATACCTAATAGGAGAAAAAGGAGGTCCAAATCTTCATCATATCAACTTAGGACCAGACTTCCTTAACATGACTCCCAAATCACAAGAAATAAAAACAGGAATCAATAATTGCAATAGATTCAAACTAAAAAGCTTTTTCTCAACAAAGGAAGCAATCAACAATGTGAAGAGAGAACCAATAGAGTGGGAGAAAATCCTTACCACACACACTTCAGATAGAGCACTAATCTCCAGAATCTATAAAGAACTCAAAAAAACTTTATAACAAGAATACAAATAAGCCAGTCAATAGATGGGCTAAGGAAATAAGCAGATAATTCACAGAAGAGGATCTACAAGCAATCAATAGATATATGAAAAAATGTTCAATATCTCTAGAAATAAGAGAAATGCAAATCAAAACTATCCTAAGATTTCACTTCACCCCAATTAGAATGTCTATTGTCAAGAATAGAAGCAACAATAGGTGTTGGAGAGGATGTGGGAAAAAATGTACACTCATACATTGCTAGTGGGGTTGCAAATTGGTACAGCCACTCTGGAATGCAGTATGGAGATTCCTTAGAAAACTTGGAATGGAACCACCATTTGACCCAGCTATCCCACTCCTTGGCCTATAACCAAAGGACTTAAAATGAGCATACTACAGTGATGCAGCCACATCAATATTCATAGCAGCTCAATTCATAATAGCCAGATTGTGGAACCAACCTAGATGCCCTTCAGTTGATGAATGGATAAAGAAACTGTGGTACATATACACAATGGAATATTATTCAGCCATAAAGAAGAATTAAATTATGGCATTTGCAGGTTAATGGAGTTGGAGAATATCATGTTAAGTGAATAAGCCAATACCAAAAAACCAAAGGCCAAATAATTTCTCTGATAAGTGGTTGATGATACATTACGAGGATGGAGGGAGGTAAGGGAAGAACAGTAGAAGGATTGATTGTAGAGGGAAATGAGGGGTGTGAAATGGACAGGGGAAGGAGAGATAATAGAATGAGACATGTATGCATACGCAAATGATATGACTCTACAGCATGTACAACCAGAGAAGCGATAGTTGTACCCCATTTGTGTACAATGAATCAAAATGAAAAAAAAATTCACATTTAGGAGAATAGGGAGGCAACTGGTATAGACGGATGTTGATGGGGAAGAAAATAAAACTTTCAGTGTGTTTTCTACATAGAATGCTAATGTGTGAGGAGCTGAGAATAGGGGTGTTGTTATACTGTGAGGCGGAACAAAGCTGAGAGTCATCCTCATACATTCCTGTCTTCTCCCAGCAGACAGTCATTACTTTCTCAATGAGCAAAAGAGAAACATCCCTACATCATTCAGATGTGTCTGTAGCCACAGAACTAAAATGAGAAATCTTTAAAAGTTTTGACTTCAGTGATATAAAACTAGGGAGAGAGGGCATTGTGTAGAGAAATACACCATTTCATTTTAATTTTAATATTTGAATTTTGGGATGAAATCCATATATTATTTTGCTAAAACAAAAATAATATAATTTTTTGTACATTGTATATTTGCTTAGATTGACAATATCACATTTCAATTGAATGGATATTCTAATCCTAAAGGACACACATTAAAATATGATAGCCGTAGCCAATGTATTTGTCCTAAAAGCTTTGGGAAGCAGTATAAACTAATCCTTTATTGACTCATCATTTTATTGGTCTCTCTTCTTTGGAACATTTCAAAAAGCCCTGATTATTTCCGTTCTTACCATTTTGTTTTCTAATTATCTTAGCTTGAAACTACTTTGCTTCTCTTTACTCCAACTTTGCTTCATGTATTCACAAGAGATAAAATTCTTTTCTGTCTGTCCTCTCATAACTGACTTCTTAGAACAATCCTAGAAGAGGCTCTTATCTTAAGCTTAGACAAGGACAGTAACTTCCTCATTACTTTTTCTGATTTTTTATCCCATCAACACCAACTCAACCTTCATACTACTGAGAGAATTGTTTTTCTTTGCTATCCAGTGAAACACTTATACTATGTCTTTTGTGATGTTCGATGCATTTACAATTTGTTCCTGATTGTCTTACCAACCTTCATCTCTGACTTTAGTTTATGGCCTTGATATTTGCTATGTTCTGATGGTATCCTCAGTTCCTATGCTGAAACTTCGTCACCAATGGAGAGTCTTAAGAGGTAGGGCTTCAGGAGGTGGTTAAGTGCTGAGGATGGGGCTCTCGGGGCTGAGGTCAGGGCCCTCATGAACAGGATAAAAGTATGAATTCACTGTCTTCTGTGCTTTTACCAGAACACAGCATCTGCCCCTTCTGCTGTGTTTGGATGGAGCTAGAAGGCCCTCACCAGAGTAGGGAGGGGGGACTTGGGATGAGGGACATACCATTTCATTTAAGTTTTTATGTTTGAATTTTGGGATGAAATGCATATATTATTTTGCTAAAACTAAAATACTATAGTTGAGGCTGGTCCTCAATCTTGAACCTTCCTAACCTGCAAGAATGTGACAGATAATTATTTGTGCTGTTGATAAATTGTCTAGTCTCAGATATTTTGTTAGAGCAGCGTGCATGGATTAAGATAACACTACCAAGAATGATCAATATCTCTTGATTTTGCTGGACATTCATTATTAATTTGTTTGCATATTTATTGTTAATCCTCATTCAGGTTTTAAACTTGGAATATCTGCAATCTTAGATAATCCGTAAAGTCTATTTTTCCTTAATCACCTGGCCTTCACACACTTCTTCCAGTTTTAATTAATTTTTTTTTTTTTGGGGGAGGTAGGCAGGCTCTCCCTGGGTTCTTTTTTTTTTTTTATTGTATACAAATGGAATACATGTTGTTTCTCTATTTGTACATAGAGTCAAGGCATACCATTTGTGTAATCATACGTTTACATAGGGCAATGATGTTTGATTATTTTTTTCCCTTCCCCCACCCCTCCCACCCCTCTTTTCCCTCTATACAGTCCTTCTTTCCTTCATTCTTACCGCTCTCCTTATCCCTAACCCTAAACCTAACCCTAAACCTAATGCTAACCCTTCCCACCCCCCATTATAAGCCCTCATCCGCTTATCAGCGAGATCATTCGTCCTTTAGTTTTTTGAGATTGGCTTATATCACTTAGCATGATATTCTCCAATTTCGTCCATTTGCCTGCAAATGCCATAACTTTATCATTCTTCATTACGGAGTAATATTCCATTGTATATATATGCCACAGTTTCTTTATCCATTCATCAACTGAAGGGCATCTAGGTTGGTTCCACAATCTGACTATGGTGAATTGAGCAGCAATGAACATTGATGTGGCTGTATCTCTGTAGTATACTGATTTTAAGTCCTTTGGGTATAGGCCAAGGAGTGGGATAGCTGGGTCAAATGGTGTTTCCATTCCAAGCTTTCTGAGGAATCTCCACACTGCTTTCCAGAGTGGCTGCACTAATTTGCAACCCCACCAGCAATGTATGAGTGTTCCTTTTTCACCACATCCTCGCCAACACCTATTGTTGCTTGTGTTCTTGATAATCGCCATTCTAATTGGTGTGAGATGAAATCTTAGGGTAGTTTTGATTTGCATTTCCCTTATTACTAGGGATGTTGAACATTTTTTCATATATCTGTTGATTACTTGTACATCTTCTTCTGTGAAGTGACTGTTCATTTCCTTAGCCCATTTGTTGATTGGATTATTTGTATTCTTCGTGTAGAGTTTTTTGAGTTCTTTATAGATTCTGGAAATTAGCGCTCTATCTGAGGTATGGTTGGCAAAGATATTCTCCCACTCTGTAGGCTCTCTCTTCACATTTCTGATAGTTTCCTTTGCTGACAGAAAGCTTTTTACTTTGAATCTATCTCAGTTGTTGATTCTTGCTTTTATTTCTTGTGCTTTGGGAGTCCTGTTAAGGAATTCTGATCCTAAGCCAACAAGTTGAAGATTTGGACCTACTTTATCTTCTATAAGATGTCTCTGGTCTGATTCCGAGGTCCTTGATCCATTTTGAGTTGAGTTTTGTGTAGGGTGAGAGATAGGGGTTTAATTTCATTCTATTGTATATGGTTTTCCAGTTTTCCCAGCACCATTTGTTGAAGAGGCTATCTTTTCTCCATTGCATATTTTTGGAAACTTTGTCTAGTATGAGAAAATTGTATTTATTTGGATTTGTGTCCATGTCCTCTATTCTGTACCATTGATCTACCTGTCTATTTTGGTACCAATACCATGCCGTTTTTGTTACTATTGCTTTGTAGTAGAGTTGAAGATCTGGTATTGCAATACCCCCTGCTTCGCTCTTGCTACTGAGGATTGCTTTAGCTATTCTAGGTTTTTTATTCTTCCAGATGAATTTCATAATTGCTTGCTCTATTTCTGCAAGGTACATCATTGGGATTTTAATTGGAATTGCATTGAATCTGTATTGCACTTTAGGTAGTATAGCCATTTTGACAATATTAATTCTGCCTATCCAGGAACATGGGAGATCTTTCCATCTTCTAAGGTTTTCTTGAATTTCTTTCTTTAGTGTTCTGTAGTTCTCATTGTAGAGGTCTTTCACCTCTTTTGTGAGATTGATACCCGAGTATTTTATTTTTTTCAATGCTATTGTGAATGGGGTAGTTTTCCTAATTTCTCTATCTGAAGATTCATCACTTATGTATAAAAATGCATTGGATTTATGAGCATTGATCTTGTAACCTGCTACTTTACTAAATTCACTTATGAGTTCTAAAAGTTTTCTGGTGGAATTTCCAGGTTCCTCTAAATATATAATCATGTCATCAGTGAACAGGGATAGTTTGAGTTCTTCTTTTCCTATTCGTATCCCTTTAATTTCTTTGGTTTGTCTGATTGCTCTGGCTAGAGTCTCAAGGACGATGTTGAATAGAAGTGGTGAAAGAGGGCATCCCTGCCTTGTTCCAGTTTTTAGGGGGAATGCTTTCAGTTTTTCACCATTTAGAATGATATTGGCCATGGGTTTAGCGTAGATGGCATTTAAAATGTTAAGGAAAGTTCCCACTACCCCAATTTTTTCTAGTGTTTTGAGCATGAAGGGATGCTGTATTTTATCGAATGCTTTTTCTGCATCTATTGAAATAATCATGTGATTCTTAACTTTAAGTCTTTTGATATGGTGAATGACATTTATTGGTTTCCGAATGTTGAACCAACCTTGCATCCCTGGGATAAAACCCACTTGATCGTGGTGCACTATCTTTTTAATATATATTTGTATGCAATCTGCTAAAATTTTGTTGAGAATTTTTGTGGCGATGTTCATTAAGGATATTGGTCTGAAATTTTCTTTCCTCGATGTGTCTCTGTCTGGTTTAGGTATCAGGGTGATATTGGCTTCATAGAACGAGTTTGGGAGGGTTCCCTTCTCTTCTATTTCATGGAATAGTTTGAGGAGTATTGGAATGAGCTCTTCTTTAAAGGATTTGTAGAACTCGGCTGAGAACCCATCTGGTCCTGGACTTTTCTTTGTTGGTAGGCTTTTGATGACCTCTTCTATTTCATTGCTTGAGATTGGTTTATTTAAGTTGTGTATGTCCTCCTCGTTCAGTTTAGGTAATTCGTATGTTTCTAGAAATTTGTTGATGTCCTCTAGGTTTTCTGTTTTGTTGGAGTATAGATTTTCGAAATAGCTTCTAATTATGTTTTGTATTTCACTCGTGTCTCTTGTGATGTTTCCTTGTTCATTCCGAATTTTAGTGATTTGAGTTTTCTCCCTCTTTCTCTTTGTTAGTGTGGCTAAGGGTTTATCAATTTTATTTATTTTTTCAAAGAACCAACTATTTATTTTGTTAATTTTCCCGATTGTTTCTTTTGTTTCGATTTCGTTGATTTCGGCTCTGATTTTAACTATTTCCTGTCTTCTACTACTTTTGGTATTGGTCTGCTCTTCTTTTTCTAGTGCTTTGAGCTGTAGTGTTAAGTCATTTATTTGTTGATTTCTACTTCTTTTTGTGAATGCGCCCCATGAAATAAATCTTCCTCTAAGTACTGCTTTCATAGTGTCCCAGAGATTTTGATATGATGTGTCTTTGTTCTCGTTTACTTCTAAGAATTTTTTTATTTCCCTCCTGATGTCTTCTGTTATCCATTCATCATATAATAGTGTATTATTTAATCTCCAGGTATTGGAGAAGTTTCTGTTTTTTATTCTGTCATTTATTTCTAATTTCAATCCATTATGATCTGATAGAGTACAAGGTAGTATCTCTATCTTCTTGTATTTGCTAACAGTAGCTTTGTGGCATAAAATATGGTCTATTTTAGAGAAGGATCCATGTGCTGCTGAGAAGAAAGTGTATTCATTCTTTGTTGGATGGTATATTCTATATATGTCGGTTAAGTCTAAATTGTTGATTGTGTTGTTGAGATCTATAGTTTCTTTATTTAATTTTTGTTTGGACGATCTATCCAGTGGTGAGAGAGGTGTGTTAAAATCGCCTGGTATTGTTGTGTTGTGGTCTATTTGATTTCTGTAATTGAGAAGGATTTGTTTGACGTACGTGGATGAGCCAATGTTCGGGGCATAGATATTTATGATTGTTATGTCTTGCTGATTTATGCTTCCCTTAAGCAGCATGTAATGTCCTTCTTTATCCCTTCTGACTAGTTTTAGCTTGAAGTCCACATTATCTGAAATGAGGATGGATACTCCAGCTTTTTTGCTGTGTCCATGTGCATAGTATGTTTTTCCCCATCCTTTCACCTTTAGTCTATGGGTGTCTCTTTCTATGAGATGAGTCTCTTGCAGGCAGCATATTGTTGGATTTTTTCTTTTTAATCCAATCTGCCAGTCTGTGTCTTTTGATTGATGAGTTCAGTTCATTAACATTCAGGGTTATTATTGTGATATGATTTGTATTCCCAGTCAATTGACTCATATTTGTTTTTGACATGATTTGGTTTCTCCTTTATTTGACAATTCCTTTAGGCTAGCGCCTCCTGTTGCTGATTTGCATCATTGTTTTTCATCTCTTCCTCATGGAATATTTTGCTGAGAATGTTCTGTAATGCTGGCTCTCTTTTTTTAAATTTCTTTAGCTTTTGTTTATCATGGAAGGATCTTATTTCATCGTCAAATTTGAAGGTAAGTTTTGCTTGGTATAAGATTCCTGGTTGGCATCCGTTTTCTTTCAGGACTTGGTATATGTTGTTCCAGGCCCTTCTAGCTTTTAGGGTCTGGATTGAAAAATCTGCTGATATTCTTATTGGCTTCTCTCTGAATGTAATTTGATTCTTTTCTCTCGCGGCCTTTAAAATTCTGTCTTTATTTTGTATGTTAGGTATTTTCATAATAATGTGCCTTGGTGTGGGTCTGTTGTAATTTTGTATGTTTGGAGTTCTATAAGCCTCTTGTACTTGGTTTTCCATTTCATTCTTCAGATTTGGGAAATTTTCTGATATTATTTCATTGAATAGATTGTTCATTCCTTTGGTTTGTTTCTCTAAGCCTTCCTCAATCCCAATAATTCTTAAATTTGGCCTTTTCATAATATCCCATAATTCTTGTAGATTCTGTTCATGATTTCTTACCATCTTCTCTGTATGGCCAACTTTGTTTTCAAGAATAAATAATTTGTCTTCAATGTCTGAAGTTCTGTCTTCCAGGTGTTCTATCCTATTGGTTATGCTTTCTATGGAGTTTTTAACTTGATTTATTGTTTCCTTCATTTAAAGTATTTCAGTTTGTTTTTTTTTTTGAATATCTCTAACTCTTTATTGAAATGATCTCTTGCTTCCCGTATTTGGTCTTTTAACTGTTGATTGGTGTGATCATTTAATGCCTGCATTTGCTCTTTCATCTCCTCCTTCAATGCCTGCATTTGCTCTTTCATCTCCTCATTTGCTTCCCTGATCATTTTAATTATGTACATTCTGAACTCCCTTTCTGACATTTCTTCTGCTGTGCTGTCATTGGGTTTTATTGATGTAGTATCTAGGTTTGTTTGGGACATTTTCTTCCCTTGTTTTCTCATATTGGTCAGCTGTCAGTGGGACCCTGAGATATTGCAGATTTCCTCTATTGGCTTATAGTGTCCCGGTAGATTTCCAGTGTATCACCTCCCAGCCTTCAGTAGCCTGATGTCTTGGAGGAGTTTGATAATGCAGTGCATCCGAAAAAAGCTGCCCCTAGCACCCTACTGGTTCCAGGGTTTGGAGCTGGCTCTGTGCGGAAAGGCTCTCACTGGGAGCCTGCACCGTGCAGCTGGCCGTGTGGGAGGAGCCCACCACCGGAGTGTGGAAAGCTACCTGGGGAAGACTCTAGCTGCCCTGCCCTGCTCTGATAAACCACCTCTATCTGTGCCTGCCACCCGGGCCGAGCTTTACCCAGTGGGCAGACTCACCCGTGGCTCTATTTCAGTCCGAGTCTCTCAATGCCTCCCCTTCTTAACTCCTGGGTTCTGGAGCAACTGGGGATGCAGTCACCCTCTAGGCCACCATCTTGAATCACCCCGTGGAAAGAGCCTGCAACCGGAGTGGGCAGAGCCGCCTGAAGAGGTCTCTGGCTGCCCTTCCCTGATCCCAGAGGCTGCTTGCGGATCAAAGCTCTCCGTTGGTTCGGGGACTTGTGGCTGGTTCTCTGTAGAAATCCTCTCAGTGGGCGGTCTGGTCCAAGAAGCTAGCCTTGAAAGGCACCTCCCACCGCAGGGGTCCAGGCTACTTGGGGAAGTCTCTGGCTGCCCTATCCTGGTCCCTGAAGCTGCTTGCGTGCCAGAGTACGCTGCGCTGCGCTGGCTCCAGGACTTGGAGCTTGTTCTGGTCAGAAAGGCTCTCACTAGGGGGCCCGCTCTGAGAACCTGGAGAAGCTGGCTGTGTGGGCGGGGCCCACCGCCGGAGTGCGCAGGGATGCCTGTGGAAGACTTTAGCTGCCCTGCCCAGCTCCAATAAGCCACCTCTATCTGTGCCTGCCACCTGGGCCGAGCTTTACCCAGTGGGCAGACTCACTCGTGGCTCTATTTCAGTCCGAATCTCTCAATGCCTCCCCTTCTTAACTCCTGGGTTCTGGAGCGACTGGGGATGCAGTCACCCTCTAGGCTGCCATCTTGAATCGCCAGTTTTAATTAATTGTATTGAGCTCTTACCAAATATCAAGCACTACTTTAAGTATATTAATATTTTTCTGATTTCGCCAACCTGTTTTAATTATATTTTGTCATTACTATTTTTTTAGTTGAACTTGTGTTTATAGCTTCTTTCAGACATAGTTTTAAAGTTTAGCATTTTTAATACATTCAGTACCTTTGATGGAGACTACTTCATGGCAGGGAGAGTATATTGTAAATATGTCTATTTGAAATGTACTAAAAATATTTAGTGAATAAATAAATGTAGACAAAATATGAAATAAAGGGAATTTAAAATAAGGTTCTACTTTGAAACCATTTATTATTCTCCAGATTTATGAGTTACTATGAGATTGATTTTGATCGGTTGGTTTATATACATACAATCCTGTGGAGCATGTGTGGCTTATGATTTTGGACAGGAAAGTTAGGAATAGGATTTAGGCATAAAGTGATCCAACATATGCAATAAAGTTAAATAGTTCAAGTTCATACAAATAAGTTTTGTACTTTATGAGAAAAATGAGTAACTATAGTCTCTCACCAGTAACTAAAATTCTGTAAAAACATAATATTTATTGAGAAACAGTTTACTAATATAACATAGAAATAATGTTCAAAATGTTCCAACCAAGCAGGGAAACTAACAAAACTCTGGTTAAAATTTTTATCTGTAAGGTATAAAAAACACGTCAGTGGTTTAAAGTCCATAGAACATCTGATGTCTTTTTGTGTGTGTATGGATACTTTAAAAATATTGTTCATTGATTAACATTTTCCTGCTTATAAGTATTTTTCAGAATATGTTAAATTTCCATTTAGGAAGGCATTTGTTGAATTATTGGTTATATTAATTAGTATTATATCTGTGACACATTATTGATTTAGGAGTATTTATCAGTCACTTTAGACAACAGTACTTTAGAACAGAGCTTCTGAGCCCTGAGCTACTGACATTTGGGGCTGGATCCTTCTTTGTCCTGGGAGGCTGTGCTCAGCAGTCCTGGATGTTAGCAGAACTGCCCAATAATGGTGGTGATGGGAGACTGGGAGGCAACCTCCCCCTTTCCAGTTTAGAGCTGCTGCTTTATTGGGTAAGGAAATGTAAAGATAAATGTGCATTTTAGATGATTTCTGGCATGAAGAATATACATGAGCAGATAGGACAAGACACAACCTGAGAAGGCACCCCAGTGATTTCCTTTCCCATCAGAAAAATTCACACATGCTTTAATTTGTTTGAAAACTGGGCAAACATAAAGAACATGCTTTGTATCTCTACCCATCTCTGTTGCTTGACTCAGAGGTCTAGCGTCTCCGCTAGCAGAAAGTGGGTCAACTAGTTCTTTACAGAAGATGTTTTTGAGAGGAGTAAATTATTGTTCTCCAAGAACATTTTTCTAAAGTGCTTCAGTGAAAACAAATCCACCAAATAGCAGAGCAGGGAGTAAGTGAGGGAATTATTTTCAGAGTGGCTGCGGGATGCCTAAGGTACATTTTCTGTAAATAAGGAGGGGCAGAAGCAACAAACAGCCCAGTGACGCTCAAGTCATGGATGATAGTAGTTCATAGATTTCTTAAACGCTAGTGTATTTGAGAATCATCTGCTGAAAATTGTAGGACAATGCTGTGTTTTACTTTTAAATCTAATTAGATGTACACCAAAAGAACATCTGGAGAAAGTTTGAAGCTGAGACTGAGCACAGCACCTTCGTCTTCATTTGTGGGAATCGGATAGATATTTAAGCACCACCTGTGTCCAGTGAATGGAGCCAAGGAGAATGAAGATACTCCAGTGAGAATCGCTATGCTGCACAAATCTGCCATTTCAGGATGAGTTTTAAAGAGAGTTTGTTTTTATTTAAAGTCACTAAGTTTGGGGTGACCTATTATAATGAGATAAGTAAGTGAAACATACTGACTTCAGGAATGGCTTCTGAGAGAAAAATTCAAAGCGTTTTGCTTTCATTTGAGTTGTGAGTAGGTTCAGGCTGGAAGAAGTAAGTAGTGATGTCAAACTCTGAGGAATTGGAGGTCTGTGTCACGTGACGACATGAAGATCAGCCATCTCTCACCTGCAGTGACTCGGCAGACACAAAATGGCCCCATTCCCTGCTGGATCTGGATAAGGAGATTTTCAGCCAGACTATCTGAAGTATCAGTTTACTTCTTTTAGATGTAAATTATGACATTACAAAAGAGAAATGAATGAAAGAAGGCACTGGTCAGTAAAAGTTAGAGAAGACATGGTACAGGATAATCTCCTTGGGCAGAAAAACATTCTTTAAGTAACAATCAGGCTCTGAGTCAAGATCAGGAGTACATCACAGAGTAACCTAAGACAGAAGTAAAAACCTCACAGTTATACAAAGGAGAGTTTGAGTATTTAAGGGCATTATTCTCTAGTAGCAGGCCACAGCTATCAAACTAGAACATGGCCCGACTCCAGAAGCATTGTGTGTGAGCCTTTTGTTTAAGTGTGGCTTCTAAACTTAAAACATTTTTTAGGAGAATTATACCATCTTACAATAAAAAGGATTGAGATAGTTCAGACACTAGGACTATACTTCTAAAGAAAGGAAACAGATTGAATCATGTGAACAAGGGACATTTCTTAAGAAAAAGGAAAGATAACTCAGACATCAGAGTTGAGAGTCCAGGCAGAAGATCCAAGAGCCTCAAAGAATAAAAACTTACAGAACCATCCCCATGGAGCAGAGCCAGCACACCTGAGGGTCTGATGCTCGGCAGGAACCTAAGGATTGCCTGGCTCAGCAGAGGTGTGAGTTTCCTGGTTCCCTCCTCATTGCATGCTGTAGGGAGAACCTTTTGCAATTATCCTGTCCCTGTCTCACCATTATATTTTGTGTGGGAGGAACAGGCATGTTTGAGTTTGAGTTTACAGGTCACTGGACCAACATGAAGAATACCTAAGGGGATGCACCTAGAAACCATAGTCAGTAGACCTCGTCTGCACCTGGAGCTGAGTTAGGTAATGAAATCCAGAATTCTGAGCCTAAAAGGGATGCTGGCTTTGGCTGGAACTTTGCAGGTCTGCAGAGAGGTTGTTTATTTTGCATTGGGAACCGAGACTGATGGCAATTGATACTTATGATTCTCCACAATGAATTCTGCTTGTCCAAAGGCCTGTAGGACATGACGTTAATATTCTACTCATTGGGATATTGTGCCTGCTTCTCCACCTTCTATAATGTGCGTGCTGGTTTTGGGACTTGGTTTGCTCCACAGAGTGTGGTGGAGACAACACTGTGTGGTTTCAGATCCCTAACCCTAAAAGACTGTTTCCCTTCCAACTCTCTGGAACTCAGAGACCATCACATTACAAAGAATGTAAGCCCGCTAGAGGAGAACTGAGGCTCCCAAGCAGACAGCAGGCACAGGCTTCAGACATGCAAGTGGGGACATGAGAAAACTTCTACCACTGTCCAGGTACGAGCGGAGCAAAGCTGTGTCAATGAACTTCAGTGGGAGAAGCACGGTCAATGAGTATATCCACTAAAGGTTGTTGACAAGTAACATCATTACTTTAAAAGACTGAGTTTGGGGTAGTTTCCTATGCAATGATAGATAACTAGAATATATTCAAGATTTAACAAATTGAGAATAAGTATTGTAATGTTTAGGTCAGCACTAAAATAGAATAAGAATGTGTAACTAATAGACAATTACACCAAACTTGGTGTACACTTCTAAGTTCTGGTAAGTGTCCTGCAAAGGCCTGTGTGTTAGGGGCTTGCACACCAGTGTGGCGTTATTGGAGGTGATGAAACCCTCAGGAGGGGTCCTAGTGATCACTGAGGCAAGCCCTCAAAGGAATGTTCCCTTCGTTCCTTGGCTTGTGATATAAACGGTTTTGTTCCACCACATTCTTCTTATCATTGCCATTTGATGTACTCAGTTGAAGCCCAAAGCGATCTGTCTACCCGATCTTGGACTAAAAGCTCCAAAACTGTGAGACAAAACAAACCTTTTCTCTTTTTAAATTATTTATCTCAGTTATTTTGTTCTGGTGATAGAAAACTAACACCTACACTCGATAGTTTCTTAACATGCATTTTGATCAACTTAACTATTAAGCATCCAAATATTTTTGGCTTGTTACACCACCAACAAAAAAATCTCTTTAGCATTGCAATGTGATCTGTTGACTACTATATGGATTAATTCCAAATACTAAAAGGAGCAACTGTCAGAAAACTTGGGAAAATGGTGAACTTTGCACAATTACCCAATTGTCTTAATTTTGTTGGGGACATATTTAATTTGATATGAATTTTCTGGTTTTTGTGCATTCTACCTTGCATTAGTTGTAACCAATAAAAGTGCATAAAAGTGGGATGATAAAACTTGAAATCTCAGAAAAGAGAAGGAAATAAGTGAATTGGTTGTTCAAATTAACATATCATTCCTAAGTGTTGGTAGATGATGAAGG
This sequence comes from Sciurus carolinensis, assembly GCF_902686445.1. NCBI lineage: Eukaryota > Metazoa > Chordata > Mammalia > Rodentia > Sciuridae > Sciurus > Sciurus carolinensis. The sequence continues at coordinate 9,063,294 of NC_062222.1, forward strand.
AAAATAGTTTAAAGATATTTTCTCATCAGATAATCTTATCAGAAATAAGTAACCACTTTAAACTGATAATTGACTATGAAGAAGGAAAATATAAAAGAGTATTAAATTCGTCACCATTTCTATTTCCTGTTTATGTGGTATTACATAAAATTTCATCTCATCTCGTTTAAAGGAGAGTTAGAAATTTGGCATAAGTATGTGAAATCAGCTTTCCTCTACTGGCAGCTTTCTAGGTGCTGGCTTTAAAAATACAGAATTCTGTTGGATATTGGTTTAACAGACCTGCAGAGGTCATTAAGATGTTAGAAATTTCTAACTTTGCTAATTCTCAGGGAGACAGGGAAGAAACTTTGTGTAATTTTTGGTTTTCTTTTTGGTATTAGGTACTGAACTCAGGGGTACTTCCTCTCCAGCCCCTTCCCCTTTTGTGTGTGTGTGTGTGTGTGTGTGTGTGTGAGCGTGTTACCAGGAATTGAATCCAGGGGCACTTAACCACTAACCCACATCCCCAGTCCTATTTTTCTTTTTCCTCCTCAACCCTCTGCCTGGGATTTGAACCGCGGCCTTTGTGCATGCTAGGTGAGCGCTCTCCAAGAGGAGCTATTTCTTCAGCTCCCCAGCCCTATTTTATATTTTTTTTGAGAAAGGGTCTTGCTAAGTTGCTTAGGACCTTACTGTATTGCTGAGGTTGGCTTTGAACTTACAACCCTCCTGCCTCAGCCGCTGGAGCTGCTGGGATTATAGGCATGCACCTCCATGCCTGGTTCTTTGCGTAATTTTTGAAGAAAGACATCTTAGAGGAATATTTAAATTTGTTGGTTATGCAATGATACAAATAACACTGACTTTATTGTACAGTTTCCTTTATATAAACATGAACATATGAACATACATATTAATAAATGATTTGAACAAATGATTTCCTTAATTAGTTACCATTGGGTGTTTAATTTTATTAAAATATTGGTACTGTCAATATATTAAAAATTGAAAAAATACTGTTAGTGTCATTAATTCATTCTCATTTTGGAAATGATTCAATCTGTTGTATTTAAGAGTAGCTTGAATATCTCCTGTAGTCCCTGTAATTCACAAGTTTAGAATCTGGGGCCTAGCAAGAATGATTGAGGCCTACTCTAGATCAACAAAGTGTCTTGTTCTTGTCCACCCAATGTACACTTTCATATTCAGGAATGGCTGGAGCTGAGGAAGCAAGGTATTAGGAGTTGAGAAGGTTTGAACAAACTTCAGCATGGCAGATTTCCTAACAGCTGTGATGTTTGTGAAGGAAATTCTGTTGGGAGCCCCAGACATGGAATTCAAAGGCACTCACAGATCCCATTTAAAAAGCAATCTAAATACAAATAATTTTCTCTGGAGAATACAGCATGGAAGAGAAATTCTCTCTTGCCTGAAATTCTCTATAGTTCCATGACACATATTTCATTCTTGAGGGAAATTTGATTTATTGACTTAGGTACCTTGATATTATGTTATTCTTTTAGCAGATTGCACTCATTCCCAAGACAATTTCTAAATAAAAGATCATTAGGAACCTGTTAATTAATTACCCCTCAAATTAAAGAACTTCATTATCCCTAATTTATGTTCATTTGCCCTACATTCCCATTTTCATTTTTAACAGAAACACCAAAAATGAAAACTTAAAGAAGTAGTTCTTCAATTTTTGATTAACCTTCAAATCAAGGAATGCTGAATTTGTGATGTATGTTTAAATGGTACATCTTTCTTTGGTTCAAATAGACAACTTTATCCACTATTAGAATCTATTTTCTTCTTGTCTTTTATGAGTTTGATAATCCATTCTTTGTTCCATTTATTTCAAAAGTATTGTTGATCTAGCATTTTTTCAATTACCCATAAATCATTTCCCACTCAAATACACTGATGCAAATGTATGTCTTACCTATCACATTTGCTAATATATATATATATATATATATATATATATATATGTGTGTGTGTGTGTGTGTGTGTGTGTAAAATCATTACAAATTTGTTTGTTAATCACCCTTCAAACTAAATTTCTTAATTTATGTTCATTTGACCTACATTCTCAGTTTGTACAGAAACATGGAAAACTGAAGTTTATATATGTGTGTGTGTTTGTGTGTGTGTATATATGTATTTATATATATATAAAGAACACACATGTACATAAAGGCTTTTCTTATTTTCATCTTTGTAATAGCAGACAAAATATATCATTCATTTCTTTCATTTCTTTTTCCTTTTGGGTACAGGGGATTGAACTTGGGGGCACTCAACCACTGAGCCACATCCCCAGCCCTTTTTTGTATTTTATTTAGAGACAGGATATGAGTTGCCTAGTGCCTCGTGGTTGCTGAGGCTGCCTTTAAACTTGTGATTATCCTGCTCAGCCTCTGGAGTCACTGGGATTACAGGCCTGTGCCACAGCGCGCAGCATTGCTGGATGAAATTATCTAAAGTATGTTCATTTCTTTCTTTGACAAACACTTGCTGAGCAACTAATATCTGACACAGGTATACATATGGAGTATTTATTTACATATTCATTTTCATGTTATTAATTTGAGGAGGGTCACAAATTAAAAATACGGCAGGGTGAAATAAAAGAATAGATGTAGACAATATCATATGTAACGTGTTCTGTGTTCTCATTGGTCCTCGGAACTCATTTTCAACCATCTTTCCGGCTCACTTCAGACACGCTGACCTTGTCCCTTGATCTCTCCAAATATCAAATCTCCTGATCAGAGAGGCCTTCTCAGAGGATTCTGTAACAGAATCCACCTTTTCCTTCACCCTGACTTGTCTTCAGACACATGTGCCATTTGACATTATTTAATACATTTATGCATAAAACTTATACTGGTGTGGTGAGTTAGTGTAGCATTTCTGTAAAATAGAGCAATCCTGAAAATACGCATCCCCCTTTCCTGAAGCAGTGGTGTACTTTTAAATGACCGAAACCAGTCATCGACCACTTGGTTGATGACATAGAGGATTAAGTACAAAGATAGTTTCTTCAACATCACTTTGTAACAGAAGGTTTAAAAAGACAAATGCACCCAATTGGAAATTCAGTGTACTGTGGGGCAGCGTGAGATCAGACATGCTTCATACCTGAAATGGTGACCCCAAAGAATCTTCCTAATCAGTTAACTGTTATATCATTGTGAAAAGGAAAGCTGTAGAATTTCATAGAGAGCGCTAGTTGTAATATATTAGGTTAAAATATGTAAAACAATCATTTCTGTATGACAAAAATGATCTTGCAATGACAATTTTATATAGTTTACTTAATATGCAGATAAGGAGAGAACGCAGGAAGATACCCCCAAAACACTACTAGGGTTACCTCTTCAGGAAGAATATGCAGCATTTTCATAAATTCAGGGTCTTTTCAAAATCTTAAAGTGGGCATATAATTATTATGTCAAGCCAAAATTTTATCTTAAGAGAAGATTTTGAAAAATGTGTGACATTGGGCTTCATTTAAGAGGCTGGCATTCAAGATGCCTGTTAAGAAGTTCAATTATTTCCTCCTAAATATTTTCCATGCCATTAGAATATGCAACAAATAGAGAAATGACAGTGGTTTTGCTATAGCTTCCTGAGCTGTGTGGAGATAATAATAAGTCTTATGGCATAACTGAATTTCACAAGTTCATCTTTCAAAACAAAAGAATCGGTATTTAAATGTTAAGCGTTAACACATAAGTTAATGTGGTGGCTCACACCTGTAATCCCAGTGAGGTGAGACACTGCGGTAGATGACATATTAGAGGCCAGGCTAAGCAACTTACAAGACAAGAAGAGGAAGAAGAAGTAGAAGAAGAAAAGGAGAGGAGAAGGAAGAGAGGGAAAGAGAAAAGAAAAGAAAGAAAAGATTAAAAGTAGTGGGGAGGATCTGGGGATGTAGCTTAGTGATAAAGACCCTTGGATTCAATCCCTCTTCGTATATATATATACACACACACACACATATAAGCACACACATAAAAGAATATTTTAGGGGAAAATATAAAAAATTGACTTAGTTACCGTTCAGATTTTAGTCACAGTGTTACATGATCTTTCAACCTAAAGGAATCTTAGAAATACTATGTCCAACAGCCTGATTTATTATGCACCACCAATTATATACATAATGAATTATAAGTAATGATAAATGAATGTTTAATTATTAATAATAGTTACTATGTGTGTAATAATTAATCCCTTCCATACATTTTAATCTACTGCCGATTCTGAGCCAGGGGTTGGGCTAAGGAGACCAGAAGATTCAAAGGTTAACAAAACAAATAAGTTCTAGTATTTTTTGAACCAAAATACACTAAGCAGATTAATAAAAGGTAATTATTAGTGTATATATAACAAGAATTACAAAGAAAATGAGTGGTGGTGGTTCTTTAAGGACATGGTTTTAAGAGAACTAATTTGGAGATCTGGATTCAAAAAGCAATTTTTCAATATCATCTGTCACTTAGTAGCAAAGTCAGGATTGCAATCCCAGTTTCTTGACTCAAATTGATTTATACTTAAATTTTTATTTCTATTTGATTTGTGATACTAAAACTCACAGTAGATAATAGTGGTTGGACATCTGATGTTCTATACTATCCATTCAACTCAAGTCAATATTAGAGCAAAAAGATTCAGAAAGAGAAAATTGGAATTCTAGTTTGCCTTCTTTGTGAATAAACAGAGGTTTTGGAAGTCTTCGCAGTGCTCAGTGCAGTGTAGCTGAGATGTTTCAGCCCCGTGACTACAAAGAGTTGATGACATATTTTTCAAATTAAAATCTTTTTTGGTAATCTTAATACATTTAGTCTCTCTTTCAATTTAGGTTACTTTTTTTCTCTTTTATATATCATGGCCCTCAATTTCAGAAATTCCCTTGATATAAAGTTCAAAATGCCAAAGCATTTGGTGCCATTATCTTGAAACCAGGAATTCATGACTTTCATTTGGGTTTTCTACAGCCATTTTCTTTTCTCTTTTTAACAATAGAGCAACAAAGAAATTATGAAAGGAAAGATTATGAAAGGGATATTTCCAGTGTCACGCACTTCTTTGTTGCTCTTCTTGAACAATGCCCTTCTCTGTCCTCCTTTGCCTTCTCTTTCCTTAGTCCAATTAGATCAGAGGCAATTCAATAGGATGTCTTGAAGCCAGGCAGGTCAAGTTTAAAAAAGTCATTTCCTTCTTAAATTAGCTGTGTACCCCATACGGTTTGTATTTTCACCATAAATTCTCAAGGATGATCTTCCATCATGCCCATCATGACCATTAACACACTAGGTACAGAGTAATTGAGAGAGAGAAATCAGAAAGTTAACAAAAGATTGGATGAAGTACAAAAATCCATTTCATCTTATCAGGAAAAATAGGACCCTCAGGAAATTTGAAGCTATGCACCAAGGCAATGTTGTCTATATTTGTAGCAAACCTCCTTATTTTCTCAAAGGGCAGATCAGTCATTTTAATTTTTTTCAAAGGAGAGGAGAAATGCAGACTGGAGAATAAGTTTTGGGACATGAATAACAGTACGAAAATAAAGTCATACATATTTAAGATGACTTATATTCGTAATGTTTGTTCATATACATTGTATATAACACTAATACAAGACTGATTTTTTTTCCTCAGGAGTCCTACTCTCTCAGAGTGGGATTATTACTTCATTAAATTATTTGAAGTTTGTCAAATTCCATATAGAATCGCAACATAACCAAAAGTAGTATCTCAGTTCTGGGGAGAAGTGAAGGGTAACGTTGCTATGATTCATTCTTAGAAGTGGGTAATGCCCTGAGATGCATCATGCATATGTCTATTAGAGAGGTGGAATTACTCCACAGAGAATAAAGAACATTTGAAGAGGATTGGAATGCCTGCCAAACTTTATAGGTTGGTGGCTAGAGTTCAGATTTGGTGGATTTCCATTATCGACTTTATTTTTCTGGGACTTACAACAGTTCTGCCAATAAATCCAGCAAGGAAAAAAAAATCTCTAAGAAACTTTAGAAAAGGTAAGCTTTTAAGTAAATTGAGATAAATTGAATTTAAAGTGAGATTCCCAAAGAGAGACAAACACGTATGGGTATTCTGTTTGGGTATGAATGAATAGGCCAGACTAAAACCAGTTCCAAGACTAAAGAGACAGAGGACTCCAACTCGGCTGCGGCAGCTTTCTTGTTGGTTTACTAGCAGATCCACAAGCAGAGTAAGGGATGTAGTCGAGAAAATAGCTAGCATGAATTGGCAGTGCTTCCCCAAACTCTTAGCAGTGGTTCACTGAAGTTTAATGATCAGTGCAACCTAACTAGGGTGAGTTTCCTTCCAGACCAGAGAATTCAGAGCCAAACAGGCCAGGGAACAGAGGAAATGGGTGTGAAAACTTCCATCTTCTTCTATTCTTTCAGTACTAGCGATTGAACCCTCAGGAGTTTAACCACAGAGCCACATCCCCATCCCTTTTCTAAATATTTTTATTTTAAGGCAGGATCTCACTAAGTTGCTGATGTTGGCTTTGAACTTACAACCCTCCTGCCTTAGCCTCCCAAACTGCTGGGATTACAGGCCAGTGCCACTGTGCCCAGCGAAACTTCCATCTCTAACATAGCACTCTTCAACACACTAGCCTTCAACCACACGTCACATGTGGCCAATTCAATTCAAATAGATTAATATTAGTAAAATTAAACATTCAGTTCCTCAGTTTCACTAACTGAATTTCAAATGCTTTGTGATTTCCGGAGGCTGGTAAGCTACCATCTGAATAGCACAGACAGAACATCACCAGCATCACAGAAAGTCACTTTGGACACTTCTGCTCTAATGTAGAAGGTGCTCCTTGTTAATCTATGAGAGCTTGTTTCTGTGTGCTGTTTCTTATTTGGTCATTAGGTCTTCATTTCCCACCATGAATAATCATCAAAATCTAATACCAATGAATATATCAAACTTATGAGTATTATTTAAAATGTTTGCAGGTAGGGCATACTTATTTTTCCTTTGTAAATAGAGAGAAAAGTGATTCTTCTAATGAGCCAGAATCATGAACATAGGAGAATGGTAAAATTAAGAGCCAGCACAGGGATGAGGGAGCCTAATCACACTTATTCAAGAAATTTCTGAGTATTCCATGAATCCACACAGATTGGCACAGGTGATTTATCTTACCTGAGTTGACTCAATTTCCAATACATGTCTTAGGGGTATTTCATTTTGATGGTTATTTGTCTTCCCACTAAACAAATAACAAATTCTCTCTACCAGAATAGAACTCTACATTTTAAAGAACGTTTGAATTACATGTTTAAATGAGACAGTATAAAGAAAAGCAGCACAAGGGACATTAAATATGCAGATTGTGATAGGGTAATGATGACCCCTCCAAGGATGTTCACATGATGATCAATGGATCCTGTGACTGCGCTATAAAACATGACAAAAGGGACTTTGGTTGGTGTAAGTAACACCACACACCTAAAGCAATGCTTTATCCTGGATTGTGTGGATGTACCGGACTAATCAAATCCTTCAAGCAGAGACACTTCTCTAGCTGTACACACCATAGAAAAGGCTGAGAGGGGAAGATGAGGATTCAGGTGCTCCAAGTGTTAGGATGTTATTGATGGATTTGGTTGAAGATGAAGAAATGAAACCATGATCCAAAAATTGAGGGTGACGTCTAAAGCTGAAAAGACCTCACCATCATCCAGCGAGGACATAGGAACCTAAGCCAAACAGGCATATGAAACTTCACTCTGTCAACACCCTAAACAAGCCAGGAAGTGGATTCTGTCATAGAGCCTCCTGACGGCAGTCCAAGCTCAATGTTAGCTTGGTGAGACCAGAAGCAGTGCACCGAGACACATGGATTTCTGGTCTACTGAATTGAGGAATAATATGTGGATGGTTATTCTAAGCTGCAAATTTTGTAATAATTTCATAGGGTAGCAAAAGAAATCTAATACGTATGTAAGTGTGAAGTCCACCATCTTATTTCTCTTGAATGCTCTCAAGTATGACAATCTGCCAACTTTACCATGAAGAAGGTCAGGGGACAGTATAGGACCGAGCTGTTCCCAGCCAGCCATCTACTTATTTGCAAATCCTTCCATAACTACTTCGTGTTTCCACTGAACTTGAAGGAGTTGATACTTCTATTTCATTTCTTATCCAAACACAGTCTTCCTCATGAATACTGGTGAGCATGAAGAATTTCCTAATATTTTACAGGGGAGAACTTTCCCTCTATACCTGTGAGAGGGCACTCAGTTCCCTCCACATGGGCCGCCTGCCAGTCGGGAGAGAGCCGCTCTGTCGACTCCCCTTCTTCGCTGACCTTCATCACATACCACTTCCTCCCTGGTACCAGGACCCCTGCTCTTTGTCTTTGCACCAACCTCTCCACCTCTCCTCCTTTCTAGCTCAGAGTTGTTCATCTGTCTCATTTGTTGTTCCTGGACTAGCACATTGTGAGTGACAGTGAAGGACAAGACCCTGCAAAGCTGAGAATTTCCCTCTGGGATGCTCGTTTGTCCTTGTTCTCCATGGCTTTTTCTCTCTACTCCTTCTTGAATGTGACTTTAACTCCTAACCGTTCCTCTCCACACTCTTGATAAGTTTCAGCTTGCTCCCGAATTGACTGTCAATCTGCAAGTGCAATTCCCCTGCTCCTGTGTCTTGCTTAATTCCCTCTTGCTAAAACTCTGAAAAAACATTCTGCCCCTCCCCCAAGTTAAAATATCACTCTGGAGTTTCTAATGCCTGGAATTAATTTCGTCAGAGTTCTAACACAATGGGCCCCAAGCAGGTCCCAGAAATCTCTAATGCCTAATGACTTGGATAAATCCTGGGACTGGAAGTGAAAGACAGGAGGAGCAGGCGTGAGATGAGGCTCTGTGCAGCAGTGTCTGACCAAGTCCACAGGGTCCATGCTCGTAGGATTGCCTTGGTGGTGGCTGTGGCTGGTGGCTGGTGGCTGGTCCTCCCACGGACCTTGATGGGTGGGAGGTAACGAGAAGCTGAAGTGGTGTTCTGTGTCTGCCTTAGGTTCCTGCTGGGGGAATGTCTTATTAAAGTCTGATCTTTATGGGCCTTTTTGTTTGTTTGTTTTACCAGGAATTGAATCCAGGAGCACTTAATCCAGGAACCACATTCCCAACCATTTTTAAAAAATATTTTATTTTGAGATAGCATCCCACTAAGTTCATTAGGGCCTTGCTAAGTTGTTGAGGCTGGTCTTGAACCTGCCATTCCTCTGCCTCAGCCTCCTGAACCACTGGGATTACAGGCGTGTGTCTTGGTGCCTGACTTCTGTTGGTCTCTGCCTAGAAAGTAGGATTTTTATGGTGTGATTGCTTTCTTTATCTCCACTCATGTGCTGTTTTATTTCTGGCTTTTTCCTTCTTTTTTCTTTCTTTTTTTTAGGTTCTTAAAAGTTGCCTATGGGAAATGACACAGCTTTTTGCTTGCATAACAAATTGAATTGGAATAAGGCTTAGTGAGATCTATCTGATATTTCACTTCAGTTATCTGAACAATTTTAACAATGCAGGATGCGTGCTGAATAATTGGATTAGAAATGGCAATTAATTAAAAAATCATAGACCAAACTGCGAGGGTATCTAAGAGCCCATTTCAATCTAGTGGCCAGGTATAGATTCAACATTTATATGATGGTTTCCATACAGCGTCCTCTACATTGAATTCTGTCCTTGCTTTTGACATGACAATGTCATCTCCTATTCAGTTATCTCTGGGTGGATGCAAACTCGTCATTCAAATTGGGGTGTTTTTATGAACAAAAGGAGGCATTAGTCATAATTCATCTGAACCAACAGACGTAACTCAGACGACCCTGGGGACACCAGAATAGATGGTCATCTGACTGTCCAATCATCAGAATCCTGATCCAAACCCTGTCTGACCAGTTTAATCAGCAGAAACTCCAAGACTGATTTTAACAAGTGCCAATGTAATGTCATTAACTTCAAGTAACAAAATTAATTGCTTATTATTATGGGATAAGCAGCAGGGAGACTAACCAAAGTGCAGGTATCAAGTCTTTCATTGTAGGAAGTGGTGGAAGGGCTGACCAACTGGTCTTCGGTGGCACTCCAGGGAAGAGTGGAAGGCTTTACAGGTCAAGAGTTATGTTAAGTGAATGAAACGCAAAATGGGAAAGTTCTGGTGGACTTTGTGTATTTCTAGTAGGAAAAGTTATATATGGATAATACTTGAGCACATCTGATAACCACAAACTAATTTTAAACTGACAATTTATATCATGTGAGTACAAATAAATACAGTCTTAGCTTTCATAAAAGGCTACAGATGGAGGTAAGTGTTGGCCACTTTGCTCATCAGTGCATGCCTGGAATAACTGGTTCCATAAAAATACTGAAATAGTTGGGACAGAGGTTCTCATTTCTCCCTTGCTTTCTACTTTCTCCTTTTCTACTTTTTTTTTTTTTTTTTGTCATCTACCTCCCTAGTCACATAAACTAACTAGGCAGAAAAAACACAAGTATTACAAGACAGTTTTTAGAAAATAAAAGTCTGATACTTACTGGAACGTCAAGCACCAGACATGATGGGCAAACCCCTCCCCTGAGTTTCAGAGGAAGTCAAAACCTGCCACCTAAGCCACACCCCCACATGGGGACCACTACCCATGCCTAGAGAACCCTGACCCTGTTCCAGTTTGGTTTTTCAGGCATCCCCTGAGGCACATTAACTTAGTAAAGCCTTTGACCTTCATTAATGATGGAGGTAAATTATTTTCTTGACAGTCCTGTTTTAAAACATGATGCTAAGACATCAGTCTGTGTCTGCGGTTAAACTGCCACCGTGACAGTCATCCTGAGGCTGGGGAAGAAACTCTGACACTCATCTTCAGATGAGAACATCTGTTGAAAAACGCAGAGTTGATTTGTTTTTTATTCTACAGATTAAAAACAAGAGAAACATCATAGAGATAAACCCTCAATTGTAAGGCTGATTGAATATAGAAATCTGTTTGGCAAAACAGAAAACTTCCCTTTTCTGGGAATGTTGAAGAGTGAGGTTGAATAATTTTAAAAAATATTACTGAATTACTACATTAGGAATGAGACAGGCTCTTAATAGCCATCGACAGACTAATTTCTCCTATTATGTTCCTATCACGTGATGAACGCAGGACTTTTTTTAAATAAGGACTTACTCTTTCCTTTGAGAATCTTTACACAATTTTTCATTAATTGAGGAGTTATTATTAAACGTTTGCATGTATATAACTCTGGGGAGGATGTTTCAACCCAGGACGTTGTTCTCATATACTGCTAAAGAATTTTAAAAAGAGACACAAAACTCAACTATGTTCATTCTCAGGAAATGATATATGAATAAACATTACTTGAGGCACAGGAAGACAGGTGACATCTGATTCAGTGAAGTATTTGTCTCTCTCCTTGTTTTCGAAGAGATGACAAAAGAGCTTTATAATGTTAAAAATTATCTAGACATATTTTCCCCAGGGAACAACAGTATTGGAACCCACTCTAATTCTCCGCTCTGGAATAAATATTTGCTCTTTTTGTCAAGCCAGGTGGTTGGGTACTTCCCCTGTGGACTATTAACTTAATAAGAACAAATTACTGTAGATAAAACACCATGATTATTTCATTTAAGATTCCATACATATGCCTTTAATCAATCCCCATTCAATAGGAAATACTTATTTGCTTTTCTCATTAAACTCCTGTTTTAATGGGTCTCAAAATTCTGACACAGATTTTTGGTCAAGTTGTTTCCATTAAAAAGTATTGATTTTAAAAACCAATAACTTAAAAAAGTGTCACACACACACAAAACAAATGGTCCACAAAACATTCTCCTTTCCTTCTGAAGGTATCACCATGCATTGTGATCATTAACCAGTCTTTTACTATTAAACTTAAATGGCCAAATGAAACGAACCGTTCTGAGATGCTTCCTCCACTACTGATTAAGACAGGTGTTTGGCCTAACATTCATTTAGTCTTCTGAGCTTCTGGGCAGACTTGGTGACCTTGCCAGCCCCAGCAGCCTTCTTGTCCACTGCTTTGATGACACCCACAGCAACTGTCTGCCTCATATTGATACTGCTGTTTCCTGGTGATGAGTTCTGTTTCTTCTAATGTTGAAGTTTGAACATTAGAGAAGCAGCCAAGGCAAGCATATTAAGCAGGTTTTATTTAAAGGTAATAATGCAGACTTCTCCTGGGAGGGAGAATGGGCCATGGCTGATGTTCTAGAGTCCCAAGAAGGGAGTACACTGTACATCTTCTAAAGATTAGAGTCACTTCCCCACCCCACCCCCCACTGTTCCTTCCTACTTACCTGACTAGGCCCAGGAGTTGCTGGTGACATAGTAAAAAAGATGAGCAGCAGATGGCAGGGGAAGGGCCACAGGGAGGATTCTGGCAGGTAGGGACCGGGGGGCATTAATTAGCAACTCTCTGCCTGTAGTCCTCCATAAGGACAGGTAGATTTGGTAATCAATGGGCTCCAGAGGTCTTTGACATTCCATTCTCTCAGGGGTAGTCTCCAACTTCCAGATGCAGATGGCTTTCATGGCCTCCATTTCCTTCATTTGACCAGATCCCCTATTTCTACACTAACTGCCTATCCCCATTTCTGGCTTCAGTATCAGGATCAGCAAAAGGAGGATAGTTGGAGAAGCTCTCAGCACACATGGGCTTTCCTGGAACCATACCAACAATGGCAGCATCACCAGATTTTAAGAATTTAGGACCAGCTTCCAGTTTCTTACCAGAATAGTGATCCATCTTTTCTTTCAGCTCAGCAAACTTGCAAGCAATGTGAGCTGTGTGACAATCCAGTACAGGGGCATAGCTAGCACTGATCTGGCCTGGATGGTTCAGGATAATCACCTGAGCCGTGGAATCAGCTTCTTCCATTGTGGGTCGTTTTTGCTGTCACCAGCAACATTTCCACAACGGACATCTTTGACAGACACGTTCTTGACATTGAAGCCCACATTTTCTCCAGGAAGAGCTTCACTCATGAGCCTCAGGATGCATTTCAACTGACTTTACTTCAGTTGTGACATTGACTGGAGCAAAGGTGACCACCATGCCAGGCTTAAGAACTCCAGTCTTCACTTGGCCCACAGGGACACTACCAACACCACCAATTTTGTAGACTTCCTGAGGGGCAGACACAAAGGCTAGTCAGTAGGACAAGTTGGTGGCAGGATGCAACCTGAAGCTTCAAGCAGTGTGGTTCCACTGGCACTGCCATCTTTACGGGGGACTTTCCATCCCTTGAACCAAGGCACATTAGCACTTGGCTCCAATACGTTGTCACCATTCCAAAAAGAAAATACGTTTTAAATTCTTATTTTCCCTGCATTCACCATTCCCATTCTATTTTGATAAGAGTTTAAAAGAATATGTGTGGTTTGGAATCATGCTCTCTTTTGCATGTGGACCAGGTTAATTTCGCAGCCACCATGTCTGTCCTTTGCACATATTCTTTTCCTCACCAGGAGTGCCCGTTCTGGTCTTGCTTTGTCTTTTCTATTGCACTTCATTTTCCACCCCTGAAGTTTTCTTAGACAGTGTCCCTGACCTTTTAAGTCATAGAATTTATGCTCTTTTTTGCCCCTTTAGTGTCCTATGTTGTGCTTGTAAGTTAGTTCTAGAACTTCATGTTCTCTTTGTATGTGTCACATTATTTCTTCTACTATTTATAGGTTTGCTTCTTTCGTTTTCCCAGGGCCTATACCTTTTATTTAAATGCATTCCACCATTGGGAAAAGTACCTGCCTTGCCTATGTGAGTACTCTGTAAGTGCTTCAAGACTAATGTATGCATTTTTTGATGCTCACTCTAATTTTTAAGTGGAAAAAAATGTAGGGACTTGACCATGATGGATACATCAAGTTCCAGATATCAGCAGGAGAGGTTGGTTGAATGAATCTCAGCTTGTTTAGGTCCCAGACTTAACTGGAATCCAGTAGGTGGATTCATTTTGACTGAACTGGGAAGTGGCAGGGTATAGGAGCCAGACTCGAATTATACATTTGTATGATGAATGAACACACCGGGTGGGTCAGGTATTTGAGAGTTTCTTGAGGAGACTCTCCTCCCCCTGGAGAGCATTCAGTTCATGCCACACATGTGTTCTTTCTGTCTAAGCTGCTGAGTGAGTCTGTGATACTGGAACAGCCTATCTTTAGCTGAAGCAATGTGTTACCTCCTCAGTTCTAGATTATTAGGATTGTAGGAGACACCAAAGATTGAAAAATATCTTTATGAGAAGGGAAGATAAATAAAAAGGGAAGAAAAAGGAAGAGAGACATGATATATATGTAACAATTTTAAATTGAAAAAATGAAAAAAAATTGTTGAACCCTGATTTCTACCTAACACTAACTGATTTCTTCACAAATAGAACTGTACAGTTTTGAACATAAATTTTTACTACTACTCATTTTCACTCGTAGTGCTTTGTGATAGTGAAGTTTCCTAATTTCTAAATAAAAGAATTTATACTCTCTGGATAGTAAAAATTTTCATTTGGAAAATAGAAATTAGAATCTATGCAGCATCTCCTCAGGTTCAGCTACTGTGTTGCCCAGGTTCTATAATATTGCATCACTTAAGAGAAGAGAACTGCTTCGTATTACTTACACTCTCCCTGGAGAATCTAGTTTGCAGCATTTAACTTAGTAGGTCTGTTTTTAACAGTCCCTTATAATCTAATATGAATTTAAGTACTCTCTCAAATAATGATACTGTTATGTATAAAAACATGAAAACAGTCCTTCTTGCTTTCTTTGTCAAATAAGGTGAGAAAATCACACAACTTTTTCTACAAATATTAGCTTTAATTATTCATGTTCTATAGAATGTTATTAGAGCAAAGATTCCAGTTTTCCACAAAATGTGAAGAGTCTGTATACCATTCTCTCCTCTTGACAATTGTCACTTGCCATTAGACAACACAGCCACCTTTCCATTCCGGCACTCATGGTTTTGGGGAAGAAAGGGACACTTCTGCAGCTGGATGTTAAAGCAGATGCCTTATTGCACTTTGTGTTGCTATAACAGAATACTTAAGACTGCGCAATTTCTAAGAAACAAGCATATATTTTGTTAGGATCTGGAGGTTGAGCAGATCGTAGTCAGGGGACTGGCATCTGGTAGTGGCTTGCTTGTTGTATCCTCAGAGGGCAAAAGGAGCTGGCTTGCTGTCACCACCCCGCACTCTAGTCAGAAGGAGCAAAACCACACTTGGGAGACTTTATGAAGCCACTGACCCACTTCCAAGGGCAGAGTCCTTCCAACTCTGGCTCATGGGGAGCGAGTTCCCAACACATGAATTTTCAAAGAGGACACTTCAAACCACAGAAGTGAATTTTCAAAATTTATCTCTATCTTTATCTTTTCATCTATCTGTTGATCTATCTATCTATCTATTAATTATCTATCTATCTATTATCTATCTATCATCTATCTATATAACTTGCTTTCTGGACATTAATAGCCAGGAACAACCTGATCTACCCAATTTTGGAGTTTTGGTTTTTCCATTCCAAGTCACGTTTTCTAGATATAGTTCTTTGTCATTGAGAAGTACAGGCTAGTTTGTAGTGGAATTAAATCATTAAACTCCCTGAGAACATGTAAATTTGAAATAACAATTTATATTTATTTTTAAAGATAACCATTGGTTGGTCATCTTCAGCAACTTAAGGAGACCCTCGGAAAGCAGTGAAGACCCTGTCTCAAAATAAAAAAATAAAAAAGGCTGTGGATGTAACTCAGTCATAAAGTGTCCCTGGGTTCAATCCCCAATACCAAAAATTAGAAAATAAATTAAAAAATAAAATTAGATAAAAAGAAAATAATTGTTGAAGTATTCTGCAAGACTTAAAAAGGGATCTACATGTTCAAGATAACTTTTTCCATAGTGATTTTCTCTTTGTTGTAGAGTTAATGCCATTTCTTGTTCTACTAGAAAAAAATCTCAATCCATATATTTATTTTTCATATGTAAGAATTCTGCAATGACATATTACTAAAGCAGGTTTCCTGACAGTGCAAAGAAAATGTGGTGTTTGATCATTACCAAGTGTGTTCTGAGGATCAATCTAGATTTAGGGCAATGCGGCAGCAGAAAAACAAATGTTCTTTTTATTACTCAACTTTATTAACAGAACTGTCCTACAGGTTTGTCTCTAAAACATTTGGATCTCTCTTTAATCAGCAAAACAAAATATCAATACTGTAGTCATTTGTCATAGAATTCAATATTGGATTGACTTTGAATCGTTACTTGCCAAAGGCTTAACTGAGTCATTTGATGTGTGGGTCTGTCACAGGTGTTAAGTACACATTTCTTTAGGCTCTGTACCAACCGAAAGCAGTGAGCAATGTGAAGGGACTATTGGATTTAATTTCCAGGAGAAAAACTTTAATCATCACACTGTTTAATACATATGCAAGTCAGATTAAAACTTGGGCCGTTCCCACGAAGAGGAAAGAGGAAGGAAAGCAATTCTATGCTTTACAATTATCTGCTAACTTTCAAAAGGTCTTTTTGAGTCAGGAGTTAGTATGCTCATTTACAAAGGAGTAAATTAAAACTCTGAAATATTTTAAGAATTTAAACACACATTATAATGGGCCATGATAGACAGAATGACTCCTCTAAGGTGGAGATGCTCAGAGCCCTGGAACCTGTGAGTATATTACACAGTAAAAGGGACCTTACAGATATAATTGAGGTCACAGAACTTTAAAGATGGAGATTAATCCAAAATTATGCTGGTGGGCACAATGGAGTGAACTCAAACAAAATCCGTTCTCTGGCTGGAAACAAGAGAGATGTAACAGATGGAGAAGACACGTTGAATGTCACCAAATCATGGCACTCTTATGTGCTTATCAATGGAACTCCATATACTTTCTCGTATACTATAACTGCTAGGTACCATAATTTTGCCTTTCTAAAATTTAGATGATTTAATTGAAAAGGGAGCACCTTATTTAAAACTTTATGATCGGTAGTGTTAACTAAATTTTCAGATGAAATAAATACAAATATTTATTTAAAGTGTTTCTGTTCTTGCTTTTGCAAAAAATCATTAAAATAAACAACTTTTTAAAAAAATCTAGCCATGATTTTGCAATAATTTACCTAAGAATAATACTATTCATTAATAAGAGTTTTATATATGTATGCATATATACACACACATGCATACACACATGTACGTATGTGTGCATAGAAGGAGGGAGAGTTCAAAGAAACAAAGTTGATTTGCTCACAAAGTAGCACCTTTGTCAGGCCCCCATGCTCTGAATCCTCACAGGGTGACACAAAAAATAAGCCTATTTCATCTCGACACACACTTGGTTTATATTACAGGAGAGTAACCTCAAAATTTCAAAATTAAGTGCTTACACAGGGGTGGCTGGACCACCTGTCCCTGTTTCCCTCTGGGACAGACTTATCCCTCTATTAAATGAACATGTCTTCTCCAGGGAACAGAGGACAATGTCCTCTTTTTCATTTATTGGGATAAAAATAATATGCAGCAAAGACTACTGGGAAGACCCATTCCAAACCTGTAATTTACCAGGCTCTTGCCATTTAAACATTTTATTGGTTAAAAAGTGGGGACCATATGGAATCATGAAATATTCACAGGAATTATATTGCGACATACAGTTATCTTGAAAATTAGTGAGCATACCCAGTTATTGTATGCTGACCTCACTAATCAGATCACCACCTCTATTTACACCCCTGCAACATTTTTCACTCTGATGGGAGTACTTTTCCAAACCTCAGTGTTTATTATTTGCTTTAGATTTTTAGCAGGCCAGTTTTTTACAACCCCACCAGGATGTAATGTGGGTTTTCACTACTGTTAGATTTAGAGAAAGGCTTCAAAACTAGGTCATTGGACATTTTGAGGTCCCTCCTGCATTCATGATTCAAATCTGCCCTCCTCCCAGAAGCAGTGTGGTCTCTTCCCGAAATGGTATTTACTCCAGGATAAATATGGGCATGGATGAGAGTGGACTAAGAGATGGTCAGGAATTCTGGAAGTGATTTCAAGAATCTCCCAACTGGTTAATTCCTGTTTTATTGTTATTGTCTGACTGTGCAAGTCTAGGGACAAAGAGGTACAATGATAAACAGAATCATCTCCAGCATTTTTGAGATCTCATACTTTCACATCTCTGAAAATCTCCCTTCTATCCCAAACCTAAAAGAAATTAGGACATTTAATCCACTTGTGTCTGTTAGAGCTATATGGAGAGACAAATTACATATATGTATATGTATGTGCATCCATGTGTATAAACACACATGCACATATAGGGGTTATGTGTATATACATGTACATATATTTACAGACACACATAAAATATATACACACATACGTGTGTGTGTGTGTGTATTTTATGTAGAGAAAAATTTATTTCACAGAATTGGATTGCATAACCATGGAGACTTGAAGACTGGAAACTGGCAGGAGCTGAGGACAGTCTTAGGCAAAACTTCTTCTTCCTCATGGAAATCTTAGTTGTGTTCTTAAGACTTTTTTCAATTGATTAGATGAGGCTCACCCTCATTGCAAAGAGGATCTCCTTTATTGAAGTCCACCAATTGCAAAACCCAACATGGCAACACACAGATTAATGTTTGATTGAATAATTGGGTAGTTGCCTAGCCCAGCTGACAGCTGAAAGTATTAATCATACCATGGCTTGGGATCTGGTTAGAAGGCCCAGTTGATAGACGACTCCCTTGATGTCTAAATTCCCGATACTGTGATGTTGTACAGCATTTTTGCTGAGATTGCATAGTCTGTACCATTAGAGTGACAGGAGCAGGTGACCCTGCATGTTCTTTCCCTTTCTATTAAGCTCCCACACTTAGGTTCCCAGATATCACCCCCCAAAAATACCATATCTGCCAAATAAGAAGCTAATACTAGCAGATATTACTTCACTAAGAAGTAAAAGTTCATTATTCATTATGAACCATACATTATTTAATATAATTAAAATCCTTTTTAAAATTTTTATTGACATGTTCTAATTACACATAACGGTGTGACTGACTGTGCTATATTCGCACATGCACACAGCATAAATCAGTCTATTTCATTTTCCTGTACTTCCATTTTCTCTTCCTTCTTCTCCTCCTGCCCAAACCCCTTTCCCTACTCTACTGGTCTCACTTCTATTTTACCAAGTTCCCTTTCATTTTTTCTCGCTAACTTCTGCGTATGAGAGAGAGCCTTCAACCTTGACTATCTGATCTTGGCTTCTCTCAGAGAGCTTGATAGGAAACCAGACCTTCAGAAATGCAGTTCAGCCTGTATGGCACGTGGGGAGAAATGCACATATACCTAATATTTATGGGGTATAGTGAAGATGACTGAAAATTGGGAGACTAACCCTTACAATATCACTATGCTATATTTTAGACAACAGTATTATAGTTTTTAAAAAACGCAACTTTTCATCATTGACAGACAACATAGTATTTAAAATGGAAAGATCAGACTCTTAGGAGTTCTTAAAAGCTTTGAACCCAGAACTTACTATTAGAGATGACATAATATTGTTTGAGAATAAATTATTTCATATTATTTCTAGATTCATATATATAAAACACAAGAGAAGGTAATTTTATTAGCACATACTACATTTTACTTAATATTATGAATCATAGTATTTGTTCCAGACAAGAGTTTATGTAGCTCTAATTAAAGTTCTATTTTATATATACTTATAGCCTTCAGCCACGTCTTTGTACTGTTAATTTTAATAATTCAAGTATAATCTCTCCTTTATCACAGTCTTTTATTCTTTTAATATCATTAAATCTTATAAGTTGTCATCTTGCCAAAATTTTAGTAACTTTATCATTTTATAATTTTATGGGAAACTTGGTTATTGCCTGTAAAATTTAGCATCTCTCATAAATAGTCCACAGCATGGCTAAAATGTAATATTTTAAAAGAGATGCAGTTAGACTAGGAAGCTTGCTGTTTGCAACAATCCGATGAAATCAAATAATTTATAAAGACATTTTAGTTGATCAAACAATCAAACTTTAGAAACCTAAAAAGTAAAAACTTTCTCATGGGAAAAAGTATATCCAAGGATAATACAAACAAATTAAAATTTAAATATCAATTACCTTGTAATAAATATTTCTATTGTAAAAAGTCTTAAACACTGCTTTAACCACTCCCCAAATGAGGTTATTTTTAAAAAGTGGATGCAATTATTTTTAATTTTTTTTAATGTTGATGGGCTCCAGCATACTGAACCACATTCCCTAGTGCTACTTAATGTAGTAAAATGATTTCAGAAAAACAAACAAACCTGAAACCATCAGCTGCGGTGATGGAATGTCCTTGGCTGGTACCCTTGCACTCTTCTTTGAGCTCTGAGAATCCTCTGTCATGGAACGAATGACAGGAACCTACACTTGGGTTTTGAAAGCTATGTGAGTGACAGCGAATATTTCCCTGCCTCTTTTCTTGTGATTGCTAACCCTGTTCTAGGAGACAGCACTTGGTGGATGTAATAGACTCTCTGTCCTATCATCAGGATGTGTTTTAGGTGTCTGGAATTATTAAGCCATTGACAAGTCTCTACCCCACCTTTGAGCCCCTAATTTGCAGACTGTTGATGGATAAAGTTCATTAAATGGGGCTGGGATGGTCCCAGCACAATGAGGAGATAGAAGAATCTAGGTCTACCAGACACACCTGGCTCCCCTCATGTTTTGTTCTGAATGGCTTCGCTTTTTGTATTCCAGATACCTCAAATAAGGGCCATTTTTGTAATGTAGATGGTTAACACTCTTTTCTCCCCCTAAAATCCTCAGACACGGCTAGTTATCACATTTTCCAGCAGTACTCCCTGAAGCAGAGATTCCTGTGTAAATAAGTGAAATACACAGGACATTCTTCTGGGAGGAAGCATAAGGGAGTATCAGTCACAGGACAGGAAAGTTGAAGGGAGAGTCGTGCATCAGTTAACACCTGTTGCACAACAACAAACAGACAAAAGCAAAGGTCATGCCACAGTCCATCAATCTAAAACGAAGGTCTTTTATTAGCCCATGATTTGGGGGGTTAACTGTTTTGGCTGGGCTCAGAGAAGAAGTTGTTTTGCTGGGTTTTATTCTAGTCTGATTGGACGAGGGTGGGCTAGTCTTGTGTCTTGGCTACTTGTCTGGCCCATGTGTCTAGAGCAAAGTAGTCCAACTTTATTAAGTGGGCAGTGTTTGTAAGGTCCTCTAGAAGGACAGAAGAGGGCAAGTTTCTAAGCATAAGTGTATGATGTCTGCCAGTGCCCATGGATCACAGAAAGTCACATAGAAAGTCACACAGAAAGGTCATTATTGCAATAATCCACCACAACACGAAAAACACAAAAAGCAATGAAAAGTAGTTCCAACCTGAACTACAGAGAAATCTTGAAGTGTAGATTACAAAGCAGAGATGTGTGGTCTTTAGGCAAGGAAACAGGGCTCTTAGATTCCTTTGGTGGCTAAACATTGGCCCAGGGGCAGTCTGTCCCCTATGACCACTAAGATGAGTCCTCAGGTGCTGGTTCCTGGAAGAAAAAGTTCACATCAGATGCGGAGAGGAGATAAAGGAGCAGCAGACGCAAAGAGCAAAAAGGCATCTGCATGAATCTCAGTAAGCAGCTGCATTGTCTGCCACAGATCCCTTTACATTGGTCAGACTCAGTGATGTTTATCAGTTCAGGGACTGACATAAAGTCTTTAAGATGGTGATTTTCTGAAAGAAGCACACGAAAGCATAAAGAAGGATGAGCAAGGACAAGTCCCATAAATGACTCTTGCGTAACTCACGTTCAGCGTCTCTTCCCTCTCCAACCCAGTCTGGAGTGCCATTTCCTTAGCTATCCATTCTGCAGGTCTACATGTGTTGCTCCTGGCATGAACCAGACTTCCGTTTCTGAGGGGTCTGTGATCCTCAGTATCTTTCTTCAGTAAGGATGAGTTGTTGTGATTGCTCATTTAAACTGAACATGCTGATAGTGAGAGAGATGCCTGAAAGATGGACATATTCCTCCATTCTCCCATTACATAATTACAAACCGATCCCCTCGAGAGGATGTGTCAATTATCCCACCCAGAACAACTCCTCTCTTTGACTTTTGATTTCCTTAAGTTTCGAGGACCATATGACAAGGGGGCAGCTATAATTTTTCACTTACTACAATTTTTACAGTGTTTCCTATCAAAGTATCCTCCTTCTATAAACTCAGATCTCTAGATATAAAGGACCAGAAGGTGTGAAACTAGGAATCACAAATGCCTCTTGTCAGGCACTGGGAGTGGTGCTAAGCATGGTTACTCCTGTTTGCACTTCTTGGTGCCCAGATCCATTGTTCCACCTGGGGTTGACAAAGGTCCTGGCTGGTTGGTACAAGGTCCATGTTGCATCTTGAAGGGCAGAACCTGATTTGCACACAGGGATATCTACAAGCAGGTGCCTTAGCTGGTACCTTTCGACACTCTTAAGAGAATGAAGCTTCTGGTGATGCTATAAATGATGGTACCCATGAGCCCTTGGTAATATGCCCGTAATGTCTATCCTCTTGGTTTGAATTTAGTCTCTTTGTTCAGGTGACCTTATGCAGGATGAATCTTTCAGGAGATAAGAGAGTCTGTGTCCTTCAACATTGGTGAGGAAGACAGTGTGAGAAAACGCATTGTGGAGGTTCCTTATGAAGCCCAGGTTCTACCAAGACTTTGGCGGGAAGGTTTCTATAGCTGCCATTCTGCACTGGCTGATAATTACAGTAATCAAAATTCACCTCACCTCTGAATTAAATAATGCCACCTGTATTTCTGGCATCTTATTTTCTTGTTAGACCCTAGTGAGTCCAGTAGCATTATGATATTTCCTACAGTCATGTCAAGTCTAAAGAAAACAGTCACAATTGCTCTCTGATGAATTCTTTATCATCTTCAAAGGTAAAGTGCTCTCTGGCTCTGCAGGATTGTGAGCATCAGGGGAGGGGATTAGTGGTTTTGGATCACTCTGTCAGGTTCACTTTCATGTACCATGGGGATACCTTCTCAATGCTTTGACAGGGTAAATGCAATATCTCCACTTTATGTAATATAAACCATATGCTATGGTTTACATGTGAGGTGTCCCCCCGGAAACTCATGTGTGAGACAATGCAAGAATATTTGAAGGTGAGATAACTAGATTATGAGAATTGTAACCTAATCAGTGGATTTAGCCACTGATTTGGATTAACTGATGGTAACTCTAGGTAGGTAGGGTACAACTGGAGGAGGTAGATCACTGGGGTCTGCCTTGGGTTTCTGTTTTGTCTTAGGTGAGGATGGCTCGCTCTCTGCTTTCTGCTGTCATGTCCTGAGCTGCTTTCCTCTCCCACATCCTTTGGCCATGATTTTCTGCCTCACCTCAGGCACCAGAGCTATGGAGTCAGTCAATCATGGAAACTTGAACCAAAATAAACTTTTTTTTCTTCCTCTGTTTTCTTTTGTTCTCGCCAAGTCGTTTTGTCACAGTGATGAGAAAGCTGTCTAAAGCACTATCACCACAAGAGTTGGGGTGCCATCAGAGCAGCATGCTAAGTCTTATTCTAGATGCTGTCAGAGCATCAAAGCCTGAGTCTGTGGGAAGCCATTCCCAAACCAACCCTCTTGCGTATGCAGATTTCTGGTCTGTTTCTAGCAAGCCAGTTCCCTCAAGGTCTATCCCGGACATGATTCTGATAGGTGGCATGCAGACATGAGCGAGGGGAATTGAGATTGGGGGGCAGTGCTGTGGACTGGGCCTCCCGTGCTGACCCCCCACAGGCTTTCTTTTGAAGGGCAAATTGTCCATGGCTGCTTTGGTCCTCCTGACATAGGCCAATAGGTATAAGCTTCATTCCTCAGCAAGCAAACTGTACCTGCTGACAGGAAGAACACAAAAGTTACCCTAAAGAGAGTGGGGGCGGCTTTGCTGACCTTTACACAGACGAGACTTCAAGACTTAGGGAGACAGGATAATTAGGAGCAAAGCCCCCAATCAAATAATCTGTAAGAACAAATTTCAAATTCCAATTCCACTGGGTAACCCAGAATTGCTTTGGAGGGTACTGCTGAATAGGTTGAGGACTAGAAATTCATGGTAGGATTAAAATGGACTCTCATTCCTAGTGTCTTATTGAATGGAAGGTCATCTTTATAACAAGTGGGAATTTAAAATGCACTTGCTCATATAAATGGTATTTTAATTATTAAAAAAATTGATCTAGTGCTACAATTGCCTATTCATATGACAAATGCATAATCTATTTGAAACATTTTATATCCTATTGAAAACTGTAAAGTTTTGTACTAATACTCTTTAATAATTTTAATGCATGACAGATACTTCTGTGGGTTCAGTTACTTAACTGTAGTTTTTCAAAATTCTTTCAAAAGAAAATGTGTGTGAATGCCCAACAAATAGTTCACAAAAGAGTATGAACTTGACCCATCATTTTACACTCTCTTGCTGTCAACAGAGAATTTGTCCTGCCAGTGAATTTAAACTTGGTACAATATATTATGAATCTCTTTCATTAATAAAATCTATTTTTAATGATTTTGTAAGGTATCTTACATCTTGTTGATAAATATGTTTATGAAGACTTTAGGAAATTAAAAACTCAATTTGAGCATCCTAAAAACACTTATTTGGGTTTTGGTTCCCTATATGCAATGCTAATATTAACATGGGCAAATATAATAAGATAATTTGACTTGATTATGCTCATGTTGCCAACACAAGGAATATGCTCACTTTTGGAAAGACACAAAAGACAGGCCGTGACTGAGAAGTGTCAAGTGTCGCAGGAGAGACAGCACGGGTCTCAAGACGAAACATCAAGTTGTTCACATCATTTGACCTTTGCTCCATTGCAAAACAAATAATGATGCTGATATCACAGAATTGTGTAGAAGACTTAATGTGTGTGTCGACATGATGGACATGATATGATAACTCACAAGTAGGATAGAATCTTATGAAAGTTCTTGTTAAGCATTTAAGGTCTCTACATGCTACCTGAATGTTTAAGCCTATCATCCCCACGTGTGCGCATGCGCACGCGCACACACACACACACACACACACACACACACACACGTGCATATGTACACACACAAACCCTATTTTCGTTATAGTACTAACACTGAATAATGAAGCATATGGTCACTTTGGCCAAACTTTTAATCATGTTGAGATATTGAAAAGAAACAGGCCTCCATTTTTAAAATCTCATATTGAGATCTTTTTGACACTATTTCTCTCAAAGGAAGAAGAAAGAAAATGTGATGATCTGAGAACCGTGTGATCATATGTCTCAGTATTATCCAGGTTGCAGCAGTAAAGAAATCAGAGCTCTGTCATGGGTGGTCTGACATTTAACACACCTTTCTGGCCTCTGTGTTCTGTCTCTTTTGGGTATCTTGTAGCTTAGATGCATTTGTTTTCTCTTGCTATGTAAAAAATAAACCATAAACTAAGTGGCTTAATTAGCAAGAGTATTTATCAGCTCACAGTTCTGGAGTTCACAAGTCTAGGTGGAGTTGTACCAGGTTCTCTGGAAAGGGACCTACATGGAGTTTTCATATCCCACGTGTCCTTGGTCAAGCTGTATTCCCAGGGATGATCTGGGGCAGAAGCTGCTTACAAACTGATTCTGCTTTTTAGCACTTAACAACTTTTATTATGTTATTTTCCAGCACCTTGAGCCTCAAATACTGAGTTTTCTGTTTCCTTGCTTGCTGTCAGCCTGGCCAGTCTGAGTTCCTTGAAGTTGCACTCCTTGACACGTGGTCCCTCCAACTTCAAAACCAGCAACCAATCACCTTCCTCAGGTTGGATCTCTCGAATGCATCCTGCTCTCTGATTCCATATCATCACTTTTTCAATGGCATGGAATTCTGTGCAGTGAGCTTGTTCCCAAGAGATTTGCAGTTATGGTAGGTAGTCTATTATATCAGCGAAAAATAAAATAAATCTGTAGTCATGTAGTCTGGGATTTGCATCCTGCATGTATGAGAGTGGGTAAGTCTGGCTAAGTTTCTGTGGTTCATTCAGTCACAAAAGTGGAAAAATATTATCTTTCATCAATTCTAAGACTAATATTTATTTTGCCACTAAAAACAGCCCAAAAATAAAGAGAAAAAAAAATCATCAAACCATAGCATTCTATAAATTTTAAAAGTATATACCCTGAATCAATTAAATAACAATTAAATAGGAAAATGTCTCCTTTGTATTTCTAGCTTAAACATTAACTTACATAACCTTTATAAATTAGTTAATGCTGTATCTCTCACACAGAATTACATTTTGTGAAATTTTAGCTAAGTGTTATTGATATGCGTCTGTTCGCTACTTTTTTGGTCTAAGATCATTTTCTAAAGAAATCAGAAAAATATTCCCATTTACCCTCTTTTCAATTTGTGGTTTTGAGAAAACTTTTGAAATCCATTGGAAGCAGGTTCCCGGCACTATGGAGCAGTGCACTGTGACTTTCCCACTGGCTCCCTGAACACGCTGCCTCTCTTCACTTCAACAGGAAGGCTCGGGCCCCTGCATTCAGGCCAATGGATAGACAGCTTTGCAGGTACCTACCCCTCCGTCTCATCAAGATAAGCACCGTGGAGTCAGGGCCATTGCTACAGAGGACTTGCCCCCTTGGTGTGGTACAAATTGAGCTTTATTGTCTGCTAATCAGAGAATAGGCCGAGAGTTAGAATCATAGCCATGTCATCTTTAGCAACTGCTTTGGTGACCTGGGATTAGTACTAGCTTTATCAAAAACAAACAAGCTGCAGTGTTGGAGGTCTATGTTTCCAAAATTGTTTGATGAGGAATTATGAGTAGTAGATATAGAGGTCAATCAATGTCTAATTCCTCACTAAGTATGTGGGAGGCCGTGATGTAGTGTATTTGTTGAATGGAAGCTACAAATTTAAGTTAAACTTGGTTACTTCTGTGCCTTACAATTAAAAAGTATAGACTTAATTGATGCTTTGCCCTATGATTCTCATTAGATCATGCAGATGTTTTAGAGGTAGAACATTATAGTGTATTGCAGAGGAAATAAATAATTATATGTATCAACTTTTCAGGTTTTCTTTGTATACTGTAAGTCTGAATGGTATTAAATTTTCTTCTCAATCTCAATCGGCAGTCATGAGTCCAAAGACATTTGCCTTTTGCCTGCAGTGTGAGTTCAGATGCACCTACTTTTCTTGTGTGGGGTATTATGGAAAGTTCTACTCTTATTCTTATCAAAATGAGTCAAATTATTTTTTAGAAGTGGGTTCACACAGGTGGCAGGCGGATGGGAATGCTAGCTATTATCTAGATCACACTTAGATGTGGAGGATTTCACGGACAAATCTGGTACTCATCTTATTCAATGGAAAGATGTTTAAGCCAGAATATTATGGTCTTTTCCATCTTATTGAGCACAATTATGGGCTCCAGACCTCAAAAAACCTAATTTCCTAGATTTGTACCTCTTTGCACTGGGCCATTCTGACACGTCTCTGACAGTATTTGCTCTGGCTCTTTGGATTTTTGACTAAGACAAACCTGGCGATGCTTTTAAAGATGCAACTTACATTTCCCCCATCTGCCTCTTCTTTTTATAAAATCCTGCATTTTCTTATTTATTGTCAGGAAGTTTAGTACTGAATCTAATGTTAAAGTGTCCTTTAACATTTTTCAGAAATGCCGGGTATTATATCATTTTTTTTTCTTACTGGCTTTCAGGTGAATTCAGATCCACAAAGTAAATTACACATAACTTGCCACTGAAGCAAGGCAAATTGCTTCCTGTGGTTGCTAATTCCTCTTTGATCCCTTTTCCACCAAGAAAGGTAGCACACTAAACTCACTTTTGACAAGCTTTGGGAACAGCTTCACAAGTACTCAAGTTATCAAAACAAAGAAACTATTCTGCATACTATGTGGTCTTTTAAATGAATTTGATCACAGAAAATAAACCTGACAGGAAAACTTGTCAACAATTACCTCCGGCAAATCAATTACTATTAGAAAACTCATATGTACTGCAAGTTCTTTTAACTCCATTAGAAGTGGCTGTTTACACATAAGCCATCACTGATGATATATTTCTTCTTTAGGGTATGCCTTTCCTTCTTACTCTTAAAACTCTATGAATAGTGAAAATGTGTCACGCAAAATATTAATATTTGTCACATAATTCTAAATAACAATGGGCATCACTGGATTGAAGGTTATAAAGCAACACCTAACTTTCTGCATTTTTATGCTATGAATTCTATGTATTTGTGACAGACTGTATTTTTTAGTGTTTCAATATTTATCTGCCTGTATGTACATGTTTTAGAGTGAATAGCTTTATTGAGAAGCCATTGTACGCATTTACATTGATTTGGGCTATCAGACACATAACGCATCGAATTCAGAGCTATTCTATTGTTTCTGTGAAGATGTGCTCAGACATCAAAGAAGGTAAATCACTGGCTCACTTAGAAAAAACACGTTGTATATCCAGGAGGTTCAGGGAAATCCTCGTAATTGCATTTTTTGGGAAAAAAAAAGTTAAAAATATGTCTAACAGATGATCTATGAAGTTCCCACTTAATGGGACAAAGATGGTTTTACTTATATCAAAAATGTCAAGCTAGGCATGGTAGCACATGTCTGTAATCCCAGTTACTTGGAAGCTGAGGCAGGAGGATCACAAGTTCAAGGTCAGCATGGGCAATTTAGTGAGAACCGATCTCAAAATGAAATATAAATAGAGCTGGGGATGTAATTCAGTGGTAGAGCTCTTTTCTTGCACATTCAAGACCCTGGGTTTGTTTCTCCATTACCAAAAATGTTCAAAAAGTCAAGATATTTGAACAATGTTGAGAGTAATATAGATACATGATTTTGTCAACCATTCCTATAACTAAATAAAAACATATTCATTTCAAAGTTCTTGGAATATCTCCTAAATCTAATGTAAATTCCCTAGACTTTTCCTAAATATTTCTTCCCTAGAAGAAAAAATGTAATGGAAATACATTTCCTATTTACAAACTTTTCTATCATAAACCTTAAAATTTAAACAGAAAGTTAGGGCTCAGAAGGACCTATTTCAAAAGAGAAAAAAATCAAGCCATTTTATAAACTAAATTGATATCATTAGCCAGAAATCATTAAAGAGTTGAGTTTAAAGTTTCTTTAGAAATAATCTCACCCAAATTAGATAAAAAATGTGCAATTGAAAAAAGAGTGAGGAAGTCCCCATACCCCAGGTTTGCTAAAAAAAGCAGTTCTTCAGCATCTGTGAACTGAGCACAGTTGACTCGGGCTCTATGAATTTTCTTGTAATTTCAGTTAATATCACCCTCTACCATTCCAAAGACGTAGACCATAAAGTTAAAGCAGTACCTATTTATGATTTTTCTACTAAAAGATCAAAAGAACACAGTGTTATATCATTTAAGAAACTTCCATTTGGTAATTAGAAATAAAAAAGTATTTATTTTTAATTGTTTTGTATTAGTTGAGACATCATTATTATTCATATTTATGGGGTACAGGGTTATAATCCCATACATGTATGCAAAGTGTAATTGTCTAATCAGAATCATTTGCATTCTCGCCTTCTTTTCCTGTCTTCATAAAATATAGGCTCTTGAAACTGGATTCACCCAACTGCTGTGAGATGCTAGAACTTATTCCTAACTGTACTCTGGCAGCTGTTTTTCAATCTCCCTCCACCTTTCTTTCACTCACTCTTTCCTAATCTTTAGAAACCACTGATTGACTCTCTTCTTTTGTGAGGTCAAACTTTTAGCATTCACATAAGAATGAACACATATAGTATTTGTCTTTCTGTGTCTGGTTTATTTCTCTTAATGATGTCTCTCAGTTCCTACAGTTCATTCTTTTTTATGACTGAATAATATTCTAGTGTTCTTCCAGTGCCAGGAAGAATGTCTGATACTAAAAATGCTCCAAAGATAGCAAATGGAAGTGTGTATGAGATGTATAACATTATTTGTAACATATTTGAGGACCACGGCTACAAACTATGTCAGATATGAAGTTATGACCAATTGAATAAACCTGTGAAGATTTCCTGGCAAAAGTATCATGAGAATATTGGTGATCATTTCTTCCTTTTCCAGTTTATCTTTGAAATAATTAGGTTTCTTCCAAGAAGACACTACTTTTAGAAAGTGTTTGCTTTTATGTTTCTGCATACTTAGAGTTTTCTAAAACTTTACTGGAGTTGGTTTAAAACACAAGCCTTGGAAATTACTTAATAGAGAGTAAGAAATCATTTGGAGAAATGCACCTGTCCAGAGGTATTGTTTTATATTCCAATCAGGGAAGATACCCAGAGCCACAAGAAGCTTTGCGAACTTGGAGAAACTCCTCTTAACTTCCTCTGCAAACATTTATTTGTATTCCCAAGGGTAACATATCAGGATTATTGTCTCTTCTATTCACAAAAAGAGTGTATTTATATTAGGTTTCTGCCATTCTCTCAGAAGTGGAGGAGAGATGGCCAGCTCTATGTCCTTAAATTCTCAGTTTGTGCTTCTGGGTTCCTCTCTTGTGGTATGACCTACATTTGTGCTATGTTGTCCATCTGGCTCTCGTCACATCACCCCATAAATTGAACATTTAGGGCATGAGGAACTAATGTGGTTCTTATTCTAAGTAATAATTAATCTTTCTCTGTTCTAGAAATCTTGTGCCTACTTTCAGAATAATATGAATAAATATAGATATAAAAAAGCTTAGTCACTGCATTAGGACCAACAGTATAGCACTGTCTGACCCACAGATGGAAAAACTTTAAGAGATTTTTATGACTATGTTAACAATGGGAATTGACTGACAGAAAGATGAATGGAAGGAGCCAGATCCCCAAGATTCAGGCTTCATGTCCATTCCTGCTTTCCATCCACATACACAACTTAAGAAAGATCAGGAACCAGACAAGCCAGTGGAAGAGAACGATTGGCATCCCACAAACTGGCAAAAGCAAAGTGAAGGGCAAGGGAAGCACCAGCAAGCACAGCTTCCTTCCATCTGGTGTGGCTGGAGCTGCAGCTCTGGGGTCTGCAGCCTGCACAGGGGTCGCTCCAACAGAGCTGTGGATGGTAGAAGTTGCGTCCCTCTGTGATTTCTTCATGCACCAGCACAGAAATGGCTCTGTACTCCTATCACTGAGACTGCATTGTTTGCTTTTCAGAACAGAAAATATTCAACTGATTAATTCACATTTACAATAAATCTAATTCTAAACATCTTGCTCCTTAATTCCAGTTACACCTGGAAAAACATGCATCACAATTTTGTGCAATGACTCAACAATAACTTATGCTAGAATCCACCTCAAACACTATCAGGGATCTAACCTTTAAACATGAGCAAATCTGAAAACTTCAAGAACTTTAAAATTTTAGATGACAAAGACAATAAAGAAAAAAGTCTGAATTCTAAGAAAAAATTTCTTTCCAAAAATATGTGTAAATATATAAAAACATGTACATATAATTGCAAATACAAGAATTAACTATTTCAGCAAGATGATCTTATTAAGGTGTCAATTACCTGTAAATGGATTTGAGCATTTATTGAATATTGATTACAAGGCAGAGGAGATTTTTTAAATGTGATAAAATATTTCCAAAGTTACTTTTTGAATTTCATATGAAAAATAAACTTAGATGTAGTTTTTTTGTTTTTTGCTTGTTTGTTTTTTGTGCGAACTTTTATAAAACTGCTCAAAGTGTAAAAAGAAGAGGGAAAATTCTCTTTCTCCCATGCTCCTTGTCTGTCTTACTTTAAACCATTTATTCGTTTGAAATTAATTTATTGGGGGTAGAGTGAGATTAGGACTTGTAGTGGGTTCTTTTACAAACATGAACATCCATATTCCATGCTCTTCCCATTTACTTTTCCAATGAGTTAACACGATTCTGGAAGTTGGTTGCTGGATATACTTATTAAATCTGAAACAAAGAAATCAAGTTTCATCAAAATCCTGGAGAGTCTAGTATTTCCTAATGATTTGGTCCATCCCTTTTGAGGCCTTCCCAATGGCAGAGGCGTGCCACAGGTTAGTCCCAGAAGGTGACCAACATTGGCATTCTGGATGCAGATTGTGGGAGTTATTGAGGGGACAGTGGGCAGAATGTCTGGGCAGAATTCAACTCTGATTTTTCCCCTGACAACTTGTTGGTCTGAAGGGAGATTCGGGATCTGGAAGCACATTGTCTTCTAATATCTGGCCCCTGTATTCTGATCACTTTCCCTGTATGGTCTAAGTTTTCTCGCTGCTGGGGGTTGTACCATGAGAGTGTTTGCAGCGAGTCTTTACCGTAAACTGTGCTGCATTGTCTTAATTCAGGAGGATCTTCTTCTTCAGGGAGCTCTTTCCTACTTTTTCAGGTATTTACCTGCAATAATCTCTCCTTCACAGAGACAATATCTCATGTAACTGCTAAAAAAGGATTATCAGGGAATCATATGAGCCCTGGACTAGTCCAGGTAGCTGACATTAGCAGGCACAAGAGACCTTGAAATCTCCATGGTTTATGGATTTACATGTTCATAAAGTCGGATGTGGGGCTTCATCAGACAATATCAACTAGAATATTCAGTTTCTAAATTTCCATGGAACTGTTAAAAAAAAAAGATATAAATTATCTTACAGCTCTTAATTTCCTTTGCTCAGAAATACATACCAAACTTGTCTTTTAATCAATCAGAAGGCACCATATGCATCCTACCTAACTGCAAGGGAGGCTGGGAAATCACATGTGGGATTTGCTGAGCTCTAAATGTCTCTGCTGTAGATCTTATCGCCCTCACCCTGTCTCGTGATTTTAGCACACTGAGTTTCCCTAACAACAAAACAAAGGATATTTCCTGTACCTTAGAATCAATGTTGAGTTTTGCACGCCAGACTCCATAAACCTCTTTTAAACACCTGCATTTCTCAGACACTGGCCACTCCTAACTTATGGGATTTTGGTGGCCCAATTTTTCTGTGGTGACCTCTATTTTCAGAAAATAAATTTCTCATCCATAATCTCAAGTCTTTCTTCCCTATGTAATGTGCAATATCAATCCAGTACCCAGGAGGTTCAGTTGAAATTTTTGGAACTGGGCAATAGCTCAGAAGTGCAAACACAACTACCACACTAAACATGAGTATGAGTTCACTCTAGTATGTAATTTCTGGAAAATATGCTTTTTTTTCTTTTGCAGTTATCCGATTTAATGAGCTTACATAATGTAAAGCTTAAATTCATATTTGACTCATCTATTCCTATACTCCCCCTCATCTGTTGCAATTTTGATCTAATCAATATCTGCCATGTGCCTGTGATTGTAAGACTGTGTTATTTAAACTCTGAGTAATAATGTTTCAAAAGTCTTAATGAGTTTAAAAATCTAGCAGGGTAATTTGCTTAATTGTAGTTGGATATTCTTCCCAGAAGAATCATGACTCCATTTTTGCTCAGCCCTGGGTTGTGAGCACACCAAAAGTTCACTAACAGGTGTGCAGGGTGGGGATGAAAGGCTGTTTTCTTTTTGAACGGGCAGTGCTGGTACTTACCTAATATTCCTATGTTCCCTGATGCTTTCTGTAAGTTGTTCTCTGTTTAGTATCTTAAACTGTAAACTACAGCCACTGCTAATGTTTGCTTATGGGGTTGTTCAAAAGGATAAATGAATTGATACTTGTTAGGGGATCTAGTACTATGCCTGGCACATTACAGCTATCTACTTATTATGATTTAAACAAAGTATGTGGTGTCAATTTTTATTTAGCATTTATTGTCTGATCTAAAAGACTTTTAGTTAATATTACATGCGTAAGTTAATTATTGTTAATAAATAGTAGTCATAAGGAATCTGTAATTCTGACTTTTGCCAAGATCTCTCTTTATTTAACAATTAGACTGGATGCTTCCGCTGGCATCCCTTTTTTTTTTGTCAGCCTTGATTATTTTGTTTCCATGTGTGTTTATATGTAAACACAGTTCTTTACTCAGAATTTCCCAATTTTCACAAATTAGGCTGTGCTCTATGTTTGATTATTCTGTGGTAGTAATGAGTGAGATCTTTCCACAGTGAAAAGCACATTGCTTACTAAGTAAAAAGTGTGTAGCTTGTGGGGAAATCTACCTTTGCACTCACAAGGTAAGGAGATAAATTCATCCTACGAGGAGGCAATGAGACTAAGCATTTTTAACTTTTTGGGGTAGAGGCAGGGTGCTGGTGACTGAACCCAGGGGACTTCACCACTGAGCCACATTGCCAGTTCTCCTTTTTTATTTTGAGACAGGGTGTTACTAATTTGCTGAGGCTGGCCTCTAATTTGTGATTCTCTTGGTTGGCTGAGATTTCAGGTGTGCTCCAACATGCCTGGCCAGACTATGTATATTTACAAAAATGATTTCATATATCTTTCAGATTAATAGGTGTAAATTACATTTTTAATTACCATTAGATATAATTCTTATTAGACACTGATCTCAAATTATATATTACTTTAGGAATAAATGTGCCACTCAATTAAAATTAAATTTGTCAACTTCATACACTAGTATAAGGCGCACTACCACCTAAAACATACAGTCTGCAAGATATTTGTGTAAATAAAGTTTTACTGAAACATAGCCAAGTTCGTTAATTTGCATATTGGTTATGGCTGCTCTTTCCCTACAGTATCATAATTAAGTAGTTACAATAGTGAATTTGTGGCATATCTGTGGGAAATATTTACTCTCTGTTCATATGAATAACTTTTGCTGAACTATGTTATAGAAACATATTCATTTTACAGGATGAGATTTATAAGCATATCTTTACCACATTTTCAAATGCTTAAATTGTTCATTTTAAATCATAAATAATTTATTTTCTTGTAAAAAATTTCTGGTGTTTTGATTTTCTTTAAGAATGAGAGTTGTTGCTATTTCAAATGAGGCTTTGACAGAAAACTTTGTTTTGTTCTGCATTTGCTATATGTTATAAATTGTACAAAAACACTAATATCAAAAGTAAAAGTACAGTTTTTCTGTGATTCTATTTAACAGCATTATGAAGTTTTTATTTGGGCATCAAAGTTTTGGAAGGGCATGTATATGTGGAATAACAGGATATATATATACAGGATATATATATGCCTAGTGTGGTTTACATTTGTGTTTGTTATCAATAAGTCAATGTATCATTGGAGGAAATTCTTTAGAAAGACAATAAGACCTTATTCATGAATAAAGTTCTGACCAGGATAAAAGTCATTACTATGGTTTGGATAAGTGCCCCCCAAAGGTCCACAAATTGAAGGTTTTGCCCCTGGCCCATTCTGTTATTAAGAGGTGGTAGAATCTTTAAGAGGAAGGCTTCCAGTCGTATAGGCATGTGTGTCCTTCAGATGATATTGGGGCTGCAATCCCTTCTCTTCCTGTTCTCAATTCTGGGCCTCTGGCTTGACCTGCCAGGTACTCATCATGATGTACTGTGCCACCACAGGCCCAAAGCAATGGTCAATTCATCATGACTGAAACCTCCAAAACTGTGAGCCAAAATAAACCTTTCTTCTTTATAAGATAAATATCTCAGGCATTTGTTACAGTAACACAAAGCTGACTAACAGAGATTTTGGGCAACTGAGGAAGGGCATGTCATTGCTAGCACAGAGAGCAAGGGTTAGAACTAATTGGTTTGAGTTTCCTCCTGGTACCAAATTCAAAATGAGAAAAAAAATCATCTCTACCTCCATGTACTGAATAAAAATACATTGAACAAAAGTAATGAGATACATCAAGAATATAACATTTTTAAGCTCTAGAGAAGCAGAATTAGTAATCCTGATCTTCCACACTGCATCTTGCTTCTCCATTTCTGACATTAGTGAGTTACTTTAGTTAGAGGTCATCATGTCCTTCTGCTTACTAAAGTGTTAAGTACTTTCGAGTTAAGGGCTTTCCAATGCTACAGTATTTGCATTTTAATAAGGAACTATTGAAGATTGAAAAACCTTTAGAACTGTAAGGAAAACAATTCTAATACTGCAAGAGGAGGCACTTGCAATTTAATTCACAGTAAAACAAAATTCAGGATGTGGGTAAGTGCATAATTTAACCTTGTGCAATGCCAATCCTGTGTGACTCAAAGGAAAATGAGGGACTTAGTAATACTTCTAAGTTGCCTTTATTTCAGTCTCTTTATAGATCAAGTATCAGAAAATTTTTCTTCCCCAAATCAGTTTATTAAAATTTTACCCCAACCAAGTTCTTCAGACTAAATTATGTATTTGTAAACATAGAAAATAACAATCAAATATCTACACAGAGCAAATCACACTCTCATTTTCTCTGCTGGTTGAGTGTGCTGACTGTATGGTGCCCTGCCAGTGATCTGTCCAAATATTACAATAACTAAACTGGTGAAGTACACCTTGGTGCTGACTTATCAATCAGAGATCACTAATTGTCTGAAAGGATCACACCAACTATCATCTTCTCCCCAAAATATTTCGAGTACTAAATAATTCAAACATGAGTACTTTGCATATGTTTGGTCTAGTCTTTAAAAATTATACGCTTTATAAATTCCATATGGGTTTTAAGGAAGTGAATCAGATGACAAGTTATAAGGAGGAACTGAAACATCATAGAAGGAGAAACAGAATTCAAGTGAATGTTGTAAATTAGAGAATTGATCTTTAAAAAGGAATAAAGATGGATAGCAATAATAAAAACATGTTCAGTAGACCAGGAAAATGGTACAATGCTTTGTGAAGTCTGCTCATAAACTGAAGAGGAAACTAAGTATAGAATAGAATGATTTTATAAGATATAATTTAATCTCCTTTTTAAACACTTAAAATGAATCTGAAAGGTGCTTAAATGAGAGCATCCAACTGTTATTTAAGGGATGGATTTCATTAGTATAATATCTAGACAAGATCCAGATCCAACACTAATTCAATATCACTTAATACCATGAATAGCTTAGGGCTCCGTTGCTTAGAATTATTTAAATAAAGCAATTGCTTACTGGTTCAGAAAGACAAAGTTTTCCTTAGTAACTAGCCAGAACCCACAAGGAAAACACGGCAGACTAGTTTGGTAAGACCGACCTTATCTAAGTCACCAGGCATGGGATGACTTTAGAAACTACTGGATACTATCAATATCCTTCTAGTGAACTAGATAATTTTTTTTTTTCATCTAAAGTTTTAAAATAATTGTTGGTTGCCAAGTCATTTTCTACCCAAAACAACAAAACATTGGAGAACCTCTGAGTATAATTTTCAGAACTTCACTGGTCACATTCTGAGTTTGCCCATGCTACACACTTACCTTCTGAAACTGCAGAATCTTATTTTTCTCACCACACAATATGATTTTGTGGTCTATAGTTAACCCTGATGTTTTTAAGCGCAGTCGAATATTTATTAATGATACTTATTAACATAACATAAAATAAGTTATGTCAATTAATTTAGTGTCAATTTTCTGGGAAAACCATTACTTTAAAAATATTTCTGATTATGTAGATGAGCTTGTAGATCAATCTGTATTACTTAAAAATTCTGGTAAAAAATAAGGATGAATAATAAATGGCCACAAGTTTTGCTCTGGCATTTATAGTAAGCTTTTTCATCCCAATCTTTAGAATTATTTTCTTTTTAAAGGAAGTTGATTCCATTTTCATCTATATCCTTTCTAGGGATTTCTTTTTCATGAATCTGATATCCAATAGCATTTGCCAATTTTACTGGAGGAATAGTATTGTGTCGCAGAAAATCTGTTACTTAAGTGAATTAAAAAATAAAAATAATCCCTCACAGGACATTTGAATTTAAAATTCTGAATTCAGTCAGCATATTACTGACCCAATGACAGTGTCCTGAGCCAATCCATTATTTAATTATGAATGTATGCTGGACAGAGCCTCTATCAGTGCCTTCTGCACCCAGAGATTCTTGAGTAGTAGCCAGGTTGAGAAAGAGAACTTTGCATTAATTTTAGTATGTCACTGACCTAACTGGATTTGGATTGTTTAGCCATTTCCCCGAGTTCCTTGTAAAAGTCCAGTGTGCCCGCAATGATTTCATCCTGTTCTCCAACAGATTTGTAAGCATAATAAGTTTCTAATAAATCTTTGTTTAATACATGGACTAATTTTTACCCCCCAAAATAAAAAATAGAGAAGCAAAAGGCAAACTCTGTGAAACACAGCAGATGTCTTCAAACACATATATTCTAGATAGGTCAGGAGCAAAGAGAACCAAGGAAAGGCCAAGGAAATAGACCCCAGAAAATATTGCTTAATCCATCACTTAATGGTGTTGGGAAGAAACAACACCAACAAACCTCAGAGCTTCGACTCTTATGTGTGTGCATTATGTGAGTGTGTACGTGTATGTGTGTGTGGGGTGCTGGGTAACCTAATCCAGGGCTTCCCACAGGCTAAGCACGTGCTCTATCACTATGCTCCATGTCTAGCTCAGAGTTAGAGTTAAGTTTAGGGCTGGGGAGGTGTATCTGGACAGTTTCAACATTGTCAATAACCCTGAAATCCTAAGTTAGCTTCATGGTCAGTTTGTTATTTTTCAAAACTTGCATATATGCTACTTTATTTTGTATGTGCCAATCAGTGCAGATAGTAACTGTCTAAAGAAATATGTGAAGTACTCTTGTCTCTTATGCCTTAAAGTGATTAATTAGACGGAAAGCATATAAACAATGTAAACCCCATGTAGGCCTGAAACTTTCCTCATCAGGGAGAAAGTCACTGTCAGAAGGTGGCAGTGTAGCACTTTCTTGAACAAAATAAGAAAGCTGAAAAATGATCAAATCATAGCCCCTTCCAGATGCAGGCCTCAGGGCCCATTCTGTCCTGTGGCTGGGTTCTCATTGCCGGGGATGTCTCATTAGAAGATCAACTGTTTAAAATGCAGCGCTAATGTGAAAGTTTTAATTGGGAAATCAAGTGCACATTAAATTAATCTTAGGTACATCTATCTAGAATTCCTGTTTGCTCCACATGATGTTTAACATTTTTGATCATTGTATACACTATTTCTGTCTGTAGAAAATAACTTGTTTCTAGAATCTGAGTGTCATTTTATATATTAGGTATATATTAAATTCTGTTTAAGTTTCTTTCATCATCACAATGCATAGTTTTAGGATAAACAAAATCTACATCCTTAGTCACTTATTATGAAGTTATCTTTGGAAAACTTTGAAAGAGAATTGATTATGGAAATAAATCCACAAGGAAGAGAAGAAAGAAGTCATGTTTGGTTTCCTTATTGGTAGGGAGTGGGACATGTTCAGTGGTAACTTTTATCTGAACAACAATTGACTTATCTCTTTATCTTAGAAATCAACTTTGCACTTTCATTAATAGAAAAAAAGGAAAAATGCAAAATTTTATAATGAGTAATATCATCTCATAACATTCATTAAAATAACTAAGTTTTTTGAAAATATGCGTGATCACAGATAGGACTAGGGATTGCAATTTCTAATTTTTATGAAAATAAGTTTTATTTTTATTGTATTTTCGCTATATGTATTCATATTTAAATAACTTTTGATCACTCTCCAATTGATACCCACATTAATTTTTAAACCTTCAAAAGCAAATTCAGTTTTAAGATGGCTTTAGTCATTCTGGTCTTAAGAATGTGTAATTTATGATGAAGTAATTATGATTTATTGACATTAAGAATATAAACCACATCATTAATTTAATACCATGCATTTGTGTTTGTTAAAATTTGAAATGACAGGGGTTTTTACATAAATTATTCTTAAGGTAAGTCGAGAACATTTCTTTTAAAGTGTAGATTGCACAGAGCATAAAACGGATTTGCCAACTCTGCATATTGATCAAATTCTATATATTCTTATATAATAGCTATGTAATGAATGAAAGTGGGAGGGATACCTGCTTTTATTTTGTTTGTGTTATTTTATTTCTTGTTAGAGTTCTGTTAACAGGCCCTTTTATGAAGGTGGTCAGAGATAAGACGCAGTACGTGCCCTCTGAGAGCAATGCTCATGAAATAATTAGGAAACAGTAACACAAGCACTTATACGGGGCTTCCTGCTACTTTGAGGACGTGAAAGGGGCAACAGGAGTGATGGAGAAATGAATCAGGAGAGGCATGTAGAAGTATGCTTCCTGAAATCCAGCATTAGTCAAGTCTTCTTATTAAATAAGCGTCCATTAGTGCTTGATGACCACCTCCACTTTGGGTCATTCTTATTTTGCTGAGGACCTGTGACCCCAGATAGGAAAATTCACTTCCAGAAACAAAGATGGACTTGAACTCCAAGAGTCCAGCACCTCTGCATTCCTCTCTGCATGGCTCTGGTCTGATGTGGAGCTCTTCATTTCTTCTAACCCAGCAAGACATGCCACGTCAACCACGGAAACATTGATATGCAAGGTTCAGCCTACCCGCTAGTGATACATGACAAACAAGACTGCAGAGTTTCTCTTCCAAGGGTTCTCTACTCAGCCCAGGAGATTTTTGAGTCTGAGATAGTCTTGTCTACGCTGCCCCAGAAAATGTGCAAAATGCTTCTTCTAACTTCTCTGTTATACCTGCCACCTGCCAGTCATCTTTCAAGAGTTCCATAAGTCATTTGTTTTTCACTGATACAGATTTGTAAAATCATTTTCCAGAAACACATGTAACAGCTGCACAGAACGCTGGCTAGTTTAAAGGCAAATGCAAAGCTCATCTTCAGCAGGGATGTGATGTTTAGTTTGTTCTTTTCCTTGACATTTGAAATATTAGTCTAAAGAAAATAGGGGGGAAATGTTCTCTTAGCAAACAGGAGCAATGTCAGAGAAAGATTTCATCTCTTGGTGATGAAAATATTATATTCATGCTTAATGCCATCTGTTCATAGGCTTATTTACTCAGAGCTCTCCAGAGGCAGTTGTGTATCTGTAAAATGTCCTTCAGTGCTGGGTTTTTGTCAACTTTTTCACTTGCCAACTTTGAGAAATCAGTCCTAAGCTGCCTCATTGACAGCAACGGCAGCCCCTGAGGAACATAAATTTTTCCCAATAAGGTCGATATTACTTATGCTCAAAATTTGGTTTACAACTCTATATTGAGGAACTCACTGAAAATAGATGTAATAGACTGCATTTTTGTGTCCCTCCAAAATTCATAGCCCCAGTGTGATTGTATTGGGATGTGGGGCCCTTGAGAGGCAAAGAGGACACAAGACTGGAGGCCTCATGAATGGATTAGTGCATGGCAAGAGGACAACGAAGAGCTGGTTCAGTCTATCAGTCACGCGTGGAAAAAAGGAGAATTTGACAGTCTGCAACTAAAAGAGAGCCCTTGGCAGAACTTGGTTCTTTTGGCACATTGGCCTTGGACCTCTAGACTCCAGAACCGTAAGAAATAAATTTCTGTGGTTTATCAGCCACACCGTCTGTTGTACTTTGTAATAGTAGCCCCGACTAAGACAATAAAGTTTTTCATGAATTTTGGAGATTTTTCTCCAATAATACGCATCAATGTAACATAAAGATATCATAATAAAGCTTTTTAGTAACTTTGAGTTATGGCTGTGTTGTGATGTGGTTCATTCACTTGCAAATATTTCTTCAGATGACTTCGAACTGCAAATATAAGCATAGGTCACAGAATTTTCTAGGAGTGCTGTAATACTTTCATTTTGGAGGTGGTTTGTCTTTTAATGGCTAATATGACAGTGCATTTCACCAATTGTAATATTAGATTGCTTCATTTATTCACTTCAAATGAGATGATATCCATTGATGCAATTAAAAATAAACAACAAAATTTGCATTCATTCTTGTTACTTATTTCACAGACACTTGAAGATGAAATTCTACCTTTTATAACCAATACATTGGTATTATGCACACATACACACACTTATTCTCTCTCACGTACCCATTCTTGCTTTATTTTGTTCTTTTCATGATTTTTACATATTCTATATTCTGGCTTCTACAAGGTTATAAGGCAAGTAATACTCATATTTCTTCTGCAAGTATTTTGTATGCAATAGCATTCATGTAAAAAACTGTGTTTTCCATGATTTCTCAAAATTGCTTTTGTATGGGGAAATGACATTTTTGTACTGTTTTGTAATATGTTTAAATTTTCTGAGAAATTTTGAATGCTGACTTTGATTAAATTATTACTGAGATCATTTTGTGATCATAAGGCATTTTAACTCAAATTTAAAATTATGGACGGATTTCAGTTTTAGTTATATATATGTAAGTTTCCATCTTATGCAATGTCAAGACTATCAAGGGTAGGTGGAATGATTCTGATCTCAAGTGGAATCATGAGTTCCAAACTAAGGCTTAATGATCCCTGTGGTAGTCTATATATGATTTTGCAAAGATGTCCAAATATTCATGCCCAGAAACCTGTGAATATATTATTTGATGTTGCAAACAGAACTTTATGTGATTAAATTAAAAATCTCGAGGTGCAGAATTTATTCAGGTAGGTCCAACGTAATTATAAATGTCTTCATAAGAGAAACAGGATGGTCACAGCCAGAGCAGAAGAGGGGGCGATGGAAACAGTTCCACAGTGATCTTGCTAAGAACAGGAGATGCAGGTTCCTACAGAAGATGGAAAAGTAAGGAAATGATTTCTTCTTTAAAGCTTCGGGAAGAACACACCCTGGTCTTGCCTTAATTCAGGCCACCGAGACACATCAAAAGCTTTAACCATCCAGAGTCATAAGATAAAAACTAGTCAGAACATGTGTAGAAATCTGTTACACCAGCAACAGGAAACAAACAGTCACCTCCAAATTCAGTCTACACCTGGTTCATGAATGATGTTTGGTCATGTATTCCCCTTCCTCCTTTCCCTTCCTGTACATATTTTATCCTAAGTTTTAAGAATAAATTATTCTGCAATTGGTATGACAGACAGAAACCTGCACAAAGTAACTCCTAAAATGCCACTTGAAAGCACCCGGAAACCACCCGGGATGCGGGAACTCATGCAAGAGAGTTTATTAAGTGCACAGGAATAGTGTCTCCCTGCAGGATGCGAGAGAGTGCGCACAAGAGAGAGAGTGAAAGTCAGGAGGAGAGAGAGAAAATGGAGGGGGAGCTATAAGTAGTGGAACTTCACAGGCTAATAACAACAGACCAACGGTTGGTGAGGAGGTTCGTGGGCTAACGATCTGGACCAATTCCAGGCTAGGAAGTTCCGGCGGGCTAACAATCTGGGTTGT
Source organism: Sciurus carolinensis (assembly GCF_902686445.1). Lineage (NCBI taxonomy): Eukaryota > Metazoa > Chordata > Mammalia > Rodentia > Sciuridae > Sciurus > Sciurus carolinensis. The sequence goes on from NC_062222.1 coordinate 9,106,707, forward strand.
AAGGTCGTGTGTGGGGGATGCAGAATAATGGTGGCAGCAAAATAGCAGATCTGACGGCAACACCACTTGTTCATCAGAAACAAGTGAAAGATAAATTAAATGTCAAAGTCACTAATACCATTTAAAATAAGGAGAATTTGCCTGTTGCACTTGTAGATGAAATTCTTAGTTATCCAGGGTAGTAAAAATATTTCTTATCAACAGTGGAGGGGATGTGATTGAAATTGTTTTTAACCTGTGGACATATTTTTTTGTACTTGGACTTGAACCCGGAAGCAGCTTACCACTGGGTGGTATTCCCAGATCTTCTGATTTTTAAATTTTGAGACAGGGTCTCATTAAGCTACTTGGGCTGACCTCAAACTTTGTGATGCTACTGCCTCAACTTCCAGTTTCTGGGATTAGAAGCATCAGCACTGCCCCTGGTTTAATCTGTGGATATACTTGAAAAGTTTCAAAAGGTAAGAAAAGCGTGAACAGCTCACCTGGGGCTCTATATTCACTGTCTCTGACATACAATGTCAAGTACAAACACTTCCTTACTAATACTGACTTGATTTAGAAATTTTCAGCTCTGCGAAGATGTGAAAGTTATATGCATTCAGTAGAAACCATGCTGTGAGTTTTTAATTATGATGTTCTCCTTGGCTAGTGATATGCAGGTGTCAAAATATTGGGCAGCGGCTGCAAACCAAGCTCCTGTTGAGCCCAATGATCCAAAGGCAAGGAAATAGAACTCCCCAGTGCTCTGTGGCTAGCATGCCTTTGGAGAGAGGCATTCAATAAATCACACAAGACATTCAACATTGCATTATAAAAGGGGCTTTGTCTTTTATGATTTTGCACAACTGTAGACCAAGGTAAGTGTTCTGAACATTTGAGGTAGGCTGGTCATCTAAGCTTTGCTGTTCTGTGGGTCATGTGAATAAATGCACTTTTCATTTGCATTAATTTCAACTTATGGTGGATTTGTCAGGATATAGCCCCACATGTTAACTCTATGAAGGTAATACTCCTCCACCTTCATCTCCTCCACAGGAATCGTTTCTCTTATTGGAAGGTCCCTCTCTCTCTCTTCATGAATACAAAAGTTTGGGACTGTTTTCCTTATAGAGGCAATCCAGTAAAGCAAACTATATTGAAAAGAAATATCTTTAAACATAGGATAACAGTTTTAAGGGAATTACCCAATAGGTTTTAATTTTTAAATTTGTTTGCTTATTTTGTTTTTGCTTTGATTTCTGTTTTATTCCCTTAATCCCTGTTTTTTTCTTTTTCTTTCTTTTTTTTTTTAAGTGATTCAGTTTATTTATTTTTTTTTCCACAAGATAGATTTTTCTTTTCTTTTTCTTAATTTTTACAACTGCATTTTGATTCACTGTACACAAATAGGGTACTACAACTTTCATTTCTATGGTTGTGCACGATGAATACCATTTGTATAATCATACTGATACATAGGGTAATGATGTCTTTCTCATTCCACCATCTTTCATACCCCCATCCCCTCCCCCTATGGAAGATAAGTTGGACCCATAACATGAAGATTGAGGCCAGACAAGTAGGCAAGGATCAAATTATGAAAGACTCTATAAACCATGCTAATGTGTTTTGGTTACTATCCTGAGACAAATAGTTTGCTTGTAATATTATTCCATTTTAATTTACATATAAGATCATCTTAATTACAGATACAAAAGAATGAAGTTTAATAGCTGTTAAGAAGCTACTAGCAAAATTGACACAAGAGATTATAAATATCTAAATCAAATGGTAACAGGAATAGAAAACAGAAGAGAAAGTCAGTATGTATTTAGGAAACGCAATCAATCACCAATAAATATTTTAAAAATGACTTGGACACAAGATGACTGACAGGATACTACCAAAATGGAATAGGATCTGCAGATATTCATATATAGAATATTTAACAATAAAACTTGCCAATCTCGGGACAAGAGTTTTACGGCATATAATTATATAAAACAGGAGATTTTACCCATAATACATGAATTATAATTATGAATGTTCTTTTTTTTATTGTATACAAATGGAATACATGTTGTTTCTCTATTTGTACATAGAGTCAAGGCATACCATTTGTGTAATCAGACGTTTACATAGGGCAATGATGTTTATTTTTTTTCCTTCCCCCCAACCCCTCGCACCCCTCTTTTCCCTCTATACAGTCCTTCTTTCCTTCATTCTTACTGCTCTCCTTATCCCTAACCCTAAACCTAACCCTAAACCTCATGCTAAACCCTCCCACCCCCCATTATATGACCTCATCCGCTTATCAGCGAGATCATTCGTCCTTTAGTTTTTTGAGATTGGCTTATCTCACTTAGCATGATATTCTCCAATTTCATCCATTGGCCTACAAATGCCATAATTTTATCATTCTTCATTGCGGAGTAATATTCCATTGTATATATATGCCACAGTTTCTTTATCCATTCATCAACTGAAGGGCATCTAGGTTGGTTCCACAATCTGGCTATGGTGAATTGAGCAGCAATGAACATTGATGTGGCTGTATCTCTGTAGTATGCTGATTTTAAGTCCTTTGGGTATAGGCCAAGGAGTGGGATAGCTGGGTCAAATGGTGTTTCCATTCCAAGCTTTCTGAGGAATCTCCACACTGCTTTCCAGAGAGGCTGCAATAATTTGCAACCCCACCAGCAATGTATGAGTGTTCTTTTTCACCACATCCACGCCAACACCTATTGTTGCTTGTATTCTTGATAATCGCCATTCTAATTGGGGTGAGGTGAAATCTTAGGGTAGTTTTGATTTGCATTTCCCTTATTACTAGGGATGTTGAACATTTTTTCATATATCTGTTGATTACTTGTACATCTTCTTGTGTGAAGTGTCTGTTCATTTCCTTAGCCCATTTGTTGATTGGATTATTTGTATTTTTCGTGTAGAGTTTTTTGAGTTCTTTATAGATTCTGGAAATTAGCGCTCTATCTGAAGTATGGTTGACAAAGATATTCTCCCACTCTGTAGGCTCTCTCTTCACATTTCTCATAGTTTCATTTGCTGAGAGAAAGCTTTTTAGTTTGAATCTATCCCAGTTGTTGATTCTTGCTTTTATTTCTTGTGCTATGGGAGTCCTGTTAAGGAAGTCTGATCCTAAGCCAACAAGTTGAAGATTTGGACCTACTCTTTCTTCTATAAGATGCAGGGTCTCTGGTCTGATTCCGAGGTCCTTGATCCATTTTGAGTTGAGTTTTGTGTAGGGTGAGAGATAGGGGTTTATTTTCATTCTATTGCATATGATTTTCCAGTTTTCCCAGCACCATTTGTTGAAGAGGCTATCTTTTCTCCATTGCATATTTTTGGAACCTTTGTCTAGTATGAGAAAATTGTATTTCTTTGGGTTTGTGTCCATGTCCTCTATTCTGTACCATTGATCTACCTGTCTATTTTGGTACCAATACCATGCCGTTTTTGTTACTATTGCTTTGTAGTAGAGTTGAAGATCTGGTATTGCAATACCCTCTGCTTCGCTCTTGCTACGGAGGATTGCTTTAGCTATTCTAGGTTTTTTATTCTTGCAGATGAATTTCATAATTGCTTGCTCTATTTCTGCAAGGTACATCATTGGGATTTTAATTGGAATTGCATTGAATCTGTATAGCACTTTAGGTAGTATAGCCATTTTGACAATATTAATTCTGCCTATCCAGGAACATGGGAGATCTTTCCATCTTCTAAGGTTTTCTTGAATTTCTTTCTTTAGTGTTCTATAGTTCTCATTGTAGAGGTCTTTCACCTCTTTTGTGAGATTCATTCCCAAGTATTTTATTTTTTTCGATGCTACTGTGAATGGGGTAGTTTTCCTAATTTCTCTTTCTGAAGATTCATCACTTATGTATAAAAATGCATTGGATTTATGAGCATTGATCTTATAACCTGCTACTTTACTGAATTCACTTATGAGTTCTAAAAGTTTTCTGGTGGAATTTCCAGGTTCCTCTAAATATATAATCATGTCATCAGCGAACAGGGATAGTTTGAGTTCTTCTTTTCCTATTCGTATCCCTTTAATTTCTTTGGTTTGTCTGATTGCTCTGGCTAGAGTCTCAAGGACGATGTTGAATAGAAGCGGTGAAAGAGGGCATCCCTGCCTTGTTCCAGTTTTTAGGGGGAATGCTTTCAGTTTTTCACCATTTAGAATGATGTTAGCCATGGGCTTAGCGTAGATTGCCTTTATAATGTTAAGGAATGTTCCCACTACCCCAATTTTTTCTAGTGTTTTGAGCATGAAGGGATGCTGTATTTTATCGAATGCTTTTTCTGCATCTATTGAAATAATCATGTGATCCTTAACTTTAAGTCTGTTGATATGGTGAATGACATTTATTGATTTCCAAATGTTGAACCAACCTTGCATCCCTGGGATAAAACCCACTTGATCGTGGTGCACTATCTTTTTAATATATATTTGTATGCAATTTGCTAAAATTTTGTTGAGAATTTTTGCGTCGATGTTCATTAAGGATATTCGTCTGGAATTTTCTTTCCTCGATGTGTCTCTGTCTGGTTTAGGTATCAGGGTGATATTGGCTTCATAGAACGAGTTTGGGAGGTTTCCCTCCTCTTCTATTTCATGGAATAGTTTGAGGAGTATTGGAATGAGCTCTTCTTTAAAGCATTTGTAGAACTCGGCTGAGAATCCATCTGGTCCTGGACTTTTCTTTGTTGGTAGGCTTTTGATGACCTCTTCTATTTCATTGCTTGAAATTGGTTTATTTAAGTTGTGTATGTCCTCCTCATTCAGTTTAGGTAATTTTTATATCTCTAGAAATTTGTTGATGTCTTCGAGGTTTTCTGTTTTGTTGGAGTATAGATTTTCGAAATAGCTTCTAATTATGTTTTGTATTTCACTCTTGTCTGTTGTGATGTTTCCTTGTTCAATCCGAATTTTAGTAATTTGAGTCTTCTCCCTCTTTCTCTTTGTTAGTATGGCTAAGGGTTTATCAATTTTATTTATTTTTTCAAAGAACCAACTATTTATTTTGTTAATTTTTCCAATTGTTTCTTTTATTTCGATTTCATTGATTTCGGCTCTGATTTTAACTATTTCCTGTCTTCTACTACTTTTGGTATTAGTCTGCTCTTCTTTTTCTAGTGCTTTGAGCTGTAGTGTTAAGTCGTTTATTTGTTGATTTCTACTTCTTTTTTTGAATGCGCCCCATGAAATAAATCTTCCTCTAAGTACTGCTTTCATAGTGTCCCAGAGATTTTGATATGATGTATCTTTGTTCTCGTTTACTTCTAAGAATTTTTTTATTTCCCTCCTGATGTCTTATGTTATCCTTTCATCATATAATAGTGTATTATTTAATCTCCAGGTATTGGAGAAGTTTCTGTTTTTTATTCTGTCATTTATTTCTAATTTCAATCCATTATGATCTGATAGAGTACAAGGTAGTATCTCTATCTTCTTGTATTTGCTAACAGTAGCTTTGTGGCATAAAATATGGTCTATTTTAGAGAAGGATCCATGTGCTGCTGAGAAGAAAGTGTATTCGTTCTTTGTTGGATGATATATTCTATATATGTCGGTTAAGTCTAAATTGTTGATTGTGTTGTTGAGATCTATAGTTTCTTTATTCAATTTTTGTTTGGATGATCTATCCAGTGGTGAGAGAGGTGTGTTAAAATCGCCTAGTATTATTGTGTTGTGGTCTATTTGATTTCTGGAATTGAGAAGGATTTGTTTGACGTACGTGGATGAGCCAACGTTCGGGCATAGATATTTATGATTGTTATGTCTTGCTGATTTATTCTTCCCTTAAGCAGTATGTAATGTCCTTCTTTATCCCTTCTGACTAGTTTTGATTTGAAGTCCACATTATCTGAAATGAGGATGGATACTCCAGCTTTTTTGCTGTGTCCGTGTGCATGGTATGTTTTTCCCCATCCTTTCACCTTTAGTCTATGGGTGTCTCTTTCTATGAGATGAGTCTCTTGCAGGCAGCCTATTGTTGGATTTTTCTTTTTAATCCAATCTGCCAGTCTGTGTCTTTTGATTGATGAATTCAGGCCATTAACATTCAGTGTTATTATTGTGATATGATTTGTATTCCCAGTCAATTGACTCATATTTGTTTTTGACATGATTTGGTTTCTCCTTTATTTGGCTATTCCTTTAGGCTAGCACCTCCTGTTGCTGATTTGCATTGTTGTTTTTCATCTCTTCCTCATGGAATATTTTGCTGAGAATGCTCTGTAATGCTGTCTTTCTTTTTGTAAATTCCTTTAGCTTTTGTTTATCATGGAAGGATCTTATTTCATCGTCAAATTTGAAGCCTTGAAAGGCCCCTCCCACCGCAGGGGTCCAGGCTACTTGGGGAGGTCTCTGGCTGCCCTATCCTGGTCCCTGAAGCTGCTTGTGTGCCGGAATACCTTGCGCTGCACTGGCTCCGGGACTCGGAGCTTGTTCTGGTCAGAAAGGCTCTCACTAGTGGGCCCATTCCGTTCTGAGAACCTGGAGAAGCTGGCTGTGTGGGAGGGGCCCACCGCCAGAGTGCGCAGGGCTGCCTGTGGAAGACTCTAGCTGCCCTGCCCGGCTCCGATAAGCCACCTCTATCTGGGCCTGCCACCCGGGCCGAGCTTTACCCAGTGGGCAGACTCACCTGTGGCTCTATTTCAGTCCGAGTCTCTCAATGCCTCCCCTTCTGAACTCCTGGGTTCTGGAGGGACTGGGGGTGCAGTCACCCTCTAGGCCGCCATCTTGGATCGCCCCAGTTCTTTTTCTTTTTTAAGCAGAGAAGGTTTATCACTGAGCTAAATCCTCAGATCTTTTGTTTTTATTATTTTTTTTTTATTTTTGAGACATGGTCTCACTAAGTCACTGTGGTTCCCTTCTAATATAGACACAAGGATACCATAAGGTAGACTGAGTTAATTTGGATATTACTTCTTGCCCTTTTTAATGACGCCTACTCTGGACTTTCTTAGTTATGAATAACATAAAATATTGTGGTTACTACAGCCTCATTCATTTTAACAGTTCATCCCTGGAACCCTGCTATCTCTGTGAACCCTGGGCTGCCCAGCAACAAACAAAACAAAAGTCTAAAATAAACAAGTGAAAGGACAGGTTTTACATTCTACCTCTTCTGGTGTGTGCAAGCTCTGGAATTTGTCCACACTGTGGACTGATTTCCAATCTATAGGTATCCCTGTAATTTTCTATGCACAGCCCTCAGTTCTCAATTGTCTTTGGCATAACATTTCTATGTATTACTTTACTAAAATCAAGAAATCACACACACACACACACACACACACACACACACAATTAATTCACCCCAAACAACTCGCAAACAACATTCTGCTCACACAGTCTCTAGTTCTGTTAATGGCATCTCGCGTGTTTGCATCTATTGTTCCAGTTCTCAGGAATGCATCTGATCCCTGGGTGTGGGTCATTCATTGTTCTTTTGCTCTTTCACAGAACACTTCTGCTGTCTTCACCCTGGATACCTGTGCCTTAGGTGGTTTTATCAAGTCTGATGGTTCCAGGTGCTGACGATAGATAGCTTCATTTAATTTCAAAAACCCTGTGTTCTCATGAGCTCATGTATCCAAATACCCACTTGGCATTTAGTTATATTTGGATTTTTAATAAATACACCATATTAAATATTATAGAAAGCACTTGATTTTCTTCTCAAGCTTGCTTCTTTTTCATTTTTTACCATCTCAGAAGAAGTTACTAATCTTTACCAAAGTACTCAAGCCAAAATCCTGAAACATATAGTTGATTCTTTCCTCCTACTAGAAACTACATTTGATCTATCTTCAAATTTTCTTGGCTTTAACTAGTGGCTTAGTTACTTCTCTCCACCTCTCCCCTCTGCCCCAAGGTTCATGCCACTCTTACCTAGATCCTACTAATTTAATAATAACCTCCTCTACCATGCTCCCTGTCCACACTACCCCCTTTAAAGGATGTATCAATACAGCAGTCTGTATGATATATAAAAAATCAAATCTTATTATAGCACATCTTTGATTACAAATCTGGTGAATTCTCATCATTCAAAAATAAATTTAAAAGTCTACCTTGGGAGATCCAAGATGGCGGACTAGAGGGAGGCTGCATTCCTTGTCGCTCCGTAACTCCGGTATCAAGCAGAGGATATCTCTTTCTCGGTGAGGCAGTTTTTGCTGCTTATCAATCCCCTGGTGTTTACCCCATTTGTCTGCTGTGATGACCTACAGTCTGCCAGCATATCAACGCCTTTTTTGAGTGCAGATAGCTCACTGTCAGGTGTCTATCATCTGCCATTTGCCTGTCTCTCATCTGTCCATCACCTGCCTTACACCTATCCATCACCCAACAGCATGAAGTTCACCTCCCGATCATCCGACAACTGTCAACAAACTGATCGCCAATCACCAGTGGAGCATCAGCTGCCTGCTGTTTCCTGGAAGTGCACTGTTACAGTACCTGCAGGTTTGATTACATGTGGCTGCCGCCATTTTGAGACAACAGCCAGGCCCCGTAGGACACCTGACCAGACTGACTGAGCCCCGTCTCCAGGATACCTCAGCCCAACCGATCACTCCTTGCCTCTGGGGCTCTCACATTGACTGACTGCTCCCTGCCACCAGAGTCTCCAGAACAACAGACTGCGCCATATCACTGGGACCCCAGACCAACTGATTGTACCTGGCCTCCAGGATCCCACAACCACACCAAACACACCGAACCTCTAGGACCCATGCTGGACCAACTGCATCCCACCTCCAGGACCTCCAGCTGAACATGTCCACCCCTGGACTGCAGCTCCCCATTTGCCAACACATTTCGAAACCAGAGACCATCTTGGATAAACCTGGGAGCCATAGCTCTGATATTTAGGTGGGGCAAATCCCATCCTGAGATGCCTGCTGGAGGCTTGAAGATCACTGTCAGGTACCTCTCATGCATCAGGCTACTGAACATTGGGGTTTCATTAGTATATGAATGTTATACTGTAGATTTTCTTTTTGTCTTTTTTAAAAAATTTAAGTTTTATTTCTTTACTTTTCTTCCTCTCTTTTCCTGTTGTTTACCTGTTCCCTCAGAGTTTCTTTCTCCCTTTTTTGCATACTAATATCCAACTTCTTTTGATTACACTCTCACCCTATTTTCTAGAACTTCTGTATATTCTTTTCTTACCCCATTAACAGCCACATTCTACATCCCTCTGCATCCTCTTTGTCCTCGATTAGAAACTGCAGATCTTGTTGCAAACCTGTTTGTTTTACCGAAGATAATATTTGAACTCATTCTGTTTACTATGACAATTTTGTTATTGTCCCCATAGGGGCTATTTGGTCTAGGATTGCATAGTGTCTGAATTGGGCACTGTTAATATTGATCTCCCCTTAAAGAAAGGGTTTTGGAAACCTATAGGACCACTATAAGCCTATAGGGGGAAATCTGCAATACCCCAGATCTGCACTGCTAGAGGGGAAGATACATGAACAACATGAAAAACAAGGGAAGAAAATGATCCAAACAAGTCTACATCCTATATTAATAGAATCCAATGACAGTATGTTAGAAGAAATATCAGAAAAGGACTTCAGATTATACATGATTAAGATGATTCACGAAGTAAAGGATGAGATAAGAGAGCAAATGCAAGCAATGAATGATAATAACAATAAGCTGAAAGAGCACCTACAGGAAACAAAATATCATTTCAACAAAGAGATAGAGATTCTCAAAAAAAAAAAAAAAAAAAAAAAAACCCAAACAGAAATCCTTGAAATGAAGGAAACAATAAACCAAATAAAAAACTCAATGGAAAGCATCACCAAAAGACTAGACCACTTGGAAGACAGAACCTCGGACAATGAAGACAAAATATTTCATCTTGAAAATAAAGTTGCCCAAACAGAGAAGATAGTAAGAAATCATGAACAGAATCTCCAAGAGCTATGGGCCATCATGAAAAGACCAAGTTTAAGAATTATTGGGATTGAGGAAAGCACAGAGATACAAACCAAAGGAATGAACAACCTATTCAATGAAATAATATCAGAAAATTTCCCAAACCTGAAGAATGAAATGGAAAATCAAATACAAGAGGCTTACAGAACACCAAATGCACAGAATCACAACAGATCTACACCAAGGCACATTATAATGAAAATGCCTAACATTCAAAATAAAGATAGGATTTTGAAGGCTGCAAGTGAAAAGCATCAGATTACATATAGGGGGAGGCCAATATGGATAGCAGCTGACTTCTCAACCCAGACTCTAAAAGCTAGAAGGGCCTGGACCAACATATTTCAATCTCTGAAAAAACATGGTTGCCAACCAAGAATCCTATACCCAGCAAAACTAACCTTTATATTTGCAGATGAAATAAAATCCTTCCATGATAAAAAAAAGTTAAAAGAATTTACAAATAGAAAGCCTGCACTATAGAATGTTCTCAACAAAATATTCCATGAGGAGGAAATGCAAAACAACAATGTAGGTCAGCAAAGGGAGGAACCACCTTAGAGAAAAAACACTCAAAGGAGAAACCAAGCCAACATAAAAACCAAAAATAAGCCAATTGACTGGGAATACAAATCATATCTTAATAATAACCCTGAATGTTAATGGCCTAAACTCAAAAGACATAAACTGGCAGAATGGATTAAAAAGAAAGACCCAACAATATGCTGCCTGCAAGAGACTCATCTCATAGAAAAAGACATCCACAGACTAAAGGTGAAAGGATGGGGAAAAACCTACCACGCACATGGACTCAGTAAAAAAAATGGGGGATTCCACCTTTATATCAGATAAAGTGAACTTCAAGCCAAAGTTATTGAGGAGGGATAAAGAAGGACATTTCATACTGCTTGAGGGAACCATAAATCAGGAAGACATAACGATAGTAAATATCTATGCCCCAAACAATGGTGCATCCCTGTGCGTCAAACAAATCCTTCTCAATTTCAGGAATCACATAGACCACAACACAATAATTCTGGGTGATTTTAATGCAACACTGTCACCACTAGATAGATCTTCCAATAAAATCCAACAAAAGAAACCATAGAACTCAATAACCTAGACTTAATAGACATATATAGAATATTCCATCCATCAACGAGTGGATTTGCTTTCTTCTCAGCAGCACATGGAACCTTCTTGAAAATAGAACATATGTTATGCCACAAAGCAGCCATTAGGAAATGCAAAAAAATCAGATACTGCCTTGTGTTCTATTAGATCATAATGGACTGAGAGTAGAAATCAATGACAAAACAAAAAAGAGAAATTACTCCAACACCTGGAGAGTAAATAATATGCTATTGAATGAAACATGAATAACAGAAAACATCAGGGAGGAGATCAAAAAATTCTTAGAGGTCAATGAGAACGACGATACAACATATCAAAATCTCTGGGATACTATGAAAGCGGTACTAAGAGGTAAATTCTTTGCATGGAGCACATTCCAGAAAAGAATGAAAAGTCAACAACTAAATGACCTAACATTACAGCTCAAAGCCCTAGAAAAAGAGAACAGAATAACAGCAAAAGTAGTAGAATACAGGAAATAATTAAAATCAGAGTTGAAATCAATGAAATTGAAACAAAAGAAACTATTCAAAAAATCGACAAAACAAAAAGTTGGTTCTTTGAGAAAGTAAACAAAATAGATAAACCCTTAGCCACACTAACAAAAAGAAGGAGAGAGAAGATTCAAATTACTAAAATACATGATGCAAAAGGAAATATCGTGATAGACACCACTGAGATACAGAACATAATGAGAAGCTACTTTGAAAATCTGTATTCCAACAAAATAGAAACTACTGAAGACATTGACAAATTTCTGGAGACATATGCTCCTCCCAAACTGAACCAGGAGGACATACACAATTTAAACAGATCAATATCAAGCAATGAAATAGAAGAAGCCATTAAAAATCTACCATTCAAGAAAAGCCCAGGATCAGACGGATTCTCAGCCGAGTTCTACAAGACCTTCAAAGAAGAACTCATTCCAATACTTCTCAAAGTATTCCAGGAAATAGAAAAGGAGGGTACCCAACCGAACTCATTCTATGAAGCTAATATCACCCTCATACCCAAACCAGGAAAAGACACATCAAGGAAAGAAAATTTTAGACCAATATCCTTGATGAATATAGATGCACAGATCCTTAACAAAATATTGGCAAACCGTATACAAAAACATGTTAAGAAAATTGTGCATCACGATCAAGTGGGGTTCATCCTAGGAATGCAAGGATGGTTCAACATCCGTAAATCTATAAACGTAATCAATCATGTCAATAGACTTAAGGATAAGAATCATATGGTGATTTCAATTGATGCAGAAAAAGCGTTCAACAAAATACAACACCACTTCATGCTCAAAACACTAGAAAAAATAGGGATAGTAGGAACATACCTGAACATTGTAAAGGCTATTTATGCTAAGCCCATGGCCAACATCATTCTTAATGGAGAAAAACTGAAACCATTCCCTTTAAAAACGGGAACAAGACAGGGATGTCCTCTTTCACGTCTTCTATTCAACATTGTCCTTGAAACTCTAGCCAGAGCCATTAGGCAGACCAAAGAAATTAAAGGGATACAAATAGGAAAAGGAAAAGAGGAACTTAAGCTGTCATTATTTGCTGATTACATGATTCTATATTTGGAGGATCCAAAAACCTTCTCCAGAAAACTTCTAGACCCCATCAAAGAATTCAGCAAAATAGGCTATAAAATCAACACGCATAAATCTAAAGCATTTTTATATGCAAGCGATGAAATATCTGAAAGGGAAGTGAGGAAAACAACTCCATTTGCAATAGCCTCAAAAAAAAAAAAAAAAAACAAAAAAAAACTTGGGAATCAATCTAACCAAAGAGGTAAAAGAACTCTACAATGAAAACTACAAATCATTGAAGATAGAAATTGAGGAAGACCTTAGAAGATGGAAAGATCTCCCATGTTCTTGGATAGGCAGAATTAATATTGTCAAAATGGCCATACTACCAAAAGTGCTATACAGATTCAATGCAATTCCAATTAAAATCCCAATGACATACCTTACAGAAATAGAGCAAGCAATCATAAAATTCATCTGGAAGAATAAGAAACCCAGAATAGCTAAAACAATCCTTAGCAGGAAGAATAAAACAGGGGGTATTGCAATACCAGAATTTCACTTATACTACAAAGCAATAGTAACAAAAACAGCATGGTATTGGCACCAAAATAGACAGGTAGATCAATGGTACAGAATAGAGGACAGGGACAGAAACCCAAATAAGTACAATTTTCTAATACTAGACAAAGGTGCCAAAAATATTCAATGGAGAAAAGATAGCCTCTTCAACAAATGGTGCTGGGAAAACTGGAAATCCATATGCAACAGAATGAAACTAAACTCCTATCTCTCACCCTGCACAAAAATCAACTCACAATGGATCAAGGACCTTGAAATCAGACCAGAGACCCTGCACCTTACAGAAGAAAAAGTAGGTCCAAATCTTCAACTTCTTGGCTTAGGATCAGACTTCCTTAACAGGACTCCCATAGCACAAGAAGAATCAATAACTGGGATAGATTCAAACTAAATAGCTTTCTCTCAGCAAAGGAAACTATCAGCAATGCAGAGAGATAGCCTACAGAGTGGGAGAGAAAATCTTTTCCCCTCATACTTCAGATAGAGCACTAATTTCCAGAATATATAAAGAACTCAAAAAAATCTACATGAAGAATACAAATAACCCAATCAACAAATGGGCTAAGGATATGAACACACACTTCACAAAGAAGACCTATAAGCAATCAACAAACATATGAAAAATGTTCACCATCTTTAGTAATAAGAGAAATGCAACTAGAATTGCAATTATCAAGAATAGAAGCAACAACAGGTGTTGGAGAGGATGTGGGGAAAAAGGCACACTCATACATTGCTGGTGGGATTGCAAATTAGTGCAGCCACTCTGGAAAGCAGTGTGGAGATTCCTTAGAAAACTTGGAATGGAAACATCATTTGACCAAGCTATCCCACTCCTTGGCCTGTACCCAAAGGACTTCAAATCAGCATACTACAGAGATACAGCCACATCAATGTTCATAGCTGCTCAATTCACACTAGCCAGATTGTAGAACCAACCTAGATGCCCTTCGATTGATGAATGGATAAAGAAACTGTGGTATATATATACAATGGAATATTACTCAGCTATAAAGAATAATAAAATTATGACATTTGCAGGCAAATGGATGAAATTGGAGAATATCATGTTAAGTGAGATAAACCAATCTCAAAAATCCAAAAGACGAATGATCTCACTGATAAGCAGATGATGACATATAATGGGGGTAGGAGGGGGTCAAGAATGGAGGAAGGAAGGACTGTATAGAGGGAAAAGAGAGGTGGGAGGGGTGGGGGGAAGGAAAAAAATAACAGAATGAATCAAACATCATTACCCTATGTAAATGTATGAATATGCAAATGGTATGCGGTTACTCCATGTACAAACAGAAACAACATGTATCCCATTGTTTACAATAAAAATAAATTAAAAAAAAAAGTCTACCTTGGTCTTAATGGGTCTAGAAAAACCAGTTCCCATTCACCTATCCGGAATAATTTCTCATTCACTTAGTTCTCTCTTTTCCTGTTTCTCATTTCCTCTTGAAGGCTACTACTGATTCTTCTAGGAATCTTCTCCTTCTGATATTTACATGACATTTTCCTGTGCTTCTCATTATTTGAATGATGCACCTGTCATCAGAGAAGCCATCCCCTACCACTCCATATGAAACATCTACTTCGCTTTTATGTAACTTAGAGTGCATTGAGCATAATCTGGCTCCTTTGGAAGAATGCATACATAAGTGGGTCAAGTTCACCTCTGGTTCATGGTTCACCTCTGAATTTCAGCACATAGGACATTTCTATGCCTTGAAAGTAAAAGAGAAAGAAAATTTATATTTAATTAATTGGCTGACACATTAAATAATAATCAAATTTGTGTTATATGCATAATAATATTGAAATATTATCTGATTTTATTCTAATTTTACTTCTGACTCAGAAATACATCCTTTGAATGGAATAATGCATAGAAAGAAGTATCATGAACCAAACTTAGTCATTTACTTTTCTGGAAATATATTTTATTTTGATTAAGTGCTATCATATAAAATTTAATATCCTGGGAATATGATAATTCAATTCATAGGTGAACTGATAAAATTAAGAATTTGGAATTGAACTGTTGATTATCAAATCTCAATTCATTATTAAGGGTCTAGCCTAAATTTCAAATTACTTTGCCACCATTAGAGACTTGAAGTTAGAGAAAAGAGTGTAGTTATGTGAATGGATCTCATGCATTTTTTTCCAATATTGGTAAATATATGTACTGTAAATATATGTATATTGGTAAATATATGTACTGTAAATATATATACATATTGATTACCTGTGACTAACTCTGAGTTACAATAAGATAATAATTCTGATCATAGAAAAATATCTATTTTTAATCATACATACACATAAATATGGGCGTATATATGACAGGTATATCTCCAATGTGGAAATCCATGATTACTTTGGAGAAAGTGATTATTTCAGAGTTGTATTTCTTGGACTTATTTTTTGGCTTAGTTCTAATTCAATTGAGTCTCAAATACTCAACTCTTTATATTGATATTTTTAGTCACTTAATTAAAATAACAAGTGCAGAAAGTTTAAATTTATGTCGTCTCAAATCAATGAATGTTAAAATCTCCAAAGTGAAAAAATTCATACATTCAAATGCCATATTTATAAATAATAATAAAATCAATTCTAAACAAGAAATTGAATGTTGAAATTTTCATCATCATTGAAGACAAACTAAGCACAGATATTCTGTTTATATTTAAAATGAACTACTCTCTATTTCTTAGCTGTATTACTGTGGCATATTAGGAAGATTTAAGGTTAACTCAGACAAACATGTTCTACCACAAATGATATGTAGGTTTACCAAATAATATCTTAAGCAAACCTGTCCTTTGCATTTCAATCTTCTCATCAACAAGCTGTGGATACTAACTATGCCGACTTCTTGAAGTTATTGTTGTTTTAATTACAGAAGTTAGTACGCCAGTGTGTTAAATAGTGCCTGGTATGTAGAATGTTCTTCATAGTTTTCTGCAAGAAATATATATCCTGCCAGTCTATTAAATAAAATTTTCACTCTTGAGAGTGATTTAAAAATTTGTCATTACCATGGTTTTAGTGTGATATTTTTCATTTTTCATATTCCAAAGATTTATCCTGTAACATGAACTAATGAAGTATAGCATTTTCACTGAAATCTTTCATGAGGGAGCTTGGTTGTTTTCACAAGGATAGGAGCTGCATAGCTTCTTGTCACTGTGACCAACTTGAAGGGCGAAAGATTTATTTTGTCTCATAGTATCAGAGATTTCAGTCCATGTCAGCTGACTCTATTGCCTGAGGTAAAGCATAATGTCACAGCAGACGGGCATGGTGGAGAGAGGCCTGCTCAGCTTATTGCAGTAGGAAACAGAGAGGGGAAAAAAGAGAAAGGGGGAGGGGCAGGGGAGCAGAGATGGACCAGAGACAGGAAATACCCTTTCAGGTCATGCCCCCTAGTAACCTACTTCCTCCGACTAGGTCCTACATTCCAGTAGTCTATTCAGTTACCTATGGATTAATCCATTAACTAGGTCACACCCTCATAATCCAATCACTTCCCCAAGCCCACCCTCTGAGCATTGCTACATAGGAGATCAATCCTTCATTGGGGACATAAGCCTTTGAGGGATACTTCATGTCCAAGCCACAACAGGGACTTTACAAAAATCGCCACACTGTATTTTCTAAGCATTGAATTGGGTATGTGATTATGTTAACATTTTCATAGGGTTCTCTCTAACAACACCTCTTCCCCAAAGACTAAGTGCGTAAAACCCAAGGAATGTATGAATAGACCAAATACACTGGATCAAGGCAGTGCAGAGAAAAAGGCCCTAATTTAAAATGCATATTATTTTGTCAGCAATATGAACTTAGGTTACATACAAAATGTATATTCTAAAATTTATAGTCCAAATCTACTTAATATCATCTTTATTTCCCTTTGAAAACAATATACGCTAAATACCATTTAGCTTTCTTAACATGTCCCTTTGGTTTTAGATTAATCTGTAGAGTTTATTTCTAATCATTTTTCTCCAGTACTATTTAATGAGTGCTTTCTGAAACATAGCTATGTGCCTTGGATTGTTCTAGACTTTGGCCTTTACTCAATGTGGAAATATGTGTCTTTTTGCATTGTCCCCAAAGGTATGTCAGTATATATAAAGTATAAGGTGCTTTTAGGTGACTCAGCATTGCTGCATTGTTATTTTGTATTGAATCAAATTAATCACACTTGAAGAACTTTTAAAAACTATGCCTCAAGAGGTGTCAAACTATTCAATATTTTTCTATTATAAGGACTGAGAATTGTTCACTGCAGAGAATAAAGTACCACTTTTGCATATATTACACAAACATTTTATGCTTCGTGAAACCACAATAAATTTTCTTGCTGATTACTCGTGTAATCTAAGGGTCTCCTGCTGTTTTATAGAGAGTCTTATTAATTTCATTCAAGTAGTAAAATTAGCACCTGTAGAGAACCCTTTATGATTTCTTAACTTTTATCATGTTAGTAATAACCTACTTCATCCATCATGGAACAGCTGCTTTTCTCTGTCTATTTAGCTTTGGTGTTCTTTGCATTTAATTTTTTTTTCAAGAAAAGAGTATTGGATACAGAAACCTTAGCATTCAACTCAATCAGCTTTAAATAATTCAGGCTCTGAAGTCAGTTAAGTATTCCAGATATTAAAAGAGAAATTCTTCCTTTCCTTTGATGGATAGCAGAGGTGGATAGAACTTAATACAACTGTGGAAGGACTTACTAAATAGTAAACTATTGGCTTGAACAAGGTAATGAACTCTCTTTCCGCCACTGAGCGAAAGAAATGGAGGCAATAAATAACACTCGTTTATTTAGTATGCCCTTTGGAGACATCTCATATTTAATGTGTTTGTGTTTACTTGGTTGGGAACATTTTTGGACTGAGCCAAAATATGCTCTGAGACATAGTTGTTGCTTATATCATGTTGCATTCTAACTAAGGAAGAGCAGTAGCCAGGGAATGTGTATGGATTCCAAACTTCAACCTGCATCTACCAGGAGCACCGGAGGTAATGGTTAGTCAGTTGGATGTGGGTTCAGAATGGGCTATAGAGCAAAGAAGGAGATACCCAGTGACCAGATTCCGGCAGCAGGACTTTGTGCTGGATAATTGGAGTTAAAGAGGGCATTCCTTAGTTTGTTCAGATTATCTTCTTTTAAGGCAAGATCCAAACCCAATCTGAAGCCTAAGCACAGTTTCTGTCCAACACAAAACATTTTGTTTCTTCCCAAGTGAAAGCTGCCTCAGAGAAAACCAATAGGAATTACATTTTATGAAGTCTTCCAAATATTTGCCTTCATTTATTGTTTTTTATTTTCTTACTGCTTCCTCTGTATCTTCCTTTATTTTTTATATTTCTTTAAATTTTCATTTGATGTCATTCAATCTGTGTCATATATTTATGCTGAAGTGGTGAAGTGGTATGTGCGTAGAACACACCCCAAAGTTTTGTTAAAGAAAATTTATTCTGGAACTTGTTCAAACAAGGAAGATGACTTTATCAAAGCCAACCTTCACAGGTGGAAGACCAAGGGCAATGGGGGAGAGAGACTAGGTACAACCACAAACACAGCCCAGAAACGGGCAGATTCCTAACCAAACATGGCTGGGGAAGGGAGGCGGGTGGGTGGAAACATGCAGGGTAGGAGGAGTTTTGCTAAACCAATATATAAGGATTCTTGCTGACACAGGCCAGAGTGATCAGATAGGAAAAGTGGAGGACAAGGGATTTGATCAGGCAGAGAGGCGATATGAAGGGTGAGGAGCTATCTCTAAATAGGATATAGCAGGAGTCTTGCTCCAGCTGAGTCACACAGGCCCAGTAAGATGGAATCTAAAGCCAGGACTTGGTCAAAAAGAAAGCTCAGAAGGGTTGGTTAAGAAGGTGTCAGGTACTCTTCTGTTCATGGAAAGAAGACATATTGCATTTTTCTAGGTCCAGTTGAACAGTTTACTAAGACTTGAAAGCAGGTCAGTCAGTCAGGACAAGGTGTTGGGCTCAAAGATTCCTAAGTAGTGGCCACAGCAGCACTCTGGGTCCACACGTTGTCTGGCTTATGGGCTTCCTTAGGTCCTATGGGGAAAGTCAGCCTCAGGCAAGATAGCATCCCCATAAGGATTTGGGCAGGGCACCGGGTCAGGAAAGTGGGGACACACTTGGAAATGGTTATTGGGAGTTATAGTAAAATACTGGGGAGAGCTAGAAGGGTTGAAAATTTGATGAGACTGGCAAAATATCTAAGATGGCAGTATCTAGTCCAATTACTTAAAGACAAAAAATAGCTCTATAATGACAAGGATATGCTGTCATTTTCCATTGAAATATAAAATTTCTTTCTGTGGTCATCTTTTGGATAATCTGTTTTATAAACTAAGTATTGCATTATCAGGGTTTGCCTGTTTATAGAAGTGCAGCAAGAATTGTTATTGATCCAATTACCCTTTTTAAATTTGCTTTGTTGGAACTTTTCAGAAAAATGGTCATACTTTAAATACCTCTTGATTCTAGAGGCCAGGCCAAGAACTTGCTACCAGACTTCTACAATAATAACAGATTTGGGTGAGTTCTTCTTCTTTCTTCAAATATCCTGTATTTCCTAAACCTTCCAGGAAGTGAGCTTTCTTACACATGTGTGAGACTCTGAACCCTGTGTGATAGATAACAGTTCATTATTTTCGAGGCTTGTCAGCCTTATCTCTATAGAGTCCATCTTAGTTCCTTAAAAACCAGCCAATTGCATCTGCTCCGTGTACATCATTCTCAAATATGACACTCCAGTCTGAACTTTAGTTACATAATCAGTGTATCCAAATAACATCCTGCTACATTGGAAAGATTCTTATTGCCCTTATGCAAATAATTATGTTAATATAAATATATGGACACTGAATCAGAGTTCCTGATTTTGGAAGAATTAAGCAGGGAGATAATATAAAGATTTGATTTGTGTTTGCAGAAGTATAATGTACTAAAATTCTGTAAACTATAGGTAGCTTAAAGAAGAGAGAAAGGAGTTTCTTAAATATGGAAAATGACATTAAAGATCCAGCAAGCACATGAGACGTGACAATCTCTTCATCAGGTTATTCGGACTCCTGAAGTTATTTCTTGCTTTGCTTGAACTTTGATAGCAGTTTAATGAACCCATCAGTTTCTCCACCTATGCTTTGGACATACTTAGCCAGTGGTGTGTCTCAAAGTCACCTAAGCAATTCCATCAGAAGCCTGTATCAGAGACACCTGTCATGGTCCTTTCCATGTGTCTTAGAGACCGTCTTTCATATTAAAGATGAAGCACTCTGGTTTGGAACTGACTACAAATTCTTTCAGCAAAAAACAAAAAAACAAGACAACAAAATGTTAAAAAAAAAAAAAACAAAACAAAACACTTCACTTAGGAAAACAACAGGCGTAAAGTAGCCATGGTAGAGATCTAATGAGAGTTTATGTGACAAGGAAATGTAGTTAATTCCCAAGGCATAGAGCATTTTAAATTATACCTAGAATTATGACTGATAATATCATATCAGGAATATCATAGAGTGGGTATTGGTAAATTTCTAGGAAGTTAGCACAATTTGTAAAATAGTTACACAGATTGTCATGCACTGCTTAACAGTGATGATATGATCTGGAAAATGCAATGTTAGGTGAGTCATTGTGCCAACGTCACAGAGTGTACTTAGAAGCTAAGATGGCCACAGAACCACTGGGTTGTACAATCTCATGGGACACCATCACACATGTGTGTCCCGGTCACCAGAACACTATTATGTGCTGCATGGCTGCATGAATAACATTTATCCATTTCTATGCTTGAAATGTGTCACCCAAAGAGTATGTGTTGGCAACTTAATCTCGAAGGACAGTGTTGAGCTTTGGGGTTTATAAGAGGTGCGTAAATGGCTCATGAATGCATTGTCATTACCAGAGGAGCTGGTTTTTGTCATAGGAGTTGGTTCATGAGCATGAGAGTAGGTTGTTACCAAAGCAAGTTTGACACTACCTGTCATCCATGTCCTCTCCCTTGTTTTTCCTTTCACCTTTCAACATGGGATGATGCAGCATAGGGACGTTTGCCAGATGCTAGTGCCATACTCCAACCTTCAGGGCCATGGGCCAAATAAACCTCTCTTCTTCATAAATTAACCAGTCTTGGGTATTCTGTTACGGCAGCAGAAAATGACTAAGACACCCATATACGTATTAACTTGTAAAAAGTTAAAGCAACTCTTCATACTAGATAATAATTTTAATATAATTGAACATATCAAATACACCTAATTATTTCTTAACACTTTTAGTTTTGCCAAGTGAAAGAACAAATCTTTTGAAATTTTTAGGTGCCCTCTGGGAAATCTCAGTGTCAGTTCAAGATCAAGATTTTATTTGATTTGATGTTGAGAAGGGAACGTTATCAAATTGTCAAAAGGTTTCAACACTTGACAAAATAAATTCTTAGGTTATGTGAAACAAAACTTACTGCTTATTGAACCAAAGTGATAATGAATGAATTCAAAAGTTACCATAAGAGACTTCATAACTGTAAAAATTTCTTAGCTCTCACTTTAAAGTTAGAAGACTCATCTTTTTAAATAATCAAAGATTTGGAAAGTTTAACATAAGACAAAGGAAAATACAAGACACAGAATCTTCATTTCCTAGGCAAATTACTTGAAATTATTTGAATATTAATAATATTTTCTTATATATATTTGTTATATATAACAAAATCACTTACAATATTTAAGAGCAGAACAAAAATTGAAAAGAATATGACTGACAGAGAAAAAAAAAAACTCCAGTTTTGTGTAAATGTACTTTACATATTGAAGTTCATTTAGAGGACTGGGGATGGATCTCACAGCTAAAACAGGTGCTTTGCATGTGCAAGACTCTGGGTTCAATACCCAAACCAAAAAATAAATCAAAGTTACCAATTAATCAATCAATGAATCCAATGTTAATTTTAGTCAACTTTGGATCTGCAAGTTAAGACATCATTCCCAAAATCCTACTCCGTAAACTTCAACAATAATTTTCATTCAAAATTGTCCTATGTGTCCTCTTTCTGATTATAGAACAATGTACCATTTTACTTGAAGGGAAATTATTCTCTTTTCCCCTTAACCAAAGCATATCCAATATCAGTTCCCCCCACAACCCCTGGTGTGCTGGGGATTGAACATAGGACCTTGTGCATGCGAGGTAAGTACTCTACCAACTGAGCTGCATCCCGATCTCCTCCTATATAGTTTTCATGCAAAATAATTTCCCTCATAGCCTTTTTATTTCAATACTTTCATTTGTACACATTCATTAGTGTTTTTAACCACTGGTAACCTTTCTTTTATAAACAAAACTAGCAAATATACAATAGTGAATTACGATTCTGAATGTACATATCAGAATTCTACAGCAGACTAGAAAATTCAGTGAAGTTATTATTTCATAAATTCCATAGGGATATATTTCCACAAAGTAAAAATTTTCAATGTGGTAAAAAGAATATTCCTATTGACACACTCCAATATATTTAGTCCCTTGTACTATATAAACGTAAGAAACCAAAAGTATACAATCTTAAAGTTATGCTTGGCAATTAATGCTTCAGTAGTTTATCTTACTTAGAAATCATTTCAATATTTAATGAATATCTATTACTTAATTTAGCTTAACTCTAGGATTGAAAGTTTCCAAAATATTTTGGAAACTATTTTCATGTAGTAACATTTATAACATTTAAAAAAGCTAGCCATCATTCCAGTTTCTTTCTTTCTTTCTTTCTTTTTACATTTTATTTATTCATTTATCTTTTATTAAATACAGTTGAGAATAAAGAATTTAATTTTCTTTCCAAAATGGCAAAGAGAATAAACTGACAAAAAAGTTTTCAAAATTAGTAGGTAAATCAGAAGAAAAATGCAAAAGGACAGCAGTACTTTGATAAATTTTAATGATGGTTGTGAAATTGATTGTATAAGCAGAATTTCAGACTATGAGACTTCAGATGACACTATCCCAGATAAATTTTCCAGAATTCAAGCATAGATGAGCAAACCTGTTTTTAAAGTACAAACATCAAGCAAGTGCCACAAAGCAAAAACCCTTTAAAAACTGAGACCTAGGTTTTTTTGTTTGTTTGTTTTGTTTTACTCCTGCATTTGATATTTAGATAAGCATGAAGTGACTCGCTTATTAACTGCATCTTTACCTGTATGCTGCTCTTAGGTTGAATTTACAATTTTTATAATCTTGAACATCTGGTAGATATAATGTTACCTTGTTTGAATAGTAAACCCAAGTAGGATAAAATTGTTTGCTTTTATCATATTTAATGTTGATAAAAGATTTTTCCAATTATACTAAACCAGTCTAAACCAATAGTACTAAACTAGTCTTATTTTCTAAAAACTTAAGAAATTCATATGAATTTGAAGAGCATTTCTAAAGGTCCCATATTTCTGGAGTTTTAAAAGCAATTTAAATAGAGTTTCTGCATGGGATTTAATGAATAAATTTGGTAATACTATCCAGAGATAGAAAAACTTACATATGTATAACATACATACTTATATGAACATAGAAATAGACACAAATAGACACTTTGTCACTCTGAAATATTAACCATGAGTCAGGCAATCAGAATACTACAAAACTCACTGAGTAAAAAAAAAAATAGTTGACTATTATTGTAACTTGATTTTATATTTTTAACTCAATTATGTTTCTGAAAGATGGAAAAAAATTAGATTACTTGTTCAGTATGTGGGATAATGCATTTTACTGATGAAGAAGATATGTAGTGATTTATTTTTTCCCTGATATGTACCTGCTTTTGGAGGCCCTGATTCCCTTGAGAGTCACAGGAAGAGGTCAGGGGACAAAGTTCAAGCGCCTATGTGGGCTGATGGGCTAGAAGGAGAAGGGAAGCAGCCCAGGACTGAATGCAGCACCCTCAAAGGGTTCAGGGAACTGAAGGGGAGGTCAAGTTGGAAAAGGAAGAAAGAGAAGAGGAACAGGAAGTGGTGGTGGGGTCTTGGAGGACCCAGTTTGGGGAGCTACTCAAGTGCCAAACTACTGTGGTTTGAACATTTGTTCAAAATTCGCATCTTGAAATCTCAGTCTCCAACATGAAGGTGTTAAGGTGGGACTTTGGAGAAATGATTAGCACATGATAAAAGAAGCATAAGGAAACTCATTTGCCCCTTTCACCTTGTGGGAGCATAGCTAGAAGACACCATCTATGAGGAACAGTCCCTTATTATACACCAATTCTGCCTGCGGAATTGACCTTGGATTTCCCAGACTCCATAACTCTGAGAAACAATTGTCTGTTGTTTACAAGATACTTACTCCAGAGTATTTTATTACAGCAGCTGGAGGAATAAGTCATAGATCATCCTAAGTAATATCATGCTAATAAGGAAGGAAGCAGACAGAACTAGTGAAGCTTGTAGCCTGTAGGAATTCAGGAACCTTGATACTGAAAGTCTATCCTCACTGTGCTGCAGTGAATCGTCACCTAGAGCCCTAGTGCAGTAGTCACAGTCAGCAAGGGATTCATGATCCACCAGTCCTGGTGAGGACGAGTCTACACAACTGAACGTTGGGAGTCCTGCGTGCAATGTTAGGGGCCCAGTGAAACTCTGGCACCATAACTGTAAAAGAAAAAAATTTTCTGACACTTGTTCAAACAGTGAGGAAGACTTCATTCAAGGTCATTGAAATAAACGTCCAATGGTTTGCAACCAGAGGGCCAAGTGTACTCAATGCGCCAAACCACAAGGACACGTGGGGACGTACAGTGAGAAGGCCAGGGGATGGGAAATTATAAAGGCAGCAGAATTCTTGGTAAATTGGCTGAACTGATTTCTTGCTAATAGGATTTTTAATGAGATGGTATAATTTTATGCTTTGTTTACTATTTATTTAGGCATCATATCAGTATCTGTGGAATTAATTATTAAAAATAACTTCTGAGATTACTATATTTTCAGTATAAATTTCAGAATGTGATATATTTGTAATTTGGTTGGATTTACAGAGGTGATATCTTCATTATTATTTTCATTATTGTTTTATAAGCATCAATGCCAGGGTTGTAGTTGATATTTTCTTTTAGAAGAGTCAAAAGATAAGGTGTTTTCTCATCTTTCATTTTTACTAATTAAATAAGCTTATAGACCTTGTTTAATCAAAATAATTTGGAGCTTTACCTTAGAAAAAAATTTGGTCTTTCTTTCTTTCCTTCTTTCTTTCCTTTCTTTCTTTCTTTCTTTCTTTCTTTCTTTCTTTCTTTCTTTCTTTCTTTCTTTCTTTCTTTCTTCTTGGAACAATTATTGAGTGTATACTATGTGCCAGACATTGAGTTACGCACTGTGAAAGCAATTTGATAAATATGACATGATATCTACCTACAGTTCTCCTAGTCTGTAACTGAGCATACAATTGTCACCATAGGGTTTCTTCTAAAGTGTTTTACTATAAGTTACTTGTGAATAATATAGAAGGAAATATGTTTTCCAAATTAGCTTCACATTTCTTTCTAGAAATAAGACTATAAGTACATAGTGCTTAGCTGCTTGATTTAAAAGAATAACATGGACCTGACTCTGATATAATTATGCACTGCTGTACTTGATTTGGAGAGAGCAGAAGACTAGGGGACAAGATACAAGACACATCCAGTCAGGAGGCACAAGTTCCACTTCCCTTTCAGGGTACGCACAATCTGTCACATAATGATCTACTAATGATGTGTGTAATATTATATTCAATCCATTTCTAATTGTGTAGGTGTTATATACTGTGTTACTATACTCTAGGAAAATACAAATTTTGGATTCTAACAAACCCTAGTTTATCAGAAGTCATGTGGGAAGGTTACATTTGGTAGCTATCCCACAAGTATACTAACAATTCCAATATTGCATATTTGATGACTTTATATATTTGTAAAATGTCTAAATTTATAAGACACAATAATGCTTAATTTCCAGAAATGCCATTTAAATTATTCTTAAAAGTGAAGTATTGGAGTTTAAATTTATATCATTTTAAAATCAGTTTTATGGCTAGCTTTTGAATAGGTTTAGAGTTAGTTACAAATTTTCCAATCTCCAGAGCAATTAATATAAAGAGCGAGTTACTGCATAGCAGGAATGAGCTGGAAACTTGATCATATTCCCTAGACTCTCCAGTGTCATGGTGAGATGCGTGTTCATAATTGCTTTTAATGAAATTCAATTGTTTAGCAATGTACAATCCAGAAATTGTGAAGAAAAGAACTGCTGAGAGAAATTTAAAATTCTGTACACAATTAATATACTTCTTGTTGTTCATTGTGTTGTATTTGCACTTTTCCCTGAATCTGGAAAACCTAATGAGCCATAGATTCTGTGACTGTTGGCAAAAGTCAGTTCAAATAGAGTATTGTTTCATTTTTGCCAGATGTTTTCAAGAATATAAGAACAGGTTTCCAGAACACTGAATTTATCAGAATATAAATATATTCAAATGCATGTAAATAATAAATCACATAAGAAATTATCAGTACATTTTTAATTTAAATCTTTGAATGCATCTTTTGAATTATTTCTCTTTCAATTATTTTGGGTTATCTTTGTTTTTGTAAATTACAAAATTTATTTTTATTTTGGGAAAATTTGTCTTTGCTTTCCATATCATGCATCATTTACACTTCAATGGAAATATGTAAATACAGTGTAATAAGTTTATAGGTGAACAAATTACTCCATAATGCAGATTGTCTAGTTGATAGACTAGCACAAGTAGCAAGTGAATTAAAATCTTTGTTGGATGCCTTTCTTGTGGTTTCTGTTTGCTGCTAATAGAACTTCTATTTTGTTAGAGATTTAGATCGTGTTATTTTATAATGTTTAATGTTCTGGTAATGAATAATAATCCAAGGTGTCAGTTAAATTTTGGTTTTAGTGATCTGTAGAGAAAATGGTGATTTCTTTGCCATTAGGCTTAAATAAGGAAAAATGCATAGTTCATTTTTTAAAGTTTTGCTAATATCCTCCTCTGTGGGCAAAAAAAAAAATTGTCATTGAATTGATTTGAGTTGGTGTTCAAAATAAACTTGAATATTACAAATAATATTTTAATTAAACGTACAAAGTACAGATTTACAAATGAAGATATTAAATGCTTTCATTTATATTTCTGAAATTGGAATAAATAAGTTATTGCTTTGAAAACATTGAAACAGATGTCAGAATTACCAACATTGTCTTCAAAATATCAATCTCTTCTAATGAACTTATTAATGACTTTCTCAACATCCTTTTAAAGTAGTGAAGAATGTGTAGCGCTTTACTTATTCATAATAAAATTCATTTACCATTATACTGACAATCCTCTCCCATTTTTATATAATAAATCTGACACTACTTATTTTGTCCTCAGATGTAATAAAATGGCACATTGAAATATATTTTATTTATCTTAATTTGTATTTACTACGTATTCAAAATGTTAATTGCATTTAATTTTATAGAGACTAGTAGAACATTGGAGAATTGGGAGTGGTGATCCTGGAGACTCGGGAAGCTGAGGCAAGAGGATTACAAGTTCTAGGCCAATCTCAGCAACTTAAGGAGGTACTAAACAACTTAGTGAGGTGATAAGAAATCTGTCTCAAATAAAAAAGTAAAAGTGCTAGGGACATGAGTCGAAGATAGAGCACCTCTGGCTTCCATCTCCAGTACCAACATGTAATAGTGGTCACCCACTCTTGTGCTTGACTAAAACTTATGGCTCCACCAGACGTCCCCAACTACTCTATAATTTCCTTAGTTTGCTAATTGATAAAATTGACTTACTTGCTTGAAAAAATAAAAGATAGATACATAATTTACTGAGTTGAGATATAAAATAGTTACTTTTACTAAAGCACTAGAAAAATTATAGTGTCTACACCTGTGTTTGGAATGAATCTTTCAACCTCTGTTAGAACTAAGTCTTGAGTTTTAATGACCCATGCAGAGAAACAGCCACATTGACAGAGTTCTGTTAGGTGTCTTCACGGAGTCACAGTGAAGAAAGCCAATACTAAAGGGAATAGGTATTGCTTTATGAATTATTTTTTTGTGGGAAGAATTTAACATGGAACCTTATCAAACCAAGTTGGCCATAAGACTTAAACCAAAGCGTTAAGCAGAACCTTAACTACAAAAGTCACAATCCACATTTAAAGTTAGCAAGGAAGATATCATTTTAAATGCATTCCTCCTGCTCAGCAGTTTTATTTTCTCTCTTATTAGTGTTTTCAAATTAATATTCCTAAGTTCCCAAATTTCTATTACCAACTCCATCCATAGTTTTGCATTATGATCTTGGGTCTCCTCCCAAGAGGAGGACCATTTCTCCATCTTTGCGCCTGAGTTGTCCCGGGCAACAGAATGGAGTGGATGCGATAAATCAATTCTGAATCTAAACCCCAAGACCCTTGTTGCTTCCCACCCTTGCCTCTGCTGCGCTCCTGGGCCATAAGAACAAGCCGAGCTCTCCTGTGAAAAGGTGAGAGAAATGGGGAGGGTCCACAACATGCCAGCAACCACCTTCCAGGAGGCAGCTCTGTATGACCCAACAGATAACTGCAGAAGTAGGAATGAAAAATCTGCTTGGCAAATCCGGCAACCTTGTAAGCTGCCAAATATCCAATTTACAGTACATTATCTTTAATTTTAATTGACAAAGTTTACCTATGGAAAGTATCTTTAAAAAATCTGACGCTCAATTTTTATGGATTTTATATAGACTATACTATGCCTTATTCTAATTTTTTAGGTAAAAAGATATGTTTAAAAAGTCCAAAAATATGAAACACAGGGAAATATTAAGTTTCGAAATATCTCTGATTATAATTACTATTATAAACTGAGAACTGAGACAAAATATTTAGCATGATTAATGATATTAGAAAAGTATACATTGATCATAATCACCCTTTTCTATTCACAAGGGAAATGCACAAAATATTAAAGTTAGCCATGGAGAAACATGACAACGTGACATTAGCCACCTGCCCGCGGCAGTCATGTTAATGTGAACCCAGAGTTGTAGGAAGTCACTCAGTGTGAAAAAATACTAGAAAGGTAAAGTATTTGTCCAGAAACATTTCCCTTAAAACCAAGTGTCCAATTCTTTGTATTCTTGAATTCAGTCACACTGAACATTCTTCAAGTAATAAATTATGCTAAGGATAGTCAGTCTCTGAGCTTGTATTGTAGAGATAGGTGCTTGAACTTGCGTAAGGTGTAAAGAAATCATGACTACTGTGAAAGGAACAGCTGGACACTAGCTGACCTCTTCTCCTATGGAGGTTAGTTTACTTTCCCTGCTTCCCTTTAATACCCAAGAGGTTTAGAACTCACTAGTTCTCAGGAACAACTATGTGTGGATAAAATAGGTAGAATTGGGTCTAATGGAGATACGTAAATTATATACTTATTCATTTTTCTTTTGATCTTTTTCCTTAAAACTGTTTTTCTAATTTTAATTTTAAGCTTTATGTCTACTTAAAATACCATTAAGAAGATCTACATTTTTTTGCTAAAGTCAAGGGGATGTTATTTTATAATAAAGACTCAACTGGTATTGGGTATATTTTTTTTTTCCTTTTGACACTAATTATTCTTTGATATATAAATGTGTCCGGTTTCAAGGGTGAACAATTGGGCATAGTGCAGTGTTGGAACTGGAATTAGTGGGAAAAATATTCACAGAACAACCACAACAACAGAAAGGAAAAAATAAATGTAAGGAAAAAAGGAAGGAGAAGGCAGGGAGTCAGGGAGGAAAATCATGGTGATACCCAAGCTCTCCTGTGTCTGCCTGGCAGCCAAAGGCCATTATTTGCTGGATTAGGATTACAGTGCTTGGATTTTGTTTGATATATACTCTTTGATATCATTGCTAAGCTGGCACAGGTCTTATGGCATGTTCATTGTGGAAATGCTTATTTAAAATAATAGGAGAATGTTTAAAGTGTGGGAGTACTTTAATAATCCTAAAATATCTGCTTCTATATTGTTTTATTACTACACAATAACAATTTCTAGGTGTGCATTTGTTAGATATTTTATGAAGTTCAGTGAAGGCTCGGGGAGCCCTGTGACATGCAGAGGGACACCTCCTCTTCCCTTCCTGTAGAACTCATGATCTTCCCAACCGTCACTCACTAGAAATTCTCACAGACCTCAGTGCAATGTTAGGACATTTCAGCAAATCAGTGTTCAAAGCCAGTTACTCGACAGTTACCAAAATATTCTTAAATAAAATTCTGAGTCAGAAGCACTTTATTATAAAGCCTTATTTGCTAGTTTATGAATTCTGTTTAAAATTAACATGGGGTTTTGGGTGAAAAGCACTGAAGTTAGTGAGTCATAGTCACTGAATCTTCATGAAGTTTCTCCAAGCCTTGGTGAAAAACAACAAAATCCATCTTTAAAAGTGGTTTACATGTGCTGTGTCTAGAACAGCCTATGTGTGTGCTCCTCTGACATATACCTGGGGCATACAGTAAGTTGAAATTGTTCTTGTTAATCAATGCAACTGTTGCTAAATCTTTAGAATAACCAGATATTGATTCTAGATTATATATTAAAACTGGGTAGCTAAGAGCATCAAAGCAAATTACAACAAAAAAAAAATGCTATACCAGAAAAATATTCTCCTTAACAATTTAAGCACAATTTGTTAAAAGATTGTGGAAAGTGTTAGCACAAAGATTTTAAGCTTCAATCATTATAATTCATTCCTGGTATGAATCATTTTCTAAAATTAATTTATTAATTACAACAGTTAAATGTAATTATTCTACCTATTCAAGATTTTATTATTTTTAACACCAAGATAAATTCAGCAGAGGATAATTACCATAACAATAATTCAGCACGCATTTTCCGATCTGCTTGGTAATACAATATGTTCTCCACAGAGTCCCTGCTTCCCATTAATCAGTCATTCAGGAACTTACCTCCCTGTGCACTGAGCCCTTCTAGAAGCAATTTAAAGGATGATAATTTTTTCCCAAGAGGAATTGGCAGAGGAGAGGTCATTGTCCTGATTACTCTTTTGGCTTTAATAAAAGCATAACATAAATTAAGGGGGTTAAAAAAAGAAAAACAGAAGAGCCCAAGAAAAAAGTTCACCTCCTAGTTCTGTGTACCAAACACACACATGCAAAAGACAAATCAAACATCTGTATTAGCAAAAAACTCAGAAATCATATTTCTTTCTAAGCAGGAAATCTCAAGTAAAAGGTAGATGCCTTTATTACACACCTTTTCCTACAAATGTCAGTGTGCCACAGAGAACTTCACATCCAATTAACACTGTGCTGGGCACCCCGCTATCACGCCCAGTGACCCCTTAACCAGGAGCTGGGGAAGCGCAACACGGTTGTTTGCCTTCTTGCTAGACTGTCTGTTCATCATCAGGCATTGTGCTTGTGGAAAGTCGAGCATCTCTCTTCAAAATTCCTCCTACCTGTCCCACCTCCTGTCCAGCTGGATTTTTAATAAGTAAAAATAGATGATGCTCACATTGTTGTAAAGGTAATGTAAGTTAGTGTGCTCTTATATTATGCAAATGGAAGTCTCTCTGCAAAGGAATCTATTAAATATCTGAGGGTTATAACTAACCCAAACTTGATGAATCAATGGAGTCTGATCCTGCAAATATGGTATAATCTGCATCAAAAAATCCAAATAGTTTTGATGCTGATTATATCACAAGAATTCATCTAGGTATCAGAAGATCAATGCTCTGCCATTTTCAAAGATCATTTACTTTTTTTCCCTGACCACAATTATTTTTCAAGAATAGTTAGTGATAAGGAGAGAGAAAATGTTGACATCAGCTTATTTACTGAGTTAAAAGTTGTTAATATCTTCTGTAAAGTAAATTATTTTCCTATTTAATTCAAATTCAATGTTAAGGTATAGTCACTGCATGCTCAGTTATACGCAACTCCTTTAATCCATGCCCCAGGCCACTGAGATTGCATATGAAACAGAGTTACAGTTTGTCCTAAATTTCCACAACCTGTTATGTCTAATTGCCTAAGCCATTCTTTATACTCTATTCTGACTCTTTCCTAACACTCATCTTGTACTCTTGTTGTGAATTATCTGGATGAAATTTTGCTTCTTATGTAAAAGTAATATGAAAACTATCTTAAAATGATTCAGAGGAATTAGCATATATAATACTGTCTTGGAAAAAACTATTTGATTTTTAAATCCAACCAAAAAAGTGATGAATAAAAATAAATAATTCAGGCGCTAAGGAACCAAGCATTAAACATTCTTTTCTGCTTGTTACCAAATCCATTTTTATATAGAAATAAGACTAAACAGATGCACATATTAAACATTAAGAAATTAAAATAGTAATATTAAAATTTTTGAGAGTTGAAGAAGAGTGGAAATGTCAGTACTAACATTTCTAAAATATGCTAGCAAGGGGCCATCAAGAGGGTTTAAAATAAAAAAATTAAGAAATAGAGATCTGAAAAGAATTTATGCATTTTCAAAGGAAAGTATCAGAACACATAAATATCAGAAGGGAGGAAACAAAGAATATAAACGCGTTCATAGATCCTATTGTAAAAGATAAAGGAAGTAGTATGGTGTTATGGATTGAATGTCTGTGTCTCCCCAAAGTTGGTATGCTAAAATGTAATGCCCAAGGTGTAGGTTTGATTTGGAGTGAAGTCCTTGGGAGGTTACTAGGTCCTGAAGGCAGAGACCTCACGAATAGGATTGGACCTGGCTAGCTCTCTCCACCACTGCATCCAACCCAGCGTTATGAGTACGCATGTGTTACAGACTTCAACAGATGCTACAGACCTCCCGTCTCCTATTTTCTTTTTATTCTGTTGCTGTTGTTTGTAAGGCATCCAGTCTGATACCTTGTTTTTATACTGTTTGTGCCTTATGTGTGCTTGTGTATTTGTGTGATTATGTCTGTGTTTTCTATGTGTATTTTAATTTGTGCATCCTCCTTCATAAGCACATATTCCTTAACACACTCCTATCCCTGTGTTTTGCAATGCTGGGGACTGAACCCAGGGCCTCATGCCTGCTAGGCAAGTGCTGTACCACGGAGCTAACTCCCTCCACATGTTTTTGCTAGGTGGCTTACTTGAGCTCATCAAGCTTACCTATTTCCTCTGCATTACCTGTTCCTGGATTGCACCTGCAGCACTCACAGTGGTCTTGCTGTTGTTATGGCGACCTAGGCTGGATGAATCCTTCACTGTTTTGTGGGATGGAGACAATGCAGGTCACCAGTTTGAGGGGATTCAAGCAGCATTTCAATTCTGTGGTCGACATCTTGTCATTTTTAAAAATATTCTCAGATAATATTCCTTCCAGTTACTTGTCCTGTTGTCTTTTTTTCTTCTGTGACTCTAATTATACATTTTTTAGAACTGTCCTCATGTCCTGTTAGTCTGACTTTGACTTGTACTTTTCCAGTTTTTCCCCTTTGTGCTATTGTCTGGATATTTTCCTTTTATCTATCTCTCAGTTTACTAATCTTTTCCCCTAGTGTATCTAGTCAGCTGTAAATACGACCATTTCGACTTTACTTTTACTTTTAATATACATGCATATATTTCTGGAATTTTTCTTTGACCTCTTATTTTTATTGGTGGTCTCTGCTAAAATTCACCATTACCTTTCTTCTTCTGTGTTCATATTATTATGGTCATTTTAAAGAAATTGTCTGGAAAAAAATGTATCTATTTTTATACTAATATCTGATTTAACTATAGTGGTACCTCTGTTTTCTTTTTAATCTTTGCTTTACTTTTATTTTTAAAAATGTGGGCATGTATTTTCAACATGCCTCATAAGTTTTGACTGAATGCTGTCTATCAACTATGACAACTTATATTGGGTCTAGATAATGTTGTTCTCCACAGAACATTAAGTTCATCTGTGTGTTTGTTCTGGCAAACAGAAAAAAATACATGTGGAGCAGTTTGACACAGTCTAGTTTGCATTAGACCCTCTTAGGACTGTCCTAGGTCTTCTTTGTCTTACTCCCAAAGTCTGGCACGTCCACATAATGTGGAGATTTGGGGATTTTGCTGGAAAACCAAGGTTATTTACAGAGGTCCTCTACTTGGACAGATCTTGGATAGAGTCTACTGCCTAGTTGGCATCACATAACAGCATAAATGCCTGCTCAGTTCTTCCGCTTCGCAGAGCCTCCTCTCTGCTGGGTTTCTTGGAATCCACCTGTACGTGAACAGGTGTTGGCTCTCAAGTCCCGGATACTCTGAGTGGCACTCAAACCAACATAGCTCCAGTAATTGATGAGGTCATCTCACACCAACAGTTGAGGTCCTCTCATCAGTTTCTGGAGTCAGGTTGGTGTGAGTGGAACCCAACGTCATCACTTTCTGCTTAAAGTCTACTTTCTCTTGCAACAAATTATAAAATGCTTTCTGGGGAAAAAACACAGACTACGTGAAACTTTCATGCCATTACTGCCCCTACCCCCTGCCTTTATAGATTATAGTCACTTAAACTTTATCTGTGCTGCTTTCTCTCAAATGGTATCAAATTTTTTTTACTTACATAATCATAGAAAGACAAAAATTTCAGTAAGTTTTTCATAGGTTTATTTCTTTCAATGTAATAGATTTTATTTTTCTTTATTTTCTTAATTGAAAACTTCATATACTTACATATTTCAACATTTGGGGGTATTAATAAAATAGTTGAAACAAATTGTTTTCTAAACATGAGTCCCAGAATGATATGATTTACATATCATTCATAGTATGCTTACTATTCCCTGGAACCTCTAAAATTGAAAATAATGACAACTGGACCATCCATCTAGGAATTACAGAAGAAAGCTGTAT
The DNA here is from genome assembly GCF_902686445.1 of Sciurus carolinensis. NCBI lineage: Eukaryota > Metazoa > Chordata > Mammalia > Rodentia > Sciuridae > Sciurus > Sciurus carolinensis. The sequence goes on from NC_062222.1 coordinate 9,141,888, forward strand.
ATTGAGGATAAATTAGTTCCTCTCCTTCACTGTTCACCTCTAGAAGGTTACAAGAGAGGAAAATAGGTGGAGTCATTTAAGCTTCTGCATTTGAGGACCTCTCTTACAATCATGCAAGTCTTGATACATTATTTTTATCTGTTCACATGCCTATTTCTACCACTAGTAATTTAGAGCACTGGCAACATGAAATTGATTTAATATTTATCCTTTCATCTTCTAGCACAGCATACTAGATAGAGAAGTTATAGTATGGTAATTTACATTGGCAGAACATATATTCATGTTATGTTGTAGAGATGGAAGAATAGATTTATTCTTGCCTGCTCAGATATTAGTCTTCACATATTGGTCATAAATAGAGATACATAGATTCAATATTAAGGATAAGGTGGATATTTTGAGAACTGATTGAATTATTTGTGAAAATAGAGGAAAAACAGTCAATAGTAATATTGCAACATAGTTATTTTTACAAACTGTTTCTTAGTTTGTCAAACTGAAACAAATGCAGCTTTGCAAATGTAGTTGCAAGTGTTGATATTTTAATGCTGTGCGTGAATATAGAATTAAAGTTATCTAGTTGCTTACAATGTAGTAAAATTAATCTAATATCCTAGGAATCAGGGATATATTTATAAATCACAATTAGTAATTTCTAATCATGGTTGAAATAACATTCTTAATTAGAAAATGTGAATTTGTCAATATTTTTATGTCTGTAAATATCTGCTAGTTTTTTCATTGTCCTCTATGCTTGAACATGGTTGCTGACCAAAGAAACAAAAAGAGGATTAAATTATAGTAGTTTACATTCTGAAAGTGTACAGTAACTTTATTTTCATGATACTCAACGAAGGATATATGCTAATTATAATGCACTAATCTTTTTACCCAAGGAAATGAAGTTGTTAAAATATTCACAATGACAAAAAAATTAAAGGATTTTTTTTGCACTGGGTTTTTTACCACAAGAAATTTGACAGAAGAACGTATTCTGGCAATCAATCACAGTTGTCTACAATGGTATTAATCACCTGGTGGGCCAGGTTGTTTGTCTTCTTATCATCTTCGAGGCTAAGATATTTAAAAACGTTCTGCTGAGATGCTCTTCATGTAAATGAACCATATGCCAGAAGTTTACAGTGTTGCCAAGGTGTTGTTAAGACTAGTTCAAGGTAGAAAGTTGTGTTCATTATGCTGTACTTATGACTGAGAAAAAGTTGCTCTAAATAAGTCCTTTATAGCATGGTCCAAATATCCAAAGTTTGGAAAGTAAAAATACCATTGATATTTTATTGTTGTGGATTTTCCCCCTTACATATGTTTAATTAGGTCATTGAGGTGCCAAATAATGATTTTATTAGAATTTTCTTCTGTGATTCTCAGAGGTAATAGCTTTGTCAAAGGAATATCTGTGTTGCAAGTCTGATATCTATAGTTATCATTAGATAACTTGATATTATTTTTATCATGATGAATTGATTATGTTCCTGAAGTATTTATTACATGTTTCATTATTCATTTTAAATTTAAATATTAAAATATTTTGATATACTTCCAAAGCAGTATGAGATTCTTTTCTTAGAAAATGCTTAACAACAACCATTGAGGTCTGATAACTACAGGGCTTAAATCATCCTATATATCCCAGAGCAAATTGTGACTGAAAACCAGCAATTATTCATTTATTCATCATATTTAGAAAGAGGAACTGTTTTAGATGATGCAGAGATGATAATATAAATTATGTAGTTCAATTAATGGTAAATGAACTGAATACAATGTAGGACAAATTGGTTAACAAATAACTGTGAAGCAAAATAATTTTATTGGATATCTTTTTTGAAAAAAGAATATATGCCAGATGGTCGCCTGATGCGGAGCCACCCACGTCCCCCTCACTGCAGGTGGAGGCTGGAGACTGAGCCCACCCTTGTGGGGTTCCCCCGCTTCTTTGGAGGATGGTGCAGGAATTTTGAATTATTCCTGAGGGCATGGCCACCATCATTGGAAAGGCAGCTCCCTTCCTGAGACACCTCCAGGAGACTGGAGGTCCTTTGACAGGTACCTATATTTACTCACTTACATCCAACACCCCTCCCCATTCTCTTCGTTCACCACTAGAAATTTTGTAATAATAATTGAACTGATCCTGTTTATTACAATAATGTTAAAGTCTTATAGTGGTATCTGGTTCAGGGCTGCATTTTTTCTCTATTGGGTGTTGCTAATATTGATCTCCCTTTCAAAGGAGAGGTAGTGGAAAACTGCAGGGTCACAATAAGCCTGCAGGGGGGAAACTTCAATCTCAGATCTTCACTGTTAGAGAGGAATATACAGAAACAATATGAAAAAACAGGGGAAGAAAGTGTTTCTAACAAACCAAGATGCTATTTTGATAGAATCCAATGACAGCATGTTGGTAGAAATGACGGCAAAAGAGTTAAAATCTGCATAATTAAGATGATCTGTGAAGCAAAAGACAAGATAAGAGAGCAAATGCAGGCAATGCATGATCATTCCAGTAAACAGTTAAAAGAACAAATGCAGGAAGCAAAAGAACACTTCAATAAAGAGAAAGAGATTCTGAAAAAAAACCAAACAGAAATACTTGAAATGAAAGAAACAATAAATCCAGTTAAAAACTCAGTAGAAAGCATCACCAACAGAATAGATCTTCTGGAAGACAGAATTTTAGACAATGAAGACAAAATATTTAATCTTGAAAATAAAGTTGAAAAAACTGAGATATTAAGAAATCATGAATGAAACTTCCAAGAATTACAGGATATCATGAAAAAAACAATTTAAGAATTATTGGGATTGAGGAAGGCACAGAGATACAAACCAAAGGAATGAACAACCTGTTCAACAAAATAATATCAGAAAATTTTTCAAACCTAAAAAATGAAATGGAAAATCAAATACAAGAGGCTTACTGAACACCAGGTGCACAAAATTACAACAGATCCACACCAAGATACATTATAATGAAAATACCTCACATAAAAAGTAAAGTTAGGATTTCAAAGGCTGCGAAAGAAAAGTGTCAGATTACTTATAAGGGGAAATCTATACGTATATCAGCAAATTTCCTAGCCCAGACCCTAAAAGCAAGAAGGGCCTAGAAAAATGTATTTCAAACTCTGAAGGAACATGGATGCCAACCAAGAATCCTATACCCACCAAAACTAACCTTCAGATTAAATGATGAAATAAAATCTTTCCACGATAAACAAAAGTGAAAAGAATTTACAAATAGAAAGCCTTCACTAGAGAATATTCTCAGCAAAATATTTTGTGAGGAGGAAGTGAAAAACAACAATACAAGTCAGCATAGGGAGGAACTACCCTAAAGGAAAAGTCAAGTTAAAAATAAAAAATAAGCCAAAATGACCAGGAATAAAAATCATATCACAATAATAACCCTGAATGTTAATGGCCCAAACTCAATAGTTAAAAGACACAGACTGGCAAATTGGATTAAAAATAAAGACCCAACAATATGCTGCCTTCAAGAGACTCATCTCATAGAAAAAGACATCCACAGACCAAAAGTGAAAGGATGGGGAAAAAACATACCATGCACAAGGACTCGGTAAAAAAGCAGGGGTCTTCATCCTCATATCATCAGATAAAGAGGACTTCAAACCTAAGTGAGTCAGAAGGGATAAATAAGGAGATTTCATACTGCTTATGGGAAGCATAAATCAGCAAGACATAATAATCATAAATATTTATGCCCCAAACATTGGAGCATCTGTGCACATCAAACAAACCTTTCTCAATTTTAAGACTCAAACAGATCAAAACACAATAATAGTGGGGGACTTTAACAAACTGCTCTTACCACTGAATAGATCCTCCAAACAAAAACTGAACAATGAAACTATTGAACTAAATAATACAATCAGTGATATAAACTTAATGGACATTTACAGAGTGTTTCATCCATCTTTGAGCAAATATACTTTCTTCTCAGCAGTTCATGGATCCTTCTCCAAAATAGACCACAAGCTATGCTACAAAGAAGCCATTAGTGAATACAAAAAAAAAAATAGAGATACTACCTTGTATCCTATCAGACCAAAATGGAATGCAATTAGAAATCCACATTAAAATAACAAACAAAAACTACCCTTACACCTGGAGACTAAATAATATGCTGTTGAACAATGCAATAACAGAAGACATCAAGGAAGAACTAAAAAAATTCTTAGAGGTAAATGAGAACAATGACACAACATATCAAAATCTCTGGGACACTCTTAAAGTAGTACTAAAAGGAAAGTTCATTGCATGCTCATACATTAAAAAAATAAAAAGTCAACAACTAAATGACCTAACATTATATCTCAAAACCCTAGAAAAAGAAGAACAGATCGATACCAAAAATAGTAGAAGACAAGAAATAATTAAAATCAGAGCTAAAATCAATGAAATTGAAACAAAAGAAACAATTCAAAAAGTTGGTTCTTTGAAAAAGTAGACAAAATCAATAAACCCTTAGCCACACTAACGAAGAGAATGAGAGAAAACACAAATTACTAGAATTTGTGATGAAAAAGGAAAGATCACAACAGACACCATTGAAATACATAACATAATTAGAAGCTACTTTGAAAATCTATACTGCAAAAAAACAGAAAATATTGAAGACATTGACAAATTTTTAGAGACATATGAACCTCCCAAACTGAATCAGGAAGACATACACAATTTAAATAGATCAATTTCAAGCACCGAAATCGAAGAAGTCATCAAAGGCCTAACAACAAAGAAAAGCCCAGGACTAGATGAAATATCAGCTGAATTCTACAAGGCTTTTAAAGAAGAACTAATACCAATACTCCTCAAGGTATTCCAGGAAATAGAAAAGGAGGAAACTCTTCCATACTCATTCTATGAAGCTAGTATCACTCTGATACCAAAATGAGACAAAGACTCATCAAGGAAAGAAAACTTCAGACCAATATCCCTGATGAACATAGATGAAAATATTCTTAACAAAATACTGGCAAATCTCATACAAAAATATATTAAAAAGGTAGTGCACCATGATCAAGTGGGGTTTATCCCAGGGATGCGAGTTTGGTTCAACATCTGGAAATCTATAAATGTAATTCATCACATCAATAGACTTAACATTAAGAATCATATGATTATTTCAATAGATGCTGAGATAGCATTTGATAAAATACAGCACCTCTTTATGCTTAAAACACAAGAAAAAATAGGAATAGTAGGAACATACCTTAACATTGTAAAGGCTATCTATGCTAAGCCCACAGCCAAAGTCGTTCTTAATGGAGAAGAACTGAAAGCATTCCCTTTAAAAACTGGAACAAGAAAGGGATGCTCTCTTTCACCATTTCCATTCAACACTGTCCTTGAAACACTAGCCAGAGCAATTAGACAGACCAAAGAAATTAAAGGGATAGAAAGAGGAAAAGAAGAACTCAAGCTGTCACTATCTGCCAATGACATGATTCTATATTTAGAGGATCCAAAAAACTCCACTAGAAAACTTCTAGAACTAATAAATGAATCCAGCAAAGTAGCAGAATATAAAATCAATATGCATAAATCTAATGCATTTCTATTCATAAGTGATGAATCCTATGAAATTAGGAAAATCACTCCATTCGCAATAGCCTCAAAAAAATAAAATGCTTGGGAATCAATCTAACAAAAGAGATGAAAGATCTCTACAATAAGAACTACAGAACTCTAAAGAAAGAAATTGAAGAAAACCTTAGAATATGGAAAGATCTCCCATGTTGTTGGGTAGGCAGGATGAATATTGTCAAAATGACCATGCTACCAAAGGCACTATATAGATTCAATGCAATTCCAATTAAAATCCCAATGACATTCCTCATAGAGATAGAGAAAGCAATCATGAACTTCACCTGGAAGAATAAGAGAACTCGAATAGCCAAAGCAATCCTGAGCAGGAAAAGTGAAGCAGGTGGTATCACAAAACCAGACTTTAACTATACTACAGAGCAATAGAACAAAAATGACATGGTATTGGCACCAAAATAGACAGGTAGATCAATGGTACAGAATAGAAGACACAGAGACGAACCCACATAAATACAGTCACTTCATACTAGACAAAGGAGCCAAAAACACATAATGGAGAAGAGATAGCCTGTTCAACAAACGGTCCTGGGAAAACTGGAAATCCATATGCAGTAAAATAAAATTAAACCTCTATATCTCACCCTGCACAAAACTCAGCTCAATATGGATCAAGGACTTAGGAATTAGACCAGAGAACCTGCACCAAATAGAAGACAAAGTAGGCCCGAATCTTCATCATGTTAGCTTAGGATCAGACTTCCTCAACAAGACTCCCAAAGCACAAGGAATAAAATAAAGAATCAACAAATGGGGTGAATTCAAACTAAAAAGCTTTTTCTCAGCAAAGAAAACAATCAATAATGTGAAAAGAGAGCCTACAGAGTGGGAGAAATTCTTTTCCACAGGCACTTCAGATAGAGCACTAATCTCCAAAATTTGTAAAGAATGAACAAAACTTTACGCCCCAAATGCAAAGAACCCAGTCAATGAATGGTCTAAGGAAATGGGCACATTACAGAAGAAGACACACAAACGATTAATACATATATGAAAAAATGTTCAACATCTCTAGTCATTACAGAAATGCAAATTAAAACAACTCTAAGATTTCATCTTACTCCAATTAGAATGGCTATTATCAAGAACACAAACAATAATAGGTGTTGGCATGGATGTGGGGGAAAAGGCATACTTGTACATTGCTGGTGGAGTTGCAAATTGGTGCAGCCACTCTGGAAAGCAGTGTGGAAAATCCTCAGAACACTTGGAATGGACCCATCTTTTGACCCAGTTATCCCACTCCTCAGTTTATACCCAAAGAACTTAAAATCAGCATACTACAGTAACACAGCCACATCAATGTTTGTAGCAGCTCAATTTACAATAGCTAGATTGTGGAACCAACCTAGATGCCCTTCAACAGGTGAATGGATAAAGAAAAGTGGTATATGTACACAATGGACTATTATTTAGTCATAAAGAAAATATTATGGCATTGTCAGGTAAATGGATGGAGTTGGAGAATATCATGCTAAGTGAGATAATCCAATCCCCAAAAAACAAAGGCTGAATGTTTTCCCTGATAAGTGGATGATGATATATGATTGGGTTGGAGGGGTGGGGAGTGAGAGATAAATGGAGAACTTTAGATTATGTAGAAGGTAATGAGGGGGGTATGAAAAATGGTGGAATGAGACAGACATCATTACCCTATGTACATGTATGATTACACAAATGGTATGAATCTGCATGGTGCACAACCACAGAAACGAAATGGTATATTCCATTTGTGTACAATGAATCAAAATACAGTCTGTAAACAATAAAAAATAAATAATTAAAGAAAAAAAAAGAATAAACTTCATGAGAAGTTTTATACATATATGATTAAAGAGCATACAAGTTTATTCCAAGTTTAGAAATCAAGATCTTTTAACAGGAAATAGGAGATAGGTAGACAGATGAATAGAGGTATCTACATATACTGATACATATACTGATATGTAGAAATTATTTCTATATTATCTATTGTATCTGTATTCATGAGGCAAACTGGTCTGTAATTATTTTTTGTTTGTTCGTTTTTGCATGTCCTTGCCTAGTTTTGAAAACAAAATAATGCTGACTTCACAATAAGTATAAAATGTCTGTTTCTGTTCAAGTTTCAGAGAGACTTTGTATAGGATTAACATAATTTTCATCCTTAAAATTTTGATGTGGCTAACCAGTGGATATTCAGGGACTGGAAATTTCTTTTTTAATATTTTTAAATTATGTATACTATTTTCTTATAAATTTGATGCAATTCAAACTTTTCCAGTCATTCTTTTGTGAATCTGTGTAATCTGTATCTAGTGAGCAACCTGTACTTTGATCAAGATTATAGTATTTATTGGCGTAGCATTGTCCAACACATCCCTATATTAACCTTTTAATATTTGTAGGATCAGATGTTATATCCCCTCTTACATTTCTAATTTTGATAATTTCTCTTGTCTCTTATTCTTAGTAGTCTATTCTGATATTTGTCAATTTTAGCTCCTTTTAAAAAACTCTTTATCTTATAGAATTTCTGTACTATTAACCAAATTTCTGTTTATAAAACAGAAATTTTATCTCCAAAGGCTCTTTCTTTCATGTTTGTACTGGATTATCTGGTCAATCAAATCAACAAATTTGATATGTTTGGGGCCATTATTTAGCCACGTATTTTATGTACTTCCTTCTGGGATTTTTAAATATGTTTTGATGTTTAGAGAATGAGTGAGATGGATAAATTCCAAGGAAACTCAGTTTTTTGAAAATCATAACTGGGGAAGAATGTGTTGAGTTTCTCTTGGAATAGTTAAGGGATGAACTGGACCGGGTAGCTCCTGGTCTGGGGATCTTGAAGGGGAACAGGGCACTGTGATACCTGGGAGAACGTAACGATGGAGATGGGGATTTTGGTTTGTGCGGTTGTGTACATTTTTTTGGTGGTGTTATGTGAGGGATATTATTTTGGAGTGAATTCTGTGCCTTTGTATTTTCTTGAAGAACTTTTCAGGAATTGAAGGATCCATGCTGAAACTTTGAAAGCATGTAAAGATTTGGAGGTGGATCCAAAGACCCTTTCATGGTCTGGGTCTGCAGGAAGAGAGGGGCTTTGAACACAGTTCCTTTTATTTCCTGACTATTTCAGTCAGGTCAATCTCTGTATTTACTATAAACCAATTTGGATGTCATCCTAAAATTATATGAAAATTTCTAAGAATGAAGAATATTTTGAGCATAAAATATTTGGCTCACCAAATCCTAAGACCTGTTTTATATGGAAATATGAAATCTCTTCTATTCCATAGATACAGTAAACTAGAAAGGTAATTCTAGCTTAAAGAAAATAAGCATGCATCTTGTATCCCGCATGCTACCATCTCATGAGCATGCCAACCTTGGGAACATTACCTGGTTTTCATTTCGTCTTTTGGCTTTCTTTTGTCTTGGTCATACTCTACACTTTCATTTCCCTTGTATACTCAAACACACTGTATAGCTTGAATGGATTTGTGAAGCATTTGTTTCCAGAGAACTTATGGCTTGGAGAAAAGTTGAGATTTTGAGGACAATATAAACTTCTTTAGTCCAGTTTGACAGATCTATTAAATTTCACATTTAAGAGAAATGATTCGCAAGTTTCCTCAGATTCTCAGAATTAGCCTATCTGCTTAGCAGAAATGGCCACACAGCTTCAGGGTGGCAATTTGCTAGTGGGACTTTTTTTTTTTTCTCAGTGCAAGTAACAGATTCTTTTTTAATGTACTCAAATTTTATGTTGTGAAAACCGTAAGCACAAGCCACTGTTACTATGGCCACCACCACCTAATAATTACGAAGTTAACTGCGCTGTGAGCTCACAGCTATGAACTCCTATGAGTGAATGTCACAATGTCACAATCACTTTTCCTGTATTAAATCAAGTGTCAAGTAAACAATATGAAATAGCTAACAAACACATATCCATTTTAAACATGAAGAAAGTGAGTTGTCCCACTTTAAGTGACTTGCCAGAGGTCACGGTTATGGCTGTGTTGACCTCTGAACTAGGCTCTTGAGCTCTGAAGTTCACTCTGTTCTTGAAGAGACACTATAGAAGGCTTAGTGACTGCTCATTGAGTGAGACAGTGTTTCCTTGGGTACTTTTTGCTTTTTCAGGTTACCATTATATAATATGTATAAATTTCAAGAGAAATACTCATAAATATGTGATAGTACTCAAATTTCCAATCCATATTTCTGATTATTTATCAAAGCAAAGCATAACATTAAGTTCCACATGCCTTATTTGATGCTGTGCTATCTGACTTCTTTTTTTTTTTAATTTTTATTTAGCTGTTGATGGACCTTTATTTAATTTATTTATTTATATGCAGTGCTGAGAATCTAACCCAGTGCCTCACACATGCCAGGCAAGTGCTCTACCACTGAGCCACAACCCCAACCCAGATATCTGACTTCTTGTATAACTTCTGTAATTTCTTGAATTACCTCTTTATAGCTAGTGTAAATTTTATAATTCTCTTGTATAACTGTACACTTATGGGTATATACAAGCTTTAGTTTGTCAATAACATGGTATAAGGAAGTATTTTTTATTTATTTCTGTAGTCAAATAACTGATACTCTATTGTTTATTAGTAAATGATTAACTTTGAGCACAAGTTGAACATGATATGTTTACTTCCTAATTGTGTTGAACTTGGTTATCAGATCAAGGACTATAACTCATTTGTTCTAAATATGGGACTTGAAACCAAGTATTTATCTTAATTGAAAGAAAGCTACTTGGACAAATCCTTATATATTATACATATTTAGACTGTTGAAAATCTTATATTTTATATGAAAACATTGATTGGTTTCAAACATCGCTAAATAAATTATGATTTCCTCTAGGAAATTACATGACTGTGTTAACAAAAAGCTTTTAAAAATCCTATGCTACTGGTGACTGGGGATAGAGCTCAATGGTAAAGTGCTTGTCTAGCAGGCACTAGTGAGGTCTGATCCCAGCATTACTCAATTTTTAGTAAGGCTGGTAGTTAGATATTATCTGCAGACACCAAAATGAATGTGTCTGCCTTTACCCATTGACGCACAACATCATTTCTAAAGCATTATATGCTCTCTTCTACATCACGGGGGTTAGAAGTCTCTGAACTACATTTCCTAGAGTCCTTTGTTATCTCTGTTCCAGTGTCAGTTCCTCCAATGAGAAACCTGCATGTGAGATATGGGAGGCAGATCAGCAGTGTTGTACAGGCAGAGAAAGGCAGCTGTGTGTGCAGATTGTGGTACAGTGTAGCATTGCAATGACTTCTGAGAACTCCCTCGAAATGTACTGAATAGGTGTTAAAGGCAGCGGTGACCATTGACAAAAATTTCTCTGCGATTTTGGAATGAGTAGAAGCAAAACTGAAAACAAGTTTCAACAGTCACTGATTTTGTTGCTTTTGACACTTTTGGTATTGTGTAAGCATCTATTTGTGTTTAATATTTCCTGCTTTCCAATATTGAATTGGTTTCTGATTACCAGATTCAATCCTGACTAAAGAAGATATGTTAGAAGGAATTCTAGGCGAAATACATGTGAACCTGGTATTTGTTATCAATTTCATGTTGAAAGCAGTGATGATCATACCACTAGACAAAAATTGATTTTTAATTTCTATAATTTAGTGAAAATTGTATTGTGTACTTCTCTGCAACAACATATATATTTAAGTGTGTGCATATATAATATAATTTATCATTTTAACTGGGTATATACAACATTAAACCATTTTATAAATATACAGACTTCTAAGCAGACTACAGTTATTATGATAACTATCTAACCACTTATTGAGTAGAATAAATATTTCTTCTCTTTTGATATACATGTAACTTCCCAATCACATATAGTGAGGGTAGAGGTGATCAGGGTCTCTGAAATTAAGTATTACAAAAAGAGTAATGATTGTTAACATTAGGGGGAGGACTATTTCATACTGTACACAAGAAGGCGTATATGGAAAATGACACATTGAGGACTTTACATCTGAAGTTAAAAGCATGTCCAGAAAAACAAGAGATTTTAAGTCAGCTATAAAATAATCCTTTATCATTTTTGGCCCAGGGACTGACATCCTACCATGACACAAATTAGATTTTTCAGATTGCAAAATTACAACTCAAGTTGAACTTATAGCCTTGGCATGTCTCTGTACGGATATTATGTTATTGACAGGGAAAGAGTGGCACCTGGAAAATTGAAAAGAGGACCATTTGGATGGATTCAGATAAGATCAAGGTACTTAAAATGCCAAAGTCTATGGAGTGTACTTTCTCATAAATAACCATCACTCCCTATCTGAAAATACTAGAATCCCTTTGCTTAAAGAGTTGTTAATGACCTTAAGGCAGACACCAACTTTTATGTGGGTTCTGAGTCTAATCAAAATAAATATACCTCCTTTTATGTATCCAGCCCTAAGATTAGATATTATTATCGTCCAGGATAAAGAGTGCAATGCTTGAATGGGAAGAAGACAGTATATACATTCAGACCCTTGGGGAGAAATGAATAAAAATAGCTTCTAAGATACAGCACAGGAAGAAATGCCAAGTCAAATGTATATGGGTATACTGCTAAGGATGTTGTGTTTAAAATTTAACCCACAAATTGGAGATTGAGTCTAACAGGTGGCACAGTTGGTTAGCTAATTTTAACAGTGGCCTAGGTTACATAAAGTCTGAATCCCAGAATTTTTTAAAACATAATATAGAAATAAATATCCAAAGGGTGAGGAAGGTGGAAACTTTGACATAGATTTTTCTTATCTGGTTCATGCACTCTTTTCCTTATTATGAATCTCTATTTCCAAGAAGTAGTAAGTAGGACAACTTTCATCAGGAATGTAAAAGTCCTTTGGTCAGATAAACACCAGCATTCATAAAGAACTTTGCCTATATGTCTTCTGTAGCCTGGAAGAAGCCACTATTGAGATGGGGCTCTCCAATTTCATGAGGATGAAGAGGAGTCAGATCTCCAGCAGTGGGTCATGCCTGTTCTTAAACACTACAGGCAGGAGGGGCATGGTAATCAAAAGACCCACAGAGCCTCAGAGGAACTAAGAATAGTTTAATCAGTAGGGCTCTTTCCCATGTCCCAGAGATTGAAATACATTGGCAACTTAGTAAAGTCCTAAAGGGAAATTATCGTTTAAAATAAACAAAGCAAAACAACACAAGCAAATAAAACTCTAAGGGTCTACTGAACCAGCTCCCTGTGTTCTGCCCAGTAGAAGTTTACCAGGTTGCCCTTCTCCCCCAGAGCTGAGCTAGCTCAGGAAATCAGAGTGCATTGAACTCTAAACCCCGGTTAGTAATAAGTACTGTAGTCTGTCACCACTTTTCCAAACAGATTTCTGCTGATTATCATGGTAAATAAGTGCTGTGGAAAGAGAAATACCCAGAGCGCACGACTTACTGTATACCATCTCTGAGTTGAACTAAGCTTTTTAAATTTATTTATTTAATTTATTACTATATTTACTTTTTTGTTAACTGACCTAAATTCCTAGGCCTCTTTAAAAATTATTTTTTTGGTCCTTTTTAGTTTTACAACACAATTGGATTCATTTTGATATAATTTTAAAAGCAGGGAATGTATTTTCTTCTAGTCCCCAGTGTTTCCCCTTTCCTATTGCAAAAAACTATTGTGAATGGGATAGTTTTCCTAATTCTTTTTAATCAATCAACACGATTGATTTACAGTGTTAATCTTGTATCCTGCTACTTTGCTGAATTCATTTATGAACTCTAGAACTCTTCAGGTGAAGGTTTTGGGTCTTCTAAATATAGGCTCATGTCATCAGCAAACAGAAATAATTTCACCTCTTATTTTTCCTATTCATGTCTCTTTAATTTCCTTCTCTTGCCTAATTGCTCTGGCTAGAGTTTCAAGGACTACGTTGAATAGGAGTGATGAAAATCAGCATTCTTCCTCTTTTTAGGGAAAATGCTTTTAGATTTTCTCCATTCAAAATAAGGTTGGCCTTGGGTTTGTTACATGTAGCCTTTACAATGTGAAGTAAGGCCCTTCTACCACTAGTTTTTGTAATGTTTTAAACATGAACGGTGCTGTGCTTTGTCAAATCCTCTTCCTGCTTCTATTGAGATAATCATGTGATTCTTGTCTTTAACTCTATGTATGTGATGAATTATATGCACTGATTTTTTTGTCTGAGAATCACACTTGCATCCCTGACATGAAACCCACTTGATCATCAAGCACTACCTTTTAATGTGTTTTTCTATGCAGTTTGCAATGTTTTATTAGGAATTTTGGCATCTATGTTCATCAAGGACATTGGTTTGAAGTGTTTTTTCCCTAACATGTCCTTGTCTGATTTTGGTGTCAGTGTGATACTGGCTTCATAGAATAAGTTTGGCAGCATTCTCTCCTTTTCTAATCCATGCAATAATTTGAGGAGGATTAGTATTACTTCTTCAGTAAAGATCTGTTAGAACTTGGTGGAGAATGTGTACTATCCTGGGCTTTTCTTTGTTGGAAGGCTTTTGATATCTGCTTCAATTTAATTACTTGAAATTGATCTGTTTACATTTTTTATATCTTCATAATTCAATTGGAGTAGGTCATATTGTCCCTAGGAGTTTGTCAATATCTTCAAGATTTTCTAGCTTATTGGAGTCTAAATTTTTCAAAATAGTTTCTGATGATCCTCTAGATTTAAATAAAGAGAGATTCTGAAAAAGAATCAAATAGAAATTCTGGAAATAAAAGAATTAAAAATTCAATGGAAAGCATCATTAATAGATTAGACAACTTTGAAGAGAGATTTTCAGGCCTTGAAAACAATGTATATAATCTTAAAAATAAAATCAACCATAAAGAAAAGATGTTAAGAGATTAGGAACAGAATATTCAAGAAATCTGAGAAACATTGAAAGGCCAAATTTAATATCCATTGGGATAGATGAAGTCTCCAAAGTACAAGCTAAAGAAATGTACCCTTTCAATGAAATGTCAGAAAATTTTCCAAACCTTAAGAATGAGATGGAAATTCAAATACAAAAGTCATATAAGATTTCAGATATTCATTAAGAGGTAAACCAAATTTGAATTTCAATTGATTTCTTACCCCAGATGCTAAAAGTCAGGAGATCTTGGAATAATATATACCAAGCTCTGAAAGAAAATGGATCCCAACCAAGAATAGTATAACCAACAAAATTATACTTCAGAACTAAGGTGAAATAAAAATCTTTCATAATAAACAAAAGGTAAAATAACTCATAAGTAGAAATCCTCCACTACAAAACACACTCAATATGATATTTCATGAATAAGAAATGAAAAATAAAAATGAAAACCAGCTTAGAGAGGAATTACATTACAAGAATGGTCAATGAGAACATTTGAAATCAAAATGACAGGAAATAAAAATAAAGTCTCAATAATAACATTGAATGTAAATCGTGTAAATTCTTTAATAAAAAAACATAGACTTGCAGAATGGATTAAAAAATAAGACCCAACAATATGCTGTCTCAAGAGACTTACCTCACAGGCAAAGACATTCACAGAACAACGTGAAAAGATGGGGAAAAAAAAACCATACCAGTCATGTGGAGCTTGTAAACAAGCAGGAGTTTCTATTCTCATATCAGGTAAAATGGACTTTAAGACAAAATTAATCAGAAGAGAAAAAGTAGGTCACTTCATACTGCTTAAGGGACTCATACATCAACAAGATATGATTGTAAATATTTGTGTCCCCAAAATGGAGCATCTATGTACATCAAACAAACCCTTCTCAGTATTAGGAATCAAATAGACCACAACATAATAATACTGGGTGATTTTAACATGCCTCTCTTATCACTGGATACAACATTCAAACAAAGGCTAAGTTTCTATTGAACTAAAAAAATACAAATAATAATTTAAACTTAATAGACATCCATAGAATACTTAATCCATCAACAACTGAATTCATTTTCTTATTAGCAGCACATGGATCCTACTCTAAAATAGATCATATTTTTGGTCACACAGCAAATTTTAGCAAATACAAAAAACAGGGATAATACCTTGCATTCTATCAAATCATAATGGAGCGAAATTGGAAATCAACAGTAAGATTAAAAAAATAAAAAACAGAAACCACTCTGACACCTGGAAATTAAATGATACATTTTTAATGATAAAAGGGTAGAAGAAGTTAGGAGAAATAAAAAAAAAATTCTAATAAGTAAATGAGTATAGTGATAGAACTTATCACAATCCCTGGGATGGTATAAAGGCAGTTCCAAGGAAAGAGTTCATAGCATTGAGTTCATACATCTAAAGAATAGAAAGTTACCAAATAAATAATCTAACATTATATCTCAATGCCCTAGAAAAAGAACCGCAAACCAACCCCAAAATCAGTAGAAGACAGGAAATAAAATCAGAACTGAAATCAATGAAATTGAGATTTAAAAAAATACAAAAAATTCAAAACCGAAATTTGGTTTTTTGAAAGGAAAGCTTTCACACTAAGCTTTTGGGCCCCATTACCACCATGTTCTGAAAAGATAAAGGCTATTATCAGTAAGTCCATGCTGGAAGGCCCTTGGTGCCTTCACTTGGGACCTTTATTGCAATGTTGATTTTCATCAAGATTCATCCACACAGTTTTCTTGTTTGAAGGGTCCTGTGGGTAAATCCTACTGTGGAAGAAAAGTCATGAAATGTTTCAACTAATCAATTTGAAAAGTGTATGTGCAGTTACCCATAATATAAAAGGATAGATGGAAAATAGAAGCTTAGAAGACTAAAATAATTAAAATATTAAACCATTTTCCTTAGTCAATGAAAATGAACTTGAAAATTTTGAGCAAGTTGCAAAAATTGGTTGAGGGGGATGGGATTAAGCAACACAGACCAGAGAAACAATGACCTGTGTAAGATTCATTGTCAGAAATCATATGTACGCATACATACTATATCCCTAGCTCTGTTTAAAACATTATATTTATTCATAAAAGCAACCTTTGGAGATAGGTTCCTATCATTCTCATTTTACAAAAGAAAACTGAAAGAAAGTAATGTAGCACATGATTAAGTAATTTGTCAAAGATAATATAGCCAATAGGAGCTGAAATTGGATCTTGAATTCGATATGCCTGGCTCAAAAGTTTATGTATTTTAATCTTATGGTGTGATTATATCTTTTGAATTTCTGAATTCAATAATCAAGTTTGCTTAAAATAATTTATGAAATCCAGATACATAGTTACTTATCATGAGCAAGTATATTAATTTCACCCCAAAATGCTTCAAAATGAATACATGTTTAAAAAGGAAAATGAATAAAATAGTCCTTAAAATGGTAATGCCAAATGCATCTCCATTATACCAAGTAGAAAAAAAACAAGAATATCCATGCTTCCAATTATTTGCACATTATCATTATTCTGGATATGTTAAAAACACACTAAGGTGATGCAAACCATAGAAATTTTCATACATATATGAAACATGCAAATAAATACTTCTCAACTCAAAGATATTATGTCCTGATACACTCATCTTAAACTATAGATTTCATAAGTTGAAAATGCAATCTAACTAACTTAATGTTCTACCTTAGAACAAAGAACACCATCGAGCTTTGGTTGCTTATCCCGAGATTCTGTGGATTACTGGGAGATGCAGCTCACTGACACGCCCAGAATCTGAGAGGGTGTCATTCAGTATTTTGCTAGCTGGGGTAAGTATCAATATTCAAAATTTGAAATATGGTTTCCACTGAATGCACATCACTTTTGTATCATTGAACCATTGCAGAGTTGAAATACCAAAAGACAAATCCTCATAAATTGGGGGTCATATTGATATGATTTATATTCTCTCTCTCTGCCTCTCTTTTTATATACGTGTGTGTGTGTATTATATATATGAAGCTATTTCTGCCTCACTCCCATTTTCGTCTTCACGCTTACCAGATGAGTACAAGAAAATCATTGCACATTGCAGAGTGCTTCCATGGTTGTATCATAATAATGAGTTGAGCCATGAATAGTTTTTAGAGCCTAAGTGGATCATTTTTACATATGAGATTATACAATCCAGATGCCGTTCCCATTGTCATGGAAAGAAGACCTTCTCTTCACTTTCATGAAATCATAGTTAAAATAGCATTACGCCAATGAATGAAGAATAACAGGGGGTAGAACAATACATGGTTTAATCTATTTGGGGGGAACAAGAACTGGGAAAGCATTTGAAGGTATTTATGTAGCTGAACTCATGATCAAACTAAAAACAATGGTGAATTTTGAATAAATAAGCTATGTAAAAGTAGAAAAGGAAATAATTTTGTCTCTGTGATAACTAAAGGGGAATGTATTGAAACAGAATACTCCAGAATTGTGTGGGTTCTGTAGACCTGTATGAGATCATTAAGTTTAATATTCATAAATTTTTAAAGTATAAATGTTTTAAGCCTTTGTCTAAATTTGTCCCATAGAAATACATGTAGTTACTGATGCCATGGTAATGTTGAGTTTCCTAGAACATTCTCTAGAACAAGGAAAAATGATTTTCTCTTTTTATTAAGCTACTCAGACTATGGTATTTTGTTACAGCAGCTCAACTGGATGAAGACAATAAGATATGTAAAACATATTTTGATTTTCCCTTAAAGGCAGAGTTAAAGAAGTTTAAAACTTGATTGATGGATTTATCTGCAACATAAACCTAAAAGTTTGGTTGGAGTCTCACCGTATGCAGCTTTTTTGAGGTTCTTGGTCCAAAAACAAAATTTAGTTGCATCATTAAACACAGGTCAGAAACCCATGACTTGGCCTTCTCCATGGTCACACATTGGACCTGTGGAGTTGGAACCATCTCATTATCATAATCACGACTTAGACAAACATTTTACCTTCTTCTGCTGTTGTCTAGTCTATCCTTTATATCTGAATTGAAATCTATCATGACTTTTTCTGTGAAATATTTTCCCTTCTTTAAATATGATGTAGGTTTCCCCACATCTAAGCTGTCTGCCCTTCTCTTGCTCAGGTCAGGTTAGGCTACATTTTTCTCCTGTTTGGAGTATGCACCATGAGCTAGCATTTCATAAGGTCCTAAGGTCTACTGTGAGGGAGACAGAAACTAAAGACTAACACCAACCTGAGAATGAAATAGAGGGATAGATCATACATACATAAATACATATATACATAGATACATACATCATAATACATACATATATACATAGATACATACATCATATATATGTACATACATAAATATGTAGATAGACACATACATAGATTATAGATACATATATACATAAATACTTAGATACATAGATACATAGAAAGAAAACTGATAGATAAATAGAAATGTAAACACTGTGCACAAATACACACACATATATATAAAGAGATATGTACTATCTGGAAATTCTTTTACACAAAGAAGCTTTCTTTTCCCTGTCCATCTTGGGAACACTGCTATTTCTCCTGCTAAGTGCAACTTTCTCCATATTGATCTATACTTATTGTGGTTTTTTTATTCATCATACGAACAGTAAAGTTTAATATACTAAATGAAAAGTGATGTAATAAGACATAACATTCATAGTTTCCCAACCTCTTTTGCTAAATGGGTGATTTTTGAGTATATTCTAGATGATACAGTACATAAACTTTATTTTAAAACTGCAACTGTGTAACTTTTTAAGTATATATTGAGTGTGTAGAGAGTATATTCTACATTATATTTTAGTATAGAATAGTATTTCATTATATTATAATGCCAGGTTATGTCATAGTGTAGTATAGTTTAGGTCAGTGTAAAATAGTAATGTAAGGTGAATTTCCACAAGTTAATTTATTAAGATCACAGATCTTCTAGGTTACAAAGTATGGTTGAGAAAGTTCATTGCTCAGCCATGAAGGTCAGTCAAAGTTGAAATTTAACCAATGGTTCTTTTGCTCAGACTTATTGGTGGCTTAGTGATGGCTCCACATTACCACAAGATACTCTTGTTTGTTAGAGAAAGTCTTACAGGCTAAGAAACTCATTTATTATATTGTAAGATTTGTGCTATGGTGAAATTTTTTAATTGATCACTTGTCAAAGTGTAAAGCAGGACTGGGTGATTTTGGCATAAGGAATGTGAAATTTGGCTTCATACTTTTGTAGTTTTTTTTAATTTTTTGGCTGGTGGATTGGTTTTAGTTTGGGGCATATATGCTTTCCTCTCCACACTTTTTATTCATGCATTATTCATGCATTATAAATTGTTGTTACATTTCAGTACATGGACATCACACAATATAACAATATAATTTTGCCTATATCATTCCCCAGTACTTCCCCATCCTTCCCTTCCACCCATCCCCTGGTTCTCTTTCTCTATTCTAGTGACCTCCTTTTACTTTTCTTGGGATCAACCCTCACACACACACACACACACACACACACACACACGCGCGCACACACACACACACACACACACATTACTTTGCCTTTTTTACTCTCTAACTTTCACATATAAGAGAAAACCTTACAAGCTTGACCCTCTGAGTTTGGCTTATTTTGCTTTACATAGTATTCTCAAGTTCTATCCATTTTTTCCAGAATTGACATGATTTCATTCTTCTTTATGGCAGAATAAAACTCATATATATATATATATATATATATATATATATATATATATATATATATTACATTTCCTTTATTCATTCATCTTTTGACAGATACCCAGCTGGCTCCACAGTTCTGCTATTGTGAACTGTGCTGCTATAAACACAGAATGCTTGTACCACAGTAGTAGGATGACTATAAATCTTTAGGATAAATGCCAAGGAGTGATGTAGCTGGGTCGTATGGTGGTTCCAAATCTAGTCCTCTGAGGAACTGCCCTAGTGGTTGTATTAATTTCCAATCCCATCAATAGTATAAAAGTGGGGAATATATGTTTTTGTTACACCTACTGATGTAATCTATATTTTCCAATCTCCAACTCATTTATTAAAATCATGTGGGAAGTTTATTTGAAATTCATCCTTCTTTATTTCCTGTGAAACTTCTGGCTCAGTGGATTTGAATGTGAGATTCAGGATTCTGAATTTTTAACAAGCATTCCCACATAATTTTGATGCAGTTTGATACATACTGTCTTGAGAAACACCTCAATTGAGTTTTGATGTAAATGATGCAGTATTTACTCTGTGGCACACTGTTCTTGAGTTCCTACTCATTATAATAAAACACTTCAATCACCACCGACAAGTAGTCCACTCATTGGTGGAATTTTAAAAAATGTGACTATACGTGCCATTTTGAAACAGAGATTCCTTAGCTACTATTTTCCGATCCTATGAATTTTAGGATTATGTTTTTTCATTTAAATGTGCATCAATTCTTATTGTTCTCTCCAAGTAAACTATTGGTTACTAAAGAGCAAAGCTTCAAACCCAACTTAACTCTTGGAAAAGGGTGAGGCAATCATATTATTAAGTCTCTACAATATCTGTTAATTAGATTGGCTCTAAGATACACATAAACATGCAATCTATAAAATCCTACAAAGTCAGATTAAAACCAATATACTTTGTGACAAATTTTTCCCTGTTTATTCCAGAATTATGTATAGAAATTATTTCTCCATTTTCTTTCTGATATTTTAGAAATATAAGATTATAAGATTCACTAACAAGGAGATTTTAAAGATTACTTATATTTTATAGATTACTTATATTGCATATTTTACTGTTATAGTGTTTCTTAGGAGTTATATTCATAGATTTGTCTATATGCCATAGATATTCTCCTGGGTAAGTGAACAACTGTTGCTTCTGTTAGAAACAACACTAGTTTGCTCATTTTCAGTATAAAAGCAGTTCTAGCAGTTTACCATTGAGACATTCAATTTTAATTGAATTTTTTCCTCATACATTTTCAGGTAACCCAATGATATTCTGTAAGCATCCAATTTAATAGTGAACAGGGTGACTGAACATATACAATATTTATTATATTCTAAGTTATACTAGCAGACACTGTTTCTTATTTACTCTTCTCCATATTTAGGCAATAAAATTCACTATGTTGCTGTGGTAGCCCACAATATCATAAGAGGATTCTTAATGATTAATCCTTGCCATGTAACCTGATTATCATAACGGAGCCTCTATTGAGTATACATATGGTGGTTTGTCACAAATTCTAATAAGGCAGAAAATAAAGCACATAATTGATTATTTGGTTTTCTGAGCAATGAGAAATATATTAAATAATATACAACATACAATACAGACTTCTTCTAAATAATGCATAATTATAAGAAGGTATTTTGTGTATTTTTTATAATAAAAGGTTTGTCAATTTATAGTGCTATTTATTAATTCATGAGACATGAAAAACAAAGTTACTGTATATTCTTACACCTATGAATTATAAAATATCTATTTCTATACAATATGTGAAAACATATAGTGCTAAATATATGTTTTGTGTAAACATATAGTGCTAAATATATAACATGTGAAAACAAATAGTGTTAAATTAGGTGCTTTTTCTTGAGATTGCAACATAACTATAAGGGTTAGTTGTGATGTAAGATATGAAAATATCTTAGATTGTCCAATGGCCACTCTAAGACTTATAGCTATTATTTATGTATAAGAAGGCAATTTAAAGAATAGCAAGAAATAGGTGATGGTTGTCATTGGCATACTAGGACTTCTTAAATAAAACACTTGATTGCTTACCATTACATGTAGATAAACAAATGAACGAACCTATTTCTTTTATCATGGAATATGAAATGAAGTAGAATAGATTACTGGCCTATCATAAGTTAATTAAAAAAAAATCTGTATTCTGGCTCCTTTCTGTGCTCAGACTGAGGTAGGTGCTGGGGACAATGACTCATGAAGAGATGTGCTTATTCAGCCTGTAATCTGATGGAGGAAAAACAGAACTAAATAACTAAGTTTGCTGAATAAGTACAGTGACAGGGTATTTCCAGAGAGCTACTGGAAGCATCCAGTGCTGGAGCAGGTGTCTCTTCAACGAATTTGGAGGGGGAAGTTGGAGCCTGATTAAAATTGTGGAAAATAGGCTAGGATTTCTTTCTCTTTCTCTCCTTTTTAAAAAACTTCTCATAGAACTGTGAACTTGTTGAAAGCTTTTAAGCAGATGCCTAACATGGATATATTTTTATTCTGATAAATAACTGTGTATGAAGTACTCACAGTGAATCAGAAAGTCATTTAGAGATCTCTACAATAAGACATTCAACATACACCCAACACGGGCCTTCTTGGTGTTTGATATGCTATCCTGTGCACAAAATTGAAAATAAAATATAAGGTACATTCACTCATGTAGCTTAATAACTGTGCAAAATAACTTATGCAAAATAAAAACATGACTATATGTGTCTGGGCTCTATCACTAAATATTAGCCAAACATTGTCTCTGCTATCCCCCACCTCTCCAGCTGATGTTTTTCCTTCCATCTATTCACACTAAAGAGTATAAAACAAGGTCAGAACTAATCACAGATTTCTGAAACATAAAATTGACTTTTGTTTGTTTTTGTTTTGGAGAGATTAGATGAACCAACATCTCCAGAAAGAGAAGAAAAAAAGAAACAGAAACAAATTTATAAAAAAAGGCAAAGGGAGAATAGTTTGGTATCTACACCTTGAAGGGCAAATTATATGTATGCATTTTCTATTGATTTAAATACAGAGCGAAAATCACTATAAAGGAAAATAAAAATTGGTGCAAACTTGAGTGGAGCACATTATCATGTATACTGAAGAGTTAAGAAATGGTAGTTGAAACAAGAACATCCAATTGAGAGAATGAAGAACTTTGGGGGGTAGAAAGGAAATCATGAGGTACTTCTCTGACATTAGAAAATATATAGTAGGTCTAAGAAACTGAAATAAGGTTGAAGTGTTTGGTAAATACTGAACCAATGGAAGAGACAAATGGAGGTTTGAGAATTATATAAGGATTGATTCGGAACTTGGAATTTCACTCCAAGTGCAATGGTCAAGAACTATAAAGCTTTACCAAGCAAACCTACTCTGGTTTCATGAATGTTGGCAAAATGTATGAAGCTCCTGGGTCTGAGATAAGAGACTACAACTTTCAGCACAGTAGACAGTATCTGCTTCATGCTTATGTTGATTTTTCTTTCCTCCCAAGTTCTTTGGGGCAAAGCAGAAGCAAATCCTGAGGATGTCCCCCACACCATGAATTTGTGTCACAGTGAAGGAACTCCAAGTTTAGGAAACCCTGCCCTTATCAAGGAAACTGCTTATCAACTCACTTCTGTGATCAGTGAGATTGTTTTCATCCTTGACACAAAATTAATCTTCCCTCTCCCCTAGAGGAAGACACTCTCTTTATTGTTCATGGCAATTTAGTGTACGTGTATCCATGGGAAGATAATGAGAAATAAGAGGTGAAAAACGACCTGTAGAAAATGTCACGGGAAGTGTCTCTCGACACATTGCGAGCTACTTTAATTAATGGATTTGTAAGAGGAGAGAGAGAAAGGGAGAGAGGGGGCGAGAGATTGAGAAAGAGCAAGAGAGTAGGTAGGCAAGTGCTTGTGTCCTCTGTAAAAGGGTCACACAGCAGATTGATTGCTGGGGTGGTGAGGGCAGAGGTCAGTTTGGATGCTCTTTGGAGCTCCAGGTGCATGGGGTGTGTCTGCTGCAGTTTAACCGCGGAAGACGGCTGCTACATCAAGGCAGGTGGTGTAGACTTAGCAGGCCTGTGGCTGTACATCATTTATCTGAGCTGGAGAACTTGGAGAAGGTAGTAAAATTGACTTAGAAAGAGATCACAGGAAGAAAGGCAGATAGGATGTGAGTATGAGGAGTGGGCACTCAGGGCACCAATTGTAATAACAGAACAATTCCGAAGTTTTACCTGCACATTCTTTCCTCAGTGCCACTTAACACAAAAAATATATGAGCTTTCAGGTAGACCAGTTGGCTCTTCAAAATCATCTTGTTTAATTGAGAATTATAATTTGTTGAAACTCCCCCCAACTCATCAAATGTTCCTTTTCAACTTTCTCTTTTATGTCTGTTACTTACAATAGGCAATCTTTAAAATTGCATAGGTGGTTTAAAATGAAATATGGGGACATGGAACCAAGTACAAATAATTCAAATAGAAGAAATATACTTGCAGAAAGGTGTTTCTAGAGATTATTTGAGTTATAATTGCCAAAATCTGAGTATCCTATTAAGTATTGCCTTAGTAGACTTTGTGGTATATGTGTGTATTTACATACATATACTTCTTATATATATATATATATATATATATCCTCTGAAATATATATATATATATAACTCAAAGATATGCCATTGGATATTCTACAATGTTTACCTAGATAAGCATAAGCATAATTTCATCCTTAGTTCTAAGTACCTTACTACATTCTTTAAGGCCAAGTAAAGTCTCAATATGCTCCAAAGTGTGGAATTAAACCATGTCAAAAGCTTTAAGAAAAATTTTAGCATAGACTAGTGAGCTTGTCACATCCTATTCATAATGCAGGAAGATTAAATTGTGTATTATCATCTAATGGGGAAAAAGGAGGAGAAAGACAAATTTTAAAATAGAATGGTATCTCATTATTCTTGTGTTTCCTTGACTCTTGTTCCTCCAGGACATCTGAAGATATTTAGCTGCATTGTTCTCGGAGAAGCTCATGAATATTTCAGTTCCAAATGGTTGAGTGTTCTTTCTGCTAGTCCATTTAAATTGCAGCAAAATTTGTTTTTTATGTGTGTTGCTGGGGAACTTGGTGATTTAGGGTTCTTACCTTTTTTTTAAATGAAACAATAGACTGCACTAGGATGGTTATGTTTGTTTAAGATTGCCCCAGAATGGGTATATTGCATGTTTTCTTTAATAATGAACTAGTAATTTTAATAATCATATGGAATAATAGGGCTCACACTTTCAGAGCATTGTTGCTTATGAAAAGAGGTTTACATCAGCCATTCCTTACTTCCTTCTGTAAGATGTTCCCTTTGTGTCTCTTCACATAAGTCTTTTGAAATGACTCAGAGTATATGGAGGGTGCCCTCCTAATTGCACTTACTTGCAGTTTTATATGAAATAATCACACACAGAGGTGGCCTCCAAGTGCAGGCTTTCTGAAGTTGATAAAGTTTGATCTGACAGGAATTAATATAATAAATGCATGCAGCACATTTTTATACAAAAATTCTGATTCTCATTTCTCTCTATACAATTAAGATGGAATAAAAGGGAAAGGACATTATGGTTCCATGTTTGTATATCCAGAATATTGCAGAACTAAATTAAATCTGCTGAGCTTTATTAAAAACCAATCACCTTGGTGTACATTTTATGTGCAGGATCAAATACATAACCAAATGTCTCTTATTTTCAAACATGACAGTTTTAAATATGAAGGAGAAAAAATTAAATACTGACAAAATTACATCTTAAATTGGGGCCATGAAATATGTACACACACACACACACACACACACACAGAGACACACACACACACATGATTTTGGTGGTTCCACAATTAAGTTTTACTTTGAACATGGTGATGTTCTGTGACTCAACCACATGATCACCAGATGTTGTTGAAATGACATGACAACCAGTTACTTAAGGTTCAAAGAAATGCTATTACCTTGTCCTATTTCAAGAAAACTATGTGAAAATGTTGTCCTCCAGTTATAAAATTAAGGAAATAACTTTATAACAGTTTTGCAAGTATCATTTCTTACAAGGATACAAGAGATAAAAATCAGTGATACATTTTTATTTAATTCAGTATATATATTAATATATATATTTATATATATTTATATATATAAATATATATGTCAAAAGAGAACACTGGGTCTAAGACAAAACTCTTTCTGGGGAAAAATAGAAAAACAAACTTGTTGGCTGTATGAGATTTCCTTTGGTCTGTATTCTGAACTTGGGTTTTTTCAGAGACCATGGAATATGTGTTGATAGAGACTTGTTATCAGTGGTTGATGCAGTATAAGCATCATTTACTACCGTAGGATACATAAATGAACAACATTTCCTGATGAGTGAGAGACATGCATCTCAAACGAACCCCTTCATTTAAGTAGCAATGGTAGGGGTGTCAGAGAGACGAAAGTTTTAGAATCTTGCATAACTTTTATGGATTCAATAATTGGTCCTTCTGGGAGTTTTCATGTATAAATTTTAAATCTGTACAATTGTTAAAAAAAAGGTAACATCACCAATTTATTTTCTAATTAATTTTGGCTACCATGTTTCATAAAATCTAAAATTCTATAGAAGGCATGAAATCAAGAATATAAGATCACCTGAACACACAACCCCCCACACACAATGATCAACATGCCCTGTGTAAAATAAGAACTTACAATTTTATATTTGACAATGTTTACATAAAATTAGAAAATATGTTTTGAGAACTCAATATACCAAATATTTAAATAGATTCACGTGAAATACGGTATTAAATTATAATGTTGATATGAAAGAATTGCAAAAAAATAATAAAACAAAAGTTTTCAGGCTTTTTGGAATCTATTGAAAGACACCAAAACTAAGGATGATGATACAGCTGCATAGGAGAAATATGCAGCTATGGTTAAGACCTACAGTCTGTAAATATGGGAAAGATGATGTGCTTCCTATAGCAGATGCTCATTTTATGGTTCTCCTATGATTCTCTATTCCAAAGACATTTTTTTCCCAACTTGGTAATTTATCTTTAGTGAGAAAAATAGGTTGACTGACATAATTCAAATAATCTTATTATACTGGGAAGTTTTCCCTGATTTGATTTCCTGGATGATGCACATGTAAGTTTCAATGACAAATCCATCTGAATATTGAGAAAAATGCATAATTACTAAATTTTCAGTTCTGCTTTTCAATGCATATATATATATATGTATATATATATATATATATATATACACACACACCCTTAAAGAACAATATTATCTTACCCCACCTAAAATGGCTTAATAATCGTGGAATAATTTGTATTATCACTGCTGAGAGGGAAAAAAAGACCATCCACTTTTAACATCTGCATGAAAATGCTGACTCTTTCAGGGACAGTTTTTGCTTGTAGAGGCTTAGCCAGAGACGTGTGAAAGAGCATGAGGGAGAGTTCGTTACTGGCAATCACATCCGACATCTCTGAAGTGTCCAGGCATGTGTGTAGGAAGAATATCATTCTGTCCTCATTTCCTTTGCTAGCACCAACAGCAGGCTGCTGATTTTCAGATAATTATGATTTCATGATGAAGGAAACAGACATTTTTTCTTTTTTTTTTAAAGAAAATGAAATGAAGGTGCTAGCAAAGTCTGGAAGGACCCATAATGTGGTGTGACTGCTATCAGGAGCACAGCTAGCTGAAATCAAACATCCTGGCTACTAACAAAACTGGCAAAGTGAAAAAATGTGGAGGGGAGGCCTGGAAGGGTGTGCTGAAGTGTCTAATTCCGTGCGTGGCTGCTTTGCTCTGGGGATGGACCGGGTAACCTGTCTGAAGTCAGTTGCACCCAGTTTGTCACCAAGACACCCAATGCTTCATGGTTTAAAGGTGGTTTCATAGAATGATGACATTCGATCTTTATAATATACCACGTGATATTATCATTCCACGAAAGAAGCCAAAAAGGCAGAGTTGAAATGACGATAGAGTGACTTATGTGGAAGATCTGGATCCAGAGTTAGATCTTCTCTTCAAGTACTGTAGTATTTCTTACAGCTCTGCTTTGAATGTAAATTAGAAAGGTTTTATTTATTAATGTTTCGATATATAGCCAAAAGTGAATAATTTAAACATTCTCTGTAGTGTATGTAAAAAAGAATTATGGAGACCCATATTTAATTAAGAGCAACTTAATAGTAAATACTATTAGGAAAATAATAGACAATACTAAATATTAAATGTTAAAGAGAGACACTGTTATTTGAGAAGATAATTGAAATTATAAATAATAATGGGAAGATTAAACTCGTTAAAGCAATAGTTTTAGGAGGTTGGGCAGTAAGTGTTGATGGGGAATAGGCTGTTGAAGTTTGGTTATTGGAGCAATGACTTTAAAAAAAAGTTATTATAGCAATTTATCCACATGGTCATAAAAATTAAAGCACTATGGAAAAGTACCAAATGTAAAGTTTGCAAAATCATAAGTAATTCTGTAGAGGTAACCACTTTGGGCCCTATTTCTATTTAGCTATTCCAGTCTGTTCTTTATAACTGGAAACAATACATTTATACCCAGGGGTGATATTTAATATTCTTAACAACCAGCATAGCACAAACGCATCCCCATCTGAGTGAAGGTTCACTAGTCCTGAAGTCATGCCAATATGTGTCTCCTGAGTATCAGCTCTGTTTGTATCTCAGTTACTTAATTTATCAAATGAAAGCATTATCTAGAAATTCCCATCAAAAACGTAAGCAATTTAGCTCATGAGAGGACTTTCCCCCTCACCTATGCTCCCTTCAGTTTACCTATAAGCTTTTGTAGGTTAATTTTAAATTTTATTGTGCATTTCTCCATAACTGAATATGTAAGTCAATATTTTAGGAATGCCAGGAAATAAGTCTATTCTCTATTCTCTGATCTCTTTGCCTTGCAGTTTCTTTATTATTTATCTAAGTTTTCTGAAGCCACGTTTTGCATTTACCTCTTCTTTCATGGATTAAATCAGCTACCATGATGTCTTCTTTATCTCTTGTGTTTTCAGAGAATTTTGTTTTGTAAGTATAGATGCTCTGTTCTTTGTTCTATATTATGCAATATGATGGTATTTATAAGACATATATTTCCCATGAATTGAATACTTTATCATTATAAAACACCCTTCTGTGACAGTTTTTAGGGATCCTGGATAAAAATCTGGATTGTAGTAAAATTGCAATGCCTTGTAGTAAAATTGTTAAATGCCTTTAAAATTTGCTTTGACTTTTATGAATCTTTTACTTAAAATGGGTCTTGTACTAATAAAACTTGATATGTATTATGCTTCCATTCTCAGAAGATAGAGTAGAAATATTCTCATCCTTACGATTAAGTATGAATAAAAACCCTTCAAAATATATTATATGTAAAATACACATAGGAACACTAGGAATGGTGGAATGAAGATTAGTTCAGAAATTTAGAATTCAAGGAAGTGCATAGTTGTGAGTTACTTGGGTTTTCTTAATGACTCAAGTACCCTAGACTTGGAGCTCAGTATGCCAGAAAACTAGGCATTCCAACAGGAACAGATAGAGGAAAAACCCTTCTCCAACTCCACCTAAATACTCTCAATTTTTTGGCAAAGTCCTAAGAAAACAGGAGACTTAGAGAGGCAGAAAATTTTCAGACAGTAACCACTGCAACCACAGTAAACAGCAGAAATAACTATAGTCTAACTTCTGCTCACAGTAACATAGAATGAGTAAGGAGATTAGACTTCCTGCCAGGCTTCATGAGTTACCCCAACCTCTCCCTGACTAATGTGGAGACTAAGCCCAGAGATGAGACTTTTATCTCCATTACTCTCCTGTAGTGTCCATGGAGATCATTGAGAATTGGTCTTTCATCTCCACCTTCCATAAGGAAGTTCCGGTACCCATTCTTCCTTACTAAGTTCACAACACAGAGAACCTAATGAGTTATTGCCCAACAATAAGGGAGCAACACCCCTCTTTTCCCTGAAGGCCATCATGTTGGGAACAGTAATGAGGCAAAACAATCCCTCTCATCCAAGGCGATGCATGTGCAATGTATGTGCTGGTTTTGTAGATAGCTGGCAATCCTGCCTTCTCAGGAACTAACTCGAAGTGTCTACCTGCTTTGTTAGTCAGTTGAGCCTCAGTACTTACCACACAATGTAACAGTATTAACAAGATAATGCTCTTCCTCTACTGGAATTGCATTGGAGGAAAATAGCTAAACAGAAGATCTAAACACTATCCAGAATTTGATTAGGTGATCCTCCAAATGTCAAGGTAAAAGGAGACAGCTGCATGTTCATATTTATTGCAGCCTCTGTTCACAAGAGCCAAGATATAGCAATGGTCTAGGTGACCACAAACAAAGAAAATGTCACACGCACACACATACATATATAGATGTTCATATATATTTTATATGTACATGAAGTGTTCTTATTCAGTCACAAAAAAACAAGTGAAATAGTGTCACTTGAAGCAACATGTGTGGAAGTGGAAGTCATCATGGTAAGTAACATAAATCTGATGCAGAAGATAAGCATCAAATATTCTCTTTCAAATGTATAAAATTAAAAAAAAAATAATTTGGCCTGAAAGTAAAAGAGGGCTTAACAGGAATTAGAAAGGGTAGGACTAGGAGATTGGAAGGGGTATAAAGGCAAAGGAAGGGCGGATGGACATGATCAATTCACCATGTGTGCACATATTAA
The DNA here is from genome assembly GCF_902686445.1 of Sciurus carolinensis. Lineage (NCBI taxonomy): Eukaryota > Metazoa > Chordata > Mammalia > Rodentia > Sciuridae > Sciurus > Sciurus carolinensis. The sequence goes on from NC_062222.1 coordinate 9,173,021, forward strand.
TCTGTGCAATAAAAATAAACAAGTATATAAATCATGTATGTTTGCAGGAGAAGAAAAATTTTCAGATATTACAGCTACTTTTGTTTTAAAGGAATAATACTATTTCTCAAATGTCAAACTGGGAAAAGGAACAGAAGCAAGAACAGAAGGAAAGATGAAAAAGAAAGAAAGAAAGAAGGGAGGGAGGGAGGGAGGAATGAAGAAAAAGGAAAGGAGAGAAAGGGACAGAGGAAGAATCAAGGAAAGGGAAAGAAGGAAAAAACAAATGAATTAATAAATTGATCTACAGAGAAATTTCCATCGTAATTACAGAGACACAAATTGATAACAGAATATTAACAAAATTTATCAATGTATAAAAGAACCTATAAACTGTGACTTGTGAGCAAGGTTAGCTCATTTTTTTTAAAACTAGTCTATTCAGCGCACCATATTGACAGTATAAAGAAGGAAATATTACACGAACACATCAATTGTGGGAAAATTATTTGATATGATTCAACACCAATTTGTGAAACTTTTAGAAAAAAAATAGTGGGAATGTTCTTCATCTTGATTAAAAACTTTGACTTAAGGCCTTCAGTCAAAGCTGTTCTCAGTGCTGAAAGAGTGCTTTCTTCCTAAGGAGAAGCAACAAAAAAGTTCACTTTTACTTTCATTCAGTATATTTCTGGAAGTTCTAGACAATGCAGTAAGGTGCAATAAAAAGAAACAAAAGGGCATAGTGATCAGACAGAAAGAAATAAAACCACCCCTCTTTGTAGCTGGTATCGTTATTATGTAGAAAACACCAACTATTACTCTCCCTCTCTCTTTGGTGCTGAAAATTGCATGCTCTCATGCATGCTCAGTATTCACTCTACCACTGAGTTATACCCCTGGTACAAAATATGCTTGGAAAACCAAAACCACCTATATTGAATTCAGCAAGGTCACATGATATACTACACATTTGCAAGAATCAATGGTTTGTACCTATGCCAGTAACAAAGATATGAATGTTAAAATTAACAATATAATACGATTTGCAATAGCTCAAAAAAAATCAGTAAGGTGTCAATTTAACATTATGGAAACCTCAAAATGCTGATGAAATAGTTAACTTGAGACCCAAATACAAAGAAATGTACCTTGCTCATGAATTTGATGATCGAACATACTAAATTTGTCATTTTCCCCATTTTTATCTACAAGGTTACCTTCTAATGACCATATCTTACCTGACATGTTTGATTGTCCATGTTACACAGAACATACTAAATGAGTTTTTATTGTTTCTGTATAATATCAATAGATGCCAAAATAGTGGGTAAAACACAATAAAAATGCTTAGTTTGTTGTGTTGTTTCCAATGTTTTATCTTTATCAAAAATATTTTGCATACACATTTATGTATTTATAAGATATGGTGTATGTAATTGTATTAAAGTATTATGGTTTTCATAAATGTATATAAACTAGAAATAGAAAAATAATATAAATATATATAAATATAAAATAATTCTATAAATATGTATATGCAGTTTATTAATTGGCTTCAAAAGCACATACTTATTACATATGATCTTCTTGCTTATTTAAAATTTTTAGGCCATATTTCAGGTAGGCTTGATAATTTCTGTTGTTCTTTTCAAATCTCATTTTACAGTTACAATGAAATACAATTAAAATATTTGAAGTGTATCTTGTAGTTCGTTTCATATTTTACTAGTATTATTTTGAATATCTTAAATTTAAACTACATGTTAACTGCAGTATATTTCGATGTACTGAAAAAGCATAGAGTTCAAGAGCCCAATATCCAGCCTCTCTCCTTTTTCTTCCTTCAGATTTAGCAGGTACCACAAAAGGAAGAACAACAACTTAGCATCTGAGATGTAGAATCTCTGACAGCATGTATAAATGCATGATTTTATTTCTTTTTATTTTTTAACATGAAACATATATACAAACTTTTAAAACTTTTCTCCTATATTCTAAGTAAGTAATTTTCACAAACACTGGGAGATAAAGCCTTGGTTTTGGAGACCAATGACAAAGGCCAGAGATGAAATAGGAGTAGATAGAGAGAGGAAATAAATTATGGCACATTTGGGGTAATCTTCATCAAGGACAGGATTGTGGAGCTCTACATAAATGGATTGGTCTAGCTTACAGTATGGCAGAAACACAGCAGCAGTGAGGAACATTCGTGATCAGCACCACAGATGTGAATTAGCAGCAGGACAGAGATTGGTTGAGTAGAGAAGAGGTTCTTGTTATCAGGATAGCAAGAGGTGCAGTGACTTTTCACAACAAAACTTCATTCTCACAAAAATATCCCTCCTGGACCAGGGGACTCTCCAAGGTCACCGTCCTCCCGGTGGTAACTGCACATTTCCTTTGACACTTGTGCAAACTCAAAAATCAACACATATTACGATGATAATCAGTTTTGCAGAAAAAGTAAAAAAAAAAAAAAAAGTGAGCAATTCTTTTAAAATATCTATTTCTGAAAATTATGCTGAAATTAAAGAGAGTTAGTTGGTTATGCTTGTCTTCAAAGGAGCAGAGAAGTGTGAGCATGGTTGTCTTCTAATGAGACAACCAAAATATGTTGGTGAGCAGCTGTTCTGTCTGAAGTGCAGTCTTTGCATAAATAATGGCAACTTCCATCAAAACAGGTGAGGACAGTAAAGATATGGCACACAGAGAATTACAATGGAACAGAGATCTGTAATCCTGTCCAGTAATGTGCGACAACATTGAGATTCACATGGTGATGAGAGTGAGATTAGAAACATTTAAAGGAAAAACATGACCATAGCAACATCTATTAACTTTCTAAATCATTAAAAAATCATTTTACTCTTTTTGAAAAGAGTATTGTTTAGTTAGAATTTAGTTATGAAGATTGAATATAAAACACTTAAATTCTGAAGAAAAATAATTGATCATAAGCAAGCAAGCCGGTACGGTTAGAAAAGTGATATTAACTGGGGAGTGTCTCCAATTTCTTGTGGTTAACAAATGTAATTCTCAAATTTATTATTCATTTTAGGATTTTGTATTTTCCTGAAACAGTGGTCACAGTAAATCTTGAGTTAAAAAAAAAAATTCCCTCCATATTTGTTAATGGAAATACCATTTTCAGCAGAAAAGGAACTTCCTGAATACCATTCTGTTAGCTATTATTTGAAGCTGTTAGGCCTGAAGATGAACACCCATGATAAATCTTTATGAACTGAAGAAGAATCCAATCAGGCTTTTAAAAGAGTTTTAATATCTGTCCATTAAACTGACAAATGACTTGAAGAGATTGAAGGTAACAAAAAACATTTCAGCTCTCAACTGAGAACATAACACTAAGAGGAAGTAGATGGGTTCAGTATTCGCAGATACATTTAACAGAGGGTATTTTGACCTGGAGCTGTTCTGAGTAGACACTATGCAACTAGACAGGACTGTAATTTGCAAGAAGTATTATGCTTCGAATAATTGGAAGAGTTCACAGGTATCACAGGAGTGAATTTCTTAGAAACTACATGTATTATTTAGTATTAGTATTAAAATCTGTGACAATCTGACATGCAATTCAAATTTTAATCAGTCCTACAAACTGTTATATCTATTTTTGGAACTTTATAGCCTTCAAGTATCTGTTTCTTAAATCAACAAGCATTAATTAAACATCTGCGAGATGCACATTGTACATTGTGTAATATGGTAAAAACTATGACCATGCTAAACAGAAACTCGTTCCTCAAATGGGTACAAGTCACATGACTGCCATATATGTACATGAGAATTTATTAGCATATTTTCATTCATTTTGATTCCTCTTCAAAAATTTAAATTAAATATCTGCTATACCTTGTATTTTAATGACATTTATATATATACATAACACATGTATATATATTTATATTTGCATATATATAATATATATATATATATAAAGTTCAAAAAAAATTTTTAGCGTATAATTGATATTCAAGTCTAGATAGTAGGTATCCCAGGTTGTCAGTCAGGCCAGATAGCTTGGAGAAGGGTGACCCCCTGGGAGTGTTACCACTGGGAGGTAATTACTTTGCCACCAGAATGATTTCTGTTCTAAGAGATCTCACACTCATTTCTATGTTGCCTTTTGACTACTAGGTGGATTGATGATACTCTGAGAATTACTTTTAAAAGAGGAAATACGTGAATATAGACGAATAAACAAAGGAAAACAATCAATAGTAGGCTATAATAAGCTGAACAGGTACACTCTAAACCCTGTAACAACAAGTGAAATTCAAAACAAAGTAGATGATAAATGATACAAAACATTTGCAACAAAAAAAAGAAGAAGCAGAATAGATGAGACAAATATAACAAATAAGGAGAAGAAAGATTTAAATTGAGGCATAACACTTTATATGTAAATAAATACTAAACAGCAGACATTGACATTTCAGATAAAAAAAAAATGACTGTATGTTGCCCATGAGAAACACATATTAAACATAAAGACCCATGAGGTTAATGGCAAAAGGGTAGAAAAATACACATGTCAACACTAAGCTAAAGAAAGGCAGAATAACTATTCATATCAAAGAAGATCTGACAGGGAAGTATGTTACTGGGGATAAGGAAGGTCATTTCACGGTGGTGATGGAGTCATGTCCATAAGTTCAAGGGTGGGCAAGAGTGGAGCAACTGGAACACTGATTCACAAATGGTGAGAATTTAAGCTGATACAAGAGGCGAAAACCGGCAGGGTCTAATAAAGATGAGCATGTGATTTATGACACACATTGCCATTCCACATAGACACACTGATTTGTTGAGCTGCCCGCTTATCTGTCCACTTACCATACATATGCTCTACATCCATGAACTTTACTTAAAATAACTCAGTTTTCACTAATGATAAAATCCTTCATAGTGTTAAGTATTTTCTGAACCCTAGAAAATTATATGTGTATGTATATATATATTAATATATATAAACTAATACATATAACATATATATACTCTTTACAATATATTTACATAGATAAATATATGAATCACAGCATATTGTGATTCTTTCCTTTTTCTCTTGTTGTGGTGTGAGTGTGAACAGACTGTTATACTTCCTAACAGCAGAATTTGATCTTGTCTTCCAAGTTCTGGAGGTAATGGCATTGTCCCTGAATAGAAAAAGTCAATGGTGGAGAAGAAAATTTAAGATATAATGTGTATTGTCAAATCCCTCACAGTTATTAGGAAAACATATTTCTTTTTTTTTTATTTTATATTTGGTCTAATTAGTTGTACATGACAGTAGAATGCATTCGTCCATTTTGACAGATCATACATAAATGGAGTATAATTTCTCATTTTTCTGATTATACTTACTGTAGAATCACATTGGTCATGCAGTCATAGATGTACTTGAGTTTATAATGTCTGTTTCACTCTACTACCTTCCTACCCCCATACCTCTTCCCCTTCCTTCACTCTCCTCTACCTAATATAAAGTAACCCTATTCTTCCCCAGCTCCCTCCACTCCACCTTATGGTAAATTAGCATCCACATATCAGAGAAAACATTAGTTCTTTGGTTTTGGGGTTTGGCTTATTTCACTTAGTGTGATATTCTCCAACTCCATCCATTTACCAGTAAATGCTATCATTTCATTCTTCTTTAAAGCTGAATAGTATTCCTTCATATATATATAATATATCTGATATTATATATATATATAGTATATATATATGCACACATCACATCTTCTTTATCCATTCATATTTCTTTAACTTTCTCTGGAAATTCTGTTGAAGAAAGGTCGGCCACTAAAAATATACGCGGATTTTATCATTAGACTGTGGGGTGTTACTGAAAAATCGGGCTTGATTAGCTAGAAAATGGAGCCCACATCTAAAAATGTGAAGGACAGTCTAAAGTGCTCAGAGAGAAACAATATGCATAGCACAAAACAAAGAAATAGGTGTTTATGTTTATGCAGTACTTAACACATATGGCTAAATTGGTGTGCTCCTGACTTGCTGGGATTGGAAGATGAAATTCTCAACATAATTTCCTAAGAGTTATTGCCCACATTCTTGCTTGAAAAAAAATATTTTTTTAAAAAAATTTGAGATTCTAATCAGAAACAAAATTTCCACAAAGTACATTAATATTCTCTTTGTGCTAACAGCAATAAATACTAATTACATTAACAATTCTGTTAGGCAAAAAAGATAATCAAGTTGATGGTGAGAAAAGGAATTTTCTGGTTTACATGATGTGTTAGAAGTTTTCTTCTGCTGTTATAGGGAGAACCTAGAATCCAGTGACTTAACGCAGTAGGTATGTAGCTTACAGCTCTGCAGCTCAGCAGTCTGACAAGGTCCAACTGGGCTCAGATCAAGGTGTCAGCAGGGCCGTGCACCTTTCAGTAAATTGTAGGGTAACTCTGCTCTTTGCTTCTTCTAACCTCATTCCTTGACACACAGTTCCTCCCCCAGCTCTGAAGATATCCATGCTGCAGTGAGTCCTCATAACGAACCACAATGACCTGTTTTTGGTCTCTCTTTCCCCTTTTAATGACCCTCATAATGACACTTGACCCAGTTGGATGATCTCGGAAATTTTCCATATCTTAACATTGATTGATCAGAAAACTAATGTGCTCTAAAGCAATTCCCCTTTGACAATAATGTAAGGTATTCACAGTCTCCAGGGATTAGGGCATGACACCATCAATGGGACACCATCAATATGCCTGGCACACAGGAAGTAGGAAGTCATTACTTTGCTGAATTTTCCAGAGACAGAAAACCTTAAAGAACAATGAAGACAGAGTAAATGAAGCAAGCTTTGAGTAATTTCTTGAAGCTTTTCCTCATTCCTCATGCTCCTTCCCAGCTCATATTTCATAGGTATTTCCTTCTGTAAAGTCTCCTGCATATCGGATTCATCTGCTTCTTGGGAGGACCCCAAGTGGCACAGCTGATACTGAGAGGGATTCTGAGAAAACAAGCAATAAGTTATTCATCAGCTAATTGCAAGAAAAGCTCGCTTAGAACATTAATCATAGGCATAAGATGGCAAACGTGATGCCAACGTGTTTACCAGTGTCAACTGGGGAAAGCGGCTAAGGAGTAGGATCTTCTTGCTGGTGTAACCACCTAGGTATTTAAAACATATGCAGGAAACAATGTTTACAAAGACATCAAAGTTGGCTGATTATGCACAAGGAAAATTTCAGAACCGAGAAGGATCTATACACGTACAGTTTCCTTCCATGCAACTTCATTTCCCCAATCAATTTCATGGTAGATATTATCATGGTTTATTGATAAGCAGATGTTGAATTAAAGTAAGCATGCCTTAGAAGAGGAAGCCGAAACAGTGCATGTCTAACCTAACAGGAACCCTATTATGATCATTGATTATGAGATTTATTTTCTTTTGTTTTCTTAGTGTAAACTGTGTGGACATTGGAACCAGATGCAAACAGAAGAGAGGTGATAATTTTCATAAGGTCTAGATGTGATTAAGAATGTATAGCTTTAGATTCTTGGAAAATCCTTTAAAGCTTTCATGGGAATTAACAAGAAGTCAATTTGGCAGAAGTTAAATCTTGAAGGTTTTCACAGATTTTCAGGTCATTTATCCTGGTTTCCTTATGTTGTTAATAGATTTTCCTTTGGTTCTCAGGATTTATTTGAATCTACTTCTTTATCATTATCATCAATTTCAAATATGACGTCTATATTTTTCTCAGACCTACACTGTGGCATAACAGATTGTCAAATAGATTAATTGTTCAATAGATGGATATAGTTATGTACATGTATGTGTGTATCTGAAATAGTAAACAAAACTTGACAATATCCAAGATAAAGAAAAGAAAGGACCTTGCAGCAAAGAAGAAAATATATTTGGATTGCAGACTGTCATGACAAAATAGATAAATTTGAAAATAAGCCAATAAATCATACTGCTAGAGGGAAAATTTGGGTTCACATATTCAACAATTTCATTTCTCAGATGATGAGACTGAGACATAAGTGCTTACTTCTGATCCATTGTGCAACTAGCTGGTGGAAGTCTGGGCCCTAGTGCAGATTTGAATGCTTTCGTATTTATTTTTTTAATTTTTATTCTCAGAGATCAAATAGAATAAAGGTGTTTGAGAAAGTAATGTGATCAAAGTATAAAATTTTTAGTTTTCTTGTGGACTTTTTGGCTTCTAGTTTCTGATTTCTTATTTGTGACATCTTAATGTGAAAATATTTTATCCTTCAAATTGGTTGTTTTACACAGTAAGTTATAATATTTTGGAAAAAAAATGATTATTTTTCTGCTTCTCTTGATAGGCTAAGGCATAAATTCTGAGTCCATGGCTCAAACATTTTCTGAGTAACTTTTAAACTAAAGCACATTTGAAAAATACAATGTGAGAGTCTGAATTCACTAAGTTCTAATCAGGTGAGACCAGCAAATAATACCATTTTTTCTTTACAAATTCTATTAACATATAATAATATCAGCTAACCTGAAAAAAGTCACCAAATGGAGATATATGTATATGTATACAAATACACACATATAATTTCCATTATAAAGTTCTGTGAAGTGTGAAACTCAAGCCATGGGCAATGATAAGATCAAATGCTCCTTTCAGAAAGAAATTCTGTTAGTTGAGGAAAGACATGGAGGCTATTTAATTGCTAGATGATGAGTCAATAGGCTTTGGAAACAACAGGAAAGAAATGGAATGAACCTGATTTAAGGCAGTAGCAGTGGGTATGAAAAAATTAGAATTAATATAGTAATGGTGTGAAATTGAACACTGATACAGAAATTGAATATTTCAGACGAGGACTCAGGAATGTGTCAACTCAACTTGCTGGTTTGATAGTGATGCAATTGCAATGCACGGGGGTGGATAAGATTTCCCACCAGTAAACACAAGGAATACATAATATTAGAATTTGGTAGCACGATAGAAGGAAAAATACATGAAAAGAAGTAGGGAGGAGAATTAAAAGGATGAAGTATCCGAGAAGTCACCCTGTATAGATGTATGAGAAGACAGGACATGGCGCTGTCTCCTGCTGCTGACCCCAAGAAGCAGCACTATTGCTGCTGCCTGCCCCTTCATTCTGAGGTCTTTAGTCCCCAGCTGAGCATCTCTCAGACCTTCTCCGTTGAACACACCTCAAAGTCCTTGGGTTTCATCTCACACATTCTATTCCCTGCCTGATTCTTGCCAACTTTTACAGCTTCTCTAATCTCCATTTTCCTTTGCTGTAAAATATGATTACTTTAGAGTAGAAAAATGCAAATATTCACCAGACTTTTCCTAGGATTACATCACATACTACATGCAACATATTCTATGCAGTATGCATGGTAAGCCCTGATGATTCAGTAGCAATTTAATCATTATCAGGATTATGTCATATTAAATTGACCCTTTCCTTTTTTTGTTTGGTTCTGAAGATTGAACCCAGGGATGCTTAAACACATCCTAGCCCTTTTTTATATTTATTTAGAGACACAATCTCACTGAGTTGTGAATTGCCTCCCTAAGTTGCTAAAGTTGGCTTTGAACTCAGGATCCTGCCTCGGCCTCCCCAGTTCTTGGGATTACAGGCGTGGGCCACCACACTTGGCTTAACTTGATCTTTACTGTCATCCAGGACTTGTTACCTTGCATTTCTATAGTGGTCTCATCTCAGTAGTCTTTATCCTATCTTCCCGCAATTTTAATCAGACATGTAGTTCCCATGGCGACTGTTCCCATGTAGTTTCATCATGCTGGGATTCATATCAGTAGGTAGAAGAGTAAGACCACATCTTTTACTGGAAATACCACCATCTACACCTGACTTCTCTTTGATATAATACATCATGCCACATTAGCAAATTATCATAATAACTAAATTGTCATTAGGAAATAGGGAAGAAGAGCCAAGGAACAAATGTTCTAAATGCCCCAGTTACTCACTGCATTAAATGGGAAGGGAAATAATAACCCTAAAATCTACTCATTGGATTTTATAGAAATAACACATGGATGAAAATGTAATTTTCCCTGTACATAAAAAATTCCAGGAAAATTGATGTGCCACTTAATTTCACTGAAATATTCTTAATCATAGGCAAAGTAAAAGGAGAATACTCATTAAACTTCCAAATGTTATTTGACATGAAGATATTGCCATATAAAATAAACCATGTGCCACTCATGATATAAGAAAGAATTTTTAAAAAAGTAAGTTGGATCTTTATCTTGCATGGATCAAAGAATCTCTAAGAGAATAATACAACAATGTTATTTTCTATGTAAAAAAATAAAAGAGCTAATGTGACTTGTCTGATATACTAGATAATGAGAACTGAAGGAAATGAAGGCAAATACTTTTAATTAAGTGCATAACCTTTAGGAAATCAATGATGGGCGATGACAAAATTTAATCAGGATAAATAGGTGAATTCAACTTTTATTCAATAGAACTATTGTGGAACCATATGGGCTTTTGTGTTTTGTTATCTTGAATTCTCATAGCATGTAAAAATTTCAGACACTACAGAAATTAACATTTCATTTCCTTTGACTCCATTTATTTATTTTTACATTAATTTCTTTTAAAATTACTTTTTCCTCATCAAGTGTAGGTTTTTATTTTTAAAAAATTGCAACTAATTATTCTTTTGATACTACTGCAAACATTTCTTCTTAGTATTATTCTCAAATTATTCTTTGCAAGAATGTAAAAATGCAACTGATTTTGTATAATTCGTTATTCTGAACAACAACCTTGTTTCTGCTTTATTTCTGATCTTAGAGAGTGAATATCCAAATATAATTAGGGTATAATATTAGTTTTTTATTTTTTTGGTAGATTTTTTTGAAGGAGTTTCCTCCCTAGTTACTCATTTGTTGACTGTTTTATCATGAAGCATTGCTGAATTTTGTCAAGATATTTTCTCTATAAAGATAATCAAATGTTTTACTTTGTATTTTCTTATTTGCATGATCTACTTAATTATTTGATTTTCACATATTAAAGTAACCCTGAATATCTTGGATGAAACTCAATTGTTTATGGTTTATAAACCCTTTATATGTTGCTGATCTCAACATCCTTGTATTTTGTTGAGAAGTTTTATATCTACATTCCTATCAGATATTGATCTTTTTATTCCCCCTGTGACATCTCCATCTGATTTTAGTACCAGGGTAATTTTGACTAAAGAATTAGAGAATTTTTCCACTTTCTTTATGCTTTGTAAGAGTTTGTGAAGAATTGGTATTAATTTTTCTTTAAATGTTTTGCAGAGAAAACCTAGTTTTCATGACAGTGGTTGATCTATTTTATAAAATATTTAATGTTCTCTCGAAATTAATGTATATTCTGCTGTTTGGTGGCTTTATAGATGAATTCAAGTTTAGTTGGTTTACAGTGTTGTCCAAATCTTCTATTGTATTATTATGATTCTGCTGAATTGTTCCATTCATTATCAAAAACTGGGGTATTAAAATCTCTAGCTATTATTGTTGAATTGTCAATTTCCCCTTTATTTCTATCAGTTTTGCATCATGCACTTTGAGACTGTGTTGTTAGATGCATATGAGTTTATAATTATTTTAGATTTCTGATACTAAAAACATCTATTGTAAAAGCCTCTACTAATCTTAAGTAACATTTTCATAAAAAAGGGAGTTAGGTCTCTATTCATTTACTATGAGAAATTTAGAGCTTGAAATGCCAAGTATAAAGAATATGTCTGCCAAAGGTTGTATAATCATTATTCTAAATACTACAATAGATATGGTGAATAATTTGCACATGATATAGTTTCCAGCAAAGCCATATTTGTATTTATCATTATTTTTCATATTTACTCCTTAAATAACAGCTAGTTATTTATAAATTTAATGAAAATAGCTAAATTATTTACCAAAAATACTACTTTCTGATTATTTTCATAATTTCTAGAAAATCCAGATTTCTGCTTTTTGGAAGAAGATGCTGGAATCTGTCGAAGGTATATTACCAGGTATTTTTAAAGCAATCAGTCAAACTAGTGTGACCATTTCAAGTACGGTGGATGCCTGGGTAATCCAAGTACATTGAATCATTGGAAGAACGCAGGATCTCCTGTGAGGATGTGTGTTAGTTCATTTCCATCTCATTTTAAGCCATTTATAGGCATCCTTTAAAATTAAGGTATCATAGAGGACATTCAGATTTACCCAGGGTTTGTTTTAGCCATGTAAGTGAAGATAATCTTATAATGGTCAGATCTGAAAGAAGTTCATTGCTGACTTTGTTTTTTAAACAAAGCATGGAGAATTAAGACATTAAAATTGTTTCCATAGATCTCATATTTTCTTGTTTTCCCTGATAAGTGGATGATGATATATAATGGAGGTGGGGGGTGAGATAAGAATGGAGGAACTTTAGGTCACATAGAGGGAAATGAGAGGGAGTGGGGTATGAAAAATGGTGGAATGAGACAGACATCATTACCCTATGTACATATATGATTATATGAATGATATGAATCTACATCGTGCACAACCATAGAAACAAAAAGATGCATACCATTTGTGTACAATGAATCAAAATGCAGTCTGCAAAAATAAAAATAAAATTAAAAAAACTGAGAGTTTTACCCCAAAGACTGGGAACTTTGGTAGGTTGAGAAGTCACAGAGATATTGTTTATAGACTCAAACTGTGTTCTATAATCATCCACCTGGAAATCATTTGCTGGAAAAAGCATAATCCATTACTATATGGGAGCATCACAACATTTTTATATTTGTACACATGAAGCAAAGCACAATTTTATTAACATTGTCATATTAAATTAGCAAATGTTGAATAGCGAATGTAGCTTAAGGTAATTTTTCCATGAGGAACTTTGTAGTTATTGGTGAAAAAAAAAAAGTGTAACAGTTAATGTTTAAGTCATCTTCTTAATAGATTTAACCAGTAGATAGGACTGATTTTAGGTGGTTGTTTCAAAGTTACTATTTGCTCTCAAATTTTGATAAGAATAAAGTATTTCGACAGGCCTATGATTATGCCAAAATTATACTATAATATTCTGTGTAAGGAAAATTAAATAATATGTCATTAAGTAACATGTTTTAAAAACCATATTGTATGCTGTCAACAGAGGGATTCCAGATTTGTTATGATTGCTATTTGTATGCTATATCTGTTTCCATTTTTTCAATTTTATCCATGGATATATTAGAATCAACAATATGTTTTCTATAGACCACATGTTGTTGGATCTCATTTTTGTTCTGTTTGATAATTTCTGACTTTTGGTCAGTCATTCAGTCCATGCACATTTGGGGTTATTAGCAGTTGGATTTGCATCACCCATTTTACTTTTTTATGTTCTATGTGCCTTATGGTTATTTTATAAATCTATTCATTTTTGCATCAAGGGAATATTTTCCATTGAATCATTTTAATTTCTTAATAGTTTTCTCAGTATATTTTTGAGAATTTTGTCCATAGAGATTGCTGTGAGACTTATCATATACATCTCAACAGAATCTGCTTCAGATTCATATCACCTTAATGCCAGTGACCTATATAACTATATAGTTCTATTCTTTTTCTTACTGTTTTGTGGTATTAATAGTTAATGAAGACATTCTTTTCCCATTGTATGTTTTTGGCATCATTGTTAAAAATCACTTGATAGCAAACTTCTGTTTTATTTCTCTTTCTCTATTCAGAATCATATTTTTATGTCCATTTTTATGCCAGCACTAAGCTTTTAAAATTACTATATTTCATAGTGTATTTTCAAGCCATGTAGGCATGTAATGTGATATCATTTTTTTCTCAAGATTGCTTTTTCTTTGAGGCCTTGATTTGTTTCATGAAATTTTTAGGGCTATTAATTCTATTTCTGTGGAAAAAAAAAAAAAGCAATTGAAATTTTGAAAGAGCTTGTATTAACTCATTAGATCACATTGGTGGAATACAGACAATCAACAAAATTAATTCAAGTCCATGAACATGGGATGTCTTTCCACTTATTCAAATTTTTGATTTCTTTTATCAATATTTTATGGTTTTCATTATACAAATCCTTTACCTCCTTGTTTACATTTATCCTTAAGAATTTTACTGTTTACAGCTAAGGAAAATGGGATTGATTTCTTGATTTCTTTTTTTATAGTTATTTGTTAGTGCATAAAGATGTTACTCATTTCTGTAGATCAACTTTGTATTCTGAAAATTTGAATAGCAGTGGTAAAAGGGGGTATTCCTGCCTTGTTCCAGTTTTTAGGGGGAATGCTTTTAGTTTTTCACCATTTAGAATGATATTAGCCATGGGCTTAGCATAGATAGCCTTTACAATGTTAAGAAATGTTCCCACTATCCCTATTTTTTCTAGTGTTTTGAGCATGAAGAGGTGCTGTATTTTATCAAATGCTTTTTCTGCATCTATTGAAATAATCGTTATTTTTGAGTTCTGATTCTTAAGTCTGTTCATGTGATTCTTAAGTCTGTTGATATGGTGAATTACATTTATTGATTTCCTGATGTTGAACCAACCTTGCATCCCTAGGATGAAACCCACTTGATCGTGGTGCACTATCTTTTTATATATTTTTGTATGTGATTTGCTAAAATTTTGTTGAGAATTTTTGCGTCGATGTTCATTGAGGATATTGGTCTGAAATTTTCTTTCCTGAAAATTTATAGAATTTATTAGTTCCATTTTTTTTTTTTGTGGAGTCCTAAGTGTTGTCTACTTAAAAGAGCATGTCATCTACAAACAGATGATTTAGCTATTTATTTTTTGATTTTTAAAAAAATCTATTTTCTCTTGTCTAATTGCTTTGGCTAATACTTTCAATACTGAGATGAATTTAAGTGGTGAGAATGGGCATTTATTTTTCTGATCTTAAAGAAAAAAACTTTTAACTTTTCACCATTAGTATGTTAACTATTTATCATATACATTCTTTTGCTGTTGAGATACATTCCTTCTATATTTAATTTGTTGAGAATTTTTACTATAAAAAGAATCAAAATTTGTCAAATATATTTTCTACATCTACAGGAATGATTGCATTTTTCCCTTTATTCAATTAATGTGATACATCACATTTGCCAATCAATGTTTGATATTGAAAAATTCTTGCATATCAGACATAAAGCTCAATTTGAACATGTTGACTAATCATTTAAATTAGTCATTAATGTAGATTTGCTGGTATTATATTAAGTAGATTTAGGTTCATTAGGGATATTGTCCTGTAATTTTTATTTTGTACTGTTCTTTTAGTGTTATCAGGGTAACGTTCGCCTCAAAAAAATAATTTGGGAGACTTTCCTACTCTTCAATTTTTTTATAAGAATTTGAAAAGGATTATTAGTAGTTCTTGAAACTTATGGAAGACTTCAGCTGTGAAATCATCAGGTTCTGGATCTATTATTATTGCACTGAACTCCACACTTATCTTCAGATTTGTTATTTACCTTCTATGGTTAGTGCTCTGGCTTTGAGTGCCTAACTATTTATGATTGTTACATCTTGTTGATGAATTTATTATCATCATATAACAATCTCATTTTTCTTGTTTTGCAGGTTTTGACTTAATTTTATTTTTTTCTTCTATAAGCATAGCTATTCCTCCTCTCTTTTGGTTTCCATTTACACTGGATATTTTTTTTTCCACCTTTAATTTCCAATCTATTGTGTTTTAAAGATAAGGTGAGTCTTTGCCTTCTTACTGAAGAATTTAATCAATATAAATCTGAGTTAATTATTGATATGTAAGATCTTATGGCTGCCATTTTAAGTATTGTTTTTTTGTCGTTTTGTAGGTTCTTTTTTCCTTTTTTCTCTTTTACTGACAGATTTTCTGGTAATAGCATTTGGGTTTTAATTCTTTTTATTCCTTTCAGTACTTTGAACACAATCGTGCACTCTACTGGCCTACAGTTTCTGCTTACAAATCTACTGCTAGCCTTATTGAAAAAAATTTTATGTGCTATTTGCTTTATTTCTCTTGCTGCTTTTCAGGATCTTTCCTTTCCTTTTTATTTTTGACAATTTGATTATATGTCTTGGTGTAGACTTGTCTGCATTAAATTTAATTGAAGACCTTTGATCTGCCTGTAGCTAGATGTTTATATATTTCTTCATACACAGAAAGAATTCCATCATTATTTCTTTAAATGAACCTTTACATCCTTGTCGGTATCTTCTTTTTCTTATACTAATACAACTCAAAATTTTATTATTTTCATCCTGTCCCAAAAATCTCATAGACTTTCTTCATTCCTTTCTATTTTTTTTTAAATTTTCTTCACTTTTGTATTTTCAAATAACGTGGCTTTGATTTCTCAAACACAAGAGCAATTCAGTTCTTGATGCTTTCTATTGCGTTTCTCATTTATTGTATCATTTCACTTTAGAATTTATATATATATATATATATATATGATTTCTCTATCAATTTTTTTGTTTTGATTGTTTATTGTTTTCTCAGTTTTTGTTGAATTGTTTCTTGGTGTTCTTTGAAGCATGTTGAGCTTCTTTAATTTATTTTTGTTCTGTGTCAGGCTATTTGTATATGTCTATTTTTAAGGGCCAATTACTGCTATTTTACTGTGTTTTTTTGGATGATGTTATGTGTCCTGGGTTTTCTATGTTTCTTCTAGCCTTACATTGATTTCTATGCCATTGATGAGGAAGTAAAAAAGGCTAGTATCCCCTACTCTGTCATCTTCTTGGTTATATCACATTAAAGGGTACATGCACACATACGCAGACACGCACACATACACACACACGCACACACACACTCACACACACACATACACAGATACATACCCATATACATATAGCTTTTAAAGAGATTTTTGTTTTTTCTTTCTCTTCCTGCTTTTAAGCATATGCTCTTTCACCATGTCTCCAAAGATTCTAAATTTATAGTTATTATCTTCAACATTTTAGTTTTGAGTAAAACAATCAATTTCTCCATTCCATTCCTTTATGCTATTGGTGTTTTGAACGAATGTCTTAATCCTGGTTGTTGATTTATTTTCTAGAATGAATTACTGGGTGAAATTTCATGATGCAGTCAAAGAGAGTTTTCTCTTCTGCCATGTAGAATAGATGGGTTTTCCCAAAACTACTTTTCCCTGGGTGGGAAACTTCATGTGAACACAGCAGGGTGTGATAGCGTAAGAGTTGTCCTTGAACATATGCAAACAGAGACCGGAAGACTGTGCCTTTCCTACCAGGTAAGAGAATTCTGAGTGTTCAATAGAGATGCGATCATTTGCATATCTGCTTTTGTGTAAAGGAACCTTTAATTAGCCCTTTTTTTATACCTAATTCTTCAGCTGCACACTTAACTTCAAGCTAGACATCTTGTAACTTCAGCAAAAATCTCCCGCTGTTTCCAATCCCCCTCGCCCTCATTCCAGCTGCCACCCATTCCTGATGTCACCCCGGGCTTCTGCCTCTCCCGTTCCCCCTTCCTGCACACTGCTCCCCTCTTACTACCTATATTCCTGCTCTTCCCCGGTCTGTGCACCCCCTGTCTTCACCTGGAAGCCTCAGAATGATTTCAAAATATTCTTTATATCTTAGAAATTCTGAAGTTCCCACCTGAAAACCAAAAGAAAGACAAATAAACGCTAACGAAGGCGCTGAGTCGGCATAGTTTCCGTGGGATTTATAGACTTTTGTTTACGTGTGACATTAAGATATAAACTGTTGAAACAAAGAGTGACATAAAGACTATAGTGGGCAATAGATTTCACTCTCAGAACAAATATAACTAAAGTCATAAATTATTTAAAATACTGCTGAGAAAACAGATATGAAAATAGTTTCTTAAGCCATATTTTAAAATTTATTTTGAAGTACAGAATAGCTTATTAAAATAGTAAAGCCTGTGCTAAAGGAACAGCTGGACAATGTGCATTAATCCTAATATATAATAATATATAACTAAATAATGTTATTATAATTACTTTTTTGGAAGTAATGTTGGAAGCTTCTAAATTGTTTATGTTTTTTTCTTCTATTTTGACTTTGGCACTAAACACGTGCACACAGCAGATGGCATTGATTAATAGTTACCATTACCTGTTGACCCAATGCAATGTCAGCACTTTTCCTGGTGGCTACAGAGAAGTTTGCGGTATTGCCTCCCGAGTGCCTCCCTAGGTCCTGAGTCACTCTCCTCAAATGTTTCACTTGGTCTTGAATTTCAGTTTTCCTTGTTTCCAATTAAAGGAGAAGTAAACATAGGAGAAGAAATCAATAAAGATGGAGGTACTGTATGAGTGTTTGCTTGAGAGTTACTAGAAATAATAATATTATGGTTGTAGCCTTAAACTGTTTTGTGCAACATGCCAACAATTAGAGAAAATTGCTAATTCTACATGGGGAATAATCTAAATGAGATCTCTCTCTCTCTCCTTCCCTCTCTCTCTATACATATGCACCCATAACTCAGGAACATATACTTTACTATATTAAATATTGTGCTCCTAATCCAGCTTTGTTAGGTACATGCAAAGCCACAGTGTCTAGGTCAGTCAGAGTGGTGACCAGGCAGAGGAAGGAAATGAGATCTTGAGACTAAGAAAGGAATTTCTATGCCGAGGGAATCTTCACTCTACAATAGTATTATTATACTCCATGTGTTCACGTTCTCATTGGGAATCCTAGGGTGATGTATGAAAGAAAGCTAGGTTATTCCTCTGCTCTTTATTTTTCTACATCATTTTTAAATAAGCTGCATCTGTAAGGTATCATTTAGGCAACCATAGCAACTTTAATCACTCTGGTCATGCACATGCAACATCTAACGAATGCTAGAAACACTTACATTAGAAACACTTTCATTCTTTTGATATCAGGTATTACTGATTATAGATTCTGGTACGCTATGGTCTTCAAGAAATTAGTTCTTTGAAGGTGATTCTGCATTGATTCTGAAGCCTCATATTTTTCCCCACTCTGAAACTCTAAAATTAAGCATCTGTGGAACTCAGAGGACTGGTTGCTCAAACATATCAATACCCTGATCTCTGAAACCTATGAATGTATTCTGTTACCTGGCAAATGATAATTAAGTTTGCAGATAGAGCCAAGTTGGCTAATCAGCTGGTATTAATACAGTGACATTAACCTGGATAGTGGACATAGACGCAATAGAGTCATGGAGATTCCTAAATGTTCAAGCAGGAAGCAGAAGAGGAAGCTGGAGTGAAGTTCTGTGAGAAGGACGAAACCTATTAGCCCAGTCTTTGAAGATGGAGGAAGGGACCATGCACCAGGAAAAGTCATCTGCCTCTAGAAGCTGGACAAAGATTATTCCCTAGAGCTTCCAGAAGGAACACAAACCTGCCAGCACATGGATTATTTTCCAGTGAAAAGCTTAGCATAATACATTTTTGTTATTTAAGCTATAACTTTGTAATAATGTGTTACAGCTCAAAGGGAACCTTATACAAATGATAATGTTCAGGCATCATCCTCTCCAGGAGGATCCTAACCAAAAATATTTCTGTCCTACTAATTTTAAAAGTATTTATGGAAAGTGTCCTAAATGCAATTTATCTCTATTATATGTTCTTGGATTTTAAAGTGGAATCTCTGAGTTTGGGATTAGGCATTTAGGTTTTTCTTCTTGCTTTACCACTTATTAATTATTGCAATAGTAACCAAAGGATATTAAATAGCTGTATCTCAGTTTTTCCATTTGAAAAATGGTAATAATTTTGTGTACCTTGAGTATTTTGATGATAACTAAAAGATGCAATACATGTAAAGCAGTAAATATCACACGTGATCATATATGTTCAATTAACAGTTGCTATTATGGTTATTTTTCACATGGATAGTTTATTTTCTTTAGATGATCCTCAACTGCATCCCAAATTTTTAGCACTTAGCATTGATACATATACAATTGTTTTATGTCCTCATAACTCCCAGATTTTTTTTTATCTTAGAAGAATGACACTTTATTTTACAAAAATACCTGTAGGCAATATGGGCTCAAATTATTTAATTTATCTACATTCCTGAAGGAATCAAGAGATAAGATCAGAATCTATTAGAAAAAATTCTATACCATTATAGAAGAAAATCTATTTGCAAAGAATAGCTGTGAGAATTAAATCACCCTAAGTGATCACTCAAAGCACATACATTGGCTTGTGCCCAGGTAGAACAAAATGAATTCTCCAACCTGAATGACAAGTGCTCCTATTTTAATATATAGAGATTCTTACAGTAAAACAAACATCAAATGTCACACTATTATTTTCTTGACGATTCTTTAGTGCAAATTTTAAAGAAGAAAAAGATAAATTTAAGGACATATGAAGAGAATATCACACTGATATTAAAACATATTAAATAAAATCTAATGTATCTGCAGTACAGTCTTGCAATCATAAATATATATTCCATTATACAGAGAGTCATTTCACTAGGCAGAGATATGACAGAGAAAGATCATACATAAGAAAGCAAGGAAGGTTTGAATGCTTTGACTATTTCTGTTTTTCTTATCATAAAAGACATGCACCATTGAAAGAATATTTTAAGCATAAATTTTCTAAGGTTCTCTTTACCAACTAGATTTGCTAACATAAATTATCCTTAGTAGATCTTTGAAAAGAGAGAAAATTCTGGGAAAGAAAACACTTAAGGCATAGATTTAAGTGATGAGCTCACAGGTACATACATCTTCAAACACATTAAGTTGTATATATCAAATACATGTGGTGCTGTGGTCTGAATATTTAGACCACAAATAGGTCATTAGGGTGGAATTCACAAAAATGGGATTAGTGTAAGGAGACCACAGGGACGGGAGCTGCCTTCCTCTTCCACCATTCGAGGACATAGTTACAAAGGAGCCACCTGAGAACTCTCACAACCCACACCAGACACTGAATCTGCCAGTTCCTTAATCTTGGCTCCTTAGCCTCTAGAACTCTAAAAAGTACAATTTCATTGTTCATAAACTTCCTGTTTATGGTTTCTTCTTAGAGCATCCCCAAGTGACTGAGATACACAAGTTTTTTGTATCAATTATACCTTAATGATGTAATTTGATGAAAAAGATTTTCTGTGTTCTACATTTTATCATAAAACTAACCTTTAAAAAATATAGGTAGATAGATGCTATTTTTGTATGTCACCTAGAAATGTATGTTTTCAAAAGAACACCTGAATGGACCTGATGATGTCACATTGGAAGGTCAACACAGGGCCACATAAGCTTGTTATTGGGCTGTGAAGAAAAAGTCATGTTCATAAAAAAAAGAAAAAAAAAGTGTATGAAGAAAGAAAAAAGATTAATCATGAATCCAGGTAAATAGAAGAAGAAGTGTTTTTGCCTGAGCTAGGGATCTCAGAGAAGTGGTGCTTCTGGAAGGAATACCACTTCAAGAAGGTATCTGTATTTGGTGCACAAACAAGTGGAACAAAATTAGAAGTTGAAAATATAAAGTAATTTGAAGGAATTACCTGAAGTTGTCATGACTCTGGGGCTAATGCAAAATTCTGAGAAATCTGCTAAAGTGGTGGAAAGTTGTTTGGGTATATTGCTTTTTTACAAAAAAAAAAAAAAAAAAAACTTTTTTTACCCTTTTCTTCATATCCTTCCCAAAACTTTGTTATCTTTCTTATTTTTAAAAATTTTTGATTTTTTCTAATTAGTTGTACATGACAGTAGAATGCATTTATACGTTTTGAAAGATCATACATAAATGGAGTGTAATCTCTCATTTTTCTGATTATACATATTGCAGGATCACATGGGTCATGCAGTCATTATGTATTTGAGGTAAAAATGTCTGTTTCACTCTACTATCATTCCTACTCCATACCCCTTCCCCTCCCTCACTCCCCTCTACCTAATATAGGCATCTAGATTGGTTCCATATTTTTAATGTCACAATTATAATAGTGTAAGGAGACAGCTTATGGTGGATTTGCAATTCCCTGATGATTGATGATACTAAGTCTTTCTTTATAACCATTGGTCATTTATTTCTATTTCCTCTTTTGAAAAGTCTATTCCAGTCCTCGCTCCATTTTAAAGATATTTTCTTTTATTCCATATGTTGTCCCTTCACTCTAATGATTTTTTTCTTTGCTGTGTGGAAAGAAGATTTTTAATTTGATGAAAATCCATTTGTCTACTTTTGCATTTCTTACCTGTGTTTTTGAGGTCTTACTGTAAAAGTCTTTGCCCAAACCAATGCAATGGAGCTTTTCTCCTGTTTCTTTCTAGCATCATTTTATGATTTCAGTTCTTGTAACTACTGTGATTCCTTTCTTTAGTTTTCTTTTTTTCATGTGGTGTGAGATGAAGATCTAATGTCATCCTCCTGCCTGTGGATATCCATGCTTCATAACACAGTTTGTTGAAGACTCTCCTTTTCTTTATCACATGTTGTTGGCATTTTGTCAAATATCAATTGACTGTAAATTCATGAAATCATTTTTGGATTTTTTCTTTCCATTGGTCTCTGTGTCTGTGTTTATACTAATCCCCTGCTGTTCCAATTAATATCACTGCATTATTTCTTTCAGTCAGGTAGTGCAATGACTGAGTTATGGTTTGGGTCTGAAATGGCTCCCAAAGACTTATGTGTTGAAGGCTTGACCCCCAGGCTACAGTGTTCAGAGGTGGGGCTTTTCAGAAATTATGGGATCAGTTCTCTGGCCTTATCAGTGTGTTAATCCACTGATAACTGATTGGACGAGTGTGAGGTGGTGGAATCTGTTGGCTCTGGGGCACTAGGGGCATTCCCCAGAAGGGTTTTTCTTGTCATAGGCCCTTTCTCTTCCTCTCCCCCACACCTTCTTGACTTCCAAGAACTGAGCAGAAGAGTTCAGCTTTCCTTTGCCTCACCCTCTGCCACGATGGATGTTCTACTTCAACTCAGTCCCAGAGCAGAGGAAGTGGATACCATGGATTGGAACCATGAGTCCAAAGAAATCTTCCTCTAAGTTCCTCTTCTCGGTTATTTGTCACAGCAATGAAAAGTTGATTGAAATAGTCTCTGTCATACAGAATTTGGTCTGAGCACCTAAGTTAAAAATCTGGCCCTGTATCTATTTACTGGTACCCTTGGTGAGTTGCTCACTCTCTCTGAGACTGTAAATAGAAATAGCAATCCCTATTATGAGTATTTTTGTGGGGGAGGACCAAATAATCTTGTAAAATGCCAGGAACACGACAGTGGATGCAGAAGCACCTGTTGTTATTATTTTCAGTCCAAAAGAACTTAGGTTCTAGCCAATGTCTTAGTCCTATTTCAATAGCACGTGGACACAAGGAGAATTAGGTAAAAATCTCCGTCTGCTTCATAAAACTCAGGTATTGGTAAGTTTACAGTTGGTAAATGCTGCAGTTGAAGTATGCCAACGTTCCCTTCTAATGGCTCTTAGTTTTATCAACTAAAATGAGAAGCGGAGTCAATGCCCCAGGTGAACATGTGGGAAGAGACGCAGGATGTCAGAGGAAAGCAGCATCAGGAATAGCCAGCATGGGCAGATTGCCACTGTCCCCTGCTTATGAGGACATCTGCCGCTGCAGGACACACTTTTAAACCCGACTGCCTGGAAGAAACGTTTTAGCTCCGTCTGATAACTTTAATAATAGTAATTATAAGTAGGATGGAAAATGTTGGGGAAGGCATATTGGAAGACTGTCGGATCTTACTGCATTTCTGAAACAGTCCTCACCCAGGACAAACTTCACTCCCCTTCCTTTATTGGCCTTCAAACTATGGTTCTTTCCTGGCTGTTCAGTAGCTACCTCAGGCGTTTCAAGCTGCTGATTCATAAATAAATTCTACCTCTACATTCAAATTTCAAGTACGATTCTCATAATTGAAAAGAATATTCAAAATAAATCCAAATTGCTTTTCCTTAAAGAGGAATTTGGAAAAGCAGTGGCCATAACATTCATTATATTTATGCTTTTTATTAATATCAATTCTACTTGCAAAGTGTTATAGTCTCTCTAAATAAAAAATTTAGAAATGTGTACTTCTGCATGTAAATATAATCTTATTTTAATTTAATAGCTTAAAATATTGCACTTAATTTTCCTTTGCTTGTGTAGAATATTAGCAAAACATTTTTCCCCTTTGCCAAGAGTAGAAAACAGTTTTCTTCAGCTCCAACGATTTTTCTGGAAATCATTTTCCTGGGTGCCTAGACACCTGTGGTTCTTTAGATAGTTGTGTCCATGAATAGAATTGATTAAAATGGGTGTTTAAAATGTCCATAGTCCCTGGTTTTTAGTCATGCTCTCCCTTCTCTTATATTTGGGTGGAAGAAGACAAGGAGTTGCTCACATCTACTCCCTCCACATTCATATCTTATTGTACAAATGCGGTGCTGAGCTCATGGTCGGTATTCACTGTCAAATGACTTCAGCTGCCTGTGCCCCTGTGTTCTTGCCCACAGTGCCTGACTCACAGGCATGCCCTGGTTTCCTACCCAACTTGACAAAAAAAATCCCTAACTTTTCCTCTCTTACCTTTCCCCTTCTTTTTCATGCCCTCTCTGCTTCTATTATTTCCCAGAGCATCTTGCTTTCCTACTCATGTTTCTTTTTCTAAGAACACCGTATTTTAAATGATCTTTCAGATAACAACTTTTTGGCTCAGCAGCTGTAAGATGGAGAATATAAGACTAATTAACATTTTAAAATGTATAGGATTGTTTTAGGGTAACAGAGGGACTAGAGAGAGTTGTTAGGATGATACTTCAGGCATCTTCTAAGTCATAGACACACACACAGTGTCACCATGCCATTGAGAATATCAAAGTGCTCTATTATGACTGGAAAAAATTGTTAATGAGAATAGAGGAACAGGAAGCTGGGAAACAGACACAGGGCAGATAGTGAGAAGCTGCATGTCAGATAGCAAAGAGACAACACTCTGCCTTTTCCAGTGTCCTTTAATTTTATTCTTGTATCTGTTTATGAACACTGTATTTCCAAGTTTTATGCTTGGACCTAGGTGACCTGTGACACATGGCACATACTGGTGACTTTAAGCAGTTACTTTGGGGCCTATGTTGTTGAGGACATGTGTGCTTTCTCATGCTCTTTGTTCCTTTTCTACAGCTAGGGTTGAATTTTGATGGACACCAAATATCCACATTGTGTCTCCATTGGTGTAGGAGAATTTCTGACCCAGGTTGGATTTGGATGCACAAAAAATTAGCATTTTGTTTGGTTAATCCTCTGAGAGTTGGGGTTAATTTGTTAACATAACACAGCCTGGCTTTTTTAAATTAACGGGCCTTGATATGATGTTTGGATTTCGCCATGTAATGAATTACAGGCAATTACAGTATATTAAGGAGAAATATAGTGTGAGCTATGGCATAGAATTTGGGTCATTCTAAATTCATATAATGCAGCAGTAGTAATTCTACTCCCTTATTTTCCACTGATTAGAGAGTTTCATGGAGTAAAGTTTTCAAAGATTTCAGAGTGAAAATACAAGGATCAGTTAGAAAACTGGTACAACAATCTGGATGAGAAATACTAATTTTTGAACTATGGTCATGTAAGTGGAAATATAGACAAGAAATACATTCGGAGATATGTGTTGACATAATTAAAATACTTTTTTAAAGAAAATTATCTCTTTGGCTATACAATGATAATCTACCAGAAACACATATAATTTAACATTTTCACAATTAATGTCATTATTTTCACCATTTAATAAAACAACCTTAGAGTCCTATTCTTGTTCACACTACAGCCAGTCATACATCATGACTTTCTCAAAGTGCTTCAAACCCAGATTTAGAGGTGGGTTCCTGGAGGTGAGATGATGAAAAAATTGTAGAACTTTGGTATCTCTGTTCTCTGCTTCAGTCAGATTAAGATCTCCATGATACATTCCAGGTATTGGGGTTCTCTGTAAGGTTTGTCTTTCCCTGGTCTGTCCATAAGCTAAAGGAGTCATTTTTTTTTTTGTTTATAATACTTGCTATGTGGGTGGAAACTAGAATATATTATCCCTGTGCTGGAAGTTTTTGCTGGGTCAAGCTGGCCTGTCAAAAAGGGTCTCTGACTGATGATGATTGAGTCTCCTTTTACTACCGTCCTCAATGGAGGTCATTCTTCTTTTTGAGCACCTCAGAATGCAAGAGTTCTAATCCCCTAGTCACCCCATGATCTCAGGACTTGGGTTCACCATGTTTCAACTTGTGAAGTAACAGAATCTCCCTAGGGGATTCTTCAGAACTTCACACACAGCAAAAATCATTAGAATTTAACACTGACAAAATCAAAATACATGGGTTCGTAGGATGGGCAGGTCACCCCAGTGGAGGTGAAAACATACAAACAAACAAATTGCATTTTGTTTAAATATAGCACCTAGAACAGTGTTGGTCTGTCAAAGAGTAGATTCCAAGTAAATATTTTGTAGATAAGCATTCAGCTCAGATTGGTTAGGTATTTTCTCAGTGCCAAGCATACGGTGGGATGTGAGATTTACAAAAATCTAAAAAAAAAAAAGAAAAAAAATGCAAGTCTTCATTGTCATCATAAAGAAAGAAAAGCAACCTCAGCAATGAGACAACACGATCCATAGTGGGGTCTTCAGGGACATAGTGAAAATAAATTCCAGGCCATTCATCCCTTCCCATGAACCAGGGCATTAACAGATTTTGCATTTTTGATAAGTGAGAATTATATTTTTAAACCCCATACAAATTCTTGAACGTCTACTTAACTTCTTCCAGAGCTTATCTTACAGAATTTATTGGATCAATATTCCCTATTGGGCAATACAGTTTTACAGGTAGTGTTTGATATTTGGTCCCAGAATTTTTTTCCCCTGATCGTTATTCTGCATACATACTTTATTTTTTTAACCCAGATGACTCTATCTTGGGGTAGAACTCCAAGTACACAGGTCATTCTAAGCAAAGTGTTTCCAGCAAAGTCAAAGTGTGAAAGGAATTTTACATCCAAATCTGGCTTGGAATCAATGCTCCCAAGTTCTCGTAGAAAACTGCTCCCCAGATCACACACCTGGATCCCACCGTTTGAACTCATGTGGCTCCAGTCGCGTTGACTGGAATTTGTCTTACAATACAAAACAAGGGATGTTGAAGCCATCTTCCTTCTGGTTTTGTGTTGCACTGCTTATATATTTATTTGCTTCCCAAGATTTTGCTCATCTGGAAAGTGAACTTCCTGCCTCTGCAGAGGTGAAGTATACCTTTGTCAGACAGGAGGGCTTTGCAGGAAAGGAGGCAGAAAGACAATTTCATCAGGAATAACAAGCACTGCTTCTCTGCACTAAAGCTGGCTTCCTAAGGATGATTTCCTGGGACTGGCTCTCCAACATCCTCAGAGTGGACAATAAACTCTCCAACTCTGTCCAGTCTGTGGGGTAGAGGTCAAATGCAGCTGTCACCATTCCTGAGCTGCCTCCCTCCTGGGCACACAATTTAGTCCAGTCCAGCATACGGTGGATGGTCCTGGGCCTGCAGGTTGGCTTGGTTCCCCAACCAGCTCTGTTCTCCCTCAGTGGACCTGAATCTCTCTGTATTTCCCCATCTTACTAAGAAGAGAGGAAGACAGGATTAAATAATTGAAGATCTTTGGTTTTTTGGGATTGACTTATTTCACTTAGCATGATATTCTCCAATTCCATCCATTTATTTACAAATGCCATAATATTATTTCGAAAGTTTTCCCTGATAAGTGGATGATGATATATAATGGGGGTGGGGGTGGGGAGAGAGAGAAGAATGGGGGAACTTTAGATTATGTAGAAGGAAATGAGAGAGGGAGGGGGTATGAAAAATGGTGGAATGAGACAAACATCATTACCCTATCTACAGGTATGATTACACAAATGGTATGAATCTACATCGTGTACAACCATAGAAATGAAATGACGTACCCCATTTGTGTACAATGAGTCAAAATGAAGTGTGTAAAAAAATAAAAAATAAAAAATAATTAAAAAATAATAATTGAAGATCTCCTGATCATCAGCACGAGCATGTGACATCCTCTCTCACTGCAGAAGGTGGACAGATCCTAAGTAAACTCAGGTGTTCCCCACCCGGGCACCCCCCTTAACTTTAGGGAGTCTAAAAATTCCACAGGAAAATCAGAATGCTGATGGTCCTGGAGATTTTAAGGCTTAATTGGAATATCATTTTACAGCCAATATATTCTAACCTGCAATTGATTTCTTTTTAGCAGCAATAAACAGAGACAGTCACTTGTGGTAGCAATTTGTGGACTCTGCATAGCATTTAATAGATGTACTGCTTGAAGTAAAGTAAAAGAAAAGATGTGACTTAAGGGAAAAGAAGAATTGAAATGGGAGATGGATTTGGCATTGTTAGGAGTCAAGATAATAAAACCTTGAAGTATAATTTAAATAACAGCTTCAAGTAGTTAAAAAAACTTCAACCTCCTAATCAAATAACTTCTGTGATAATGAGCCTGACAGAATAATTGTCTTGTTAGTCATGAGGTATAAGCTTTAAAATTTAGCCATAGGCCCAGAATTGGAAGTAAACACTTATGAGCAAATCACAATTAATATGAAGCCTCGGCAAATTGTGTGCACTCTGTGGAAAGAGCTGTTCTTAGATGTTCACATCATGGTTGAGCTCATGCAGATCTCTTCTCCGCACACCTCTCTGCTTCTAACCAGGCAGAGGTGTAATTAACATACGCCTTCAATTGAAGAAAAATTTTAAAGATCCATTAATTATTGTTAAATTTTTCATTATGCTTAAAGTCACTGGAATGGAAAGACTGAAAGTGGAACTTCAATTCCAAGGTTGAAAGCCACGACCATTTTATTATCTGTGTAGCTGTGTCAGAATTTTAAGAAAAAGTTGAAGCAATTTTCTATTGCATATTTTTATCTCCCTAGGACAAGTTATTTCAATCTTTTTAAAACTGTGAAATGCTTATGTCAATTTCTTTCTTTAGTTGTGTTTGTTTATGGCATGTTTTATTGGAATATTTAAGAAAGTCACAAATTATTGTTATCAATAATTTCTTTGTTAGTTTTATAAAACCTAAGTATTATAGGCAGAAATATCTTAATTTCATGAGAATGTATTGATTTTTAAATAGTGTATATTAAGATGTATACAATTTTTACATTTGTAGATAGTTATCAAATATTATATGCATTTTTGTAGGATCTTCACATCAACAATTGCAAAATTTACCTGAACCCTATGCTCCTTGAAAATAATAAGAAGAAACACCCTACACTTTTGAGTTCTAATATATGGAATTGCAAAGAACTCCCCTCCCATATGACTTAGATAAGTCTTGTGGATTATGACCTGTGTTAGTCAGTCTGCTGTTACTATAACAAACTACCTGAGAGAAGTAACTTATTAAAATAAAAAGTTTATCTTGGTTCATGGTTTTAGAGCTCTCAGTCCATGATGAGTAAGTGCCTTTGCTTTCAGCAAGGCAATTCATCATGTTGGGAACAAGGAATGGAATAAAACTACTCATGTTATCACCAAGAAACAAAAGAGAGTGAGGAAGGGGTAGGAGTCTTACAATCTCCCTTAAAAGTATAACTTCAATGACATTAAAATCTCCCACTAGACACCACCTCTCAGTTCCACACCTCCCAAGAGCATCATCCTGGGAACCAAGCCCCTAACACAAGGACTTTGGGGACAGTCAAGATCTAAACTATAGCAATACCCTTGCTTCTCCATGACAAAGCCAGTCACAAATCCTTCTAATTCCCCTTCTTTGCCTCATAAATATTTAGCTAAATTATTGGTCCTGAAGCTGGTACAGACCGTGTGACATGTCATGTAACTTGACCAAAGTTTAGCAGATTTCCCTTCTTCCCACAGGCCCCTGAACCTTGACTTTCTCCTGAGGTTAAATAAGCAGTGGTACACCAAAAAACTCTGTCTTGGTCCCTACCTGGGAAACACCTGATCATGAAGACTGACACCTGACCACAAAGACAAATACCTGACCACAAAGATAGACATTTTGATCAGACACCTGCTCATCCCCCATCACCACACGTGGTCTTTCTAGCAGGGCTTATTCCCACTTAAAAGGGAAATCCTTTTCCCTCTGACCTGTAGGACCATGGGTATCTAATGGTCAGAGCATCCCCTCATCTGCAACAGAGTGACGTCTTTCTTTTCCATCAGTGTTTTTGTTTCTGTTGGTTTGGTTTTGACATTTTTCTGGTGCTGTGACAAGAACGGAGTGCTGAGTATCTTCTGGAAACAACTTCTTTCTTCCAGTAATTCATGTAGACCTCTTGGATCCTTTTGGTCCTTCCCCTGGCTGGGTCCCTAGTGGTAAGTCACAGGTACTAATCCAGAGCAATGGTTATGCCAGCTGTAGAAGGATGGGTAAGAGTTAATCTGATTCTTGCAAGAAGAGACTATTCTTTGACCTTCTGTGAGGTCTTTTCTGTTTCATGCTTTTCTACCTTTGACCTTGTCCTCACCTTCTTGAATCCTTGGGTCGTCTCTGAGCAGCTCCTCCTGTATCCCTCTATCCAATCTTTTCTGATCTTACATTTCTCACTCAGGCCCATCATGTCAGTCCTTGTACTCATTCAAGCTTCAAGACTCCTCCCCATCAGAAGCTCTTGAGGGGTTCAGGGATCATAAGAGCAATGACCCGAGGCTAGAAAAGCTAATTGGAAACATCATAGATTTTTCATACACTCAGATGGGCTTCTGAGATCCTCTGATGACTCCCTGATTTCTCCTTAACTCCTCACTCAAAATTGAGTCCATAGCCTTGATAAGATCATAGATCCTACATCATACTGACAAATATTGGTACAGACATTTCAACTCTGGTATTGACCAAATAACCTCAACTTATCCCATTTGCCATATATAATACTGTAAAAATATCAATGTGTGGGAAGGAGGAAAGCCACATCTTTGAAAAATGCAGTAGGTTTGTATTTATCTGTGATTACTGGCTAAAATTTCAAAATTGAAATTCTATGTTCTTTATTTCTGTCTATCTGAATGTTTATATGTACACATGTAAGATTTATTTATTTATTTATTCATTTGGTATCAGGGATTGAACCCAGAGGTGCTTAACCACTGAACCACATCTCCAACCCTTTTTGACATATTAGCAAGATAGGGTCTTACTAAGTTGTATAGGGCCTCGCTAAGTTGCTTAGTCTAGTTTTGAACTTGTAATCTTTCTCCTCAGTCTTCCAATCCTTTAGGATTACAGGTGTACACCACCATGTCCAGCGCAAATACACATTTTTGTATGTATGTTATTTATATATATAAATATATAATATTTTCCTATTCTTGGTATTACCAAATTACTGTACTAAAAAAATAAATCTTTAGTGAATCTCTATTGTTTTTGGATTAGTGACAAGTAAGCAGTTATATATATTAGATCTTCTAAAATTCTGATATTAAGAAAATTAATTTGTATTTTCACAAGTACTTTATAGACACTAACTCAAAATTTTTCACTTTATAAATTTTGCGTCCTTTTTTTGTGTCCATAGAGAAAATATATAGAGGGCAGTCAATCATTCGATCCTGTCTTCTCAATGAAAATGTTTATTTTTATCAAATCGAGAAGTTGTTCTATAAGGAGATATATGGCTATAAAAATGTTATGAGATGTATATTCATAAGCTTTTGTTGTTTGTTATATAATATTGAAAGATGGTAGAAAATTCATAATTATCCACCTCATAGTTTTCTCTGTGAAATATAAATAAAAGCTGCAATCGATATATAAATATTCTCATATATATAAAATATAAGAATACACTTGAAAAAACAATAACAAAATGGAAAGATTTTCCAATGTGAGATGTAAAGTAAAATGACTGCCTAGTTCAGAATGAGAGAGAAGTAAATGTAGGTCAAAATTTGGATATAAAAATGTTTCAGAGGATTTGTAGAAAAGGAATGTTATCCTGGTTTAACAGCTTTGCTTAAAAAACAAATTCAGTATTAAATAATATACTGATAAAAACCAGCATTTGGTTTCTCTGTGTTAACATAACAAAAGTTTCCTGGATTATTTGTCCACTCAATAATGAAGTATAAAAGATGTTCTTTCAAGGAATCCCTTGAAAGCAAGGATGCTGTTTTTTTGTTTTAATTTCTTGGACTTCATTTGACTCTATTGTGTCTTTAAATATTGAAGAGAATCAAGTCCTCTTGCCTTTGAAAAACTCACGGTTCTTTACTATCATGTTAACACCTGTGTTTACTCTTAAAGTCTTTGAACCTTTGATTATGTCAATGGACCTGTATTTTCCCACTGCTCAATAACATGTGAAAACCTTGTCAAGTGCTCCTGGCGCTTACTGCAATAGTTCGACTCCCATACCTTTGGACTTAGACCCTCATTTCCAAAACTGTCGTGCCAAAGCCAGTTAACATGGGATTGTTAACCCAGGCCTAAGTGGAATAAGAACTGCTGAGGACTGAATTGACTGATGAAGAATGACAATAGGTTTGGTTTGGAATGCTAAAGACACATTAATGTTCTGTTTCTGAGTATAAGAAACACCTTCTCTTATTGAGCTATGTATAACCCATGACATTTGTCAAACTATGTTTTTATAAGCAGAAAGGACACATTTATCTTTTTCTCTATGCCCAACACCTCCATAATTCAGAAACTGTTAATGATATTCTTATTTTCATGTTATAAAATTATTTTCTGAGGTACAATAAGAATCTATCCTTCCTGTTAAGCTGAGGTCATTGAAAACATAGGCTACACCACCAAGAGCTGGACTGGATGCCATATTTGAGAATGGTGCTCATTTAGTGAGATAAGACCAGACAGTTCAAAAAAAGGGACATTATACCAAGTCTCATTGCCCACATCCATAGAATCCAATTAATAATGGCATCAGGTCTTGGAGGAAGAAGATGAAGGGGAAGGAGAGAATGAAGAAAAGAAAGAAGAGAAAGAAGAAGCCTTATTACACTGTTAACCAGTCAGAAGACCAAAAGCAGACAGAGCTCAGATCTTCCTCCCTGGTCAGTGGGCATTAGAAGAATGTGTATGAGGGAGATCACTAATGGATTGGGTGGTAAGAAGAGGAGGTCAGGATTCTCTTGCCCAGGTGTGAACATTCATCGTGCCTCTTCACAGTCACATATTTCTTAGGGGAAGTCCTTGGCCCACTTAGAGGATGCTTCAGGACTTCTTAGCCAGTGAAAGCTGAAGACAGTTGATCTGCAAACAGAATGTTCTACCAAGGTTGACTGAGGGCACCTCCAGACAGACAAGGAAGCCCAGATTGCTCCCCTCAGCTATTCGCAAAAATGTATCTGTTCCCTTTTTAATCTTATCTAGAGTTCCTGCTGGCTGGCACATAGGACCGCTTGCTGATATATAGAATCAAGCCTCTCAGCTCACTCATGGTTACTTTTGAATCTTACCTCTAGTTGCGTGTTCCTGGGAACACTGCACCTTTGTTCACTCCTCCTAATAAAACAAGGAATCCATCAGCCTGGAACTTTGTTTCCTCTTGGGTCCCCTGACCCTGCTTCAAACAACTTTGTTTTTGCTTCTTTCATGAACTGTGTCCAGGGTTCTGCTGGTCTGGTCTGGTGTCTTTTAGTAGAAGCATTATCATGTTCTTTCTGCTTGGATGATTTTGAGCTGGTGATTTTGACCTTGTGAGATCTAAAGGTCATAGACAGGGTGAGAAGGCCTCTTCTGTACGTGCCCTTTCTTGAAAAGTTGGTTCTAAACCATCTTTAAGTGAATTCTGGATTCCTTTCTTGAAAAACCACTAAAAACTTTGTTATTTAAGGCTTTATGCTTGGGGATGGCTAGGCTTTAATCAATTACATCAGTAAGTTTGACTTTTATGGTACCAAAGCTTACAAAGCCCTTTTGGAAGCAGACCTAAAGTTAGTTTAGAGTGCTCACAGTCTTACAGATGAGGAAAGAAGGTCATTTCCTGAAAGGCTTAGGAATAGGGAAATTTTGGTGACCTCAGAAAGAATTCACCCAAATTTATGGGTATAGCCAGTGAAATCTGATTAGCTTTCTACCTCAAGAGGCTTTAAAAGTCTACTCTGAGATTTAATATGACAGTTTTCATCAAAGCAAACTTCAAAAGATTTTTATTGGAAATTATCGTTCTTGTTCAAAACATGGATAATCAGGCCAAATCCAACAAGACTAACCTTATTGTGTAATCAAGAATAATCTTTCTGTGAGACTGTGTTTGATTAAAGGAAAGAAAGTGTCATTGCAGATAATTTTGTAATTTATTAGAAAAATATCTCATATCCTGGGCTATCCTGTTCTGGTTCTGTTCATTGTCTGTGGGCTATGTTTGCAAATCTTTGTAAATTTCAGGTAACTCTGTCTTGTGGAAAGACACTGGACTTCCTTTTCTGTGGTGGCAAAACCATTTTTGTTTGCTATCTATAAACTGGGCAAGATCATCATCTTGCATACATTCATAACCATTAGTAAATTCTCAATTCTTCCAGTTTCTTTCAGTATCTGGTTATAAGCTAACAAATATGTCCAGTCCCCCACCACCATGACCCTGGTCACAGACAACTGACCCCTGACCACCAGTAACTTTGATGTACCCCTGACAGAATCAGCTGACTACAAAGAAAAATGGCTTCCTGATCAACTGTCAATCACATCCCTGCTCGCTAGGCATTGTACCCAGTTCATTTTAGACTCTGTTACACCATCATAAAGCTCCTTTCTTTCTCACTATTGAGACTCTAGAAGATTTTATGGTGAGTGCATTCTCCAGGTGGAGTTGTCTTTGGCTCCAAATTCTTTTTTTTTTTTTCTTTTTTCGTAATTTAATTATGATGAGTTTGGGGGAGTACTTTGTACAAATCTTTTTTTTTTTTTTAATTTATTTTTTTACGTTTACATAGGGTAATGATGTTTCTTTTTTTTCCCTTCCCCCCCACCCCTCCCACCCTTTTCCCTTTATACAGTCCTTCTTTCCTTCATTCTTACTGCTCTCCTTAGCCTAACTCTAAACCTAACCCTAAACCTAATGCTAACCCCTCCCACCCCCATTATATGTCCTCATCCGCTTATCAGCGAGATCATTCGTCCTTTAGTTTTTTGAGATTGGCTTATCTCACTTAGCATGATATTCTCCAATTTCGACCATTTGCCTACAAATGCCATAATTTTATCATTCTTCATTGCGGAGTAATATTTCATTGTATAAATATGCCACAGTTTCTTTATCCATTCATCAACTGAAGGGCATCTAGGTTGGTTCCACAATCTGGCTATGGTGAATTGAGCAGCAATGAACATTGATGTGGCTGTATCTCTGTAGTATGCTGATTTTAAGTCCTTTGGGTATAGACCAAGGAGTGGGATAGCTGGGTCAAATGGTGTTTCCAATCCAAGCTTTCTGAGGAATCTCCACACTGCTTTCCAGAGTGGCTGCACTAATTTGCAACCCCACCAGCAATGTATGAGTGTTCCTTTTTCACCACATCCTCGCCAACACCTATTGTTGCTTGTATTCTTGATAATCGCCATTCTAATTGGGGTGAGATGAAATCTTAGGGTAGTTTTGATTTGCATTCCCCTTATTACTAGGGATGTTGAACATTTTTTCATATATCTGTTGATTACTTGTACATCTTCTTCTGTGAAGTGTCTGTTCATTTCCTTGGCCCATTTGTTGATTGGATTATTTGTATTCTTCGTGTAGAGTTTTTTGAGTTCTTTATAGATTCTGGAAATTAGCGCTCTATCTGAGGTATGGTTGGCAAAGATATTCTCCCACTCTGTAGGCTCTCTCTTCACATTTCTGATAGTTTCCTTTGCTGAGAGAAAGCTTTTCTTATAATCTTTTTGAATAAATCCTCCCCTTGCCTAAGTACAGTTTTATCTTTTGATACTACTTTCCATTACTTTACGTCTACCTGGAATCATCTTCTCTTCTGTTCTTCTGTAGTTGGAATCTTTATATTACAACTGATATCAAAAGAGTAATTTTCTCTAGAGATTTTTCTGATCTCCCCATCAGAATGAATTGGGAATTATGATATGTGAACCTTTATTGATCACTGTTTTATTATGCTTTTATTAAAATTATTTACTAGGTTTTGTCCCATAATAAATTCCTTATGTCTTAGAGTGAGAGTCCTATATTAATCACTTTATTTATTATAGTCCCATAATACTTTGTGATGACTCTATAGAAACATTTTCTCTTTATTTGGATATGTTTAAGACAGTTTTTGCCTGGGAACATTAAAAGTTATTCAGAATATTAAATTGGGTATACAGATATAATTATTTAACTCTGATCAATTTTTTAATATTGCCTTGATAATGTCTCAACACAGTGTGTGATTTTTAATTCTCATATAGTACATATCTATAAATGTTTCATGGTCCCTTTGTGCCCATTTATATTTTAACCCATGAAACAGAGAAGGAAATAAAGCAACTGGTTTAGATTGAGTTCATGTCTGCAATGATCATATAATTTCCTAAGATTTGTGAAAAAAAAATGCTTATTCTCCTCCTTGTATTTCTTATACTTACTCATGAAAGATTTTTCTTCTATTTGTAGTTTCAGCACTATGAAAATTATGAGTTATTGTTTAGACCTTATTTTGGTTTTGCTACTTAGACCCACCCTGTTAGTTCCCAAGAAACACAGTCCCTGCCTTAATTGTGTATGCTTTGAGCATCTATTTTCTGAGAGAAGATAGTAATGAGCAGAAATAGAATTAAAGGGAGCAGTTAAAAAACATGCAAATTAATCATAGGTTAGATCAGGCTTAAGCATAGTCTCAGTATCAAGGAGGTCTGACTTAACTATGAGGTTAAATCAGTTTGTGTTCAGTCTAGTTGTTACAACAAAGAGATCTCAAATTATAATAACAAAAACAATATAGAAATTTATTCATCTTTCACATAAAAGAAGCAGTAGGTCTAGAGTTGACAGGGAGATGTTTATCTGTGCTCAAAGTATCTATTTCACAAATAGCCACTTGATTGCATCTCCAGGCCACTGAGTATAAAAGGAGTCAGGAAAGCACACTTGTTCCCTGAAGGCATGATCTAGATGTGGACATAATTTCTTGGATCACATTGGTCAGAAAATAAATATATAAGATCACGGCAAGCCTGATAGGAGACTGGAAATAGTAGGCTCTACTGGAGTCAGATTCCGCCATTATACAGATATGGAATAATAGATATTGATAAGTAATTTTAGGCTGTGCCCCAAAATTGATATTAATTATCAATATCTATTATTCCATATCTGTATAATGACAGAAATTGGCTCAACTAGTCAAAATAGAGAAACAAAGAAAGGGCAGTGATTTAAATCAGTAGGGAAGAGATGTCCCTACTAATAGTCTGTATACTTTGAGCAATAATGTGTTCTTGGCTCACTGAGAGGAGACATGGCAAGAGAAAGGTACAACAGAGAAAGAACACCCTAATCTGCCGCGGTCTATCTATTTGAGTATTCAAGAAGGCCTGTGGATTGTATTCAGAGTAGTTTTAATTCTTTAACTGGGAAGTAAATGAGCGAGAGATACACACAATGGAGCAAGCTCGCTCACCTTCTCAGGTCAGACTTTTGTTTCTATCTAAACACTCAGGCTTCCATATACCCCCCATATATCCCCAAGACAGAATTTCAAAGTAATATGTGATTACTTAGGAATTATTTTTATTAAAAGACAAAACTATGAGATATGTAAAATTAGTTTTTCAAGTTTGCAATAATTCTGATTGAAAGATGAAAATCAAATACATTTAAATAATTATAAACAAAAATCTCCTAATTTGCGTGTTTAATATGAAGACAATTTTCAATTTCTGTTTTGTTTTGTTTTTTGCCGTACTAGGGATCGAATTCAGGGCCTTGTGCTTGTGAGGCAAGCACTCTACCAGCTGAGCTATCTCCCCAGCCCTTTCAATTTTTAAGAACTGTGCTATTAAATTGCATTGTGACAATGTTACTCATTGAGATAAAATATTTCCTCTGACCTTACTGTCATTTTATCATATAATATTAAACTTAGGTCAATAGCCTCAGACCCTGAGAATTTCAAGAAGCTAGCATTGCTCCAAAAATCTAAACCCAAGTTTTCTTCATTTAATTAAAACTGAAATTATACTCAATTATTCTTTTATTTTACCTATTTAGCAATGATCATGACTCACCACTCTTCTTGCCTTCTTGAATATTTCTATTTATGATTATGTCAAAAAAATGTCAAAATAATCCATTTGGTTAGGAGTAAATTAAGCTTTCAGAAGTTATTGAAAGGTTATGAACAAAGTGTTCAACTTTCTTCAAATTATTTTGAAGTCATCTGGGGGTATATATTCAGTTACTTTTAGGTTTTAAAAAACTTGAAATATTAAGAAAGTTTGTCAAGGAACTTTTAATATCTGAAAAAATGTTGAATACCACATACTTTGGAGTTGTATCCATATAGTCTCCTCCAGAGAAATTACAAGAAGCAAAGAAAAGCGTGAGTTTGAAGGATCAATAATAAAGGGGGAAGCAAGGTGAAAGATCAAAGTCTCATGTGAATCATTCCAGGGATAAGGGAGAAGCAAAAGGTTGTCAATGGGCCAGCAGCATCTGGGTTGCAGGTGCATTACAGCAGCAGCTCGAAGCGGGGGAACTCTAAAATTTCGACATGAGAAACACATTACCCTGGAAAGCCATTGATGGCCACCACCACAGATATTTCTAGAAGTGTCCTAAGTGTTGGTCTCAATGGCCTAAGGCGCTGATGTATCAGGTGTGGAGCAAGGTGGGAGGCTTATTATTTCATGCCCACCTCCTCCATACCCAAGGACGCGTGACATGCCAATTAGAAAGTCTTTCTAATTCCTTCATTTCCTAAAAGTATATTTTTAAAAAGAAATGACCAACTACTTTCCAGGATCCACTCAGTTTTTCTTCCTTTTACTAACAGAGACACCTGAAGTTGAGCCAGACACAAGTCTGCACTTCTGATACTGTATTTCCAGTTTCCTTGATAACTAAGCATTACCACATGGTGCCATTCTGATCAATTTAATGTCAGGCGAAATGATACTTAGGTGTCCCAGATTTAGTTTTGAAACAGGACAGTTTTCTTCCTTTGTTTCTGGAACACCTAGAGCAGTCAACTTGAGCTGAGGGCCACTTTCATCCTGAGTTTTTCAATGACTTTGTGGTGAGGAAAGAGCCAACCAATTCTGGACAGTTCCTCTTTGCACTATAAAGTGAGAGGGGAATAAAATGTTACCATATTTATGCAATTGTAAATTTGAGTTTCCTTGGGAAAGAAACCTAACTTAGACCCCAGGCCCTAAAGAATTTAAGATATAAAAAAGAATCTAGGTGTAGAGGAATGGTCAGATAGCATGGCTAGATGTGGAGTTGATCAAAATGTGTATATAGCACCATAAACTCTTCAGTTGGTGGCGCTTCCATAAAATGTTACTTAGTCTTCCTCAACAAATTCTTAACTCAGGGATACTGACTCTCCCAGTAATCAAAAATCATATTTCAGTTTCAGATATATGAAATCTAAATGTTTCTGAGAGACCCCGTTAGATACAAAAAGTTGACCATGGTATTTGCCAATTTGTATAATGGAATCAAGTTCCAGGTTTAAACTGCAAACATGTGCTTCGTAGAAGGACAAAAGAACACATGGATCCATTTGAACATTACACGACTAACGAAAATACAACAGAACAGCCAAGATGGAAGCAAACTTGGGGCTCAGATAAGGGGCCAGGAGAAAGGGAGAGAGAGGGAGAGAAGGAAGGAGAGAAAAGGAGTACCTAGAATGGTAGAAGAAATTCATTAAAGTAGATGTAGAGGTAATATAAGATGTGAATAAAATGTTTCCATTGGATCTGCCAATATAGATGCTGCAATAACTTCAAAGCCTTATATATTTATAGACTTTAACTAATAAGTGTTCCATTCACCTACCAAAAGGTGCTTTGGAACCCCAGGACTTATGCACCTGAAAAATTTGATTCACATTTTTGCCTTGTACCTTCCAAAAACACAGCATATGTTGAATCCAAAATCTCATCAAGTCTCTTCTATAAAAGTAAAAATACTATTTCAGGTAGAATAGTATCTCTAAAATTTCAAAATGGACCCACTTGACATAATTGAAAGAAATCTGTTATCAGATTTTTTTCTCTTATCTGGTATCTAACCAGAAAATAGCTGTGAAATTTTTATGGTAAATATATTTAAAATTCTGCATCATGCAGAAAGCTATTGAATAAAATATATAAAACAATAATTTTTATAATTATATTTTTATCATTATACCTCTATGCATCTTAATTTCATTATTTTGAGGTCTTTTTTCCCACAATATTTATGTGAGTGCATCTATATAATAATGTTTTACTCTAAAACCCATACCTTTACCTGCATAAACTATAATTCGTTTTAAGTTGCAAAATTTATTTGAGATATTAAAATGACATATTAACACAGTGCTATGTAAGTAATAAAATTAGAAACCAAATGCAAAGTCGATATAAATGCTTCATTAATTAATCCAAATAATGTTAGGATTAGTTCTTAAATCAGAGATTTTATGTATATGTGGTCACAATAAAACAAATGGAAGTAGTAAGATTATTTCTTACATAAACTCCATAATTCATTGAAAATGTTTCTCAGTCTAGAGACAAGAACATTGACTGGGAATCAGGATAACATAAATATTCCTGAGAAACACAATTATATTTTACACTATTGCAGTCACCTCCTGTTTTCTGAGAGTTAACTCTTAACCCTTTCTTGAGCTTTCCAGAAGTGCATCCCAGATTGTCATTTGGAGGCGTAATTCTAATTGTCACTATGGCTCTTCTGTAGCTTCCCATTGTTCTTAGGATGAGGACTGAATTCTTCCTCTGACCCCAAGGACTTGCATAGTCTGAATCTTGCTTTCCTTTCTAGATTCATCTCTAATTGTTCTCTCTTACTCTAAACCACTCTGGCTGATATTTACTTCTTTCAGCACAAAGGGTCCCAACCTCACAGGAATTTGCACAAAACTGAAACAACTTCCTTGCCTTCCTCAAGTTAGGTGACCTATAGTCACCCTTCGTTTTCTCAGATAAACCTTCCTTGAACTTTCAAATTCATTCATGCTATTATGTGTACTCATTGCATCCTGTGGCTTTACTTTGTATCTTTGATATCTGATGGCGTCTCTCTATTCAATATACTCTTAGCTCATAAGAATCTATTCTTTATCTCTCTTGCTGATAATAATTATAAGCTTGATGCCTGTAATATGCCTGTGCATAGTTGGTGCTTATTTAATATTTCTCACATAAATAAATGAATTCTACCATCACTAATTAAGTATGTATGTTAACATTCGTAATCATCTTTTTTTCTGACTACATAGTGTATATAGTGAAGTTCAGATGCCCTGTGAAAACATCAGGTGCAGGTATGGTTCTCCATGTTCTATCTCCTATATCCATCGTCTGTAGAGAAGGTTAACCCAACAAGTGTTGCTTCTCTCCTATTTGTTCATTTATAGATGTGAAATCAAGATTAAGAACTATCGCTTAATGCAATCAACTAATGAGAACACATTGTGGGACTAACCTGAAGAACTCAAGGATGTGAAGAGAAAGCGCGTTAGTTAATTTCTTTACAACTAGATAGAAATCAAGATGAGAACAAAATTCAGCTTATCAGATGATCAACACTTATTGATCTAGTACTATGTTCTTTGTATTGAGCATGAGGTGAAGGAGACGATTTACATCCGATAAAGTATTTAGCTTATTCTCATAATGTAAATTTGACACAGGGTCATAGTATAGAATTAAAAGTTAAATCACAGTTAAAACATGTATTAGATTAGTGAAGCTAAACACCTTGGTGTAATTATGAACAGTAACATGTAAATAACTGTTTAAGAAATACTCTTATCCTTGTGAAAAAAATAAATAAAATTATAAGTAAAACAAAAGTCAGAGCAAAGAAAATTTGAAGACTGCTACATAAATTAGAATAGCTAAAAGCAGAACAAGGAACATGGGTAAAAAAGCAATGTAATTAGAAAATATTTTATATCCATAGATATCCCAGGTTCAGAAAAAAAGTTGTAGAGATGAGAGATTTCAGAAAATAAAGTTTGGAATAAAACTATCATTTAAAGGGTGAAAATAATTCACACACACACGCACACCATGATTATCCTTAGATCTGATTGTTATGGATGCTAAGAATAAAGCAGAGAGGTGAATTTAGCTAACAAATTAGACCTACTGGTAGAATCCCTGACTCTAACACACAGAGACAGTGAAATGATAGAGCCGTCCAAGGGAAGATGCACCCCATGAAGCCACTGAGCTATCCTGGTGAAACCATATGTAGGAAGTCAGTGTTAAACATTACCGTTTAATAACTCCTGTGCTAACATAACTGAGGTGAGGACAGATTCCAGAGAAGCAAAGGAGAGTTAGTTAAGAAGGCTCTTACAGCTTCCGAGGTTCTTAGTTGCAGGGAATCCTCTCTAGCTAGTTTTAGCACAAAGGGATTTTGTAAGACAAGTCATCTTCTAGAATTGCTAGCAGACACAGGGAACAAAGGTTCTACGCTATGCAATCCTGAACAAATGGAGCCAGGAGGAATGTTGAGCTGGGTACAGAAAATATTGCCAGGAATGCTCTTGTCAGGACCTGCCCCAGCTGCCCCAGAAGAATGGAGGCCTCTCATTCAAGGTCTCTCGGGGAGCAGACCCCACTTCACATCGCCGACTTACTAGCTACTGCATGCTACCTGCAAGTGCATCTGAAGGGGCAGCCCTTGGTGTTCCAGTCTTCTTGGTGCAAGCACCCAGGCTGAGAGTGGATGGGTATGCATATGGAAAATGCCAAATTTGTGTTTTCCATAACCTGGCATTCTCTGGCTCTGTTCATCAGGACCCAAAACTTAGAGGAAAGGAATCTATATCAAATATCTTATGGGGCACATCCCAAAAAAACCTCCAAGGCTAGATGCCTAAGATAATTGACAGGAAGTAGAGGTTCTCCAGGCAAGACCATAACGACAAACTCTTATGTATTAGATTTTCCAAATGGCTGTTTGTGGAATGCCAGGAGATGACAGGGTGTCCGCAAGG
Organism: Sciurus carolinensis; assembly: GCF_902686445.1. Classification (NCBI taxonomy): domain Eukaryota; kingdom Metazoa; phylum Chordata; class Mammalia; order Rodentia; family Sciuridae; genus Sciurus; species Sciurus carolinensis. Next base: position 9,216,230 of record NC_062222.1, read on the forward strand.
TGAAATGTGAAAAGGGTGTATTTAAGTAATAGATGACTGTAATGAGTCCAGAAAGACAAAGAGCAGTTTTGAAAATTGTTTAGTCCATATACAGAAGGATAGGATGGTAAAATGTAATGAGACAAGAAAATAATAGGAATTGCTATAGCTGGTGTTATGTAGTAATAGTAAGCTGTATTTGGTATTTGCCTGAACTTGTAAAACTAAAATAAAGGCGCCTGGTGACAAATTTGCTGTGTGGCAGGATGACATTCCTGAACGATGCCGATGTGAACTTTTATCTATGATTTGAGGGGGGGCTCCTAGTCTAGTCGTGTTCTGGTCTTTATCAATGAAGACCAGAGCATGACTGAGCTGAAAATCACTACTTAAACCCCTGGACTTTTGGAGCAAACCGTCAGCAGCACCGTGACCAGTGTACCCCATGTTGCTTGACTGCCCCGGCTACTGTCCACACTATCACTGACTGCTGATCAACTGTTGTCACCGAGGCCAGGCAACTGACCACCTCTCCCATGACGATGACTGCCACCCAGCCTCCAGCTTATTGGACACCCAAGGACATCCAAGACATCCGAGGAGCTGAGAGAGGCTACGGCTGAGAAGAAGCCCCTCAGTATTGCTGACTGAATTCTTGGCTAAGAGATGTTGTATTGAGTAAGTCCATGGGGATTGGACTCCAGGTGAACAAGGGAGTGAATCTTCAATGTATTTGTGACTTGCTATCATTAGGAATGTCAAGTTGAGTGTGCACTCAACATGAATAAAATACATTTGTTGGAACCAAACTTGATTCCTCTCTTACTGACTGCTCGTGACAGTAAATCCTCAAGATTTTGATTAAAATACAATGTGCACATCAGTGGGCCTGTAGGGATGGCAAAGGTCAAGCTCAGAGGGAACGTATTTCCTCCCTAGGGTCATTAATTAGCATGAATCAGCATTTTTAGCTTGAATAAAAGTCCAGGAAGATAATAATTCAGGAAGATATGAAAACCCAGAGTTTGTGAGTTCAGTTTGTAGATACCAACTAAATTTCAGGCTGGCAGACAAATATCAACTGTAGTTGGGAACACCAACAACTGAATAGGCATGGGGTCAGTCAAGGTAATGCTCACCAGAGCTTTGACTTCGCTTGCTAATTATATATCAGTAGGGAACAGAATAAGTTAAAAACTTTAACTTGTTGATTTTGCAGAGAGGACTCTTAGGAAGCCAGGAATAATCCCCAGGCAATAAAGAAGTGAATGTTGGGCATTCTTATTTTCTTTGTGTTGCCGTAACAAAATACCAAAGACTAGACAGAGTATAAACCAGAGAAATTTCTCCTTGTTTCAGAGCCTGGGAAATTGAAGATGAAGGTGTAGGTGTGCATGGGTTCTGGTGAGTTCTCTGGGCTACAGACTGCCTGTTTCTTGCTGTGTCTTCATAGGGGAAAGGGCCAAGGCAGCTCTCCGGTACTTTTTTATAAAACCAGGATTCCCATTCTTGAGGATCCTGCCCTTGTGATTTAATCACCTCCCTAAAGGCCTAACCTCCTTAATACCATCGCATTGGGGCTTAAGTTATCCAACACGAAATTTGGAGGAACACAAGCCTTCAGACCCTCCCAATGTCACACCATAGACTACAGGTCAGTCCTAATAGGATGTGAGGTTCTGCAGGGCTCTGATAAACAACAGTTAACACATTATCTTCCAAGAAGCTATAGTAGATAATAACTTATGGAGGAATGATAAATTCCTGTAATTTTTAAATATTCTAGTAAGGTTAACTTGCAAATCTAATGTTCCTTTGATTCTTTACAAGTTTTTTTTAAGCTTTTGATTTTTTCTTTTTAGCTATACATGACAGTAGAATGTATTTCAATGTTACTTACATGGAGCATAACTTCCCATTTTTTGTGTTATACATGGCGTGGAGTTACACTGGCCTCATATTCATACATGAACAGAGGAATGTTATGTCTGATTCATTTCTACTGTCTTTCCCATTACCATCCACCCTTCCTTCCCCCATTCCCCCCATCCAATCTGGTTTTGGTGACCCTCCGCTCTTCACTCCCCCCTACCTATTGTGAGTCAGTATCCACATATCATAGAGAACATTCGGCCTTTGGTTTTGGGGGATTCACTTATTAACACTTAGCATGACAGTTTCCAGTTTTATCCATTTACTAGCAAAAGCCATAATTTCATTTTTCTTTATGGCTGAATAATATCCCATCATGTATATATACCACATTTTCTTTATCCATTCATCTGTTGAAGGGCACCTGGGTTGGTTCCATAGCTTAGTTATTGTGAGTTGAGCTGCTATAAACATTGATATGGCTGTGTCATTGTAGTACACTTTTAATTTTTTGGAGTATATGCAGAGGAGTGGGTTAAATATGGTTTCATTTCAGGTTTTCTCAGGAGTCTCCATACTGCTTTCCAGAGTGGTTGTACCAGTTTGCACTCCCAGCAACAATGTATGAGTGTGCCTTTCCCCCAACATCCTCACCAACATGCATTGTTACTTGTATTATCGATAATTGCCATTCTGATTGAAGTGAAATGAAATCTCAATGTCATTTTAATATGCATTTCTCTAATTACTAAAGGTTTTGAACTTTTTTTCATATAGTTTTTGACCATTCGTATTTCTTCTTCTGTGAAGTGTCTGTTGAGTTCCCTTGCCCATTTATTGATTGGGTTATTTGTTTTTTAGGTGTTAAGTTTTTTGAGTTCTTCATCTATCCTGGAGATAACTGCTCTCTCTGGGGTGCAGGTGGCAATGATCTCCCATTCTGTAGTCTCTCTCTTCACATTCTTGATTTGTTTCCTTTGATGTGAAGAAGCTTCTTAGTTTGATATCATCCCATCTGAGTCTGGATTTTACTTCTTGCTCTTTAGGAGTCTTGCTGAGGAATTCAGTTCCTAAGCTGATATTATGGAAATCTGGGCCTACTTTTCCTTCTAGTAGGCACAGGGTCTCTGTCTAATGCCTAGCTCCTTGATTCACTTTGAGTTGAGTTTTGTGCCGGGTGAGATAAAGGACAAATTTCATTTGGTTACATATGGCTTTCCAGTTTTCCCAGCACCATTTGTTGAAGAGGCTATCTTTTCTCCAGTGTGTGTTTATAGCACCTTTATCTAGTATGAGATAACTTTATATATGTGGATTTGTCTCTGTGTCTTATATATGTATGTCTGTCTCTGTGTCTTTTATTGAGCCCAGTATAAGCCACAAAGCCAAACCGTTGTATGGCACCTATAGCAGATAAAGTAGCAGAGAACCATGAAAAACCTACAGTTATTTACTTGTAGCAACTGTATTAATTTATTCAAGAAATATTAAGTGATTGCTACATTCTAGGCTATGCTACTATGCTACAGTATTAAGCAAAACAAGTAAGGAATTAAGGATGAAAAACAATATAAGAGTAAGATATGTACAGTAACAATCAAGATGGGATGAAAGCCTTGTTGATTTTCGGTTGGAAATGTCTGTGGGTTCATAATTCTCGGGCAGGTTCTAATCTTATCAATATTTCCTGTTTGTGCTGGATGCACAATATTTTTAGTATTTTGTCCTCCAGTTCCAATTGTGCATATATGTCTTTTCCTTCCATTGAGTGCCCATAACCTTACTGAATATACACTGCACCATTTACAATTGGCTTTCATTAACAAGCCAGAGAAAGTGCCAAAGAAGTTCTTTTGTAAGAAAACCTCTGGCGGAAGTCAGCGTGCTTATTCAGAAGTGCAAAAATCCTGAACGTCAATATTCAATGCCGTATTGCAAAGTGAACCCACCCATGTAACTGCCACCTTGATAAAAATAGAGCGGGTGGAGTTTGAGCACATGGCCTGTAATTTTGAATTTGATGAAGCATGGTGTATCCACGCAGGGTTTCTAACAAGCATCACAGATCCTGAAAGACAAGCATGTTCACAGTGCTTACCTTCCTGCTTCAACATTTTACAGACTAAAGCACATAATATCACTAATCTATAAGGTAAAGAACCCAAGGTCCTAGGCATTTCATAGAAGTGTTAAATACAAATTTTAATAAAGCCTATAATAAACCAATGTTGTGATATTTAAAAGAACAAACTTTTAAAAACTATAAGACACTTCTCTTTTTCTTCATACAGCTACTACAGCTCATAAAATAGGAATTTCTTTGGTTTTCAATAACTTTACTTTGGGAAAATACCCATGAGAGCCACTCTTTCCTTTACACAAGAGAATAACTGACTTTCAAGTAGATATGTGGTAGCTTATTATGCATTAGGTCATGATATTCTGAAGCTGAAGTTTCTTAGAGCAACTGATAAATCAACTGCACTGGACAGAACATTCAGTCCTGAGTTCCCAAAGATAATGACATTCTGCTGATATGGACTGACTTAGATTCAGAGGAAAATAGGTGTCCATTGGAGATAGAAGGCTCAAGATTTTTCGTATTAAGGTTAAATATGAATAAAGTGCTAGAATCTTGCAAGTGCGAGCAAGTAGAACAATGTAGAAGAACATAAAAGCACAAGGAGTTTCAATTTTTTTCTAAAAGAGAAACCTGGCAGTGTCCTCCTCCGGGAGAGATGGTCAGGGCTCAGTAAACCATACCTCATCTTAGTGGCTTCATTTTGTGGTCATCCACTAGACATTCGCCATATCAATTTGTCTCACTCCCTTCTTCCATCCCTTGGTCTTTTTCAGTCAATCTCTTCTCGTTGCCATCTGAAACTGTCTCTTTTTATCAAAGAAACATCCACCCTCACGTGCTTCCGTGATGATTGACGTCCTCTGCCATTCATAGGAGAAACTGGCTTCCCTGCGGTACCCGTGGTGACGGCTGTCTCTGACAGTCTGGGCCCTCCACCACTGAGAAGTAGGACTCACGCCTCCTCACTCTGAGGCGCTGCTAGGACAGGGGGTCTCTGCTAACTCATACACAGAGAAATGGGCAAGAAACCAAGCCAAGGTCACGAGTACACAAACACACGGCACAGACGGCTTTATTGGCGTTCTCATACCGCATTCTTTTCATTTCTACTATCATTTATAAATATCTTGATTGTGCCTCATCTGTCACTGAAAACTGTAGCAATTGGATCCAGGAGTTGAATCTGGAAACTCACTTTGACCTCAGTCCTCTGGCATTATCACCTCCAAAAGCCCCTCTTTTCCAGGCCCAGGGCTCCCGCAAGGATGAAATTCCATAATCACTCAACTCTCTTCAACATTTCAATGATTCAGAAATTCTTTGTGAATAAACTTTATAACTTCCAGTTTATTCATGAAATACCCTCATTTGCAAACCTCAGGGATACCTCAACATACACACTCTTCTGTTTACTTGCTGATTAGTTTTAAAATTTAGATTCCATGGATTTGCTTTTTGCTGTTCTCTTGCTATTACATTAAATCCCCTTAATCCTAATCACTTTATTTTTCCATGAAAATTATACCTGAAGAAAAAGATTTCCTCTAAATTTTCTCTGCTTAACAGACCTAATCATAAAACTAAGATGACCTGCTTTAGTGCAAATTCATGACTGTCAAAACCTCTGATCATCTCTCAAATTAGTCCAGTTTTACAATCCTGAAATACCTGTCTCAAACCTTCCTTCTGCTCTGGTTTCTGTTTAGTGAGTTTCCACATCTCACCTGTGGACCTCAAAAAGTATCCTTGCAGCATGAAAGAAAGAACAAAAGAAAGGAAGGAAGAAAAGAAGAAAGGAAGGAAGGAAGGAAGGAAGGAAGGAAGGAAGGAAGGAAGAAAGAGAGAAAGAGGGAGGGAGGGAGAAAGAAAGGAAGAAAGAAAGAAAAGGAAGGAAGAAAGAAAGAAAGGAATGAAGGAAGGAGAGGGGAGAGAAGGAGAGAGAGAAAGAAAGAAAGAGACAGAAAGAAAAAGAGGGAAAGAAAGAAAAAAGAAAGAAATGAATGAAGGAAGGAGAGGGGAGAGAGAGAAAGAAAGAAAAAAGAAAGAAAGAAGTGAAAGAAAGAAATAGAGAGAGAAAGAGGGAGAGAAGGAGGGAGGGAGGGAGGAAGAGAAAGAGGGAAGAAATAGAGAAAGAACTGAGGGAGGGAGGGAGGGAGGGAGGGAGGGAAAGAGAAAGCAGGAAAGAGAAACCCCCAGAGTTGTTTAGCTTCTAACTAAAAGCTTGCAAGTATTCTGCTTTTTGGATCAGTTTCTCCTCCCATCCTAGTGCGTACAGGAGATTTTCTTCTTACTAAGGTTGATCCCTTCATTCATGTGTTCCAGGTCTTCTGTGGATATGTCCACACATGTCTACACAATGTCTAATAGTACTACTCTGCAACCTCAATATTTTCTATTATATTTTGCCATCAACATTTTGAATACATTATCTGTATCAACTTTTTAAATTTTTTTACTCTTTCTCAGCTAAATCCACTTCCACCAGCTCATAGCTCCAAAAAAACCCACGTGCTAAATCACACATGAAATCTAATTCCCCAAACCAACCAACCAACCACTAAGTTGGACTTTTTGAAAGCAATCTCAGCAGTCAGTCTAAGAAACACACACTCCTGGTATTTCTTCTCACTCTTAGGCTCTTTTGCCCACTTCTTCCTCTGTTTCTTATGACCTGACGCACTGTATACTGTGTCTTTTGTCTATGACACACATTTCAAGTTATATCAAGTTGTATATTAAAACTTGTATATTTACCTATATAGCAATATTGAAAACACCTATCATGTCATATGCGTGAATCACTGGGTTCTGCAATTTGCATATATTGTCACAATATGCAAGGGGACAGATATTGTATTCCCATTATATAGATAATTAAGCTGAACATTCATGAAGAATAAAAAAGAGTGTTTTGCTAGAAATACAAAGTGTTTTATGAAAAATCTCACATTATGAATAATACTTGTTTCTACAAATACCTTCAGATGTTTCTTTAATATATAGTTTATAATTTTGACTAATTATCTCAGTTTGTGTGTTCTATCTACTTCACTGATGTTCTAAAAAAATCAGTTAATTTAGATTTCATGATTAATAACTTCAAATCTTTTTTTATTAATGTATTTAGGAATATTTGACTTGAGCTGTATATTCTAGTTTGGGATTTATGGCTATACTTAAAATTTGTTCGCAAAATCATATTTACTAAAAATGCAACCCTAAATCAATTGTGTTTTGTATAATTTAGCTTTGTGCTAAAGCAAAGAAAAACTGGTTGTTTTAAAACTGTGTCTATGTAAACACTAAAAGATATAGAATAATTGTGTAACATAGTAGAACAGCCTAGAAGATAACGAGGCATATAAAAGTGAATGTGGCTGACCTGTGCATAACAACATGGGTGAATTTTGCAAGGATACAATTCTGAGTGAAACAGCAAAGTCACAAGTAAAAAAAGACAAAGTGTGGGATGTTTATTTTGCCTTTTGTTGATTCATTTTGTAATTTAATAATACACATGCAATTTAGACCTGCATTGCCTGAATGGATATCTCTGGACATTTAACATAGCCTAGCAGGCATTACTTATTTGGTTATTTTATGATTAAACCAGAAAATAAATATGAAACATGTTTTTCGCAGTTCAATCTACCTCAAACATTATAGGAGAAAATTTCTGTTTGTTTCAAAAGCTATGGCTATATTATGATACACACTGAGAGGTCTTGGGAGTTTTTATACAAAGGAAATATTTATAAAAAAGTTCTGCTTTTAAAGGACTCTTTCACAATGGCACAGAGTTCTTTGGATGTGAGGAACAAATCAGCCATGTTTTCCTTAGAAGTTCATGATTAATTCCTCCCTAACATCTTTGTATTTATGATCAAGGGAAGTATAAAAATTATCACTTTAAGCTGTTAACATGATTTTATGGTCCTGATAGCAGACAACTATCAATTTAATTAGTTCTATTGACAAAGAACATGTTAGTGAAAAAGTTTTGCTTCACTTAATATGAAGGATATACATTAACTCAGCCTAGATACAAACCCCTGGCTCCTGGCTCCTTGATAATTATCTGACCTCATTTCCATGATGCTATTGAATATCTCAAATAGTTGAAAATTTACCTCTTGAATGTTCCTATATACTCAAATAGTTTAAAAGTTGGAATGCAAATACTAATTCTTATGTGTATTACTTTTATTGTTTTACATACGTAAAGTCAAAGGAGCTCTAAGTCATGAAGTCGTGCTCTTAAAGACATGTATCAGGTTGGTGGCTGAGCCAGATCTAGAATCTGTGTCTTTTGATTGTCACTCACAGTTTTTGCTTTAGCCCATATTATCTGACCCCTGAGAAAGTCCACTAGGATCTACTTTCTTAAATAGATCCTGATGAATCCTATAATAAATTAAATTAATTTTTTATCATGCAAATGGAATATCTCCCTTAAATTTCAACTCTGAAAAGTATTGCTCATTTGTAAAATCATACAAATGCCTTTAATTTCCTAATTTATTAATATTTTGATTAAAATCATCTATGTGTTCTTAATAGTATGAATGAATAAACATTAGGCAAATCGATCTTTTGGAGGAAATAATCATTCGATCACTCTGATTTCAGATGAATTCTATAAGTTTTTCAAAACTGAAGTCTGTAATTCTTGCATATAATCCAAATTTATATACCCACTCTTTCCCAAGGATACAAAATCCTTTTCAAATAAGAATGTAATGAAAATGAGAAAATTCCTACTTTTCTTAGCAAACTTATTTCACTTAGATTAATCATAATCTAAAGTTACTTTTAACAAACTCTCCTGATGAAGATACACCCAATTGCAGTATAGAAAGTGGCACCCTAGGACATACAGAATGATTGAAATTGTTTTAGAGACTGCAAATCAAGTAGTTTGACTTTCATTGTCAAGTGTGATGTTTTTTTATTGTAAATCAAAGTAATTTCTGGGTTACTTTAATTGGTGGAATATATTCATCATCAAAAGTTTCTTTTCCAAGTACATTATATAATGTGATTGAAAAATGACTAATAGGTAATGTGCAAATTTTTAATTAGGTTGCTTCTGCCATCCTTAGGACTCTACAGAAGGAAATTTAAGTAAAAGGATTTTAATGAAGAAAACAATGTTTTTCTTAGAAGCCCGTGATTTATTCCTCCCCCACTATCTTTCTCTGGCTCCTTTTCACCCCTACAGTTAATTAGAGGTACTTCAAATTTAATTGCCTTTTCAGAAATTCTGCAACTCATCACTCTGCATGACTTCAGCCCTGAATCCTAACTTCTTTGTCTTTATGATCATCAATGACCTCTTCACGATTTTGTGTTGTTCTTTTTTCCCTGTGCAGGTTTAGGGTCAGCATCGTTTGACCCCCCACGAGAGGCTCTTCACCCAGCTCAGTAAAAATTTACAACTGGTTGTTGAGCCAGGATGCTGCACCACTAATTAGTCTTGCTCTCTTTCCGGGCAGGCATGTCTGGGCGGGTCTGTAGAGCTAATTACAAGGTAAAGGGATGCAGTGGGTAGAGGGAGTCAGGTTACAGCAGCACTCTCTATCAGACGTCCAAGCCATCACTTCTGGGACAGGGAAGTCATGTCTGTCTCGTTGTCTTTGTTATTAATTTCTTATTGGCAATTTTGATTTGTTTTGCACAGTGACATGTGGGCTTTAAGACTGCGATGAGACATTCATAGATACTACAGAGTTGAAACTGTCATAGAACTCTCTTACTTGGTGAGTTTGACAGAGAAAGGAAAGAATTAAAAGCATCTGAATATTTGTTGTGGGGAAAGGTTGTTGGAAAGATTTAGTGGGGACAGCATCAAGTTCCAGATCACAGTACTCACCATCTCTGAAGTGTGTAGCCACCCAGAGAGAAGGGAGAATTCTGACATTGCTCCTTGCAGGGAACCACTGTGGTCCAGCATACTGAATGGATGTGGATACCATTTATATCTTACCATATATGCCGTGAATGAATAACTGATTCCATCACTTCTTGTTTTAAAAATAATTTTGTGCCATGCACCTTGGCGCATGACTGTAATACCAGCGGCTCTGGAGGTTGAGGCAGAAGGATCATGAGTTCGAAACCAGCCTCAGCAAAAGCAAGGCACTAAGCAACTCAGTGAGAGCCTGTCTCTAAATAAAATGTAAAATAGGGCTGGGGATGTGGTTCAGTGGTCAAGTGCCTCTGAGTTCAATCCTCTGGCACTGCTACTACTACTACTACTACTACAAATAATAATAATAATAATAATAATAATAATAATTTTGGAAGAGATCCTAGAGAGACTTTACACATGTGAAAGAACAGATAACCAAAGTATTTGCATTGTTTTGACTTATTTTTCCATTGTTATTTTAAGACACAAATAAAAGGAAGTAAAAAACAGAGTTTTAGGTTGCATAAATTTGTCTTCCATATATTTTGAATGAATTAGAGACACAGAATAATAAGATGTTCAATTTTAAAAAGATCTAACAATATGAGGAACATTAGAGACTCTCAGAAGATATTTTCAAATGAATTTTTTAATCTAGTAGATCCTATTTATTAAATATATTTGAACTGCTCTTATTCTGTGAAATCATTTATTCTTAAAATGGTAAAAGACATGATTGTTAACACTTAATTCACCCTTACATTTCTGCCTTTTACATTACATAATTTTCTCGGCACATGCCTGATCTATGTGGATGAGAACAACATAGTGGTGGGTGGTTTTTCAATGACTGATTAATACCCTAAGGCCTCTAATGCAGCGTGGACAACAAGAGAAAGCAGAATGGATATATAAACAAAGAGACAGAAACTGAGAACGAATCCAGAAAACACCAGGAACAGAGAAAATCCACTGAAATATAAATGAGGAAAACTGCTGATGGGCTCATAAGGAGCCAGGGCATGGCCAAGAGAAAAGTTTCCAACGGAAGCACATATTTTAACTTCTCGTGTATTTATCCATATTTAAAACACTAAAACATGGTTCATGTTTTAAATGTGTTTGATATCATCATGATTCTTCTTTGTTTCATTAATTTGGGCAAATATTAATATTTATGTGAGAATAAAATAAAAACATTTTTCTTGAAATATTTCAGGTAAATATATAAGGTCTCTTATTTTTTTCTATGATTTATTTTATTTGTTTCGGCAATCAGCTAATTAATTTGTGTGGAGCACACTAAAATCACACTAATCAATGGAAGAACTGAGATTAAAACTCAGTTCTCACTAACTTCAATTTCATACCCTAATTTTTCTTTTATTGCTACTCCAATTTAACCTAGCAGTGCTTTACCACTGAGCTGTATCCCTAGTCCTTTTATTTTTATCATTTTTTTTTTTTTTTAATTTTGAGACAGGTTCTTGCTAAGTTACTGAGTTTGGCCTTGAACTTGTGATCCTTCTGTCTCAACCTCCCAAATTGCTGGAATTATAGATGTGTGCCACTGCATCTGGCATCATATGCTAATCTTGCAGTTTATAAAAATAATTCATCATTAAAGATGCAATTTTAATGAAATATAACAAGAGCTATATGCAAACTTTGGAAATTTATTTAAACTTCCCAAAGTCTTAATTTTCTATTCTCTTAAAATAATAATTTAATAATGCTACTGATCTCATTAAGTTGTTGTCAGAAAGGACCTAATGTGAAGAAATAACTTAAATATTACTCAGTATGTGATAAGTACTCAATACATGCCAGATGTAATTAGCCTATGGCCGAGAAAAAAATTGTCACTATTATATGTTGAGTATGTGACTTGTAATTTTGGTGTGTATTACACCTAGTAGAAGTTATGAGTGGGAAAACATTTGGGAACTGCTGCTTTTGTGAAAAGTGAAGTCCATGTAATGATGAGCATCCAGTCTAGAGCACATTAGACCCAAGGGCCATGAACCAACAGACCACTGCAGTAAGGAATGCCGAGTCACCAATGCTGTGAACCGGGCGGAGTTGTGTGGTGGTCAGAACCCGGCTTCGGTCTCGGTTCTACAATGCATTATGGGTCATACAACCATGAGCCAATTGTTGACTCAAACTGTGCTCCAACAGGTGAAGAAGTCATCACTCTCATCCTTGCAAGGAGAACAAACTGAAAAACTGAACATCGGTAACGGTTTTTGAACCCATCAGAATGCTGAAATTGTAAGACTTATTCCTGCCTCAAATCTAGAGAAAATGATGAATCTGGAGTCACAGGTGACGATTCCTTACCTGGAATAGAAGTCAAATATGCCGTTAACTGGTGGAAACACTTAAACTCTTAACAAACCCAAGTTTTTTCTTTTCTAGTTGCTGGAGGCTGCTGGGGACTATTATATGCAGGTAGAGGCTTCTGGGCTAGTTTTCATGTGGCTGCTCCTGACCCCTGGAGCCAAGAAACTATTGACCAGGAAAGACAACCTCATGTCCTGACTAAGAGAAGGAAGAGGGACCTTTGGAAATAGCCCAGAGTGCTGGGCACAATGGAGGGACGCCTACCTGAGCGTCTCACCTTCGGGAAGGGCATTTCTATTGTCAGCCCTCCAGCTTCCTGTCTGACCAAAGGTGGTAGCAAAGTGTGGAATCGTGTGAAGATCGCAGCTTAGGGGCACCAGCACACTCGAGGACTGCGGTTTCATCCTAAGATCCTAGAACGCTCTCCTCCTTCCCCACATTGTACCCCCGCACCTGCAGGGCTGCAGAGTAGTAATGCTGGGTCACCATGGAAGAGCCCCAGAGCACAGGCTGTTGGACAAGGAGTTCCTGGGGGACATTCAAAGAAAAGAAGAGGCACCCGAAGCCTCCTGCACCTACAACTGGAGCAAACGTGAGACACAACCATTTAGCCACATTTGCATAAAGCCTCATATTAAAGGCTTTTTACTTCAGTTCCTTTTATTCCATACATAATGTTGGCGATCAATTAAAAATTACAAGACTTGCTAAGAGGGACTAAAAAACATCTGAAGACACAAAGCAAGGTTAGAGGCTATACTGGACAAAGTAAGTAATATCCAAGAACAACCCAGGGAGTTGGAGCTGGAGATTTGGGATAGTCTGTAAAGTGCCGGCATTGCTGTGGAATGGGATTGTGTCATTTAAAAGTGACTTAGAGCAATTATAGATGTATATTGCAAACTTCAGGGTGAGTACTAAAAAAACAAAAACATTTACAGGCTAAAAATTTTGCAAATGGTAAATACTATGTAAGACTTGCTATTTTGCTATAAATTGTATAGCTATAACAATTATAGTGCTTAACATATAGACTAGTTTTTCATAAAAAAACTAGTTTTAAATAAAAAATTTTATATCCAAAACATTTATATAAAGCAAGTATTTGATTTATAATCAGTATTGAAGAAGTGTCAGTTATAATTAATAGAGTGATATTATTATCCCCACGGTTGCTAGTATTATCAGGATCCTGAGAAAAATCTATATTCATATATTAATTTATAATATCAGGGTTGAGCAAGATACAAAATTAGAAACATATTAAATATACGTATTGTTTATGATGCTTTGTGCTTTAACATTTGTGTCTCTCTAAATGAAAAGAACTTATTGGTAATGATTCATTATGTATACATGCATAAATTTGTGAAGCGTAAATTTCTTAAGATTTTGAAAAATGTATTACGATTTCATTAAATGCTCTAATTCTACTTTATGATTGTAAGATAAACATGTGAGAGGAAAACTCAGGTAGCATACACGACTTTCATTCCTGAAGGTTACAGTTACAGACAGAATCAAAGTTTGAAAACTTGATATGTGAGGTAATATTTAGTACCTGCTTCCTCTTTCAGCTTCTGGTGGTTTGCTTAGGTGGTGGAAGTTTAAATCATTGATTTTGCTTCTTTCCATTTTCTCCCAGTAAACTTTTCATTAAACTTATATATGCATGAATAATAAAAATACAGATTAACATGTAATTTAACAGTAAGCCTGAATATAATGAAGAAGTTTTCTTAGTAAAGACATAAACTTCTCCGTGTTTATTTGTATATGTACATATATATGTACCCATGTATCTTGGAACTATGGTAAATTTTAGGATGTGGCCATGTGTCAGTGATCCTTGGTCCTTCCTTTATGGCTGACCACATTACTAAACTGGAAATGTTGATTATGTCTGCATTTTACATTCACCACAAGACATGTCATTTTGTAATATAATACAAAGAATCCTAATCTTTGAAAGAAATAGTTATGTTTTTTTATGCTAAATGATAAACAGAATCTCTAGTAAAGATAATGTGTGCCTCTGTTAGCCTTTCATCTCAAAGCAAGTAGACAGTACGTGTTGGTAAGTGCAGCCCTCCTTGCCTAAGTAGACAGCAGGCATTGATAAGTGCACTTCTCACCTGAGTAGACTGCAGGTGTCCGTAAGTGCATCCATCCCTCCCTTGCCTGAGTAGACAGCAGGTGCTGGTAAGTGCAGCTTACCCTGAGCAGGTGTTGGTAAATGCAGCCCTCCCCTGAGTAGACAGCAGGCGCTACTAAGTGCAGCCCTCTGAGCTGTACTGGCAGCAGCAGGACAGTGCTCACAGGGAGCTTGACCTCCCTTTGGGTCCTGCTGCACGTCCTGCGCTTACATTGGCTCTCCCTGCTACACCGAACACCCTTCTTGACAGCATCTGCTCTCCCCACCATCCCCATGTGACTCGCTTGCTGTCCTACACTATTCAGCTCACTGTGTGTTCCGAGGATCCAATTTACTTCTTATTCTAAATGAAAAGTCAAAATTTCCATTATCAAATGAATACTTACTGTATCTGGGGTTCTGTTCTTGCACCCACTGGATTAGTTGAAAAATTACATAGGTTCTTTTCTCATTGCTGACCATAAAACATAAAGACAGGAGAAAATCATCTCCCTTTTCCAACTCTAGGGACTTCGCTTGCAGTGGAGGAGCCTAAATCCTCCAACTCCCTCCGTCCCATTGTTTATAGTGATTATGGAAAAATATGTTGTGCAAGAGTTTCCTCATGCCTCAACATTCACTTAAAATAAATTTTAAAAATGACAGTTTCCTAGTTCCGCTTGTTTTAGATCAGGCTGATCATCCAGGAAGAGCTGATTCTTATGTGCTACTTTTTATGTTCTACTTGTTATGTGCTATTTACTCCCAGAGGCATGGTCTGAGAACAAAGCAAAAATTCAAGAAATTTCTCCTTTGCAAAAATGTCAAGCGGTATCTGTGTGTGGGTCAAGGTAACCTCTGCATGTTATATTGTCTATGGAGGAAAAAGTTTCTTCCTCATTAAGAAGCAGGACTGCATTGCCTTGGAAAATTGTCCTGGTACGGGAGTGAGGTTTGCCTATGTGTCTCTGTGTGGGTTTGCTCTGAATGTTACCCTCTGGATACCCAGGAAGAAAGTCAACGTGATCCTTCCAAGACAGGATGAACTATTTGGTGTTCTTTGGCTTGGACTGTGGGGGTGATTATAAACTCTGAGCCATTTAATCCTTTCCCTTTCATACTGGTAATTCTCTCCAGTTCATCTCAGGAGAGAGGAGAGTTTGGTGAGGGGAAAGAGTGAGGGATCAAAAGACGCTGTGACGCCACACACCCACTGCTCCACCTGTACTGCCTATGAAAGGCACACTGTGTCACTCCCTGTCCTATGTCCAGCCAGGTTCCCAAAGCAGACCAGGTGCCAGGCTGGGACCTGACCGTGGAAGGTAGCTTTAGCTGCAGCCCAGGAACAAGACTCCAATCTCTCAGCCCCAGTTGGCATATCACGTTCCTCCTGCACCTACTCCTGACTCTCTTCTCACTTGGGAACCTACACTCACCCAAGAAGTGTCCTCCCTAAAGACTGCCTTCATGAAGCACAGGGGCACGCCCCTTCCACTGAGATGCTGCCACAGTCCGCTCACCAGGCCAGCGGGTTCCTTTGCACACCGGTATAACCAAAACCTCTCAGGAGACAAGTGGGACTGTTTTACTTTGATAACAACAACAATAATATCACCTTATTTCTTACCCTATTTAAATGAAAATAAAATGCAATCAAGTTATTTTTTACAATCTGAGTTCATTCTAATAGTGACTGCCGGGGGAAAACAAACTTTATGGAAAAAAAAGGAAGGTGACTTAATATAGTAGAAGAATAAGTAATAAAGTAGCTCATATCAACTAAACCAGAACTTGTATCTCCACCCCAGAGGATCCCGGCCAGTCTGGGTGTGTGCAAGAGTGTGGAAGGTCATCTGAGACAGCTAGAGGGGGGTGCTGGAGGACTTCGGTAGACAGTCGTGGTGACCAAAGGGTCTAGGAAAAGCACCTTCTTGCCAGTCACATTTTCAGCTGTGCTGTGCTAAGTTATATATGTTAAAGGAAACTTACTTAAATTTCCTCCACTTCGAGCATCAATATTAATCTTAGTTTTTGATTTTCTTTTTATTTTTTTGATTCATTGTACACAAATAAGGTACAATTTTTCATTTCTCTGGTTGTATATGCAGTAGAGTCACACTCTTTTTGTAATCATACATGTGCATAGAGTAATGTTGTTTGTCTCATTCCCCTATCCTTCCTTCCCCTCCGTCCTCTCTTCATCCCTCATTACCCTCTACAAAATCCATCCTTCCACCATTCTTCCCTTCCTCCCTTTATGTATCATCATCCACTTATCAGAGAAAACTTTCTGTCTTTAGAGTTTTGTAATTGGCTTATCTCACTTAGCATGATATTCTCCAACTTCATCCATTTACCTGAAAATGCCATAATTTTATTCTTCTTTATGGCTGAATAATATTCCATTGTATATATATGCCACATTTCTTTATCCATTCATCAATTGAAGGACATTTAGGTTGGTTCCACAATCTAGCTATAGTTAATTGAGCAGCTATGAACATTGATGTGGCTGCATCACTGTAGTATGCTGATTTTAGTCCTTTGGGTTAGACCAAGGAGTGGGATAGCTGGGTCAAGTGCTAGGTCCATTCCCTGTTTTCTGAGGAATCTCCATACAGCTTTCCAGAGTGGCTGAACCGATTTGCAATCCCACCAGTAATGTATGAGTGTGCCTTTCTCCCCACATACATGCCAGCACCTTCTATTGCTTGTATTCTTGATAATAGCCATTCTAATTGGGGTGAGATGAAATCTTAGGGTAGTTTTGATTTGCATTTCTCTAATTACTAGAGATGTTGAACATTTTTTCATGTATCTGTTGATTGCTTACAGATCTTCCATGAACTGTCTGTCCAGTTCCGTAGTCCATGTATTGATAGGGTTATTTGTATTCTTGGTGTAATCAATGTGAAGAGAGAGCCTACAGAGTGGGAGAACATCTTTACCACATGCACTTCAGATATGCAGTAATCTCCAGAATTTATGAAGAACTCAAAAGACTTTACACAAAGTTTTTGAATTTGATGAAAGTAATAAAATAAAAATTCCTTAACACTTCAGATGAAAGTAAGTTCAGCCCTTTCTGGGCAGGGCTGGGAGGAACTGTTAAAATGCATACTATCTGTAAAAACATTTCATTGACTGAGATGTTGAAAGTTTTCCAATGGAAACAATAAAGAGAAACTAATTGTTAAAGACCCTTTATTATTAGTGTAAATTCATGTTAACTTGTTGTTGCTTTACTTTCCCTAAGTTTAGAGGATTATTTTCTATGCCTATGTTTATAAAACAAACAGCCAAATTTAATCTGTATGGTGTGCACCTATAACATGCTTTCTCTAATTTTACCGACTGTATAACTTTTTTTAACAAAGGGATTTTCTTTTAAGTTACTGATCTGTTTCATTTGGGATAGAACTAAATTTAGGGACTGAAGCATCATTTAGACTGCAGCATCTCAGAAACCACCCCTAAACAAGCACATTTGTCATTTCAGAATGAAGTACTGAATTCATTTGCATACGTAGATGAAGGTTCTTAGAATCATATAATACTTTGTGCATGCTTCTTAATTAGTACTAATTTTAAAATATTTACAGATTTTAAACATTACAAGTCTAGAAACTGGTGCTTTGGACATTATTATGCTTCCTTGTTTCTGTTCAATATTTCTGAAAGACCACCAGGAAAAGCTGCAAAAATTTTTTTCTTTTGAAAACCTGTATTCATATTGCAGGCCTGTTGTGCCAACAAAGACATAAATTACCCAATTTCCAGCAAGTAGAATGGCCAGGTGGCAGGATGAACACCCTAGAAGGAGTTTCTCTCTCAGACCTCACTGCCCAGTAGAAACATAATAAAATTTGTAATTGCAAGTTACAGAAATAATTTAAAATTTCTCATAGCCACATTTAATAAAAAAATAGGGAAAATTATTTTGGAGTGAATTTCTTCTAACCCAATATATGTAAGATGTTATTATTTCAACATGTAATAAATATTAAAGAATAGGTAGTTTACACCACGTGTGTTGTGGGGTGGATAGTACCTGAGCCAGCACACGTCACTCCAGTTGCATTTCACGTGCTCAGAAGCCTCTCTGGGTAGTATGGAATGGCATCACGCGAAGAAACTGAATAATGTAGCAGGACATTACCACACTGTCCATTCTAAAGGTTTTTTGCAAAAGGCACTGAGATCCCGAGCAAAGAGTAGTTATGGAGAGGAAACTGATCCGTGTGTTCAGAAGTTTTGTCTTTTAGAATCTTCATGTAGTCATCTCTTAGGAATAAGAGGGGAAATGGGTCCAAGAATTGTCTAGAATGAGGGCCTCATAAACACCCAGGAGTTTCAGTTTGGAGTCCCAAAGGACTAGTGCACCTCGCTAGAGTTAGTAATAGTAAAACCCTCTGAAAGCCCATTTGCAAATCAGATCTACCTTTTTTAGATTAGGATGATGTGCAGTTATCTTACATGGCTGCCAAAAACGAAGTGAAATTCCTAGGAAGCAGAGTAGAATAGATGGATCCTTGGTAATGGAGCAAATATGATCCAATGCAAAAGAGTAGTCTTCATCAAATAATGCTAAAATAACTGCAGAAAAATGAACTGAGATACCTTACATATTTCAAAAAAATGAACTGAAATGGATCATCCAGCTAAATGTAAAACACAAAGTTATGAAACATCTTGAATATAACATAATAAAGTCTGCATGTTCTTGCATTTGACAATAACTTTTTAGGTGCCACATGAAAAGCACAATGAATGAAGGATAAAATGAACAAGCTGGACTTCACTAAAATTAAAATTCTGCTCTATGAGAGACAGGTTTGAAAGACAAGGTATAGTCCAGAGAAAATATTTGCAAAAGACATGTATGATAAATAACTGTTATCCAAAATACACAAAGAACTCTTAAAAGTCAAGAGGGACATGTGGGACATGAGTAAAAGATCTGAAGAACTATGTCGTAAAAGATAAAGTGCAAATAGAAAATAATCATAAGCATCTAAAAAGATGTCGTTGGAAAACTGCAACAAAAACAGAAGCTCTCATTTGTTTCTGCTGGAAACGGAAAGGATGCAGCCACTCTGACAGACCGCTTAGCTAAATATCATCTTACCTTGTGATCTGCTGTTGAACTCTTTGGTATATATTCAAATGAGCTGAAGATGAATGTCCATAATAAAAACTGCACCAGATATTACAGCAACTTTATTCATAACTACCAAAACTTGGAATCAATCAAAATATTCCTTGATGGAAGAAGAGATAAACAGACTGTGGTATATCCATTCAATGGACTACTATTCAGTAATCAAAAAGAATAAGCCATCAGGTCATGAAAAGATGTGTTGAAACCTTAAGTAGACATTATTAAGGGAAACGAGTCAATCAGAAAAGGCTACCTAGTATATATGTTCTACCATATTATATTTTGCAAGTGGCAAAATTATAGGAATAGTATAAAAATCCTGGTTGCCAGAGGTCTTGGGGAGGCAGAGAAGAATGAACATACGTGGAACACAGGGGCAGTTTAGGGTAGTGAAACTATTCTGTACGACAATGTCATAGTGTTTTTAGGGCCTTATACATCTGTCAAAACCCATAGAATGTACAACAGAAAAAAAAAAAATGAACCCTCTTGTGAACTATAGACTTGAATTAATCTGTATGTCAACATACAAGATGTCAACAAGAGAAAAACTTCCTGTAGTGGGGAAGCGGTGAGTGGGTATGTGAGAACTCTCTGTGTGTCCTGCTCAAGTCTTTGGTGCACTTAAAACTGCCATGAAGAATAAGGTGTCATAATAATAAATGCAAAACATTTATAATTAATTAGAAATGTTACATATTCCTGACTTTAATGTTTTAATACCGATGAACAGTGGTGCCTGTTAGCTTTCCAGCTTTAGCTGCCAGTGGGTGTGATTAAGTCCCCTCTATCCTTTGGGATGTTTTCTAGTTAATTACCTTCTCTATTCCATTTTCATTTTCCCTTCAACCACTATTTCCTCCCTCAGTAACCATGAACATGAGTGATTTTAACAGCAAAACCAAGGGCAAACCCAGTTGGGAGCTCGGTTTCCTCTGCTGAGCACACCTCTGCCACACTCCTCAGGGCTTTTGTACACATCCTGGAATCATTTCATGTCCAGCCTTTTGGTCCAGGGGCCAGTGTGTGCCATGTGACTTTACACAGTGACTCCCAGATGGGCACAGGCATCTCTGCCGCTGTGTGAAAGAAACACGAGCCCGTCAACACCATGTTCACAGGATCCGATGCTTTCCCTTCTACTGTCATGCTCTGGGGGATCTTCTATTCCTACTGTGAACACGGTGGTCTTAGAGGCCCAATCAGCTGATTTTGCAACCCACTGACATTCACAACCAGGTAACTGAAAGCATTTCATGTACTAGATAAAGGCTTTCAAAAAATGGCACTGCTCAAAAGATGATTTCCGTGCCATTTTCTTTAAGAGTTAAACTTTCTTTAGAAACTCCTCTCTCGAATTAATCCCCTCATGGACTCCTGGCTTCTGAAACCAATTGCTTCCTCTGTTCACACTCCCTGCAGTTTGGACACTGTTGACTCCATCTTCCTTTTCTTCATTGGCCTCCCTCTGCTTCCGCTTTAATTTTCATGTTCCATAGTCTGCTTTATCTCTACTCAATGCATTTTGCCTATTTGTGCACCCATACTGAACATGGAGTTCTGGCTCACACAACCACTTATCCCTGTTTTTCAACTCCGTTCCTTAAAGAGCTCTTCCGCAGGCATTGTGCTCCACGTACCACCAATATGATGGTTCCAAAGTATCAGCTCTTGCCCTAATGTTTCCTTGGAGTTTCATCTGTACATTCTACTTATTGAACACTTTCATGTAAATGCCTAAAGTCATTTCAAATTCATCATGTATTAAGCAAAATAAATTCCTTTCCTTCTTAACAAATGGCCTCATCTCACATCTTTATTTATTTACTATTAGAAATCCTAAAGCTAGACATTGCTGATTAAAGTGGAATTTTTTCTTGTTGTTTCTCCAAGTAGCCAATCACAACACTTAGTTTGTTATTTCTCAGGATGTCTCTCCATCAATTTTTTCCAATCCCAACTGTCACTCCTTTGCCTGTTGATTGTTACATCACACCTGGATCTTCGAGCAAGTTCCCAGAATAGCCTTCAGGCTTCCAGTTGTTCCCATTCATGTCTGTGCTCCACTGAGCACCTAGATCAATCTTCAACAACAATGTTTCTTATGTTTATCAGTGTCATAATCCTCAACTGAATCAGATTTTCCCTAAACATTTCAAATGGATTATTAAAGCTATCCCATACCTGAAACTATGTTATTCTGATAAACTCACTCCATTCTGCACAATCTCCAAGTGTGAAAATAGAGTGCCTCTGTTCACGTTCAGACATTGGTGGATTGTTGTTATTGTGTGGTATTCAGGATTCATCAGATTTCATTATTCCTTTAGGCTTGTTTGCAAACTTTTCCATTAATTTGTGTCTTCATTCTGAAAGCAAAGCAACATAACTTATGTTTAAGATGGATCCTTCCAAAAACAACAACAAAAAAGATGAATTCTTCCTTAATGCTTGTATTTTTATATTCCAAATTTGCATAATCAGATATTTTGGAATTACTAAGAGTTTGATTTCAATTTTTTTCAAGTCAGATAAGCAATAATTTAGGGAACATCTGTAGGTTATCAAATACTTAAAATATATAACATAATTTGTAAAAATTCAAAATTGTATTTATCATTGAATAGTAAAATTGACATAGTAAAATTGTGCAGTTAAGAAACACTTGTTTAAGTAAGGAACACTCTTTTCCTAAGACTGAGTACAGAACTTACTGTGAACTTTTATGCCATATAACAGATTCTTTTTGAAATGATGAGGAACTTCTTTTAAGAGTTAACCTTTAAAGAACTGATCTACATTCTGTTTGAAGGGCTTTCTTCCCTTTTATTATAGCTAAAGGATCATGTATTGGAACTTACTGTAAATGGCATTGCTTCATAAGATAAGTGCTGAAAAATGTCAGTTCTGAAAAAAAAAATTGACCTTACCAAATATTTAAGAAATAATAGTCTCTTAAGGAATGAAATCCATTTAATCCTCAAGCTTTTGTAATACCAAATAGAGAAATAACAAACACATTTATTTTTCTATTAATTGGGGAGGCATTTTTAAATCTATAATGACATGCACAATAAATGGATATGCCTCATTGAATATGACTTTGAGATCAGAATCATTTAAGTATAGTATAGCTCTATGTCCCTCACCTGTATTCCAACAAGAGCTGAATTTTCAGTGGGATGCTATAGTCTGAGGATGGAAGAAAACGAACATACGAGGTAACCTACAGGAATGCAGTGTGGGGCAGGGACATGGTAAGTTTCCTGTAGAGAGGAACACAGAACCGAAGGCCCCAGACAACTTCCCAGAGCCCTGGGGTGAGAAGCAAGCAGAACTTGTATTTAAGTGGGTAGAACCTACAGATGGGGGATGGTGGCAGACTGTGCTCTCTTAATGAAGTCAGAGAGGAAAAATGTTCCTGGCACCAGGATTTCCTGCAGGAATGTCAGCATGACTGAGCCTCAAGGCGAATACTCAGTAGGAAGGAAGGATCCAGGAAGAAGCAGGAAAACTAACATCTATCACCTGCTGTGTGCTAAACTCTGGCCTAAGTGCTTTGCAAAAGTTATTTTAGTAATTTAGTCAACAATATCAGGACTTATTTATTCATATTCTTGCTTAAATTTTAGAAAACGTTCACAGAAAAATGGTAAGCGTGTGAGTATCCTGTTGTGTACTATAGATTCAAAGATATTTTCTTATCTACTTTATAAGGTAATTTAGTTTATCTAAATAAAACAAAATACATCTTCCCACATATATCCAGACATCAGCTTTGACAAAAATTGCGGGAATAAAGGGAAGTAATAAGACAATTTTCTTTTGCCTAAAACTCACAACTTTATCTAATTCTAAACCACATAGAATCAAGAATTTATATTTTTGTTTGAGTGATAGCATGTGTTTTCCATTAAATAATTTTTAATAGAAATAAGATATAGGTAGGGATTAAGAAAAAAATGGAAGGATAATAATATTTACAGAGAAAAAATCTCTAAGTTACAAATTTACAGTTATCTCATCTGCATAACTGAGATATATGAAAGCTGATTTATTTTTTTTTTTATATAGTTTTGTGATTTAATAGTTTGGTATTCAACTCTAGTACTTTGTGGCTACAATGTTAATGAAATATATTAATGTCAGGAATTTAAAATTGTTGGTTAAATATTTACTACTTAATAGATATTTCTACCTGCTGTTTCTTGCAAATCCGCTGATGATTTGCAGTGCTGGGAAAGATCGCTACCCATCTTTATGTAGGGTGCCAGATGGCCTTTCACCATGACCTTTGCCCAGTGCTATTAGCATCCAGGGGAGCTGAGAAGCGCTGGCTCATTATCCACAGCCAGATGTTTTCTACTCCTCTATCACTGCTGCTAAGTGGCAGCTAATGTTTGGCACAATGGGTATTTGCTTGAACCTATGATCCATGAAATTCTGTCTCTTAAAATCCAAATACCACCCAGTAGCAGAAACTTTTTCTTATGCATTTATAATTCAACCATTCTCTCTTTATAGAAATCCTGCTATAATCCTGGAGACAATTTTATATTTTTCTATATTTCGCAGCTGATAGAAAGTAAAGCTATTCTAGTCTAAGAAAGAATGAAATTATACATTTAGATATTTAAGAATTAGTTCTGAATATTTGTTCATCATTTTATGCACATTATCAGTATGCAATAACTGTACAAACACCCAGTAAACGTCAAATTACCCTAATGAGTTTCTAGAGAGCCTGACATGAAAAAAATAAATAAATAAATTCCAGTTCCTAGAAAGCTCTATGCTCTGATGTGTTTAATAGTCAGTTTTCTCTGAATTTGACCAATGAAAGCCCATCTTTCACAGTCCAATCTACTCTAGGTGAAATAACATAACTGGAATCAAAAGCGGACCTAAACTACAGGAAAAACATGTTTTATTCTAATCAGGATATGGAAGAGGGTGCTTACTTATTCACGGAAGCCGGTACTGAATAGACAACCATGTTCGTAGTCAGTTAGCCTGCTTCAAGAACTACTCATCTGCAATGCCAGAGGCAGTAGAAAGATGCCTGAGCATCCCTTATATTAAAAACTTTATTAGAGATTGCTATGAATTCATTAATTGATGAGATGTATGATAAAACTAACCCTTCTTTTTAAAATATCGGATTATAAACTACTGATCTGTCAAAATGTTTTAGGCATCCAATGAAATAATTACGTGTCAGACATTCCATGGCAAGCTGTGTTTACTGGAAGCACCAGAAGAAGAGAGCCTTTGGTAGAGAATGAAGCAGCCAGGTTTGGGTGAGAAAGACCTCTCCCTGACTTCTATCCTTCCTCCCATTAGAATACGGGGCTTCAGTCTTCAAAAAGTAGCTTTAGCTTAATTTCAGTTGATTGTCTTTTAACTCAACTCAAACAATGTGATAAGATTGCATGACTTCTTTTCCCTTTGGAAATATTTGTGAAGATAATTTTAAGCATAATTGTCATGTAACAATATAGATAGACAAAAATCAAGCCCATTGATAAGGCTGCCAATATCCTATGTCAAGAGCATTCAATAAAAGTGCCCTTTCTTCTGGGAAGAGATACCTCCCTCTCATGCTGATGACTTATAAACAAGCGTGATCAAGTTTGGATTATTAATTCTAACTTCTTGATTGGGATAATTGGTGCAAAATAAAACTTTATACCCATACACAAAGAAATTGCCTTTACTGTCCTTTGTCCTATTATTAAACCCATGTGGAAATGTCACTAGAATATAGGAATAGACCTAATTTTGTTATTATTATTTTCTCTGTTTTTTTTTTTTTTTTTTTTTTTAAGGATGGAAGTTTATTTGAATTTAAAATAATGTCAATATAAAACACTGTTTTTTTTAATTTGACTCATTATGCAGGTAATAATTTCAAGCAAGACATGAACTGTAGCAAGTGTACAGACAAGTTCATTAGAGGAGACAGGAAAGACACCCTCAGGGTCAAGGGCGGGCTCTCTCAAAGGGAAGAGCAACACCTTGCATGCTCTTTGTTCCCCAGTTCTATTGGGGTCTTAGGAAAGTTTCTGGAGACTCCTGCCCAGGTACCACCTCTTAACTCTTGAATGACAGGGAGGATTGCCTCAGATTTCCAAGTCCCTACTGTGCATGGCCTTACCCACAGGGACCCAAGTGAAACCCAGGGTGTGGTTGCTATTTAGTGAGATTAAAAGCACATGTGAAAGATCTAAGCACAACACTTGGTCACTCTGACCCATGCTGACTGGTTCTAATTATAACTTGTTTTTACAGATTTTATGGCAAGTGGGCTTTGCTTATAATAACCTTGTCTTCCTGACTCTTGGAAGCTTTGGTCTGGGTAAAGTTCACAAAAGTATCCTTTTGGGATAACTTGTTTGGATCAGCAGGGAGGAGGCTTTGGACCTGCATCCCTTGGAGAATACCCCTGTAGATAACAGTTTGCCTGGGAACATAACCTCCTACTGACTTAAGCCAGAGCAGAGCCACAGTGGTAAATTGATTTTTAGAAGACAATATCCAGAGGGCAAGGAAGTAGGCCTGTCTTTAGCATTATCTCCTCAACTCCACATTCCTACCACTCCCGTCAATCAAGTAGAAATCTGAGGGAGTCCTGACAGAGTGAAACCATGCTCCTCCCTAAACAAGGCTGGCCATATATTGTAACCCAGATCTCCTAGAGTCAGAGCCAGAGGCAAAGGTCAAGTGCCAACATTTGGTCAAGGAAATTCAGGGCTTGGACAGGGAGGGCGAACATAAGAGAGGAGTAAAGTAGATGCCAGGCAATGGTGGTGGACCTTTCCAGCCTGACCACTACCTCAGCATAGGCTGCAAAAAGGCTTGTGAGACTGTCTTTCAGTGTTTGCTCAGAATCGTGGCAGATTGGGAACTTTGTAAGGAAGGCTCTGCCTTGCACTATTCCCTAGAGGATAAAGGAGAGGATCCTATCCGCCCATCTTGTCTGATTTTTGTGTTAAATTTAGGACATAGAGAGCTAGTGCTATGTCATCATGCCCTTAAGAGACTGGTCAATTAGCCAGACTGCATAACTTGCAGCAGGACATTTCCTCCAAACAGAGAGTTGGATGGGTGAGTCATTGCATGTGAGCACTGAAGAAGGAAGGCAAAGGTGAGGTAGGTGGCAAAGGTAAGGCAAGACTGCGCACCATGTGTGTGGCCAATAAGTGCCCTCCACAGTGTTTCCATGGAGTTTGCTTCTAGAGGTTAAGGTTGCAGTCAGATGTGGTTTTTCATGTACTGGGTCTCACACTGGACTGCAGGCACCTTGAAAATCTACCCTGTTCTATGGTCGTATAGTGTTACTATGTTTAGCATATCATCAAAAACACAGTAGGTGCATAATAAATAATTTATTGAATTAAGAGTTGATATGAGGGAGAAAGCAAACAGAGAGTGAGAGAAATTCTTATAGAGGGAGAAGCTGATGAAGCAATACATCTAGCTAATGTGTTGAGAAAAGAAAAGGAGCGAACCTTAGTTCCTTATGCCTTTAGGTCAAAGGTTTAGGGCCGGGTTGTTTCTACACTAAAAGGTTTTCTACTTTTCAGAATATTTTCTCTTCCATTTTTTTTTTTCTTCAGACACCAAAAGAAAGAAAGGAATGACATTGTCAAGAGCCTCTTCATCACTGGGTGCATAATTTGGTTAGGGTTCTGAAAAACCTTGAAAGCAAGATAGGGTTCAGTTGGTATCCAGGATTCCAGTGAGTTAGACTGTAATTAAAATTGAATAAACCATTTGTTTATGGAAAATAACCAGCAGACATTTCCCACATAAACCACATAAAAAACATTTAGGCAGTTTTTGGATAAAATACACAATACAAAAATAGCATGTAGTATTTCTGTGTTCAGTAACTCTCCCTTCTATTTGTGAAAAGTGATTTTGAATTTTAGGAGTCCAAGAGCTAATAAGCACATGGTCATTTCAAGGCATAGTTTGTAAAAAAAGACAATAGCAAAAGGAGTGACTTTCAAAAGCTATGATTATGACGGTGTATCCAACCACTTATTGACAGACTGAAATACGTATCTAGCAGATATCTCAAATTAAACATGTGCTTGCAAACAAGTCTAAGCCCAAATTACATGGCTCCCAATATAATGTGGGAGATAGAACTTTATAATCTGAAATAACTGCTTAGAGAATAGCATGTATACTTTTATTAAAACATAAAATATCACATCTCTCACCTTCCTAATTTTTGTACGGGCAGCTAAAAATCTTCTCATAGCCCTTACAACTTTCTAGCTTTGTCCATAAATTAATGCAACCTTAATATTTACTATTGAAGCAACGGAACCGAGATTGTATATGTGAAGCGTTAAAAAAAGGAAAACAGCGAATGCCCAAGGAAATCATGATGAAGATCTGGCCTTCCAATATTTATTTTAGCATTTTCTTAAAAACCAATCTTATCCATCCTCATACTAGGTCATCTATGAACCTCAATATTGTTTTGCACTAGCAGGTTGTATTGTACTTCTCTTTAACATCTTTTTTACACTATTAAACACCCTCATTTTCATGTGTACTCTTCTCTTTCCTCCCTCTTACACTTTCCTCCATTTTCCTGTTCTCTCTCAATCAGAGATCTTTAGGTTTTTAGCTGATAATAGACATTCTTTCTGGTAGAGAAGAATTGAAAAATAGTTTAGTAGAAACTAAGAATAATTTAATAGAAAATTTCAGTGCTTGTAAGAATAGATGCAGTTCAAATGTGAATTAAATTCTGAGAAAATATCCTAGCACTAGGCAGTGGCTCGAAATGATGAAACTGTAAAACAACTCAGTCTACAACAATCAGTTCCTTAACAAGCAAACTCATAATGGATGGATCCCAGATTCATTGTTTAGATAGTTCCACATAGCCATGAAATCTGGGTTATTGAAAGGAATCATCATACTCCCTGAGATTTTTATCTTGTGTTGACTCTGTTCAGAAGAAAAGGAAATTGCTATTTCTGGGCATCAGTTCATGCTAACGATTGTGGTTCTCTGTGACCGGCACTTTGTATCGGAGGAAAACTGGCTCCCAGTGGAGACCTGAGTTTGAGAGATGAGGAGGAGATTGACTCCTCCACCCTCCCGCCCCCTAGTGGCTCAGGACTAACTTGCAGGAATGTCTGCATCTTTTCCACCTCCCTAGTCACAGGCACCCGCTGTTCACAGACGCTCCCTGGGGATGAACTAGTATGAACTCCCTCTTACCCTGTCTCTTGTGTCTGTCTCATCTGATAAAGGGTCATTAAGATTCAATATTTCTATTTATCCAATTACCCTTTTTAAATTTTCTAGAGATCAAAAGATAAAACTCAGGAGAATGAAGGTCACTGATTATACGTACTGTCCCTTTGTCTCCTTCCTGTCTGTACATCAGTGTAATTAGCTCTGACACAAACATGCATACTTTGTTTCCCATTCATACTTTGCTACTGGAATTGCATGCATAAAGATGATCCCTTAAATGCATTTAAAGATATAAGACTTTTATACGTTCAAAAACTGTCCTAATCTATTTAAAAAGGTCACGAAGAGAAGATGAAAACATGACTTGAATGCAGTATCATAATGGATACATATTAAATAATTTATTTCACTCATATAATATGAGGGGATCTAGGCAATGTTATAACCAGTTCAAAGAAAAGGTCAAAGCAATATAAATTTACTTGGAATAAAGGAATGTTGCATTGAATTGCAAATGGACACAACTCATTTTCTTATAGTGGGGAGAAATTCAACTGTAATCACTGCCATACGGATAGAACTTACATATCTACCAGAAAGAAAGCTATGTAAGTGTGTCACTGGGACCAGGGTCTAAGGAGGTCCCCCGAAAGTGAGGTGGACCTCAGTTCAGGCTTTGAGAGGCCTTGATGTTGTTAGAAAAAGGAATTTAAGGAAGGGTCGAAGGGAGGCACAGATCAAATTGATTGAGAGAAAGAAATAAGGATGCACTCCGAGAGACAGGATAGAGTACGGACATTGGAGAAGAACCCCTAGCTGCATGTTAGCTAGGCATATTTAAAGACCTAAGATCAACAGTACAGGAACATGATCAAAGAGGGTGCTTTTAGTTCTCCTTTGTGTTGGCGACTGGAGATGTTGATCGTTACCTGGGTGAGGGTCATTTATTGACATGCTGATGACTTCTGATATGGAGCTTCTATTCTTTTTCAGTGTTTGTGATGTTTTCTGTTTGCAAATCGGTATACCTGTGGATAAGGTCTAATGATTTAGTAGTGCTGTTTGTTTAGGTATGTGAAAGTGACTTAAATATGAACTTTTAATCCATGTGAAGCTCTTTAAACCATGCCCACTCTCTGGGTGACCAACATGTCTCCTTTCTGCCTATCCTTATATCTTCTGTTCTACTTCCAATGATTCAGGTAGAGGCTGAAGGTTTGACTCCATGAACTGCAACCAGTAGCACCTGCAGACCCACGGACTGCCTGAAGCAGTTTTAAGGAGTCACAGTTTTAAGGAGTCAGGGAAGTTATTTGTCTATGATTTTGTCTTAAGGAGAAGATTGGACATTAACCAAAATCTGCAATTAAACATGAATCCTATGATTGTGGTCATTGCTCAGGGTCACTGGTACTATACCGTAAACCATCACAACTGTACTGTCTGGAGACTACTTTTGTCAACTTGAGAAGATTATCAGCCAGAAAAAAGCCTAATAGGTGAGGCATATGAACAGGAATCAAACAAGAAAATGTGGCAATGACAGAAAGCCAGGGGGAAGCTGCTAGCATCTATTTCAAATCCTGGATTCCAAATCCTAGATTGACCCACGGAAGGTTGATATTGCTTCCTCTCTTCTGAAGTTGACTAGCAATGCCTTGAATACAGTCTGTCTCAGAGGTAGACACTGTGCTCTGGTGTGTCTAAGAAAAACACTAGAGAGGAAATAAATATGTTCAGGTACAGCTGCACATGCCTGTATTCCCAGCAACTCAGGAGGCTGAGGCAAGACGGTGGCAAACTTGAGGCCAGTCTCAGGAACTTGGTGAAACCCTGCCTCAAAATACAATAAAAAGGGCTGTGGATGTAGCTCGGTAGCAGAGGGCCTCTGGATCCATCCCCAGTGCCGAACAAGGAAAGACAATAAATACAAACCTATGAACTGAGAATTTCCCTGCCGTTATAGCCACTTCCCATGCCAATAAGGGTCATAGCTAGGACAGTTTGACTACAGGAATCAAGTGCCACCATGACTTCTGCTTCTCAGGAAACAGCTGACCTCAGAAAACCCGCCACCCTTGACAATATACACTGCTTCCTCTTTTGCAAGAACAGCTCACTGGCCCCCTGCAGGCATAAAGGACTGGGACAAGCAGCTGGAGAAAGTTCCCTACTCATGCTGAGCTCTCCCACAGAGCGCTTGTCCCAGCAGCCTCAATGATTATCCTTTCACTGGGCAGAATACACATCCTTTTCTTGCTGAGACACAAGCCTTGGCTTGTGTGGGTACAGCCTTGGTAAATTAGGTCTCAAACTTGATTTTACTCTAACAGTGGATGTTGCCTGGCTCGTGTGGGAAAGATTCCTGAAGAGGGCCTCTTTTCTTAGCATCTTCATAAAAAGGTCATTTTCTCTCAGTCCAAGCCTGATCTGTCCCACAGGTTACACAAAGACCTCTTATGCCCCAGAAAACCCTTGGGTTACCTTTTGAGGCAAACTGTTTAGTTCAAGATCTATTATTTGAATTTGGAAGTACTGTTGTGGACTTCGGTGAGGAAAAATTCTAATCTGTTTTTAGTCCCTTACAGGAAAACAAATAGAAGGTATTCACACACTATCCAAAACAAGGAAAGAAAATGTTTAAAGTCAGAAAAATGGGCAATTATTGAGACTAAAACTTGTTTAATGTCAGAGTACAATGACTTGATTGAATAATATACATTTCATAATTCTCATCCAATCCTCTGTAATTTAACACTTCCCTTTAGAACCTTCTTTATTATTTATCTTCAATACAATATTAGGTGTAAATATGAGTTTCTAAATCAACAGCTTAAATTTTGAAGAACACATTCCATTATCTCCTTATTTTATAGAACATTCTAAAGTAAGTATTCCTTTGGTTTTTTCAGGCTATCATGGTCACAAGAGTTACTTGAGTCATTTCTCCTAAAGCAATATGTAAGTGACAAAGTCTTGAGGCAACAAAAACTGCATGATATTTTGAAACTTACTAGCCCATGGATGGTCTAAATATGAATGTGCTATTGGTTTATATTTGTATGCTAATACCAGCAAATCAAAATTAGTCTAAAATGCTGAATTAAAAGTGATATAACAACAATGTGATAATTTAGATGTTAAATTCAGATCATTCCTAATACATGAAATGGGAACTAATTATCTGCCTTTTATTGATTCTTAAATACTGGTGTTGGCATTAGCAGGTTACAAGGAGGAGGTTAAGACTATGTACATATTTTATAGAGGGAATGATAAATTAATTACTGTTTATTAGTAAATGAATTTTTCTTTATAAAATATTTGGAGATTTTTGCCTTTGTACTTCCATGAAAGAAAATTTAGAGAAAAAGATAAACATAAGTTGAAAGTATCTGAATTTGATGACTGAAGACTTGTATAATTCAATTGAATTAAAATTCTATACTGTGGCCCAAAACTTTCTTTAGGCAATTCATTTTTACAATGCACACACACACACACACACACACACACACATACTCAAAGAAAACTAAGATAAAGATGTAACTTAGTGTGATACCAGAGTACAGGATGCAAAATGATAGATTTTTTACCAGCAGAATTTTAAAATACATTTTCCCCAAAAAATTATAAAAGTAAAATAGGAAACTAAATCATTTTTACCATGCTGTAGGAAAACTACAGAAATTTCACGCTCATACACATGCATGAGCTATCTTATGAAACTATTTATATAAAGGAATCATATGTAAAATTTAAATAAAATAATTTAATTCTGATAATTCATAGTTTAATAAAATTTGGACTGAAATTTGTATTTTCAGGATATTGATATGGTTGTTTTCTTTAAAACAGTGTTTCCTGAAAGTGTTTCAGTTGTAAGAAAATCCAAAATAACATACATTATGTACTAAACTTTTCTTATGTTGTTCAATTTAGCAATTTTATTGTTTTGTCCTAGTTACAAGAACTGCATAAATATATTCTAAATTACTTATATCTCTATAACAAATTTATAATAGAAGTATTGTCTTTTACTTTTTACATGCTGCTACTAATTATTAATACTCTTCAGAAAGCTCTTTCTTATACACACTTATATGAATATTCATATATATGGCCATATTTATATACTCACATACAAATTCATATATATTCATATATGTTCACTTATATGTTCATATCCAATCTTTAAACCAAACCATAATCATACTGCAAATCCTAAACCTATCCATTTGTAAAACCATATATATTTATCTGTTTACATATATACATATATTTATATACATATTCATATATTTTGATGTATGTTTATAACCTAACCTAACAGTACCCCTAAACATATTCTAATCCTAATATGATCCCAACCATAAAATATTTAGATATAAACCACATATTTTTATACAAATGTTCACATATATTTTGATCTAATTTTTTATATTTTCACATGTAAATTTTACATATATTCATTTATAAATTCATACCCTTCCTTTAAACAAAACCATAATCATACACCTAACCCTAAACTTATCTGTATATACAACAATATAGATATATAGGTATTCATATATATTTTTACATATAAATTCATATATATTTTTGTATATTTTGAGATGTATGCTCAAATCCTAAATCTAACACTAACCTTAACCATAAAATTAGTCCTAAAACTGCCCCAAAATAAACTTACTTATATATAAAAATGTATATATTTAGATGAATATTCATACACATTGTGATGTATATATTTATATATGAACAAATAAATTCATATATTTTCATATATATTCATTTATATATTCATACCCTATCTTTAAAGAAAAACTTAACCATAACACATACCCTAAAGTTACCCATACATCAACCATTCATATTTATGTAGGTTTTCATATATATGTTTTCATGTATATATTCATATACACACTGGTACCATTGATTTGTTTGGTATAACCCTAACACTAACTCAAACTTTGTTCTTCAACATGATCCTAAATCGAACTCTACTCCTATCCATAAAACTATTTAGAAACAGAGAAATGAGAAAGTACACTCTATTTATGTATGATCTATTGAAATGTATAAAAGCAATCATGTACAACTAATTAGAATAAAATTTTAAAATTAATTAAAAAGCCATATACATTTATATGAATATTCATATGTAATTCATCTTAGATATTTACATATTCATGAAAATAATCAATATATAAATTTATATTAATTTATATATTTATACCCTATCTTTAAATGAACCATACCTATATTCCTAATCCTAAACCTATCTATATATAAAACCTTACATATGTATGTTATTACATATTTTATATATATTCATATATATTGATGTAAGTGTTCATATACTGACCATAATGCTGTTACATCTAAACCTTGTGCTAATGTTAACGTTATACCTAAACATAAAATTGTTCACATATAAAATATATATGTGAATATTCACATTATTTGATATGTATATTTGTATATTCACATAGAAATTTAATATACATTAATATATATTCATTTGTATTTTTATACCTATGTTTAACAAAACTGTAATCATTATCTAACCCTAGACTTACCCATATATACAACCACATAAATCTATATAGGTTTTCAAATATATTATAACATATATATTTGTGCGTATACTTTGATGTTTGTGTTCTAAGTCTAAGACTAACCCTAAACATACCTATAAGTCAGTGCTGAAGCTTACACTACTACTAACCATAAAAATATTTAAATATAAAACCATATATATTTGTATAAAAACTCATGTAATTCACTTATATATTTACGCATATTCATATATATATTCACATATATTCACTTATATACCCATAACCTTTTTATACAAAGCCATGACCACACATCTAACAAGAAACCTATCCATATATACAGCCACATGCATGTATATTTTCATATGAATTTATATATATATATTTGTATATTTTGATATATATGTTCTAACTTAACCCTAACCCTATCCCTTCTCCTAAATTAATACTACCTCAACCCAACAATGTTACTATTCACATGTAAAGCATATATTTAAATGAATATTCATACATATGTTGAAGTATTTGTATGTTCAAATATAAATATATATTTTTCATGTACATATATATGCACATTTATATATTCATCAACTACCCTTGAACCAAACCTAAACCATACACTTAACCCCAAAATCATGCATACATATAATCATATATATTTATATAGGGATTTTTATATGTTATCACATTCATAAATATCAGTATATATGTTCTAACTCTAACTATAACAATAGTCAAACTCTAAACTTAGTCCTAACTCTAACACTACTACTAAACACTTAAGTATTTATATAAAATATATATATGAATATTCACATGTAATTTAATTCATAAATTTATATATTCAAATATAAATCCATATATATTTATATATGTTCACTTATACATCTATAACCAATCTTAAAACAAAATCCTAAAAATAGCCTACCCCTAACATTGGTCCTATCTCTAATACTACTATTAAATGCAAAACTATTTATATAAAAGATATATTGATATGAATACTCATATATAATCTAACTTATACATTTATATATTCAAATATAAGTTAATAGGTATATTCACATATATTCATTATTTATTTGTATCAATCTTTAAACAAAACCATAACCACACTCCAAACCCTAAACATATCTCTATATAAATCCATCTGTTTATGTTTTTATATATATTTTCATATATATTAACATATATGTTCACGAGCTAACTTTAAATCTAATGCTACCCCTAAGCTTAATCCTAACCCTAAAATTACTCCTTTGAAATGATTTTTATATAAACCATATATATTAATACAAATATATACATACATTTTGAGTCACACATTTCTGTATTCACTGATAAATTTCATCTATATTCAAAATATGCATTTGTATATTAATACCATTTTTAAAAAGTCATAACCATATAACTAAATCTCAGTCTATCCACATATAAACCCATAAACATATATAGGTTTCTCATATATAACATACAATCATATAGTTTAATGAATACTGATATACATTATTTATATATAATTATATATTGTCTGTCTGCTATAACCTTGACTAACTCTAACCCTAACCCTGAACCTTGCTACACTTAATCTTAGACCTAACTCTAACAGACTCCAAAACATTAAATTGCACTTATATAAAAACATATAATTAGCCAGGTGTGGTGATGCACACCTGTAATCCCAGCTGCTCCAGAGGCAGAAGGATTGTGAGTTCAAAGCCAACCTTAGCAATGGTGAGGTGCTAATCAACTCAGTGAGACCCTGTCTCTAAATAATGTACAAAATGGGGCTGGGGATATGGCTTAGTGGTCGAGTGCCCCTCAGTTTAATCCTTGGTACAACCCCTAAAAACATCTCCATATATTTATATCAATAGTCATGTGTAATTTGAATTTAAAATTTGTATATTCACATAAACTGTATATGTAATGTTGTATTCATTTATATATTCATACCAAATGCTAAGCCAGAGTAACTGTACTCCTAAAACTAATTCCTTTCATAAATAAAACTCTTTGTTTATATAGCTTTTCATATATATTTCACATATATAATTATATACATATACACATATATTGATATATGTTCATCTCCTAAACTGAAACCTACAGTTAGTTCTTACCCCAGCATTACCTATAAACCTGAACTTATTTATATATATACCATATTATTTGAAAGACCATTCATCTACATTTTGACATATACTCATATATTTACTTATGAATTTATGTAAATATATATATTTATAAGTATTCATTTATGAATTCAACACTTTCTTTACACAATGCCGAAAAATAAGCATCTAATTCTCATCAGTCTATGTGCACAACTATACATATATATATGATTTTCTGTGTACTTTTTCTCATGAATCCATATATATGCTTCAATAGTTTGAAGTATATGGTCTAACCATAATGTTAACCCTAACAATTATCTTATTAAAAAGCAATATTATATAAAACAATATTATAAAAGCTTACACTATTTATATAAAAACATGTTTATATGACTATGTACAATTTGACATATATATTTATATATTCACATAAAATCATATATATTCATTTATATTTTGACAACTTTTAAACCAAACTGTAAACATACTTCTGACCCTTAACCTATATATACATAAAACCATACATACGTATATACATTTTAAAAAGTATTTCACATATATGTTTATATGTTTATCCATATATATTTCTATATATCTACTAATCCTATCCCTAACCCTATTCCTAACCCAATTCTTTGTCCTAACCCTAACACTACTCCAAAAGCTTTCACACTTTACATAAAAACATACATAATTATATGACTATACATGTAAAATTTGAATTATTTATATATTCACATAAAATTCACATCTATTTTTATTTATATTTATTTATACTGTCACTGACTCTTTGCGGTGCCAAATCCACAGATATTTGTCACCGTCTGCAGCAATAATTTGCGCGGGTCTTTATGGGTGGTGGACTGGAAACTGAGCTACTTCTATTTCTGAGCTACTTCCTTACTTGCTTGTGTGTTTATAGAGGTTAGAGGAAATGAGGTTTACTTGCTTTGAGAGGAGAGAGAGAGAGAGAGGCTTTGCTTATCGGAGAGAAAGAGAGACTTTGCTTAAGAGAGAGAGACTACACTTTCAGAGATCCATATCTTCATAGTTCTGCTGCTTCTTCTTAAAGGTGTGTCCTGCATCCTGTGAACTAAGGATGCGTCTATCTGAGGTGCTTTAGTGATGTGTCCCGCATAGGGCAATCTGTGATCTGCATCCTAAAGATGTGTTCTCAGTTCTCCGCTCTGCGACCTGCCTTCCACCACTGCCCCTACATGCTGTTTCTATCTGCTTGCCACTTCTTCTTCCTTTCTGCTAATGGCTTCTCTGCTTCTTTCTGCTAGCTGCTGTTGCTTACCTTCTACCTACTGTCCGCTCATATTCCCTCCAAGAGGTGGAGGGCGGAGCCATGCCAGTTGAGATCAGGCGAGGAGCCAGCTGTCCAATCACGAGCAGGAGCACTTGGGAACACCTGTGCACGTGTTCCTCCGATGTGATCAAAAGAGCTTCTGGCTGGCTGCCAGGCGCCATCTTGGCGAGTCTGCATGGCATAGCCCCCAACATTATACATTTGTAACCAATTTTAAACCAAACTCTAATCATAGTGTAAAATCAAAACTCAATTAAAACACCTTATATATCAATATATATTCATATGTATATTCAGTCCCTAAATATAAACCTAAAAATACCCTTAAATTTAGTCCTATCCCTACTTTTACCCACAACCCTACAATTACGTACATAAACACCAAATATATTTTGAGCATATTCACATATATTTTGACATATATAAGCATAAATTTCCCTATAAATTATATATATATTTTATTATATATACATAAAAACTATGTATCTTTTAACTCTATACCTAATCCTAAAATGAAAAGTAACCTATCCCTAAGTTAACCATACCCCTAATGCTTAATATATCTCTATACAAATACATATATATTTATGTTTTCTTATATATTACCATATATATTAATACATATATTCATTCTTATTGATACATATTTCTAATCCAATTCCTAATCTAAATCCTAAAATTAAACCTAACCCTAACAGTAAAATTCTATCCCTAAATACACATGTGTCAATATATATTTTTATTTGTTTTCATATATATTTTCATATATATTCATATAAATAATTTTGTATGTTGATATATACATTCTAACAATATCCATAACACTAAACCTAATTCTAACTCTAGTCCCAACCCTAAACATAATTGTAACCACACTCCTAAATCTAACTGTATGTACAAATAAAACTATATATATTTATATAGTTTATATATATATATTATGCTATGCAAATGTATATTTATGCATATTGATTCAAGGTATATAACTTAAAACCCAACACTAACCATAACCAATGTCCAAACCTAACACTAACTATAACTATACTCCTAAACCTAAATATATGTGTATACAAATCCATATATGTAACATCAAAATAGGAATATGTATTGTGACATATATATTTATATGTATATTCAGGTATATTTATTTTCAAACATTAACCTTAACACTAAACATAAATCTAACATTAAATATATCCTGAAATATAATATTTATTTTAACCCAAAATAATATATGTATGTATAAATTATATATATTTACATGTTTTCATATGTATTTTCACATATACTTATATTCATATATATGTCATTTTATATGTATATATTCAAACCAGAGCATTAAAATAACCCTAAATCTAACTCTAAATATAAACCTAACTCTAAACATACTCCTAACACTAAATATATGTATATAAATGACCATATATATATGGTTTCATAAATGCTTTCATGTACATGTTCATATGTACATGAATGCATATTGAAACATGTAGCCTCTACTATTAATACTACACCTAAAGCTAACACTAACACAAAGCTATAAGACATTGTAGTCTTAACCATACACATATATATATATATATATAAATTCATATATATGTATGAAGGATTTCATATGTATTTTCACAGATATATTCACGTGTACATTCATTCATATTTATATATAACTTAAAATCCTAAATGAAACTGGAGCCTAAATCTCACACTGGTAAAAGTTCTCCTATATTTTATTTACATATATACAAATCCATATATATTTATATATATTTTTATATGTATTCATATATATATTTATGTATGTTGGTATATGTCTTCTAACCATAACCCTATCCCTAAACCTAACCCTATGCTTAACCCTATCTGTAACCATAGTCCTAATGATAAATATATCTATATACAAATCATATATGTGTATATAGGTAACATTTTCACATATATATTCATATGCATATGCATATTCTTTATAGTTACATATATTTTTGAACTCCAAATATAATCCTAACTCTAACTAAAAACTCTAAATACTAATCCTAGTTCTAATGTTAGTCTCAGTCCTAGTTCAATACATTAAACTACAGACTTATATAAACATATAAATTAATGACTATGTCTCTAAATTTGACTTGTATTCACATATGTATTCACATAAAAATTCAAATATGTATTTATTACATTTATTCATATATTCATAGACTTTTAAAATAAAATTTAACAATACTCTTAATCATATATATAATCTGCATATAAAACATACACATTTATATAGTTTCATATATATTTTCAATTATATAATTAATTATATACTCATTCATACATTTTTCATACATATTTTAACTTCCATGTTGACATATATCTTCTAACCCTACCCCTAAATTTAACCCTAATTCTAAATCTAACTCTAAACCTAGTCCTGATTGAAAACACACTCCTAACCCTAAATGTATGTATATAGAAAAACACATATGGGCTGGGGTTGTGGCTCAGTGGTGGAGTGCTTGCCTACCACATGCGAGGCACTGAGTTTGATTCTCAGCACTACATATACATAAATAAATAAAAGTCCACTAATAACTAAAAAAAATTTTTAAAAAAACCACATATATGTATGTTGATTTTCAGATATATTTTTACACATATATGTATATTCATATATAGATATTTATTTTCTAGCCCTAACCTTAACAGTAAATCTAAATGTAACCCTAATTTAATCATACTCATAAACCTAAACATAGATAAATATGTATGCATATATGTACATATGCATATATATGTATATATACAGTATTTCATATATAATCTGCATACATATTTATATGCATATTTACTTATATTTATATTTATCTTCTAAACCTAACCCTATAATTACCCTAACCATGTTCCTAAACTTACTTGTATGTATCTACAAATACATATGTGTTATACAGATATTAATATATATTTTCTCATATATATTCACAATGTACATTTATATATATTGACATTTATCTTCTAACAACAACCCTAAACCTAATCCTAACCCTAACTCTAAATCTAATCCTAAACCTAACCCTAATTTAAAGGATACTACGCACTCTAAATGTATGTATATAGAACACCATATGTATTTTATAGGTTTTCATATATATTTTCACATATACATTCATAGGTACTTGCATGTTTATTTATATTTATACTGTAAACCCTAATCCTAACCCTTCTTGTAACTCTAAATCTGTGACATAACCCTAATTGCAACCACATTCCTAAACTAAAATGTATGTATACAAATAACAATATATATTTCTATAGGATTTCATATGTATTTTCACATTTAAATTAATGTACATTGATATATATATATCCCTAAATATAATCCTTAGCCTATCCCTAACACTAACCCTAAGTGTGATCATATTCCTAATCCTTAATATATCTGTATACTATACATATATGTTTATATACATTCCCATATACAGTCATATGTCTATTCATGTATATTGATATATATCTTCTAACCCTAAATTTAACCCTAATCCTAACACTAACTGTAATCATAATCCTAACCCTTAACCTATAAAGTACAAATCCACATATATTTATGTAGGTTTTTATATATATTTTCACATATATAGTCACATGTATATTCATGTTTATTGATATATATCTTATAACCAAACTTTAACTATAAACATAAATTTATGTATATTCCTGTATATTTTCATATTTTTTCTAACCCCAAATCTAACCTTTACTCTCATGCTTACCCTATCACTAAATCAAATGCTAGTCTCATACCTAACCCTACACCACTCCAAATTATTAAACCACTTACATAATAAACATTTTTATGATTCTTCCTTTCATTAATTTTCTATTTAAAATTTATATAAAATTTTATATACATTCATTCATATACAATTATATATTCATATAAAATTTTTAACAAAATTGTAACAATATTCATAATGATAAATATAACCCTGAAGTTAACATTAACTCTAACTATACCCCAACCCTATATTATGTATGTACATATAAATATATTTTACTTTTTTCATATATATTTATGCTAACATATATATTCATATATATGGATATGTATCTTCAAATCCAAAACTTAACCCTAACCATAACTCAAACTGTAACACCCTTCCTTACATGAAATGTATCTATATGCAAACTGTCTATATCTATATAGGTTTTCATATGTATTTATATATATATATATATTTACATGTATACTCCTTTATATTTACACATTTCTTAAAAACATAACCCTAATCCTAACCTTAATCCTAAACCTAACCTTAATACAAGCCTTGGGTTTAACCCTATGCTACAACAAACCATTAAACTACTTTCATATAAATACTTACATATTTACATGCCTATTTCTCTCTTTTTTGCTTGTTTATATTAACATAAAAATTCATACATATATATTTGTTTATATTAATTTTTATATTCATAGAAAAATTTCAAAGAAATTGTAACAATGATACTGCTCTTTACTGGTGATGAGTCCTGCTTCCTCAGGTGTTGAAGTATATCACTGGAGAAGCACACCGAGGCAAATGTAGAGTGGAAATTAAACTTTATTAAAGAAAAGTAAAAGCAGACTTCTCCTGGGTAGAAGAAGGGAACCCAAAGGTGGAATCTGTGGGATGAGCAAATCTTGTCCTTTTTATGGATTTTATTCTCCCATTCTTTCCCACTTACCTTTTTCCTTCCTGCCTACGGGATTAGGCCCGGTTTTGCAGGTGACATGTAAAAGGTGAAAAGTGGATGGGGCAGGGGGAGAGTCAAAGTGATTCAGCAAGGTAAGGGCTCAGGGGGCATTAATCAGCATCTCCCTGCCTGTAGTCTCTGACAAGGGCAGGTAAATTTGGTTATCGATGGGCTCTGCAGGTCCTTGACATTCCATTCTCCCAGGGCAGTCTCCAACTTCCAGAGGCAGATGGCTTTCATGGCCTCCATTTCCTTGATCTGACCGGATCCCCTATTTCTACACTAACTGCCTGTCCCCAATTCTGGTTTCAACAATATTCCAAACACTATGACTTTATATAAAAGCATATATTTTTATGTTGGATCTCTTTCATTTTCATGCATATATTTATACATATATTCATTTACATTGATATATACTGTCTAAATCTGATCTTAACTTTAAAGCTGTTACCTACTCCCAACACTCAATATATCTATATACAAAAGTTATATATTTATATAGGTTTTCATGTTCTTTCATATATGTATTCATACGTGTATTTATGTACATTGAACTATATCTTTTAATGCTAACTCTAATCCTAAACCTAACCCTACAAAAGCCATAAGTCAAATCATCATATCCCTAATTATATCTATCTACAAATCCATATATATTTACATAGGGTTTCACAGATATCTTTACATATATATTCATATACATAGTC
The DNA here is from genome assembly GCF_902686445.1 of Sciurus carolinensis. Taxonomy (NCBI): domain Eukaryota; kingdom Metazoa; phylum Chordata; class Mammalia; order Rodentia; family Sciuridae; genus Sciurus; species Sciurus carolinensis. The sequence goes on from NC_062222.1 coordinate 9,259,357, forward strand.
ATTCTTTTTCATATATATCTTGTAACCCTAATACTAAAACTAAATCTAAATATAACCTCAACCTAACCCTAACTGTAATCATAATCCTAATATTTAATATATATACATGTAGATACATATAGATATACATATATAGGTTTCCATATTTATATCACATATATTACATATATAATAACCTTAAAATTATGTACATAAACAACATATATTTTTAAGAATATGCACTTATATTTGACATATATAAACATAAATTTTCATGTGAATTTCATAAATATTTATATATGATATAATGTAACCTAATCCTAAACCTAACCTTAATACAATCATAATCTAGTCCTAAACATATGTGTATACAAATCCCTATATATTATGTATGTTCCTATATGTATTTTCACATGTACATTTTGTATATATATATATATATATATATATACATATATATACTCTAACCTTAACCATAACTAATAGCTAACCTAACCCTAAATCTAACCCTAACTGGTACCATTCTCCTAACACCAAATATATTGATATTCAAAACATATGTACTTACATAGGTTTGATATGTTTTTTACATACATAATCATATGTGTATTTCTGCACATTTACAATAATTTTCTGGACCTAACCCTTACCCTAATTTTAACACTAACTCTAATACTAACCCTAAACCTAATACTAGTGTCAGCCCTAAACATACTACTGCATATCATAAAATATCTTACATATATAAACATTTAAAATTATATGACTATTCCTCTGAATATAAATTACATATATATACATAGATAGATAGATATAGATATATTTATCCACATAAAAGTCATATATATATTCATGCTCATTTAAATATTCTGGACAATTTTTAAAATTAACTATACTCTTAACACTAAATCTGTATATAAAAGCATGCATATTTATATAAGTTTTATATACATTTGCACAAATATATTCATACACATATTTGTTCATATTCATATATGTCTAACTCTAACACTAAACTTAACCCTAAACCTAATCTTAACACTAAGTCTAACAGTAACCATATTTCTAATCACAAATGTATGTATATAAAATTATATATATTTATGTTTTCATATATATTTTCATATATGTTCATATGTGTATTCATGTATATTGATATTTATTTTCTTTCACTAGCCCTAATCCTAACAATAAGTCTAAATCTAACCTTAAACCTAACACTAATATAAACAATACTCCTAACACAAGTCTATGCATATAAAGTACCATATATATTTACATAGTTTTTCATGGTTTTCACATATATGTTCATACATAGATTTGTGTACATTGATATATATCTCCTAAGCCTCAAACTAAATCTAATTCTAACCCTTAATTCTAAAAATATCTATATACAAATCTATATATATTTTTCATCAATATATTCATATGTAGTCATGTATATTTATATATATCTTCTCATCCTAACATGACTCAACTTTAAATCTAACCCTAACTCTAACTCCAACCATACTCCTAAAGCTAAATATATGTTAATACAAATTTATATATATTGATATAGGTTTCCATATATATTTTTACATATATAGTTGGATGTATTTTCATGCATATTAATAATTATCTTCTAACCCTAAACTTAACCTTAACCCTAAACATATGTGAACAAAAAAATGCATAATATATAGAATTTTATATACGATATATAATTTTTAACTGTAATGCTAACCCTGTCTAAATCTGACCTTTACCCTAACATGAACTGTCAATATACTCCTAATCCTAAATATATATACAAATCCATATATTCATATAAGTTTTCACATATATTCACATATATATCACATGTATGTTCATGTATATTGATATATATCTAACTCTAACAGTATCTGTAACCCTAAACCTAACATTCACAAAACCCCCAAACCAATACTCCTAATCCTAAATATATGTATATACAAATCCATATTTATATAGGTTTTTATATATATAAATTTTCATGTGTTTATTTCTGAATATAGAATTATATCCTCAACCCTAACCCAATTCTAAACTTTAACAAAACCATACCTCTAATCCTATCCATAACTATTCTCCTAATCATAAATAGATCTGTATGTAAAATTATATATATCTATGTAGGTTTTAATATATTTTCATATACATATTCAGATGTATATATTTCTGTATATTTACATTTATCTTCTAACCTTAAACCTAACCGCAATTACAACCCTAAGAATAATACTACCCTTAAACCTAATGCTAATACCATAAAATTTCTTACATATAGAAACATATGAATTTATATGATTATATATCTCCATTTTACTTGTAGATTTATATATTCATATAAACTTAATATATATTCATTGATATTTATTTAAGTATTCTAGATATTTTTAACCAAATTAAAAACAATACTCCTAATCTTAATGATATTCATACATAAAAATGTATATATTTGTATAGGTTTTCATATATACGTTTTCACATATATATTTGTTGTGGTTTGGATGTGCGGTGTCTCCCAAGAACTCATGTGTGAGACAATGTAAGAAGATTTAGAGAAAAAATGATTGGGTTATAAGGAGATACTTAATTCAATTAGCGAATTACTCTAATAGGATTGATTGAGTTATAAATTGGATGCAGTTGGGGTGTGGCTGGAGGTCGTGGGGCATTGGGGACATGACTTTGGGGCATATATTTGTATTTGGCAATTGGAGGTCTCTCTCTGCTTTTTGATCATCATGTGAGCTGCTTATTTTCACCACACTCTTCCACCAGGATGTTCAGCTTCACCTTGAGCTGGAGGGAATGAATTCTGCCATCTATGAACTGAGACCTCTGAAACTGTGAGCCCTCAAATAAAATTTCCCCCTCTAAATCTCTTCTGTTTCACTATTTTAGTCACAGTAGCAAAAGAGCAGACTGAAACAATTTTCATACATATATTCATTCATATTGATATATATCATCTTACTCTAACCCTAATTCTAACCCTAAACATGATTATAACCATACCCCTAACACTGTTCTCTATATACAAAACCATAATATCTATCTAGATGTTATATATATTTTCACATATATATATATACATTCATATATATATATTCTTGTGTATTGTAAGTTTAACCCTAACACTATTTTCAAATCTGATCACAACTTTAACCCTAATAGTAATAAGTAATAATTGTAATAATTGTAACATTCCTAACACAAACACATACATATATATTTAACCATCTATATTTATTTATATATATTGATATATATCTAAAACCTAAACCTAAATCTTATCCTAACCCTAACTATAACCACACTCCTATGCTAAATATATTTATACACAAAACCATACATACCCATGTAGGTTTTCACATATTCATATGCATATTTATGTATATTAATAGTTATCTATTAACACTAACCCTATATCTAACTCAAATCTTAAATATAACCACTTCTAACCCAAAGTATCTATTTACAAATCCATATATATTTATAAAAGTTTTGATATACATTTTCACATGTATATTCATATGCATATTCATATGTATATTCATGTACATTGATATATATCTCAAATCCTAACCCTAACACTAAACCTAAATCTAACCCTATCCATTATACTAGTCTAAAACTGATGCTAGTCATAGGCCTAACCATAGACTACTCCATATCATAGTTACTTGCCAATATAAACAAAAATTTATGACTATTCCTCTTCTTTTGATTTTTATCTCTATATATTTACATTAATATTCATATAAATTTATATTAATAATTTTTAAGAAAATTATAAAAAAAATCCTAGCCTTAACTCTATCTGTATATAGAAATGTTAATTATAAAAGTTTTCATATATATTTTCATTCATATTGATATATATTTTCTAATGCTAAATCTAACACTAACACAAAATCTATCAATAAACATAATCCTAAGAGTAACCACACACATGACTTTAAATGTATCTATACACCAAATTGTTTTTATTTATATAGGTTTTCATAAATGTTTTCACATATATGTACCTGTGTATATTCATGTATATTGTTACATATCTTTTAAACTCAACTTTAACACTAAATCTATGCCTAATGCTAACTGTATTAATAATTATATCCCTAAATGTGTCTATATACAAAATCATGTATATCTATATAGATTTCCATATATATTTTTACATAAATATTCATATGTATACTCAGGCATGTTGATATATATCTTCTAAACTTAAACCAAACCATAAGCCTATATCTTACCCCAACCCTAACTCTAACCATATGCTTAATCTTAAATGTATCCATATACAAAACCATATATATCTCTATGGGTTTTAATATATAATTGATCATACATATTTATATCTATATACATGTGTATTGATATTTTCCTCTACACCTAACCTTAACCCTAAATTTAAAACTAAACCAAGTTTTAACCAAACTTCTTACTCTAAATATATCTATATACAAAAACATATATATCTATATAATTTTTCATAAATATTTTCACATATATATTCATATGTATGTAAATGTTTATTGGTATTTGTCTTCTAAACTTTACTCACATCTAATCCTAACCTTAACACTGAATTTAACAATCACCCTAAATGAAATCATTATACTAGCCCTAAATACATCTATGTAAAATAATTTGTATCTATATAGGCTTTCATATATATATTTTTTACACATATATATTAATATGATTATAAATGTTTAGTGATGATTGTCTTCAAAACAGAACTCTAATTCTAACCTAGAACTAACTACATTCTAACAATAAACCAAACTGTAACCATATTTCTAATCCTAAGTATATCTATATACCAAAACATATACATCTGTATAGGCTTTTGTATATACTTCTGCATGCATAATCATATGTATATTCATGTATGTTGATATGTATCTTCTAAATATTATCTTAAACCTAAAAGTGAATCTAAATGTAATTCTAACTGTAACCATACTTATATCACAAAATATATCTTTACACAAAAATATATATATATCTATATTGGTTTCATGTAGATTTTCACATATATATTAATATGTATATCCATGTATATTGATATATATCCCAAAACCTTAACCCTAAACCTAACCCTGACTCTAAATCAAACTCTAAATCTTACCATAATTGTAATAATACTCCTAATCATAAATATATATATATATATATAAATAGCAATACATATTCACATAGTTTTTTGTATATATTTTACATATACAAATATGAGTATTCATTTATGTTGATATATGTCTTCTAAACTTAACTGCAACCCTCAACCACATTCTAACTCTAACCTTATGGAGTAACCATACTCCTAACCCTAAATATGTCCATATACAAAGCCATAGGTTTTAATATGTATTTTCACATATATATTCATGTGTATATATATATATATATATATATATGTTAATATGTATCTTCTAATTCAAAAGTTAACCCTAACTCAGACACTACCCCATTTGTGACTATAAAGCTAACTGTAATCATACTCCTAAAGTTAATATCTATACACCAAACTATGTATATCTACATAAGTTTTCATATGTATTTTCACAAATATATCCATGTATGTTCATATATATCTTATGACCTTAACCCTAATCTAACACTGATCCTAACTCTAACCCTCCATATAATCCTAAATAAATCTATATATATCAATTTATATCTATAAAACTTTTCATACATACCTTCACATATATACTTATATGTATATAAATGTGTATTTATACTTGTCTTCTCAATCTTAACCCTATCCCTAAAATTAAACATAACTCTAAAAATAACCCAAAGAGTGACAATACTTCTCACCCTAAATATATGTACATAAGTAACCACATGTATTTATATAGTTTTGAATATCTATTTTACATATATAACCATATTTATACTCATGTATATTGATATATATCTTCTGAACCTAAACCTAACCATAATCCTAAATCCACCCCTAACCCTATAACCATATGCCTATCCCTAAATATATCTATATAGAAAAATATTTATGTTTTTATTATATAAAGGTGTATTAATATTATTTCCTATACTTAATTCTAACTCTTACATTTAACCTAACCCTCACCCTAACCCTAATTTTCACACTAATTTAACCATACTACTATTCCTAAATATATCTATATACAAAACACTAATATTTATATAGGTTTTCATGTATATTTTCACATATATTTTATATGTATATTAATGTGTATTGATGTTTTTTAAAACCAACCTTAATCCCAAACCTAAATCTAACTCTAAATCTAACACTAAATCTAAATGTTCCATACTCCTAACCCTAAAAATACCTATATACCAAATCATTCAAATCTATATAGATTTTCAAATACATTTTCACACATATATTCATATGTCTATTTATGTATGTATCTCCTAAATGTAACTCTAACTTCAACCATAAATCTAAACCTAACTCTAAATATATCTATGTACAAGTCCATATATATTTACAAGGATTTCACCTGTATACTTATATGTATATTTATTTATTTTGATATATTTACCATAATTCTAACAAGCACTCTAAAGAGCAACAGAACCCTACCTGTAACCATACCTCTAAACCAAAATATAACTATATTCAAATTATATGCATCAACATAGGTTTTCACATATACTTTTAAAATATATAATCATATCTATATAAATGTGTATTGATAATTCTCTTCTACACCTAAGCCTAGTCCTGAACCTAAAACTAAAACTAAGGAGTAACTATATCCCTAACCCTAAATATATGTGTATACAAAATCACACATATCTATATAGATTTACATAAATATATTTACATATACATTCTTATGTATACAAATGTTTATTGACATTTGTATTCTAAAGCTTACCCAAAATGAAACCTAATATATCATTGAATCTAACATATATTTTAACATACATTCATATTTATATCCATGTATGTTGACATATATCTTCTGAACCTAACAGTAACCATAACCCTAAATATATTTTTAAACTTAATGCTGAAACTAACTATATCATAGTCCTAACCATAAGTATAATTATATATAAAAACATTTATTTCTATAGTTTTTTCAGATTCATTTCCCATATATATTCATAAACTTATTCATGTATGTTGATATATAACTTCTAACCCTAACCCTAAACCTACATCTAAATTGAATTCTGCAATTAAATCTAACCCACAAAATAACCATACTCTGATCAATAAATATATCTGTATAACAAAACATTTATATCAATAAAGATTTTCATGTATATATTCACATATATTCATATGTATATTAATTTGTGTTGATGTTTTTCTTTAGATCTAACATTTACCCTAACCCTAAATTTAACTAAAAAATTAACCATAACTTTAACTGTAACAATACTCCTAATGATAATATATTTACATACCAAAACTTTTTTTTATCAATATAGGTGTTCATATGTATTTTCACATATATAATCATATGTATATTCACCCACATTGATATTTTGTCTTTTAAACATAACCCTAACTCTAACCCTAACCCTAAATTTAACATTGAACCTAAATGTGCCATACTCATGACACCAAATATATCTATATTCCAAACCATTTTTATTTACTAGATATTTCACATTTGTTTTCACATATATAACCATGGGCATATTTGTGCATGTTGATACTTGTCTTCTGAGCCTAACATTAACCATAATCCTAAATTAACTCTAAACCTACCTGTAACCTATCTCTAAAATTGTATAAAAATCATACATATCCCTATAGGTTTGCATATATAGTTTCACATATATATTCATATGCATATTCATGCATCTTGATAAATATATATATTCTAACTGTAATACTAAACAAATTTCTAACTCTAATAAATGCTAATCCTAACTGTAACCATAAGCCTAACCCTAAATATATCCATATACCAAACTGTTTTTATTAATATAGGTTTTGATTTATATTTTCACATATATATATTCATATGTGTATTAATGTGTTTTGTTATTTGTCTTTAATCTAACCCTAATCCTAACTAAATCTAACTCTAACACTGAACCTAAATGTACTGTACTCCTAAATATTAATATACCTAAATGCCATACTATTCTTATCAATATAGGTTTTCATTAATATTCTCACAATTATATTCATATTCATATATGCTTCTGTATGTCTTCTAAGTCTAAACCTAACCCTAATTCTACATATAACTCTAAAATAAATCCTAACCTTAACTGTAACCATAGACCTAACCCTAAATATATTTATATACCAAAACATACCAATTATAGCTTCTATGTTTACTTTTACATACATATTCATGAGTTTACTCATGTAAACTTATATATATATATATATATATATATATATATATATTCTAAAACTGACTTAAACCTATCACTAGAATTAACCCTAACTGTAACCTTACTTCTATCCTGAATATTTCTATATACAAAGGTATGCACATTCATATAAGCTTTCATGTATATTTTAACACATAAATTCATATGCATTTTAATGTATATTGTTTTATCTTCTTAACCTTAAGCCTAATTCCATCCCTAAATCTAACTCTAAATCAAACACTGGATCTAAATGTATCATACTCCTAAACTTAAATATAGCTTTACACCAAAATACTTATATTAATGCAGGACTTCATGTGCATTTCCACTTATACCATTTATATGTATATTTATGTATATTAATATATATCTTCTAACACAAACCATACACCATAATCTAACTCTAAAATTAACCCTAACCCTAACCTTAATCATATAATGAACACAAAACCCAAGTGTAAGCATACTCCTAATTCTCAATATTTCCCTAAAAATTACATATCCATATTGGTTTATATATATATTTTCACATATATATTAATATGTATATTCATGCTTGTTGACTTATACCTTGTAATAATAACCCAAACCCAAACCTAAACCTTACTCTAAAATTAAACCTAATCCTAACCATAACCATAATTCTAAACCTAAATATATCATTTACAAACCACTAAATCATCATAGGTTTTCATACATATTTTCACATATATATTAGTGTATTGCTATTTTTCTCTAAATCCTAACCCTAGCCCTAAATACAACTCTAAATCTAACACTAAACCTAAATATCCCATACTTCTAAACCCAAATAGTCCTATATAGCTAATCATTCAAGTCAATATGTTTTCATATATATTCTCACATTGTATTGATTTGTATGCTCATATATGTTGATAAATATCTTCTAAACTTATCCTAATTCTAAACCTAATTCCAATTCTAATTCTAATATTGATCCTAACCCTAACTGCAACCATATCCCTTCACTAAATATATCTATATACCAAACAATTTATATCAACACATGTTCATACATATTTCCACATATATATTTATATGTATATTAATGTGTATTGATATTTGTCTTCTAACCCTAACTCTACCCCTCCCCCTAATATTCACCCTAAGTCTAATTATAACCACACACCTACAACTAAATATTTCTTTATACAAAACCATAAATATCAATATATGTTTTCATAAATATTTTCACATATATTTTATATGTATATGTTCATTGAGATTGGACTTCTAATCCTAACCATAACACTAAATATAACATTAACATGAAGTACCATAAACCTAACCATAAATACTTTTGTATAAAAAATATTTATATCAATGTATATTTTATACTTCTTTTCACATACATTTTCATGTGTATATTAATTTGTATTAATATTGTTCTTCTAATCTTACCCTAACCCTACAATTAGCCCTAATGTTAACTATAATAATAAAAGTATCTATGAATATTTCTCCATAAAGACAATACATACCATATAGGTTTTCAAGTACATTTCCCATATATATTCATATGCATATTTACACATCTTGATATATATCTTCTAACCCTAATCATAATCCAATTTGGAGCTCTAAAATTAATGCTAACACTAACTGTAACCATACTCCTAACTCTAAATATATCTATATACCAAACCACTTATATCAATGTAGATTTTTATATATATTTTAACAAATATATTTATATGTACATTAATGTGTACTGATGTATCTTCTAACACTAACCCTAACCCTAAAACTGAAATTACCCTAAATATTTCTGTATTTAAACCATACATATGTACACAGCTTTTCATATACATTTTCACACATATCTTCATATATACAGTAATTTGTATTGATATTTATATGCTAATTTTAACCCTATCCCTACCCCTTAATCTAAATTATTAGTAAATCCAAATGCACCATACACCTAACACTAAACATATATATGTGTATATATATATATATATACACATATATATAAAACACTAAACATATATACATATAACACTAAACATATATTTATTAAATGATTTATATCAATGTAGGTTTCAATATATACTTTCATACATTTATTCAGATGTACATTCTTGTGTATCAATATGTATCTTCTAAACTGAAACCTATCCCTAACACTCAGTCTAACTCTAAATATCACCCTAACATTAACCCTAAATCTAAACCTAACCCTAATTGTACCATACACCTAAACCAATATATTTTTCTGTAAAAAATCATATATATCCATATAGGTTTTCATATATATGTTTTCACATATATTTATATGTATGTTAAGGTATATTGGTATTTGTCTTGTATAACAAACCCTAACACAAACACTAACCCCAATATTAACCTCAATCCTAATTGTAACCATACTCCTAACCCTACATATTTCTATATACAAACCAGATATATCTATATATGTTCTCAAATATATTTTCATACATTCATATGTATATTAGTGTCTTTTGGTATTTGCCTTTTAACCATAATCCTAAACCTAACCATAAAACTAACATTAAACCTAAATGTACTATTCTCATGACACTCAATATATCTTTATGCCAAGTCATTAATTTCAATTGATTTTTTTCATATTAATTTTCACATGAATATCATATGCTTATTTATATATGTTCATATTTGTTTACTAAATCCATCCATAACACTAACCCTAAAATTAATCCTAAACCTAACTAAAACCATACTCCCAACCCTAAATATATCTATATACCAAACCATTTATTTCAATATATATTTTTATATTTATGTTCACATATATATTCATATACTTATTCAAGTAGGTTGAGATATATATTGTAATTCAAACACTAACCCTAGCCATAAAAATATACGAACTCTGTCTTTAACAATACTCACACACTTAAATGTTTCTATGTACCAAACCATGCATATCCATATAGGTTTTCAAATGTGTTTCCACATGTATATTCATGTGTATATTAATGAGAACTGATTCTTTTCCTTTAACCCTAACCTGAATTTAAATCTAAATCTAACACTAAATTGAAATGTATCATTGTCCTAACCTAAATATACCTATGTCTCAAAACATATTAGTATAGGAATTCATATATAATTTTGCATACATATTCATATATATATATATATATATATATATATATATATTTATGTAGTTTGACATGCATTTTCTAAGCCTAACACTAACATTAAATCTAACTTAAATTAACACTAACCCTAACATAACAGTTCTGGTTTAGATGTGAGGTGTGCCCCAAAAGTTGACATGCAAAGCAATGCAAGAAGGTTCAGAGAAGAAATGATTGGGTTGTGAGAATGTTAACCCAATCAGAAGTTAATCCCCCTAATAGTGATTAACTTAATAGCAACTGAAGTGGTAGGGTGTGACTGGAGGAGGTGGGAATTGGGGTGTGGGTTTGGGTATATATTTGTATCTGTTTCCTGATTATGACATGAACTGCTTCTTTCTGTCACTCTCAACTCAAGCCCCAAGGAATGGAGCCAGTCTTCTATGGACTAAAACCTCTGCAACAGTGAGCCCTCAAACTTTTTCTCGTCTACACTTTTTCTGATCGAATCCTTTTAGTCACAGTAGCAGAAAAGCTATCTAAAACAGAATTTGGTACCAGAAGTGGGGTTGTTGCTATGAATAACTGAACCATGTGGTTCAGAAGATTTTTGAGTTTTTTGGAATTGGTGGGATGGATTTTGAGATGTGTAGCAGTCCCAGCTGGAAATGTGTTAGATTGTTGTAAGCAGAGATTTATGGCTAATTCTGGTTGAAGTTCAGAAGACCAGAATGGCAATAGGACTGGGTCAGTGAAGATCTGAAACAAGAGGGTTCAGAAAAGGAGGAATCTATTGGAATTTGGAGTAAAGGCCATTTGTGTTATGTACTGACTGAGAAGCTTTCTGCCTTTTGCCCATGTCCAGAGATATTCTATGAGATTTATTTTAAAAGTGATTGACTTCTTAATGTGGTAGAAGAAATGTCTGGACAGAATAGCATTCAAGCAGTGGCATGCATATTGCTGGTGACTTTTAGTCAAATTTATTGTGATACTCAGGAGCAGAAAGCAGAGAAGAAAGATTTGGAAAAGTGAACTTGAAAGACTGGAGTAAAACTAGGGCTTAAGGAAGTTGCAGTTTTTAAAGACATTACCAAAACTACAGAAATGATGACTTTGAAGAAAGATGGCTTGAAGGCATCTGAGGAGCTGGCAAGACCACACCCATCTTAACCTCAATGGAGTAAAAGTGAAAATTCTCTTGAGAAGTGACCAGTGGTACACTCTTCTTGCACAATGGAGTCTAGGAAGTTTTCTCAACATGATCAGCCACCCAGACACTCAGAGTCTGCAGTAGCAAGGGTCTCTGTGGGCTGGGCTCCTTCTGGAAGTGGTGGCAGACCTTGGTGTCAACCACGTGGTACTGGTTCTGCAGGAATGCAGGCTGCTGGTGTTAGGGATTCATAGAGGCTTCCATCAATATTTCAAAATAAGACCTTGGAGGCAAGACAAGGTGCAGCAAGTTCTCAATCCCTCAGGGAACTCCCTGAGAAGACCAGGTGTGGAGATTTGAGGAGGAAGCCCAAAGCTGCAATGGAGACTCCTGAGATTCAGAAATGCTAGTACCATGGAACATTATCACAGGAAAGCTGAAGGAATCAAGTAGAGACATGCCAACAGAAAGGTCCCTTGGGCTGCAACAAACAAGACCACAGGGGCAGAGCTACATAAGTCCTTTGGAGAGAACATCACACTGCCATGTGTCCTAGGTGCTGGACATGGAGCTACAGGACTTATTTGCCCACCTGGATTCTGGTCTTCCTTTGGTCCTAATCTTTCTTATTATGTCTCTAATTTCATAAATGAAAATGTTTACTCTGTACTATTATATGTTGGATGCTTGTAAATTGCTTTTAATTTTACATAAACTTACCATAGGAGACTGCTTTGAGCCTTAGAGATGACTTTGGACTAGAACTTTGAGAATTTCAAAACTGTTGTGACTATAGGGACTTGTGGGGATAGACTAAATGTATTTTGCATTGTCAGATGAGTGTGGGTGCCAGGGGCAGAATGTTATGGTTTGGATGTGAGGTGTTCACTAAAAGCTCAAATGTAAAATAATGCAAGAAGGTTCAGAGAAGAAATGCTCAGCTTATGACAGTCTTAACCCAATCTGTGATTTAATCCCCTAATAATAGTGATTAACGGAGTGCTAACTGAAGTGGCAGGGTCTGGCTGGAGGAGGTGGGAATTGGGGTGTGGCTTTTGGTATGTATTTGTATCTGGCAAGTGGACTCTTTCTGCTTCCTGATGATGACATTAGCTGCTTCCTTCTGTCAACCTCACCTAAAGCCCCAAGGAATGGAGCCAGTCTTCTAAGGACTAAGACCTCAGAAACCATGAGCCCTCATGTAAACATTTTTTTTCTAATACTACTTGTCAGATATTTTAGTCACAGCATCAAAAAAGCTGACTAGAACAATAATGGTACTCCTAATTCTAAATCTAACCCTAAATCTCACTTTAAAATTAAGCCTAACCCTAAATGATACCATACCCTAACCCTGAGTATATCTATATTCCATACCATTTATATCAACATAAGTTTTCATGTATATTTTCATGTATTTATTCTTTTGTATATAAATGTGTATTGATATTTGTCTTCTAACCCTACCCCTAACCATAATCCTAAACATATATCTAACATTAAATCTTAATACACCATTCTACTGAAACTAAATATGCTTATATACTAAAATATTTCAATAGATATTTCCATATTTATTTTCACATATATATTTATATGTTTATTAAGGTGTATTGCTAATTGTCTTCTAATCTGAATTGTAACCATAAACTAGAACTTAAATTAACTAAACCAAAGTATAACCATAATCCTAACACTAAATATTTCTATAAACAAAACCACAAATATCTGTATAGGTTTCCATATATATTTTCACATATCTATTCATATATATACTGACACTTTTCTCCTAACACTAACCAAAATCCTAATGCTAACCCTAATCCTAAATTTAACTCTAAACTAACTGTAGCCATACTACTATGCTTAAATATACCTACATACAAAACCACATATATCCATATAGGCTTTCATATATATTTTTACATATATACTTATAAGTATATTAATAAGTATTGACATTAGTCTTCTAATAATAACTGAAACCCTGACACTAACCCTAACCCTTAAATTAAGCCTAAAACTAACTGTAATGATACACCTAACCCTAACCATTTCTAATACCAAATCATACACATCTAGATAGATACTCATATATATATTCACATATATATTGATATAAGTACTCACGAATGTAGATATACAATTTCTAATCCTAAATCTAAAACTAAATCCAAATATAACCATAATCCTATCACTAAATATATCTATATAGGCTTTCATATATATTTTTTAAATGTATATCCCTGTTGGTTGATATATATCTTCTAAACCTAAACCTAATCCTAAACCTAATCCTAAACATAACCCGAGTCTCAGGCCTAAAACTACATTACTGTAATCATTAAGCAACTTAAATATAATAGTGCATAACTTGATAAGAACATTCCTCCAAAAATGACTTGTGTATTTACATATTCACATAAAAATTTATACATATATTCATTTATATTCATTTACTTATAGGTAATTTTTAACAAAATGGTAAAAATTTCTCTAAGTATATCTGTATAAAACCATATATACTTATAGATATGAACCTAACCTCAAACCTAAACCTAACCCTTACCCTAATGCTTACTTGAATCATACTCCTAACACTAAATATATCTTTTTAAAAAATATATATATCTAACAATTTTATGTATATTATCACCTATAAATTCATATGTATACTCCTGTATATTTACATATATCTCTTAACTCTAACCCTAATAAAAATATATTATCACTGTAACTATAAGCTAGTCTCAGGATTTACCCTATACTATTTCAAATCATTTAATACTTACAGGTAAAAACATAATTTATGACTTTTCCCCTCCATTTGACATGTATATTTATATATTCACGTAAAACCCACATATGTGTTCATTTATATATTTTAGAAAATTTTATAAACAAACTTTAATTATAGTACTAACCTTAAAAATATCTATATGTGAAATCATATATAATTATATGGTTTTTCATATACATTTTACATATACATGAATATGTATATTCTTGTGTATTTATCTATAACTTCTAAAATAAACTCTAACCCTTAAACTAACCCTAAACCTAACCCTTGTCTCAGGCTTAACCCTACAATACTCCAAATCATTAAACAATTTTCTTATAAACATATAAATTTGTATGAATAATCCTCTTATTTGACTTACATATTTATATATTCACATAAAAATTCATGAATGAATCCTTTTATATTCATGGATAAATGTGCAGTTGAATTTAAACCAAACAATAACTTCTCCCTACCCATAATGTATATAAACCCATTTCTATTTATTGAGTGTTTTATATATATATTTTCACATATATAGTTATATGTATATTTATATATTTTTTTATATCTTCTAATCCTAACCATAAACCAAACCCTAAACCCCAGTGTAATTTTAGTCCTAATTCTAACACTACTACAAAACCTGAAACTAATTAAATTTAACTATATATATATATATATATATGACCTCTGATGTACATTTGACTTGTAAATTTAAATATTCAGATAAAATGAACATGTACATATTTATTCATTTATTAATACCAAATTTTTAAACCAACTGTAAACTTACTTTCAACTCTTAACCTAACAATACATAAAATTGTGCACATTTATATGGTTTTCATACATAATATCAAATATATATTTATATGTATATTCATACATATTGGTGTATCTTCTAACCTAACCCTAACACTAACCCTAATATTAGTTCTAACCCTAACACTATTTCAAAATCATTAGCTATTTATATATAAAACATGGATATTTATATAACTATTCTCATACATTTAACTTGGAAATTTAGAAATAAACTTATATATTCATATATATGAATTATATATGATATATCATATATATGATTATATATTTACATATCAATTATATATTAATATATAAAATTTTAGGTGAACATACAAATTTTTTTTATATTCGCTTATACATTCATACTCAGTTTTAAACAAAATTGTAACTTTACTTTGAACACCTAACATACATACATACAACCACATATATTTATATAGGATTTCATATAGATTTTCTAATGTATATTCATATACATACTCATATACTTTGATTTTTATGTTCAAATCCTAACCCTAAATCTAACCCTAATCTTAATCTTATTCTCAACCATAACACTAATCCACAACTTAAATTATTTATTTATGAAATCATATATATTATATACATATATTATATGCCTCTTCATGTATAGTTGATTGTGTAATTATATATTCACATATTAGTTATGAATGTATTTACTTATAAATTCATACTGTTAAATGTTCAGAATGTTAAATCTGAATTGTCACCATACTTCTAACAGTTAACAAAGTCATACCAAAATCTGTACATATCTATGTCTTTTCATATATATTTACATGTATATTCACATGTATAAAAATATATATTATTCATATATCTTTATGTCTCACTACTCACTATGAACCTAAACCTAACCCTCACCTTAATCTTAGTTGTAACCCTAACAACATTCCTAAACATTAAACTATTGATATAAAGACCAATGCATTTATATGAATATTCATGTTTTTGATATATATCTATATATTCACATACATATTTATTTTTATCATTTATATATTCATACCCATATTCAACCAAATCTTAATCATACACCTAACCTTAAATGTATTCATATATAAGCCATATATATTTATATAGATTTTCAGATATATTTTTACATACATAGAGGTACCTAGGCATATATAGGTATATATGTTCATTTCCCAACCCTAGCCATATTGCTACCATTAAATTTAGTCCTTTCTCTACCATTACTCCAATCTTAAAATTAATTATATTTACCATATATATCTATACAAATATTCACAACTATTCCTAAACCTATTCCTGAATAAAATATTATATTTATATAGATGTTTGCCTATATGTTTACATATATTTTTATTTATGTATTCATATAGTTTGATA
Source organism: Sciurus carolinensis (assembly GCF_902686445.1). Taxonomy (NCBI): domain Eukaryota; kingdom Metazoa; phylum Chordata; class Mammalia; order Rodentia; family Sciuridae; genus Sciurus; species Sciurus carolinensis. The sequence goes on from NC_062222.1 coordinate 9,276,911, forward strand.
TGTATGCTCATACACTAACCCTAACTTTAATCAATTTTCTTAATTTATTCCTAATGCTAATACTCCTACTAACCATAAAACTTTTAAAATATCCATATAAATACATATAGTTATGTGAATAATCATATACATTTATATTAGGTTTTCTTATAAATTTATATATTTATTTACATATTTATATAAATATTTTTATAGTCCTATCCTAACCCTAACCCTACCCCTAATTATTTCTAACCCTAACACTGCTTCAAAGCATAAAAATTTTATATTTATGTGATATTCATATATTTTTGATACATATATTTATGAATTGACAAATACATTTATATATATTCCTTTACATAATTGTACCCTATTTTTAAATCAAAACATATCAAACTTCTAACCCTATCTATATATAAAATTGTAGACATTTATGTTTTCATACACAATTTCACATATATATTCATATATTTTGATGTATGTGCTCATACCCTCTTACCATAACTGTACCCTAACTTAGGCTTAGCATATTTCTTTTAAACCTTAAACTATTTTATATATAATCGTTATATATTTAAGAATATGCATATATATTTTGACATATTTGTATATTCACATATAAATGCATATATGTATTCATATATACAGATTTGTGTAGTCATTCTCTATGTTTTTAAGCAACAGTTAAGAATATATCTAACCCTAAATCTATAATATAAAATACACACACTCACACAGACACACACATATATATGGTTACATATACATTTTGTAGTAAATATTCATTTGTATTCATATCTATTTCTATATATTTTGCAACACTTCTCTAAACTAAAATCTTTCACTATAATTAAGTTTAACCTAACACTACCCCTAACCATAATATGATTTATATATGCAAACATTTTTATGGAGATTCATACATATTTTCAAGTACATTTATATGTTCACATACAAATTTATATATTTGTATACACATATATTCATTTGTAAATTTATATCTGACCATTGAACCACTGTAACATTACACTTAACCCTAAACCAATGCATACATAAAACCGTACATGTTTATATAGGTTTTCATATATACTTTCACATATATATTTATATATATACATTCATATCTATTGATATATATATATATTCTAAATCCAGACTCTAAGCCTAATCCTGCCCCTGAACTAACCTAGCACTACCCCAATGATAAAAATATTTTTACATAAAACAATATATATTCATATGTATTACAATACATATTTTAAGATGTATTTTTATAATCACATATAAATTCATATATAATCATATATATTTATTTATATATCATACCCAATCTTTAAATCAAACCTTAAATGTATCCCTAACCCTAAAAATATCCATATTAAAAATATACATATTCATACATACATTTATTATAGGTTTTCATGTGTATTTATATATAGTCATATATATATTCATATCTATTGACATATAATTTTATAACCTGACACTAACCCTAATCCTGTTCCTAATCTTAGTCCTAAACTTGTCACAACCCCTAAGCATACTATTTACATATGAAGCAATGCATATTTATAAGTATATTTATATTTATTTTGACATTTTTATATATTCACATAAATATATAAAATATAAATATTTATAAATTATATAAATATGTATAAGTATATAAAGTATATAATGTATAAAATAAAGATTAACCATACACCTACCACTAAACCTGTCTATATTTAAAAATCATGCATACTTATGTTTTCATATATACTTGACATATATATTCATATGTATTTATATAGAGAGATGTATATCCTCTAACCATAACTCTTTCCCTAACCCTACCCCTAAAATCATCCCTAAACCAATACTACCCCTAACATTAATTATGTATAGATAAAACATGTATATTTATGTGAATATTCTTACATATTTTCACATACATATTTATATATTTACATATAAATTTATATATATGCATATATATTCACATATATTTATTTGTATATTCCTATCCTACTTGTAAAACCAACTGCAACTATAAACCTAACTTTAAACTTGTGCATACATAAAACTGTATATATTTACATAAGTTTTTATGTATATTTTCACATACATATTTATATATATAGATATTCATACTCCAACCCTATCCCTAAACCTACCTCTAAACTTAGTTCTAACCATAACACTACTAGTAACCATAAAGCTATTTATATATTATGTCATATATATTTATATACACATTCATACATATTTATTTATTATTTATATTCATGTACATTTATTTAGTGACTTGCTATCTTTTCATGAATGAGCTCAGTACTATGGATTCTCCTCTTAGAACTGTCTTCATATTGTCCCAGAGGTTTCTGTATGTTGTATTGCTATTTTCATTTACTTCCAAGTATATTTTCTTTCATCCTTGATTTCTTCTGTTATCCATTTACCATTCAATGGTGTATTATTTCGTCTAGAGGTGTTAGAATAGGTTCCTTTTTGAAAAAATTTTACCATTCATTTTTAATTTAATTCCATTGTGATCTGATAGAAGAAAAGGTATTATCTCTATTTCTTAGTATTTGCTAAGCATTTCTTTGTGGCCTAATATGTGATCTTTTTTAGAAAATGATCTGTGTGCTGCTGAGAAGGAAGAGTAGTCAGTCATTAATGCATAACATAGTCTATATATGTTTTCTATGTTTAAATTATTCATTGTATTTTTTAGCTCTATACCTTCTTTGTTTAGTTTTTGTTTGGACAAACTATCCAATGATAAGAGAGGCATGTTAAAGTCATCCAGTATTATTTTGTTGTGGTCTATATGATTCCTGAAATTGAGAAATGTTTGTTTGGTATGTATGTAGATTCTCCATTGTTTGGGGCATAAGAATTTATTATTGTTATATCTTGTTCATGCCTATCTTGTCGTTGACCTTTTGTCCCTCCTGATTAACTTTGGTTTGAAGTCCACTTTGTTCAATATGAGGATAGAAACGCTGATTTTTTATGAGATCTATGTGATTGAAATGTTTTTTTTTTTTTCCATCTTTTTACCTACAGTCTGTGGATGTCTTTGCCTGTGAGATGAGACTCATAAAGATAACATGTCAGTGGATCTTATTTTTAATCCAATCTATGTGCTTTGATTGATGAGTTTAGGCCATTTGCATTCAATGTTACTATTGGGAAATGAATTCCCTGCTTTTTTGATATATTTTTCATTTTTCATTTGAATTAGTTTCTCCTCTGATTGACTATTATTCTAGTGTAGTTCCACCCCTTGTTGATTTTTTATTTTATTTTTTATTTCTTCTTTATGAAATATTTTGTTTAGTATACTTTGTAATGCAGGTTTTCTAATTGTAAATTCTTAAATGTTTATCATGGAAAACTTTTTTTCTTCATCAAATCTGAAGTTTAATTTTGCCATACATATTATTCTTAGTTGGCATTAATTTTCTTTCAATGATTGGTATATATTATTCTAAGACCTACTAGCTTTCAGAGTTTGGGTTAAAAAAAAATCATCTGAGATCTATTTTGATTTCTCTCTAAATTTGACCTGTTGTATTTCTTTAGCAGCCTTTAAAATTTTATCTTTATTTTATATGTTGGGTGTTAACACAATGATGTGTCTTGGTGTAGATCTGCTGTAATTTTGTATATTTGGAGTATTGTAAGCTCCTGTTTTTGATTCTCCATTTCATACTTGAAATTTTGGACATTTTCTGACATTATTGCTTTGAAAAGATTGTACATTCCCTTGATTTCTATCTCTGAGTCTTCATCTACTCCAATAAATCTTAAAAGTGGTATTTTCATGTTATCTCATAGTTCTCAAAAATTCTGTTCATGTTCTCTTAATATCTTTATTCATGATCAATTTTATTATCCAGACTTTATATTTTGTCTTCATTCATTGAAGCTATACCTTCCAAGTGTTTTAGTCTGCTGGTGATGCTTTACATTGAGTTTATATATTGATTCTGTCATTTTGAAAATTTCCAATTGATTATTCGGGATCTCTTTCTCTATTGAAGTGATCTTTTACTTCTTGGATTTCACTCTTTACATCATCTTTTACCTCATCAACTAGTTTTACTATAGACTTTCTAAATTCCTTCTCATTAATTTTGTTAGTGAGGTATTTTGGTTTGTTAGGACTGGTTTGTTTCCTTGCTTTTTCATATTGTTTGTATGTCTACCCAAAATCTGAGGTGGTAGAGTTTCTTACCTATGAATTTATAGTGTTTCTGAAGATTTCTATTACCTCATGTTTTAGAGGGATACCAATGATAACACCAACCAGTGAAATCAATATTGCATTAAACTAATATTTAGTTTCTATATTGGCATCTACAATGTTAATTGACACTGTAAACTGAAATGGTATTGTAGGCAAATGCGAATTGTAGAGATATGTTTACAAAATGGTTTTCTCTTTTAAAAAGATGAACAAGAAGAATGCAGAGGAGATGTAGGATGTTGTAATTGAGAGGGAGAAAGAGAGAGAGTAGTAGTAAAGAGTTAAAAGAAGAGTCAAAGACAGAACAATAGAATTTGACTTCCAGTGAAAGAAAAAGGAGAAAGAGAATCAAGAGAAATAGGAAAAAATATAAAACAAATAAAAACAATATAAAACAAAACCAAGGTAAAATCAATATAACATAAAACCTATTCCTCAAAAGACAGAGTCAAGAAAAATAACTACCTTCATGAAATGCTTGAAATAGGAAGAATGAGACAAATATGTATATGTTCGAATATTCATGGATCATTCAGCACACACAAGTTTAAAAAAAAAGGTTTTTGATGGAAGATTAATAAATTGTTTCTGTTGTGATGATCAAAAAATTGTGTGTAATATCATATATTGGTTGTCAGTTCCCAATTGCGTATATTTCTGTTTTTTTTTCTGGAGGTTTGTATTGCAGGCAAGTGTACTAGGGGATGCCAATTCCTTCCTTTTCTGGACCTTATCATTGTTGCCTGTTCCCAGTTTCCTCTTCTTAGCAGCATGGGTTGGCAATGGTGGAGGGTGTTGTCTACTCCACTTTCAGGGAGGGGTCTCTGCAGAGTTCTGTGGTAGGGATTACTATCAGAGGAGCACCTAGAGGAGGTTTTGGGTCTAGGTAGCCCTCTGGTGATTTGTGGAATGATGTTTGGTGAAGTTTTTAAATCAGCCCACTTCCAGAGACAGGTTGCTTCCTGTCTGTGCTGGGCATCTGTATCACTGGACTCTCCACTGTGATCTGTTCCAGTAGTGAAAGAGATAGTCCTTCACTCCTCTCCTTCTCCCTTGGTTCTCATATCTTGGTCATCAGGGCTCAGACTCAAAGCACACTTTCACACATCCCACATCCACCAATCAAGTCCTCCATTGTCCCCAGCTGGACCTGCGAACCACAGACTCGAAGAGTGTGAGACACTCAGGATCTCTAGTGTCTGATTGTCCTGAATTTCCCTGGGTTTAACACTTTCCATGCCCGAATTTCACCCGTCACACTCAGGGTTGCATGGCAAGTCTCTGCCAGGTCAAGTTTTCAGACCGACTGGAGTTATTTAGGTCTTGGTGCCTGGGTTTGGACCTACATCTACCAGCTGCCTTAGTGTAGCAGGAAAAGGTGGCAGCTGTCCCTGCTTTCTGTCGGCAACCAGGAGACATGCAGCAGCCCTGTAAGATGAAAACAAAGTGCAGTTCACCCACTTGTTCGGCTTGACAATGTCCCCAATGAGACTTCAAAATATGCCTCAGTGCAACTAGAAATGTGGGCTCTCTGATCCCTTTCAGCCACTGGTGATGGCAGTGGATTTTTTTCTTTCTTTTCTTTTTAAAAATTGTATTCTATCCAAACTTCTGAGTCCCTTGGTTGTTCTGAGAGTCCAGAATTAAATCCCAGTAGAACTTTTTTTATTCACTGACCTCAAAGAGAAGCTGTTTTTCACTTTCCTGCTCTTGTTCCATGGAGTAGTTTGGTTGATAACATTCTCTACTCCACCATTTTGATCATATATATATATATATAATATATATATATATATATAATATATATATATATTCATATATTTTGATATATATATTTGTACCCTAATTCTTACTCTAATCCTATGCCTAATCTTAGTTCTAATCCTAATGCCACTCTTAACAATAAAACTGTTTACATATAAAATCATATATATTTGTAAGAATATTCACATATATTTTGACAAATAGATTCACATATAAGTTTATATATATTCATATATATACACATTTTTATATTCATACCCTATCTTTTAAAACAAACCTTAACCATACAGCTAACATTTAACCAATCCATATATTAAATTATGTATTTGTGTGTATGTATATGTATGTTTTCATATATATTTCACACATATGTTCGTATATATTCATATATTTTGATATATATTATCATATCCTAACCCTAACCTTAATTCTAACCCCTAACACTTATCCTAATTATAAACCTATCTATATATAAAGCTGTATATATTTATATAAATATTCATACATAATCTGACATAAATATTTATATCTTCACATATACATTCATATATATCTCAGACAATTTCATGTTAAATACCAAGTTATCCCCCATACTTTTATTTGTGTTAAACACCCTGTTTGCAGTGGTAATTGTGGTACTTATACTGAGAATGAAAGGTACATAAATATAAATTACCATCTTTATTTTACTACATTGTAATTGATTTTTTATTGGGAAATACTTTTCTATGTGTTTTGAAAAATTTTTCTCTCTCTAGAAATATTTGCCTAGAAAATACATTACTTACAAATAAACTGCTAAGAAAACTTCAGTTGAGCCTATTTTCACTTGTTTAGTTACACTTTTATCAAATATACTTTGCCTGTATACAATATGTAGGCCTCAATGTAAAGAGTTGACATCATAAAGGTTCCTAATTAAAATAAGATATATTCCAAACTTGTATAATTATATCAAAATACATTTAAGTTTCATGTACAACTAAAAATATCCAATAAAATAAAATTAAGGAAAAAAGAAAAAAAAATTCAGCAATGTTTATAGTGGTCCCTATTATCCACAGGAGATATTCCTCAAGACTCTGAATACTTGAATTGGTACTGAACACTATAGATTTTTTTTGTATTATGTATAAATCATTCGGTGCATATCAGTAATATATCCCCCAGTGTCCGCATGATGGGCTTCACATACAACCAAGGTTTCTTGGGATATAACACCTAGTGACTGAGTAGCTGCCTTCGACTGGGTAAGTACATTCTGTGATGCTCCCACAGGATTAAACTGCCTACTGAGACATTTCTCAGAATGTATTTCCGTCATTGACAACATGTGGCTGCACCTATGATAAAGTTTAATTTATAAATTAGACTCAGTATGAGATTAACAATAACTAAACCAAATAAAGCAATTTTAATAATATACTGTAACAAAATTCCAGCATCATTATTCTTATACTTTGGACCCATTATTAAGTAAAATGGTAGAGTTTACTTGACGCAGGCATTGCAATTCCTAAATGGTGGATCTGACGTCTGAGGTGGTCACTAGGAGACCAAAGGGCAGATAGAGACATTGAGGGCACAGTGGCCCAAAGCACCATCCAGGCCCTGGGTGGAATGGAGCAGATGACACTAGAGTTCTTCATGCTGCTGAGTATGCTGTGCAATTTACAACATGTGAATTGTTATTTCTAAAATTTTTCATTTAATATTTTTGGACTCTAGTTGATCATGGGTAATGATAACTGGGGGGGGGATGGCAATATGAATAAGAAGGAACCAAAATTAAATTTTCTGTCTTCAGTATGTAACAATTCTTATTTTTAAGTACTGTATACAAAATTGAATATGTTATTTGTTTGCTTATTAAAAACTCTTGTCAGGGCAAGGAAATTTTGACTTAGGTTATATATCATAAATTCATATGACTCTCAGTAGAGTGCATAATTTCATAATGATACTCTATTGAAAAATGTTCTTCTTTTACTTATTCACCAAATTCATGTTTGTCATCTTAATCCAAGAATGTAATGAAAAAGATTATTATATTTTATGTTACATGTTACTAATTATCTGAACATGAGCATATTTGGTTATTTGCTCATTCAGTCATTCATCAACTTGTATTTTGAAAGTCTATTTTGAACTCTTTTGTCTCAGGTACTTTGTATTGAGGAACAAAGACATGGTAGAGAGTCATTATTGTCATAAAGGAGTCTATACTCTAATAGGAAGTCAAGCCAAAAAGTCTTTGTCAGTGTTCACAAAGTTTAGAGAAAGTAGAACGTCAATGGAGACAGTGATGGATTCAGATGGAATGTTATATGTAGTAGCTGTTCTCTGGAGACCTGGGCATGTCAGCAAATCAAGGTTTTAGGGACAGTGAGGGATGAGGTGTTGCGGAAGAATAAGCTCTGAGGTAAGGTGAGGCCTGAAACAGACCCGGATGTTCAAAAGACACTGAGCATGTTGCTATCTTAGGGCAGAGAGGACTGTCCACAAAAGACACCCAAAGAATAGAGAATAGTTTGGAGTGTGAAGGTAACAGAAAACAGTGACTAGGAAATGAAAATGTGTTTAGAATAGATAGACTTGAGGGATTCAAGCCGTGGAATCATTTTGGAGTGATAAATATTGTGACCTTGTTCTTTATTCTGGTTAAATATAGAAAGGGACAAAAAAAATATGAAGAAAGCATAGATTGCCTCCAGTCAAGTTGAAGTAAAAGAAAGAGACCAGATTCACTCTCAAGCCTTAAATACTGTTACAGTATGTAAAACTATTTTCTCCAAATATTGAACAGTAGATAATAGAAAGTATGATCAATGATAGAGGAGAGAAAAATGAGATGAGCCCTGAAATTGGTATACGATACTCTCTACGTAGTTCGTACTTTCTAACATTTAGGAGCATTTGGAGGTTGAAAAGTGTGAATTGAGTTTTCAGGGAGAAGAAGAAATCTAGTGTTTGCCAGTGAGAGTACAAGATGAGAGACAACTGAACTAACTGAGAACAATGGAGATTGACAGATGGTTTTCATGAGTTTTAACTTAAATCCTGACCAATGCCTGGGTACACATATAGTATAGAGGCGGGGGGTGGGGGGAGAAAATAAAAAGAAAATTGCATTTAGAATATACCTTCCAAAATGTCCCCCTAGTGTATTCAGAGGAAAACATATTAGATCTGTGTGTAAGGAAGCTATTTGATGCCTGGAAAAGAACAATTCTAAAGGATAAAAAGAGCCAGAGGAAAATAACACATCAAGTACAAAGAAAATGTAAAGGTACAGATGACAGCAGGTCTCTCTTTGAAAACAATGCAAGCAGAGGAGAGTGGAACAAAATCCAAAATAACCCGCAATGCTATACCCAGCAGAAACACTGGAAAAGAGGCAAAATAAGGAGCTTCGCAGACACACATCAGGTAGAAAACCATCGCTAGAAGACCTACATTACAGGAAAGGTTAAAGTGAAGTTTTCAGTCAGAAGGAAAGTGTCATCCCTTTAAAATATGAAATAACACAGTGAGAAAAGGAAAAAAAAAGTGATAGTTGCATAAATAAATAGACAAAATTCTCCTAATTTAAATCTGTTTCATGTTAAATGTTAATTTATTGCTTAAAGAGAAATAGCAAAAAAAAAAAAAAAAGCACTTGGGGATATAAATGTAAATAAAGCTTGATCACCTAGGAATGGAGAAATTGTACAGTATTTGTGATGTAATAGAAGTATATCACTACTATGTGTTTCTCATAAGTAAGGTGGTAAAAAATCATCAGAAGGTACACAGTGATATGTTATTTTCTATTATGAACCTGAAAGTTACTACTAATTATCACAAATCAGAGTTATACCTAATAAGTCAGCATAAAATAATAAAATTATGTAACCAATAAAGGGAGAAAAAGAGGAGGAAATAAACAACACCAAGAATGGTTTAAAAAGATAGAACATTGGGGAGTTTTTGAGATGTTGACTTATCTCCTTTAGTGAAATTGCTGTACGGAAAAGGCAGTTCCATTCTTGGTTTTGTGAGGAGCCTTCCTTCGTCTTCCATGAAGGTTTTAGTGATGACATCCCACAATTCATGGACATGGATGCTCCTTTCCCACACACCTACCAGCTCTGTTCTCTTTTGGCTTTTGGACAAATGCTATTCTATCAAGTGTGAAGTCGTATTTCATTGCAATTCTGATTCACATTTCACTGACAATTAGTTATATTGAGATCTTTACATACATTTATTTCTTAGTCACTTGTATTTTGAGCTGTTTTAGAAAATGTCATATTCAGATTCTTTTACATTTTTAAAAAAGGTTATATAGGTCCTTTTTTTCCCTATTGAATTCTACATGTTCCTTATGTTTTTGTTTATTATTCCTTTGTTGGTTACAGCAATTACAAATATTTTTTCTCATCTTCAGTGTTAAAGTGTTTAATAATATGTTTGTAATTCTTTAGTTTCTTCATTCCCAAAACAGAAACTATTCAAGTGGGCATGTTAGAATGCATTGAAAGGTCATTTTTCAGTTCCTTGAGGAGTTAAATATACATATCCTGTGACTCAATCATTTCATTCCTAGACACTAAGAAAAAAGGAGACATATTTCTAGTTTTAAAAATATTGGCACATAAATATTCATAGACACTTTGCTTGCAATAGTCAAAACCTGAAAACAGTCCTCATGTCCATCAACAGATAAATGCATCCAATAAATCCATACCATAGTGTGCTACTCAGCAATCAAAATTAATTAACTGTTGATACATGCAATCAACTTGGATAATCCCAAAGCAACCATGGCTAATGAGAATTCAATCAATAAGAAAAATACATTGCATTATTCAGTTTATACAAAATTATAGAAAATTACCTCTGGGTCTGGGGGTAGGGAGGAGCCTGCAAAGCAATGTCAGTCAGTATGATAAAACTTGTGGGAAATGATACTATATTCACTGTCTTCATTATGATGATGGTGATGATGATTTAAAGAATATACACATGCCACCAGTTATCACACTATATCATCTAAATTTTTGCAGTTCATTATGTATCACTGATATCTCAATAAAACTGTTATGTTTTCAGTGTCTCCTCCAATAACAACTGAAATTTTTCTGATTTCAAAAACCTTAGATTTTGTTTGATTAACTCGTTAGTTGTATTACATGAAGGTGGGACACTTCTTTACTCTGTCTGGATTGTTTCTTTCCTAAGATAACTGAGTGCTTTGCTCTGTCATTTTATTTAGGTCTTTTAGTCAAAGTACACCTGCACAGAGGGCCTCTTTCTGTAGGGACTAATGACACGTTAACTAACTCAGGCTGACTCCTTACTCCCTGGCGAGTGAGCAAGATCAAGTCCTCAAAGGCGGTTTCAAAAGTTAATGACGATAAATCAGACCACCATCAGGGATTGGTTAACAACAGTTGTGCGAACATGATCAGCTCATGCTTGCCATATAGTCCTATGGGACTCTCGCCTGTGTGAACCCCCCATGCCTTGCTGGTCTTTAAGCTGATTGGTTCCTGCCTAGCCCCCACCCTACATAAAAGCTGTGTGACTTCCTCAATAAACGAGTTCCTGCTGTAACTGGTCTCCCTGATTGTCCTTTGGAGGGCTGGGTGTGGGCTGTCAGTCTGCCCTACCTTTCCCAGTCTGATCTTGTTGGGGAGTGCTCCCTTCCCTTGTGGCTGGTCGAGAAGAGCAAGGGGGCAAGAGGGCTAAAGACCCCGACATCTTTCCACCATTTATACTTTTTTGAAGGGAAATCTGAATAAATAATCTTGATTCATGAAGAATATCTAAAATTTCTTTTTCAGTTTAGAACTTGAACAAAGGAATCACTTCTACTCTAATGGAATAATACTAATAATGCTTTATTGCTAGTTAGCTCAACTTTGTACTTGCTCTGTGCAAAGCGTTAACAGTGTATAAATTAATGTACATAGATAGCTTATTTACGCAATTCTATTATTATACCTAGTTTTCAAATAGGAAAACCAAGCAGTAGAGAGGAAAAGTGACTTTTTTAAACCATGAAATTAGTATAAAGTGGAGATTGAACCCAGGTGTGTCTGACTTTAAAGACGACACATTTAACTACTGAAGCAAACAGTCCTTTGGTATCCTTAGGGGAAGGGTTCCAGGACCCCTTGCAGATACCTAAATCTGCAGGTGCTCCAGTTCTTTATGTAAAATGGTATATATCTGCATATAATTTATGCAAGTCTTCCCATATACCTTAAATCACTTCTAGCTTACTTATGCTACCCAATACAATGCAAATACTATATCAATAGTTGTTATATTGTGCTGTTTAGGGGAAAATGAGAAGAAAAGTCTGTTTATTTTCAATACAGGTGCCAATTTATTTTCCATCTGTTGTTGGTTGAATTTACGGATTTGCAAACTGCAGAGATGGACACACTTATTCTATTTCTTCTAGAATCACGACATCTCTCATATCAACAACAAATAAAAGCAGCTACAACTTTTTAAAACCATTTTTCTCTGGAAAATGTCTGGAAATTGGGGATATTTCCTAAAGTGATTGTAAGACTTCTTTTTGCTTATTGTAAATATGCATTTTTAAGATAATAAAGTGAATTGGAAAACTGAGAAAGCTGTTAGAGGAAGACAGTACATGTTATTATCCTCCAAGAAAGGACTCCGGAAGGATTATGGTGTTAATTAGCAAATGTAAAGTAGCTCAGTTATGACAGAGCGGGCACTTTATCAACTATCAATGTGACTGCCACTTAATTGGAAACATGCTTACTAAGGTAGGAGTTACCTTGAGTGATTGAGGTCTTAACCTTTCCGGAGGCAGAGGGCTGAACTAACAGACTTTCAAAGAACACTTTCAGTTTCTCCTTTCTAAATTTTTAAAATGATGATTCCTCATTTTGTTCTAACTTCACATACAATAAAGAATCTGAACAATTGAATTCTGTAGGTTGTTCTTCAGTTTGTAAAATTAATATTGTTTTTCTGGGTTACATAGTGAATTAATTTGCAGGAGTTGAACATTCCATGTTAGTTTGGAAAGAGTTCTATTGGTGGTAGTAGGTTAGGAGGTTTTTCAGAAAGTGGTATGGAAGAGGGGACACAGATTTCCAAAGGTGCACAGAGATATTAAAGCAAGCATGTCCAAACACCTGGTATTTGTACATTCTTATCAAATGGTTATTACCGTGAGAAGATGCTATTTATAATGCTTGATGGGGAAGTTGGTCAATGGTAGAGTGCTTACCTAGCATGGTCAAGACCCTAGGTTATAAACTCTGCAACTCACACATACACACAGAAAGGATAATGTTTTGGTTAAGGAGTAAACACATGCATGCATAGACAAACAACTAGTGAAAACCATTTTGAAAAATTAATGCATATGTATGTAATGGTCAAAATTCTTCATTAATTTCAAAATACTCATTGAGAACCTACTTGGTATCAGTCAATCAGTCACTATTCTAGTGTTTGACACATGTCAATGAAACAAAGGGACAGTATTACTAGCTTTGCAATATGAGAAGACAGAAAATCAACAAAATAAATAAGTGATATGTTGCTACATTAGGTGGTAATTACCTATGGAGAAAAGGCAATAAACTGGGATAGAAAATTAAAAAGTAGAGATCCAGACAGAGGGAAAGAGAGCAATGACCTGAGACAGGAGGGAGCATTCCTGCTGAATTTCAGAGAAGTAACTCTGCACTATATTTGAAATATAAAGCAAGAATTGGAGCCATGTAGAAATATTCAAAAGCTAGAAGGGCATAGGTGTTGCATAGGTGTTCCTGTAATTATTTCAATTGCTTTCGGTTTTTCTTTGAGTGAAGTGGAGAGACACTGGAGGATTTTAACCAAGGATTTCTCATCATGCTCCAAAGGGTGGGGACACAGTTTACTGAAGGGATCATTCCAGCTGCCACATTGAACAGGCTGGAGCCAGGCAAGGACCTAAGCTGGAAGACCAGTTAGCGGTGTGGTTGATTGGAACAAGCTGTTAACTTTATTTTCATGAATTTTCGGGTGGTATAAATAATTCATAACAAGAAATACTAACTACTAATAAAACTGTATAGAAGTATAAGTTGGTGCTGACTAAAATCTCAAAGAATCCTCTCTTGGGCATAACTTACTTATACTGTCAAGAAGCTGGACATAAAGCTTTTACTTGAAATAGTTTGAATTAAATTAAAATAAAATCTCCAGAATCTATAAAGAACTCAAAAAACTACACCAAGAATGTAAATAATCCAATTGACAAATGGGCTAAAGAAATGAATAGACACTTCACAGAAGAAGATATACAAGCAATCAACAAACATATGGAAAAATGTTCAACATCTCTAGTAATAAGAGAAATGCAAATCAAAACCACCCTAAGATTCCATCTCACCCCAATTAGAATGGCGATTATCAAGAATACAAGCAACAACAGGTGTTGGCGAGGATGTGGGGAGAAAGGTACACTCTTACATTGCTGGTGGGGCTGCAAATTAGTGCAGCCACTCTGGAAAGCAGTGTGGAGATTCCTTAGAAAACTTGGAATGGAACCACTATTAGACCCAGCTATCCCACTCCTTGGCCTATACCCAAAGGACTTAAAATCAGCATATTACAGAGATACAGCTACATCAATGTTCATAACTGCTCAGTTCACAATAGCCAGATTGTGGAACCAACCTAGATGTCCTTCAATTGATGAATGGATAAAGAAAATGTGGTATATATATATACAATGGAATATTACTCAGCCATAAAGAATGATAAAATTATGGCATTTGCAGGCAAATGGATGAAACTGGAGAATATCATGCTAAGTGAGATAAGCCAATCTCAAAAAACCAAAGGAAGAATGATATCGCTAATAAGTGGATGATGACACATAATGGGGGGTGGGAAGGGTTAGTGTTGGGGTTGGAGTTGGGTTTAGGGAGGGGGGCAGGAATGGAGGAAGGAAGGACTGTATAGATGGAGGGGAGGGGTGGGAGGGGATGGGGGAAGGGAAAAAATGGCAGAATGAATCAAACAACATTACCCTATGTAAATTTATGATTACACAAATGGTATGCCTTTACACCATGTACAGAGAAACAACATGTATCCCATTTGTTTACAATAAAAATAAATAAATAAAATCAACTTTATTGCCAAAAATTGTGCATTTTTGAGTGTGTAAGCATGTGTTGCTTTCATTCCTATTATTTATGATCTACAGTGTTTTGTCTGTGTGCTTACATTATTTGGCTAGCAATAGAAATGTCCAATATACAAACAAATATGAATACAAGCATGTTTGTTTAATGTCAAGTGCTTGACAGTGAATTGTAGACGGTGTCTATGTTTATTCATGAGATTCCTGTCACCACTTTCTGTTGTTTATAAATTGAGCTAGCTGGACACATGCTCTCTGTAAGCTCTGGGGACCACATGTCCAAAACTCAAGACAATTGCATTTTTGAAGAATATCTTTTATGATAACTGGCATGAGCTAGTTGAAAGATTTTTTTTTCCTAAATTGTTTTAGAGAACTCAGTATGAATTACTTCCTATAAACAACTTAAGCTCTTTACAAATTCAGCTTCATAAGTTTATGTCCATAATTTTAGAGAAAATCAAATATGAAAGAAAATTAAGAATTTGAAACAACATTTTTTACAGTTTTTATCCAATTATTTTTATCTAATAATATACAAGTATTATCACAATGAAATCTAAAGTTACTGAATCCTTGTGCTAGAATCTCAGGGGGTTCCTGAGACACCTGCCTACTTACTGTGTGTGACCTGGACTTAGTGATTCATTTTTTTTTTTTTTTAATTTTCTTTTGGTAGTTGTAGATGGACAGCATTTACTTATTTATTTATTTATTTAGTTAGTTAGTTAGTTATGTTTCTGTGGTGCTGAGGATAGAACCCAGTACCTCACATGTACCAGGCAAGCACTCCACCACTGAGCCACAGCCTCAGTCCCTCAGTGACTTATTTTTAATAAATTGAATAAAGCAAAAGTGAAGAAATGTCACTTCATGATTAGGTTTCAGAGATAACATGGCCTCTTTCTTGTGCTTTTTGACTAGATCATTCTGAAGGAAATCTCTGTCACATAGTAAGCTGTGTGAAGGGCCCATTCCTGTGGAAGGGAATTTCAGGAGGCTGGTGCATACCAACAATGATAAGAATCCGAAGTCAAAATCATCATCCCCAAAGGAATGGAATCCATGGAAATACTGGCAGCCCATCATCATTCCCTAGAGCTTCATAGAGTCACAGGGAAATGTTGGTTACAGCCTTATGAGCGACTTTCAACCCAAGGACCCTCATGAGCTATGCCAAGATTCCTGGCCTACAGAAACTGTGCAATAAAAAATTTATTGTTTCAAAATGCTATGTTTTGAGATAATTTTTTGCACATTGACTAATAACTAATACATTTTCCAGTTTACTACATGATATCACATTTAAAGTCAATGTCAATCTAGGATTTATTTGCTTTAATGTAACAAGGGCTCTAGTAATTAACTAACCATATTTCTTACAGAAATCATTTTAGAAAATTAAATAATTTGAGCAATCTATAATTTAATTTATGCCTATAAAGTCAAAAGAACACAGGTGTGAAACTATCTCCTGAATACTACTGATTATTATAGTGCTATTATTAAGTAGGCTAGTTTTTCTATAACAAAAAATGTAATAAAATGTAGAGTTCATAGATACAATTATTTTATTCTAGTTAGAATGCAACATAGAAAATGACTTTTTTGGTAATTACGATTATTATCTGAATGCTAACACCTTGTTCACTTTGTGCAAAATGCTTCCCCATGTACTATAAATAATTATTAATTTAAGATGGCACTAATTTCCATACCTGAAACTGTATTTCAGAGACGTCCTCCTCTCTATTTGCATACTTTAATCTGCCAAACACTTTCCTAAATGTGTGCCCCAGGGGACATTAAACCTCCTTCTTGGGTGCACAGTATCAGCATTTCTGAATTTGGTATTTGGCTAATAGCTCTATTACCTTTCATGCTGAGTCCAAAGCTTTACCTCCCTCAGTCTTTACTTTTGCCAACTGGAAAATTTTCCATCATGTCAAGAAAACCTACTGTGTCGTGTGCTTAGGGAATGGGCCCTCTCTTGCTGACTGACAGCTATTCAATAGAGAAAAGAGCCACAGAGAGATGCCGATACGTATTAAGCTCAGTGAAGAGAATAAGCTTTGTATTTCAAAATGTCACTTTTCTTAGAGTTCAGTGGGAGTGAGTAGCTATAATAAGGTAATTTCTAGAGGGAACCATACTGTAGTTCATTGTATAAATAATTGATTTGATCAGCTGAAATTATTGTGCCTAGTCTTGAATGACCTTTCAGATGAATTGCTGGGTTTTCACTACAAAAGCAACCACAGCTTACAGTAAGATGTCAAAGAAAGCCATATACAGTAGTTTCCTATAAAAGAAAGGGTATTTACATGTCATTATTTCCTTAGAATAACTAAAATATGATCAGTTCTTTCCCCAGGTACAAGTATAGGCAGACTATCTTGGGTTTTATTTGTACGTTCAAGGTCAAATGCTAACAGTGAATTAATTCAACCATATCTTATTTGAGAAGTTTTAAAGAATATTTTTAAATGAAATAGAGAAACGGAATAAAAACGTTCTTACACCAAAAGGAAAGGATTTCTCTTACAATACACTGACTTATCATTATATCACAATGGAATTCTCTATTAGACATTAACCAATTTAGAACTCTACAGAATAATAGAAATAAACATCTCTCTATGGTCTCATCCCTTACATTTTTTTCTTCCAGTCCTTATTATAATGTATTATAATGTATCACTGATGTCTGTACAAATATATTCTTTTTCTGATCAGAGATTTTACATAATTAATCATATAATATCTCTCACTTTTATTTTCATTTAAGGTAGTTGTTTATTTTAAATTACGGGCCACTGTTATGCATTATTAAATATCATTTTAAAAATTCAAAAATATAGATAATTAAACAATCAAAAAAGTTTGCAATTCCCTTAATCATTATTTCATGCATGCATGTTGCATGTGTAACTATGGTGCATAGTTCATTGTATATTTGCATAAGCTTTTTGAAAAACAATTAGGCATATCTATCTGATCCTATCTATCTATATATATATATATATTATATATATATCTCCATATATATGAACATAATTCTTTGCAATATACCCATATACATATGAATAAATGAAAAAGATCATTCTGAGCATAACTTTTATAATCAGCATATAATAATTTACCCTAGACATGGCTGTCTTTCTTTTTCATAATATAGTTCAATTATGAAGATTATATATGCCCAATTTAAAATTTCTGACAGTGTAGAGTCAAAATACAAATTGATTAACCCTGGATTTTGTCATCATTTGCCAAAAATTCTTTCCTATACTTTTTAAATCTTCTACCTAATTCTTCTTGGTAGCATCCCAGCATTTAATGGCCAATTGCAATAAGTTTGATCTTACACTATTTTGTTTCAGTATGGGTTTTTCACTAACTAAATAACTTTAAAAAAATGAACAACAAAAACCTAATCTATCTACATCCTGAGGTATTAGATGTGTATAGTTGAGACCAGCTTGTAAAGGGCATACTTAGAAACTCAGGTGGCTTGCTTCTAGTACACAGATTGTGGAATCTGCCCTTAAAAGCTGGAACTTCTCACCACATAATCATAGTTTAATTTCCAACCACCCTGGTTATGTGAAAGCATAAGTCAGCCTTATTCACGGTATAGCATTGTCTTTTGGACCCCAGTAGCTCCAAGAATTGATTTGGTTTGAAGGAACAAGAATTTGGGGAAACTATAGACAAAATCAATACCAGAATTATGTAATGTTGGAATTACAGGAAGATCTATGGACATATTTTGGAATTTCTCATGAAGAAATGTTTTTGTGTTAATTCTTACATGTCTTGTGCAAGATTTTTACTTCATTTGAACTCTGTCATTGAGTATGAGAAAGGACATTTGCTAGGTATCATCCTCCATATCTTCTCATTTCTCACTGCAAGTGAGTGCCACGTAGCCATGCACAGTCTAATTTTAGCCCTTAATCTAAGGTTTGCCTCTATTTTAAATAGTCATTTCTTTAAACTCTCCGCAAATATGACCTGATTCTGTTTAATACTCTTAATTTAAACCACAGTGCCCTATCTGTTCTAATAATGTATCCTTGGTTTAAGTGAAAAAAGTACTTTTCTCAGTTACTCTCTCTTTTTTTTGGGGGGGAGGGTGGGTAGCAGGGATTGAACTCAGGGGCACTGGACCACTGAACCACATCCTCGACCCTATTTTGTATTTTATTTAAAGACAGGATCTCACTGAGTTGCTTAGCACCTCACTGTTGCTGAGCACCTCACTGTTGCTGAGACTGCTTTGAACCACGTTCCTCCTGACTGAACCTCCAGAGTAGAGCCTCTGGTATCACAAGCATGCACCACCGCACCCAGCCAGCTGCTTCCTCTTAGGAGGGCTCTCCATTTGGCCATGACCTTGAGTGTGTCTAAATGAGATACATCTTTAGCCTCCACTTAAGAGTTCAAATCTCAGTACACTTCTCCTGCTATTAAAAGCCCCTTGCCTAGGAAGTAAATAAATATAATCTCCATGAAGTGACAGTGTTGGAGACGCAGCCTCTGCCTGGCACAGTGTCCTTTATGCAAGAGGTGCCCAACAATTATTTTCTCATTGAAGGGTGAGAATACAAAGTTGGAAGGAGAAAACAAGAAAGAAAAAGCAAAACCAGATATTAGAACATGTGATTACAAGGGTGAAAGAATGAATAGACAAAAAAGCCACTGGTCACATAGTTTATGACAAGAGAACTCTGACCCAGAAACATGGGAATTCAAATCACAGTATTGGATCAAGGGAGCCAGGAAGCCAAATCCTCAGCAGCGCCAGGCCAGAAATATCAAAACTGGGCTCAGGCTGCAAGATTTCCTATTTGCTCCATTTTGAACTCAGAATAAACTAGAGAAAGTCAGGCATGCAATTTCTCCCACACTGACCACCACGAATCAGAAGATACTCAGTCTTCCCCTTCTTTCACTGAGAAACTTCCTCCTCCTCTAGAGCCTTGCAGTAAACCAAAACTCAAGGAGTGCTGGTGCTTTGCTACTGAAAGACTGAAGAAATAACCTGTTTGTTCCCATTAGCTTGGTCTTTTTATTGCCATAAGGGTGTGAAGTAAATGAACAGGTCTTTTGGAATAAGTGTGGTATTCAACCATGAACTGGCTTGGTGCACCTGGTGAGAGAAGCTAATGTTACAACTGGAAGCATGTAGCAAGCACTTGATCTTAAGTTTCACATTAAAGAACTGAGGATGACTTATGGGTGGTAAGCTAATAGTTGAATAATTGTTATTTATCCTACTTAAATATAATTTCATTAAATAAAAAATTTAGTCAAGATGTTTTTATATAATTGGTTCATTTGCAGTAATCATTTTCTAAATAATAATTCTCGTTGTTTTAAAAGATCTATTGTAAGATTATTTTATTACAGTATTCACTAGTATGTGTCATCAACTGTCTAATATAAAAGGCAAAATAAAATTAACACATCCCCAATTAGCCACTTTCTGGTTTTTGGTTACTGTGAATTGAACCCAGGGGCACTTTACCATTGAGCTGCATCCTCAGCCCTTTTTATGTTTTTATTTTGAGATGGGGGTCTCACTAACCACTTGCTCTTTTTAATAAATTCATTTAGTAAATTTTGTGATTTTTATTTTATTTTATTTATTTATTTTTAATTTTTTGGTGCTGGGGATTAAATCCACTCCCCCGTACATGTTAAGCATCAGTAAGTTTATACTTTAGTGTAGTCACACTCTTATAAGGAAAATAAGATACGCATGAGAACCGAACAGATGATACAATCTACCAAAGTAACGTGAGATAATGTGGTGCTTTCTGTGAACACGACTAAATAAGAATCATGGATGCGATGGCATTCCACCTGTTGACTTAAAGCAGTTTTAAAAGGCGAGTCTCAAGCATTTTAGTGGAATCTAAGTGTAAGAATATAACAGAAAAAGCGAAAATCAAGAATAAAATCACAAAGAGAGAAATGGTTGTTCTGGGGCACTGAATAAATTACAGGGAATAATTAACAGGCAGTTTACTAAACATTCATGTTTGGTAAAGGAAAGAGTGCAGATGAAATCCTGGAGACACAGGCTAGGTGCAGACTCTGAAGGGGAGACCTTGGTATTACTGCAACCAGATGTGGCAGAGTGAGTCACTCAACCCTCTTCTGCCTCTACAGCAACAGGTGCTTCGTCATGTCGCAGTTATAAAGCTAAAGACGATGACTCCAAGCCTCTCGTTTAGTTCACTTCTAACTTTGACGTGGTTTCCCCTCAGCAGAAACAGCCAGAGTCTTTCTGAAAAGTTGAAATGGGGTCATCAGGTGTTTCCTCTTCTACTGGTAAACTCATGATTGCTATTTCCTCAGTGGTACAGAAGATCCTAAGGTAATATCCCCGGCTGGTGGTTGTCAGGGGCACAGTACTGATCACTGGCTTTTCTATCTTGAGTCAGGACTGAGTTGGTACGGCCTTGGTTGGTTGGTGTCTACTGCAGCTGGGAAGGTGGTTTTGATGAATCAGTTTTCAGACACTAACAGAGAGACAAGATCCCTAACAATCAAGTTTTACTGTGTTGTGTTAAGAATCTTTTCTGGGAGTCTAATCCACCTTCCAACAATTATAAATAGCTTACATTAAGTACATTTCTGTTTAAATTAACTACAGCAGTTTTCACTGTAGGCAACAGTTGCTGGGAGAAATTTCAAGAAAGGTAGATGATTCTTGTTCTTACCTACTAAGGGCCGGTTGTTCTCCATAGAGGACAGTTTTGCCTGCTCAGAGGACTTTGGTCAGCCTGGAGACATAGCTGGGTTGTTGCAGCTGGGAAGCATCTAGTGGCATCTCTTGGGTGAACGTCAGAGGAATTTCTAAACATTCTATCATGCACCAGACAGCTCCCCTCCCACACACTGTCACCCTGTCACCTGCAAATGAATTAGGAAGCATTTGGCCCAAAATATCAATAGTGTCAGGATTGATAAATCCTACCTCAGATAAAATTCAGGATTTTAACAGTAAGGGTGGAAAGAAGGATATGTTATAAATATTTCAGGTCTAAAATTGAGGTTATTAATACTAAATACCAGTATAGACACCAAGCACAACAGGTTCTGGAAAAGACATGTGAATTCACTTAAGATGATTTTAACACTTGCATGCTTAATTAATAAAATAAATGCATGTATACAGCTCTCCATGTGTTACATATCTCTACAAAGTGTCTTTATTAGTCTCTCATAACAGCTCTACAAAACATGTAACAGTGTTATCCACATATAAGCCATTGCAATATACTATCAAATATAAGTGGTTTCATGAAATTAAAGGTTTTTAAATAAAGTATTTCCATGTGCAGTGTATGTTCCTTTCATTTTCTGACTTCTGCTTTCTTTTTGGAGAAAAGAGCATCACTGTGCATCCATTTCAATTATTACACCAAAGAATCATTAACCCATTAAAATGGTAACATTTTCCTTGCAACGCTTTCATATCTATTTTTAATTTATGACACTAACATGAGGTGGTTTCTAACTCAGTAATAACATTGGTTCCAGTTATAAAAGATAGGTATAGCATTAAAAATCAATGTAATTCACGATAGTGAAACTATTAAAATGAGCCATATAATCATCTTAATTGATGCAGAAAATGCTTTGAAATATTAACTATTCAAAAATTCAGAAATAAAAGTAAGTTTCTAAATCTGCTAAAGGTATTTATGAAAACTTACCTTGAATGTCACACCTGATACTGAGAGGCTGGCTGCTTTTTACTTTGGTCAGGAACAACACAAGTATATGCACTCCCACTAATGCTTTCCACTAGTACATTGGAGGTCTCACTTAGTGCAATAGGGCAAGAAAAGTAATAAAGACTGAAGAGAGAGAAATAAAGCACTTTACTTTCAGATGTTGTAGTTGTGCATATAAATAACCACATACAAGATAAAAAAGAGATCAGACCCTGTAAAGTCAATGTAGAAAGGACACGCAAGGCCAATATAGAAACAATAATGATAATTGCATTTCTGTGTAATTATACTTCTGAAGATTTTTAAATTTAAAAAAACAATTAAAATCATTTATATGGCTTCAAAGAGCATCAAAATCATGTAACAGTTTCACACTGAAGACTACAACAGTTTAGAAAGAAGTAGAGACCAAATAAATAAAAATCTATTTTGTGTTCAAAAATCATAAGATCCAATAGCATCAGTATGCCAATTTTGCCCAAATAAATCTATACAGGAAAATAATTGCTATAAAAATCTCCTCAGTATATTATAAGGTTGATTCCAGAATTAATATGCAAATGTTTCTTCAAACCCTAAAAGAAACAAAATAAGTTTTGAAGAATTATGAAAAATATGAGGACTTACACTAATAGACGTCAAGATTTAATTTGAAGCTCCTATAATCAAAAAATGTATATTTTGCTGAAAAGATAAACATGTTTCATATGAGCAGCATAAATAGTCCATAGATAGATCCATATATAATCTATGTGTGTAGCTATATATAGTCTATAGTGTAGTCTTTTTTAAAAAAAGTGTTGTGTAATTTGATAGAAAAGCAAATATTTTAATAATCAATAATTCCAGAAAACTAGTTGCATATTTAAGAGAACCTCATTTATTTTTTATTTATTTTTACTTTGTACTTTATTTAAAGACAGATTCTTACTGAATTACTTAGCACCTCCACTTCTGCGGAGGCTGACTTTAAACTCGAGATCCTCCTGTCTCAGCCTCCCGAGCCGCTGAGATTACAGGCATGTGCCACTGCACCAGGCACAAACCTCATTTTTTATTTAAAAAAATTAACTCAAGATGAGTCAAAGGGTTATACATATAAGAAAAACTAGAAAACTTCTGGAAGAAAGAACAGGAGAAAAACTTTCTGTGACCTTGGGCTAGATATACTTTTCTCAGATGGGCCAACAGTGCATGCAACTCTAAAAGAAAGACAAATATGATTAGATTTTATCCCATTTTGTCTAACTAAATGTATTCCTGCTTCCCAAAGTTCAAAGGATTAAATCTATCACCTACCTATCTATCCATCTATCATCTATCTACCTACTTACCTATTTTTCTACCTATCCATCATGTTATCTACCTACCTTTCTTCCTTTCTCCGTATTTATCTATCTATATCTATCACAACTTGACACAGAAAGTATCTTACAAGGAATTTGCATCCAGAATATAAAAGACGTACTACAACTTGATGATAGTGAGAAATAAATTTAAAGAAATCATCAAACTATACAAACATGTTTCACAAAGAAGTTACATGAATGGCCATCATACACATAAAATCCATTAGTCACCAAGCACATACAATTAAAAACACAATGAGATACAACTCCTTCTTACTTCCCACACACATGAAAAAAAAAAAAGGTTAAAAAAAGGAATAACAATACCAAGTTGTGTTTGGGAGGAGAAAGAATAGAATGTTCATATATTCCTGGGGAGAATGATAAGCGATGGTAGGACAGCTGTATCAGTCCATGGTTCCATGTTCATGGAATTGTAGTAAAGGTGAAACTAACGCTCAGAGACAAAGGGCAGATGAAACTTGCAGGGAGTTTAGCTGGAGGGAGCCCTTTGTGTGAAGGAGATTGTCCACATATTGATGGTCACATCATGAAATGCCTTTGTCAAAAGTCATCAAATGTATCAATACCAAGAGATGTTGAGCCATGTAAATTATATCAAAGTAAAGTTGATTTAAAACAAATAAAGATGCTTTTATAATTAAAATCATAGCAAGATCACATATATTAACACTGACCTCTATGTCTGAGCTAAAACATAGCCAAGGGCATTCAGGAAACACACTGTCGGCAGACTGGACTGGATGGATCTAGGATCTATAATTTATGTACTTCTTCGAGGTCCTTCGTTAATTTTTGTAAATATATTTCATTGTGGGTGAATTGCTTTTATTCTAATCAGTGCACTGCACAGGACTGAACAGCGCCTACTTCAGGAGTTGTGTTGGTGGTGACATTGCCCTTATTTCCTTTCATGGGAGACAAGGCTCCTGTGTTACCAGGAGCCATTGAAACCTGTTCTGCCCAAGTTCTTCTGGAACATTCTTGGACCATTTGGCTTTTCTGATAAGGGTGCCCCCAATTCTTTCTGCAGGTGATCCCAATCTGTGGAGGTGCAACAGTTGTGACCAAAATAAAAATGCTAGGAAAATGTGAAGCCATTTGTGATGGCATCTGTAAACTTTTTAGTCGATGTCACAGGTATCTATTTTTATGAAACATATGTTTTGACCAATCGTGGTCAAGATTTTCTGTTACTTTTGTTGAATGTAGTCCTAATGAATATGTCTTTTTCACATCAAAATTTTCTGTTACCTTGCTTTTATATAAAATTTTCTAAAATATATATATATATGTATACATGTATAATTAATTTATTAATATGAATTTATTTATACAA
Organism: Sciurus carolinensis; assembly: GCF_902686445.1. Taxonomy (NCBI): domain Eukaryota; kingdom Metazoa; phylum Chordata; class Mammalia; order Rodentia; family Sciuridae; genus Sciurus; species Sciurus carolinensis. The sequence goes on from NC_062222.1 coordinate 9,302,532, forward strand.
CAGTTTACAAAATTATATTTAAAGTCTTATCAAATATATATCTATACCTGCATTTTGCAACTATATATGGGTACACATATACACCATTTGGTGTGTGTGTGTGTATGCGTGTAAACTTTGCCAGGTTGATGACTCCACCAATTAAAGAGGGGATTATTATTTTTGGTGAATGTTCTCATTCTCAAGATCAAGAACCATGTCTGGCACAGATTAGTGTAAAGTAAATATTTAATAAAGGAGTGAAGGAATGAGATACATTTTATTTTTTATTTCTTTATATAAAGGTAACTTCAGCTATAAGAAAATTCCACTATAGCCATGTTCTCCATGCAGGAATTGTGCACTGCTGTACAAGAACTCTTTTGTATATATCTGAAGGTAATACAGTATTTTTAACTTTTCCCATTTAAAGAACATAGAAGAAAGTACAAATTATTCTCCATGAGAAATAAACACATTATTTATTTGTTCATCCAAATTTATTTGTTCCTTAACCACCTGCTTCACCCAGGATCATATAATCTTGTGTTACAGTATTTTTTTTTTATAAAAAGAAGTGAATATTAGAGAAAATTATTCCAGGTTTTAAAACCATCTTGGTTTAAATGTGACCTTTATTTTCAATAAGTGCTTCTGAATCATGTTGGTGGTTATCTAGCAAGTGGAAATTGATTTTTGAAATGTTGTACTCTGTTAGCAGTATGTCAATTATATAACAAAAAATACTCTGGGAAATTAGGAAGCTCACTTATTATTACTATTATTATTAACTAAAAGTACACAATGTTTCTGTCTCTTAAAAACAGTTTTCTCAATTTTTTTTCTTCATGCAAAAACTTACCTTACTTATTCCAAACAAATGTCTATTATTTTTATGGAACACAATCAATTGCTAAATTAAAATATCAGTATCATTTTAATAATTGGCAAATAATAATTATTATTAACAAAGATTTTATATATGAAATGTGTTTCATAGATATAATTGACATTATCTATTGAGTTTACTTAAAGATTTAACTAATAAAAAAATTACCAAATAGGTACGTTGAGTACACAAAGAATACCAAAAAAATCAAAGAATGAAAACCAAGGGGGAAATCATATTTATCACGTGCCTACTATATGTCACCTGGTACCCTGGGCACTGGAGGTGCAGGCATGAATGGCATACCTTTACTTTCAGGCCCAGGTTCTTTACAGGAAGAGAGGAAATCTCATAAACAAAAGTAGTCAACATGTTTTTCAGATTGATTAGAATAAAAAAAAAAGTGGCAATATCAAATGCTGGGAAGGATGTGAAGAAATGGGATTACTTGACCTTGCTGGTGGGAATGCAAAGTGGTGCAACCACTGTGGAAATCAGTTTGGCAGTTTCTTATAAAAGTAAATATGAAACTATGATAAGTTTTAAGAATTATATTCCTGTGAACTTGTCCCAAAAAATGAAAACTCATGTTTGCCTAAATATCTGTATGTGAATACTCAGAAAAAAACTTCATTCATAATAACCAAAACCTAGCAAGAGCTCAGATGTCCTTCAAATGGTAAGATTGTTAAACAGACTTCCATAGACCACTATTCAGCAGTAAAAGGAAATGAACAATTGATTCTTCCATGACTTGGAAGAAACAGCAGGGAAATTAACTGAGTGAAAAAAAAATCCAATTTTCAAAGGTTACATACAACATCGTTCCACTTACAGGATACTCCCCTGTGACAAAACCTTAGAATGAGGAAGTTACTAGTGGTTGCCAGGGCTTATGGGATGGTCAGAAGGCTGGGAGAGGTGGGCATACCAGGAAAGAGGCAGCCTGAGAAAGCCTGGTGCTGGCATAATCCTTGTGTGTCTCAGCTGCTGCCGTGGGTAGGGAAAACACAGATTATGAAATTGTATAAATATTAAAACGTACTCAAATGAGTACAGGTGAAAGTATGAAGTGCTGAAATCTTGATAAGAGCAGATTTTATCAATTTCAAAATCCTGCTTGTGACATCCTTCTGGTTGTGTATTGTGACAAAGAACTGCATCACCATTGGTGAAAACAGGGTAATGTGCATGCAGGATCTCTACTGTTTTAACACCTGCCTTGGAATATACAGTGATATTCAATTCAAATAAAAAATGGAAGCCACCTCTCTTTTTCAGGATTACCAATGTCTGAAAACACACTGACCTTGCTCTTTTTAGAAAACCAGCTGAGGTTAAGATCACATATCTGAACTGTTTACATAAACAGCAGGAACCTTCAAAAACTGACAAAATCATCCTTTTGTTTTCTGGTTTCTTTTTTTTTTTATTTTTACAGACTTCATTTTGATTCATTGTACACAAATGAGATACAACTTTTCATTTCTGTGGTTGTACACAATATAGATTCACACCATTCATGTAATCATACACATACATAGGGTAATACTGTCTGTCTTAGTCTATCTTTCCTTCCCCCAACCCCTTCCACCCCATTTTCCTCTATACCATCTAAAGTTCTTCCATTCTTCTCTTGCACCTTCCCCAACACCCCTACCCTGTTATGTGTCATCATCCACTTATCAGAGAAAACATTCAGCCTTTGATTTTTTGGGCTTGACTTATTTCACTTAGCATGATATTCTCCAACTCCATCCATTGACCAGGAAATGTCATAATTTCATTCTTCCTTATGACTGGGTAATATTCCATTATATATACATATCACAGTTTCTTTATCCATTCATCTATTGAACGGCATCTAGGTTGGTTCCACAATTTAGCTATTGTTAATTGAGCAGCTCTGAACATTGATGTGGCTGCATCACTGTAGTATACTGATTTTAAGTCCTTTGGGTATAAACCAAGGAATGGGTTAGCTGGGTCAAATGGTGGGTCCATTCCAAGTTTCCTGAGGAATCTCCATATTGCTTTTCAGAGTGACTGCACCAACTTGCAACTCCACCAGCAATGTATGAGTGTGCCTTTTCCCCCATATCTACACCAACACTTATTATTGCTTGTGTTCTTGAGAATAACCATTCTAATTGGAGTTAGATGAAATCTTAGGGTGATTTTAATTTGCATTTGTCTAATTACTAGAGATGTTGAACATTTTTTCATATAATTATTGATCGATTGTATTTCTTCTTCTGTGAAGTGTCAATTCACTTCCTTAGACCATTTATTAATGGAGTTGTTTTTCTATATTAAGTTTTTTTTAGTTCTTTATATATCCTGGAGATTAATGCTCTATCTGAGGTGTATGTGATAAACATTTTTTCCCATTCTCTAGGCTCTCTCTTCACATTATTGATTATTTCGTTTGCAGAAAAGAAGCTTTTTAGTTTGAATCCATCCCATTTATTAATTTTTGATTTTACTTCTTGTGCATTAGAAGCCTTGTTAAGGAAGTCAGTTCCTAAGCTGACATGGTGGGCCTACTTTTTCTTCTATTAAGCACAGGGTCTCTTTTACAGTGCCTAAGTCTTTGATCCACTTTGAGTTGAGTTTTGTGAAGCTTGACAGATAAGTGTTTTAATTTCATTTTGTTACATATGGATTTTCAGTTTTCCCAGCACCATTTGTTGACGAGTCTATCTTTTCTCCAATGTAATTTTTTGGCACCTTTGTCTTATATGAGATAACTCTATTTATGTTTGTTTGTCTCTGTGTCTTCTTTTTTGTACCATTGGTCTGTATGTCTATTTTGGTGCCAATACTATGCTGTTTTGTTACTATGGCTCTGCACATAGTCTGGTATTGTGATGCCTCCTGCTTCACTCTTCATGCTAAGGATTGCTTTGCCTATTCTGGTTTGCTTATTTTTCCCAAATGAATTTCATGATTGCTCTTTCTAGTTATATGAAGAATGCTTTGGGGATTTTAATAGGAATTTAATTAAATTTGTTTATTACTTTTGGTGGTATGGTCATTTCGACAATATTAATTCTGCCTATTCTAGAGCACTTGAAATCTTTCCATTTTCTAAGGTCTTCTTTAATTTCTTTCTTTAGTGTTCTATAGTTTTCATTGTCGAGGTCTTTCTCCTCTTTTGTTTGATTGATGCCCAAATATTTTATTTTTTGAGGCTGTTGTGAATGGGAAAATTTTCCTAATTTCTCTTGCAGTGGACTCATCACTGATGTATAGACATGCATTTGATTTAAGGGTATTGATTTTATAACCTGCTACTTTGAATTCATTTATCAGTTCTACAAGTTTTCTGGTGGAATTTTTTGATCTTCTAAATATAGAATCATGTCATCAGCAGATAATGATAGTTTGAGTTTGAATTCTTTTTTTTTTTTTTTTCCTGTTCATATCCCTTTAATTTCTTTCTTCTGTCTAATTTCTCTGGCTAGAGTTTCAAGGGCTCTGTTGAATAAGAGCAGTGAAAGAGGGCATCCTTGTCTTGTTTCAGTTTTTAGTGGGAATGTTTTCAATTTTTCTCCATTTAGGACAATGTTGACCTCGGATTGAGCATCAATCACTTTTAAATGTTAAGGTATGTTTTTACTATCCCTAGTTTTTCTAGTGTTTTGAAAATTAATGGGTACTGTATTTTGTAAATACTTTTTCTGCATCTATTGATATAATCATAAGATTCTTGTCTTTAAGTCTATTAACGTGATGAATTATGTTTATTGATTTCTGTGTGTTGTACTATCCTTGCATTCCTGGGATTAACCCCACCTAATCATGGTGCTCTATCTTTTTAATATTATTTTTTATGCAATGTGCCAGGATTTTATTTTTTTTTATTTTTATTTTTTAGAGTCATAGACATATGTGTGATTATTTTATTTTATTTCTCTTTTCCATCATCTGTTTTTTAATTTTTATAGGTTGAATTTTGATTCCTTGTACACAAATGGGGTGCATCTCTTTTATTTTTATGGTTGTGCATGATGTAGATTCATACCATTCATGTAATCATACATGTACGTAGGGTAAGGATGTCTGTCTTGAGAATTTTTGTATCTATGTTCATCAAGGATATTGGTCTGAAGTTTCTCTTCTTGATGCGTCTTTGTCTGCTTTTGGTATCAGGGTGATACTAGCTTCATAGAATGAATTTGTAAGGGTTCCTCCTTTTCTATTTCATGGTGTACTTTGAGGGGTTTTGGTGTTAATTCTTTGAAAGGTCTTGTAGAACTTGGCTGAGGGTTGGTGTGGTCCTGGGCTTTACTTTGTTGGTAGGCTTTTGATGGTGTCTTCTATTTCACAGCTTGGAATTGAAGTGTTTAAATTGTTCTTGTCCTCCTGATTCAGTTTGGTTAGATCATATGTCTCTAGAAATTTGTTGATGTCTTCAAGATTTTCTATTTTATTTGATTATGAATTTTCAAAATATTTTCTAATTACCTTCTGTATTTCTTCAGTGTCCATTGGGGTGTTTCCTTTTTTATCACAAATTTTAGTAATTTGAGTTTTCTCTCTTTCTCTTCATTAGCACAGCTAAGGGTTTATCAGTTTTATTTATTTTTTCAAAGAACCAACTTTTTGATTTGTCAATTCTTTGAATTGTTTCATTTGCTTCAATTTCATTGATTTCAGCTCTAATTATAATTATTTCTTAACTTTTGCTTTTGGTATTGATTTGTTCTTCTTTTTCTAGGGCTATGAGATGTAATATTAGGTTATTTAATTGTTGATTCTTTTAGTGCATGAGCTCAAAGCAATGAAATTTCCTCTTAGCATAGTCTTCATAGTGTCCCAGAGATTTTGATATATTGTATTGGTGTTCTTATTTACCTCTAAATATTTTTTTTATTTCCTCCCTAATTTCTTCTGCTATCCATTCATCATTCAATTACCATGTTATTTAGTCAAAGGTGTTCGAATAGATTCCAAATTTTTTGTTATTGTTGATTTCTAGTTTCATTCCATTATGATCTAATAGAATATAGGGCAGTATTTCTATTTTTTTTTTGTATTTGCTAAGTGTTGCTATGTGGCATAATATATGGTTTATTTTAGAGAAGGATTCATGTTTTGCTGAGAAGAAAGTGTATTCATTCATTGAAGGATGGCATACTCTCTATGTGTCTATTAAGTCTAAATTATTAATTTTATTAGTGAGTTCTATTGTTTGGTTTTTGTTTGGAAGATATATCCAGTGGTGAAATAGGTGTGTTAAAGTCACCTAGTATTATTGTGTTGTGGTCTATTTGATATTGAAATTGAGAAGGGTTTGTTTGATGTTTGTAGATGCTCCGTTGCTTGGGGCATAAATATTTATAATTCTTATGTCTTGTTGATTATAATTCCCTTAAGCAGTGAGAAATGTCCTTCTTTGTTCCTTCTGACTAACTTTGACTTGAAGTAATCTTGTATGAGGATGGAAATCCCTGCTTGTTTACACAGTCCATGTGTCCATGTGAATGGTATGTTTTTTTCCTACACTTTCACCTTCAGTCTGTAGATGATTTTTCCTCTGAGGTGAGTCTCTTGAAAGCAGCATATTGTTGAGTCTTTTTTCTTTTTAAAATCCAATCTGCCAGTTTGTGTCTTTTGATTGATGAGTTTAGGTCATTAACATCCAGGGTGATGATTTGTAATCCTGGTCATTTTGGTATTTTGTTTGTTTGTTTGTTTTTACCTTGACTTAGTTTCTCCTTTGATTGGCTTCTTGTTTAGTGTAAACCCTACCTTTTCTGGTTTTCTTTTTTTTTTTTTTTTTCATTTCCTCCTCAGGGAATATTTTGCTGAGAATGTTCTGTAGTGCAGGATTTGTAGTCGTGAATTATTTTAACTTTTGTTTATCATGGAAGGTTTTTCTATCATCTTCAAATCTGAAGTTTATTTTTGCTGGATATAAAATTCTTGGCTGGCATCCATTTTCTTTCAGAGCTTGATATATATTATTTCAGGACCTCCTGGCAATTGAGGATCTAGATTGAGAAATCAGTTGAGATATAAATTGGTTTCCCTCTATATGTAATTTGATTTTTTTGTCTCACAGTTTTAAAATTCTATCCTTTTTTCTGTATGTTGATCATTCTCATTATAATGTGCCTTGGTGTGGGTCTGCTGTAATTTTGTATATTTAGTGTTCTGAAAGTCTCTTGTAGTTGATTTTCCATTTCATTCTTCCAATTTGGGAAATTTTCTGATAGTATGTCATTGAAAATTTTGTGCCTTCCTTTGGTTTGTATCTCCTCCCCTTCATCTACCCAGATATTTCTTACATTTGTTTTTTTTTCTCATATTTTCTCATAATTCTTGGAATTTCTGTTCATGGTTTCTTACCATCTTCTCTGTGCCATCAACTTTATTTTCAAGACTATGTATTTTATCTTCTGAGGTTCTTTCTTCCAAGTGTTCTAGTCAGTTGGTAATACTTTCCATTGAATTTCTAAATTGCTTTATTATGTCCTTCATTTCAAGGATTTCTGCTTGACTCCTTTTTATTTACCTGCTTCTTCTTTGAAGTGACCTTTCACTTCCTATATTTTCTGTCAATATCATCCTTTATTTCAAAGATCAGTTTAACTATGTATCTTCTAAACTCCTTCTCTGACATTTCTTCTAATGTGTTTTCTATGAATTCTATTGTTGGAACATCTTGGTGTGCTTGAGGTGCTTTGTTGCCTTGTTTTTTATGTTGTTTGTGTGTCTTCTCATCTAGCAGTAAGGATCTGAGGCAGTACAGTTTCTACACTCTAGTCTTTCAGTGTCCCTGAAGGCTTCCATTACCTCGCCTCTAAGGGGGAGACCAATGTTAACAGAACCCAATGCAAACAATATACAGCCTTACACCAAAAACTCCCATTAAGGCATCTACCATTTTGTCACAAGAAACAGAAATGATGTGTTTAGTTGTTGTTCACAATATAAGCAGTAATTTTGCAAAAAGTGTTTACCCTTTTAAATGATGGACAAAGAGAGAATAGAAGTAGTGTAGGATATAATGGTTGAGAGAGAAGGAGAGAAGAGACAGTAAAAATTTATTGTAAGAGTGAAGGAGGAATTAACAGAGATTGGCTGTTAGAGAATTGCAAAAGAGAATCCAGGAAGAATGATCAGTGAGAGAAAAAATATACAAAGATTTAAAAGTTTAAGACAATTAAAAATTAAGTAAAAATATAAGAATATATAAAAGGACTGTAATATATTATTCAGACATCCCATTCCTCAATAAATTGATACATGAACATTATTTGGTTTCAAAGACAATAGGATTGTGAGAGAAAGGGAAAAAATAAAAGGACGTATCAATGGAAAATTGAACCATTGTTTCTGTTGGCTTTCGAAAGTTTCTCAGCTTCCCTTCTCCACTGAGGGGTGGGGTGGTCTGAAGTTTGATGGTAGCTATAGTCCAGTGGGTGCCAGATTGGTTGGCTGCAGGAGCCCATAGCAAGATTCCCTCACACCCTCTTCAAGTCTTCCCACGTTTTGTAACTGGCCCCTTCTGTCCCTGTGAACTTCAGGACTCACTGAGCTAGAGAGAGCCTGATTGCCCCCACACAGGGAAATGCCTCCAGTCTCTGACTTTCCACAGGCTTGCCAGACCTAGACTAGCCCCGCAGACCCAGATGCAATCTGATGGATCTGGGTTTCAGATTCCCCAGGATCTGCCTCACTGCAGTCCCAAGATTTCAATGCTATTCCAACTTGCAGATGGGTCGCCAGAGATGCACTCACACAAAAGAATGACCCAGCAAAGAGGCAGCAAGATGGCAGCCACTAGCACACCCCAAGGGAAGACTTCAGGTGCAACCAGACCTGCAGGTTTCCCTACAATGGATCTCCATGCCTCAGTCTGCAGACTGAGGTGGCTGTGCCCTGAAATGTTGGCTGTGGCAACAGCAAACCTGCTGAACCCTGGACTCACAGGCCCTGGCAAGTATTCCAAGATGGGAGGAGTCACGTGTAAGCAAATCTGCAGGTACCCTGACAATAGACTTCCAGACAGCAGCAAGCAGTGGTCCATCTGCAGGAGAATGAGGGACAATGGGTGAAGGGTGTGCAAAAGGTGGGCAAATAGGCAAAAGATAGGTGATTGGTGGTGATTGGTTATCAATCTGTGGCCAAATGGAGGGAGATTTGCTGGCAAATGACAGGCAATCATGGCAGGTGAATGCAGGGGGGAGTGGTAACCAGTGGGGGATCAGTGGGCAGAGTCAGACACTGCCTCAAAGAGAAACAGTATTTCTTCTGCTTAAAAACCAAGTCATGGAGCCATAATGAATGCAGCCTCCCTCTAACCCGCCATCTTTAATCTCCCCCGACAAAGTCATTCTTACGTAAGCACTTTTTCTCAGTAGACTTACTGCTCAGAAAATCTGGTTTCTGATGTCTGTCCTCAAAAATGTAAGTTCTATGAAGAGGATATGAAGTTTTGTGCATTCTTTGTTAGATTCTAAAATGCCTGTAGTATGCCTAAAATGTGATAGGCAGGTGATTAGTAGTTAATTGTTAAGTGATTGAAGGAGTCATCTTGTATTTAGTTTTGGGGGTTTAGACTTAAAATCTGCATAATCATTCAACTTTTTCTTAAAATTTGTATAATCATTCAACTGTTTTTCTTGCATGTCTATACATGGTTTGACAATATTTCCATTTGATTTTTATTTAATCCTCAAATTTTATTCATTTCTTTATTCCAGAATCCTCTTCCTATAATTCCTAGAACTCACATCTAGAAGACATAGTTCCTAACTATCTTACTCCTGTGTTTATTCAATCCCCACACTTGTCGCTCCCTATCTCAGATTATGGATCCTAGTAGAAAATGATATCTAGATTTAATTATTTGATTCTTTCTTTGGCTGTTGAATTTCCACAACTCTGAATTTGTAAACCTTTGATTTAAATAATCAAGATATAGCTCTTAGATATAGCTAAACTGTCTTTTAAGAAATTTAACAATGTTGTCAAATTTCTGTCTAGCTGTATGCCATTTACCTGTCAAGCAAGCCTAGTAAATAAGGTAAATATTGTACAGATTAGAATTTTAACCACAATAGGTCTATTCTCTTTAATATTTTTTTTACCAGTGAATAAAAATAATACTGTAGATAAGTGATATTAAAATTCAAAACACTCCTTTGTTTTTGATTCTTTGATTTTATTTTTTGATATTCTATGTGTTTTCAACCTAGCTATTTGGAAATTTATTATTTTAATCTCAAAGATAAAATAAACTCAATAGATAATGTCAATTATATCTATGAAACAATTTCTTCTACAAAATCCTTAATTATTAAATAATAACTATTATTTTACTGAAAAACTATTAAAATAATACTGATATTTTAATTTAGTAGTTGAATGTATTCAATAAAATAATAGATATTTGGTTTGAAATAAGTAAGGTAAATTTTTGCATGAAGAAAAAGATAAGAAAGCTGTTTTTAAGAGACAGAAATATTGTGTACTTTTAGTTAATATTAACAGTAAGTGAGCTTCCTAATTAGCCAGGATATTTTTTGATACATAATTGACATAGTGCTACAGAATAAAATACTTTCAAAAATCAATTTCTACTTGCTAGATAACCACCAATGTGATTTCAAAGCACTTATTGAAAATAAGTGTCACATTAAAACCAAGTTGGTTTTAAAACCTGGAATAATGTTTTGTAATATACACTCTTTTTATAATAGAAAAATAATATAACACAAGATAATATGATCCTGTATGAAGCAGGTGGTTAAGGAGCAAATAAATTACTGGCAGATTTCTAATTATAATACACTTTCAGTCTTTCATGATAAACAACAGATGTGTGTTTACAAAAATACATTATAGTAGAATTAGGTCAATAGAATCTAAATGAAAAAAGGTTTAATTTATCTGTACTCTCTTTTGAATTCAAGGGGACAACCTATTTAAAAGATTCACCATTCAATGTAATACAAGTTTGAAGGAGATTAATTTAAATGGGCCAATGAATATCATTTTCATTAATTGTGTTAATAGAAAGGAAGATAATTTCAGAGCACGTTAAGACATGGGAGAAAGTAACAACTGAAAACAAAGTAACATATTACAGTAGAAGCAACAATAGAATATAACAAAATAATGGAGAAATAAAACAGATCACCCACTTCCTGAATACTGATAGTTGTCGGGGTTTCCGGGACCCCCAGCCTTGGGCACGGTCAAGATGGCGCCTGGCGCTGAGCCAAAAGCGGCCAGCTATACAGTAAACAACCAGCGAATTCCAATGATTGGCTAGTTAACGATGTGATTAGAGCATGCCCCCCTCGTGTACCTATTCTATGCCTGCAGCTGTCCGCGCGTTTACCTCGTGTGCTCTCCCCTGATTGGTTGAAGTGTATATAAGCCTGGTGGGTGGGAGAGTAAGGGGAAGCAGAAGAAGAAGCTGAAGCTGAGAGCAAGAAGAAGCTGAGAGTAGGAGGAGTAGAAGGAGGAAGAAGAGTGCGAGCCAGGGCGAGAGCCGAGTGGGAGAAGCGGAGTGGCCGAAGCAGGCGTGAGCCGAGCGGGAGAAGCGGAGCGACCGGAGCAGGCGAGAGTTAAGCAGAGGGAAAGAGAGCGAGAGAAAGAAAAGAGAGAAGGGGATAGAAAAGAGGGAAAGAAAGGAAGACTGTGCACAATAAACTTCCAAAGCTTCAGACGTTTGTTGTGTCTCTCTCTGCGGGCAGAGGGAACGCGATAGATGGTATATTGCAGGCTTTCAATATTTAACTTTCTGTCTTACAGCTAGTGATGTTAAAATTCAGTGGGTATCATTAAATTTCTAAAATTTAAACTTTGATAAAACTTTTCAGTGTAAATCTAGTAACTGAAATGGTATAATTGTTGGAACATCTGTGACTATGTTGATAAAATTAGAAGAATGGATTTAGAGTTCCAATATATGAGTTACACACTCATTTTTGCCACTTACTATAAAACAGCATTAAAAAAATAGCTGTGTTCAAAAGCTAACTATATATATAATTTCAATCCCTATAATTGTTTATGAAAAGGAAGAAATGTTTAAAATTTTCTCAGGTCTTCATTTATTCTTTTGTTTACATAGTCTTGATGTGTTTTAAGGATGCATTTTCATGCTATCAAGACATACAGTATTGTTTCATGCACTGGATTTCTCAATTACTAAAGGCTATCTTAGGTCACATTTTGTTTACATTTTTAATGTTTCTAAATCCACTTTCCCATGAAATATTTCCCATCATTTATTGAATTATTTTTTATTTTTTATTTGAATTAATCTATGACACTGTTACAAGTTTTAAGTATTGGTAAAACCAAATGAAAGAAACTATTTACTATACTCTCCCTCTAAGATCACATGATATAGTGAAATTTGCACACATGTGAAGACTTACTATCCAATATTTCATGAAACATAAGATTTTATCTTCATCTTTTTTATCCACCTCAAGATGGGTGAATTAAAAACAAACAAACAAAAAAAGCACCCTTTTTGTGGTGCTTACCGATTCTGCAAAGCAATGATTCTGACAAGGCAGAGTAGGTATGACTTGTCTATGATCCACGGTACATGAGATAAGGGGTCTGGGCTTTGAACGCTCAACCGAGGGTAGATAGAACATCTGGAACTTCTGCAACCACACCTTGGCTTCCTGGACTGAGATGCCTCAAACTCTGAGTACACCTGGAACTCCCATTCACAGCTTCTCCACTTGACTTGGGCTTCTCACAGAAGGGTTCTGAGATGGAGATCCTGAGCAGGAGTGTCTGGAGAGCAAGCTTTCCAAGAAACCAGGAGAAAAGCTGCATGGCCTCCTAGAGTCTCTAGAGTATCAGGTCTCTAGTATCACTTCTGCTATCATCTATCATCAAAACAGACATCGTCCCCAGGTACAAATTGAGGATACATAAAGTCAGAAACCATCAATAGTCTGAGATGTTCCCAAAATGTTACCTACACAAGCCTGAAACCAATTGGCCCTATGTTGTTGACCCTCTTCACAGCAGCCTGGGACCCATTAGCTCAAAACCTGCCAGGGGCAAACTCAAAATTTTTACACATCTAGTTTTTAAAATGAAGTTCAAATAAGCCGAGTTTGAGCCCTGTTGAACCTGCCTACTTTTCATATCCCATGAAACTGGGCCCATGATCTGCTAGTCATAGTTAAGATAAACCCCAAGGCTATAAATGACAGCAAGCTGCTGCTGCCCTACAGAGTCTCTGACTTAGTGACTTACCATCATGCAAAGAGACCCCATGTGGGCTTGTGAGCCCGTTCTTTGATATCCCTCCTTCCCCTCCTGGGGATTTCCCTTGTCTTCCTCCCTTTCTGGAAGTGACCCACATATTACCTGTCTAGATGGTCTCTTGCTAAAAGGTAATCCTAACCACTTCTCATGCAAACCTGTCAAGTCACCACTCAAAGAAAGCTTATTGTGTGTGACTGTCACCTCATCACAATATCTTTTTCTTGATCAGCCCACAAATGCCTTGAACCCACTGCATAAATTTGCAAACAATGTGTGTGTGTGTGTGTGTGTGTGTGTGTGTACAAATATGTTGTCAAGAGACCCAGGATTTTTGAATCAGGGAAAATATATATCACTCATAGCAGAAGGCAGCAGCAAGAGCCCAATCCCCACAGAGGACTATGGTGAAAGGTAGACGTTATTGGAATGTGAAGTAGTTTTGGTCACAAGAGACAAACCTTAATGAGATTAAGAATTTATGCAGAGGAGGTTTATTCACTCTTCTGTATCCCCTGTAGACAGAGAGAAGTTACTTGGTAAGCAAATCTTCCTGCCAGAGATGAGAGGAGATGGGGGGAGTCATTGCCTGGAAGATAAGCAGTGCTTCTGTGAAAGAGGAAGAAAAGATGTTACATCTCCATCTCTCTTAGGAGGTTTCTATTGTAGGCTCACTGTGGCTTCTAAAGCTCTTTGTTAAATATTAGTCATTGCAGTGCTCTTTGATCAAAGTCCTGGATCCTCAAGAATCATGAACATATTTAAGAAAGATTGTTTCCCAAGAGAGCACATGTCCACTTGCTGAGAAAGGGCTGTTATGGTTTGATTATGAGGTGTCCTCCAAAAGTTCCTGTGTTAATGCAGGAATATCCAGTGCTGAAAGGATTAGATTATGAGCTGTAACCTAATCTGTCCATCCTAGTTTGAATGGACCAATGGGGTGCAGGGGGAGATAACTGCAGGCAGTCATGTCTTGGATGGTGGAACAGTTCACTTGGGGTGTACTGTGGAAGGGTTCATCTTCCCTATGGCCTCTTCTCCTTTCCTTCTCTATCTCTGCTTGCTGACTGCATTGCCTGTTTTCCAACCTGGTCTTCTACCTTCCGCCATGATGTTCTGCTTCATCCTCGTGAGCAATGGTGTTGACTGTCCATGGATTGAATCTTTGAAACTTTGAGACAAAATACATTTTTTTCTCCTCTAAGTTTATCTTGTCAGGTATTTTTGTCCTAGAGATGTAAAGCTATCACAGGGGCCTAATGGAGAGAGTCTCTTTTTCGTGGTGTCTCAGAATTTGGCTTGGAAGGCACAAAGGCCTTTGGGTGAGTCCTTTGCACTGGGGTTGCAATCCTCTGGGGATTTCTCAACTTGTGTGTCTGGTGCATGGACTCGGATGGCTTGAAAATTTTGCTTACCTAGGACTGTGACCCAGATACCTCAAGAAGTCTATTTCATATGTATGAGATGGTCACATTTAGGTATTTGAGTATAAGAATATTATTTCTCAAGTATCACTGACAATTTATATATAATTTAATTGTCTAATAAGTCAAAGAAATAAGAAAACATGTATATTCCAGAGAATATATAATATAATATTCTTCACAAGCAAGAAAGAGAAGAAATGACGTATTTCAGTGCTGGAAACTCGTGTGTCTCGTCCATGGACTGGGATGGCTTGAAAGTTTTGCTTGCCTCAGACTGTGGACCGCACACCAAAGCATATCTGCTCTATCCACGTGAAACCTTGACATTTAGGCATGTGGGTCTAAAAGGAATATCTCTCAAGGGAGAGTGTGCCACCAGGAAGGTGTTACGAGAACCAGATGGAAGTGGCGTGTCCCTCAGTGGAACTCATTTGCTGAACTGAACTGGTCGAAAGCAGTCACAAGGCTAACTGTATAGGAGAGAGGGAACATGCATCTCTCTCTCAATGAGAGGAGTGACAAAGAATCTGGAGCCATGTTGTAAAACCTCCAAAGTCGCAATTAGAAACATATGTCAGAGTATGTTCCGAAGATGCACAGGCAAAAATAGGCAGAAGTTATAAGGAGAGTCCACTACTTGCTGTTATTTTACTTAGAGGGCAGGCACTAGGACTGGATCATTGAGTAATAATGCACAACTGGTCAATATTCCTGAATGCCAGGATGAGGTATGTAGTGAATGTTTATCCCTTACACAAAATGTGATGTGACACAATGTAATTGAGTTAATGTAGGAAAAATGAGAAGTTTGTTAGAGTCCACTTACCATATGGTTTTCTTTGTTTACTCATTTATTGCAATTATATTTCAGGATTTAGCATAATATTTTCAATGCCTTCTTGGTTTTTATAATGCCTAGTCTTTGAATAATTTTTAAAATGATAAAATGTATCTTATGAGTAAAAATAAAATTATTAAAGACTTATTTTCTCAATATCATAAGTAGTAAATTCAAATGAATAAAATTATCATTGACCATTTATATAAAATTTAATTGTCTAGTAAATCACAGAACTAAGAAAACATTATTTCAGGGAATTCATCTATAAATAATGTATAATAGTTTCACAAGCAAAAAAGAGAAGAACTAACATATTTTGATGCTCAAAACATATCAAAATCTCTGGAACAATTTGAAGGCAGTTCTAAGAGGAAGGATTATAGCATTGAGTTTTTTATATTAAAAAATTAGAAATATCCCAAATAAATAATCTAATGCTATACCTCAAGGCTTTGGAAAAGAAAGAACAAGTTAATTTCAAAATAAGAAGACAGGAAATATTTAAGAGCAGAACCAGAGTTAGTGAAGCAGAAATTAAAATCCTTCCAACAAAAAAAGTTTAGGACCACATGTATTCTCAGTCATGTTCTGCCAAAGAGACTCTATTCTCATGTTCAATTCAAAAGAACAAATTAAAATTTAAAATTAGGAAAAGAAGAGAGTATACTATGATAAAGTGAGTTTCATCTCTCCCAGGGATTAAAGACTGGTTCAACATACAAAATCAGTGAATGAAATTCATCACATAAATGGAATTAAGGGCAGGAATCACAGGATCATCTCAATACATGCAGAAAAAACTTGTCAGGTTGTAGCAACATTCATGTTAAAAAGTACTGGAGAAATGATGGTTAGAAGAAACTTGCCTCAACTTGCACAGGCTATATACAGCAAATTCAAGACCAACATCACACTGAACAGAGAAAAACTGAAAGCATTTTCTCTAAAATACTTTAGAGGACAATGGTGACCACTCCCACCTTGGTGGAGAAGGCAGTTTTCCACAGTTCCTCTAAATTATTGTAATATTAATATTATTGTAATATTTTGGAATAGGTTGAGGAATTTAGTTATTAAAGATGGTAAAATTGCTCTTGTACTATATAGAGGTTGAAAAGTGGAGGAGAGAAATATTGGGCAAAGGAAAAAAAGAAAGGGAGAAGATAGAACAGAAGGAATTAACAAAGGTAAAAAGGAAAAAAAATAAGATGGGAGGGGGATCTTTTGAGGCAAAAGCAGAAAATGCAAGAGAAGAGGAACTAAGAGGAATACATGTAGTTCTGAACTAGACAGACAAATATAGAATGATTCGTATTACTGCTTTAAAACTTTAGAATGATTTAAGGTCTGGTATTGTGATAACTCCTGCTTTACTTTTCTTACTAAGGATTGCTTTGGCTATTCTGGGTCTTTATTTTTCCAAATTAATTTCATGACTACTTTTTTTTCTATGTCTATGAAGAATGTCATTGGAATTTTAATACAAATTGAATTAAATCTATATCGTGCTTGGTGGTATGGCTTGGCCATTTTGACATTTTAATTCTGCCTATCTTAGAGTACATGAAATCTTCCAATTTTCTAAGGTCTTCTTCAATTTCTTTCTTTAGTGTTCTGTAGTTTTCATTGTAGAGATCTTTCACCTCTTTTGTTAGATTGATTCACAAATACTTTTTTTTTTTTTTTAGGCTATTGTGATTAGGGTAGTTTTCTTAATTTCTTTTTATTATTTATTTATTTATTTATTTACAGACCGCATTTTGATTCATTGCACACAAATGGGGTACATCTTTTCATTTCTGTGGTTGTACAAAATGTAGATTCATAGCATTCATGTAATCATACATATACATAGGACAATGACATCTGCTCATTCCACCATTTTTCATCCCCCTCCCTCTCATTTCCCTCCACATAAACTAAAGTTCCTCCATTCTTCTCTCACTCTCCACCTCCCAACTCCCATTATATGTCATCATCCACTTATCAGGGAAAAAGTGATGAATCCTCTGAAAGAGAAATTAGGAAAATAACTCCAGTCACAATAGCCTCAAAAAGAAAAAATAAAATACTTGGGAATCAATCTAACAAAAGAGGTGAAAGACCTCTGCAATGAACTACAGAACACTAAAGAAAGAAATTGAAGAAAATCTTAGAATATGGAGAGCACTCCCATGTTCTTGGATAGGCAGAATTAATATTGTCAAAATGGCCATTCTACCAAAGGTGCTATACAGATTCAATGAAATACCATTAAAATCCCAATGACATTCCTCGTAGAAATGGAGAAAGCAATCATGAACTTTATCTGGAAGAATTTCTTTTTCAATAGCTTCAAATACAGGCACACATTTGATTTATGGGTATTAATTTTACATTCTGCTGCTTAGATGAATTCATTTATGGATTCTAGAAGTTTTTTTGGGGTCTTCTAAATCTAGAATCATGTTTTGGTAAATAGGAATAGTTTAAGTTCTTCTTTCCTATTGATATCCCACAATTACTTTCTTTTTTCTAATTGTTCTGGCTAGAGCTTCCAGGACAATGTTGAATAAAAGTGGTGAAACAGGTCATCCTTGTCTTTTTCCAGTTTTTAGAGGGAATGCTTTCAATTTTTCCCATTTAGAATGATGTTGGCCTTGGGTTTAGCATATGTAACTTTTAAAATGTTGAGGTAAGTTTCTACTCTCCCTGATTTTTCTACCATTTTGAACATGAAGGGGTGCTGTATTTTGTCAAATGCTTTTTCTGCATTGATTGTATCTATTGATATTACCATATAATTCTTGTCTTTAAGTCTATTGACATTATGAACTATGTTTATTGATTTCTGTATCTTGATCCAAACTTGAATCCCTGGGAGGAACCCCACTTGATCATGGTGCACTATCATTATACTATGTCTTTTGTGTGCTGTTTGTCAGAATTTTATCGAGAATTTTTGCATCTATGTTCATCAGGGATATTGGTCTGAAGTTTTCTTACCTTGATGTGTTTTTCTCTCGTTTTGGTGTCAGGGTGATACTAGCTTCATAGAATGAGTTTGAAAGGATTCTCTCCTTTTTTATTTCATGGAATAATTTGAGGAGTATTGGTGTTAATTCTTCTTTAAAAGTCTTATTGAAGTCAGCTGAGAATCTGTCTGATCCTGAACTTTTTTTAGTTGGTAGACTTTTGATGGCATTTTATATTTCATTGATGGAAATTGATCTATTTAAATTGTGAACTATATAGATATAGTAATAAAAACAGCATGGCATTGGCACCAGAACAGACATATAGACCAAATACAGATAGAAGACACGGAGACAAACCCACGTAAATGTAGCTATCTCATACTAGAAAAAAGTGCCAAAAAATACATTGGATAACTTCTTCAACAAATGTTGCTGGAAAAACAGGAAATTCATATATAGAAAAATGAAGTTAAACCCCTATCTTTAACTGTGCACAAAACTCAACTCGAAGTGGTTCAAGGAATTAGGCATTAGAACAGGGACCCTACGCCTAACTGAAGAAAAATTATACCAAAATCTCTATCATGTCAACTTAGGAACTGACTTCCTTAATGAGACTCTTAAAGTGCAAGGAGTAAAATCAAGACTCAATAAATGGTATGTAATCAAACTAAAAATCTTCACAGCAAAGGAAACAAGAATGTGAAGAATGAGCCCATAGAATGGGAGAAAATTTTTACCACATGCACCTCAGATAGAGCTTTAATCTCCAGGATATATGAAGAACTCAAAAAAACTTAGCACTATAAAAGAAAAAAAAAAGCACCAGTCAATAAATGAGCAAAGGAACTGAACCAAAGATACTTCACAGAACAAGCAATATGATTGGTGAACAAATATATGAAAAACGGTCAGCATCTCTAGCAATTAGAGAAATGCAAATCAAAACTACACTGAGTATAAATGCATTCTACACTTTTACACAACTAATTAGAACAAATAAAATTTTAAAAATTAAAAAAAAACAAAACTACACTGAGATTCCATTTTACTCTAGTCAGAATGACCATGATCAAGAATATAAGCAACAATAACTATTAGCAAGGACGTGAGAAAAAAGGTACACTCACATATTGCTGGTGGGACTGCAAATTGGTGCAACCATTATGGAAAGCAGTATGGAGACTCTTCAGAAAACTTGGCATGGAACCACCATTTGACTCAATTATCCCACCACTTGGTTTACTCCCAAAGGAGTTAAACTCAGCATACTACAGTGGTACAGTCACATCAATATTTATAGTAACTCTAATCACAATAGCTCAACTATAGTACCAACCTAGGTGTCCTTCAACAAATGAATGAATAAAGAAAATGTGGTATACATGCACAATGGAATATTGCTCAGCCATAAAATGAAATGAAATTATGGCATTTGCTGGTAAGCAGATAGACTTGGAGGCAACAATGCTAAGTGAAATAAGCCAATCCCCAAAACCAATGGCCAAATATTTTCTCTGATATGCAGATGCTAATTTTTCAATGATTTGTGGTTAGGAAAGAATAGAAGTACTTTGGATAAGAAAAAGGGGAATGAAGGGAAGGGAGGGGGAATGAGAATAGGAAAGATAGTAGAATGAGTTGGACTTTGCATATGTACATATATGATTATATGACCAATGTAATTCTACCTCTTGTACAACCAGAAGAATAAGTTATACTCCAAATATGTGCAATATGTCAAAATACATTCTACTATGATGTATAACTAATTAGAGCACATAAAAAATTTAAAAATAAAATAAAACTTTATATAAATGAAATGATTGTGTCAAGGCTACAATATCAAAAACAGGGGATCATCTCTCAATTCAATATTAAAGTAATATATTTAATATTAAATGGACATCAGAGTTATTTATGATAATTCATGCCCAGGTGAAGAAATTTCTTACTGAGTTTTCCTGCTTGGAATTTCATCAGCATTTGGGACCGTTAGAGGATACACACCACTCTTCAGTTTTTCCTTTAGGTTTCCTTCTGAATGGAGATAGTGATCACGTCTTCTCACCTCTGATACAATTCTCAGAGTCACCAATCCATTTTTTGGTGTGCTTAGATACCTACTATCTTTTGTTGGGTCTGAGGAGGTGTGTTTTAATTGCCTGTGACTTAGCAACCAGGTTAATCCCCATTAGGGAGTGTAGTTTTGTGTGCCCTCCTGAACAAAAGTTCTGTGTAAGCAGTGTGCACTACCTCATGTCTATTTCAGAGCGTATATTTTGGAGTGTGCAGGTTATGGCAACTAAAGTAGAGGTACTGTACTCTGTTTGATGTGACATGGGATGGTTTATGGTTGGTGGAGGACTGAGTCCTCTCCAGAGTGAGAAGTTGTAATTCTGTGGACTTGTATCTGGGTATACCATGTAGTGGCTGGTGTCTTCAGGGTGCTCCTCTATAAGTCCTTTCTTGATGTGGACTGCCATTTTTTAGGGGCAAGATTCTCCACAGGCCATTAGGAATTATCCTCGGGAATGGCCTTCTGTGGCTCTGTGAATCTAATGAGAATTAAATTGCCAGGCAACTTTGTGATTCATATCTATGAACCCTCATGTAGATGCTGGGGCATAAGAGTTACTTCCCTGGTTACTACGGTTTTCTCACTAGCCGGTTCTTGTTTGTCAGCCCAGCAATCTGAGCCTTTGTACCTGGAGAGTGCAGGTACATCTACATCTACATCTACTGGCTGATTTTGTAAGGTGCAAGATGCAGGGTTCAGGGCTCTTACTGACCTTTGGGGGAAAATGTGCACCTGTGGAAGAGAATGGAGGACTTGCCCACGATGCTCTGCAAGTCCTCTACCCTTGGGGTACATCCCCAGCCCCTCCTTGTGGCAACTTTTATAGTCAAATCTCCTACCCTTCTGCTTTTTTTTTTTTTTTTTTTCCTTATTTCTTTGTATTTTTCTTATTTGGTAAAGAAGCCAAATATCTATAAGTGCCTAGGAAAGCATTTAAAATAAATTTGTTCTTTTACTTCTTGGCCATAAAATAGAAAACATGTTCCCATAAATAAATAGACTTGACCTGACTTCCTTATTCCCGAGACCAATGTGGTAGTCCCATGGCAAGATGTATTTTTCTTATTACCCAAGACCTTTTCTTCTGCGGTTGCAGAATCGTCCATTAGGACAAAATGCTTCACATCCTCGTGCAGAGCGTTACTTGATACGCACTAACACTCTAGTAGAAAGGGTTTTACAGTTCAGTGAAAAAGAAGAAATATATACTCTCTAAAGTTTTACAGAAAATTTAACAATAGTATTAAAAAAAAAGAGAGAGAGATGAAATTTATCAGGATCTCAGCAAAGCCACAATATTTAGGGAATATTCTGGAAATGAAAATGCATATGACGCTGTAGCAACCTGGAGAGAGGGAAATTCAGTACTTAAATACCCCTTCCATGGGGACTCACTTTCTATCTGAGAGAAGCAGCCACATGTGAGAAGGAATTGTTTCCTCTTCTGTCTCCTGCTATATCTATGGGAAGGTTAGATAAGTATGCAGATCCACCAAGCAATGGAAGAAACAAGAACCACACACCTCATCCATACAAATAGAACATTTTGTATGAGTACTATTTGGAAACTGAAGTTTCATATGATATATTGATAAATATCATTCTTGCCAAATTTTGCGGGGGGGTGACCCATTTCTTTCTTTTCTCTTTAAAGAAAAATGAAAGACGTTTTGGTCTTCTGCTTCTTGTAAATAAAATAAAATTGAGAGCTAAATCAATGCATAACGAACCTTGTGGTGGTTAAAGAGAAACAGTATATTGGTTTAAACTTCAAAGATTTTCATTTTTCTTCTGACTCATTTTCCATTAAAATTCAAGATCAATAATAGAAGCAATGGCACTTTTAAGTCTTAAATTTTATCTAAAGCAGGATTTTACTAGCTTCTTTAAGTAATGCAGAGAAGGCTTTTCTACTTAGTAATAAATACAAAATCATTATCAGAAAATAACAGCTTCTAACATTATTGATATATTTGTACTGAACTATAACTAAAATTTTCCCAGAATTTTATCTTTAAATAGCTATGAATAATTCACTAATTATAACCTCAAATATGGTTCATTTATCAGAGAAAAATGTAAAAATAATTTTTGATTATTGTTTCCATATGCAAAAATAATACTTGAAATTATATGACCTCATGTCTCATTCCTTATGTAAATGTTAGCAAGCTATGAACAGCATACACAAAAGACACTTAATGGTTAAAATAATATTTGAGTTGTTTAATAAGCCCAGTAATTTGTGCATTTAATAGTTCTTAAATGGGACTGGGGATTGAACCCAGGGCCTAGTGCATGCAAGGCAAGCACTCTACCAACTGAGCTATATCCCCAACCCCACTCAAAAAAAAAAAAAAATAGAAATAAAAAAAAGTTTTTAAATGAATCTTTATCTCTTATTCTCCATTGTTGCTTGCCTGGTCTGGGCCACTATTGTCTTTGGCTTTAAGTATCACAATAGTCTCAAACTAGTGAACCCTGATGGTGTATATTGTCTACCACTGAGCAACCTATCAAAAATTGTCATTCAATAGCCCCACATCTTATCTCTTGCTTAAGAATACTTAGTGGCTTCCTACTGATTTATGAATTAAGTGTGTACAATTCTTTTGACATACACTGCAAAGTTCTTCCTGGTTCACTTCCTGTTTGCTTCTCCAGGGTTCCTCTCTCTTTCTCATCCCACCATAGATTCTAGCTTCTTTAACTCTGGTACCTGCCAATTTGGAGTCTTCTGCAAGCTATGTTCTCCTTCTTCTTGAAGATTCAGTTTAGAAATGCTTTGTCTGCAAGACTGCCAAGCACCCTTTCATCTACTCCACTGCGTAACTGCCTTCTCGGTTGCAATGGCCCGAATGCTAATATTCATGCAGATCCTGTTGGTCTGTAAGCCCTCCGGAGACAGGGATTGCATCTCCCCTGTGCCCCACATGCATGTCAGGTGACTGACAACACCATGGACCTGCAGTGCATGCAGTACATGCTCATAGTGAACACTTTTGGGACTAGAGAGAAATTATGAAATTGCATGTACAAAACTATAAATATTGCTCTGTTTTCAATTTATCAAGATAACCCTCTGTAATATTAACCTAATCTGCATCTTGAAATGCCTTTTTTTAAATAAATTTTTATCTTAGGTCTTGTGAGCTCAAATTGTTTTTTGGAAAATTTTCTGGTACCCTAAATAATTCCCATTCCTAACCTGAACAGGTTTGGCATGCAGCTTTTAACCAAATCACATATATTTTAATATATATATATATAATATTCATACATTTATTTATAAATATATTGAATATATATTTTAATATATATATTTATATGTGGTAAATTACTTCTGTCCTCATACTGAAAATATTTATTTTATTGTATTTTACATCCTTAATTTTTTATATCTTTACTTTTAAATTCAGATCTTCATCTTTTTCAAGGCATTTTTTAAAATATTTCAAATTCTTTAAATTGTTTGGCCAGAACTAAAAATTTATCTCATATGAAGCAAAATGATTCCCATTTATTATAATTTTCAATAATCTTCTCACATTAATTTAAGATATATTGCTTAATGATTTTCCAGTGATATATGTATTAACTAAAATGCAAAATAAGTTCATGAAGCATACAAGGTTTTCAAAAAGATAAAACAGAATTATTTTTAAAATAACACCAGAAAATTCCATGGAAGTAAAAACTAGAGAATGTTTATTAAAATATATGAACTCATAAATTACATCAGTTTTATTTTTTGTATTGTGGGACTCATGATTTTGAATAGTGTGATTGGCAACATGAAGAATATGAAGTTTAAGAAAATTAAATGTTTTGACTATTAGGAATTTTCTAATGGACTTTGTTATTCTTTTTAAACTACAAATATTACCAACTGAAATAAGATTGTTTTGGTATAGGATTCATACAAAATTGTTCACCAAGTGACCTCTGATCTACTCATTTATACAATTATGCCAAAACAGAAAATTCTATATTTTCACATTATTTGAATTAAAAATAAATGGTTAAAGCATATAAATGATGTTGACTTTTAAAAATTCTTGAATGTCAATATAAGAAGAATGAATTATAGAATATTCCATTTTGAGGATTAACTTAAAGGAGCTCAAATTGGTATCAGATTTAAGCAGATAATCACTAAAGTTTCCTCTGCTAGCAGGAAGAGGAATCCGAAAAGAAATTAGAGTTTTGCTGTTAGTTAATCTTGGCACACTCAGTACTATGAAAACAATTTCTGAGTATTGCATTTAATCTTAGCTAGAACTTATCAAATGAAAACTATTCCCAAATAATAAAATAAGTCTATTTACATGGTAAATATTAGAAAACAGTAGAAGAATTTTCTTTTCTTTTTCTTTTTTTTTTTTTTTTTTTTTTGTTACCAGTTATTGAACCAAGGGGCAGTTAACCACTGAGATATAGCTCCTGCAGCTCCCCCACGTTATTTTTTATTTTGAGACAGAGTCTCACTAGGTTGCTTATAGTCTCGTTAAATTGCTGAGACTGGCTTCAAATCTATATTAGAATATTACCTAGCAAAGCAAAGTTTGCAAATGTATCCAAAAGGCACATGTGGGTGGTGGTAACCTAAGTATAGAATTGAAAGGCGATAGTAAATGTCTCTTGAATTATACTAAAATGAAGAGCATGTTTCCTTGGACATTGCTGGGTATGGGCAGGAGCAATCAAACCAACATTCGTATTCATGTGGTCCAGTTTAGGAATCACTGGGCAATATCTCTTAATTTGCAGTTGTCTGCTAAAGGACTGAATTGATTTTCATGAGTTTTGTTTCTTCAGCTATTTATGCACTAGGGATTCTTTTTACTTGAACAGGTTCTCGTTACCTATACAACTCTAATTTTCATAAGTTGTATGTATATATATATATATACACATATATACACATGTGTATAGTTATGGATCTACCACTAGTTTAGTGTGTATATATAAACATGAATCCATATGTTTATATACATATGCACATATATGTGTTCATATATACATCTACAGTCAAGACACCAAAGGAAAAATATGACATTGAAAATATGATTTTTTTTTTTGCAAAAAATTACCTATTGCTGTAATTTGCAATTTTAGAAGTAGTATCTTGGGCACTGATGGAGCAGTGCATACACATTTATAAGCATGAAACAATAAAAGTTGAAAATGTCATTTTTTGTTTACAAAGCAATTGCACATATCTTACTGTTTCTTGAGTTAAGTGTGACTTTTTACACAGCGTAGCCTATTGCAAGCAGTAGTGATGATACATGTAATGATCAATTATATTTCATTAACCCTCTCTGTTTATATTCTTATGAAAATTGAAATATGCCATCATGAAAAGTATATAGGTATGGCGTATGTTGTTTAATAGAGAACAAATACCTTTCCAAATTACTCACCCATGACTTCTGCAGCTCTGCCTTATGAATGTGTTTATAAATCAATGGTCCTATTTCTTAAGATGATGAATAGAAAATGTTTATTTAAACCCTGGGCTATTTACTAACACATACATCAAAAGTTAGGCATTGCACAATTATAGAGGACAACTTTCATACCTGCACAAACCAAAGGACCACCCTCTAACTGCTGAGAGGCAAATTTCAGGGAAAATTATAATTTTTTTTTTTTTTTTTTTTTTTTTTTTTTTTTTGGTACTGGGGATTGAACTCAGGGGCACTTGACCACTGAGCCACATCCCCAGTCCTATTTTCTATTTTATGTATAAACAGGGTCTCACTGAGTTGCTTAGCACCTCACTGTTGCTAAAGCTGGCTTTGAACTTGCTATATACTTCAGTGTCAGCCTCCCAAGGTGCTGGAATTATAGGCATGCATCACTGTGCCCAGCCATAAAATAATGTTTGAATACAAAAATAGTAATTGTTTTTGGTTCATTTTGCTTCAAAAACGTAAGTGTTAAAAATTGTTTTATAGGGCTAGGATTGTAGCTCAGTGTTAAGAATGTTTGCCTAGCATGCATGAGGTACTGGGTTTGATTCACAGCATCACATATAAATAAATAAAAGGTCCATCGACAACTAGAAAAACCTATTTTCTAAGTTTTAAGTATTTAAGACAAGATACAATTTTTTTGTTTTATACGTGAATATTAACATTTTGAAAGACTCAAACTTTTTAACATCACACCAATGCTTTTATTTCCTCAGTAAATGCATCAACATTTTTCAGATCTTTTTTCCTCAATTAACTTACATACTGCACCTATTCCAATTTATAATACAACTACAAAGTTTCAGTTTAGGTTGTGGTTGAAATTTCTTAAAGTGCCTACATGGGATTTTATCTGCCATGTATTATGTAAATCATAACCTTCTGTGTTACCTAGGTGTGAGACTGAATCATCACGATAGCTGTGAACAATGAAACTAAAATTTTATACCAATGTTTACATGAGTTCTACATTTTTAGAAAGTCAGCAAATACTCCCTTAAGTTTGGCTCCTGTAATGTTATCATGCCAGAATAGCAATGAATGAAACAAATAAGATTATTTTCTTTCTTAAAGATTCCATTCTTGTGAAAGTGGAATATGGTAAGTAATGTGGATTAAATATGCATTATATGTATGCAAATTCCCTGCCACTCTTCCACAGAGAGATAATGACTACTTCATGCCCTTTGAGTTTGGGTAGGACCTATGACTTGTTTCAGAGAATGCAGGGGAACTGACGGCAGTAACCTGTGTTACTGGACCACAGGCTGCCTACCCTGACAAGCTTCAGCTCTCGGGGTGAGGGTGGGTGGAGGTGGCAAGGTGGCAAGGCCCTCAGGACTCTCTCCTGGAAGTACTCTGCTGAGGTCCTGCTAAGACTCCTTAGTGAGGTGATATCTTTTTGAGTATGCCAAACGTCTCATAACTTTTGCAACTTATTTTAGTTGTTCAGTCCTCTGATGCTCAGTCCCATTATGACTCTAGATGCTTAACACCATAGTTTTCAATGGTTCAGGGAGATCTGCCATCAGAAATGCTGCGATCCTGTTTCTTTTCCTCCCAACCTTATTTGAATAATAGTTCAAATAAGTTAGATCTTCACCACTGTTTGGAAGAAAATCAAAAGTTGTTACTTAAAATAATTTTGCACTAATAATTTATTCAGTTTAGAGATTGTTATACTTACATAAATGAAGATATTGGAGAATTGGCACTTACTTGGGTTTGGGACAAGCAGAGAGGTGACAATGGGTTAGTGAGGGAATTAAAAAGATCGTCATGATGGTCATAGAAGTAGTACAACTTATCTAATTCACATGCACATCCTCAAACTGAAAATTAGGAAATTGATTTAGGTTTATATATATATATATACATATACACAGATGTTTAATATACATATATGTTTGATATAGATATATATATAAATACAGATACCTATATGTTTCTCATGAGTTTGACTTACAAAAACATTTTTAAGGAATTTGGAGTCTATTGACAAAAATGATTTTTTATCCCTGTAGATCTGAGAGCACAGACTATAGATCAATACTTCCCAAACCTGCTTGCTTAATAAAGACATCTAGAGAACATTCAAGAACAATAACAAACCAATCAGAAGGCAAACCAGTCAGTTTGGAATTTGAGTGGATCTTGAGCAAGATTTATGTGAAAGCATCCCCTGCTAACTAGCTAATTAAGAATGTGGCCATAATTAAGAATCACTGCCATGGTCAATGGTGACCCTGCTTCTCCAATGCTGATCAGTGCCTTCCACTAACACACTCATCCAGACTCTGAGAGCCTTCTATTTGTCAATTTGTAAATTAATACCTGTACTAAGAGAACGTCGAAGTGATCATGTTGCATAACTAACCACCCTCAGATCAGGGGCTTTTAGAAAGTGACTTTTTCTTTTTTTGCACACAAATCTAAGTCATCCCCAGCTTTGAAGTAGGTGTCTTGGGGCAGGAGGTGTCAGCCTGATTTGTCTCTAGATTGCAGAACACAGGTTGTGTTCGGGATTTCTCCATGTACCTATTTTTCTCTGACCCATGCTGTAGAGTCAATGGCTCTTATTGCACGGACTTCTCAAGATAGATGACAAAAGAGAAAGAGGGCTGGTGGAACCCTCCATGCCTCTAAAAGCATGCTCAGAAATGGTGTTCTGTCGCTTCTGCCCACATTACACTGCACAGACTATTTCTATGTACAAACCCAACATTAACAAGATGGGGAATTATGCACCATCCATAAAGAAGATATATTTATGGCAGACAATGGAGAGGACATTTGGAATAAATAGTAGTGCTGCTTAACCACAATAATAACTTATATACTAATGGCATGCTACACTTGCCACTTCCAGAAAAAGAAATACATACATTCTTTTACTTTGCAGGTAGTTTTCTACATCTCAATCATTGGTACAAATAGCTTCCTTGTACTTAACACAGGTTTGCATGAAGATAACTTACTATCTATTATCCACTGAATATGAGACTATTTTCATTTATGTTTTAATAATTGAGTATATGATTTTGAATTAGCTTTTATTTTTCCTTCTTTATGTTAGCACTTAAATTGCAATGTGAAAATATGTTACATATACTTTCCAAATGTATTGAATATTTTGAAAATGGAAATATCACTGCAAAATAATTGCAATCTTAGTTCATGAAATATGTTTTTAAAAAGATATGCTAGAGTGTCTATTGAATAAATAAGCATTTTAGTCATTTATGCATTATTGCATGATTGTGAAATTTTAACCAGTCTCAAAAATCTTGATTCCATGATTTTATTATAACAAAGAATAGCATGCATTACATTAAATAATGAAGACTTGAAAATAAAACTAATGTTTTCAGGAATAGTTGCTTTCAAAAAATATATTCCTGAAATTAATCAGTTTAGTTTTTCATATCTGATGTATCTATTCCTTCTTACAATGTGTTATATAGTTTTTGTGCTAAACTGCCTACTGACAGTGTTTTAACAGATAAAAACAAACAACCTTATTACCATACCAACTTTACCAAGAAAGTCTGAGAGCTTTGTTGTGAAAATGCTAGCGTATAAAATTCTAAAATATTGATTCAATGTTCTTTTTCATTGTTTTTGAAAATAACAATAAAATAAGAATTGTCAAGTTCAACTCTATTTTGTCTTATTTAGTTAGACCTGCTGAAGAAAATAAAATCTTAAGTTGTAATTCCTAGCTTCACAAAAAATTTTTAGTTCATTTATCAACAAATTTTAAAATACTTTGGAGTTGTCAGCAAAGAGCTTATTAATTGTATCACTAATGATCCACAAATAACTCATAAGAAATCATAACACAAAGAAAGGGCTCCTGGGGTATTTAGATTACAGTGACATGAAGACATTAAACTTTCATGTACATATTTAGTGTTGCTGAATTTCTCGATCAATAGAAAGGTGAAAGGTTTGGTAGCATAATTCAGATTCAATAAATGACAGGGCCGGGCTAAGGAAGTTAAACAAATTATGTAGAATGATACCATAGTTAGTGGTAGAACCATGAATTCAAGCCAGATGTTACCAAGCAGGCTCAGTATTTTCTGAGAATCTCTCTATTCAGAAGGTGCTGGACATTGAATGCATTTCTATTGTGCACTGCTCTTGGTTTAATATATATATATATATGTATATATATATATATATATATATATACATAAACTTAATATATATATTTAAATCAGAGAACACTCTGTTGGGAAATATGTTATCTTTGTCTAACGAATTGGAAAATGAAATTTTTGAACTTGAGATAATTTGTTAATAGTTAATCAGAACAATTTTATTTGAAAGATACTTTCCTCTTTTTCAGAGATCCAGAGTTTAAAAGTTGTACTAGGGTCAAACAATATGAATGTAGGAAGGATAGGTGTGTGTATTAGTCAGTGTTCTCTAAAGGAAGAATCAACAGGAAGTTTGGTTTTAAAAGGGGATTTATTAGATTGACTTACACAACTAGAAGCTGGATAGTCCACAAATGGCCATCTGCAGGCTGGTGAACTGTGGAAACCAGTAGCTGGGCAGACCTAGATGCCGATGCTTCCGAATAAGAGGGAACAATGATGCTACCCAGTCCCAGATGGAAGACTTCTGGAAGCTTCCTGGAGAATCACTGGCAGAGCCCACTTTGGAAGAGTGAAGGAGCGAGAGTGTGATATCCTCAGGTGATCGCAGCAGCAATAAGGACCCATTCAAGAAGAATTGCGCTTGCAAACAAATGGGATACATGTTGTTTCTCTGCACATGGAGTAAAGGCATTAAAAAAAAAAAGGCCAAAAATTCTACAAATGCTAACACACAACTAAAATAATCGTGCATGAGTCCCAGGGTAGATTCAAGGCAGATGCAAACAGATTAGAATGTAATTTGAGAGAAGCAGGATGTATCAATAGAAGATTACAATGAAAATGAAAGAGTTGAATGAAAAGTGGAGGAAAAGTTGTAAAAGTGCAGATTGAAATTAAAATTTTCAAAAATAGAGAAAAAGAAGAAGAAGAAGAAGAAGAAGAAGAAGAATTGAGTTTGCATCTGCTGCTGTTTCCTTGTTCTTCCAATTTTTATTCCATCCAAGCCTCCAAACTATTGGATGGTGCTTCCCATGCTTACAGAGGGTCTCCACTTCAGTTTGTTGTCCCACATGCCAATCATTTCTAGACAAGCCCTCACTGACACACCCAGAAGCCTCTTAATCTTCAGTGTCTCTTTTTTTTCCATCTTTTTTTAAAATTTATTTTTATTGTAAACAAATGGGATACATCTTGTTTCTCTGTACATGAAGTAGAGGCATACCACTTGTGTAATTATACATTTACATAGGGTAATAGTTTTTGATTAATTCTGTTATTTTTTTCCTTCCCCCACCCCTCCCACCCCTCTTATCCTTCTATACAGTCCCTCCTTCCTCCATTCTTTCTCCCCTCCCACCCCCCCCCCCCATTATTGTCACATCCGCTTATCAGCGAGATCATTCGTCCTTTGGTTTTTTGAGATTGGCTTATCTCACTTAGCATGATATTCTCCAATTTCATCCATTTGCCTGCAAATGCCATAATTTTATTATTATTTATGGCTGAGTAATATTCCATTGTATTTGTATATACCACAGTTTCTTTATCCATTCATCAATTGAAGGGCATCTAAGTTGGTTCCACAATCTGGCTATTGTGAACTGAGCAGCTATGAACATTGATGTGGCGGTATCTCTGTAGTATGCTGATTTTAAGTTCTTTGGGTATAGGCCAAGGAGTGGGATAGCTGTGTCAAATGGTGGTTCCATTCCAAGCTTTCTAAGGAATCTACACACTGCTTTCCAGAATGGCTCCACTCATTTGCAGCCCCACCAGCAATGTATGAGTGTACCTTTTTCCCCACATCCTCACCAATACCTACTGTTGCTTGTATTCTTGATAATCACCATTCTAATTGGGGTGAGATGGAATCTTAGGATAGTTTTGATTTGAATTTCTCTTATTACTAGAGATGTTGAACATTTTTTCATATATCTGTTGATTGCTTGTAGATCTTCTTCTGTGAAGTGTCTGTTCATTTCCTTAGCCCATTTGTTGATTGGGTTATTTGTATTCTTGGTGTAGAGTTTTTTGAATTCTTTATATATTCTGGAAATTAGTGCTCTATCTGAAGTGTGAGTGGCAAAGATTTTCTCCTACTCTGTAGGCTCTCTCTTCACATTGCTGATAGCGTCCTTTGCTGAAAGAAAACTTTTTAGTTTGAATCTATCCCAGTTATTGATTCTTCCTTTTATTTCTCTTAATCCAATCAAGTTGACAATTCAAATTAACCATTACAGTGTGATTTAAGCTTTTTATTATTTCCTTTTTTCTATTTGTTTATTCATTTTTTTTAAGTTACTTTTCATTTATTTTTCCTTTGTTTTCTGTCCTTTTTTTCTTTTTTGGTATTCTTCCTTCCTTTTATGTATTGCTTAGCTATACAGCTTAACTTGGAAATATAGAAAATAAGCAAATTTGCAGATATCTCAATTTGACATTTCATGAGTAGCAGATTTTGGAGCATAGAATAAAGTCATAAAAAATCACTTAGAAATATAGCTGCTAATAATCTGAGGAAGGATATTAAGATTTGATTACAGCCATTCACAGAAACAAATACTCAGAGAGGATACAAGCCTTAGCTAAAATTGTTTGATAGACTGGAGCTTTCAACAACCACCCTGGCCTCCACTCTAAGCACATATTTTATATAAATGACATCTTAATAAAACTTTTCATTATATGAAATAACAATATCAAAAGTATTATTATTGAATATTTAATACTTCATAATTCTAAATAACACATAGAATAAGATAAGCTTTAAAAATAATTTAAACTAAATGAAAATAAATCCAAGCATCCAGAGCTGGGGATATAGCTCAGTGTTTGAGTCTTTCCCTAGCATCCATAAGACCCTGGGATCAATTCCCAGCACCACCAAAAAAAAAAAATATGCATTTATGGGGTACTTGAAAAAGATACTCCTAGAAACAAATTACAGGTCATTCACTGGGAGAAAATATGTGCAAACCACATATAGGATAAATAACTTGGTTTATATATGTGTGTGTGTGTGTGTGTGTGTGTGTGTGTGTGTGTTTGTGTGTGTGTATAATAGCTCATAAAGTTAATCATGAGGATGCAGAATATGACAAAACAAGGTAACTGTATTACAAAAGTATGCAATCACTTACCAGGGGAAGTGGTAAGAAGGTACCATCCTAAGTAAGTTTGGAAAGAAGGGAGACTGAAAGGCTAAATGCAAAACAACTGCACGTAAACACTGAACTCCAGCTGCAAAGTTGTTTCCCATAGGGAGCAGCTTGGCGGTTCTAATACTCCCGAAGACATGCTCCTAAATGAATGCAGATGGCAGGACCTGAATCTGAGTGTCCTATCACGAGGTTATAGAGTGATCAGTGAGGGAGGCAGGATCATCTTATGGTATTAGAACACAGTCAGGTCATGAGCCATCAAACACTTAAATAGTTGCAGGTGAATATAAATGCAGAGAAAAATGTATAGATATGCATATTCATGCTATTATACACACCAGTATTTCATTGCTCAGTTAGCAAACAAGCCTAAAGTAACAACATCCCAGTAGCAACCATGAGTGCCCAGATGTGGGTTTTGAATACCATGCTCTGAAAAAGTAACCAGGACTCATGAAGACATGGCCAATTTTGGGTAGAAAGATGAGTCTATGGTATCTTGTTGTGTCACAAAGTGAGGGAGCGAAGCACACATTCCCATGTATCCACACACACTCACACTCACTCAGAGTGAATCCACGAACATGCAGCTGAAAGAGCTCCCAAAGACCAAACTAATTTTGAATAACAAAATGATAAAGTATATTAAATTATAATCCATTATATAAAATACACACCCTGATTCCACAGCCATAGAAATAAATTATGGAATAAATAGATAAATGGGGGTGAATAGGTGACTCCCTATGCAGAAGACTCCCAGGCTCTTCACACTTATCCTTCTCCTCATTCCGCCACCTTCACATAACCACTTCTTCAAAACAGGCACGGTGTGCAGAGGAGTGGCAGAGAGGTCTGCAGCTGCTGCCTCTGAAGTACTGCCTGGCCAGGTGCGCAGGCTCACACCCATGATGATAATCAACAATGATTACATCACCCACTGTCACGCTTGTAATGACATGATAAAAATGACACTTAGTGGCCTTCCTCCCCAGAACATGTAACTCCAGTCTAATTATAAGGAAAATATCAGATGAATCCAGTTGAGGGAGACTTCACAGCATACCTGTTCCCATCCTGGAAACTTTCAAGATCATTCGACATAAGGAAAGTCTGAGAAACAGCCTCGGAGGAGCCAGAGGACACATAATGACTAACGTATTGTGGTGATTTGGTTTGGATTCTAAGGCAATCTCAACAAAGTATATATTTCAGCGAATAATAATGTATCGATAATGTTCCAATGAGACAATTAATGTCTCATTGTCATGTAAGTTGTGAACCAAAAGAGTCAGTGGATGTGGAGTATATAGGAGCTCTCAGTACTATCTTTGTAATATTTCCATAAATCTACAACTATTGTTTATATATACATATATACACATGTATATACCACACATGTTTATATCTATACATGCACATATATATACATATATATGTATGTATATACATACACACACACAGACACACACATATATATGCACATTATATAAACATATATATATATAAACATTAATTATGTCTATCAAATAGCCTTCTTGATATAGGTTGTCTGAATATCCCCTCTGTTAACTGCAATTATTAGGATGAATAGTGTAGAGATCTAGTAGAGTATGATGACTATTTTTAGTAATATTATATTGTATCCTAGAAATTTGATGAAATTTATTTCAGGTGCTAGATCACCACCAAAAGAAGGAGAGTGAGAGGAGGGAGGGAGGGAGAGAGAGAGGAAGAGAGAAACTTTTCTTAATTTCTTAATCCTCTAGTTAAGAAAAACTCAACAATATTACATGTGGAATCATAAGTGGCCAAGTATTAAGTACTTTGTACCTTCTTTCATAGACCCACACTTAGTTATGCAATAAGTAAAATGTTGGAAATGATTTTCTTTATGCAAATTTTTAATTTAGACTGGCTATGAGAGGGATATACAAAAACAGCTTCAGTAGAAATCAATGTCTGTGATACCACAGGAATTACATAGCTAGAAGGGTATGGTCCATATAGTGATTTTGGATGTATTTGAGTTTGAGAAAATACAAGTATTGACCGAATGCTCATTAGATGTTCTATTTTTAACTTGCACATAATCTTGTTGATACATCAATTGTTCCTCTTGAGTCTGCCTCTTCAGACAGTGGTTTATATGTGTGTGTTTGTGCATGTGTGTTGTGTGTGTGTGCATGAAAGAGAGAGAGAGAGAGAGAGAGAGAGAGAGAGAGAGAGAGAGAGAGAGAATATGTTTGCATTTGGTATAAAAATAATCACACAGACTGTTTGTTACTCTATTCAGAAGTATAATCAGGAACCCAACCTCTTTCCACTTTGAGCTCCACCATCTAATATGACATAGTCCTCTCCTGCAGTTAAACAAAGATAGATAAAAAAGGGAGGGCATGAGAGCATGTCTGCTAGGTTTCCATGGGCCCAGCCTGGACATGGATCCATCACTTCAGCTAAGGTTTCATGTGCAGTGTGCTGCTATCTGACCTCAGCTTGCTGCAGAATGAGTGAGAAATTCACATTAGTTTTGTTCCCAGCTAGAGAACAAAATTAAATATAATAAATATATAGCAATTCCTGGTCAGTGTTTACTTAAAGCTCATTAACTTTGCCATCTCTGAGTCACTAGGAACTGAACATATTCTACATATCATTAGATTAGGTCATAGAAAGGTGGATAATTAAATAAAAGATATACATCCTGTATGTCCTACATTTGCAAAAGATTAATTGTCATGCTTTTAAGGAAGTATCATACTGAAAAATAATGTTCCATAGCTTTTATTACATTTCATTTTGACGTCTTGAATCTTCATTTTTCATGGCCATTTGTCATAGAAGGTTGGCAGTATGAATTTGCTCCTTCTGCTATCTGGAGCTGTTTCTTCTGGTTTCACATCCTATTTTGGGGATTCATATTGCTAGCCCTTCTTTAATTCTTCACTTATGCCTAGGTACACCTCTTTTGGCAGGCAATGGGGAATTTTGTGATTTTCCAATCACCTCAGCATTTTATGATGAATAATTTTGTCTTGAAGAGCAGAATCTAGTATTTAACATTTTCTTGTGAATTGCTGTCTATAATTGCAACTTCCTTTGATTTGTTGGTTTTGAGAACTATAAGTTTGTAACAAAAATGGTAGCAATGGATGGCACTCATTATGAAGCACACATGTAAACACATGCACAATTAAATGACACAAAATTTCTCAGGGTTCACTATTATATTTGTTGTTCCTGTAGTCTTGGCAATACTTTCAGAAAACTAGTTTCAAGTGTTTTTTTTTTCTTTTTCTTTGAAACTTTGGATATATGTTGCTTTATTTTGATCATATTTTGACTTGTCACTAAAAGCATTCTTTAAGGACACATCATTTGTCTAGGAAAAGATATTCAAGTTTCATATTTCTTAAGAGCTAAACCTAATAATTTCAAAGAAATATTTTTAAATGGTAACATTTTCTAAGATACAGGAGAAATCACTGCTAAATATTTCATAAAGATATCTGGGGCAATATTGCCAAATATGTTTATTTAAAGATATTTCAAAGGAAGAAATGACTTATCTCAAAACATCTTCGATATCCACAGTATTCACCTTCACAATGAGTAACTTGAGGATTGGAAAAGTAAGCTGAGAATTAGGTATGGTACACTTTAAAACATAAATTTTCCCCTGGATACATGAGCCACATCATTTAATTATGAGATTCTCAAAGAATCCCTTCTTTCAAAACTAGCAAAACATGCATGAACTTCCTGACATGATCCACCAACTGCTTGAGGTATTTTAACAAAAAATGTAACTTCTTGTCCCAATTAAAGTATGAAATTGTTACTGTTCAAATAGTTGCTCTTGAAAATGTCCTGAGTTTCAAAGTTTCCCAAAGTTGGAACGCTGAAAAAGAAGTGTTATTTCTGTTCCTACAAAAGTCCATATAAAATCCTTGTAGTTAGTAGTCTATGTCTCGTTCCACTTAACAACCAATTGATAATAGGAGATGGAAGTCACAAGTACTCTGGTTGGTACATTATGCATTCATACATTTTAACCTGAAATATACCTTTACAAAATATGATATTAAAATGCCTACTATCAATTACTCCTAAAACCCCAGAGTTCCTTTCACTAAGAACCTAATGTGTTGACACCTAGAGGCTCTTTGAGGGGAAGAAAAAAGAAGATCCTTAGTGAACAGAAAAGGTCAGGGAGGAAGAAGGACAATCCTAAAACCAGGGCCCTGACAGTTTAAATGTATATCACTGACTTGGATCAAAATGGATAAATCATGCCCGTGGAGCTTGCTGGTAGGTAAGCACTGGAAAACTAGGTACACGATGGTAATTGTGCTGACTGAGGTTCAATGAAGTAAATAGCTCACCCAAAGTCTTGGCTTGAATCGTCCGTAGTGAAGGAATTAGAATGCAGTTCCTTTAATTGTACATGGGATAAGATATTTCAGCTAATGACATTTAAAGTCCATCCCAATTCTAAGACTTCTCTAATAGCTTTGGACTTAATCATATGTTAATCTGGTCATTGTCAAAGGATTGCCTCTAGTGTAAAATAGAGAGTGAAACTAAATAAATTTCACTCTTTATAATTCTGCACAACCTAAAAGCTATAAATGCTTCCACTTTTTTGACATACAAAAACCTAGTAGGAAAAAAACATGATGCCTAAGTACATATTCCAGAAGTCATGCACATATTGACTTGTGTGATAAGCATCATATGGCAACAAGAAAGAACGATATGAGATAGACACTGTGACATCCTGTAAATACCCACAGCCACACTGCTATGTGAATTTTGAAGCAGCTTGAACTGATAATATTTATTTGCTATGGTAGAAATTTATCAGAAGGCAATCTGGCACAATTACTGACAGGAGATAATCCAAGAAATGAAACTTTAGCATTTTATTTAAAATGAAAATGCAGTGCTGAGTTGTATTGATTATTTTAATCTTGTGTCACTTTAAAAATATTGTTGAAGCTCTGCAATTCCCCTTTGACTACCCCTAGTCTCCAGCAGAGGGAAACCTGAAGTTGCTCTATTAATAAGTGGGTAGAATTGGAAATGGATTGTACTCTCCCACTTAATGAGAAATGGAGTAAAGATTTCTTTGCAGTGCTGGGGATTGAACCCAGGGCCTTGTGCTTGCAAGGCAAGCACTCTACCAACTGAGCTATATCCCCAGCCCTGGAGTAAAGATTTAAAAAAACACTGATGATTATATTTCATGACATCATTAAAATATATATAAACTGGTTAAAATCATGTACATTGTGTACTCTGAAAAAGTGAACTGTATGTACAGTTTCAGAGATCTACGGCCATAAGCAGGTGATTGAAGCTTAATACAACACAACACAAACAGCAACACAAACCTCATTTGAGTCCTGCAATAAAAATTAATAGGAAGATAAAGGGGACAGTTATAGCTAAGGACTTGAAGTCCCATTCTAATGTTGAAGTCTTGTTATGGTTTGGATACCTGAAAGCTCTTGTCTTAGTCAAGGGATATTCAGAGGTGAAATGATTGAATTATAGGAGCCATAACCTGGTCAGTTTGCCCTTGTTTGAATGTAGTGACTGAGTGGTAACCCTAGGCAGGAGGGGCATGGCTGGAGGAGATAGGTTACTGGACTTGTCCTAGAAGGATACCTCTTTCCTGTGGCCCTTCCTCTTTCCTGTTTCTCTCTTCTTCCTGATCCTGACACAAGTGGAGAAGCTTTCCTCTGCAGCCTCATGAGGTTCTGCTTCAATGAAGTTGGTCACTTATGGACCAAGAACTCTGAAATCGTGAACCTCAGTTAAACTTCCTCTTCTAAGTTGTTCTTATCAGATATTTTGATCATAGTAATGAGGAAGCTGACTAAAACACACCCGAATCACAATGTGACTATATATAAATACAGACAGAACCTCTATGAAGATAACTGGGTTAAATTAAGTCACAAGACTGGGTTCCCAATCCAATAATGCGGGTTTTTTATAAGCAAAGGAAGAGAAACAGAGAGGCTTCTTTCTCTCTCTGTGCATAAGTAGACGTGAGGACACAGAGAGCTGGGCCTTCTACCAGTTGAAGAAGACAGGCCCCACCAGAAACCACACTGTTTATAAGTTTGATCTTGAACCTTTACTATTTCAAACTATGAAAACATAAACTTGTGTTGTTTAAACTACACTATCTATGGTATGTTGTTATGTCAGCCCAAGAAGATTAATGCATATATGTATGTGAAAAATTCTCTTCTAAGTGTTCATATTACTTATGCAACAAACTACATTTTTTTCAACCAGAATTACAATAATCAACAAAATGCTTTGGTTTACATGCATATTATCATGATGTACCACCTGATTATATCATACAGATTTTCTATAATTTCTGATAAAGATATTAGAATACACTGTACAGATTGATGAAGAAATTACTATATGTACAAGGAAGAGGTAGAAAATTTATATCTATCATCTGTATAATTTATATCTTAACTCGTAAAGTATTTGGCAATGTAAATTACACCCACGAAAAATTTTCAAAACTATACACTGATGAATTTCATAAAAATGTAAAATGTTAGATCTTATGAAAAGATAACATAACTTTTCAATCGTGTAAGACAGTTAGGATTCAAAGGCTATCCGGGACAATTATGATTATGTGATGATTTTATCAATTTGTATACTTTTGACAGTTTTGAGACCACAAACCTTGCCCTTATATCATGTTTTAAGTTTTCTCAAGTATATGAGGAAATAAAAGGCTATCCCCAGTTTCATTTTTTTCTGGTTCCGTATGATTAAATGTACTTTGAAATTTTATAAGACAGACAAATGTTTACAAAGGAAAATTTCACTAAGACAATAAAAATATTCATTATACACTGTTAGTAGTTAGTCAGACAACCCTAATTTCAAATTTCTCTCTGAAATTAGAAACGTTAGAACCAGAAGTGTCAAAATATCAATATCTATTATTTATTTAGTTACAAATTATACTTAGGATATTGAACATAAAATTGAGTATTGTTTTGCCATTAAACTCATGTCATCTAGTATGTTTAATATTTGTTTCTATTGGGACAGTTCCTGGTCATATAGACATCATTTTGTGAGAGGTGAATAGTTTTTCAGATTATGTTTTTCATTTATTTTTAAATTATTCATCAAATATATTAAGTCCATGTACCAGACAGACTGTAATTTGGAGGATGAACAGAGAACAAATCAGACTTGTTTTCATCTCCCTTTAATGTTTTTATCAGGACATTATAGCTATACCAAACTGTGTGGTTCATTTTGATATATTCATAGATTTGTATAACAAGATTGGTTCCATTGAAATTCCTAGTACTTCCTCTTTCTCTCCCCTCCATCTGATCCCGTTCCTCTACCCCACTATTCTTCCTTCTATTTCCATGAGATTCCTCTTTACTAATTTCTTTTTTGGATCTAGCTTCTACATATGAGAGAGTACTTGCCCGTTACTTTCTGAATCTGACTTCTTTCACTTAGCATGGTGTTCTTCAGTTCCATCTATCTACTAGAAAGTGGTATAATTTCATTAATCTTTATAACTGAGAAAAACTCGTGTATGTGTGCGTGTGTGTGAGTGTTTATTTGTGTGTGACATTTTCTTCATCTGTTCATCTGTGTGAGACATTTTCTTCATCCACTCATCTGTTGATGAGGACTTAGGAGGTTCCATAACTTGGCTATTGTGGATTTTGTAATTATAAACATTGGTATGAATGTATCACTTAAAATGTGATGATTTTAGTTCTTCTGTATAAACTCCAAGAAGGGTAATAATAACATCATATTACACAAACCATATGGAGATTCTTCAAAAGACAAGGTTTGAAACCACCATATATTCAATTTTCACCTCTTAAAGATTTTATTTCCTAAAGATACAAATTGATGCTAAACAATCACACAAGTAAATGTACAACAGTAAATAAGTGTTGTGAAGGAAAATTATGGCTACTGAAAGAACCACATAGAGTAAAATATGTAACCAATTTATTATTCTGAAAAATTATAAAATGTTATAGATTCATTGTTTAAAATATAATTTATTTTGCTGATGTATAGAGTTTTATTCTTTTCTAACTTTACAATTTAAAGCAATACTTGGGTACTCTTTCTTAGCAGCAAATTACTCCTTAAGATCATTACAGTCTGACATTATTAATTTAATTACCAATAGTCCCTAAGTTATCATTAAGGAATAGTTATAGGTAATTTCTAATATATATTTTAAATTAAAAAGCATATATAGGAAGTCATAAAATACTGGTCTTTATTTTAACATAGAAATATATTCAAACTACTAGAAATTTTTACTCTATTTAAAATTTTTGAATTTTCACATGGATTATTCTTTCTTTTATATTTAATAATTTTTTTGGTTAGGGAAAAAATACATAAGACAAATGCATAGAAAATATAACCTGATGTTGAAACCTGTTACACATTGAACAAGGCATAAATATACTATGTAATTATTTTGTCAGCAGGAATTGAAGTGATATCTATATTTTAATACTCTCATATAAATTCAAAAATATAACTATTATATATAAGTGCATCTAAGTAACATTTTTATTGAGTAATTCATGTAATTTAAATCAAAGTAAATTTACTATTCCAATTTTTAATATCAAGAACAATCTACAGATCTAGTTGAAATAGAACAATAATAGTCCTTACAATCTTAATGAAAATTCCATTTCATTTGCAATTCTTTTTATGAATATACTCATTTGAGACTAAATTTTTTCTGTTAATGAGAATATGAGTTAACTACAACTACTCATTTCAAACCAGATTCCAGACTAGAAATTATTTTTAAAAAGACATTTGCCTCCTAGGTACTTACCAATTTCATTAGAAGTGATGGATTTTTTTGTAGTATGGAGATTCTTAGGCAATGAAAAATACTGATTGCTTCTCCTTTCTAATATAGCCATAGCTCATGTCTTGGAACTAGTTCTATTGTCAAAGTGAATAATATTTTAATATGTTTAGGTATGGCCTTATTCTTCCTCTTAGAAAAATGGAATGACTTTTGACATTAAGGGAGTTTGTTATCAGTCACTTGAGTGGTATTGATGCCAAATA
The DNA here is from genome assembly GCF_902686445.1 of Sciurus carolinensis. NCBI lineage: Eukaryota > Metazoa > Chordata > Mammalia > Rodentia > Sciuridae > Sciurus > Sciurus carolinensis. The sequence goes on from NC_062222.1 coordinate 9,344,860, forward strand.
TTTTCGAGGATGTGTTTGAGCTTCAGGTAAGATTCTGGAAAATAAAATTAGAGGCTAAAATGTATGCAGTATATCTCTCTCTTTGGTAGTTTATGTAAGCCAAAAATGATATTGCAGAGAAGCAGGAGGACTTAGAAACTGGGCCTTATCAGAAACTAGATTTGGAGTTAGATTGCTCGTGCAGAGTTATTTCTAAAGCATTTGTGTTTGAATTCCAGAAATTCTTTGATGTAATAGCTGAACTTTTGGTTGCCACGTCTTGATAAATTCTGGAAGCATCAGAGTGATCATATACATCCTTGTCAAACCAAAAGCATAGTTCTACCTGAGACCCTCCGTTAGAAGATGAAGATATATTGAAACAATGCTTCAGTCTTTATGGAACTCATCGTCCATGCCAGCATTTGTTAAGGATCTGGAGTAAACACTATGTGTCCTAGGTAGATTTAGGGAAATTTTGGAAGGCAATATCCTTGTTAGCTCAGTCACTGTTAACAAGAAAGACAAAAACACAAAGTTAAACATATCAGAAACACTGAATGGTTCAATCAAATTTCCTATTCTAGGAACAATAAACAGCAAGGCAAGAAGAAAAAAGATAAAAGGAACCATTAATTTTCAGACATACTCTGATGATAGAGAAGCAATGCTGTGGGCACTAGGCAAATCCAGAGTGCCAAGAGAGCTTGCTATCTGGCCTTCCTGATAAACCCACCCTACACGGCTAATCCAGAGGCAGCGAGCTGGTAACACCATGGATCAGATGATGAGATTATGCTGTAATAGATCTGCCCACAACTTCCTTGTTTCTAAGCAAGAGTAAGAAATAAACATAGAGAAACAAACATCCTCCAAAAATTTCACAATAAACAACCAAGATGTGTTTAAATATACTAAAAGCATTCAAGTAAAAATGCACAAACATTTGGAATCAGTAAAATAAGTAGTTAGAAATGATGCAATGAGAAATTAATTTTCTCTGGGTATTAATAGACTGAATATTTTATAACTCATTCTCACAGTTTACAATTTTCAAAATGTTAAAAATTATACAAGGCAAGGAACAAGCTGGGAAGTACACCCCAGGAATACTCAGTGTGATAATGCTTTCACATTTTCCTATCATATTTAATAAAATAAAAACAAACAACAACAACAAAATGACAGGCCAAAGCTGGGAATACAAAATCAAGAACAGAAATGTAATCTGGTAAATAAAATCTCTGTTTATGTAACTATTTTCATATATTTCATATGGAAGTACTTTTTCCCACTAAGAAAATGAATCGTGTAATCCAGGGTCACAGACTGGGGAAAGTTCAACGTTGTCAGAATAGTAGTAAATGCATGTGGTCTAAAAATGTCTATACGGGTAGAATTATTTAAATTGTGATCCCTGTAAATGGATTCTGAAGTAGGAAATTGCATACTAAGAGATTTACTGGGAAGTACTTTGGGGAACAATACTTGTAAAATAGTGAATAAAGCAGAATTCTGCAAGCAGCAGCAGCAGAAGTTTGAACTGTGATACAGTTGGAACAGAGGCCTACGTTTAACCCACAGGGAGCTTTGGAGTTAGCTTGCACCATGGGTTGACCAGAATTGCAAGGAGAGTCTGGGATACACTACCCCTGCCCCAGTTGATTATTAGCTACAAGAAGCAACTGACATTCAGCCCAAGGTCTTCTCCAGGAAGGAATACTTCAGTGAGCAGTCAGCCCTGGAAGCTCTGGGAAGCTGGGAGGAGTATTGAGGGAAGGGGGGATCCACCTGGTGCACCTGAGGTCCTCTGCTGTGTCAACCACTCATGCCTCTCAGATGCACTTGCTGTTCCCTGTCAGCTTAATTCCATGTAGAATGTCTCCCTGGGACTTGTCAAAGAAAAATGGTACCAGTCACTGTTGAAAATGGCAAGGAAAACATGACTTAAAACTATGGCAAGAGGGGTCATGGCCATGACAACTGAAAGGAAAAGCAGGAGGATTTAAATTTTTTTAAAACAGAGAGATAAAATCTTGTGCGTTCATCATGAGCCACACATTGTTTTGAAGTATATATATATATATATATATATAATGTATATTATGTATATTATATGATATATAATATCTAATATACATATATATTTGTGGATTGCCTAAATATAGCTAGTTGACCTGTGATTTCCTGTAGTTATCATTTTTGTGGTGAGAACACTTTATATCCACACTTAGCACTTTTCATGAATACAGTTTATCATTGACCATAGTCACCATGTTGTGCAGTAGGTCACTTGCATTTATTTCTCCTACTTCATTGAAGTCAAATGCTAGAGTGAGCAAAAAGAAAATTCCTGGAGGATGTTAGAGGAAGGTTGGTCAATAGGATCAGGCCACCTGTGTTTATCAGTGTTCGGCTCCTAACTACCCATGAAAACCAAGAGAAGCAGTATCTCTTTCATGGTAGATGATTACAATCCAAAAAGATGCCTCCTAGGTCTTTTGAGAAAGATATTCCTATGTTGTCAAACTGACAGGAGATCGGGAGATTTATACTCAGAGACTTAGAGGGAAAGAATTGCAATTTCAAGTTTTCTAAAGTAAGTGCTCTAAGACAAGAGAGGGTAGGGACTTACCCAACAGTCAGGAAGAAACCTGCCTCAAGTTTAGACAAGCCAAAGGGAGCGATAACTTCAATGAGTCAGATTCCAGCTAGTAACTGATAGTAGAAAAACTGGAAGGTAGGTGTCCCCAAACTTAAGCCCTGTCCACAGTCGTCTCTGCTGTCTATTTAACATCATAAACAGAAGTGCTAAAAGATACTTGTCAGGTGGACCATGGGAAGGCCAAACATTTTCTTTCCCAACTTCTGTACCTCAGCCCTACCTTCTTTGGATGATGAATGCCAATAACTTCTGCCAGGAGTGTGACTCCTCTCCTCAACTGATGGATAAAGTCAAGACCTTATTTTAGGAGACGATGCCACTTTGTAGCAGAGGGGATGACCCTCTGTAAGTTCTCAGACAGTAGTTCTATGTGAGCACTTCAGATAGGAGAGGAAAATCCATATGGGGAATATGCAGATATTAAACAAGTTGATTCTTTGTCTCTACCAGCAAGGGAAAACTTCGGGGTATGCAAATTGGCAGTTTAGCAGTTTGTGAAGAATCAACCTGTGTTAGAGTCACTGTTGATCTCTGCTGCTGACGTGATGGACACTTACCGTTAGCAGAAAGCTAGTTCTACCTTTGTGAGTGGAACCATGCTGGGCTCATCTATCTCCTCTTGACAGGAGTCTGCATGGTATCACCTGACCAAGTGATGTCATCTACCTGGCTCTCTTCTTTTTTTTTTTTTTTTTTTTTATGTTGAAGGAAAAATTCTTTTTTTTTTTTTTTTTTTTTTTTTTTTAAGGAAAGATTGAAAAGTACTGACCAGTGACTGATCCAGAGCAATGATGAATTATTTTAGGACAGATTTTTTGGTTTATTTGTTTATTTATTTATTTTAACCTAGATGGAACCTAAGGGGATCACCCTTGCCAGGCAAGTGTGTGCCATTGAGCCACAACCCAACCCCTAGGATTGGCAGTTTAAAAGTAGAATGGGAATTTTAAAAAATATTCAATATCATATACTGCTTAACATTTGATGTCAGGATTAAAGTGTGTGTGTGTGTGTGTGTGTGTGTGTGTGTGTGTGTGTGTATTGTTTTAATACAAATGTACAAAGAGATTTGGTCCAAATGGAATATTTCTCACTGTGGTCTGGGAAGCTGATAGTGTCCTATAATCATGTTTCAACTATCAAAATACCCACACTTAAACCTGACATCAAATGTTAAGTAGTATATGATAATAAATATTTTTTTAAATGCCCTTCTACTGGCTCTCTTCTTGATCTCCCATAATAGATATTCCATTTGGTCATTAGCCCACAATCCAGGTGTCACCACATCCCTGTCCCCTCCTGTACATCATTCTACAATCCACTTCCTCAAATCCCAGAGAAATTAGTCTTTATTTCCAAGAACAGACCATCAAATCATTTTCCACCGAAGAAGAGTCCACGTGTATTTTTTTTTATCTTCAGTCATAAATTCTTTCACAGAGAATGATCAAACAGTTGTGCTCCTCCGATCTCTGCCCGTTGCCAAAAATGTCTCCATCCTGCTGCCTTTTAGAGATACCCCATTGGGCTGTACACAGCAGGCATCTCTATGCTCCCTGTGCTGACATGCTAAGTCAATCCACCTATGAGCTGAATTTGACTCTCTTTCTTCTCTACGAGTTGTCCATGAGGAAACCCTCCTGGGTGATGGGTGTGATCCCATGGACAGTCAGAGTGCATAGTGTGGAATACATGGCCCCTCTGTTGTGAGACCCACTTGTGCCCCCTGACCCTCCTCATGCTGGATTCCAAGTATGCACTTTCAGCCTTCAATGTAATGCTGATGAGTTTACTTCACCTTATAACTTGATGGATCCAAAATAACTCAATGTATGATGCTCACTTCTGGCTATATAGTCACTTATGTTCCAAGCTCAGTTTCTATACAGAAATATTCCAGGGGCTACCTTTTGCATGGCACATTGTAATCTGCTGGAGATTACTTTATCTGATGTCATACCCTGCGAGATGGGCACCATGTTTCCTCCAAGGAGGGAACTCTAATGCACAGTTTCACCATGGATGCCTGCATGCTATCGGTCTGTTATGTCACACAGCCCAGAGTGCAAAGCTACACCTACTACTGAGCCTCTTCATTCTTGGAGCTCCCTTTCAAGGCTGACAGATTTATCTATGCAAGTAAATATACTGAATCAGTATTCCCAGATGTGAAATGTTCTCTCTTTACAACTTGAAGAAGTCTAGCAGATGAAATGTACTAAAGACATTTGAAGCACTATGTAGTAGTTTAATTCATTAGCTACATCTAATTTTTGCAAGGACCTGACTAGTGAAAGAAATAGGAAAGTGAGGGAACTTTGCCAGGGAGATTTTTGTACCTAGGGACTTGTAAAGAGATGTTTGTGTTTCAAATACAGAGATAAAGGTGAACCTCGAAGGGAACCAAAGACAAGAAAGTGCCAAGAAAATTTAATTTGTCATATTAAAAACGTTGGCCATCCTTTGAACAGCAATTTGAATTAATTTAATTTTTAGCAAGAAAATAAAAAAATGTGTTTTATATTTGATAATTTCAGTTACTTTCCTTAATAAAAATAATAACTCTTAGTACCTCATACAATTAAAAGTGAAGAAAATGTGGATCAAATTTTCTAAAAATTTAATAAAGACTCATAATAATTTATTTCAAAGAAAAAGTTCTTTTAAACATCATATTATTTGTTCTCCACCTATTTTATATTTTGTTTCAGATCTTTTCCTCTTATAATCTTACTCTATTGTTTTTTATCTTGTCCTGACAATTACAATGGCAAATCACTCGCTTATCTCCCAAAAGGTGAAATTATACTGAAAACTCCTTCATGAAGATAAGTAGAAAAATTATACACCTAAGGATTTAATATGTATAAATTGTGCAAATCTAATATAATCTTAAAGATTCAATACAAATAAAATTTGCAAGTAGATAAATTTTTATTAAATCTATTGAATTGTATGTGCCTGCTTCCTAGGTTGAGGAGGGTTGTTTTTAAGTTTTATTTTAATGTTTTAAATAAATGGCTCCATAAAACATTATGACTTGCATTAGTGAGAAAGAATTCTCTTTCTGAAATTTGTTTTGATAAATTATAATCTGTCACCCATTCTTTTTCTTCCTCCAGATGTTCTTTCACTACTTAGTATTAAGCAAACTACTTTAATAGCATTATTTTGACTCCAATATTTCCTTTGTACACATTATATTTATTTTACTTGCTTGCAAAGCATTTACATATTCTAAAATGACATTTAATGCTTTATTTTACATGGGTGAAAAATAATTCTCTGATGTTTTATTTTATGATGCTTCTATTAGGAGGATAGACTGATATAGTAAACAATATAATTTCAGTACTTTTTCTCAAAATCGCTTTTAAAACCATTGATCTCTGGAATTTTTGTTCTCAGTAATAAAGAGGTTTAAAAATTATGATTTTGCTTATGTATCATTGCCAGCATGCAAAATCAAAGCTGCCATTCCTTAATCCACAATGGAGGAGATAATGTTAGTATAAGTGAAATTCACATGATTCTTAATCTAAATATTAAATCATATTGCAAAAAAAGATAAACTTTTTTTATTTATAGACATTGGGGACTCTAGAGATAGACCCATTTAAAAATATAGAACAAAATGTAAATCTGCCAATAATTTGGAATGGATAATTACAAATGTAGAACATAGCATTTTTTGATTAAAACAACACTCTTAGTTGCTCACAGTAGAGTTTATTTAAAAATTCTGTTTCTTGTATTAAATACTTTTCTATATATCTTTATTTTCATTTTCAAGTTTTGATATTAAGGACAGAAAAAAGATCTAATTAGCCCCCAAATGTCTAATAAATGTATGGAAAAATAATTTTAGAGTTGAAAATATTTCCCTCTAAAATATGTGTGCTCTTCAGTTCATGCATTGAGGAAGTGAAGATTCAATTTAATTATTTTTTTGTGGTTGGTCTTTTTTTTTTTTTGTAAGATGGGAAACCTTTTTTATTGAGAAGATATGGAAGTATTGAAAAGTACAAGAGTGCAATGGCCCCACTATTCTAAAATATTAGACATATAAAATTTGAATAAAAATGAAATAAATGAATTAATGAAAAATGGTATACAGGTGTCATGTCACCGAGTTTTATTGCACAGGATCACTCTTACTTGTGACTAGGATAGTTACAAATGCCCAATTAATCAAGGTCATTCTCTCCATTCTAATTATCAAGTTCAAGGTAAAGAGATGGGTTTCCAGATTCATGACATTACTAACTGTTGATTTTTATAGTTTTTAAGATTTATGACCTTAAAATGCTATTCCCTAATTGCATTACTTATAAAAAACATTCACTGTCAAGTCTTTATTTCACATTACTTGGTAAGTGCTTCGCATATGCTATATCAATAGCTGAACTTTAGCTAAACCACTACTAATTTTGATGAGTGCATAAAATAACATGCTTTATATTGGTATTTGAAAACTCCAAGTGCTGTGGAGACCTCTGACTTTTAAGTACATAACAGTTAAGAAATACAAATTGGTGACTAAAAACACAGAGCTGAAAGCAATTTTGATTTTAAAGAATGGGCAATTTGTTGAAGTATTAAGGAATGTTAAATTCCAACATTTGCAATTGGAGAAAATTTTCTGTGTACTTATGAGTGTTCACTATTTCTAAGTAAGTAGTTCATGAAATATTTTTAAACATAAATTTAATTACTGTATAACTCTGATGTTGTGTTTTTGTTGTTCTTTTTCTAACCTATGACTTTCATGTCAATTAGTTTCAACTTTGAATGCTGGAGTCCTAAGCAGAGACAACAATTAAAATTATTGCAATATATTCTTTATCAATAGATGAAACGAATAAATACGTACATAAATCAAAAGTTCAGCCCCATGCTGGAAGACAAATTTTAAAAAGACATTTCACAGCTAAATTCCTTTCAAACTGGGTTTAAGTACTGATCAGAAAAATTAAAAATGCTACTGTACATACTGACCGGAAACTTGAAATACAATTTTTATTTCAAATTATATTTTATTAAACTGACATATGGTTAGCATATATTTGAATTTCATAGTTTATTTACAGTTACCTAAAATATTAAGATTTTCAAATCAAGCATCAGCATGGTTAATGTAAAAGATTTTGTATCAGATATACTCTGGTTTAAACAATGCTGCTCACTAGTTCTTGTTGTAAGTACAATACTTTACCTCCTTGAGTTGCAATCCTTATTAATTAGTAGATTAATTAATTTATTAATTTATTTATTTGATACTGGGATTGAGCCCACATGTGCTCTACCACTGAAGCACATTCCCAGTCCTTTCTATTTTTTTATTTTGAGACAGCTTCTTGAACTTGCAATCTTAATGTTTCGGCTTCCTGAAACACTGTGATTGCAGATTTTTATTGAAGGTAAAGTGTGATAATCCAATTATATCTACAATGTACTAAATATATTTGCCATTTTGTAATTAAAATTTAGCACAAGTTTAATGAAATAATATTTCTAGAAATATCGTACAAAATCTAATTCAAAAATTCACAAATATCAAAGGCAAATGTTTTAACTATGTAGAACTGTTTCACTTTTTTTAAAAAAATTATCTTTTCTAAAAACTCTGACTAGTCTAACTACAACCATAATCCAAATAAAAGTAAAAATCATTTAAACATTTTTAATAAAAATAAAATAAAATGGAATTTTCAAATTCTTATTGTGTCAACTTAAGCAATTCATTTTTATTTTTATTTTTTTTTAATTCTTCACTGCCTTTTTTCCTACTTGGCACATCTGGACATCTACCCCAGGGGTAGAACACTTGCCTAAACTTCGTGACATTTTGCAGTACAGCTGAGTCAGGCAAGGCCTCTGGAAAGGGCACCCACTCAGCGTGTACCTGGCCTGACCAAGACAAATCCCAAGGCCAGGAAGACACAGCAAGATGGTGGGCCTCCAGCAATGTAAGTTGCTGATGTGGCGATCCCTCTCTGGGCTGTATCCTAAGCTAAGCAGCAGAAGCATATGGAGTGTGAGCAGGGTTTGAGGAGGCTTGCCAAGGAAATTGGTAGCATCAGCTACACCCTGCTGCCCTGGCTGCCCACACAAAGGCACAAGGACAACAAGGACTGCTGCCTACTAGAGGGGTTCAGGTGGTCACCAGATGAACGGCGAAAGCCTTCCAGGAAATCATCTGATCCACTCCATACTCAGCATATGAACCTGAGACATAGGCAGGCCACTGGAAGCCACCATGGCCGAGCCATGGCCATCACCTACCTCCAACCCCAGAAACTGAGCCTGGAGGAGGTGCCCAAGTTGAAAACCTGCCTCCTTCAATACTTCATGGAGGGACTAAGCAGTGCCAGTGGGGTGATTTGTCTCTACCTCGTGAAGGAGGGACAGTGAGACTCCCAGCCAGGAGGGCCTGTCCCTGGAGCACATGGCTGGAGAACAGTGCAGCCAGGAGGACCTACCTGGGCAGCCTTCCGGATCTCTCCGCATGCCTTCTTCCAGGTGAATCCACCAGCAGCTGAGTGCTCTATACAGTCATCCAGGACTGGGCCCCACTGTATGAGGAAAGTAGAGTGTTGGATGTATGCTATGGCACAGCACCTTTGGCCTGCCCTTGCCTAGAAGGTAAAGAAAGTCATTGGGACTGAGCCATGTCAGGAGGCTGTGGTCGACCCCTGAGTGAATGCCCAGGCCAAGGAGCTGAGCAACTTTGAGTTCATCAGTGGCGGGGCCAAGGACCTGATACCCAACCTGGTGAGCAGACTGGTCTTCCAACAACTTATGGCCATCCTGGACCCACTCAGAGCTGGTGTGTGTTCCAAGTGATCCTGGTCATCCATAGAGGTGAGAACCTCAGTGGTTCCTGTGTGTCTCATGCAGCCCCAGGAAGCTATGGGTAATTTTGTGAACTTCTGCAGGGGCCCATCATACCAGGTCAAGGGCACCTGCCTCCAAACAAAGCTGTGGCCATGAACCTGCTCCCTCAGACCCCTTACTGTAAGATGGTCATTCTGTTAGAGAATGTGGATACCCCAATAGCACACCAGCCCAGTCCTCACAAGGGCCCTCTAATGACTCCCTGCTGGAGGCTGGGGCCTCCCTTTCATCCTCCACCCTGGAAGCTATAGAGGTCAACTCTTGCAATTTTAATTGATTATCATATATTTATGTGCTTCTGTATAATTAGAGTAAACACCAAGGCTTATTGATTATTGCATTATTAAATGATGACGTGATTTTTCTACCTCAATCCACAGATTATCTCTAATCTCATTGCTCATTTTCTACTCCAAATCCCCTTAGTTCTTCATTGGGAAGAACTACATAAAATGAAAAGAGTTCATATAGACATAGGAAATTCTGAGGCCTTCAAATAATTAACGAGTTGCAATGGTTATTACATTTTACTCCATATCTTGCTAACACAAAAGCACAATTTCAGTAAAATTATTTCGTTTTGATCATCACAATGATGCAAAAATAACTCCACCATTATTCTAGAAATGCAGAGAGACAAGGGTGTATCTCAGCTACTGTTTCAATAACCTTTACCAATTATGTTAAGTCTCATATAAATAAGGGATTTTCTAGGAAGTCTATAGATGTCAGATGCACTTTAATTGATTAATAATGTTGATTCTTCACCTTTTTTAAAGAAGAATTAGGTTTGTGGAAAGGTGACTAATTAAATGAAACTTGCAACAGGTTTAGGTTTAATGTAACAAATTACAGAATATATGCTTGACATTTTAGAGAGGAATAAACCTTGATAAGTTTTCTTGAAGACTACATCAATTCTCCCACTTTTTAGTAAATGAAACTTTCATTCTCTAAAAAAAATGATACTAATATTTTTGGATTACTACCTAATCCAAGTGTTTTTCAATTTATCATATAATTGGTATTTATAACTTAATGGTATGGGTTATCTTTATTATAGTTTTCATCTTAATAAGGAGAAATCAAAGGACAGATGTAAGTAATTTTCTCCAGATCATACAATGGCCCATGCAGGATTGAATCCACTCAAGTCTGAACATAAACTTGATCCCTGGTCCATGAAGCTGCGTCCACTCACTGCCCGATCACTGTACTGCAATCTGTTCAGAAGCAATTGCACTGTTCTCAGATGATTAGAATCCAAGGTTTGCATTTACTTAGCAGTAGGGCTCATAGTCTCACATTGGTAGATGCCTTTCATTGAGTCTCAGATGTCAATTAAATTTCAGCTGCCTCCAGGGTCTAAGATTCTTTGTACTCAAACAGAAGAGAAGAGAGCTTTTATTTGTTTGATTCTCAAAATATGAGTTGGTAGCATTTGTAAGTTTTACAACTCTCAAAAATTAAATAACTGTGCCAGCTACATTTGCTATGGAGACAAAAATCTCTTAATAGTTTCTTATCAGTAAATAAAACAGGCCTCCTCATAAACTCTTGAGTAGAACAGCATCAAAGTGCAGGGCATGCCAGTGTAGCATGTCTTCGTCATCCTGTGCTCCACACAGGGTTTACTGTGGACAGGAGAAACCCTGTCCACAAAAACACAGCTCTGACCCTTCTTTGTTAAAATGAAAAAATTTTATAAGTTAAATCAATAATGGATCATGACCATGGATTCTACTGAGGGCTTCATCTGAATCTTTCAGATTCTCTGAAGTGATAACTGTAACAAAGATAATTGCCACTGCTGTGATTGGTTGTTGGCATAAAGGTGAATTCTTTAAGTTAGAGTACAAATGTTCATTGATTAAAAATGTTTTATCAAAGGGAAGTATCCAGAAATTTAAGTTTATAAGCATGCTTTAAGGAGTTCCTTTAAAATAAGTGGTTCCTCTGGTGGAGACTTGGGACTCCTCATATGGTATTTCCTTGGTTACTTTCTATATAATGAAGAAAGTACTGCAAAAATAATTTTGTATCAGGGTTTGAAAACTGGGGACCCATAAAGAAGAGAAATAGCACTGAATGATAAAGACAAGGAAAACAGTGAAAGAAAAAATCCTATTGTCCTCGGATTAGTTAAGCACAAACAAATGAACTTGGGTATTTCTCTATTTACTCAATTTCCCTAAAAGTTGGCAGGAGAAACATGTATCATCTACCCTAAATTGCTGATAAGAAACAATGTCTGACATGATCAAATTCTTATTGATGGACCCACGAACTTCTTCTCTGAGCTTCTTGAGTGAAGAGGTATTTTAATTCTGGCCTTCAATTTTGTCATTGACCAGTTGTATTTTTTTTTTTTTAATTTCCACTGACACTCAGGTATTCTTATCCTTCCAAGTGTCACTACACAAGGATCAGAGGTTAGTTATGATCATTATGATCATTTAATTCTCTTCAGGAGTTAACAGTTCATGACCAAACAAGGGTTCATATCAGGGCTTGGCAGTGGCCTTCCTGTTCGCCTCAGGGAAACTACAACTGTCATTTCAGGCAGTTACTTATTCATTTATTCATTAACTCATTCAAAATTTATTCAAAGCCTACTGGAAATAGTACAGAATATTATTAGTGCCTGAGTTTAGAGTGCAGACTGAATTGACTAAAATTGTGGTCCTGCTGCTAACTAGCTCTCTGACTTAACAAAACCCAAACTAATGGTCTCACCTTACTTTCCCATCCCATAGAAATGATGACCTGGAAACATAGTTCAGGGGCTGGGGATGTGGCTCAGTGGTAGAGTGTTTACCTAGCACACATGAGACTCTGGGTTCACTTTTCAGCCCCCAAAACAAACAAACAAACAAAATTCTCAAGTAAACAAAAAAAACATAGTTCAACTCCATTAGTTTCCTTTTTCCTGCAGGATTCAATGAGAAAAATGTTTGTGAATAAACAAGCAGTATTTGGACTAATGCCCATCAATGTATTCTGTGTACCAATTACGTGGTCACTTGGAAAATTTTGGAACAGGAAGTGGTTGCTCTGTGTGTGCATGTGTGTGTGTTTTACCCTCTGCCATCTTTATTTATTCACTTCATTTGTTGAACACACCATAATTTTCTCCTAGGGAATCATGTGACCCTCAATCTTAGGACATATGTTTTGGGGTAGATCTCAAGTCTCATTTACAACATGTCCATAGGGTGGTCAGTCAGCAACCCAAGTGTCCACTTTGGTGGACCCGTTCAAGTGTGGCCACATGATCCATTCTTCTCTAAAAAGTGAAGCCTAGGACTCAAAGAGTCAATTTAGGAGCTCTAGCAGCTTTATCAATCCATATAGAGAAGCCCTATCAATATCTCACAACTCAGTCTCCTCCTGAAAACCCTACCCTTGTATGAAACTTTCCCAGTAGAAGATATATTAATATTCTTATATAAAGCAGTTTGAAATGAGTTTTTGTGATCATTGTAATCCAAGGATTCTCAAAGCAATCCTCAGGAATAATAATTTAGATTATTTTCTGTATTTTGTAAACAAGCAAATGTCAAGTGTTTATATTCCACATTCCAAATATTCATCACTATTCTACTTTAATGAGTAAAAAATATTTTACAATACATGCTAGATCTGTACACTACACAGTAGTCCTTTGTACATGGTGACATGAAATGAAGTTTCCTGGTATAGTAGCCTCACATTCCTATGTGTCGCCTTGCTAATTATGGATCTTCTGTCTTAGTAATTCCTCCCAAACCTATTTGTTATTTGATACATTCTCCCACCAACCTATCAAGAACTCTTTCCCGTAAATAATTTTGGATGAATAGACAAAAGTTAATCTAGATTTCACTCTAAGATGTTTTATATTTAGAGCTCTGGCTTTTACAACTGCTGTATTGTGTAGGACAGAATGTTGATTCTGTTCTATTCAATAAATGTAACTCTGCCCGATGGATGAATTATCACTAATTAAGAACAACAAAATATGGGACAATTCCTTCTGCACACTCCTAGCTCTTTTCATAAAAAAGAAGAACAAAAAAAAAAAAAAAGAAAAAGAAAAGAGGTCAGTTGCATTTGTCACTGTCAAACAATCCCTCTTCCCTTCTTGCCTGGGCACAGTGTACCTTCAGTTATGCCCCTTGGCACAGGTGGCAACTTGAGAACAGTAGAGCTTTCTGTGCACCTTTATCTTTATTTCTGAATATGGAAACGAAATTACCTTACTATAGGAGCTCCTGAGTCATGGGCATTTCAGAATATAATGTGCATGCAAAAATAACACTATTCTTTGCCAGATTTATATGACACAAATTTTTATAGAAATGTCTATTTTGCTATGCTATTTACTTTTTAAAGGTAGTAACATTTTCAAATTATTTGGGTATCGGAGATAGAGACATTTCTCTAAAAGCTCCACTAGTATTTTCTCTGAACTTTTCTCCCAGTGCTGATATCTTAATATACTTTTTTTTCATTTATTTCAAAATTATTCTCAACGAGCTATGCTTTTCCTATGTAAGTTAGATTTGAGCAGAATCGTTTCAATTTTAAGATTCGTGTCTTATTACATTTCATATACTTAGTAAAAATAGTTTTATGAGTTATTTAAGACACAAATAAAAATTCTAGTGGTTATTTGCTTGCAATTTCTCTTTATAATATCTTCAGATGATGCTCAGTTGCAAAATAGAAGCATAGCATTTAAAAAAGATTTTTAAGATGTTTGTGTTGTCTTTTTGTAATGTTGTCAGGCATTTTTCTGCCTGTCACCAGATCTTGGAGATTGTCACCACATCTGTCACCATTTGTTGATAATAAAACAAGATCAAAACAATTGTGCTACCTGCCCAAGGTCACATAACTTGTGTAGCTGGAATTCTTAACAATACATGATTATGGGCTGTAATCTTAATGCAGCGGCATGCTTTTTAAAGCACTCTGCCTTGAAAGCTACTCAGTCAGTTAGCCTGCCTTGGCAACAGGGTTCATTCTTCTATTTTCCAGTTAGAGCTTCAACTTTTCTCCCAGCTCTCAGACTCTTGAGTTTTTACTCTCTGGGGGGAGATCGAACCCAGGGACACTTTACCACTGAGCCACATTCCCAGTCTTTGTAATTAATTAATTAACCAGTGTATTTATTTATTTATTCTTCATTTGAGACAAGGTCTCACTAAGTTGCTGAGACTGATCTTGAACTTGAGATCCTCCTGCCTCAGCCTCCTGAATTATTGAGATTACAGGTGGACACCACTGCTCCCAGCTGAATTTTACCTTTTAACTGTTGGAATAAGAAGGGAAGAGAAGAAGAATGTGTACTTGAGTTCCCCAGTAACTCCCAGGGCTAAGAAGCATACTATCTGAATTTAACAGAAGTTAGAGTTCATATCTTAATTCACGAATCACCCTTCTGGAATATTCATGAGCTCCCCCCACCCCCATATTTGGGAATTTTCATCTGCTGAACTCTTTAGGTGAGTATGTGATGTTATCTTGACTTTGTCTTCATCCTCCTAAGCCCTGAGAAGCACACCTTTTGCACAGGGCATCCTCTGGCACACCAGTGTCCAGTCCACCATGACACGGATGCCTAGGTCTCTGAGAGGAACCTGAGAGTGTGGCTCCATCTGAATACAGCCTTCTATTCTCAGGCTTCCAACGTCCCCCCTCCTCAGAGACCACAGGTGTGACTCAGCGTGTGACTCTCTAAGTTCCTTGGGGTTTCAATGACACACATTAAGCTCTTAGATTGATTTCTGAAGTCATTTTCTGATTGAAATAAGAAGCAGCAATCTCACCTTTTACCTTGGAGCAGGTGATAGGGTGTATGGCAGCCTGCAAGGCTCATTCTCCAAATAAAAGATTCTTCTCATCTCAGATGACTCATCCCCTCAGTGCGCGTGAAGTTTAAAAGAATCCTAAAACTGATCCTGTTCCTTTTTTTTTCCCTAAGCACTACTAAGTGGTCTGTACTATATCTCATTTTATGTATACATTACTGTGAATGCTGCATTTTAATAATTTGTTACACACAACAATTAAATGGCAAATAACAGGATTCTCAATATGAAACTGTCCCCCTGTATATTTATAGCAGTCATTTTTTCCCAAAATACTATGGACATTTCAAATAAAAGTAGTATTAGAATAATGTGTGCACTCTTGCATTCTTTTGACTATGACCCTCAGGCTATAAAAAAGCCCAAAGGAAGAGGGGGAATTCAGGAGGGAACATTTATAGCCAGCTTCTCCTTAGGTTCACGTTCTCACAGAAACAAAGTGAAGTACCACAATTTGAATTTATGGGGAGTGAATTTGAAGGAATGGTATTTCTCCTTGTTAATTCTTTCAATAAGTGTGCATTAATCACTGGGGACATTGATGCTGTGTCAGATACTCTTGTAATGAAAATACTATTTATTTTTAGGTCCTGACCTTGAGGAAATCACAATGTGACTGAACCTTTTTGTTGGACTATTCATGTAACACAACAGATGTTATTATCCAATCTACCAGAATGCTGTTGAAGCAACAAAATAGTTTCCTGTTTCTGAAATCCAGTTAACTATTCTGCTTATAGACTCAGGGTTGTGTGTTTCAAAGTCCTTGAGCATTTCGCCTGCCTTTAAGAAAAGCTAGGTGTTGATGACTTGATAAAACCATCTTCCATATTGCCATATATATCTAACATCCAAGCAATTAGAACTGTCACTAGCTAATCAGACTCGCTTTTTCTCTGTGCCCATTCTGTAACTATATTTAGTCTGAGGTAAGGGATAAAATGCTATGATAAATATGAACTATTAAAGAGATAGACACCACAGGACAAAAAGACGTATGGCAGTATGAAGGAGGAAGGAGACTGTGACAAAAGAAATAAATGACACATGTAGCTTGGGTACCTGAATGAGGACAGTTTGGATGAAGATGAAAGACAGGAAAATTAAAACTAGAAGAAGAAGAAAAAAAGGATTACTGGGAAATGATACAGACCTCTTAGGCATCATTTCAACAGCTCACTGAGATAAGAAAAGCCTTTAAGAGGATAGATCATTAATCACTGGTATTTCAATTAGCTAATATTGACTGGGATGGCAATTATGGCATTGATAAGAGAGGGCTTCTTTCCTGGAGGGAACGCGGGCTGTTTCCTGACATATTCTTTGAACGATCCATAAGGAGCCTAAGCTATTATACACTTAGATCTAATGTGGTTGGAAAATGAGACAGGGATGAAAAATGGGTGGGCGGTTCAGTCATCTGAGTCCAGGGATCTCAATGTCACCTGAACGTCGGTGCCCTTGAGGTTACTCCTGAAGGTAACAGAACCACAGCACTGGGCACGAGTAAATAGGTGTGAAAGCCAAGAGGAGGCGTGAGCGATCTTCTAAAACTTGATTAAAATCAATTTCAATTTCAGCAAATTTATGAAGAATCAAGCTTTTAAGTAGCAAATAATAGATGCCGTCGACCTTACTACAGAAAGCTTTACTCTTTCTTTTTCTTTTTCTTTTTTTTTTCTCTCTCTCTCTCTCTTCAAAAATAAATGTAATAGTTCTAATTCCTAAATATTTTTTCTGTCTTTGGGAGAAAAAAAGCAGACTGGAAACTTCTTTTACAGGGGCCACTGCATCCTAAGTCTAGTGTGCCTCTTGCTGGTTGGTATGTGTGAATACTTTAAGAGCAGCCCCTTACAAATTGCCTGGAAGCGCCAGGCTAAAATCATCATAACATATGTGACTGAAATAAACAAAGGATGCATATTTTAAAAAAGAAACAAATGGTATCATATTAATGCTTTGCAGTTTACAAAACCAGAGAAACTTAAGACGTGTTAATTGAAAGGGAAAAAAAAAATGATTTAAAAATTCCACAAAAAAAAAAAAAAATGAAGGTAAACTGTGAATATAAACTTTTCCAAATATATTTTCTGAAGACCAAAAGAGTGACTTTTTGGAATGAATCACAAAAATAAAAATTTAGAATTAAAATTTGCATCTTAAATTGGATAAAATAGAAAGAATATGTGCAGAATAATTGCATATAAATTCAATAAGCAATCCAAGTTCTAATTACGTACCTCTTACACAATTATTTAGCCTGTGGTTCACTTGCATACTTCAGGTGAGAACCCTTAAACACATGGCATGTAATTAAATAACCTTTTCACAGGACCTTTTAATCATTGATTCAATAAACATATGTATTTTTGAGTTAGGGCCCCAATAGGAAAACAAAAGCCACATTCCAACTATTATGATTTTTTAAAAGAGATGCTCTCTGAGATATGCATAAGGAAGCCACCAGGACCTGCAGTCAAGCAGCAGGGTAGACATATTGCAATTCCTGCATCCCATGGAACCCAGGGAGGGAGAGTGTGCAGGGATATGCAGTCGTGTCAAGTGGAGGCCACTGCCTGAGAGAGACAGATGACCTTCCACTGGAGGGACTCTTCTGGTCTGAGGTGACTCCTCAGGGAGGGAATGAAGGCAGTGAGTACCCTCAGCTGCTCCCTTCCCCCACTGTGACCCACTGTGTGGGTCCATGGGCACAGCCATCAGGAGGCAGGTATGCACAGGTGCACAGCGGCCACCTGTGTGAGTCATCAGTCACACAGAGCTAGAGACAACACAGATCTGGAGGAGAACATGAAAGACATCTGAACTTAGATACAAAATAGTACGTGGAAAGATTCTAGTAGCTGCAGTGGTTAGGTAAGTGTAGATTGTAGGGTTTGGGTATTGGCTATTTTATGATTCTCTGGCTCCAAATTGTCTGGCATTACACATACCCATAACACAGCAGAGTGCAGGAAAGTTTATTAAAGTATTATTCTTTGTCAGGCTCTGCTATAGGTTGGAGTGCCTAAGAATTAAAGAAAGTAGTGTAAAAATAAATTGGATTTAAGTTTTTGCCTGTTACCAGGTACAAATTTTGTATGAATTTATTATAAATCCAAATTTTATATATATATATATATATATATATATATATATATATATTTTTTTTTTTTTTTTTTTTTTTTTTGGTCAGTGTTTGGAGAAGCTAATGAAAAAGTACCTATAAACACATCCTTCATTTTTTAAAAATGTTTCTTTTGGGCTCACTGAACTGCCATAGAGGAGAGTGGCTCTTCTTTGCCCAGGCAAGACTGACAGGTAAAAATGACCCCTTTAAGGAGCACTGCAAGATTCCTGCTACTTCCAGCTCTTTCTGGGAATCCTGTTTTCATTGCACATCAACTTGGCTCAACATTCCAACACACCCTGAGAAAAGATATTTGGCCTCAGAGTTGGTAGCATATGGAAATCAGTTATCTCAGTTTTAGTCATAGGTGCAGTTCTTAATAAATCATGGAATCTTTCACTGGGATTATTGATTATCCTGAATAGTAGCTAAGAAAAATCCTATGAGCTGATTATATCACCCTATTTTTTCATAAAATGATTTTGTTTATGAAAACTTCATTTCATCACAAAGGATACAAAACATTATGTACGATATTAAAGGGATCATGGAAAATAAATGTCATATTTTTTCAATTTAAATGAGAAGAAGCAAATAACCATGCTAATATGTTCTGCAGAGTGCTTTAAACACTGTTGTTTAATCTTATCAGTCATCAAGTCATCAAGAGAAGGTTCTTATTTATTTATTTACTTACCTATTTACTCAATTACTACTAATGAGAATATCTGATTGTTGGGGAAGGTCCTATGAGAATAATTTATGGTCAACCATTGTTTTCAGACACACGGCCACCATGATGTTAGCTGTTACCATTCTGCTGTGCAGACGTGAGGACTGAAGGGTACAGAGATGAAGTTGATGGTTTCCCCATTAACTGGCTAGCAGGAGGTGGATCGAGACCTGCACAGGCCTCCTCACCCACGCTTTGGCTTTTCCCCACACTGTCATGGGCTTGCTGTTTGTCTTCTTGTTTTTTTCCTTCTGTGTTTTGTTGATGTCATTCCTGGAGAAGTTTCTGTCAATCTCCTCCATCTTGATTGTCTCCATCACCCACCACAGTTCTGTCAAGTGACCCTCCTCTCTCTCCACTATTCCCCTGAGGTCAGCTTTTGCAAGGTCACTGACCATCTGGGTTTCCTGGGAGCGTCAGCCCAGGTTGGTGACCGCAGGCACCATCTCTACCACTATCCTCCCTTACCATTGGTGACATTTACCCCTGTCCTGTTATGTTTTCATTAACTCTTGTTAATTCTGATTCATTTTTCTTTGAATTATACGACTTTTCTTATGCTTAATTTTCTTTGTCTCTCTTCTCAATTTACTCCCTTTTAAAATGGATTTAAGAAACACATTTCTGTTCAATTCCCAGACTGTTATTTACCAGACATGTACACTTTATAATACTGTCGAGTGTTTCTTATCTTTGTTTTCTTATGGAAAACAAAGTAAAATAACAATACCTACCTGTATCAGTCTGGGTCCAAACAGGAGATAACTGTACAGTATTTTAAATAGAACTTTTAATATAAAGTATTACTAAACTATGATACCAAGATAATTATATAAGGTAAATGTGGGTGGAATCCTAGCACAGATGAGGAGTACCCAAATTTAGGATACACTAGAAAGAGATCGAGGCCTCACTGGAGGACACAGTAGAGGACAGTCCAAAGGTAGAGTCACATTCTTCTGGTTAAACGGGACAGTAGCTCTTTCTATGGTCATTGCACAAACAGCAATCACGCTTGCACAGGTAAGACCTGCATTCGGGAGGACTACAGTTCCAGCAAATGGACCTGAAGTTCAGCTAGGCTGCAGGTTCCTGCAGGCACCTTTGGATCAGATGGAGAGTCTGGAGACTGTGCAGGCAACATGTTCGGAGCCGTGGGGGCTGTGGACCTATCCCTCACATTGTGTAAAATTGGTTGAAACTGAATTAGGTACTTTTCATTCCTTCATTATTTTCTCCTCCATTTCTTTATCCCTAACAGCTAGCAGAGTGCATGTAAACCAATGGGTGCTGACTGAAATTTTGCCGAATGAACAATTGAAGGACTGAATGAGTTCTTGATTTTTCCAGCACTGCACGCTTCTTAAAATGTGGCTCCTGTTATTTTAACATCTTTAAATAAAAAGGTGCACAGTTCATCTCTTTTCTTCTGCCCATTTCCTCTACCCCCCTACTAATGCTGACACTTTTAAAAGCTTGTCAAAGATTTTCTTTTTACTTTATATCCTAATTTTGAACAGGAAATACTGTGTAAGAAACATCACTCTACACTTCCTTATTTTCTCCTCAATATTTTCAATGCATATACTTTCTATTTTTTAGAATAGCATGGATAGCTCATCAATTTAGTATGGATACAGAGGAGATGAAATTTTGTATGACAGGAGAGAAAATATTCTAGGATCTTGCATTTTAAAAATATTAGCATATTTTTATTTCTGTGAGTTCAAAGTTATTTTGTTATTCTCTGACTAATTAGTTCTGCAGGTAGACATATGACTGGATAACTAACTGAGAAAAGGAATAAAGTGTTGTCACACAAAATCCTAGACAGAATATTTTCTTCTTATTTGATTCAAATAAGTAGCAGATTTATTTTCCTTCTTATTTTTTTAGGTGACAATCTTGGAATGAACTTACAGGTTCAGAGATAATGTATACAATCACAAACATCAACAAAAGTATCTTTTCACCTTTTCCCAACCACAACCTGTGCCGATCTCATTTTCTCTTTTCTCAAGCCATCTTATGAATCAAATCATATTTGTCATATATCTCAAGCATATTTTTATGCAGTTATTAATCAGTTGTTTTTTGTAAACATTTTCTCACATAGTTTCATTCAGGGTCTTCTTAAGAACTTTAGGATATTTATTTGACTCACCAAACAAGTATTCATATAACTGTATTATTGCAAATTCCTAAATAAAGTGAAAATCTAAAATTGATATGTATGTCATAAGGTGACCAGAAAAAACAATAAGAAAAAATGAAAAGAAATAATTCAGATGTCTTGTGCCTGAGTAAAAGTAGAGAAAGTAAACAAATCATTAAGTTGCTAAGCTAGAGGAGTGAAACGTAAGTCCAGAGATGGCATTGTTATCACTACAAAGAGACATTGTTTGGATTTCACCTAGCATCCCTTCTATAAAACTGATCACCAAAGACCAGTAATTACCCTTGAGGGCCTTTGGTGAGAATTGAATTTTCATTCAATAAGTCTGACACTGGGTCTGGAGGGTAGGAAGTCAAGCTAGTTGTTTGCAAATTAAATTATGAGGATGAGATAAAGATATTGGGCTTGTCACTCTGTCAGCTGGCTAGGACATGACTGAACCATTTGGAGAGACGGTGAGGATAACAGCTGTTTATTTCTCCCCTTGTGACTTGTTGGATTGACTGAAGGGATGTAAAAATGCAAGAAAATTTTTAAATTTGTGCTTGTTTTTTTTTTTTTTTGCCAAAAACAAAACAATATGAGCATTTTCAGCAACAGGTACAATCTTCACTAAAACAAATATACATATATAGTAAAAACATCACTTGATACCTGGTCCAAATCATTTCTGAAAATATTCAATCTATATATAGGTATTCTATAATCAAAGAAAAACAGCTCATTATTTCATCAATCATATTAATAATGTGAGTTTCATTTAACAAATTGAGTAATTCCATTTATACAAATGGATATATATGTGAGTGATATATAGGTATAAATTTTTGTATTTGCATTCTGTTCAAAATGACATGCATTTAAACTGTGGAATGAAATTTTCTTCTGCTCTCAACTAGCATCAAATTTGACATTAGTTATTTGAGGGTATGTTAGTAAATATGATGTTATCCAACTAGTCACTAAAGGCCTACAGACAGAAGCAATTTTTACTGAAGGGGCCATTGATAGGTGGAGTCAGAAAATCCATTGCTGGTGCTGTTGTGTTTTGGTATAAGCTAAATTAGCTTAACACAGCTGGGGGGACTTCTGAACCCTGAAAGTCGTACCACATGACCTTTCTGGTAACTCATTTTATGGGCTACTTACAGAAGTGGCAAGATCTGTGACCCATTTAAACATTTAAATATATAAACCCAACAGAGTGAACTAGCTTTGGAATGTGATATATTTTAATGCATATGTTCAGGTCATCAAATTGGGAAAATGTTTTGAAGTTCTATGTGAAAGAACGAAATGCACACAGACCATGTGTATTCAGAAATTAAGCCTTTTGAGTAAAACGTGAACATCTTCAGAGGAGATCCCTCTTGATTGATCCACCTGTTGGCAGGTTCTCCGGATGCTCTTTCTACTGCCAATCCAGGCTGACACTGACACCTGTCCTGGCCCCTCCGCACTCACACCCAGTCAGTCACTCTTGATACCCTTTCTTCTCTGCCCTGTGTCAGCTCATTCTCTTCTTGGCCAAGGCATTCGCCTTGCTTACCTATGGCTTTAATTTTTCTATATGACAAGCAAAACCCGAAGCCAAGAAACCAAAGAAAAGCAACCACACATTTCTTTTTTTGACCTTTGTGCACTTTCTATACTAATCAGTTGTATGAGACCTCTTGAGGACATTATATTTAATGGACAGTTTTCCCCATGACCTTTGAACTCACTCCCATCTGATTTTCTCTCTGTGGTAGGCAGGTAAATGTGTACGACCGGCTTTCTGGAGAGCAAGCTCAGATTTGAATTGTTTTCTGAGATTTCTGGCATACATACATTCTCCCATTAAGGCCAATTTCAAAGTCATCAGGGTCCAATTCAAGCTATCCAATGTCCACTGGAGGCAATGAGCTGGGCTGGCTCCTCTACAATGCTTTCCACCAGGAGCCCTTCCAGCAGCCCAGGTTTGCACCTCGCCCCTCCCTGAAATGACTCTCTTACATCCACTACAACAGTGGGCTCTACTTCTTTTGCACTGGATTCCTTGCAAGACCCAAAATAGCTCTGGGAAGATAATTAATGAGCTCGAGTTGTTAAATCCAATATTTCATATTTGGCATCTACTTGTTCCATTTAAAAGCAGCATTTTTCACATAGTTGAATTCATCTTAGTCCTTTAAATGATCTCTTCAATTCCTTCTTGGACTCTCCACTTTCTTCATGGTCTCCCTACCTCATTGGTTATTCTTCCTCTGTCTTTTTTTTTTTTTTACTGTATTTTCTTTTCTTTCTTTTCTTAAGGTTTTTAGTGCTAGAATATTCCATGCTAGAATTTGACATCTTCTCAAGACTTTGCATGTTCACATCATCTCTAATGATGAAAAATTAATAAATGAATAAAAACAAATTAGTTCTTTGTATATTTGGATAGCTGTTCTTTGTGAGATGTGTGTTTTGCAAATATTTTCTCCAAGTCTGCAACTTATCTTTTAATTCTCTTGCCAATGTCTTTTGCCTACTGGAAATTTTCATCTTAACAAAATCCAGCTCTTCCACTGTTTGATGAGTCATGTCTGATTTTGTGTCTAGCAGGTCATGTTTATTTCCAAGATCATCTAGGATTTCTCCTGTGATATTTTCTAGGAATTTTATAGTTTGGCATTTTACATTTAGTTCTCTGATCCTTCTTAATTTTTTAATGGTGTAAAGGTCTGTGTCTAGAGTCATCTTTTATTCTTTGTTTTTCAAATGTGAATGTTCAGTTGTTTTAGCCACATGTGTGGGAAAACTCTTTCCTCTAACCAATGGGATTTTCATAATTAGCTTCATTCTCTTTACTTGCCCAGAAGACTGAGGCTTGAAAGAATCTGTAAACATTTATATGATTTCTATAAAACAATAGAAATAAAATTGCCTCCTTTATCCTAGTCCTTGTGTTCTAGTAGCCCCAAATTGGCAATTATGTGTATGAAGAAAGTCTCGAGTATCACCTGAAAATCAATCTTTAAAGAGGGAAAACTTTAGGCCATTAGGCATCACAGAAGAGAGTCAGGTAAAATCTCTTTCTTTATGAGTGTTACTTAGTTCTATGAGATACAGTTCTCATCAGGGGCCTGGCGAGGTTGCTCAGGGAGAACACCTCTGCTTACCTTGGAAAGTAAAGAATTCTGCTGATAAATAACACATTTCTTTGCTATGTCTTCAATATATATATTTTTCCTTTTGGGGGGTTGGCATGGAACACATCTAGTGTCTTTAAAATCCCTCTTTCATTCAGGCCATTTTCTTGACGACAACACTAACAAGGTTAACATGGACGAGGGCAAGGGAGCTATTTTTAGGCAACTGGAATAGTGCAGTGAAAAAAAATTGGCCCCTTTTATAATTCATTTTTCAATTTTCTTTTACAAAGCATGTTTTTTAAATGATCTAAAGTATGTTATTGTATTAAAAGTGGAGTTCCTAAGTCTGGAATCCACCATGTTCTAACTGTGACTTCTGCAGCTCTGTCCAAGTTATTATTGCTTTTAGAAACCCTATCTTTCTGCCCTGTGAGGGTTCTTCAATGAATTGCTGATATCTGAGCAGGCAGTTGTAAAGCCTCTGAAAAGGCAGTTACCGGTTTCTCATGAGATATCTCAGTTTTCACTGTAGGGACAAGAAAATGAATAAAAAGTTGTTCCATTATATGACAGACCCCTATGTGTATGTGTCCATGTATGCATGACACCCAGAGTAACTGAGCACAGCGGTAGCCACCGCTATTGACGCGTTTGTTTGTTTAGACATCAGTCCTGATAAAACATAAGCTGTCAAAGTTTTGTAGGTGAGCACAACCTTGGAGGCCTTAAGGGGGTCCCATTATCCCCAATATCAGGCCTCAATGACCTGTCCAGTGTGTGGTATGAACAGGGAGAACACACACATTGGATTCAGTTGTCAATAGTTGCAATCTCCAATGATGGAGAGAGGTTAAAACCAATTTCAGTTGTTCAAAGGCTCTTTTAGATCCTGGAGCTCAATCTGGGAGACCTGGAGAGGTGTCATGTATTATGTATGTGGCTTTTTTTCTTTCCTTCTTAGTATGTTCCTTTTGTTGTTGTTTCACTACTAAGAGGTGCTTTGTCTCTGAGCTACATTTGCAGTTCTTTTTTTTTTTTTTTATTGTTTTATTTTTAGGAAGTGTCTCATTAAGTTGCTGAGGATCTTGCTAAATTGCTGAGACTGACCTCAATCAAACTTGTGACCTCAAACTTCCTCATTCTCCCAAGTCACTAGATTACAGGAATGTGCCACCATGCTCAACTGTGTGGGGGACTCTGTTCATCTTCAGGCCATTTTATCCACAATGTGAGTTGACTCCTAAATTGTAACACTCTGTGGCCTACATAGCCACAAAGTGTCATGACTAACAACAATCTACCAAACATTTATTTCATTTGAGCAGGTCTACAATTATTTTAGGAAGCTTTAAGGCTCCTGTGAAGTAACAGATTCTAGCAATATCAAAATTATAATAAATATTGCATATCTTTCTAATTTCTGAGGTTATCAGCAATTTAATATCTGATATCCTCAGAAAATAATCTACATTTTAATTATTAAATAATTAAGGATCTCTCTGGTAAGATAAATTCAAACTTTATTTTTGTTGTTAGGGTCTTGAAGGTCTGTGTGTTTGTCTGTGTGTGTGTGTCCATGTGTGTATGTGCATGAGTGTTACTGGGGATTTAACTCAGGGGCACCCTGCCATTTAGCTGTGTCCCCAGCCCTTTTCATTGTTTATTTTGAGATAAGGTCTTACTAAGTTGCGGAAGGTAACCTCAAATTTACCATCCTCCTGCTTCAGCCTCTCAAGTTACTAGGATTACAGACACTCATGACCTTACCAAGTGAGTCTTGGAACTCTTGAGAAAGCCATTGCCACAAATTCTAAGCTCATTTACAAGCAAACACAAAAAATGACTTAGATTGGTCTGCTGGAGGAATGGGAAAAAAATGTAGAAAGTGAATAAATTACAAAGAAAAACTACAGACAAAGGTATCAAAGTCATAAGTTCAAATTTGCATCGTCAGGAACTACAGGGATTCATGATTTTTTGTATGATAAGTATAAAGCAATTGACCAACTTTACCAAATTCTGATTGAAGGTGTGGGAGTACTAAGGGTGAAAACTACCTTTGCAAATTCTTTCTTTTTTCCCAGTTCTTTTATACCAGTTTTATAAGGGTGAAAACTACCTTTGCAAATTCTTTCTTTTTTTTCCCAGTTCTTTTATACCAATTTTATTTTCTAAAATTAAGCTTTCCACAAAGGATACTGTTCTGCATGTGGCCATGGATCATCTCTGGGTGCACTGTTTTTACTGGTTCTGACTCTAATTAACCCACTATGAGTTCTCCCTACACTGAAGCAATGCATCAGTTGGTTTTCACCAGGCACGTTCTCAACACTGCATGAGAGTATCTGCTGATACCTGGTCTTCAGGAAGGTGCCTCCTCTGCCGCCAGTTCAGTTATCTTCCCCCACAGGACCTCCATCTGTAGCACGGAAGATGGCGGCTTTTACATTCCACAGCAGGCCTTTTCCAGTTGATGTATGGGACAATCAGGAGAAAATAAAAACACCTCTTCTTCAGTCAGAGGCTATATCTGTATGGCAACTGCAGAACAAAAGGCAGATGGAGAAGCCTGGCCCCAAACACCAGCAGCCTGCATTGTTCTACCCACAAGTAAAGGGGAGACATTTTTAGGAGAACGGCAGAGCAGGTAGCCTGGGTGCTTATCAGGAAGAGCAATGACTGGACCCAGGAAGTTATTGGCGTACATAATACACTGGGTCCCCCCACCTGGGAGTACCTCAGTTGGCCAATTGGATCCATTTGCTGGTGTTTCCTAACTCAGAGTGGTCCCCTTCTAGGCATTTCTGAGTCTATTATTCTAGAAATTACTGCACATTTTAGAGTCTCTTTTCACAATCCCTCTGGTCCCACCTGGCTTCTTGGAATTCTGATAATGGTTTCCTTTTTCTTTTTCCCTTTATATGTTGACCAATGTAGCAATTACTTTCTTTAGTCAGAGTTCTCCAAGAGTAGCTAGCACTGGGGTCTTCAAGTTTTTAATTTTTCTTTCTTTTAATTTTTTTCTTCGTATTGTTCTATGTTTTTTTTCCAATCTGAGTGACTGCAGTTCATATTTGAATAATCTTATATCTTGGCATCTTTGTACCTTGTCTTTCGAATTCTTGTTCTTGGATTTAACAGCGAACCAGAGAGCAAAACAAAGGTTGCTAAACTAGAATGAGGTTTTGATTTCTCTCTGTGTTCAGGCCAGCAAATTTTTAGAAAACTTAAGTACACCTTGATGGAAATAAACTGGGAGACACCCGTCTTCTGGTTATACCACTGCAACATCTCCAAGTTTACCTGCAGTGGAAAGGCGATAGGTGTGGCCGTGAGAAACCTCTCTCCTGGCTGTCTTCGTGGGTCTTGGCATTCTTAGTTTTTCCGTAGTTGTGAGAATCACTTCCTTTGCCTGAGTTCATTTGGGGTAAGGAGGGATAAAGACCCAGGAGGTCAGCCAAGGGAACAAAGTTGTCAGTTCACGAAGGAGGGCTCTGTAAAGGCTGAGGCATGTCTGTTTGTTATATTTTCTCTTCCTTTCTTTTTTTCTTTTTTTTTTTTTCATTATTTGAAATCTCTCTCTCTCTTTTTTTTTTTTTTCCTATCCAAACCATTTTTTTCCCCTTTGAATGATATCCACAAATAACAGTAATTTATTTGTTTTGGATGAGACCTGTCTCAGAGCCTTAGCAAATATGTAGATTAATTCCTATTAGAAGAACCACCTTAGGTCCTGGCAAGACTTGACTCTCATGGAGTCATTACAAATGTGATGGAGAGCTGGGAGAATTTTAAGAGGAAGACCTGAAGCCACATTCCTGATTCCTCATCGTTTCCAGCCATATGGTGACCCTGATGGGATTGTGGAGCTTGCATTACCCTGACTTACTCAACAAGTCTGAATTTGCTAAGAATTAAACAAAAAAAAAATAATAATTAATATGATACTCATACATGTTAATGGCATAGTGTGATATTTTGATACATGCATGCAGTGTGCACTGATCAAATCAGGGTAATAAGCATTTCCTTTACTTTGTCACTCTTGTGAGGAAGGAGGAATTGACAATGGGAGGTTGGGTTAAGGGTACCAAAAGACAGGGAGGAGCAAGTTCTAGTGCCTGCTGCACTATGAGATCCTACAGTTCACAAGAACCCATTACACATTTAATGAAATGTGTAAAATTTGAATTTGGAAATTGTTGTCCACTGAACTAGTTATTCAAAAGGAGTGGAGAGCTAAAAGGGAGACATTTTACAATGGGAAGTCCCTTAACTGAAAAAGAGACAGCTCCTCTGGTGACCCACCCATTCAGGACAATCCCATCCCAGCATCCTGTCTCAAACTCTTCCTCTCCTCCAAGGTGGAAGAGAAAGAAAACACTTTCATTATAGAGTAATTGCAAGACCAGAAAGCCATCTGCATCTCTGGCAAGCCACTAAGAGATAACAAAGACAGAAGGAATCTCACCTTTTAATATAGCTGAGCTCATATGCATTCTCAAGATAAACAATAATTAGTGCTCAAGTGAGAGGACTTGACAGCAACATTTGTCACATATAGTTCATTCTAAATTCTCTCCAGTAATTGGGGTGACCATCTGTGTTAGCTAATTGACTTTATTCAAAGAAAAAATAAACTTCTATCTTTAAGGCAAGAGGTAATTTTATAACTTGGGGTGAGCAACTCTGAACTTAGCTTCTTATATTCTCACACAAACTGGAATACAGGACCATTATTTTCCTTGATGATTACATTTCAAAGAGATGGTTCCCAGGTCTTTAAAAAAGGCAATCTTAAGTCATGAAGTTGACAAGAGGATTATTTAGCTTTTAACTTGATTAATGTATATTTCAGAGAGAAAAAGAATATAGAAATGTCCTAATAAAATGGTGGAGGTAGGATATCTCTTTATTTTTGACAGGAAAAATTAAACATCTTATTTTTAATTTGTATTTGCCTTTACAAAACTCAAAACTAACATGTTCTCATCTATCATCTTCCCCAAATCTACACCATCTACAGTTTTCCAACCTTCAGCTCATGGCAATTTCCTGTTTTTCTGCATCAGACTTAAAATTATTTGCAATTCCCTTCTTTCTCAGTAGACTTTGCTTTAAAAATATATCCTAGCTGTGTATGGTGGTGCACACCTATAATCCCAGCTATCTGGGAGGATGAGACAGGAGGATCTTGAGTTTGAGATCAGTCCAGGCAACTAGGTGAGAACCTGCCTTCAAAGAACAGAAAAAGAATTATACAAAGAAAAAAGAAATATCCAGAATCTGACCACTTAACACCTCCACTGATAACTCCTGGTCTAAGCCACGTTCATCTCTCATTGAAGTCTCCATTTCCAATCCTGATTCCAACTTTGCCTCCCTCCCCCGATCTGCATGTACATATGATTTTTAATGTACCACCCAAGGTCATCCTTACAGGTTAAAAATCAGCAGCTTCCCTGAATCATCCATGCAGCAGGTCTACCACTGAAACGTGCCCTTGCACTTCTGACTTCTCTACCAGGCACACTCCTGCAGACGCATTCTGATACCCTGGCTCCTTTCATCTGTCAGTCACTCTTGAGCCTTAACACCAGCCACGGCTTTTACTGCGTCTGGAATGTTCACCTCCAAAATATCTGCAATTCTCCATTCCTTCCTCACATGCTTTAGCAGTGAGCATTTCTTTGACCACCCTATTTGCAAATACAAACCCCTCCTGCACACACATTCCTATCTTCTTAGATTTTTCTTTCTTGTAGTATTTATTTTCTTCTACTATAACTTATTTAAATTTCCTCTGTTCTGTCTCTCCCTACTAAAAATATTAACTCCTTCAGGGCAGGAATAGTTGCATATTTTGTTCACTAACTGTATTTTCAGCTGTGTGCACAGTGCCCAAATCCAAATGGCATTCAAGATAATTCAAGATATAGATTATCAAGGAATAAATGAGTAAGAAATAATAGGAATGATTTATTGTGCAAGTACCCTGTATGACTTATAGATACTATTTTCCTTTCAAATCCATAGCAACACTATGAGAATATTTTAAATTTAATATCATAGTAAGCATTATTCTTGATACTCTAGAACATGCACTTGTGTGTATGTGTATGTGTGTGTGCATACACTCCTGTGAGATACAGAGAATTGAACTCAGGACTCTATACTTGCTAGGCAAGCACTCTGCTACTGAGTTACGTGCACAACCAAAAAATGCACCTTCTGAATTTGCTGTCTAAAGTCATTTTATTTCTAAGTCCACACACAGAAATTCCCAACAGTTTAACCATGGATAAACTAAACTCCTATATTACCATTGTCACAGCATGACTTTGCCTATCTTTCTCTGTGTCCCCCTGATGCAAAGTTGGCTATTTCACTCCTTTTCTCTCCTCCAGTATTTTAAGATATGTCTGTAATTTTGTCAAGTAAATTATATTACCATTAAGCTCATTCTTGCTATTAGAACACGAAAAGCTCCCTAAACAGAAGTACAGCTTTCCTATCTTTGCATTTCTAAATGCTTGTTGAACCAATGAAGTCAGGAACATTCACTGATAAACCTAACTTGTAAAGTGAAGTCTTCCACTATACTACTACAATTTTTTGATCTTGAGTAGATATCATCTGTAGTAGAATATCACAGAACATTTATTAAGCCTCATAAGTTCCTTTTCTTAAAAGGCAAATTAATTTCTCTAAATTTTAACAAAAATTGTAGCTATAAAAAACTCTTAAAAGAAAGTAAGAAGTATTTAAACAGCTTTAAAAGGACTCTGGTAGTTTGGTATTTTTATAAAACTCAATATTCAAAATAATTAATGTCATAATGAATTAAATTCTCAATTGGCATTGTGTGTGGTTTACTCAAATTTCTTTTGCACTGAAGATTTCATCACATAGGCAAGATTAACGATTAAATGGAACTATGAGAATGGTACAGTTGTGGATAAATTTGATCAAGTAAAGGGAATAGCATCATTGTCTAAAAATGATTCCATTTTCTTAGGAAATTCTAAATCCCTGTGGAATTCAAAGACAGAAGGTAGGTTACAGAGATACAAAGATTTTAGCATGCAAGTTGCACAGTGTAAATGGATTTATCCATTTAGAAAATATACACTTTTTTAAAAATATATTTGCTGATGAGTATAAAGACATAGTAAAAGCTACTTTAGCAGTTCAGTAATGGTACATTCATATATATTTGACTGTGCCTGGATTTATTATAAAATAATTTCTACCTAGTAATTCAGTGTCTTTGTATGTACACCAACAATGTGACAGATATTTCACCATGCATAAAAATGCTTATAATTAAAATCAACAAAACATAAAATTATCTATTTTATTTAG
This sequence comes from Sciurus carolinensis, assembly GCF_902686445.1. Taxonomy (NCBI): domain Eukaryota; kingdom Metazoa; phylum Chordata; class Mammalia; order Rodentia; family Sciuridae; genus Sciurus; species Sciurus carolinensis. The sequence continues at coordinate 9,376,776 of NC_062222.1, forward strand.
ATTTAAATATCATAATAATTATATATAAAATAAACTGGGCACAGGGGTGCAGGTCTGTAATCCCAGTTACTTGGGAGAATGAAACAAAAGGATTTCAAGTTCATGATTGGTCTAACCAACTTAGAGAGATGCTGTCCCAAAATCAATTAAAAGTGCTGGAAAAAAAGTCAGTGCTAAGGTGTCCAATACAAATAATAATTAATAATAATAATTAATTTAAAAAGAAGTAAAAATCAGTGGAGCAGGGACTTTCATAGAATAAAATCTATATTATAAGAATCATTGAACCTACAGCCAAAATCACACAAGATACACATGAATAATAAGGTATGAGTTAAAATAAAATGGAGTAATTCTTAGCACACAGAAAAACACATTACACTAAGAATGAGTCTTTTATTGTGTTTTAAACATCATTAAATTTTGTAATCTGCATATCAGCAAAGAAAAAAATCTAGAGCAAATGCCAAGCAGGATCACTAAACTGAACACTGCTTCAGCAAATTAAACTTTTCACACTAGCACAATCTCTTTCCATTCATTCATCACTGAGTACTAATTTTACAAATTAACCTGAGGTACTACAGAATATGGATTATCTCAATTACAGAAATGTGGTGTCCATTATCATTCCATTATTATTCTATTCTACTTATACCCATGTTAATAAGTCTCAAGAATAGTTTTGACTCATAATTCACTAGAAATTTCTCCACCAAGAGCCCACTTGTTAAGCATAATTATTCAAGATTCGCGTTTTTCATTATACTTACATATAATTCCAAAGACTGAAATTCTTATTACTTGAAAATGAGAGACAATATAGAATAAGAGAAAATTTTTAAAAAATGGGTGAATGCAAGATATGTAATCATGATTTTTAGTACCCCCGTGCTGGAAGAGTTTACACTCAAGAGGAGCACCTTGGACTTAGAGCAATCTTCTGCCAACCATCACTGCTTCACCTACTAGCCAGGGAAACCTTCTGAACCTCACTTACCTGAGGGTAAGTAAGGACAGGTGGAATTCTACAGTTATCAGAAAGAGAAAATAAGTGAATTCATGTAAAATACCTAGTTAAATCATATTTACATAGATTGTGTTCAATAAGGATTTTGAAGCAGCCTCACAAAATATTTACATGCAAATCCTAAGTAGTAGCATTTATAAGTGGGAGTGCTACATGTCAGCCGTACAATCCTGAAATCTCAATAATGTAAGTGTCTTCTTATATCCTCAACATCTGATCAAATGAGTGTTCATGCTCATAAAAGTTATTCCCATTATCTCAGATACTGTCGGACAATTCTAGTCATCAACAATATTGAGGATCAGTTCCTCAGTCTAGCACTCAATCACCAAGCTAACATTGAACTTCTCTTCCTAATCTCCAATCTTTTGACCTGACTCTTCCAAAACAAAGAAAACTTTTGTCCAAGATTTCACCTTTCACATGCCGTTTCATTTCTTGATATCTATTACCCTTCCTGATTATTTATGTAAATGAGTATCCTTTTCAAATACTTCCTTCCTGATATTACCACTAATACCCACATTATATTTCAATCTAATCTGTTATATTTTGCTTGGAACTATCATATGAGTCTCCCTTGCATTAGAGCAATTTGTTTTTATTTAATTCCAATTATTGGATTACAGTTTCCTTGTATAGCAGTCCCATATCTTACTAATCTTCTTGTTTTATGCATTGCAAAGCAGGACGTTGTAGACACCACAGCTAATTGAGAATATATTCTAATTTGAAAACAGACCATGCACTCTTCTTTCACATGCACTAAAACAAATTAAAGAAGACATAAAATGTAGAAAAGTCATTTGTGTTCCTCCAGAATAGGTATTATTTTATGTTACTGTATTGAAAAAATTGAAATGTAAAAACGCATGTTTTAAACAAAAAAAGAAAAATAATTAAGCTAAAACAAGTTGATTTTGGACTTGAAGTGCTGTCAGGTCGCAAGCTGGAGGAACCCAAGTGTGGTGGAAAGTAGAGATGACTTAGAGTCTGCTCTTATAATTCATGCCTGCCATTAACACCCCAAACACAAATGTGATATGTGATTTACAGTCACTACTTTATTCTCATGAGATGGATGTGGGAAATGGCAGGAACTACTACCAGAGGTTGTGCCTAAAGAACCAGGATAGAATTAATGCTGAAGTGAGATGCCCACTCTCTACTTATATGATGTAAAATATATCCGATGTCATATGTGGTAGCAGCCCTAACAGTTTAGATGAACCTACGATTAGAAAAGAGATGTCCTAGAGAAGATTGGAGGCAAACAAAATAACAATAACTGAACAGGTTGGTAGAACGGATGTAGTGAATGAAAAGGAACCTGTAGACCTACATTGCAAAATTAAATATAATCCTAAGACAAAAAGACAGTAAGATTCACAATTAAGATATGAAAAGAATTCTGGATGAAATTTCAGGAACACAGAACACTGAGCATGTGAAACTGTATTTTAATAAATATCATATAGATAAGTAAGAAATTGCTTCAACCTTACATGTTCTATGTGCTAATGAATATATAAGGTAGATATGTATATTAAATAAAAAGAAATTTTGCAGACTATGAAATGAGAAGATGCTTACTAAAGATTATAAATGACTAAATTTGATATAAACTGCCTGCATGAGAGGAAGAAATTCAGAAACCAGTATTTTTAAAGTAGGAGGAAAAAGGTTGAAGGAGAAAAAGAAAGGAGAAGTGAAGAGAAATAAAAAAAAGTGAAAATGATGAAGTAAGTTGCAAAAATAGTGACAATAAATGCTAAATGATTGAATGTAAGCCTTGACCAGGGAAAGGATGGCAAATTGTATTTAAAAATTCTCCCACACACTGCTTTTAAACAATGCAACAAATATACACCTAAGTCTACACCTGCAGACAAGTGGACACTGGAGCAATCACCATGAGGAAACGGGCAAATGCTAAATAAAAGAAATACACACACAAGCTCAGTTTAACAAAACCTGGCATGAAGGATAAGAAGAGAGGGAGATTAACAAATAGGAAAAATCACAAAGGAGATGCAATAATAATAAAAACATATGAACCTAACAATACAACATGAAAACATAAGGTTCAAAATTTAACATTGTTAAAAACAAAGTTAACAACATCACAATCTTAGTAGATCATTTAAGCTAAAAACTGGCAGACAGATCAAAAGAACTAAATTATTTGAAAGAATGGAAAAATTTGAAATTCCAAATTAGTCGGGGTATGTATCAAAGAGAAGGCAATATTTGAGCAAGGACTTTAAAAAGGCAGCAGAGTAAGCCAGGAGAAAGCAGCTCAGGCAGAGGGAGTAGGAGGTGGGCAGGTGCTAGGGAAGGCCCCCTGCTGGTGAGCACTAGGAACAGCAAGCAGCTGGAGTGGCTGAAGAACAGGGAGTCAGGCAGTGCACCAAAGGCAGGTGATAGGACTGGAATCAGGAGACATAGGAGGAAAATTAGAGAAAATGCCTATAGACAACTCCATCCAGGTATTTTATTATGAAGAAGATCAAATGAAAGGACAGAAAATCCAAGGAAAAGTATTATTTGTCCTTTCGTTTTTTAGATCTAGGATCCAGCAACGTGTTTGCTTTGAGCAGTGGAGGATGGGTTTGAATGTCCCAGTAGAGGAAGCAGCCTTAGGTCAGAACTTGATCTGCAAATTCTCACTGACATTAGCAGAAAGAAATACATTTAACCACGTGGTCGGAGACAGGCTGGCGTAACAGGATCAATAACAGAATCCAAGAGAAACCCAATGCATATTCTATCGTTCGTTGAATCTGTACAAATGCTATACAAATTGCTGACTAGCTGGTCTGGTTGTCACCTGTCCTGTCTTGGCCCTGGCCCAGTACTACATCAATCACCCCAGCGCAGGATATTAATAGCTACTTAGTAAACTTCATTGGATTTTGACAAAGGTCGATACCATGGATCCAGGAGCACTCAGGATCAGGCAGAGTTCACTGAGATTATTAATAAACTAAGCGTACACTTGAGTCTAGCTAAGACAACCTGATTTTTGTTCAGAGCTGCTAACTTATGATGTGATTCGTTATGTACCAATGTCGTGGCAAGACACAACTGATACATGTGGAGTGCTGAGAAGCTAAGTAGTTCAATAGTATGACAGGCTTTTGTATGAACTCTGTATGCAGTACTTTTTGCCTATTTACACAATTTATTTCGCCTTTCATAATAGAGAGGGTACACTGTACTAGGCAGTCTGGCTGTCTGTGGAATTTCACCTTATTTTTCTGGTCTGGTCACTGCTTCTAGAAGATCAGTCACTTGATGGTACAGATAGTCATTGGTAAGGAAATGCTTGTTTATTGACTTCATGTATGATATCTTCTATGGAGACAATGGGATCCTTAAGCTATTTGTTCTTTAATTTGAATTAGTGGAACAAAGAAGAAAAAATAATAATGAAAAACATTTAATCTATCAAATATTTTAAAAAGTATAAAAAATGAACTCTTATAGCAATGTAATCCAAAGTATGAATAGGAGAGATTATCTGGGGTGTGTTTTGAGAACATTGATTAAAATAATCAGTAACCTGTCTTGACCAGACTTCTTTTTGAAACTGACTGTCAGGGAAATGATTTTAGCTAGTCAAAAGTCCATTGCTCTTTCAAGGATGCTGGGAGAAAACATGAGACTCCTAGATAAGAGACAAAAGACTTTATTACTCATTTGTTACTCAATTTTTTTATATAAACAGCACAGACATAGTATTTGCTTCGATTGCCCTATGCCAAGTTACTCAGGGGTGATGGGGAGGGGTACAGATCATTATTGCCCATGCTGTGGATTTGTAGTAGTAGAGGGACACTGATTGTGGGTAATCCACTGCTTTCACAGCAAGCAGTGAGGAAACCCACTCTTGGTCCACGAGGGAGACATTACCTCCTATCTTAAGGTCGTCTGATGAAAATACAGCCTTAGAAATGCCCCACGTAGAGCTGCCAGAGTTTGAATCTTTAACCTACCCAGAAAAGATATGAAGAGTTTCTCTAGGACTATGGCATGTTTTTTAAATGTTCTAACCTATCCCTACTTAATGGAGGGCAAACATAAATTTTCTCATAATCGTGATGCATCTTGACCCATTCTGATTATCTGAACAAACATGTAAGTCGGCTTTCTATTGTTGTAACAGAATGTCTGAGATAAATAACTCATAAAGAGGAAAAGATTATCTTGACTCACACTTGATTCACACTTTTGGAATCATGGTCGGTTGGTTACATTGCTGTTGTACTTGTGGCAAGGCTGTCAGTGTGGTGGGGACATTTGGTGGTGCAAAAGTGTTCACCTCAGGAAATCCAGAAAGCAAAGAGAGAGAAAGAGAGAGGAACTGAGCAGCGTCTCACTCCCAATGATCTAGTACCTTCCAATAGTCCCCCCCTACTTCTTAAAGTTTCCTCCACCTTCCTAAAGCACCACACTGAGGAGCTTAGCACATAGGTCTTTGAAGCACATTTCAGATCCAAACCATAGCACAGAGGCTGGGATCGAATCTGTTCAGTTTGTTTCATGCCCCCATTAATCATCATATTACAGTCTCTAACTTTTAATAGAATTCCAGAAAAAATAACTTGAGATTTTATCTGTAGTTACATCAACCATGTTCCTAAGGTTCCTAGACTCAGACAACTATGAAAATGAACTAGAATGACTGTATCTTATTTCAGGTGTACAAAGTGTAATCTAAGACCAGTCTGGTGGCCATTATTACTCAAAGAGGGGAACTGAGATTGATCAGCTGATTTTTTTTTTGTCATCGATAATAATTCCAGGGGTCCAGAGACGGACCAAACAGTCATTTCCATCCTCAGTGGGATTCACTGTGAGCCAACTCTCCCCACATACAAACATTTCAGCTGAAGAGGCATGATTCATTGCCACTTAGAGATTGGTCACTCAACTTTATTTGGATCACCATTATATCAGTTAATTTGGAGATTGTTATCAAATAGTGATGACTTCGACCATTATACATGGCATGATCCAGTGTCCCTTAGACAACAACAAAAGCCTATGAATTCATAGCAGTCACGTTAAAGAGAGTTGTGTTGTTGTGTTTGTGTTCACGCAGGGGAGAAGGAGAGAGGGTGATTCCATATTCAGGAACTACCACTGAAGATGTCAGGCACATGTCCTAGACTAGGACCATCCAGATTCCTATTTTCATTGTACGTAGCAAAGATAAAAGGTCCCACTCAAGGTCGGGCCATTACCTATTGCCAGATTCAGGGTGACCGTGTGATAGTCCTGCTGGGCTGTGGTGCCAGATGAAGGAGATAAGGAAACAATGATTTTACATCATGCTCTGCTGTGTTCCCTCCCTGTGTGTCAAGGTTCTTGCTGTCTCTCAACACACACAAAATCAATGTGTCCCATTATAGAAGACAGAAGTTCACTTGTTGTCTGTTACTTCCTTTTTTTTGTTTTAATTTGAATTGGTACTGGGAATTGAACCCAGAAGGGTTTTACCACTGAGCCAACTACCCAACTGTTTTCTACTTTTCAATATTTTTGAGTCAGGGTCTTACTAAGCTGCTTAGGGCCTCACTAGGTTGCTATATGGATGAACATGAGCTTGTGGTCCTTCTGCCTCAGACTCCCAAGTTGCTGGGATTACACAAGTGAACCATAGCACCAGCTTGTTACTTCCTTTTGACACCCAGAACTTTTGTCTTGAGGTCAGGTTTGAGTGGAACAGCACTTTCATAAAATTTCCAGAGCCTCCTTCTATGCCTGATCTTGGCCTGAAAGGGTAACATGCTGGGGGCCTAATGAGCAATGTACTGAACCAAGATGTCGTCTCTTCATGATCTAGGACTGTGACAGCCCAGTAAGAGAACGCAGTGGTGGAACAGGCATGGGGTTTGGATGCCTATACCTTCTAACTGGCATGACAACTGGAAGGTGGCCCACCATGCTGGTCCAGGGCTGCATGCCCAGGCTGGCATGGGCATTCCAAATGCCCAGGCATGGGTAAGGTGTGAGTGCAGATGTTCAGTACGTCCGCATGGTTCCACATCCCTTTCCCCCTAAGAGTTCCACTTAGTGCATCCAGGAGTGAACCTTGCCAGGGATTCAGGGAGATATTTGTAAATCAAGGGCCCGTGGAGCAAGCAGCTTATCTTCAGGAGGCAGAGTATAAACTAACGTTTTCCCCTACGGGTTTAACTGTCATTAAATCACGTAACATTACAAACCTACGCTCTTGAATAAATCATTTCCATGGAAAGAGTGAGGCCTCTTAGATTCTTCCCTTGATAGTCATTGGGTTTTAAGTTGAAAAATGAGAATTTCAGGCTACATAATCACAATGCCCCCTTAAATGAGGCAAGAAAATCTTGTTAGCTGGTTACTAGTTATCCTTAATTGTTAAAGGTTTATGTGCTGTGGCACAGATAGGTAGTGCTGTTGTTCTGGGAAGTGTCATCTCTGGGTGCTCTGTCAGCAATCAAACTTTGCCCCTTCTCCCATTTTTTCTATCTTAACTTCTGTTGGACCTCAGAGAAGGAGACAGGGATCATTTCTCCATATGTAACTGTCACAGATTGGGAGAACTCACTCTGATACTCCTGGGTATTCACAGGATTCTGCCCTTTAAACATCAGTAACGACGATGCATGCAGAAGCAAGAGACACCAGAGTGCATCCAGTCATCGTAACCCAGGTGCAAGGTCTGGTTAGCGTCCCTTCCCCACTGAGAACTCCACCCAAATCTGATCAGATGACTTTAGGAGCTTCCTCTCTCATCCAGTCTAGGGACAAAGGTAATGTGACCCTAGAGTGCATGGGAAATAGGAAAAGGGGCAATGAGATGTAGAATGGAAAGGGGTGAGAGGGGGATTCCTTTTGCTTCCTTGGTCTATAAGTACAAAACTAGTGCCCCCAAAAGTGAGCTGCTTCTTGCCCCATAAACTGTCCTACATCTGGGAAGCTTGGCATCCAGAGCATCCTATCTTCTCTGCCACGGGTCTGCTTCTGTGACTCAGCTTGGTGCACACAGCCCAGTAAAGGTGGGCAGCTCCATCTAGTAAGCACGGCTTGTATGCAGCTTTGTGTTGCAGAGACCATTTGCTTCCTGTTCACCCAAAAGGACATCTGCTGCTTGGAGCTTACCCAAAGCATGGTGTTACGAGCAACGTCCTTACTGCTGACAGTAAGTTCTCAATCTTGAGAACTCCAGCATCTCAGTAACAAAGCCTTCCAGCTTGGGCCTCATCGCCATCGCAGAGCCCCTTCCTGCTCCCATTCAGAGCAGAATAAGCAACACTCCAAGCTCAACTCATGGCTTTTTTCAATCCTACCTCTCATGTTCAGCTTCATTAGTAGGTGAGACTCCTCCTCTCACCCAACCCACTACTGAAGCAGGAGCTTGTGCTACCCAAACCCAAACCAAGAAATGTGCTCATACCCTCAAACCTTGTTTGTAGGATCCTAGAGCATCCTCTGAAAACCATGTCTCTCTAGTATCCCACGCTGTCCATCAAAATTCTAGGGTTGAAATTTGCATTTAATCTTCTTCCAACCTAATAAGTTAATGTGTTAGCCTTTCACACTGCAAGTGCAAGGCAGACTTCTGGATTGTCCTTTGAGAATACAGTACAATACATGCATCAATTCCTTTTTCTGTCAACTCCCGTGAGGGTCATATGGGGAGTGGGATGTCAGCTGGATCTTGCACATTCAGTGGGTTTGCATCACAGCAGAGGAGCCTTGATCTGGGTTGCCCACCCATTTTAGAACAAAGCCTGCTCTTGGTACTGATAAGTGATATTACCTAATCCCTCAAGTTTGCTCATTGCATGTACAATCCTGGAAAGTGTCCCAGTTTAAAAAACAGAACAAATAACAACAACAATAATAACAACAATGACAAAAACAAACAAACAAACAAACAAAAAAACACTGTCAAGTCTTGCAGTCTTAGAATGCAGATGTTCAGGGAAGCTCTGGGTTTATGGCCCATTGCCTGTCCCAACACATACTATTTCACATTTCCCGAAGAGCCACAGTGTCACTTGCTATTACTCTGGAAGTACAAGTCAAGTTGCAAACACACACACAAATCCAAATATTGATTTAGAAAAATGCACATAAGATCAATATTATCATTAATTTTGGAAATTAGAGTTGTAATAAATTTCATTTTGTATGCATAGATATAGGCAAACACATATATTTGTAAATATAAATGATAAAATATATTGTATAAATACATACATTACATTTTTATATGAACATAAGGTTTTCTACATAGAAAAATATGCCATAAATGTTTTACTTAAATAAAAAAAATTATTATTTAAAAAATTTTATAAGAAAAATGAAGATAGAGCTATATGAAGAAAATAACCTCATTATCAATGGAGAGTATAAAGGCAAATCAAAATAAAGGGAAAGAAATATCATCTTATAAATATTTTATTTCTTCATAACTTAATCCTTTAATGTAATGAAATTTTAATAAAAATCTCAACAGGATTCTCACTAGAACTTGACCTGTGCATTCTAAGGTTTACTTGGAGTTTGGCATTTGTGAGAATTGACCCTCCAGGACCCAGTGGAATTGACCTAGTCGCCTGAACATCAGAAAACACATATATGAATGTGAATTTCAGGAAATAAAAACAGGTTATTTGAAACTAAGGCCTTCCTAAGAAGAGTGACCCTTATCTCAATCTAAAGGATGAATAGAGCATTGCGTAACCTGTAAGAAGTGCATACTTCTTTAGGCAAATGGTGGCCTTGAATCTGAGATTTGATATTTCCTTTTAAGGAATCTATTATTCCACATCTTCATCCACACCCTCCTCTGTGAGTGTGTATCAATTCTTCAAAGTTACTCTCTCAACAGAATTTGATTATATGAAAAACAGTAGATTATCAACTACCTGGTTATCTTATGGGTTATGCGATGTCCTAGTCATCCTAGACTGACTTTTATTTCATGCATATTTTATAGAAATCTAAGTTTCCAAATGCCATATTTCTACTTTTCTATTCATAAGATAATGAGAACATACACTTAAAACACATTTTTATTGATTCTTTTTATTTATATATAACATTAATGTCCATTTTGACATAATCATAAAAGCACGAAATATAATTTGCTCTATTTCAGTTTCCATCATTTCTCACCTTCCTCTTCTCCCTCTCCCCGATCTCCCTTCTACTCTCCTGACCTTTCTGTAATTATAGTTTTTTTTTTTTTTTTTTTTTTTTTTTTTTTTAATTTGTGTCTTGTGGATATACCTGATGTGGAGATTCACTGCTGTATATTCATGTGTGTGCACACAACGTTTGGTCAGATGCATTCTGTGGTTCCTCCCTTATCGCATCCTTCCTTCCTCCCTCTCAATCTGCTTTAACTCCTCTACTGATGTTCCTTCTATTTTGATGAAATTTCCAACCTCTTTTTTCTCTTCTCTTTCTTCCTTCCTTCCTTCCTTCCCACCTGGTCCCTCATTTTGGATTTTCTTCCACGTGTCTGAGAATACATTCAACCTTTGACTTTTTGGCCCTGGCCTATTACACTTAGCATGATAGTCTCCAGTTCCATTCATTTACCTGCAAATGCCATAATTTTATTCTTTGTGGAGGAGTAATACACCACCGTGTATATATACCACAGTTTCTTTATCCACTCATCTGTTGAAGGGCATCTAGGTAGTCTCCATAGCTTGGCTGTTGTGAATTGAGCTGCTATAAACATGGATGTGGCTGGATCCTTGTAGTATGCTGATTTTTAATCTTTTGGATAAATACCAAGGAGAGGAATGCTGGTTGATGGTTCCCTTCCTAGTGTTTTTTTTGTTGTTGTTGTTTGTTTGGTTTTTTTTTTAGCAATCTCTAATTTTTTGAGGAATTTCCAGAGTGGCTGAACTAATCTGCAGTCTAATAAACAACACATGAGTGTACTTTTTCCCCTGCACCCTTGTGAAAATTTATCATTATTCATACTCTTGATAATTGCCATTGTGACTGAAGTGAGTTGAAATCCAATGCAGATTGGATTTGTTTTTCCCTAATTGCTAGAGATGTGGAACATTGTTTCATGTATTTGTTAGCCATTTGTATTTCTTCTTTTGAGAAGTGTCAGTTTAGTTCTTTCACCCATTTATTGGTTTTTGTTTTTGTTTTTGTTTTTTGGTGTTAAGTTTTTTGAGTTCTTTATATATTCTGGATAGGAATGCCTATCACAGGAGCAGGTGGCAAAGATCTTTGCCCATTCTGTGGGCTCTCTCTTCATGTTGTTGATTATTTCCTTTGCTGTGAAGAAGCTTTTTAATCAGATGTCATGACATTTATTGATGTCTTAAATTGTACTTCCTGTGCTTTAGGAGTCTTAAGGAAGTCAGTTCCTGAGTTGACATGCTGGCGTGTTGGGCCTACATTTCCTCCAGCATGGGCAGGGTTTCTGGTCTAATCCGAGGTGTGTGATCCACTTTGAGTTGTTTTTTGTACAGAAGCAAAAAGGGTCAAAGTTCATTCCTCTACATATGGATTTCCAGTTTTTCCTAGTGTAATTTGTTAAAAAGGCTATCTTTTCTCCAATGTAGGTTATGGTATCTTTGTCTAGTATCAGGTAACTTTATGTGGGTTATCTGTAAATATACACATATAAATAAATATATATATATATATATATATGTATATATAATGGTGCACGCATCAGTGTATGTGAGGATTTTTCACTTGATATTAAACGTAATATTATGTAGTGTGCCAACAAAAATTAGGAAAAAGATCTACTGATATACTGATTATTACTATTATTAGAAGCTGAAATAACTACATTTGTATGTATATGTAGCATATTTCTCTGATTCAATTTTGTTTGAATAAATATGTATATGGCAAAATAAAATTATAACACTAGTTCAACCACTGAAAAATAAATTCTGTATTTATTTAGTATAAAATATTTAATGATAATGATGAAACTGTAGCAAATATTTGCGTATTAGAAAGATGAATGTCTCTTTAAGCATTACATCCTATTACAAATTATAGAAGAAAACTGAAAGATGTGGCTATGTAAATTTCTAAACTATAATTTATAAACTTCCACAAGATACAACAAATAAAGGATAAAAGTGATTTGAAGAAAGAAAATAAGTGTAATATATGTGACTTCCTTGTGTCAAATAACATCGTTTTATCTTATTTTAGCACATCATTGGAAAATGTCTTAAACTTCTCAGAGTACTGAGAGAGAATAATGAAAATATGATTTGTAGAGGTACACAATCAACAAATCTAATCAACATTTTCCAATTTAATAAAAATTATTTTTTAAAATAATAATCAAAAACAAGAAGATATTTTTTACTTTTTCCCTATGAAAGTAACTTTTTTATTAAGGAATAAATAATACCAATCACTTTTGATGAGTGTGGTTTTACAGGATTATAGTTTTAACTTATGTCATATACAATGCAAACATGTTTATGAGGGTCATTGTGCAAATCCAGTGCCAAACCTTTGATGTACATGACCGGGACACTTGTTTCCACTCTAATTTCTGCTGTCTCTTGAGTTTATTTCATCATAACCTTTCCTCAGTCTTTCCTTGCAAGAGAGAATGTCAACTTTAATGTCTTCTAAAATCCTTTTTCATTTAAAGGTATATATTCCTTATCAAATTTTAGAAATGACAACATTAAAACACTATCTTTGTTAAATTGAAATATAATGCTTTATCTTTTAACTTGATTTTAAATTGCCTTAAATGCTAGATACTCTTTTCTGAGTTCACTTGTATTACAATTTAGAGTTAGGGTTATTCGTCTATTTCCTTTTTTTTTTTTCTTCTTTTCTTTCTTTTTCCTTTTTTTGTACTGGAGATTGAAAGCAGGGGTGCTTAACCACTGAGCCACATCTCCAGCACTTTTTATTTTTTATTTGGAGACAGGGTCTTGCTGAGTTGCTTAGCACCTTGCTAAATTGCGGAGACTGGCTTTGAACTCTTGCTCCTCCTGCCTCTGCCTCCTGAGTGGCTGGGAGTACAGGCGTGCACCACCACACCCACCTTATCTATTTCTTTTTTATGTTTTAGGTGTTACAGTTCTTTAATGTAACTAATGACTATAAAAATAAAGATGTTTCGTACAATAAATACTAGTTATGTTAAATTTTAAGAGGCAAATAAGTGCATATGCAAATACAATAACTGACTAGGAAAGATACAATTTTAAAAAGATATCTTCTCATGTTATGAGAGCAACTGTATTCCTTACTGGAGGTGACATCATTATTACTAATATGATGTAAATATTGTGTGTGTGTGTGTGTTTGTGTGTGTGACTTTGTAAGTATACAGCTCTGCAGAGGCAGATTTACCATGAAACTGATGAAGTTTCAGCTTCTGACACTCTCTCTTGCAAAGGCTCCTTTCAAGTTCCTATTGGGCACATTACATTTTCAATTTTCTATAGTTTCTCTTAACTTTTTTTCCTCCTCACCTTGGAATTATATTAACTTCAGTCCCTTCAAAACTTTGTGTAAACTCCCTGCCCTGAAGTGTACATCTTATTGCCTGAAGAAATATCAGACACCAAAATCTTACAGTCCTGGTTGTCTAAGAACTGAAGCAAAATTCAAATCAAACTTCAGTTTCTGTTATGAAGACACAAGAAATATCAAAATAAATCAACTCATTGCTCTAGTGCTGACATGCTATCCCAGCTACAGTGTGGGAGGCTGAGACAAGTGTGGCTTGAGTCCAGGAATTCCAGGTCAGCCTGTAACAGAGGGAGACCCCATCTCAAAAATAATAGCACACATTTTTTAGTATATATTGCATTATCTATTTAATCGTTATTTGACAATGTTAATTAAAATAAGTAAAGAATCTACCTACAGCATATATAGTTTATACAGCATTGGAGTATTACATGCTAGGGACTCAACATACTTAACTTAAAACTGAGTCATGTTCTATTGCATTGAATAATAATCAGTTTCCCCTGCTGAGGACTCTTTTCAGAGTCTTGCAATTCATCATTTACTTCCTTGTACATACCAAACATGTTTTTTTCATCATAAATCTGATAGGCCTTAGTGCATAAATCACTTATAGGTCAAGAAACTTTCTCATATCTAATTCCATTGCCACGACTTGAATTAAAGTCAAAACTAAGATGTAAATAATACAAGAGGCACCTTCTGTTGAATCTAAATTTTTGAAAGGAGGAAACTGTTCCTCAACTAATGGATTACTTTAGAGGTATTTTCTAATAAGTATGCACTCTTCGGCAAAGGACTTAGTTTTGTAAGTCGATTTCACCCTGGTCATAATAATGCTTTTCATTCCATTGGATAATTGTGAAGATTAATTAGATAGTAATAATTTGGGGAGATCCAAATGGAAAATGTTCATAAATGATAGTCTGTACTAATTATTTGGCAATGTTTCTTATATTAAAGAGTGCTGCCATTTAAAACTATCTAAATATTTCTGGGTAAATGGACAAAAATAAAGAGAAGAGACATAATGGGTAGTGGGATTCCAGTGTGCATAAGATCTGACCATTTAGGAAGGTGTGTTAATGGATGTGAATAAAATCATTAAATATGAATTTTGGGTGGTAAAGAAGATATTAAGTGAACTTGATACTGCAATTATGGATTTATTTTTTAAATTATGAAAAAGTAGTAACAAGGAAAATAGAAAATATTGGGACCCAAATTACTCTCCACTTGTTTTCAAGTAAAGGTAAATGAATGCCATATAAAAACTAGGTAGTAATTACTAGTTCATGTGACTACAAATAACAAAAATCTTGAAACATATGATTGAATAAAAGAAGCCAAACAAAATAAACATTTATTTTATTTCTCATGAAATCGCTAAGATGCATTCTAAGGTTGATAAAACTCACATCTTTCTATGCTGATATTTCATTATCTAATTTTCAAACCTGATAATCCACGATGGCAGCATCCACACTAAAGCCAGTGGGTAGAAGAAGACAGAGGCGGGAATACTCATTGCCTTAACTGCTTGGTAATAATGCTTGAAGCTTCCACAGAACACTTTGCTCCAGTGACATGCTCACATTTGTCACAGAGAAGTTTATGGAAGATATTCATTAATGCTGAGGTGATCACATGACCCTGTAGAATTGCATTAGTGTGGAGGAAAGGCAAAGGGGCAAAAGTGGTAACTTCTTAGTCCTTACCTCAGTAAGGCATGGCATTTCAACACTTAAGTGTTGAAATACATACACATATACTATGTGTTCCCGAATTATGATCCTGTACCTATGAAAGGAGCTTCAAACTTAAACCTGAAACCCATTAAGGGATGGTTCTAATTGCAAGTCATAGAGTTAGACTGTTTTAAAGATCAACATAACTAAGCAACTATAGAGTATTCCATAAAGGATTGCTTACTTAAAGAACTGGCACCAACAAGTAAAGATTTATATATATATATCATATATATATGATTTATATATAAATCATATATATATATATGATTCTTGTGCTGCTAGAGATAGAATGCAGAGCCTGGAGCATCCTGGGCAAGTATTCTATACTGAGCTAAACCCAGACCTTTGCTTTGGTTTTGAGCGATCAAATCAATAAACACATTCAGGACTTTTTAAAAAATTTTAAACAAGGTATCTTGCTAAAATACTGTTGAATTATGTAAGGTAAATGCCTGAAAAATATCAATTTAAGACTCATGATATGTATTCATGTATTAATACATCATTACCTGGTACCCCGTTAATATGTAAAGTTAGTGTGTTTTTATATACTGATTAAAATGAAGGTAATTTATATTTAAAAACTGCAATTGTTTTATTTCTATAATTAAATCCCAAGAGGCACTGAAAAATTTCATCTAGAGCAAATATTAAGACAAGTAAAAAGATTTGTGTTTTAAAAAACATAAATATTAACTGCAGTTAATTTAAAAGGACGTGGAGGGTAAGTAATAAGTAAAAGCAGTTTAAGTCACTTAATGAGGCACAATTACATAAACAGGTTTTCTGTTGTTTTATTTTACTGGAATTTGTACTGGCTTTAGAAAAACTACATTAGAATTTTAAGACTTTTCAAAATGTTGTTAATTGACTGTCTTTGCCTCAAGCTGCCTTCCATCAGAGTGCGTAAGAACTGGGGCACCTGTGACCTCACCTAAAGCTCCCGGTCCTCTGCATTTTTCTCTTTCCTCTCCCTTCCCTTTCTCTTCTCTCCCTCTCTCTCCTTCATTATAATCACTTTAAGGAATCATCCATAAAGGGAAATATGTTTTTAAAACTTGCACGTCTTTCAAATTCAAAGACTTTTTATCTCTGTTAAATATACACTTTGTTCATTCTTATCCATTTTTTTCATAAATAAATTTGGGTTTCAGTTATGTTATTTGTAGAAAGAACATAACTGAGGTATTTGACTTGAGTGGGTGAAAACACTGTGGCTTTAGCTGCATATAATTTACAGTGGGTGTCTGAAGGCCTGGGTATCAAGGACACATTCTTTTGTAGAAGCAGCAAACTTTCATTGCCTTTATAGTAACCAATTAACATTTGTGACTCTAGAATCCTCTCAAAGCATATGTGACAAAGCTCTGTAGAGTTATTTGGGCCATTCTTTCACATGAAAATGCCATCACCCTTGATTTTCCAGAATTTTCTGTATGTTTGATTATGGAGTCTTAACTAAATCCTCATGAGAATTTGTCAGAAGTCTCAAAATATCATGTCTGTCATAATCTCCTTATTACTACTTCATCATGCATAACCCTCTAAATCAGAGGGATAGCTCACCATATCTGTTCTGATACCTTCTACATTTGTATAAGAAGATGAGCTGTTTAACAAACTTCAGAAAGTTCTGCAGTTGGGTCTTAGTGTATTGATTAAATATACCCTCAGCAGGCCTTGTTATTTTAACACAGAGATTAATGTGTTGGTCTCTTTTGATAAATAGTAACTCCAATTGTATAAAGAAATCATTCAGCAAAATATACCAAAAAACAAAAACCTCGACTCACTTTATCGCGGACTCCTTTGTTTTTATTTTTATATTTTATTTTTTTTATTTTTGTTATGAAAAAGTAGGTATGCATCTACTCAACAGTAGCCAGTGGGTGAACGTTCAGACAGTGATGAGAGGCAATGACACAGAGTTCACCTTTTCTCCAGTCATGTGGGTACTTTTCTTTAATCTGTACAAGGAGAGTAGTAATATCACCTCTTGTTGTAGGTTTTATGAAAAATAAATCAGGTAAAATTACAGCCAAGGTTTAACACACAGACACACAGAGGTCCATGTGTGCGTGTTGTGTTAATTCGTACTGTAGGTAAGGACAGTGGTGGCATCAGGGGAAGGAGTGCAAGGTCGTGACCGTGTGCAGTAGAGGCAGCAGCAGTGTGAGATTCCCTTCAGCCGGAGACTCACAACCACAAGCTAGGACCTTCCTTGCAAAGTAATATTTTTCTATTTAGTTCTAGATTCTGAATATAAAAAACAGGCTATGAAAACATTTTTCAATGTCATCTAATTAGTGTTAATATTTGAAGCCTGATAACTTGAGTTTGGAAGGAATATAACATCTTAGATGACAGAAAACTGTTATGGGGAGATTGCAATAAATCACGGAGTCAATTTTGGAGCAGGAGATGGAATTTATTCACCAGCTGGTGGGCCGAGAGGCAGGCTACAGGTCTGCACTCTTGGATCCCCCCCAGGGCTTAGACCACACCTTTTATAGTTCAAAAACACAAGTAAAGCATGTCAGGATGTTAATCATAAGCGGCTGTTCATATGATTCAAAACCACAAACAAAAATCACGAAATCTAAAATCATAAGGTGAAGACGAGGTGGGTCTAAGTGACCCTAGTTGAGTGCAAGTTAAAAGAATGGTTGCTAATGTCTAGACATTCTTTGACATTCTATGCAGTTAGGGTACATTGTGCAAGTACAGTGTATAAGAATTAAGAGTTTGTGTTACCAAATATTTTATGCTAGGCGGGTACAGAGGTGGGGTTTTCCCATGGAAGAAGCATTTCATATGTGACTTGGAGTCTCAGGGTAAAATGGAGTCTGTTTTGTCATTGTCCAGATAGCCTGGCCCATAAGAAAAACAACCTGCAAGAAATTCAACAGAATGTATACAATTTTTTGTGCATAGGAATAACTATAAGTCAATTCAACTTAAACATTTATGATACATTCTTGGTCCTGCAGACAACATTTCTAAGCAAAATTTGTTACATAGTCATTGCTTTATTTGGTAACATATGTGTATTCCTATAGCAAGAAATTTTAAAACTAACCATTGCCATTGTAAATGACATTTCAATCTTATAGGATGTTTCACTATGTATTTATCCTGATATCAATGAGTGCCTCTATCTTTGTTATTACCTTAAATTAATTTTATTGTATTAAAATATAGAATTGAATATATTTATTGACTACCATGTGGTGTTTTAATATATGTATACACTGTGTAACATTAAATAAATTTAAACATATCTATATTCTCAAACATTTACCATTTCTATATGGTGAAAATATTCAAGCTCTCTCAATTTTTGAAATGTACAGTGCATTACCATTATCAGCAGTCATCCTACTGTGTAATAACACAGCAAAAATTCTTGCTTCTGTCTAAATATAGTTTAGCACCCAGTGAGGAGCCTGTCCCTATCCCTCCCTCTCTGTCTTACTGTCCTTATCCTCTGATAGATGGTATTTCACTCTTAAGTTTTGTTAGCTCAAATTTTTTTTATATTCAACAAATTAGTGAGATCATGCAATATTAGTTTTCGTGTATGCCTGGGCCTGGCTTACTTCGCTTAGTATAATGATCTCCATTTCCATCCATGTTGGCACAAATGTTAGGATTTCATTCTTTTTATGGATAAATGGTATTCCGTCATGCATATGTACCTCATTCTCATTATCCATTCATTCACTGAGGGGCACTTAGGTTGTTTCGTTTCTAGACTACTGTGAAGAGTAGTTTACTACTGCCCATGTTTGCATGCCCATGTTTACTACTGTAGTAAACATGGGCATGCAAATGTCTCTTTGACCTACGAATTTCATTTCCTTTGGATTTCATTTCCTTTTGGTTCCAGTGGAACTGCTGGATCATGTGGTAGTTCTATTGTTAATATTTTCAGGAAATTCCATACTGTTTACATTCCCACAAATAGTGCGCACGGGTTTCCTTCATCCCACATTCTGGTTGGCATTTGTAAGCTCTTGTCTTTTTGATGAAAGCCCTTCTTCCTGGAGGTGATATTTCTTGTGGTTCTCATTTGTACTTTACTGATAACTAGTGGTGATGAGCATGTTTCCATAAAATGGTTAGTCACTGGTCTTCTTTTGAGAAACTTTGTCATAGGTACATTGCCATTTTTATTTTTTACTTTTCACTTATTGGTTCTTTTTAGTTATACATAACAGAAGAATCCATTTTAACATAATTGTGAAATATATCTTGTTCTAATTCAGTCCCCAGTACCTCTCTTTCTCTTCACCTCCCCTACCCTCCCTCCCTTCCCTCTACTGATCTTCCTGCCATTTACCCATAGCTACTTTTATAAAAAGTTAATTTCGTGTGGATGTACACAATGGTGGGATTGACTGTGGTACATTCCTATTCCAGTCTTGTCATGTTGGATTCATTTGCTACTGGGTGTCAGGACCTCCTTATCTGTCCTGAACATTAACTTTTTGTCAGATGTACAGTTGCAAATGTATTTTTCCATTCTGTCTTTTCACTCTTTTGATTATTTCCATTGCTGTGCAGAAATTTTGGGTTTGATGTAATCCCATTTGTCCATTTTTGCTTTCATTGCCTGTATAATTGAGGTCATATTAAAAAGAAAAAAAAAATCTCCAGATCCATGTTCCAAAGTATCTGCCATTTTTCTTCTGGTAGTTTCATACTTTCAGGTCTTGTATTTAAGGATGTGATCCAAGTGATTCATTTAAAAATATTCTTTGAAACCTCCCTCTTTCATACTTTAGTATAATGCTGTAAAATAGCAAACAAAATGTTACCATTGTTTCATAAATAGACATATCCATTACAAATAGTCCTAAGAGTTTCATCATCTCAGATTATGTGTTGAATCAAAGAGTACATTAAGATTTCAAAATATCACTTCCAAGCTTGTAATAACTCTTCAACATCTTCCAGCACCTTAAAATAAATTCTATATCCCTAGTGCCTTTTTTTTTGATGAATAGTAGGGCATATTTCCTACTTTCAACCTCTTAACAGCTGTCTGGTGTTCTTTCCATCCACACTCTAAGTTAAAACATGGTTATAAATCCTTTTAATGTGTGTACTGTAGCCTTGATTTCACTTTCTAACCAAGATGTTTTACGGCATGTCTGGGAATACACACCTTTCCGAATTCCTTGCCAAATATTAATTAGTAATTTTACAGCAGGGCTTCAAGGACCCAGGCAATGCACTTTTGAAAAGAAATATTAAGGCGCTCTTGTCATCATATTTTGGGTTTTAACTCTGCAAAGTGAACTGAAGCGAGCATTACGTTTTTACCCAGAAGCAAGCAGCAGTAGCCTTCCCACCATGCTTCCTGGCCACGTCTGTCAACATTCTTCCATTTCCTCCCTACGCAGCCACCCTCACTTTCCCACCCAGCTCAAAGCAGACCACATAAGCAAAACTGATCACGGCTGTCAAAATGCCCCTGTATTATCCAGCATCAAGAAACCCCACTTCATTCGCAAAATTTTCCAATTCTGTGAGTGATAAATAAAATCCTGTTTCATTGCATGAAATTCCCCAAGAATCTCTCCTGTCTGTGAACTGACTCTCTCCAAACTGTTCTCCATATTTCCTAAGGAAGCCTGTCTTTCTCCCCAGGTAAGACCTACCCTCACTATTTTTGGCTATTACAGAGTCTTGCATGCATTCATCAAAAACTTGAATAAAGGTTTGTCTTTATCACTTCTTTCTAAGATCTAAATAAGGGATAGTCTTTAATCAGTTGATCATGTATTTGTGCATATTTGAATGACTCAGTTAACAATATATATTTCATACTAACAACATTTGTAGCGACTAAAAAAAATTCCAAAAACTCTTATTTCACATCGAAATGTCCTTGTAATGGCCTCTTCCTATCTTTATAACCAAATGTCAGCTTCCACTTAGATGTATTTAGAACTATTTTTTAATCTACATCTGTGACAAAAAATCACGATAACAGATATCGGTCAACATTTCAAATTTATTATGAATTCACTGTTTCATTGACGAGCATTCCTCAGAGGAAACTCCGAAGAAAGTTGTTAAAAAATATTCCTGATTCTTTTTCTCCAAACTCTACTCCTTCCCCTAAATTCCTCATTGAAATAAAAAGTCCTTCTCATCACCCAGTTGTCCAGGTGGGATGGGTGGAGTCAGCACTCTTAACTCCTGTTTCCCCTTGTGTTTGATCTTAACGGATGACCTGGATGTAGAGCTTTCCTGTTTTTACCTTAGCCCTAATCCCTGGTCCAAGCAAGCTTTGAGTCTCCCCTGGAAAACCGCTTAGCTCCCTAAAACATAATATGATTTAAAAGATTGCACCACTGACTCCTGTTACTTGATTTCCCTATAGAAGCTAGAGTGAAACTTTAAAAACGTAAATCTGATTGTGTTCCTCATTTGCTCAAACCCATCATATCTAAAGTCTTTGTCTTATATCTTTATGAGGGGTCTTATGCATAAAGTGATAATACTGATTGAGTATCATATAGAATCGTTTTCTGTGGGGTGCTTTTGAATAAATTGAATGCTGTGTGGTCTTAAAAAGCCGGTTTTAATATAATTCTGTTATGTTCAGCAGATGTTTTTCTTCTAAGTACTATAATTCAGAAAGAGGACTTGGGAGCTGTTGTACACCTGTGCTTCCCCATATATATTACTCATAAGTCCTAAGGAAACAGCAGAGGCTCTATGAACAAATTCTTCTGGTGTACATTAGGTAATGTTAAATGCATCATTTTCTGTGACACTTGCAACTTCTGTAATATATGTATATGCTCAGAATGTGTCATGGAATTATTTCTCTGTTCCACCTCTTAGTGGAGTGATATTCTTCCAAATATACTCACTCAAAAGGCAAATATGGACAAATCTTACCAAAATGCTCAGAAATCTCAGCACCTAGGAAGGATCACATAAGGAAAAAGGGGGAAATCAGAAAATAAAATTTTAACACACAAGGAAGAAAAAATAATGGAGAACGATCTTCCATTGAAGGACAGAGTAGGCTCTAGAGCAGTGCTGGGTGGGTTGGTCCTGGCGTCACTGTGGTGTGGCCCACCTTGTCTCTTGGAGCATACTCTCAGGTTGCACATGACTGACTTGGAGCTTCTGCTGTGTAGCAACTGTTACTGAAAATTCAACCTTCCTGGAGCATGAAATTGAGGTGATAAAACAAAAAGCAGATTTCATGGTTTCCACCCTGGGGGAGACACACACATATACACATATAAATATGTACGTGTGTGTGTGTGTGTGTGTGTGTGTGTGTAATAGTATCAGTACTTCTAATTAGCATTGATAATACTGCTTAATTAATGCTAATTGGGAGTACTGATACTACTGGCAACAAAGTATTTTGTGAGTATTAATAACCCGAAAGTATAATGTATGACACAGAAGAATTAATGTAACTGGATGAGAATATAGAATATTTGGGAAGAGTCACAGAAGAAGTTATCACAGATGAGAAAATATCAGTATTTCCTTATAAAAGTTACTTAATATGCTAAGCATTAGTTGAAATAATCAAGGAATATGAAAGGTCCAAGAAACGATTTCAAAAGGTCCTGGAGTACATGAGTACAAATGGTACAAGCCTTTAATTAAACTTAATCCTGATTAATGTGTGCATTGGTTCATCTTTTAAGCATACATTTATTTAGCTCCCTCTCTACATGAAGGCATTTTAGGCTATGCCAGGTGCTGGCAAAGCTACAATAAACAAGTGGAGCTCTGGACCTCCCACCGAATAAAAGCATAGTAACTGTAATGCATTCAAGAAATTGATACATTCCATAAGAATTTGCCTTTTCATGAATTTAACATATTTCTACATTAATTTTTAAATTTTATACAATATGATTGATATAACTATATAATCATATTAATCATATTTAATGCAGTGTACTTTCTTCATCTGCAATGCAACTATTCTAATCTGATACTGAGTTAGAAGTTCTTTTTAAATAGAAAGTTTAACAAAATTCTGATTTTAATTACTCAAACATTAATATATTTTTCCACTTAACAAAACTCTGTTCTTACTTTTGCAGATGTTTCACTCTTGGTTTTCTACATATTAAAAACAGATGATTAAACGTAACAATACTACTTTAATGTTTTACACAGTTTTGAACTTTTCAAAGCTATCTGTCATGAGTGCCATAAGATGAAGATAGAAAATGCTCCTTTTATTTTTTTCAACTCCAAAATGAAAACTAATTTCGGTGGGTTTTCATCTTCTCTGAGATGTAATAGAAATATTTATTCTGATTGTTGCAAGATCCTATATTTTCTTATAATTTATCTAAGAAAAACTATGAACTGAATTGTTATGAACTGAATTGTATCCCCCAAATTTACATGTCAAATCCCTAACTCTAGGCGTGCCTATGTTGGGAAGATAGACCCTGCAAAGAGGTAATTAAGCAGTGCAATAAGGGTGTAGTTCTAATCCCCTGGGAAAGAAGAGGAGGAGGCATCAGAGATCCCTTCGGCCTGCTGAGAGAGGCTCAGCCTAGCCAGCCTCAGCGTTCCAGAAGCAGAGGACAGACTCAGGAGGACAGGAAGCCAAGGCACCCGTTCCCGAACCAGCAAGAGGGGCCTTACCGGGATACAGGGGTCTGCTGTCTTCATCTTGGACTTCTGGTTTCCAGAGTTGTGAAAAATAAATTTATTTTTTCATCTATGTAGTCTATGATACACATTTATGTCAACCCTAGCTCATTAGCACATTATGGTACTCATTTATTGAATATTTGATTAGAGATGTAAAACAATAATATACTTTTGGATGGATAAATACACAGTATTAAGTCAATTAAAGTTTTGTCAAAATATACCCAATTCATCTATCTAGTGGTATGTGTTTTTCCATTTCATAAGTAACAGGCCTCCTAAAAAAGATCATACGCTCCTAATAATTGTTGCAAATTTAGAAGTACTGTATTTCCTTTTAAATTGTGCTGATCTATAGCACATGAAAATGTTCATATATTGAAGAGTTTTTATCATTTACTGTGGCTAAAATAATGTGATTTTAAATATACTTATGCAGGAACAACTAATAACTAATAATTAAAAGAAGTCACATGCAACTCTTGAAACAGTTTCTTAATTGCAACTCATTAAACTAAATTGCAGCATATTATCTCTATTATAATACTGAAAATAGAATTTGTAATGGTCTTTCTGTCACTCTTCCATGCATTTTAGCATTAATTTATAATACCTGACAATAAAGAAGCTTTTATAATGAGGTATCCTTTAAGTTATACATTGTACAATATACATTGTTTTTAGTTGTCAGAAATTATCAGAAGAAAAATACTTCATTTTTATTCAATATTAATAGCTTACTGAGGTTAGATAAGCCAAATTACATTAGTATACTTTCTATTACTTACATAGACTCTTTTAAATCAACTTTTATGGTTATGATAATTCAAGATACAGTATTCTGACATGTTATGTAGTTGGAAAAAATGTAGTTCTATAAAAAAAATTACAAAATAAAAATTCATTCTAGATCCATACCTCTTAAGTAAACTCTCAGATGTTGAAATGGAATTCACAAATACCATGGCTATAATTGCATTTTATGAATTGGCTAGACTAACTCTGGTATGGACATATTGCACTTTAGATTCATTCTAAATACAATAAGTTATGACAATTAGAGGTGCACATTTACTTGTGGAATCCATTGTTTCTTGTTGAATATGTATGTTAGGGACCCAGAAAGTCAATGTTGACTGTTGAGAAGGTAACCAAGAAACACAGAAGAGAAACACCATCACACAAAGAATGCAAACTTCAAATGATTTTTTAAAATGTATCTTAAATAAATGAATAGCTAAAACCACTGATATACATTAAGGCAGATTTTGCCCACGTTTTTTCTCTGCTTATATTTTCTCTCCCAGGGTATGAATCATAGTTTTTAGTTTGTGGCTTGAGGTTTTATAAAGATGTTTTATTTCAAATCTTAGCATAAGCTGTGTGGTCATACTTAATATCCATATCAATATTTTCTAAAAATCCAACTGAAAGTTATATCATTTTGTCACCATCTTATGCTTCCCTTTTCAATTTTACTTTCCACTTCCCCAAGAAAATTTGATTAGTTCGATACCACCCTTTTCACTTACAGTCAATCTGATCCCAAAGCATGTCAAAGCAAAGCTATTCTTTATGAGAAGATTGATTATTAGGACCTGTTTTTTAGTTTTCAACCTGTTCTTTATCACCTCTGCAAATTCTGGGGTTTTGCTGTATTTGCGTCTCTTCATGCTTAAAAGTCCATTTAGATATCTTTCTGTAAAAAAGAAAGCAGTAAAAATATACTAAGAGAGTAAAGCTGTACTGTTTCTTCTCCCTATTTTCCTTTAATGAAATCCTTTCCTCTGTACCGACCTGCAGCTAGTTGGTGCCTTTGTTCCCTTCTCCACGTCCCATGTCCTTTTCAGTTCACTACATCCAGCGACAGACATGAACCACCAAGGACAAACTTAGTGCACAGAACACCCTGCTGGGTCTAGTTAGAGCTCTCTGTGCCATCTGATAGTCATCTTTTTCTCCTTGTTCAAACACCAACCTCCTAATATTTACAAGATTTACTCTTCCCATTTTGTCCTAGTTTGTAATTTGTAATTTTAGTGTCCTTTAAAAAAAAAAAAAAAAAAAAAAAAAAGCAAAAACATTTATTGCTCCCTCTGTTTTGACTCAAGTAGTCTTTTTCTGCAGATTAGCGCAGCTTTCTCAGCTTTCTGTCTCTTAATCGACTCCTCCCAACTCACAGTTTTAGCTCCTAGTGCTGTTTGCCATTATCATCACTCACCTCAACTCAAATATTCTACCCTCACTCATCTTCCATACGCACGTTGATTCTCCCTCAATTCCTATACACAGTAGCCAGGGACATCCTTTAAAAAATACAAATCAAGTAGGACAAACACTTGCTAGAAATATCCCTACAGATTCTCACAATATTAATCATAGACTCCAATCCCCTTACCATGGTCCTCATCACTGTCCTGGATGCTAGGGGACTGACTCTACGGGCCCCCTCTACCTGGTCAGGTCCCTATTTGCTCAGCTAATAGGGAGCATTGGCTCTTAGGCTCACAGTTTAATCCCTCTTCAAATTGCCTTCAGCAGAAGGAGCCTCCACACCAAAGGGAAAACGCACAATGTTAGTTGAAGTCGAGATGCTTTTGCCTTTGCAGAAGTCTGTCCATCACTGCTCCTGAACACCCCAAGAGCACTTGACCACTGCAGTTCAACCCCTTGCTCTGCACAGGTCAGCTTGCTATACAGTTCCTCTTAAGTGCTGTACCTCAGATCAACTCCCCACTACTCCAGTCTCTGCTGCCCTGGGAGCCTGAGCCAAGTCTCTGGTTTGAAGGTCACATATCGCATGGAATCAGATGCATCTTATATACTCTTTCTCTTTCCTTGACTTAGCAAGAAAATGTCCATTTCTACTTGCTTCTCCAGAGAGACCCTCCTGAACTTAACCCGGGTTCTATTCCATGGAAAATTCTCACTTGTTTTAGATGCACCCCTCCTTGTCCCCAGCGACCTTGCTGGATCCTTTGTGCACCTTTGTCTTCTCTTTCAAATGAAATGTAAGCTGCCAGAGGGAAGCGGATCTGTCTCTTGGTCACCACTGAATTTAGCACAGGGCGGATGAATGGTGGGCATTAAATAACTACTCATCTCACTCATTTTTAGCCCTCTTTCTGTCAAATTGAATAACATCATCACAAATTAGCCACTGATTATTATAAAATGTGTCATCCCATTATTAGATTCCACCACATTATTTTCAACTGACAAAGTATTAAATCTGCCTGCATCATCTCTCACCTAGAGTTTTCTAAAGAGTACATAACAATTTTTCTTTCCCATATTTTGCCTCCTTAACCTATTCCAGTGATTTACCACTGACAATAGAAGAAAATCAATTTGAACAGCTGGATGTCTCATGCAGTGTCCAACCTTTAGGACTGGACACATTCCTCTTCCTCCTGCTCTCCCAGGCCCAGAGCTATTCTGTAGCCTAGGTACTCATCAGGATGTCATGTTTGCATATGCAACAACTGTTTGCCTTTTGTCTTCATCACCTGGGCAATTCTTAAAATTTCATTAAAATATTACTACAACGGGGAATATCGTCTTGATTTTTCTGGACTTAAAATTCCTTTTTATGTGGTCTAGTGGGATTTTGCATCTGCATATCTTTAAGGAAACTTCCCTTTACTTTTTTCCTTGCAAGTCTGTATCCTTCAGAGATGTAGATGAGATGTAGATACAAAAGGAAGGAGTGTGTCTTCTTTATCTTTGTTTTACCAGTGCCCAGAACTGTGTTTGAATCTTTTATTGCACTTGTAAAACACCCAGGGAATACATAAATGTATGAGGAATAAGGGTCAAGGGAGGAAAGTGAAATAAGAACTTGATAAGATACATTTTATTCTGAAGAGATTGTAAAAACACATTGAGGGAATATAGAAAATCATTTATGATCAAATAAAAAATAATATAGTTACTAGGGTTGGAGAGAGGGTCAAAAGATTAGTAGTGTTTGACTTAAACTTCAACAAGTATGTGGCAAGGTATGTAGGGTTGGGCATTAAAGCAGGCATTCCTGGGAGATTTCTCCAATGAAGAAGAAATTGGATATTGTAAATTAGTAAAAATGAAATGATACAATGGAGTGGTAAGTCCTAGGAATATAGATTGTGATACTAGATATTCTTTTTATGGATGTTTCTGAAAATCTGTATGATATTTACTTTAATGGCTTTATTTTATCTAATGTCAGAATAGTTGATGAGTAATTTGTCTCAAAAGATGTTTTCAGTATCAATATTGGATTGCATTAAAAGTTTGGCTTTATGGTTAAGTGAGGTGGAACTGTTAACCTGATATCTTTCTAATGATGAAATATCTTTATATGATTACATCTCATTCTTAGTATTTGCGGTGAAGTTACATTTTAAATGGTTTGAACAATTGATAAAATAAACATACAGAAATACTAATATTGAATATGTATATGGTTTGTTAGTAAAAATGAATATTTCAGAAACAAAACATGAATAAAATATGAGAATATCAATTTGTTCTTTATGTTTCTAAAGAGCACAAATAAAATCAGCAATAAACTAAATAAGTGTTTATTTGAAAGAATGAATTAGAGCTGGGCCCACTGGAACACGCCTGTAATCCCAGTGGCTCCAGAGGCTGAGGCAGGAGGATCGCAAGTTCAAAGCCAGGCTCAGCAACTTAGGGAGGCCCTAAGCAACTTAGGCAGAATCTTTCTCAAAATAACATATTAAAAAAGGACTGGGGATGTGGCTCGGTGGTTAAATGCCCCTGGTTTCAATCCCTCGTGTCAGTAAATAAATAAATTCATTCATTAAATGAAAGGATGAATTGGGATATTGCTAGTTCTCGAAATCACATATGTATAAATATAAATCATATATATAAAGTGAATACTTTGGTCAAATGAGATCACTGAAAGTAATCATTGTTGTGTGACAGTCATTGCAAATAAGTACAGTTCTTAGAACCATATACCAAGGAATTAGTAAAGTCAGAATCAGATAGTAATTATCTATAAACAATGTCAACTTATATATTTAGAATTTTGCTTTTTGAAAAGCACACTCAGCAGTGGTACAGGGGAATAAATAAATTATATTTTAAAACTTAATGATGGAGTCAGCACTCTCTGGCATTAGTCAAAACATATTTGATGAACAAAAGAAAATGATTTTTCAGGAAACTCTGTAATGCAACACCTGAAAAAAAAATTTACCTTTCATCACTTTTAAGTTCTGATGCAGAGTTTACCCCCTTTACTGTGCCTGGAAGGAGAAGCTGTAGGCACATCATCGCAGATCATCCATTTAAATGGACGTCCATTAAAAAATAACAGCTATGAAGAAAGACAGTGCTGCAGAGGATAAAATGAATGGAGATTAACCGTAATAGAGAAGAAAGACCATGATAATACATCAGTAAAAATGGATTTAAAATCCAGGGAAAAACGAAGAGAATTAGGGAAAAAAAAAAAAAAAAGGAAATTGTAACCAAGTGAATCAACACATATCACAATTGCATATTTTTATAATTATGATTTTTATATTTAAAAATGAATGCAACACCCTGGGAACTATTTCTTCTTCATTTCATGTAAACCCAATTTCATTCTTTTAAAGGCATATGCAGAAAAAAAGCATTTGTTTCTACCCTAAGTTCCAGAGAAACTTGGGCCTGCTTTTTCAGAGTGCCTGGGGAGGGGTGCCCCCCAGGGAGCAGAGGGAGGCAGTGTCCTATCTTTGTAGCAGGGCTCAGAACCACACTGCAAAATTGAAAATCTGATCGCCCGGATCTGGGAATCTTGACCTATCCACCCACCCCACCCACCCATCCCAGGAAGCGAATTGAAAATAAGAGAAGCAACACAACTACAAAAAGCAATTTAAGATATCAGTTTCCAGCTTCCACCTAATAATTGAGAAGTTTGGGTCCATAGAAGTTTCCCTTCTCTGTACGTGCAGCGGTCTTAATTTCAAGCTGGGGTATTTTCCAGAAAGTACAATCCTAAAAGGAAAGAATTTCAACGCAATAAAATACGATGACCTATAAATTCCCATACTCATTTGCAAATGTATTATAAAGAATGTTTCTTTTTATTATTAGTGATTTAATCCTATTTAAATCTAAGCATTACTTGGGGCCAAGTATTAAAATCCCAAGAACTTCTCATTGTGAAGTATTTCCCTTGTTCATTGTTATTGATTCAAATAATTTAGAGAAGCTCCACTTGTTTTATTCAACTTTCTATTCATTAATGAATTATCTATTGTCTTTGCCAGTTTTTAAAAAATTTCTCAACAATATATAGTAGAACATTGTGCAGAATACAGCATGAGTTTTCTGATTTAATAAGTATTATTTGATATAATTAGTATGTAATAATAAAACAGAACAAATAATTATTCCCACTCAATGTATTCTATATGATAGCTGAGATTTTACATTTTATCCACAGGTATGCATTGATCAAGTTGCATATTCAACTAGAAATCATATTTTTTGATGACTGGTCTAGGGATCCTAAATTAGCCATATTTTCTTTGTCTGCAAATGATGGTGATTATAATTATGATGGTGATTTAATACCACAGGAGATAAGAGACTGACATTTAAGGACATGCTATAATGTAGTATATGGTACTACATATTGAGTGTGACACATGACTAAAATAGTTTGAAGACAAAGATGAAAATTATCAAAGCACAAATATATTTGGCCAAGGGAAGTATGAATAATATATCTTTACATTTGTTAGAATTTAATTTCACTGTCTAGTAATTTCACTGTCTAGTAATATAAATGACATAGCTTGGATGGTTTTAAATTTTTATGTCACTCATCACCTTGGCAGTGAATTTCTAGTTTCTATTCAGGTAAATGAAGAATTAGTAGTTAGTCACAGTTAGGAAAGTCATTGAGTGCATTCAAAATACTTGGCATAGTTGAAAATGAACATTTTGTTTGTTTGAAAATTCCAAATACCACAGGTAATTCTTTACTGGGTTTCTAACTTGTCTTATTATTTATCTATGCAGAAATCAAGATCATTTAAAAATGCTTATCCAAATATATTTTCACCTCTAAGTGGAAGGATACCTTTTAAAATAACTTTAACAGAAGAAATTTGTATCCTTATCATGGTCTCTACCAGGTTAAATAATTTGCCTTTCACTTTTTCTTCAGCTTCCCAGAGGCACTTGTGAGAGCGAGTAACCAGTGATAGTCTCAGCCTGGTACTAGACAGCACGTCTACCATAACTGCACAGTGATTCCTATGACTCAGACCAGCAGATTCTGCTGTCTGCTAGACATAGGCTTCACTCCAAGTCACACTTGCTTTTAGTTTATTGCTCTGGACGACTCCTCTGTGTTTTTTTTTTTTTTTAATTCATTTTTATTGTAAACAAATACGATATAATTTGTTTCTCTGTTTGTACATGAAGTAGAGGCATATCATTTGTGTAATCATACTTTTACCTAGGGTAGTAGCTTTTGATCCATTCTGTTATTTTTTTTCTCTCCCCCACCCCTCCCACCCCTCTTATCCCTCTATAGAGTCCCTCCTTCCTCCATTCTTGCCCCCTTCCCACCCCCTATATGTGTCATCATCTGCTTATCAACAAGATCATTCATCCTTTGGTTTTTTGAAATTGACTTATCTCACTTAGCATGATATTCTCCAACTGCATTCATTTGCCTGCAAATGTCATAATTTTATTATTCTTTATAACTGAGTAATATTCCATGGTGTGTATATATATATATATATATATATATATATATATATATATATATATATCACAGTTTCTTTATCCATTTATCAATTGAGGGGCATCTAGGTTGGTTCCACACTCTGGCTATTGTGAATTGAGCAGCTATGAACATTGTTGTGACTGTATCTCTGTAGTATGCTGATTTTAAGTCCTTTGGGTATAGGCAAGGAGTGGGATAGCTGTGTCAAATGGTGGTTCCATTCCAAGCTTTCTGAGGAATCTCCATACTGCTTTCTAGAGTGGCTGCACTAATTTGCAACCCCACTAGCAATGTATGAGTGTACCTTTCTCCCCACATCCTCGCCAACACCTATTGTTGCTTGTCCTCTTGATAATTGCCATTCTAATTGGGGTGAGATGGAATCTTAGGGTAGTTTTGATTTGAATTTCTCTTATTACTAAAGATGTTGAACATTTTTTCATATATATGTTGACTGCTTATAGATCTTCTGTGAAGTGTCTGTTTATATCCTTAGCCCATTTGTTGATTGGGTTATTTGTATTCTTGTTGTAGAGTTTTTTGAGTTCTTTATATATTCTGGAAATTAGTGCTCTATCTGAAGTATGAGTGGCAAAGATATTCTCCCACTCTGTAGATTCTCTCTTCACATTGCTGATAGTTTCCTTTGCTGAGAGAACGCTTTTTAATTTGAATCTATCCCAGTTATTGATTCTTCCTTTTATTTCTTGTTCTATGGGAGTCCTGTTAAGGAAGTCTGATCCTAAGCCGACATGTTGAAGATTTGGACCTACTTTTTCTTCTATAAGATGCAGGGTCTCTGGTCTGATTCCAAGGTCCTTGATCCATTTTGAGTTGACTATTGTGCAGGGTGAGATATACAGGTTTAGTTTCATTTTGTTGTATATGAATTTCCAGTTTTCCCAGCACCATTTGTTGAAAAGGCTATCTTTTCTCCATTGCATATTTTTGGCCCCTTTGTCTAGTATGAGAAAATTGTATTTATTTGGGTTTGTGTCCGTGTCCTCTATCCTGTACCATTGATCTACCTGTCTATTTTGGTACCAATACCATGCTGTTTTTGTTACTATTGCTTTGTAGTATACTTGAAGATCTGGTATTGTGATACCCCCTGCTTCACTCTTCCTGCTAAGGATTGCTTTAGCTATTCTGGGTTTCTTATTCTTCCAGATGAATTTCATGATTGCTTGCTCTATTTCTGTAAGGTACGTCATTGGGATTTGAATTGGAATTTCATTGAATCTGTATAGCACTTTTGGTAGTATGACCTCCTCTGTGTTTATGCTACAACTTTTCACCTCTACCTCTTCTGGCTATTGATTGTGTTTTGCAAAACCCCTTTATATATTTGCAGAATATACTGAGCCTCTGTGACGAAACAAAGAAAGGACTTCCTCTCGATTGTGACTACTCTTCAGAAATGGAAACAACTTCTACCCCAAATTTGTTTTTGAGGATTGTGTTAGCTTTTCTTAACTGTGACCAAAGTATGGCAAGAAAATCTTAAAAAAGGAAAATGTTTATTTTGGCTCACAGACTCAGAGGTCCCAGTCCACAGACTGCTGGCTCCATTACTCTGCGCCTGAGGCAAAGCAGAACATCAGATGAGAAGGGCGCAGAGGAGGAATGCTTCTCAGTTCATGGCACCGGAGCCCAGAGAGAGTGAGGAGCGGGGGAAAAGACACAGTCCCCAAGGGCGCACTCTCAGTGACCTACTTTCTGCAGTCATACCCTACTGTTTACAGCTACCACTTGTATCATCATTATCCATTCAGCTCTCATTGTGTTAATCCAGCAAATGGATTAATCCACTGAAGTCAGAGCCCTAATAACTGCATAAAAGCCTCGTTCTAAACCTTCCTGCACTGGGGATCATGCTTTCAAAACATGAGCTTTTCAGAGACCATTCCAGACTCGAACCACACAGCTGTTGAGACTGATGGACGTCTATGTGCACTGGGAGGACAGGAGTGTTCTTATTATTACTCACACAGTGAGGCTTTCTGGGTAGAGTACAGTTCCTCAGCAGGACTGAAAATTGATTGAGAGAGTCAGGAAATGAGTTTGATTTGGGCTTTTTATAGTAACTAGAGCTTGGGGTTGAGGTATAAGCTTCTTTAGGCACAGCCTTGTGTGGTTTGCCATTTCCACTGGTGCCAAGGGAAGAACACCTAGGATGTGTCACTGATTTGCCCTGGTGTGAGACAAGAGGGCAAAGGGGTGGTTGAAAACTGTCACCTCTGCACCATCCAAAAGTAAAGAATCTTTATTGTTCCCTGTGAAGGGATGACTTTGAAAGCAAATGCCCCTCTAGGAAGCCCTCTTGTAAGCATGCCCTCCTCCAGGTCAATGGCACCTCCCAGTACACAGATGGAGGAGGACTGTACTTTGCAATTCCACCCCCTCGTTCTGTGACTAGGCGCAGGACGTAGCCTGCACCACCATCTAGAGAAAGCATATAGAGGATGCTGAAAGACCATGACTCTCAAGGGAAGAAGGATGAGGTCCTAATGAGATGTCAAAGATTTCCATGAGAATTACTGGCAAAAACATAATGTATGGTTAAACCAGACAAAAAGCGATTCTCCATTTTACTGTACATTAATGGGAAAGAATCCAGGAGTGGTTGTAAGGAGAGTAGCAGGATATGTATTCAAGGACATCACACTATTGTCATGAACGTCCCTAACACCAGGTGTGGGCGTCAGATTGACCCACAGTCATATGTAGGACTATGACTGTCCCAAACAGGAAGAAGACCCGATCCATTTCAAATTTCAATGACAGAGACTTTCACATACAGGAGGCATTAGAGGGGGGACTTGTGACTACTGTGGGTAAAATAGGTACATTATCAGAACTTTGGCTGGGCTACTCTGACAGCGAGGGGGTCTGCCAGAGTAAGCCTGTGACTAGAAGGAATGGCAACCCTTGGGATTCCTTACAGCCCAGTCCTTCATGCCGTCCATCACAGATGTCAAAGCCCTTAAAAAATAACTGCTGGGGTTCTTGTTGTTTCTGTTTGTTTGGTTGGTTTTGTTTCAGTGCTGGCTGCTGGGGATTGAACCCAGGGCTTACCATGCTAAGCTTGCACAATACCTCTCAGCTTACCTCCCCAGTCCCTAGAGCTGTTAAAGTTGTTTTTAGTAGTTTTGACTACTAGAGAGAACATTGCCTCTTTCAGAAGATGTTCTCATAACACACAAATGTAGGTTAAAAAAAATGCATAAGACATTGACTAGTATTGAGCTGTCATTGCTCGAGAATGGGCTTAAAATGTTAATGAAGACTAACTCCCATTAGAATGGCTGTTCTCAAGAACACAAGCAATAGTAAGTGTTGGCGTGGATGTGGGGAAAAAGGCACACTCATACATTGCTGGTGGAGTTGCAAATAGGTGCAGCCACTCTGGAAAGCAGTATGGAGATTCCTCAGAAAACTTGGAATGGAACCACTGTTTGACCCAGCTATCCCACTCCTTGGCCTATACCCAAAGGACTTAAAATCAGCATATTACAGTGATGCAGCCACATCAATGTTCATAGTAGCTCAATTCACAATAGCCACTGTGGAACCAACCAAGGTGCCCTTCAATTGATGAATGGATAAAGAAACTGTGGTATATATACACAATGGAATATGACTCAGTCACAAAGAATAAAATCATGACATTTGATGGTAAATGGATGAAGTTGAAGGTATCATGCTAAGTGAAATAGGCCAACCCAAAGAACCAAAGGCAGAATGTTTTTTCTGAGAAGTGGATGATGATACATAATGAGGGGTGGTGGTGGGGGGAGAGAAGAATGAAGGAACTTTGGATGGTGTAGAGGAAAATGGAGCAGGAGGGGGTGGGGAATGGAATGAGACAGACATCATTACCCTATGTACATGTATGATTACATGAATGGTGTGAGTATACATTGTGTACAACCATAGAAATGAAAAGTTGTACCCCATTTGTGTACAATGAATCAAAATGCAGTATGTAAAAGTAAAATAAAAATTTAAATAAAACAAATTTAAGGAAAAAATACTAATGAAGAAAACTTCTAATTATCTGTAAAGTATAAGCATCAAAAAAATTGAGATTTATCTAGATATATCCTAACACAACTGAAAATTTTCCTTCATCTTATGTTCGGATCAGGTGAAAAGGTAAACTTTTGTTTTGGGCAAGGGTAGCAGCTATACAAGAAGAAGGTGGACTCTTTAACTCAAAAGTAGAAGGGGTAGTAAGAAAAGCAAGCAGTCCATGTGACCACTCTGTATGGCCAGTTATATAGTGAGCAGGTTTTGCTCCAAACATTGACTGTCGCAGAACCCACTGTGGAGAAGGATTCTATTTGCAGAGCTGTGTCGGGCACTGCCCACAGTGTGCTCTATCCTGCTCCTCCAGAGGACCCTGAGGCATCCTCCTCCATCTCACATGCTACCCACTGTCCACTCTCCTAAGCTTTCTAACACACCTTGATGCCTCTGCCATCTGCCACCCCTGTGCAGACAAGAATCTGACCTGCATGTTTCTACCCTCCATGTTCAAACCTCTCACATCATGGATGAAATGCTGCTGGCTGGCAAGTCTGCACCCGAGGTACCACAGCATAAATTGAATATTCTAATAACTACAGATTTAGAATAATTTTTAAAATTAAGCCCTGAGCTCTTAATCTTTCCCACTTTTTCAAATTACTTGTACTACACTCTGTCTTTAGGCCCAGATTTTCTATTTCTACAAAAGTACTTCATTAGAATGTAAATGGAATTGTGTTGAGTAATGAATTAATTTGGGGGAGAACTGGCATCTTAATGGTACTGATTCTTCCTATCAATGAACATTGGGTAGTTGTCATTTTATTTTAGATTTTCATTAATTTTCTTGCACATTTTAGAGTTTTCTTTACATAGATGTACTTTTGATAAATGTATTCCTGCATATTATGAAGTTTTTAAATCATATTGTGCATAAAAATATTGAGTGTGTTGTGTGTGTTTGTGCATGTGTGTGTGAGAAAAAGAGAGTAAAAAGAGAGTGAGAGAGAGAGAGAGAGAGAGAGAGAGAGAGAGAGAGAGAGAGTTAGTTCACCTGTGGAACTGATTCAATTGTCTTCCCTGAAATGACTCTTTCAAATATTTTTTGATACAAAATATTTGCATGTATTTAGACACAATGCAATCTGTGTGTGTCTGTGCACAATGCTGAGGAGCAGCTCCAGGGGCTCCTGGTACACACTGCTTGTAATGCACGTTTGCATTTCACCACTGAGCTACATTTTCTGCCCCAGTGTGATATTTTGATTCATGTACCTCAGGTACTGATTGACTCATTGCAATTAATATACTTATCACCTTAAATTGTATCATTTCTTTATGATAAGTGCATCTAAAATCCTTTCTTGTAATGATTTTGAGATGTACAATGCCTTAGTCTTAGTTGCATTCAGCTAACTGTTCCACAGGACGCCAGAATCATTTCTCCTATTTACCTAGACAGTACCGGACCTGTCCACAGCCTAACCCCATTCTCCCTCCCACCTTCCTTCTCCAGTCTTTGGTAACTGTTACTCAGCTCTCCAAATTCTATGAGATCAACGTTTTTAATATTGCATGTACGAG
Organism: Sciurus carolinensis; assembly: GCF_902686445.1. NCBI lineage: Eukaryota > Metazoa > Chordata > Mammalia > Rodentia > Sciuridae > Sciurus > Sciurus carolinensis. The sequence continues at coordinate 9,414,085 of NC_062222.1, forward strand.
TGAGGTCACACGGTGTTCCTGAGCCTGACTTCATATGTGACTGCTGGACCACATGAGACCCATCTGTGTACCCTGGAGTCCATGCATTCCTTCTCGATTTTCCAATTTGTTTCCTACGGTAGCTCAGAACAGTACCTTATGATCTTCTCTGTGTCTGTGATATCAGGTATAAGTTCCCATTTTCATTATTAATTTTACTTATGTGGGTTCTCTCTTTTTATCAGTTTAACTAAATATTTGTCTATTTTATTATCTTTTACAAAACAACCCTTTATTTGATATTTTGTATTTTTGTGTAGTTTATTTCATTTCTTCTTGCTCTAAACTTTCTTTCTTTATATTAATTTAGAGTTCAGTTTGTTTGTGTTCTTCTAGTCCTTGAGATATTATTCTTAGTTTTATCAATTTCATGTTTTCTCTTTTTTTTTTTGAAGTTCATGTGCGTTGTCATGAAAGCTGGTGTACATTTTCCTCTTAGAACTGCCTTTGCTGCATCCCATAAGTTTTGGTATGCTACGTTTTTACTTTCACTATTCTCAAGAACCTTTATAATTTTTCCAGTGACACACTGGAAGTTCAGTAGCATGCTATCTAATTTCCATGTGTTTGGAAAGTTTCCAGGGCTCCTCTTCTTGTTATTTTCTAGATTCATTTCGTGGTGTTCAGAAAAGATAACTGGTATACTTTGACTTTTTAAAATGCACTGAGACTTTGTGGCCTATCAAGTGATTTACCCTAGAGAACATGTGTGTAGCTGGGAAGAAGGTGTGCTGTGCAGCTCTCGGGCCGGGTGTGCTGTGTACATGTCTTGTCTTAAGATCATCTGCTATAGACACAGTTTAAATGTGGTATTCTTGGGCTGGGGAGATAGCTCAGCTGGTAGAGTGCTTGCCTCGCAAGCATAAGGCCCTGAGTTCGATCCCCAGTACCGCAAAAGGAAAAAAAAAAAAAAAAATGTGGTGTTCTTGGTTGATCTTGTCAGATGGTCTGGTCTCTGATGGAAGGGGGAAGTTGAAGTCCTTTACTTTTATGGCCTCAACCTGTCTCTTCCTGGAGGTCTAATATTTGTTTTACATGTTTAGATGATCGGAATTTGCATGCACATACATTTACAATGGTAATATTTTGGAGTCTATTGACCCTTTTGTTATCTTATAATTACCCTGTTTGTTGTTTTTTATAGTTTTTCCATCTGTTCACTTTCAGTCTGTGTGTCCTTACTGGAGAAGCGAGTCTCGGAGAGGTGATAGTGGCTCCTGTTTTATTAAGCACTCTGACACTTGAGTCCTTTAAGAGGAACTTAACCCATTTCGGTAAAGGTAACTGTTTTCAGGTAGGAACTTACTGCTAGCACATCTTGCACATCTTTACTTGATTTCTTTTCTTTTCTTTTTTTTTTTTTTTTTTTGTGGAGTCTTTGTCCCTCCCTTCCTTTTTGACTGTCATCTTTCGGGGTTAAATGATTTTCTCTAACAGTATGTTCTGATTCCATGCTTTGTAATTTTAGTATACCTATTATAGCTTTTTGCTTTGTGAGGCTTATTATAAACATCTTATAGTTATAACAGGTTATTTTAAACAAATAATATTCACAGTAAAAAGGAAAGAAATAGGCTTTACATTTTAACTCTATTCCCTCATTATGAGCTTTTTGTCTCAATTTTTATCTTTTTATATTACCTTTCCATGAACTTGTTTTGTAGTACTTATTATTTTTATTTGTTTTGTCTTTAAAACTTCCTATTTGAGATATAAGTGGTTTATTTTACACAATTATATTAGAGTTGTTCAAACTTTTGCCTAGATGCTCACCCTCCTCGGCAAATTTTCAGATGTTTCTTTGTCCATTAGGTTTCTTCTGGTTCCATTTGAAGAATTCCTTAGACAGATCCAATGTTTGTGAAGTTCCTTAGCTTGGTCTGGAGAAATCTCTATCTTCTTCCTTTGGTGCAACATTCTTGAATGGCAATTTTTTTCTTCAAATCTTTGCATATATTACTCTAATCTCTCCTGAACTACTGAGTCTCTATAGGAACCCCACTGATGGTCATGCTGAGACTGAATTTTATGTACTGTGTATTTTATATTTTTCAGTTCTTAAGAATTTTCTTTGTCTTGGAATTTTGGACAAAATGATCTAACATAAAATCTATCATATAATAAAGTGTTGAATGTCACATAAATTCACAAAGATGGACATTTTATTGATATGATAGGAGATAGGAAAACACAAGATATTTTTATCCAAAGCCTGCTTTCCTTATCTAGATCTCTAAACTGACATAATGATAAATGTGTTTTTCTTAATGAAATTATGAGAATCAAGCTGTATGTGTGTTTATAGGTGAAGGTGTTTGGCTAATTAAGACTTAATTGAACATATGTACAGTGTAGTTATCACAAATACCAGGTAAAGTGAAGCTCATCTTTATAAACTCACCTTTAGTTCTTAAATGTTGTCCCCAGCGATGCTTGAATCCAATGCCACATAAAGTCAAGTTTACACATATGTCTACAGATTGTGAATATTTTTAACCTAAATTCAAATTACAAAGGAGAAGCAATAAGAGAAATCTGTGAAGCGCATATTTCAAAGTATACAAATGAGTCTCTTCTACCCTTCAAACTACAGCATGTCCAAAACTCTTAGGAAGAATCTCCTCTGTCTGAATTTTACACTTGTGTTTGAAACTTTGTCATACAAACTGCATTTATGCCACTAAAATAAAATATTTTAGCTCTCGGATTTAGTATCTATTCCACCCTTCATACTTAACTAACCTCCTTCTCTTCCACTTCAGCATTTGGAAATGAAAACACCAGTGCTTTACATCTCCCAAAATAAAGAGCACAGATTAAAAGCTATCTGTGTAAGGTGTCATAATTATGCGCTCTCTCAATGATTGCAAGTCTGTTTTCCACCACTTGATTAAATCCTATACTGCAGTACTCAAAATGTTGTACTGAGTAAGACAACTCACCAGGGTGCAAATTCGTACCTGCAGCCTTTCTGGGGGTATATTACTTATCACAAAATCTCAATAAAATAAGAACCTATAAGTTATGCAAGAAAAAAAGAAGAAATTCAGAATTGAGCAAGGCCAACAGTCAGCCTCTGTCTTGCCATATTCTCAGAATTGTTATCCTGACTAGAAATTGCTATGATCACAAAGCCGAATATTTTATTTTCAATCCTAATTTGACATAGCAAAATAAGAAACCACACACCCATCATAAAACATCTGGATGGCCTGAATCCAACTTTAAGAATTTTTCTCTTTTTGAAATATTCCTTGTGTCCTAGATCCATTTTCCATCCTCAAGTTTCCCTTTGTACCAGAAAAAATTCACATATGCATGTAGAATTACTGTATGACCTTCTCTACAATATTTTAGATATTTTTTCTAAACCTGATAATATCATTTCCAAGATGTATGTAACCCTAAAAATTGTCCCTCAAAATACACAGATTTACCAGGTTCATCTTTCTGATTTTTTAAACATTATATGTGAAGTGTGATCGCCTTTATTTATTTTTATTCTTAGTTTTGATGATAACTGAGCAACACTCTGGATTGATCAAAAAATAGCAAAATTGTGTTTTTATGTATGTGAATAACCTAGTGAATATTTAGGTAAATCATAATTCTTTTGTTGACATATTATCATTTTTATCGGTTCTTTTGAGTCATAGAATTCATTTTGACATAATTATAAAACCATGGAATATAATTTGTTCTAAATCAGTCCCCAGGACTTTCCCTATCTTCCCTCCTACCTCCTCCTGTTTCCTCCTCTCATGTAGTCTACTGATCTTTCTGCTATTTACTTATAATTTAGTGTGTGTGTGTGTGTGTGTGTGTGTGTGTGTGTGTGTGTGTCTGTCTGTCTGTCTTGTGGATGTACTCAGTGTAAACTTAAGAACTCAGCTTGGAAATAATGTTGTCCAATAGATGGTGCTGTACTCTTTATATTACATTATGCACTGTGATCAAACAATTTTATGTAAAAATCTTGTTCAGTTTCTCTGTCAAATGAAAGATACAAACATAACTAATTTTAGCTTTCATAAAAAAAGAATCTTACAGAAAACATAAAGGAATAAGCTATTTTTAATAAATCTTTGTTCTACTTATGAGAATCACAGATTCAATATGTAAAACTGGAGTTACTATCAGTAATCATCCTTAAATATATTGTTCAACTGAAAAAGACATAATTTCTTAAATTAAATAAGGTATGTCAAAAAACATGGAATTTTAAGTGTTAATACATTATACACTAACAATAGAGGCAACAGTGCGTGGTGTACACATTAAATGTAAATATTTAGTGTGTACATTTAATTATTAAATTAATATTTAGTGTGTACATTTAATAAATAATAAATGTAGTTTAAGAAAATGATCATGAGAAAATTTGAAAAACTTTAACACAACAAAGCTTTTTCACTTTATTTTTTATTTGGAAACTATAATCATCTGATCATTGTCTGACAATGTAGTGTTTGAATCTCTGTGTTTGTGATGTACAGTTGCTTGCTATTTGTTGATGTTCAGGTTAAGAGATGTGGCTGGAACAAGGTAATGCAGGAATATGCAGAGGGGAAAGGATTAGATGAGAGTGATACTGCCATTTATTGGTGACAAGTTCTGCTTCCTCAGATGATGAAGTATAATGTCAGAGAAGCACGCCAAGGCAAGCATATTATGCAGGTTTTATTTAAAGAAAATAATCAAGACTTCTCCCAGGAGGGAGAAGTGGGCCATGGCTGATGTTCTAGAATTCCAACAAGTGAGCACACCCTGCATCTTTTATAGATTAGGGTCTCTTTTGTCTTTTTCCCCTTATCTCTCCTTCCTGCCTGTGTGACTAAACCCAGGAGATGCCCGTGACATAGCAAAAAATGGTCAGCAGCAGATGACAGGGAGAAGGGCCACTGTGAGGATTCAGGCAGATAGGGGCCCAAGGGACATTAATGAGTCTCCAGATTTTTGGGAGAGACAGTTACACAGGTAACCCTGGTGATCAAAAGGGCTCTGGAGACAGGGACCTTCAAATCTCCCAGGGGCCGTCTCCAACTTCCCAGACGCTGATGGCCTCCATTTCTAGATTTAACCAGATTTCCCTATTCTACACTGACTGCCTGTCCTCAATCCTGGCTTCCATAGAATTGTGAATTGATTCCCTTGATGGATTAATTGTTTGAAAGGGTTTCTGGTGGTAACTGTAGGCAGATGGGCAGGCTAGAGTTTGTTGGTCACCTGGGGAGTACCCCAGTTGTTTTGTCCCTGGCTCCTCACTGGATCTCAGTGTCTCTTGCTGCCTTGGGCTGAACGGTTTTCCTCCTCCATGCCCTTCTTCCATGATGTTCTGCCTCACTCGGACCAAGACCAGTAGAGTCGACTGACCATCCTCTGAGACTGTGAGTCAAAACGAACCTTTCCTCCTCTAAGCTGTTTTCTTCAGTATCAGGGTCACAGAATGAAGAGCTAACAAAATGAGTATGGACTCTGACCCAGACACAGGCATTTACTGATGTTACTCTGTGAATTCATAAAAGAATATTCCATCTGATTTTAAAGAAGTACTTCATTCTTTATTTACTTCATAGCTCTGAAAATAATGTTACTATTTTTTGCATCTCAGAATCATGTTTAGAAAGCTATAATTTAAAAGTCAGAACTGGTATAGAAAATATTAAAATTGAGCTGAGCGTGGTTGTACACACCTGTAATCCCAGTGGCTGGGGAGGCTGAGGCAGGAGGATTGAGAGTTCAAAACCAGCTTCAGCAATGGCGAGGTGCTAAGCAACTCAATGAGACCCTGTCTCTAAATAAAATACTAAATAGGGCTGGGGATGTGACTCAGTGGTTGAGTGCCCCTGAGATCAATCTTGGTACCAAAAAAAAAAAAAAAAAAAAAAAAGAAAAAAAAAAGAAAAAGAAAATATTAAGAATGAATTTTCATTAAAACATTTTCCCAATGAGTTATTGAATGATTGCTGTGTTTGGAATACAGAGATTAAATTTAACATTTGCTTAAGCAATAAAAAAAAATGGTCACTATAATTCTAAAATATTTTGTTCATTTTTCTCCCTTCTTAGCCCAGACCTCAGCATTAAGATGGTTTTACAATGTATTTTTTTTTTTTTTGCAAATTCCCTTGGTTTTCTAGATAAGCACTAGGCTAAAATTGAAGTTCATCTTCTAATTTCATAGTAAAAATCTATGACAGTTGCTCAAAATCAAAATAACACTAGGATATAATTTTCAACATTACATATTTTGAACATAAAATTTTAGGATACTCTGAGAGAAAAATCGTATGTACTTATGTTTATAGTCACATAACTGGTCAAAGTATCATTCATCCCTCAAAATGCAAGAAAACAAAAACAAAAATGCTGCAGCATTTGGGGTTCATATTCCTTAAATAACTCAACCAAAAGTCGTAGGAGAGTTTGTTTTTGAAAACCAAACAAAAAACAAATCCCCATGTAGACCATAAAATATTGAAAAAGGCCATAAAAATGTTGAAAGAAAAAAAAAATCATTGATCCTTGCAGTGTAAACATAGCTATTGCACTAAGAACAAATATAACCCAAGAAAATGTTGATACAAGTACTAAATAAGGACTCCATTTAAATAGTATAAAGGAAAAGACACTTTATTAATGATTTAAAAATAAAATACATTAAATTATCCGAGACATTCATAAACATAGTAAGGTAAATGGGAATATATTAGTCAGGTGTTTCACTGCGATGACTAAAAGATCTGACCAGAAAAATCGTAGAGGAGGAAGAATTTATTTGAGGACTCACCGTTACAGAGGTCTCAGTTCATGAACGGCTGGCTCCATTCCTTGGGGCTCGAGGTGAGGCAGGGCATTGTGGCTGAGAGAAGCAGCTCACATGGTGGTCAGAAAACACAGAGACTCCACTTGCCAGATACAAATCTGTACCCCAAAGCCATGCCCCCAGTGCCCACCTCCTCCAGTGGGACCTTCAGTCACCACTCAAGAAGTCCCAACAGGTGATTAATCCACTGATTGAGTTAAGGCTCTCATAACTCAATCATTTCTTCTCTGAACCTCCTTGCATTGTCTCACATGTGAGCTTTGCCCTGGGACATCTCACATCCAAACCATAACATCCCTCGTTTGTGATTAGAGACTCCACGAAGTCTTGTTAGGGAAGGGAAAAAGGATAAAAGGCAAAAAAATCACTATGGTCAAGGTCGCATTTTAGAGGAGTAGGTGTGGCTGGAGGAAAAGAGGTATCGTGATGACAGAAATAAGTGGGATTGGAATAATAAGAAGGAACCATCCCTCCTATTGTGAGTGCATCCATATAAGATAAGCATCAAATGAATAGACATCACGTAGGATGACTTTAACATAAACAAGGTGACATGGTGGAATTGATTATTACATTATCAAACATGAAAAATAGGAGCATGTAAATATGACTATAGTATCAAAAAATGTAGTAAAGTATAGTGATCGTTACATCAAGTGTAAGTAGGTAGAATTTCCCACACAGGAAATGCAAAACCAGCAGAAATTTTCTTTTTTTTTTTTCATATAAGAGAGTTTATTAAGCAAACAAGCAGAGTGTCTCCTTGCAGGGTAAGAGAAAATGAGAGGAAAAGAGAGAGAATGCGCATGAGAGAGTGAAAGCCAGGAGAAGAGAGAGCCAGAAATTTTCTTATAGAAAATACGCTTAAAGTAATGTTTGAAACCATAAGAAAAAATATTAGGCAAATAAAAATCAGAAAAAGAAAAATTGGAAATATTAAAAGTATATTTCAGGTAAAAAGGGTTTTATTTTTATTTTTTTTGAAATGGCATTTGGGATTGATTCTGGGAACTTTGCATATGGAGGTAAGTAAACATTGTTCTTTGGAGACACATTCCATTCCCACTTTTTTTTTTTTTCCCAGTAACTTTCTTTTTTTTTTTTTTTTTTTGTACCAGGGATAGAACCAAGTTGCAGCTAACCACTTAGCTACATCCCAGCCCTTTTATAAAATTTTTGTTTTACGACAGGGTCTCAGTAAGCTGCTTAGGACCTCACTATTAGAAAATAAACAAGAAATTAAGACAGAAGTAATGAATAAAAATGTATTAATATAAATTAAAACTTAGATTAATGAAAAAAGTGATTAAGAAAATACTTTTTTTTTCTTTTTTAGGGTACCAGGGATTAAACTCAGGGACACTCAATCACTGAGCCACATCCCCTGTCCTATTTTGTACTTTATTTAGAGACAGGATCTCACTGAGCTGCTTAGTGCCTCACCATTGTTGAGGTGGCTTTGAACTCACAGTACTCCTACCTCAGCCTCCCAACCCACTGGAATTACAGGCGTGCACCACCATGCCTGGTGCAGATACACAGTTTAAACAGAAAAAGAAAAACATATGCAGAAGGTGATTCTTTTTAAAAACCATGGACTGTTAATTTTATATACTAACTTGATAAGGTCATTATATGCTGATATTTGATCAATCATTCTAGATAATTGCATGGAAGTATATTTTTGATAAAATTAACACTAAAATCAGGAGACTTTGAATAAAGCAGATTACCTAGATTCTTAAACATTGCAATGGAGACATATGGGAATACTCTTATGAAGCTGGATACATTAAACTCCTAAATTCTGGTGAATGTTCTTTGCCATCAAAGCATGTCTACCTCTTCTGAAGAAATTAGCCCTCAATTAACTGATAAAATTCTAGTGGACTCCTCAGAGAAAGTACCCTTGCAAAAAACACTGGTGACTCTATCAGGATCCCTATTATATATTTTTATTTATAGACCTCTAACTATAAACTTAAACTTCATAAAGCTACTAAAGATGAAGTACAGTTGACTTATCAAGACTTATAGTCCACTGCAAAAGAACTTCTTTATTGTTCTAACTCATGTAATGATTTATGTAATGTTTTTAAATGATATTAATATATATGTTAATCCTTAATGTTACATAAAATTATCTTGCTGAGTTTATATGGACACTAAACAGATGTTCGGTATGTAGTATTGGGACAGAGGGAGATAGTTTTCTTGGTTGATTAAAAAATAGATCAAAATATGGCCCACAAATCAATGAACTTGAAATGTCAAGGTCCTTTGTATACTGTATAGGAGGAGTTTCAAAGGCTTAATGATGTTGAAATACTAGATTTGATTTGTCTTTTAAGACTGACCTACACTACAGAGATCTAGCGGGTACACTTTTTACTACAATTGTAAGCAGTAAATTTGTAAGAAGTTCCCTGGAATCCTAGAAGAGGTCTTTGATAACTCTCACAAGAAGACTGGAACTTACAGTGGGAAAAGCAACCACCATATTGGGATATTTAAATTGAGTGGGAGTAGTTAGATTCTAAGGCAGTAGGAGCCAAGTGATGGCACTCATATTCCAAAGGCTAGGTGGACTTGGTTACCATAGCAGACTGTAGATTCAAAAAAGCAACCCTAATTGTTTGACTTGCATAGACCTATGGCCTTGCCTGGTGGATCTTGGTGTTCCTAGAAGTGAAACAGACAGGAAGCCTACTAAAACTCTTATCTGACCTGCACATGCAGAGAAGTTCTAGCTCAGGTGAACAGAAGTCTATCATGAAGACGGAGAGTAATAATCCTCATGCCATTCCTGACTTGAGCCAGTTTAAAGAGTTGAAATCCCTTGAATGAAGAGGAGGAAAGGTTTCCTTGAATACCTATCCCAGTACACTGACTTTGCATTTAGTTAGCCATAATTCCATCCTTTTCTTTAAAGGAACCTATGATATTTTGGGAATTATTTCACAGTTGTTCTACACTGATGGTAGTTCCCCAAGACCTACAACATCACTTTGGTTCACCAACTGGAGCTCTTGAAACCATTTTGTAATCATTTCTTTAGCTCCAAAAGGTATAATTGGAGGAGATGTGCCTAATAGCTCGCAGGATTTCATATTAGTTCCCTGAGCTGTGGGATGAGGGCTGTTATGTGAGAAAGGCCATATGAAAGCTATTAAAATTGCCTTTGCCTAGGAAAACAGTAAACTAAAAACAATATTACATTCCTGGAGGGATTGCAGAGATTAGTCTACCACTAAGAACTTGAAAAACACAGAGACTGGGATATCCAACACATTCCATCAAATGTCCTACTTGGCTTTAGCAGAAAACAGATGTATCTAGAAGAATGAGAGTATATTCTTCTAAGCTAAATCAGGTGGTGACTCTAATTTTTGCTGCTGGACCAGATGTGAGTTCAATGCTTGAGCAAATTAACACATCTCCTGGTATCTGCTTTATGTCTATTGATCTGGCAAATTACATTTTCTCTATGCTTGCTCATGAGGCCCATGAAAAGTAGTCATCTCTCAGCTATGAAGTCTATTAATATACCTTTACCTTTATACATCAAGGGCTTATCAACTCTCCCATCCTCTATCATGATTTAGTGGTTACCTTTCTCTTCTGCAAGATATCAAACTGGTTCATTACACTGGTACACTGGGCGGATTGGATCTGGTGAATATGAAGTAGCAACAACTCTAAAATTTATTCCTAGTACATTTGCATGTCAGAAGAAAGTAAACAAATCTCACTAAAATTTAAGGACTTTCTACTTAAGTGAAATTTCTGTTGGTCCAATGGTGGTGGGATTGTTGAAGTATCTTTTCTAAGATAAATTGCTCATCCAGCACTTTCTACAACTAAGAAATTTCCTTGGATTTTGGAGGAAACATATTCCTATTTGGGTGTATTACTCTGACCCATTTATGGTGATACCCCCAAAACTGCTAAAATTTCAAGTGGGAACCAGGATAAGAGAATATGCTGTGGCAAACACAGGCTTCTATGGGCTTTGCCACTTTGCACCTGGTCCATACCATACACATGATCCAAGGATGTTTGAAGTGGCTTGAGCACTGTTTGAAGTGCTGGATGCTATTGAGAGACTTTGGCCAGGCCCATTATAAGAACACAGCAAATACTGCCAAAAACTCACAGCCAGCATCAACCTGGTGGCCTACTGTGACCCCTGGTGCCTACTGCCACTGAGGTAGGCAGAGAGATTATATGCAGTGAGATTCAGGTTGAAGGTGCAGGAGGGAGCATGGCTGGATTTCATTTGTAGTGCGGTGGTCTGCATGGCCAGCCAAAGAGGGCGGGGAAACTGAACACGTTCATGTGGGGACTGGGTCTTGGAGGGCCATAGTCATGGGGGCAGCATGTAGGACCTGCCACACCCCTACCCCCAGGTGGTTGATTGCCCCTCTCCTACTAGTGGAATTCTCCAGAGGCAACAAATGCCAAAAATTCAGAATAAAGAAAATATTAAAAACTGCAAGAGGAAAGTGCCACACCATTTTTAAGACAAAGTCATCAGAATAACAGATTTCTCATCAGAAATTCTAAGGACAGAATACCAAAAAGAAAAAAAAAAATTGGTATATGGGAAAATGAACTGAAAAGACAATAATAATTATTTGAAAAAAACTTAAACTTCCTTAGTCGTTAGGAAATGCAAATCAAAATTACATTGAGATTGGGTCTCACCCTAGTCAGAAGTGCTATTATGAAGAACACAGAAACCATGAATGCTCTTGTGGATATGGGGAAAAAGAACTGTTGTACACATTAGGTAGAGTGTACACCAGCAGGGTCACTACAAAAGTCAACATGGAGTTTCCAAAAAATAAAAATATAAGTACCATTTGCTCCAGCTGCACCACTTTTTGGTCTCCACCCAAAGGGACTAAAGTCAGCATACTACAGAGATGCCACGGTTGCCATGGCGCCGTTCATAGTTGGTAAGTGAGGGACTCCGCCTAGGTGCCCATCAGTGAATGAATGGATAAAGAAAATGTATTATTTATTGTGTATAATTAAAATACCCTCATAAAAATTAAGTTTAAAAAGAATAATGAGCAGGTGTTGTTTGTGTATGCCTTGTGAGACAGATTTCACCCTGTTATTAAATGGCCTATTATTGCAAATCCTGTGAGGGGTATATAAAGTGGAGCATTATTCAACTGTAAAGAAGGATGAATCCACATCATTTGTAAGGAAGTAGATGGGACTGCAACTCACAAAGTCAAGCAGAATAAACTAGCCACAGTAAGACAAATACCATGCTTTCCCATTCTTGTGTGATTTGCATGGGGACCCAACATGAAGGTAGCAAGGGGATTATTAGAGAAGATAAGGGAAAGGGGAAAGGGAGGTGTAGAGAGAGTAATGAGGGGTGGACATGATCAAAGTATGCTATTATGTATAGTTAAAGTGCACCATAAAAATTAAATTAAACAGAACAAGGCAACAGGTGTTTAACTGTGCTTTGTGAGACAAATATCACCCTGTTGTTAAATGACCTGTTATTGCACATCCTGTGAGGTAAGAAAATGATTAAATTCCATAGGTTGACTTTTCACCACAGAGTCTAATATTGTATTATACTTTTAAAATTTTATTAAGATGAGGATCACATGATAAATGTTCTCTCTCTCTTTCTTTCTTTCTTTCTTTCTTTCTTTCTTTCTTTCTTTCTTTCTTTCTCTTTTTTTTCTGTAGTGGGGATTGAACCCAGAGTCCCCTAACCTACAATAAGTGTTCTTAATAAAATAATTATAGAAGAATGACTTTTAACTTACATGGTGTGGAAAGAAGTATGGGTTGGGGAGGAGGAGGAGAAGATAGAGAAGCAGATGCTGCTGCCACTGAGAGCTTATGTAGCCAGCGAAGAGAAAATATTCACTAATTCTATGGAAAATGTTTGCCAGCCTTAGTTGCACAGTGCAATAATGTTTTTGAAACCTGCCAACATATCCACAAACACACACAAATAACTATAGAGTTGACCATAGAGCTAACTTAGTGATGTGCTTTTCAAAATGCATGTATATATCTGAAAGGACACACCAAGTTCAATGTCTCTTATCATCTGCAAGTTCTTTGTGTGACTCTAACCACAGCTTCATTTCTCATAATATTGAGAGCTAATATAGAGAGATTCTTTTACCAACCATTGTTTAAAATGGGGTTATGTCATGTAATTTTCTCCACTTTTTCTTTGTTATAGCTTCATAGAAATATCTCCATTTTAATTAATAGATAAAACATATTTAATACAAAGCACATCTAACCCATATATTTTTCTCAAGCCTAATTTTATTAATAGCCACACAGCTCTATTATTAGTGTTTTCTAAACTTAAGCAATGGTGTAATTAAAAAGCCACATACCTTTATTTGTATTATTTCCCACAGTACTCATATAGATAAAATAGGATAGATCCCTAGGAAGTAAATTTCAAGGTTATAGTACATTAATTATTCTAATTTTAATAGCCATTGCATTGATTTCTATGTAGAATGTAATAATTTTAATAATTCACATTTCCATCTGTAATGTATGAGACTTTAAGTCTTTCCTTAAGAGATATTTTTACTCTTCTTCTCACTCTCATTTTGATTTGTTGATGAGGTTTTGTCTTATAATTTTATTATAAAATTTTGTCAATTTTTGTTGAAATAAAATGGTCAATAAAATCAAAACTGTTTCAAGTAAACATTGAGAATACATTTGCTTAATCAAATTAAGAATATAAAAGAGTTTAAATGAGTGAACTACATCCTTCTATATGAGAAAAAATTAATAAAATCTTAAATCAGATAATGTAGGTATCATAATCTCTATTTGTTTTAATCAGCTATTTCCCTGCTATGTCTAAAAGGATCTGACCAGCGGAGTTAGAGAGGAGGAACAGTTTGAGGGCTCACGGTTTCAGAGGTCTTTGTCCACAGAAGGTCGCTCCATTCCTCAGTGATCCAGGTGAAGCAGAACATCATGGGGGAAGAGTGTGACAACTCACATCATCAGGAAACAGAAGGAGACTTTGTTCTCCAGATACAAAATATATACCCCATAGCCACGTCCCCACACGTCCCCAATAGACCACTCCCTCCAGCCACACCCCACCCTGCCACCAGTTACCACTCCGTTAATCCCATCAGGGATTAATTCACTCATTAGGTTAGAACTCTCACAACTCAATCATTTCTCCTCTGAACCTTCTTACATTATCTCACACATGAGCTTTTGGGGGACATCTTACATCCAAATCATAACATTATTCAAAGGAAGACAGATCACCAAAGGAGGATTAATTAAAAAATGAAGGAACTAAAAGATAGATAGAAGAATAGACAGGAAGGTAGAAACTACATCAATAAGCAAATAGAAGGACTGGGCAGAATGGATTGAAGAACCAAAAGTTATCATCAGAGGTAATGGTATTAGAATTTGCCATGAATATGTGCACCACAAAGAAACACTGCAAACATCTACACATATTCCTTAACTGGCATTTTTGACAGAATTCATGTAGAAATGGAGAATAAGAAAATTTCTTTAGCTTAGATAAAAATCAGAGGGGTGTGTGTGTGTGTGTGTGTGTGTGTGTGTACATATATGATTAGGTCAAGTATATGTAGCTAACCATATACTATAAATAACCAAAAATATAAATATATTTTCAACATAGTTAGTTATATACATTAGATAGTGTCATATATATTATAAAATTAAAAATTTAATGCCCTCAAACTTTTTTAGCTACACATCCATTATCCCTATAACCATGTGTTGCATGGTTTGACCCAACTTCCATATACTCCAAAAAACTAATTGTTTCCCTACAGGACTCAGAAAATATTTCTGACTATTGATGTGTAGAAGTAAGTTTGTTAAAGCACAATTTATTCCTGAAATATAAAAGCATATATCGTTCCTTTTCTTCTTTGAAAAGATTCCCACCAATATTCAAAACATGAAACTTCAGCAATTATTTTAGAATTAAAAAAAAATAAAAACTATCAGTGTACAGATATAGAAAGAATCTGAGTTTATCCTATAAAAGCACTATTGAATCAGCTCTTGGACTGATCCTATTGAATTTTATGTTTTGAGGAAATAATAAATTTCCATGTTACCAAGTTTATGTAAAAATGGTAATTCTATAACATCATGATTGTTTGAAGATTTATGAAGACAAATATGCCAACCATTGTGGTTGCATTTCATTTTATTTGATGACTTTGTACAATAATATTTAAGACTTCTTAGATGAATTGTAAATCTAAGCTGTTTACCCCACACAGTTTCTGAACACCAAAGCAGCTGAGGAGAAATGTCTTAATATGGAATATCCATTTTTTTTCTATTTTCATGTTTTTATTTAAAGTGTTAGTAACTTGCACAGTGGTCCATTGGGATATGTAAACCACACCCCTGAAAAATAACTACAGAGGTTTGCATTTGGAAAGCTAAAAGAATATCAAAGAATTTGTGCTTTTTTTTCTACGTCTCATACAATTTAAATTTCTTAGAGGAAATGTCTATGCTGGGATTATTGTCTTTCCACTATGCAATAGCCAACTTTCATTCTGTTGCTATGACCCTTCCTTATAGATTGAGTCCATTCTCTTTGAATTCTTTATTATCATGTATATGTTTCATAAAATCTTGAACAAAATCTTTTGATTCAGAATGTAAACCTTTCTACTTATTATTCATTCTATGGTAAGGGTGACATCATAGCATGTATAAAAATATGCATGTGTCATAAGTTTATAGATGAGTACTTTCAGCAGAGGTGGCAGGAAATTGACCTGAAATGTGTCTGTCAGAATTTGGCAGTGACTGGTCATCATTTATATTGTTTGTTTAACTTGTATAGTGGTCCCTAATACATGACATAGAGTCTCCAATTTCAGATACCTTGAAATGTGAATCCTTGGCAGCAAGTATACTTAGAGTAGATCTCTCCTGGAATCAGGCTCTTTCAAACAAAATAAGACAAAAATATGGAAATTTCTCCTGCATTTTCAAGCAACCTGAATGCAGAATTTTACCTGAAAGGATGATATTATGGTTTAGGCATGAGGTGTCTCCCAAAAGCTCATGTGTGAGATAGTGCAAGAAAGTTTGGAGGTGAAATGATCGGGTTATGATAGTCTTAACCTTGTAAGTGCATGGATCCACTTGAATGTATTAACTGGGTGGTAACTGTAGTAGGGTTTGGTGGAAGGAAATAGGTCACTGGGGGCATGGCTATGGGGTTTATGTTTCATCCCTGGTAAAGGGAGCAGTCTCTCTTTGCTTCTGGGTGCCAAGTCCTGAGTTGCTTTCCTCCTCCACACACTTCAGTCATGATGTGCTGCCTCATCTCAGGCCTTCAGGAATGGAGTTGGCTGTCTCTGAACTGAGAACTCTGAAACCATGAGCCCCAAATAAAGTTTTTCTTCCCTAAAATTTTTCTTGTCAGTTCCTCTGGTCACAGTAATGAAAGACTAAGACAAATGCTGTGTGAAGTGGTCTTCTGAAGATATCATGAAGACAAGGCAAAGGGCTGTTCTACAAGATCCCACCTTCACTCTGCCTTTATGGACTCTTCTTACAGACTCAAAATTCAAAGTGCCTGAGACAAGGAAAAATAGAGTAACAGAATATTATAATTACACAGCAGATTTCCAGTAAAAATGACATTTCTTAAATATTACTGAATAATCAAATGAATCCCTAAAGAAGACACTTTTTTTTTTTTAAGATGAAACAAATTCAACAAATTCAAGCTTAACAAAATAGATAGAACCTGGGGCTTTCCTCCCATCATGGTCCAAAACCCCCGGTGAGCCTCTCGGTTTGCGCTAATTTGTTAGGCAGCCCTGAAAATCTAATGCAGTTAGTAAGACATGTTTTGAAGGGAGCAGGGGCATTATTTATGGTTGTGCTGATATTTAGTCATATCTCATGTGGAAATGATTTCATAGAATAGTTAAATCACTTTAGTGTGTGTATCCTCAGGTTTCAGCCCTAATAGTTATATTGATGCTGTAGATTCAGCTCCTATCAACAATCCTGGCATCCCTCCTTTCTTGGTTAAATCACTGCATTATTTTTTGCGGGGGTACCGGAGATTGAACTCAGGGTCACTCAACCACTGAGCCACATACCCAGTCCTATTTTGTATTTTAATTAGAGACAAGATCTTATTGAATTGCTGAGCACCTCACTTTTACTGAGGCTGACTTTGAACTCATAATCCTCCTGCCTCAGCCTTCCAAGCTGCTGGGATTACAGGCACTGCACCCAGCAATACATTAGTTTTTAAACCAGCTGATCACTGAAATCAGATAGAGGTCTTTCATTAGAAACATATGGATTAAACACCCACACAGGCCTTCATGCACATACACACACAGAGACACACAAACACACACACTTCCCCAGTGCCTCTCCTCAGGCACAATGAATCATAATTTGACAGTGACCTCTTTTCAAAACATAAGAGATCTTTTGGAAGGAGAAATCATATGCAGTCTTTACTGATTCATCTTACATTAAAATACCTTCCTCTGACAATAAACCACGGGCTGATTTAAAAATGTATTTTCCACAGTCTATTAATGTTCCACTTGTCTCAAAAACTTATTTAAGGCTTCCTTTCAGATTGTTGTATTTTCCATGAGATGTTCTAGTTAAGTGCACATTTATAGGTACGTGTACACACAATGCAAGAATCTAGCATTAGATACAGCATGGGAATCATTCCTGCGGCGCTTAAAATGTTTCTTAGAGTAGATTTTTAAATGTTGATTCCATAGAAAATGTACTGATTGGTTTGATTCATGCCTTTAGGGTCTTAAGTGATTGAATTCACAGGAACCCATTGTGTTCCCATTCTACCCTTCACAGTCTGTAGTTCACACATGCCACATAACTTATGTGGTGGTCTCCACTGGAGAAATTTCTTTGGACACAGCCTCAGAGTTGTCCCTTTGTTCCCAACCATTTCAAGCTGATGGTCACAAGATGCATATGCAGGAGGCATCTCGTTCTGTCTCAAGGACTTAAAATTCTTGTCTATCTCGATTCAAAACATTTTGCCTCTTCCTGCCTCCACCGAAACTCCTACATCCACAACTTGAATCAAGGTGATTGCTGAGGCAGAGAATCATTGACTATGAGTCCTGGCTCCATCTAAAGAATGTCTCAGGTAATTTTCCTAGAAAAATATTTCTGAATTTTTGCTTAATGAAGAAAGATGGTTTATATGATGGTCGGAAGAGAAATAATAGTATAAAGCACACTTTCGTGTGTAACAAGATTTTCCTGTTTCTTGCGGGGTAATGACGATAATATTTAGAGTTTTCTACTATACTACCTAATAAGGAACATCTGTAGGCTGCCATTCAGGAGGCTCCATTCCAGTGAATTGAACTCTCAGTATTTTGTTTATAGAAGATAATCAAGACAGACCCTCAGTAATACTAATAAAAGAAACAGAAGTTTGTCTTCATTACATCAAGGTTCCCATTTGTTCTAATCTTCCTCTCCAGGTAATGCAATTGATTTTATTTATCTACACTTCATACAGCTTCAACTATGTCTTTTAGATACTCATATGTTCACATTTGAAATTTTCCCTAATTTGGGAAAAGAACTATTTGATACCTAGCAAATTATTATGATCCACAGCCAGTGATTATTTTTAAGGATAATTAGTCCTAATCTTGGGCACAGAAATTCTTTTTCTGATGCTTACTCATAAGTGGTATTTTTTTTTTCTTTGTTACTTTTAGCATGGGTCATAAAGGAACCTGAGATTCTCTTTCCTCATCCCTGTTTTTAAGTTGCTCCTGGCTGATCTACTTTGACTCTGCTTTGAAGAATTCCAGTGCTCCTTATATATTGTCATTTGACCATTCAGTGGTTCTCCATCTATCAACTTTTCTTTGTGAGTTGTATTTTCATCACATTCTGTTGGTGAGCAGGCCACCTCCTTGAGATCTATAATTTCATGCTCCATGTAGTTTTGGAGCTGGAGATCAAGGACGGAAGCAGAGGAATAGAGTGACGGATGTTCAGCTACATGAGCAGTAAAGGGTGGGTAGAAGGGAATTTGAGGTGGAGCAGGCTGGTGGGCACAAAAGGGAACTTGGAGCAAGTACTTAACCCTGGACAGCAGAGGACATTAAGAATACAGTTTACTTCAAAGCTCAAAGGCTAGCCGATCTTAGTAGCACACTTAAAATTCCAGGGACTCCAGAGACTGGTTCAAGGTAACTTAGCAAGACTCAACCTCAAAAAAATTTATTTATGTACCTGCATACATAAATAAAAGAAGGTGGGGGGCTGGGAATGTAGCTTAGTGTCATAGCACCCTTGGTTTTAATCACTGGCATCACAAAACAAACAAAACCCATCACAAATTAGAAAGCAAATATGTCTCCTTCTTGAAACTATACTTGCTAGCTGAAAATAAGGAAGTGTTATATTTAAAAATAATGATGGCTAAAGATGGCGGAAGAAACTATCTCATAGAAACTTTGGGGTTTGTAATCATATCGGAAGAGGTTTTCAGAAGGGATATGATCAGATTACAGTGCTGGTCTGCGTGGGGAGAGGGCTCCAAGGCTGGCCATCCCTCACCTGCTTTGCTTAGAACTTTTACCTAGTGTCCATGATGGGAAAACCTCACCATCGTCCCCCACCTGAAACGTGTGACTCTCAGTGGCTTAAGCTTCTGCTCCACCTGGACATTTGCTCCCTTAATCTGGGCTACTTCTATGCCACCAAACCAAAGGCCATCAGTCTTAATGTGAAGTGCAAAAAGAAATATGATTTTACTGACAACCAACAATGTGAGATGGAAAATCCAATGGCTTTCTTAATTGAATAAAATATTTTCCATTATCCATATGAAATGCTTACCATGTATGTCACAATTCAAAATTACTCAATGTTATCTAAATTCTATTGACTGTATCAGAATGATTTCGTGGTAGTATTTAATTAACATAAAATTGCGCACACCAAAATTATGATCAATAATAAAACCAATATTCATGTTTATTTTACAATGATAATATGTATTTTCAAAAGCCTCACTCTTGTGGTCTGATTCTGTTAATTACATAAGAAACTTAGATTCAGTAAAATTTTTCTTTGGATTGCACAGAGTGTTAGAAAAACTGAGCATTGTTTTAGTTAAAGTCACAAAGAAAAAGGAAAGTGTTGTTCTTCTACTCATAATTAATAATTGAGAATGCTCTAAAGGATTTTTATTTTGTGACTTGGAAGGCACAATATTAAAATGTTATGTGAAAGGTAAGATCTAAATTTTAACTGTCACCAAACCAATTCTTAATTTTCCAGAGTATGTTTAAAGAAGTGAACATTGTAATTCTGATACTCGGTGCATGATCTTCAAAGAGGATGATAGGTGTAAGTATTTTACTTAAAACCAAATAGAGCCTTATTTTTAGCTGTCTGAAATGCTACTTATCCCTATTCACAAAGCAGCCCATATAATCAACCTCAGAACTTAATAATATTGTTCAAGTGAATAAGAATATAGGAAGCACAACTGAAAGAGCCAAGTGAATACAATGGTGCACTTTGCCATTGTAATTGGACAGGTGATTATTATTTCTCAGAATGCCATAGTCAAGCAATTTAATATGCAAAAATTAATTTTAGAAATCTTAATTAAAATAAGTGGAATTGCTCTATCTTTAAGAATTACCAAAAATACTTTTTGTAGAGTGTTTGTCGCATATTGTGTTTGGATTCAGTGGAACTTTCATTTGTTCATGAAATCTTTGTTTGGCTCATTTGCAAAAATGTCAAGATACCTTTCCCCATGACTTGGCTGAATCTGTGATAGTTAAAAATGGTATTAATGTTTGAAAATACTCTGAAAGTATTTTGAAAATGATTTTAAAATATTTTATACTTACACATCAATATTTTCCATTTTATATATCTCCAGTACGTATTTTTGAAGCATTCATAAAACAACATGGGTAAGCCCATATGTTTTATAGAAATATTTGTGTAGCTTATATAAAGTATTTGATCTGTCTTAATGTAATCATGATAAATGTATATTTTCTATTTCAAAATAGCATTTGTAGTTTTATTTCTATAATTCTAATATGACCTTGACACACAAACCCCACACACACACCCACTACATACACATACTCTACACACACACACACACACACACACACACACACTGATACACAATACTTGAGATAAGATTTACATTGAATGAAATAAACAAATCTAAAGTATACCATTCAATTAGTTTTAAGATATTCATGAACTGGGATCACACACAGATATCAAGAAACAAAAATCTTTATACAGAAGCTCCCTTGGGATTAAGTAAAAATCTTGTTCATCCAACAATATGTACAACTATAATGTATCAATAAAAATGTGGGGGGAAAAACCTGCTTAGGAGAGACCAATACCCTCATTGCTTTCAATGTTAGTTAGTTTTACTTATTCCAAAAATTTTTATACCTATATTTATATAGTTTTTAACCCTGTTTCGCTTTTTCTTTCATTTTGTTTCCCAGATTCATTCTTTCTTTTTCTTTTTCTTTTTTTTTCCTATAATGGTAATTGATATTTTACCAGGGATATTTTACCATAAATTATGTTCCTATCACCCCCTCAACCCTGTTTGTATTTTTATTTTGAAACAGAGTTTCACTAAATTTCCCAGATTGACATAAAAAAAAAAATCTTCATTTCTCTATCATAGCCTCCTGGTTAACTAGGGTTACAGGTACTGTGCTGGGTTTCCAGAATCATTCTGGAGAGACTCCTTATTGGCATCAATATTTTATTCCCATATCTGCTGGCTAATATTCCTGATATGTATTTGGTATATGTTTATTATTGATTCACTGGTTGGTGGACATGTTACTTGTTATATTTTATCTATTATAAAAATCTTCCTTTGTATGTGCAGGAAGATTTAATTTTTTAGAATTTAAATATTTTACTTTATCAATCAAGTTGGAAGTTTCATGTACATTTGAACAAGTATACATCCTGAAGTTGTTGGTAATGACTCAGGAGTTACTAGAATTCATTCTCCTCTCTCTCTCTCTCTCTCTCTCTCTCTCTCTCTCTCTCATTCTCTCTCCCTCTTTTTCTCTCTCTCATTCTCAGTTCGTGAAGTTCGAGTCCTTCAAAGCTGTGGACATTGACTTTGACCTACTTACCATCGTGAGACAGTCATATTTGGTTTGTGTATGGCTCTTTTTTTTCTGCATGGAGTCCAAAATGTGTGTCTAGGCAGAAAGATTGCTAATCTCACTTCATGTATTAAGGTTGACCCAGGGGTCACAGTAATGAGGTATCTGAGATCCCATTAGAAAATCCAAAGGTATATTAAATTATATCGTTGGGTGGATAGATGGTATTGTGTATTAGTAAATAATCTGTTGCCAACTTTAAATGAAATTTATATTTCATTTGAATGAAATGAATCATAATTGACGTATATATTCTCTTATAAATGAAATATATGTTCTTAGAAGTGAAATATATGTTCTTTGCTTTGAATTGAGTCTTTTCCAGATGCATTATTTTAGAGAGTGGATTATAAACTCAGGGCATATATACTATGTCTCCTCAAAAGTTTCAAATATACTTAGATATTTTGGCTCCAACACCCCTCAATTTCCTGGTCTTTTCCATGAGAATGTACTTAGCAAATGACTATTTTCAGCACAGAAATGAGAAGACATGTTAAATGGTCCAATGTAACCTTTTGAAGAGGAATATATTAGCAATCTCACAAAGGGATATATTAGAAACTAATTTGGTTTCATTCAGTGGTAGGTAGAAATGGAGCAAAAATAGGAGATTTAGAAATGACTTAGAAGGAAGGAGAAGTGTAAGGAGTAACAGTATGTTGAATCTGCCTGTTCACAGGAGCTGTTGGGCTTTTAACTTTGTAGTTCACGTTCTAAAGTCAAGCAGGATTCTAGAGGAACATATGGAATAGAACAGATATAAAGGAATCCAAGTCTGTTATAAATATATATAATATAATCACATCAAAAGAGGTCAAAAAATAATTTGCTGCAGTAAGTTTAGAATACGGTCATACTCTAAGGTTAAAGACGTAAGAACCAAACAAAAACGCACTTTAATTTTTGCTTCTTTTTAAAGACGTCAGATATAATTTTTAACAATTATATAACACTGTATGTGTATATTCACCTTGAGAAAATGTGTAAATATATTGCAGACAGTCGAAGTCAAATCTTTTACTGTTAGAGAAAGGATGGAGGGGTAAGAGAATCTTTTAGTGATGGATTCAAATTGGAGGAATTGGTGCGAAATCAGATTTTGTGTTCAGATGAGTGAATATGCACAAGTAAGTTCATTTTTAGTGTTTCCTAGCCCTGAGAGGACCTGGAAGCAATGACTCACAATACCAGTGAGCACTTGTACAGTATAATATTGGATTCTAAATGCCATTGTGAAAAACAAAACAAAACAGCAAAAAAAAGTTCAATTGCCCTTGGAGAAAATATTTATCCCAAGACTGGAGCCATGAGAGTATAAGACAAACCAGGAAAAATTCTGGTGCCCCAGTAAGGAAATCAAAAAACAGGGGATGAATAAGATGTATGGAATAATTTGAAAAAAGAAATAATTGTAATAATGGCTATAACATAAATATCAAGACTTCATAAACTAATGCTGCTATGCAAGTAATTGAATAATTAAAAATTGGAAGAGAAAGTAAAGATTTCCTGTAGAGTAAAATTCTAGTTAGTAGGTGTATAAAGAACTAGGAAAGTAAAAGTTATCAGTGACCAAGTCTTTGTTTTTTGCAGATAGAAATTGATGGCTGCTAAAATTTCATAGCCAAAAATAATGAGGAACAAAAGTTTCCCATGGTCTGTAATTATTTCCCCACAAGACAATGATAATCATAAAGGGAAAAGTAGTGATGTTTTAGTGGAAAGACCTGTCAGACATTACATTCACAAAGTGATCAAAGTTAATACCCCATTAGTCAGGAACATCAGCTTCTTCCCTCTCCAGATATGAGATATATACCAAAAAGAGTACAGCATCGCTGCTGTGTACTTGCAAAATTACATTACCTAAGCTTTATCATGAGGATTGATTAGACCACCCAAATTGAGGAACATTACACAAAATTCATGACCAGTGAAACATTGATAGAGAAAGGCTACATAAATGTAATAGAAGAAAAATGACAGCTAAAATCAAGTACAAACAGTGGACACTGGACACTCCTCTGCAAGTAACAAAATTTGACTAGTGATTAATAATACAATCATGATGATTTTCCTATTTTGATAAATATGTTCTGGCTGTGGAAAATGGACTCATTTAGGCAAGTCACATCAAGGATATGTGAGAATTCTTCGTATCGTTTTTGCAAACTATTTGTAAGACTAAAACTTTTTTCCAGGTAAAAGGTTAAAAATTAAATAAAACAAAAAGTAATGTCTGTCTTCAGGGATGTAAGGTTTGGCTTTAATGATCTTGAACATGGAGACATATGAACGTTTTCTCTGTGGTTTTGTTTCCAGAATTAGAGGAAAGATGCATAAAAATGGCCCTCGTTGATTTATTTATGCTTGCTTGTTTCAATCAGGCATTTTATCACAGCATACCTTAAGTGCACTTTGGTACCTGCTATCCAATCTCTAGGTCTTCCCTCCTCCCTACCATAAAGGTGGCAAACTACTCACATAGCGAAGGTTGGTACTCTTTGGTTGCTGACAGCGAGTTATTTCACCTTAAATTTCCTAGATGAGAAAAGTTAGTTAAAATATTTGAAGATCATCAATCTCCATAACTAGTGTCTTTTTTTTTTTTAATAAAATTAGATGCTACATGACACTCTTCTAATAGTGGATGCACACATATTTTTGGATGATACAACTAGCTTGGAAAGCCAGAATTCATTTTGATAGATGTTTACGGTTCTTCCCTGTGCTGGCGATATTAATGACCCCTGTCAGGGGCTAGGTGTGTTTTCTTCTCAGATGTTTCCACCCTCCACGTGTTTTCACGTGCATGAGCAAACTTACTCCAGCTCCTGATCATCTGGAACTGTTGTTATCACTTTTCCTCTGACTTCACACCTTTCTTCCCACCGTGCCTACATTTGGTGAGCCTCCTTTCACTTCCTAAGAGTCTAATTTTGTGGTTTCGTGGTGAAGTGTCTTAGAGCAAAATATCACTCTGATACGCTCTCTATTGTGTTTTAATTCTAAAAATATTTTTAAAATATGTCTTCCTGTAAAATTCCACTATCATTTCTGGTAGAAAGTATAGAGTGAGAAAAAGTCAATTACAGAATTCATATAATGTGGAAATTAAAACAGACAATGCAGAAAATGATTTCCCTGGGAGAGTCAGTTTATGCGTTTCCTTGTTCTCGTTTAAGGTGTGACTCCTGTGGATCCTGATTCCGACTTTTTGCTAGGGTTCTGCCACACTACTGTGGGGAATACCTCCAGAAGAGCAGAAACATCCTCATTTTTGCCCCAAAACTTAAGTGTACTTCCTCAATCCCAGACTGGAGGGTGATTTCTGCAGCTGCCTCCTGTTTTGTTTGTCCCAGGGAGAATCATCTCCTGTTTCCAAGGAATATTACAGTCTTCACTTCCATGGGGTCCTTAGGAGTGTGGTGTGGGCTCCTTCTGAGATAGCCACGGCTTGATTTCCAGGGCATGAACTATCCTGTATAACAGTCAGAGGTAGACAGAAAGAGGAAGCAATTAAAGAAACTAAGAGCTCATGGAGAGCAACAGGACTTTTTATAGAGACTGATACAAAAAACAAAAATATTTATTTTTTATCCAACTATTTCAAGGTCCATTTTATATATTCCTTTTTTTCTATTTCTCTCACAATTTTTCCTTATTATGTACTTTCATAGCAATTTCTTGATATCTTTTCTGCAGTAGTGTAAAAAGTTCCTTGATTTACTCATTCTTCATGTGTACATGGTATCTCCCTCATTCTGGTCTAACTGCTTGATGATATATTACAAATAATCCAGTGCACTCTTTATTCATTGATTTGGATCATTGTTTTCTGATGAGGGCAAACACATGTATCTTCTTCTTCTGCATCTTCTTCCCAATATGCTATTACAATTATGGACACCAAATAAAATAAGTTAAGGAAAAGAAGCATATAATCAGAATCTGGTGAAGCAATATATAATTCAGAAGACAGTAAGAGGTAGCAAAATAATTTTTAATAAAAGAAAAGGAAATGGGAAAAATAACAAGTTCATAAGGAATTAAATCATGTAGATGAAAATACTGCCTGTGGAGGTAGATGTCTTGAGGGCTACAAAGGTGTTCTGCATCTGCCTTCCGATCCCTGTCTTACCTTGTGCAAACACCTCTGGCCACACAAGTGAAAGGACAGAGTCTTCAGGATAAGGTTGAGGCAGCAAAGGAGAACTAACACACACAGTGACTTAACATTAGTCACCAAAGATAGGGACACTAATTTTATCCTCACATATGCTCACAAGCTTGACTTAATGTGTAAAAATAAAATTTTAAAAACTTGAAACATAGGTATGGAATAGATAATCTTTAATTGAATAGAAACACACGGAAATTCTCTGCAACAGATATGTAAAACTTCTAACTAAAACTGTTGTGACCTCAATGTCGGACAATGAGTTAATATACCCACAAATGCACACTTAACTTGATACTTGGAGAAGTTGAGTACAGGCAATCTTCCCAAATTCAACAACACATAAGAAAGCTCAAGAGGGAAGTGTAATGGTGTTAGTGCTATAACAACAGTATGTAAGTTAACTAAATATTTCTTGGCTTAGTGTTTTGAAAACTATCTTAAAATCACAATCTATAATTTTTCTTTTCTTTCTGTTGTTACACAGTAGAAGTCAGGTTTAAAATTTGCAAAATTACTAATGGCTAATGAAGGATCAATAAGAAATGCAATATTCATTCAATTATTAGTCACTCTGGTATCACTGTTTTTCTCTGTGCCCCAAAGCTTTGAGATACTTCAGGATTCAAGGCTAATCTGTTGTGTTAAGTCACATTTTTACCTAAATAAAATAAACATTGTGAAGAGCCTCCTGAGACTTTACTATTTCCTGAAAATAAATAATTTAGATCAAGTGTGATATCTCTTGAATGAAATATATAATCACAGAAATTCTGTGTTAACTGTAACAGTTATGATTATTCTATTTATACTTTGATATGTTTCCTCAGTAGGTCAATAGGTACTTTATTCTTTAGGTTAGTGAAAGCAAACCAAACTGCAGTGTGTTCTTTAAATCATGTTGACCTATAGCCAAGACATAAAACTAAGTATCAAAAGTTAATATTGCAGATATAAAGTTCAGCTGCTATGAGTTGAATATTACCTCCTCATGCACTCAGGCAGGAGTTTAATCCCTTATTTATGCTAATGGTATTAAGAGAGTACAAATTTAACCCAACTAAGGTATTTAGGTGTGGGGTACTTTGCAAGGTGCTTAGGTTTGGGTACCATCATTGGAGTGGGGCCCCCATGATTAACTCCTAGTGGTTTTATAAAAGAGGAGTATGTTGAGACCAGACACTGAGATGAAGACACATGCTCCCTTTCTCTGGATGTGTGATACCATGTGCAGCCTCAGAACTATGCCAGAAAACAGGCTGTCATCAGACCTGAGACCTCACCTGGGCGGTGCTTTTGAATGCTCAAATTGGGATCTCAATAAACTTCTTTTCATTGTAGAGTTAACCTGCCTAGCGTATTTCATTACAGTAGGGGAATGCTGGCAAATTAAAGATCTCTCTGCTTTGTTACCAAATCTTTATCATACTTCAGCCTCCTACAATTAATCAGGTGCCAAAATTAATGTTTCATATTTTCTTTAGGGAACAGATGAGTTTTGCTTGGAAAACTATTTGTAAAAAGCAATTGGATAGTTGAGTAAAATCTCAAAATCCAACGATACCAAATTTTTGAGAGAATATGGAGCATGAGGATCTCTAATTCACTGCATATAGGAATAACAATAATTAAAAAACAAAACTTTGAAGTGTAGATGGGAAATTTTGTATTAAGTTAAATATAGATTTGCCATAAAGTTCAGAAATCAGACTCTGCTGTATTTATGGTCCCAATTTGAAAACTTTAGTCAATCCAAGAAAGTATGTACAGTTGTTCATAGTACCTTTCTTTTATCTATCATTTCTAGAATGAGAAACAAATAGTTGTTCTTTAATAAGTGAATGGATCATCAAACTTTGATTTCGTGTACACACATACACAAAATGGACTAATATTCATTGATAAAAAAGCACATTATTAACTCACTCAACAATATGGATGAATTGTAAATGTAGTTGTTCAAAGTGAAAGAAGTCAGTTACTGAAAAAAAATGCACTAAATTTTTAGTTATAATAAATTTCTTTAAAAAAAAAAAAGCTAAATTATAGAAATAGAAAACACATCACTGTCTTCCAGGGACTTGAGAATAGTTTCAGTATAAAGGAGGAAACTGACCTTTTAAGGTGACAGAATAATTCTAAGTGGTAATAGTGTGGTAGATCTATTACCTTTATCTTATACAAATATGCATATAAATATAAATGTCATATATACTCATCAGCATCCACAGCACCTGATGTTAAAGTGTGTGAATTCTAATGAATGCAAATCTAAAATCAGCAAAGGGATCAGGACACACTAGGATGGAATTCAGTCCAAGGAAAAGGAATTCAGGTGTTTTACAAATACATGGTCAATTTCACTGAAGGCAGATCAAAACAGGAATTAACCTAAGTAATTTTGAAAACTGCATTCCTTAGTCACTTTGGGCTGCCATAGGAAAATACTGTGCCTGTAGCTTAGAAAATAGAATTTAATTTCTCATAGTTCTGGATTTTGGAAGTCCAAGATCAAGGTGCTAACATGGTGGGGTTTTATGGTGAGGGCTCTTGCCTTCTCCATGCGGAAGACAGAAAACTACCTAATATTACTTCTTAGGACTCTAATTTTATCATGATGGCTCTGTCTTCATGACCCCATCTAATCCTAATTACCTCCTTCAGGGCACCAGCTCCAAATACCATCCAACTTTTGAGTCTGGGCTTCTGCAATATGAATTCAGCCCATTGCGAATGTTTTGAATGAAAATTATAAAGTTAAGACAAAAATAACTTTAAACAAACACTGAACTGAATTAAAAGTTGTTCCTCTTGAGAATGTAGGTTAACAAGTCTGAAACTTCTTTGCTTACTTACTCAGATTAAACAAGAAGTACATTGTTGGTAGATGATGAGTATTAGATTTCTCATTGTTGATCAACAAAGCTACGAATAGGCAAGGGGAGAAAAGATTTGAATAAACCTTGTGACATTAGAGTTGAAACATTAATATAAACACATGTTTAGCTTAATATAAATACACATAGATAGATATAGAAATAAGCATGATATGTGTGCAGTTATGAGTTCATGCACACACACACATTTCCAGGCTGTCCACTGAATGCAATTATTTGCAAACAATGACACATTAATAGTAATGAACAATTACAGCAATGACTTCTTTGTGTGTAATATCATTCTCTACTAAACAGCTGATTGGATGATTGGTGCAGGAAAACTATGGAAGTTCCTTGAGAACTGTGCAGTACCAAGAAGTAGGCAAGTATTCAAAATAAACAAAGAAAGAGGATATATGAAAGAGACATATGAGTCAACTAAGAGTTCTCAATGGCCAGTTGGGATGGTTTAAGCAACCAACCAAATAATGCAGTGGTGGATTTTAAAACAAAGAAGAAAATATTTAGGCAGGTGTGCATACTACTGAATTCCAAGTAATTTATATAGTTTCTCTCCCCTCCAGGAGTTAGAGAGCAATCTCTTCTCCTCCTTTCATACTGGTCACACCAAATGATTTGCTTCCAAATGACAGAGTATGGAACAAGTGGCAAGGGGAGGGGAGCAAGTATACAGTGAATGAATGTCTGGAAATTGCCCAGGAATTAAGGATGACATTGTGCTAAACTGTCTACAGCATGCATTCTTGATATTATGTGATAAAGTGTTCGCTTTTGTGTTATCATTCCCTCAAATCAACAACCACATTATAACAAAAACAAACCAAATAGAGGCATGTTCCATATATAATATCCTCAAAGCTGTCACGTTCACCAAAATAAGGAAACTCTGAGCAACTGGCACAGTGTCCAAAAGTCTAAGTAGACATGGTGACTAAAGCCAATGTGGTACCCTGATTGGAATTCTGGGAGAGTAAGGACAATTGTGGAAAGCCATGAAAAATGAAAAAAATCTGGTGCAAAATTGACAGTAGTGTGCTAGAATTGAGTTCCCAGTTGTGGCAAAGCACCAGTCATATAAGATGCTAGCAGTGCAAGGGAATCTAGTGGAGGGATATATGGAAATCTTATGTACAGTTGTGAAACTTTTCTGCAAATCTCTAAGTAGTCTACACTAAACACATGATTAAAGAAAAGTGAGATTGGTAAACTTTCCATGAGTGCATAATCTGTGCATAAATAATTTATAAAATGTGCACACATGCATATATTAGCTGCACTTATTAGTAATTCTCATTAAAAATCCTATAAATAAAATATCCCTGTTTCCATTTGAGTACTTTATACAGTCCACATTTCTGTGTGCACTTTGATAATTACTGCATATACTTTCCGAACGCATCTTATGTAAACGCATATAGAAGTGCGTGCGTGTCTGCGCGCGCGCACGTGCGGTTCATGTTAGATTTCATGCAGCTGTTTTACTTACTGGAAGACAGAGGTGCAGCAAGATGAAGTGACTGTTCTAAAGACTAAAACTCAATAAGAGACTCAATATTTGGCCAACCATTAATGATGAACTGATTTTCACATTGACGAGTGACATCACCATTGTCGCAAGTCTTGAAAGTGGTAGAGCTACATTCAGATGATTCTACTGGTTCTTTTTTTTAACATGAACTCTCATAATAGGCTACTTGTTACCCAGATACTCTCTCTTTCTATATATGCATGCTTTATTTATGCATGTACTTGATAAAAAATAATCATCTTTTTTTTGTAAATTTATACATTCCTATAACCATTCCAAGTGTATGTTTCTATATTTTTATTAAAATTAATGATAATCTAATTAACTCACTTTTATAAATTGCAACTATATGAAAAGCATGAATGTTATAACATAGTGCTTTCTTGTTAGACACCTTTCACGGTGATTGAAATAGGCTTTTCTAAGTTTGGTTGATAAATGTCATTCTTCTGATTCTAACTTCGTTTACTTAAAACTGAAAATATGTACCTTCAATTTGGCTTTTTATTCTGCTTTAAAAGGAATTTTTCTTTGTGTTTACAAGTTTTCTGGATGTATAAAAATTTTGACTATTTAGTATATCTATTACACTACTTAATATTGGTATTTAGTATACCTATAGTATAGGTATTCAGTATACTTACTTCCCAAAGACCTTTGCAGAAATATTTATTATTATAGATAATTAATCAAATTAAACTGCAGTGTGAGAAGTCCTCCTTGAATATATTCTTCATTAATTAGTCTATAACTACTAGTAGCTCCCCAAATTATTAAAGTTCAAATTCTAGGGTGACTGAAAGATGTATTACATTTGGCAGCCAGAGATATTCACAAAGCACCTACTCTGTGCAAAGTACAGTTTCAGTCACTTTATTAGCTTCATAAGGTAATATCTCATCCACTCCTCACAGACATGCTTTGAAGTAGTTGTTAGGGTTATAATTTTAATGTAAGGAAACTGAGGCCTGAACAATTTGTTCATTCAAAGTCACGCTGCAAACCAGTGACAGATCCAGGGCTGAAACAATTAGGGTACCTGGAGCTTGTCCTTAATCCCAGTGGCATACATGCATGGCTCCTAATCACAACTCTGTTAAACTTCTTAGAGAACACTTTAACACTGTTTAAGTGTATACCACATTTGTTGTTAAAGTTTATACCACATTTATAGATGAAGGTAATAGAATATGAAATGTATTGCAAAAGTCCCACACCTACAAAATGATCAGATCATCATATCTAACCAGTCCTATCCTGGTGCTCTCCTTGAACAGCATCTAAACCATCCCAGGAGGGATCCTATCTACTCTTCACTGTCCTCTAGCCATGAGAATGTTAATGCTGGAAGATTCTCTAAGCAGTAAATTCCATAAGAACAACAAATAGCAGTAAAACACAAAGTTTCTTTGACTTTGTATGTTCAAGAAACTGATGCAATTGGCAATTTACAGGAAGACAAAACACTAAGTATAACTGCATCAGTAAAAGATAAGGTGATATAAAATGAAGATTACTCTATAGGCATGCTTGTGATTACTATCAAGTGAACTACATTTTAAACCTTTTACGAATTATACAAATTATTTTTATACAAATTATTTGAGAGATCTAAAGGGAAAGAGAAAAATGTAAAAGATCAACATACTACATTTAATGTTATTTTTACTTAATTGACAGTAAATATTTGTTGCACTGCTTTATTTATTTATTTAGGGACAATGACAAGGAGAAGAGGCTGGTCATGTTCAGTACTGGCAAAATATTTTTTCCAAATTTATTAAATTCTCAGTCGGTTGCATGTGTACATGAAGAACCCATGAATACAGAGGGCAGATGGTACATAGTTATTCCCTAGAGACCTAAGCAGTTTTCCTAGTTGTCTAGTTCATATAAACTTAGAGTGCAAAGTTTCTTCCTCTAGGGTTTACTCTCAAACAAGCAAATGTGAAATGCATACATCGATGTTATCTCTATCTTTGTTTATTCCATATTGGAAATTGAACCCAGGGCTCTTAACCACAGAGATACATCCCCAGTCCTTTTTTTTTGTATTTTTTTTAGAGACAGATCTTGCTGAGTTGCTTAGGGCCTCACAAAGTTGCTGAGGCTGACTTTGAAGTCATAAGTCTCCTGTCTCTTTCTTCGGAGCCCATGGTATTACAGGCATGCACCACCATGCCCGGCTGTTATCTCTATTTTTATATAGAAAATGCTAAAAAATCTATCATTAACACTAATAAATATATTTAATGATGTTGTAGAATTTAAGAACAATGCATATAAGTCACTTGTACTTCTCTACACTTCCAATGGATTTTTTAAAAATAAAATTAAGAAAAAAGTATTTAGGGTTTTTTTTGTTTTTTTTTTTTTTTAAAGAAGCACACTACTGAAAAATACAAAACTTAATTTAAGAAAATCAACAGGATCTAAATAATAAAAGACATAAAAGACCACTCATGGTTTGTGTATCAGAAATCTTAGTGCTATTAAGGTGACCATAATTCTCAAATTGATCTATAGATTCAGCACAAATACCAGGATAAATATTTTTTTGCATAAATTAGCCAAGTGACATTAATGTTAATTAGAAATTTTAAAAACTCAAAATAAAGAGTATAATCCGAAAAAAAGAAGAAAATTTGATTGTTTTGCTTTCTGATATCAAAGTTAATGCCCAGTTACAAAAAACTATGGTAATATAGGGTTGGAACAAGGATAGACACATAGATTAATGGAAAAGCCTTAAGAGTCCAGAGATAAGCACTAAGCTTTGTGGTCAACTGAGATTTAAAATAAAGTGAAGACAATTCAATGGGTAAAGAAAGATCTTTTCAATAGGAGCAACTAGGTACCCAAATATAAAAGAATTGACTATGTACAACAATTTGGCATTATATGCAACTTGAATTGGATAATATTTCTAAATGAAAAAAACTAAAGATATAAAATTCAAATCAAGAATAAATGATTGAGAACTCAGGTTAAGGAATGATTCCCTAAATATGGTGCCAAAGTCCATTAAACAAAGTAGGAAATGCGTTAGTTAGATTTCTTCAAATTTGAAGACAAAGAGTTTAAGTGCTCTAAAGAAAACCAACCAACTGTCACTGAAAGACTTAGAGAAAAAAAATTTAAAAATCACTAATCTGATAAGAGTTTTGTACCCAGAATATATAATGAAATGGTGCTACTCAAAGATCAGCCAATCCTGTTTAGAATATAAGAAAGATTCAATAGTTTTTTTAAAAAATATATATAATTGGACCAAAAAAGCCTTTAAAAAGATATTCAATAAAATTAGTCTTAAAGAATGTAAATCAAAAATCAAAACCAAATGTCTATCTACAGAAGAATCAACAAAACTTAAATGTATTTTATCTGTGAAAAGTAAGTGTGATAAACCCAGAAATTATTTTGCAATGAGAGAAGAATACAGATATATGCTACTGCAGGTATAATTATAAAATCATAAAAATTGAAGGAAGCCACTTGCATATTTTACGAAGACATTTATATGAAAGGTTCAGATTAAGAAATTCTGTAAAGAAAGTAGATGAATCATTATCTAGGTGTTTTGGTAAGTCAGCACGAGTGAAGAGTAGACAAGAAGTACTAACCAAAGAGCTCAAGCTGTACTTTGGGATGTCCAAATGCACTAAAATTAGGACTGATGAAGAGTGTGCCACACTGAAATATTCCCCACATCAATGAATTGTGCATGTTAGAGTGAATTTTATAGTGTATAATTTATATCTCAATAAGATCTATAATAATTATAGATTCTTAATCCCTTGCTTTCATATTCTTTCATGGAGTTGTTCCAGCATAATGGTCAATTTAGCTCATGTTGAAAGGCCAAAATTATGGAATCAATGCCTTTTATTGGCATTTATTTGAAATATATTTATGCAACATGTAGTGACCAAATTGAAGTATTTGCATTTCTGTCATCTCAAACATCATCATTTCTGTGTGTTGTGAACCTTCCAACTCTTCTCTGCTAGTGATCTTGAAAAATATAGTAAATTATTGAGGAATATGCTTAACTAACTGTGCTATGGAGCATTAGAACTAATTCCCCTTCTCCTTATGTTCTATTTCCTGCTATCTAATCTCTCTCTGTCCCCCATACCTCTCCAGCCTTTGGTCAATGGAGATATAGATAAAAAATGTGGTCTATGTACAGAATGAAATATTATTCACCCACAATACAGAGATAGGATCTTGTCATTTACATCAACATAAATGAACCTGGAGGATATTAGGTTAAGTGAAATATGGCAGGCACAGAACAACAAATCCTGCATTTTTGCCCATTTGTGTAATCTAAAAATGTTGGTCACACAGAAGTAGAGAGTAGCATTTATGCCTGGAAGGCTATTAAGTGAGGAAGAGGTCATGGCAGAACTCAAGTGCTTGCCTAGTAATACATTTCTCTTTTTCTCTGTACTTTATGTCTAACCATGTCACTGGATCTGAGCACTCAGCACTTTTATTTAATTACAGGAAAAGAGATTTCCTCTTGTACGTTCCTTTCTGAATTTTAATGTAATACAGGAATACCATTTTTAATTTTTATTCTGTATCTGTACTAATGGAAGCCTTTTAGTATTTCACTAGTCAGTTTTTCTTTATGTATAACTCTAAGAATCTGAACATGAACCTTGTTAACTGTTCTTTGTAAACTTAGATTCTTATTTTTACCCAATAGTATTCTTCACCATACAGATTCTTCATGGAGACAATTTCATAAAATGTCAGGAAGCATTGTAACTGGGATATGCCACTGGCCTCTCCCAGAGAGAGGCCAAGGATGTACTTCCTATAATATACAGGACAGACTGAGGACAAAAAAAAAAAAAAATACCAAGAGTATATTTTTTAAATTTAAAAACTGTTTTCTGTTTCAATTCCCACTCTACCAGGCTTGTAGGAAATTCATGCTAATATTCTATTATTGGGGAAGCTCTTTTTCTCCCTATGCTCCTACAACTGGAAACACAAGTACACACATGCGCGCACTCACACACACGTGTACACAAACATGGCATAGTTTTTCGTCATTTACAGGCAAACAGGGGTTGTGTTGTAAGTAGTATTTTGTATGTTCTTGTTTACATTCTTCAATACCTTCCGGAAATAGGTACATATGGTAATTGTGCAGGTTTATTTCCTCCTTGTAAAGACATCATTAGCATTATGATGCTGATGGTCTATTTGACAAAAATTTCCCTTATTTGCCATCAAACATTTTGCAATCAACAATCATATATATAATTATTGTCATATATTTAAAACACACACATGTGGTATATGTATGTATATACAAACAGCTATATTCACATACACATAATAGTGGCTTATTTTTATGTGATTGATATTTAAGTTTAAATTTCCTTGGTTATCGCCACACATCCTTTGGTCGAGGGAAAGGGTTCCCATAGGAGGAGTGGACTGGCTGTGAAATAAAAGCCTATGAAATTTATTTATCAGGAATAAGGACAGAAGACAGAAGTATCTTTGAAGCAGGGCAGGACCAATTGAGCATCCAGAAGGGTCTGGCTTTAAGAAAGGAAGGAGCCCAACTTACTTCATCTTGCAAAGACATCAAAAGCAATACAGATCAAAACAGGTCAGTAGGAGCTTCTTCCAGGAACAACAGGATGGAGGGTGATAGTAAGCAGGTCATTTGGCTCTAGCAGGTCACTCCCACATCCAGGGCTTTGCATTCAGCTCCAGCAGTGAACCAACACAGTATAACCACGTGACCCAGGCAGTTCCTGAGTCCAGATTTTCCTGTCTAATAGCTCAACCAAGCTTGGTCCGCCTACAGGCCATGGGTGGCTTCCCACACTTGGTTGAAAGATGTTGACATTTCCCAGTTTCATAGCTAGTGATAGCTTTATAAACACCTGTAAAATTAGCATTTCAACAGCAAAATAAATATTTGAGTCTTTTTATATTTGCTGAACATTTAAATTCATATCAGTGTGAAGTGCCAATCATGATTGCCTAATACTTTCACAAATTTAAATGTTTTGTTAGTGTTTGTTCTATATTACATTTAACCATTTCTGTATAATCTCCTTTATAATTGTACGCATATCTTTTTATTACTGTAATTCTATCAGCTATATTGTGTGCGCACACACACACACACACACATACACACACCTGTACACATCATAAAGTACAAGGATTATTCTGCTATGCTGTATAGATACACTCCAAGATTTTCTTATGATAATTATGTAGCTTAATCCTTTTGCAATAAATTTTCTGAATCAGCTGGAATTTATATTTCAAACATTGATGGATAACTATATGATTTGTGTCTTCAACCACCATTTTAATGGAGCTAAACAGACTATAACCATGATGGTTGTTTATTCTAAAAATATCCATCCTGATATAAGTCTTTACTTTCTTCCTGGTTAGTGACATTTCTTCCTTGAAACCCCTAGAAGACTGTTATGGGGCACAACTTAAGAACAAACTCATCACCACTGAGAAGTCCAAATTTGAGAGTCTTTATGAGGCAGGTTGCTGACTGTCTCACCAACACCCCAAAATTGGCTAATGGGAGAACAGCCCCCACCATAGGGTTGTAGGGTTTTTATACCTTAAGTCAGTACATCAATCATAAGTGTCTGTTGCTATGATTCAAAATCACAAACTAACATTATGAGATCTGAAATCAGTAGCAGAGGGGGAAGTGGGTCAAAATGACCTTACTTAAGTACAAACTAAAGAATGGTTACTGACCTCCAAACAATCACTGTTGACATCACCATTAACATAGTACATTGTTTAGGAAAACAGGAATCAAAAAGAGAACAATTTTGCATTATACAAATTTTGCATTATATCATCCTTTTGTGTTGCCAAACATGTCACACCAAGTAACTGATGATGGGTACAGAGGTGGGGTGTTCCCATGGGAGAAGCATTTCCTACATAACATGGAGTCTCAAGGTAAAATGGAGTCTGTTTAGTCATTGCCCACATTAGCCTGGCCTGTAAGTTTTCCATGGAGTCAAATCTGTCAGCCCCTCAAAAAGACAAGGCTCCAACTTTGAACCTTAGGTTTTGTTACTTTGTTGTTATTACTTTTCTCTTGAAATACCACTGAGTTCTAACATTTCAACAAATAATATGATTTTAAAGCTAAGATATTTCTCTCTTAAGCAGGAGTTGGTCTGTATGACCATAAGATTATACGTTGTCTAGTAAATAATTCTAAATGTTAATTTTATTTTATATAATAAGTCAGAGAGGAAAATTGTAAATATATGCACATTTTAATAATTCTTATGAAAATGTAGGGAAAAAAAAGCCTTTTCTTCATTATTCTGCTATTTGAAAATTTAGCTACAATGCTAGCTCATTTTAGTGCAGAAGGAAACTGGTAAGAGACCTCTAAATTCAAAACAAAGGACAATGCATTCCATAATACTTATCTGATTATAAGCTGATTATATTTCCTCCATGCCACATTGAGACCGAGTAGGATGTAAGAAAGTGTCCTGAGTATCAATTTCCCCATTATCTCTAATGAAATTAAATAATGCATGAGGGACTACAGATTGTAATGATAAATATGCATTAAAATTCTTAACAATGCAAAGAATAAGGTGATTTTTTATTCATTTACAGACAAATAATTTGCTGGTTTTAAAAGTTAAATTACCCAGATGATTGTGTGGTTGGCCCCAGTGCCGAAAAGTGTGCGTTCTCTTGGAAGGGTAATTTTTGTACTGTTAAACCACAACCTATTTCTCATCAAATGCTTGATTTAAAAAAAAAAAAAAAGGAGTTCTACAAAATTAGGTCAAAACAAACATGAGAAATTCAAATAAGCTAAAAGCTGAGAGTCAATGCTTCTAAAGGCACCCTGACTATGCATTAAGAAAACACCAGGATTTGGGGAGGTTACTTTATTTATTCTTACTGTGATTAATCCCTTCTGTTTACGGTGCTTGGCCAATGATTTTCACCTTCTAGATTTATAATTGCTATAATCCATACATTAAAACTGATAAGATTGTCACAGTCTTCCTTATTATTTCTATACCTTTTTTTGAAAATATGCTTTCAAAACATAATACCTAGGAATAATGTAATGGCAATTTTTGTACCTCAATAGTCCTGAAACCTCAAAGTTAATTTCAGAGTTAAATTGCTTATGACACTGTGATAACATATAAATGGCTAGTTACTAACCTTTATTAGAATAAGATGCACAAAGCAAAATTTATAACATTAAATATATTTTGAAGCTGAATTTAAGAGAATGTTAAATAGCCTAGAAAATAAAGCAACTCTTCTACTTGACAACCTGCTTATATAACATTTGAACTGAGTTTCAAACTAAATCAATTTTAAAAACAAATGAAAACAGAATGTACTTGTCAATTCTATCCTTTGCTTCACATGTGTGCTTAACTGGCATAATCCTCAAGTGTGACTGGCGTGGACCCTGGAGCCAGGTATTAACGAGGTTTGAATAGCCTCACTTGCTGAGAGTGATCTTGTGGAATAATGCTTGTTTTTCTTAGGCTTCAAGTTTATCACCTATAAAAGTAAAATGCTCACAGTAAATGCCCCATGGAATTTTGAGGGAAATTAATGAGATATTCCCTGCAAATGTTTTAATGTAGTGCCTGCCTCATACAACATGTTCACTAAACTCTAGTCATTACCTTTATTATCACTTCTCTTCCCTGTTTTGTTATCCTAACGAAACAGTTCTTTTTATTGTATTCTGTTCCTCAGCTGAAAGAACACATTAAGATAAAAAGAACTTATAGAGATTGAAACTGGAGAGATGAGATTCACGTAGATAGGGAAAAAAAAGGAAAGAAGGAATGAAAAAGGAAAGGAGAGAGAGAGAACAGATAATATACCAAACTGGCAAGTAGTAGTATCAACTGCTTGATATTCTGTGGGAGTCCATATATGTTTTAGAGCTCAGTGGATATTGCAAGTGGGATTGGTCTTATGCAAGAGCTGGAATCTTAATAGTAAGATAATACAAACGTAGAGAAGGTTTAAATTGGCAGAGGAGAAAATGGAGAACAATTCAGAGAGATCAATGGAGGAATTGGAGAAATGATTTTTGAGCAAACAGATACTAAGTATAATGTTAGTAGATTAATTGGACAGAAGTTCATGTTTTTCACAATGCATGCTGGGAGGGAGGGGAGCAGCAGGGGCTCATGAAGAAGTGGTAGGGGAAAGGCATCCCTGCGGGGCGAAGGGGTTTACAAGGAGAAATTCCCATGCTGGGTTAGAAAATTGTGATGTTTAAAATGAGCCAAAGTAGGAGGCTAGCAACGCAGAGTCCAAAAGTAGAGTCAGAGGTGAACAGGAGGGTGAAGCTAAGCAAGGAGTTAGTGGGCAAATACCAGAAAATATAAGAATCTTTGTTACATTCACAGTGATTTTAATAACATAGGTATTTAAACCAAAAAATGCTGAAAATTGGAAACACTATTACTACAATTTCAGTTATACGATAAAAATCTAATAATCAAAACTGAAAAAAAATTCATTTAAAATTTTAAAGTTCTTTGTATCAACTAGTTCCATATATATTAAATACATTGCACTTCAGTTATATTTCTCCTTTCAAAATGAAAACATTTTGATAAAGATATTAAAACGTACGTATTTCTACATGTGCTAAATCATATTTGAAATGTACTTATTCTAAAATTAAATGTTTATAGTCTCTATCTACCCATTAAATGATATAGTATAATGTGATTATTTAACAAAATTTCCTCATTTTTCCACATTATATGCTTTTTAAAAAATTATTTAACAAAATTTCCTCATTTTTCCACATTATATGCTTTTTAAAAAATTCAGAAATATTAATCCAATGATAATGTAGAAGGCCACGAAATAGATTCATAGAAATTGGGAAAGAATACAAAAATTAAGGAAAAAGGAGCTACATTCATGAAAACAAAGTATAGATTATGTAAAAAAGAACATATGAACATTTTGAGAAGAGCAATCTATATTCAATAAAGGAGCATGTAAAATTGAGACATTGCCAAAAAGATCCATAGATGGGAAATCCATTTATAAGTGTATATTTCATAGGATACCTCCTAGAACAAAAATAATCTCATCAAAATTATTTTTCCCACCTTCTGGTTTGTCTGACCTAGATCACAGTATGAAAGATGAATGAGACAAATCTCAGGAAAATATTATAAAAATATATGACCTTAAATGTTGTCAGGAATTATTTCTCTCAAGCCATTCTGGTTAGAATGGGTGTTTTTCTTACTTTAAAGTATTTTTCTACAGCACTTGTCTGTATAAAGAAAGCCCTTGGCCTGATCTTACTGGCTTCTAAAAAAGGTTCCTCTTCTGTGTGCTTGAGGTACACTCCTTCTCATTTATTTAAGACCATTACTAACGAAAGTGGTACATCTCTCTTCTGCATTATTCAGTTTTTGCTCCCAAGTAG
Source organism: Sciurus carolinensis (assembly GCF_902686445.1). Taxonomy (NCBI): domain Eukaryota; kingdom Metazoa; phylum Chordata; class Mammalia; order Rodentia; family Sciuridae; genus Sciurus; species Sciurus carolinensis. The sequence continues at coordinate 9,455,322 of NC_062222.1, forward strand.
ATCATTCCCATTAGAATATAAACTCATGATAATCTCTCCATATTAAAAGTAAACAAACTCTTCCTTAAATTCTTATCTCCCTGTAGTTAATAACCCATTTCAGTTTTCCTTGGTGAGAGGGGGAGATCACTGAAGGTTTTGCTTTTTACTTTATGCCTCATCTCTCTCTCTTTTTTTCCCCCCAAACACAAAGCAATCAGTAATGATTTATTACTTTCTGATATCATCGGAGGTTGCCCGTTGGCCATCTCAAGCATAATTCTCAGTTATTTTAGTTCACAAATCATTGAATGGATCTGCTGAAAGAAGATGCTAATATATACTACATTTCGTGATTTTGCATGTTCTTCCGAGCTGTGTCTCCTTCCCTCTTTTCTGCACTGTTTCAGTAGGGTAAGTTGATATTGGGTATCATTCCAATTTAGACTTCAGGGTGTCAAATGGGGCAATGAGCTCACAATAAATGTTAAGAATGACTCTTGAGAAAATGTCAGCCAAAAACATTGAGGTTGACGGCCTTGTGTGAAATGGGGGACCCAGTTCCAGTGGTAAGATGAAGAGTGGCACTGTGCTATCGGCACCTGTATCTCATGTACATCGATATTGATCTGTGCTTGGTCAGTCAGATGTTCCTTTCAAGGATTTTAAATATCATTTGAGTGACTATGGGCCAAATTATGGTCCCCCAGATCCATTCCTTGAAGTCCTAACTCTCAGTATTTTAAAACTGACTGGGTGATGGTGCCATTTGGGTGGATCCTAATCCACTGTGACTAGGATTCTTACAGATGAGGAATATCAAACACAGCTGTAGAAGGAGCAAGCATGCTGGCATCCTAGTCTCAGACTTCTAGTCTCCATAATTATAAAAAACGCATTTTTATTTTTTTCAGGCACTTGGTATATGGCAGCTTGTTATGGGAACCCTAGAAAACTGACAGGTGACCAAAAGTACCAGGCATAGCCTATGTGCTAGGACTATGACATTAAAGGAAAGCAACTGAAAATGCAAGTTCATTTAGCCAAAAAGGTGATTATATAAAACAAAAGCATATTATATTTTCGAGCCTCAAATATTACACAGAAATGGAAGGTTAACGTGTAAGTACAGTTTTATTACACACAAATTTTGGAGTCTTAACCAGAATTTTCCCTCCTTGTTTTCTCTCTATGGAGATATATTTAGCCTTTACAGCTTGTCCTGTTTCTCTTGAATGCATTGCCATTCAGACTCACCAGAATAAAAAAACAAAAAAAAGAAAAAAAATTCTGGTAACACAACCACCGAGGGTAAATCTCCACCCTTGCCCACACCTCTGCAGTCCTCTCTCTGCATTCTGCATTCACTCTGCATCACAAGAGAGTGTTGGGTCAGAGGATGAATCTCTGCATGCAAGTAGAAGAGGGAAAAGCTTAAAGCAAATAATATATATTTTAAAAGGTGAAAGATGATAATTGTGTGAGGTTAGAGAAATTATAAGAGAACATGCCCAATGATCAGACCTCTACTCTTTGATGAGCATCTGCCATACGAGGTGCTGAGCAGACACCTTCTCTTACCCTGTCCACAAGACACCCCTGTAAATGTCTGTTTTGAAGATTAAGAAATTGAATCTCTTGCAGTGACAGATCCAGATTGATTCTTAATTCTCTCTACCTCCCTAAACTGCAATCTTTCTACTGTGCCACATGTAACCTTTATGTGCTAATGAGTTTTGAAATTCACCCTGAAGTTAGAGAAAGATTTTAAGTATTGTAATGATGTGATCAGATTTGTAGGTTTATATGAATGAAATATAGCCAAGCAGAAGAAATATAAAGACTCCAGGGAAGAAGAAAATAATTAGAGAAAGATTTATAATTCCTAAGAAGAAGAAAGTAATCTTCCTGGATGTTGGCCTCGGCCAGAATTAGCCCATAAAAGTGTGTCTCCCAAGACATCACTTCACTGTCAAGAGGCCACGGTTAGAGTCACCATGGACCATAACTATAAATGACTGTGTCAGGATGCAGGATCTGGCCCATTTTCAAAAGGAGCTGCTTTGTGCATATAACAACTAACAAAGGATTAATGTTTCTCCTAACTAGTGTGACCAACCAGACATGTTTATTTATTTGTCTCTCATAATCATTCTATTTCAAACATGATTTTTATATTATAATGTAGAATTGTTCCTCATCAAGACTTAGAAATATAATTAGAATTTCGTTACATATTATATAGCATTTACACATCGTAATGTCTATGAAACTAATTGACAGTCAAGTTTATAGTATTTGTTCAGAAAGTTTTCAACTTATGTACTGTCCTCAATGTCTTCTAATGTGATGACCATGTGGTAAAATTTTCAAAATATGGAATAGAATTGAATTAGACATGATTCTGATATAAGAAGATGTGTTTTAGTTTAGGAAGTAGCAAAGGAATATTTTTTTTTAATACTAAAACCTTTAGGTAAGGATGTTGCTGGGTGAGAACAAAGAGGAAATTTATTTAAAGAATCAGGATTAAAGATATTAGTGCCTTTGACAATAAACTTTAAAAGGTAATTATCTTGGTCTGAGTAATCTGTTTTAAGTATAAAATTCAGACAAAAATCTGCTGGCATCCATAAGTGTTCCTGTGTTCAGATTTTTTCATTCCAGTATTTTATTGGCCAGAAAAGAAGAGTCAGAATTTTGTAAAACCTTTCATCCAACTGAGGTAAGAGTATGAATATTGAGTAGGGGAGCTTGCCCTTAAAAAGCTAAAGTCAGTTTTTCTATCCAAGCAAAGCATATGCTTCCTAAGAACAGCCTGTTTGTATTTGTGAATCCCTCTTAACCTCTCTCCAAATTTAGAGAGAGCAATTGATCTTCTGGCAATCCTTTAATCTATAGGTTAAAAATTAGTTATGATGTAACTTTTATCCCACTTTCTCTATTTAATGCTGAAAAAGCAATTGGTCTGCAAAGCATATTTGTTTTAGTGTTTTTCCAGATTGAACCATTGCAATGCCAGTTTTTCTCTTCTGTTTCTCTCCAATCCGTGAATTCCATGTTAAAAAAAAAAAAAAAAAAAACCAAACAGCCAAAGTTTAATTCCTTCAAGAGCCAACCTTTGAAATGTCTGCCACCCTAAATGTTCCCATTGTTGAATAACATTTTCTGTATCAGGCCCTCCTCATATAATATAAGGGATATGAGGCATTTTTGAATGAAAGGGAGCTTGTTACAGCCTTGAGAGCCCACCGGCTGACTTGGAGGGAGAGGAGGTGGATGGCAGGGTGCCTACAGCCTCTCCTGGGACACTTTCGCTGGCGGACATCTAAGACCTTGATGCTGGACCTGCACCAGGGTGTTCCTCTCATGGGATTCTTGTTTGTGTTGGAAGATGCCCTTGTGATGTTTGTCTGTGCTACATCATCTATGCCTTCCTGGCCATCACTCTGGGAATAGTTGGGAGCCAGAGGTTTTGTGTTCTCCATGGTGTTCTAGAAAAATCGAACTTGGGGCAGGTGCTGGTTCTTTAAATAGAGAAAAAAAAAAATTCGGTACACCCCAGTGGTAGGAAGCAAGTTCAAATACTTCATTAATGGATCTTTGGCAAGAAGGGTGTAATGAGTCAGGAGGCAGTCCTCTGTTCCCAGTCTTAAGAGGCAGGGATGCAGAGTTAGGCAGAGAGATGATAGGCTAGTTAGTACAATATATTGGGGAATAGGGTGTGGGACACTTAAGCTCGCAGGCCAATGCCTTAATGTCCCTTTCAAGGAAGTACTTAAGTGGGGAGGTCAGTTTTCTAGGTGAGAGGGAGGCCTCTACGTTTGATCTCTGGTTACTGAGCCTGAGTCACTTGTGTGTAGGATAAAACTGGAGACTAGCAGGGGTGACTGAGTCCTGCTTTTGGTATGAGAAAGTTAAACTTGTATTCAACAGAAGTATAAGAATTCACTCCACAGAGGGCCTGAATTAAAGTCATGGCCCACACTTCCTGAATTTGGAAAAAAAATTAAATAAAAATATAAAAGCTATTTTCAATATCCTTGACAATGAATGATTGTCTCTCTGGGTTGTGGCAAAGTGTAAATAACCTGGGTGAAGACAGTTTGTTAATTATAGCAGCCTATAAAAATGTTAAAAGTTACTATTGTGTTGATTTTAGATTTGTGGGTTATTTCATATTTAAATTTATTCCTCTCTTTAAAATTTATGGGTTCTTTTTCTTGAAGACTACAAGAAATCTGCTAGGACATTTACAAAGGCTGATTCATAAACTTCCCGCCATCACTCACATTTCAGCAGGGGCTTGAGGGAGCTGGAAGGGAGAATGAGGTTTGGAGAGTGAAAGAGGAAAAACTGAGTCTCTGATTGGCACGCATGCCTCCAAGCCTGGAGTTTGGAAGTACAGTCATTCTGACTGTCCTAACTGCCTCTAGCAGCCTTTGGTTGGCTACAAGGGGCAAGTGACTAGTTTGTGGGCATTTGGAAAGAGGAAGGATTCTTTTGTTATGGATGGAGCATTTCCGTTGTCTCTGTTTTCTGGAACAACTAAGAGTCAATGGAGTGCTTTTCTGTTGTCAATCACGCTCATAAATATCCTCATACAGAGTGAGGGTGGCTGCTCATGCAGCTTCTCATAGACAGCATCAGAATTAGGACAGAGCCCTCCTAGGCTTCAGACTTGAAGCTGACAACTGATAATCCTCTGCTCACCTTGGGTCACTTCCTAATTTCTCCTTAACACTTTGCTTTAGGCTAACAACATCGCATAGTATTCTTTATAACTCTCTGCAATGACTTCTCTGCTTCTGTCAAAGGTTTATTTATTTTTTGTAAACCTGCTCCTGATACATAAATATTTTAAAAGCTTAATCTTGGGTTATAATTTATCAATAGATTTCTCCTTCTTATCCTCAACTATTATATCTGAGAAAAGAAATCCTGATTATTTAATATAACTGCATTAGGATGGAGGTTAGTCTTACCCATCCAACAATTTACAGTTACACATGTGATAGACTGGAAACACACAGCCTAATGTCCAGCACTGGGTTTTCTGGGTGACTACTATTCCTCACTGTCTAGAACTTGGAACCTGTGAACCTTATTTTAAACATTGCAATCTGCAATATGCCGTAATGACACCAATCTTCCCACCTTTACTTAGCTTTATGGTTTCACTGTGTAGAATTTATAGTACACAAATACACCTCCTTTGAACCCCTGATTAGTCACTGTTTTCTCAATCTTTTACATCTGAATAAAAATTGATAACACTTCATAGAAAATATGCTTGGTACATTACAATTAGCCCTACACGTTTTACAATACAACGTGAAGTTCTTGCAGTCTTAGTGTATGACAAACAAGAGACTTTATCCAACTCCATGATGAGTATAGATGGATGTTCGAGCAAATGTTCCATAACCACAAATGAACTGAAGTTGGTGAAAGATCTTTGCATGATATTACAACTACTAGTTCTCAGACCTACATTTATTGTTGTAGTTATTTTTTATTTTCCTGTGGAACTTCTATATTTTAGTGGAGAGATGGCTAACCTTTATCATGAGGACTGAATAAGAAACCAGTTCAGAAGTCCACTGTGTTTCTAGGAGAGCCTGCACATGCGGTGAGGGTTCCTTCTCTTGTTGGGTTAGAAGTTCCTCTGTGGAGTCAGCCCCTCGCTGACTCTCCAGTCTACTGTCACCATCAGGACAGGGACGCCAGCCCCAAGTGTCCCCACCTTCAAGGACACTGAGATGGCTTCTCAAGTTCCACGCTGAGTGTGACATCTTCCCTACACTCCCATCCCTCTCTGCAGAGAGAGGTTTACAATCAAGTGCTGCCCAGATAAATCTACAGTTGAAACTTCTGTTTTGTTCTGGATGTTGGTAAATTTTCTAAGTAGTTTTTGGCTATTTATGATGACATTTTTAATGGTAATCTCTTTTCTCTTTTGGAAAGTTCATCTATTTTCTTCAAGGCTTGCCTAAAAGTGAAATGAAAAAGCTTCTCATTTTCATATTTTACTTGTGAAAAAATAAATGTGGCAAAGGAATTATTTCAAATTTTCCAAGTAGAATAATTAAAATACTGAAAGATGTTAAATGTTTTAATTATGAATAGATACATTTTTAAAAAGGAATACTTATAAATCCATGATGCTGTCCTAGAAATTATAAGTACCATAATAAGAAAAAAAATCTAGGAAGTTTGAAAGTCAAAATTGAAGAAATGTTCTTAATTTTAAAACCAAATCAAATAAAAAGATAATTATTCAAAATATATGTAGAAATAATTAAAGATTTGTCAAGAGTTTTAATATTCTGCTAACATAAATAAATACTTTCCAAAACTAATGAAAATGAGAAGTGATTTCCCACATAAATATTTTTTCATTAAAATTTCCAGAACTTATCATGTAAGTCAGACAAAATAAACCTGTCCAATTCTAGGAGAAATAAATGTGAAGAAGTAAAAGTCAGAAGAATAATTTACAATACTGATGAAAGAGAAATAGCAATCACATAAATAGTAATAATAGCAACTATATATACATATATACACATGCATGTACACACATATGAATGCATTTAAGCACATGTGCATGTTTATGTGGATATAATTAGTCAGAAGCTTAGTCTAAACAGTAAGTGATATTAAAATTATATAATATAAATGCTAGCATTGTTACTTTAATTTGTGCCATAACAATTTATAAAAATTAATATTTAAGTACTTAACTAACATTAAATTGTCAGCTACCAGTCAATAAATATATTTAATTTGCTAAATAAAATCTTGAAATTAAGCTTGTAAATAATTAACAGCTAAAAGAAAAATATTCCCATACTCCTCTAATCATGAATAAAATGTAAATTTTCTTACTCATCTCATGATAGCCATATAACTTTCCCCCTATTTTTCAATAATGAGGAAATTTCAATAGCACTTTTCTTCTCGTCAAAAAGATAACCTTGGAGAGGAACCCACTTTTACTTCATTAATTCACGTGGAGCAATACAATTCTTAGAGACTTATTCTTTCATCACAATTCATTTCTATTCTGAGAGTAGATTCACAATAATTTACGACGATTGTTTCACAGAGTAGATGTTTGCTTTTAATTGACTCTAGATGTGTGTCATACTACTAAGTTAATTTTAAATAGAAAACTTCTTGGATACTCTTCACTGATAGTAATAATTGTCTAGATCAAAGAAGGAATTGAAAATCATGTTGAAAGCAGATACACACCTGACTGCTAATAGTCATCTTACATGGCAAAGCCCGTTCAAAATGGTGTATGAGTCTGATTCAGCATAAAATAAAGGGTGACTCTAGATATTTTGTTTATCTCCCACCTTTCACAACCTGAAAATAATAAGAGATTATCTAAATAGGTCTGGTAAAGTGATATATCACCTGAGAACCAGAGAGGGTGACAGAATGAGTAACTGCTGACAATGGGTAGTGTGTGCACAGAGGAATATCATTAGTTTGAATTCGGGAGTGAGTCAAATATTCATGTGGGAGTGATAAAACCTCATAAAAGTTTTAAGAATCATAAATGACGAGTAAAATATTTATAATGCAGTATTGTAATACGTAAAATTAAATACATGAACAGAATATGATTTCTGGATAGAAATGTTGATTTTTATTAAAAAGACATCAGGAAAAGCTTTAGAATAGACAATCACCCCATTGATTTGATTCTAAAATAAACAGTTTTAATAATCATAAAATAAAAAGGAAACAATGTGAGTAATCATAACTTTAGGAGGTAAATCTCAAGGTATTTTAATGTTTCCTCACCTTACTGATTTCCCCAAGATATTTGGAAACAAGCAGTTCATCTAAAATACAAGCTAAATAATTTTGAAATATCAGCTTTTATGAAGTGAATCACTGATTGTTTAACATGTAAGCTTGATAGAGAACCCCCAGGCCATGGCACCATGTTACAACAGCTGGCCCAACTTAGACCACACTTAATAATATTTGTGACAATATTTAGACTATTTTTTGTTGGTGTTATTTTTGGAAGAAGTGGTATATGCACACTGTAGTTTTTGAGAAAAATTAAGTATTTACAATTTATTAACACTTTATTTGTGAACTGGTAGAGAAATAATTTCATTTTCTCAGAAATTTACAGTGTTCAGTATGTTGAAACACAGACAAAATATATTTTAAACAATTTTATTCAATATTTGTGAGTTGCATGTGTTTTAAGATATTACATAGATCATTCTAAAAATCATTTAATACAATTAGCGAATGTGTGTATACATATGTATGCCTATGAATATGTATATCTGCTTTTGACAAATAAACATTTATTCCTAACAAATACAAAAGACAACACCTATAGGCAAAGACTTTTTAAACTGTGATGGGATTTTCCTTAAAATTTTTAATAATCTGTGGAGTTTCCTATAAAATATTAAAATAAATGTTCCTGTGAGTCTCATATCAAAGAACAATATTTTTGGAATAATAAATTATTTTATTTTATAATGATTAGTCTCAATTTTATGTCAGCATTCATCTGTGGTCCAGGTTGCTATCAAATAAATTTCAGTGAATACATGTACAATGGAACTTGGAGGTATTTGGGGCTTGGTTACAGACCACTGCAGGAATGTGAATATCAAAATGAGGTGAATCACATAATATTTTTGGATTCTCAATGTATATAAAAGTTAGTTACCTACACTGTAGTCTATCAGCTGTGCAATAACATTCTATTAAAAAGTTAATACTTTTATTATAAAATACTTTCTTGCTGAAAAATGTCAATGATGATCAGAGTCTTCTGTGAAATGTAACATCTTGACTGGTGGAAGGTCTTACCTTGGTGTTTTAGTCAGCTTTTTTGCTACAGTGACAACATGACCCAACTGGCACAACTGTAGAGGAGGAAAAGGTTATTTGGGGGTTCACAATTTCAGATATCTTAGTCCATTGAAGGTCTGCTCCATTCCTCAGGGCTTGAGGTGAGGCAGAACATCATGGCGGAACGGGTGTGGCAGAGGGAAACAGCTTATGTGGTGATCAGGAAGCAGAGAGAGAGACTCCACTCTCTAGATACAAAATATATAGGCCATAGCCATGTCCCCAATTAACCATTTTCTGCAGTCACACCCCACCTGCCTTCAGTTACCACTCAGTCAATATCACCCAGGTTCAATTCACAATTAGGTAAAGACTCCCACAACCCAACCATTTCTCCTCGGAACCTTCCCGCATTGTCCCACAAGTGAACTTCTGGGTGACACCTCATATCCAAATCATAACACTTGGCATGGATAGCTGCTAACAGATCAGGGTGGTGGTTGTTAAAGGATGGGTTGGATATATTGATGTTTTTCCAATAAAACAACAATTGTGTTTGCCACATTGATAGATTCTTCCTTTCATGAAAGGAAGATGTGATATCTGGCAAATTTTACCCACGAGAGAATTTCTTTCATTTTGGAATCAATTCCTCAAAGTCTGCCTCTGCTTTACCAAACGATCGTGTACAATATTCTAAATCTCTTTCTTTTTTTGTGATTTCAACAATGTTAATAGCATCTTCATCAGAGGTAGATTTTATCAAAGGAACAATTCCTTTGCTCATTCATAAAAAATCAACTCCATGTCTGTCAATATTTGATCATGAGATAACAGCAATTCAGTTCATATTTCTGTTTCTTATTGTAACTCTGTTGCTATTTTGACAAATCTGTAATTGCTTCCTTGACTAAAATCTTGAAACCCTCAATGTCATCCATGAGGACTGGAACAAATGTCTTCTACTCTCCTGCAAATATTAATAGTTTGACCTCCTCTCATGAATCACAAATGTTCTTAAATGTCATTTAGAATGGTGAACCGTTTCCAGAAGGTTTTCATTTTACTCTTCCCAAATTAATCAGAGAAGTCTTTATCCATGGAAGCTATAGCCTTACGTTTCTTGAATAATAGAATTTGAAAATCAAAATTACTCCTTCATCCATTGACTTCAGAATGAATGTTTCATTAGCAGGAATAACACATGGTTAATTTCATTGTAAATTCCCATCAGAGTCTTTCTCTCTGCTTCCTGATCACCACATAAGCTGTTTCCTTCTGCCACACCCTTCCGCCACCGTGACTAAGTACATTGTCAGAAAACAATGTTATTTTGAAAGGTATCAGTTTTTTTTTCCTAACAGTACGTCTCCAGAGTGTTTTGAAAATATTCCACACTCTCAATTATAAACAGATTGCTCTCATCTAAGTTTTGCTATTCCATTCATAGAACTAGACAGAATGTATTTAGCAAAATTCTTCAGGACCCTAAACATTGGAATAATAAATGAGCTTTGACTCCAACTGAAAGCCAGCAACTGCCTTGAGGATGTTTCTCCCTGGTCAGCTGTGCTATCCCTTATAAAGGAGTCAGCCATTCCTTTGAAAGCTTGAAGTCTGAAATTGACTTCTCCTCTGTAACTATGGAAGTCCTAGATGATATCTTCTTCCAATAGAAAGTAATTTTACATTGAAAATCTCTTTTGTGTGGCGACTGACATCAATTATCCTGGCTAGATTTTCTGGGTAACTTACAGAAGCTTCTACACCAGCACTTGCTGCTTTTCTCTGTACTTTTATATTATAGAGACAATGTCATTCCTGAAACTCATGAACCAATCTCTGTTTACTTCACATTTTTCTTCTGCAGCTTCCTTATCACTCAGCCTTCTGGGGATCAAATGAGTTCTTCACTCTGGGCTAGGCTTTGGTTTAAGGGAATATGGTGGCTAGTGGATCTATCCAGAAGAATAAAACATTTTCCATATTAAGAATAAGGTTGGGGGTATGGGGAGATAGCTCAGTTGGTAGAGTGCTTACCTTGCAAGCACAAGACCCTGGGTTCAATCCGCAGAACGGAAAAAAAAAAAAAAAAAAATAGAATAAGGTTGGTTTTGGTTTCATTTGTTCATTGGAGTATACATTTTAATTTCCTTTGAGAACATTATCTTTCCATTCACAACTTGGCTGTGTGGTGCAAGAGGTCTAGCTTTCAACCTAGCTAAGCTTTTGAGTTGCCTTCCTCATGAAGCTTAAGCATTACTAGCTTTGGAATTAATGTGAGAGATGTGTGACTTTTCTTTTAATTTGAATACTTAGGTCATTATAGGGTTATTGATAAGTCAAATTTCAATATCACTGTATCTCAGATAATAGGGAGACTCAAGGAAATGGAAGAGCTGGAGGGTGGAGCAGTCAGAACTCACACACTTATTGATCACATGCTGGTTTATACAGGTATCTTTGTAGTGTCCCAAAGCATTGTAATAGTAATGTTCAAAGATTACGGATCATAAATCGCTATAGCAGATATAATAAAAATGAAAAAAGTTGAATGATTGTGAAAATTACTAAAACATGACTCATATACACAAAATGAACATATGATGTTGGAAAATGGGAGAATACTGATAGACTTGCTGGACAGAGTGTTGCTACAAATCTTCAATTTGTAAAATACACAATATCTGTGAAGGACAATCATGGATGCCCATAATTTTTAAGCTTGTGTTTACCTATGTGTCAGGTAGCCATAAAATAATGTGAGTTTGTGTCAGGAACTGCGAATGAATTATGGGTCTTTGAACCACCCAGAGACAGAGGCAACACTTCCCTTGGGAATTTCTTAGTGCAAGAGCACCAATCAAAGATTACCCAGTCAATTTGGTGATGCCTGTAAAAGGGAGATTCTGCACCAGCCAGAGAAGTTATTAGTTCATGGCTTTGAGTTCCAACACCTGCTGACTACAGCTACAGAGCTGTGGGTGCAAGCTGATAAGCCCTAATGGAGCTGCATCACCCTCAACTTTGGTTTTGTATATCTTGAAAGGGCTTTCTCACAATAAGTCCTTTTGGTGTTTTAACCTATATAATAAACATACTGTGCTTGCTTGTTGTTAGTCTTCTTCTATCAGAAATGTGTTCATAGCATTTTTATCATACAATAGATTCCATCCATTCACTATACTTTTCTGAGTTGTCCTACATGCAAGTACATGTTTTTAATGCTGTCTGTCTTCTGTGTTATTCTTATAAGTTTGTTATTAAAATATATTAAACTATAAAAAGAAAAAGAAAGTACTTTTCTGATCCACCGGGTCCTGGCTTTTTTCTACTTTTGTGTCTGTTTGTCTTTCTCCAATCCTCTCTCCACCTGCTTTGGGAAACTGAATAAAGGGTCATGCAGGAGGAGATAGGTTTGTACTATCAAATAGCCAAGAATTTCTTCTGGGCTGATGTATTCACATCAGTCCAGAGAGGAAATTCTTATTTTAGTAACATTTTTTTTCTTCTAAGTTCTTTTTATTCATGTATACACACACACACGCACAGACACACAGTTTCCTATGCATATATAATCTTTAATAAAACAAAATAATTTTCATGAAATATGTTTTTAAACCATATCCTGCATACATTACAGTCAAAAAAGAATATTATTGGAAAATGTTGAATTGTGTAACATGCATTTCTATAAAATTGAATATCTTTAACATCATTTTGAAGTATAAAATGATATATTTCTACATGTCTGTTCTAAAATTAAATCAAACACCATACACTAATGGTATAAATTGGCTTGTGATTATGATTACATTCTGATAAACTTCATAACTGTCCCCATATAACCTAGGAGAAAAATAACTCTACTAATTAGCAGCTGAGGAAAAAGAAAAGCAACCAACTGGGTGCTGACATATTACATCATATCAAATCAAGGCTCCTATACCTCTGCTTGTTATTATTTGTTGCATTTCACCTTTCTTTTGAGTGCAGAAAATGTCATATTCAACCACATATAACAGATGAAATATAGTAAACATGAGTGTGCTGTAAAAATAAATGATAATAACATCTGTCTATAGACTGAACAGGAGCTTTAGTTTAAAATTGCTATTCTGGAAAATTATTTGCCATTTAGGAAGAAAAAAAACAAGGAAATGTAAAAGATGTTCAGTCTAAAATATTTTGATAATAAAGCCAGAGTTGAAATTTGTGTTTCCAAATAATATTGAAGAATAGAAAAATGGAAAAACATGTCCAGAGGTATTTGAACAGTTTTCTCTGTAACCAATAAAACAAACTAATAAGAAAAAAACCTGGAAGACTATCAAAATATGTGAACCGATTGATTAACAAATGACCTGAGCCCAACCAATTCAGAATGTATGTTCTTTGCAACTACACATGATCAAACACAAACTAAAATTTGCTAGATGCTGGGCCACAGGCAAATCACAAAAAATTAAAAGCTTAAAAGAGCACCATATTATATGATAATGGAATTAACTTAAAAATCAATGCAGAAACAAATAACTATCAAATTCCAATTAAATCAAGAAATAGACTCCTAAATAACCACTCTTTGGAGTGAAAGAAGCAAACAAAATTAGAATTATGTCGTAATTGAATGCCAAATATTCTTGCTGCCTTTGGAAAATAGTTATATGCTTATAGAATATTCCAGAGAATAAAACAAGAAACTCCATCATCTAAGCATTCCTCTCATTCACAGTAATAGTAGAATAAATCACATAGTAGAAAATAACATGATAATAAGAAATTAATCACAATAAATATATTTTATAAAGATATTTCTGAAAATAATAAAGCCTTGGAAAGACAAATCAAGACAAGAAAAAAGCCCCAGTAATATATAACAGGAATGATACAAGGATATTATGAGATGTTACAAATATGAAAATAATTGCAGAAGCATATTAAGAATTCCTTTATAGAAACATAGATGAAAATATAGATGAAACAGTAAAATATCCTAGATACAACAACTAATAAAAACTGACCTGGGAAATTTTAAAATCCGAATAATACATTTCTATTAAAATTTGGTTTTCATATACACATATACAAATAACTATATGGAAGGCCTCCCTAATAAATTTTACAAATATTTAGGAGAAAAAGGGAAAAAAATAGATATTTACAATCCCAGGGACTAAAGGGAACATTCAGATACTTGTATTTAGTGTTTAGAATAACCTTGAGGGCAAAATCTGACAAATATTTGAAATTACAGTTAATTTCTAGAAAATCTCATAGGATAGGCATGAAAATCCTAAATTAAATATCATTTAAAAATCAAATATGTATTTGTAAGTAAAGAAAAATACATTTCAATTGATTACTTATGTTTATTCTAAGAATCTAATTATTTTAACATTCAATCATCAAGAAATGTAATTTGATGATGAACAGAATGAAGACAAAAGTACATAAGATATAAATAGATGCAGAAGAATCCCTCAGTAAAACTCTGCTTCTAATTATGATATGAAGTTTTAACTTGCTAATTAGAAAATTAACTTTTAAAATATTAGAACAATAACCCACAAATAATTCAGAAACCTTTCTCTGAAGTCCTTGATGGTAACAGAATGTCTTTCTCGTGTTTATTCAATACTACATTTAAGATCTTTGTCAGACCCATATTGCAAGAACAGTTAAGTTATAAAATGGAAAAGAAAGAAAGGCTGTTTCAATGACACATGACAATTTGAGTAGGTAAAAAATCCAGATTGTGTGTGTGTGTGTGTGTGTATGTATTTGTGTGTGTGTTTGTGTGTGTGTGTCTGTGTGTGTGCTGAGGATTATACCCAGGGGCACCTAACCACTGAACCATATCCCTAAACTTTTTTTATATTTTTTTTAGAGACAAGTCTTGCTAAGTGGCTTATAGCATCTTTATGTGGCTGAGGCTGACTTTGAATTGGTTTGAACTCAAGATCCTCCTTCTTTAGCCTTCTGAGAGCTGCTGGGATAACAGACATGCACCATCGCAGCTGGTAAAAATCCAAATTTTATCAATAAATTAGTTGCATTAATAAACTAAATATTATTTGAATTACTATAAACCACGAAAGGGTGAGAAAAAAATAAACATGTTTCATTGTCTTCGAAACATCAAAAATCTAAAAGTATGAGAATTTAAAACGTCTATAAAGAAAACTACATAACATTGCTGACAAAAATTAAAGTGAAAATAAATATATGAATTAGTTTGTCATCTTTTTTCATTAGAAAACTTGAAAATTTAAAGACATTTTTTCACAAATTTATCTTTATTCTTAATGCAGTCTCAGTTGATACTGGATTCTTAATGCAGTCTCAAATGATACTAGGATATATTTGTGTGAATGTATATACATAAATAAAAATATGATACTATGCTTATGAATGAAAAAGACCAAAATAAAAAAGACAAAACCTGAGCATTGATTGGACTGGAGTAACTGGCAATTCTGATACTATCTTTTGCTAGTAACTGTGCAAACACAAGTAATTTGGGGGAGCTCTTTGGAAATATTTATTTAATGATGCTCTAAGAGTCCTGATTTTAGATCTGGATGTGTATGTGCATACCTGTGCATGTCTTGAATAGACCGACTTGTATACATTTGAATAAGGATTCGGGTGGCAACATGATTCTCAATAGCCAATGACAGACAAGCATATATTTGTTCATAATAGTTGGCTTAATGAAAATAAAAAGAACAACTTAGATAAATCCATAAAACAAAATACTGTGCAGTAATAAAAACACACCTCATTATTATGAAAAACTATGAGGGGTGGCTAAGAAATATCATGCTGGTCAAAGACTGGCAAAAATAAGCACAGGACTCCCCCTTTTCAAAGCTTGAAGACGAAGACGGGCAGACTGAATTACAGAGTGAGGAAGTACAGTGTTGTCCTGGACATAGAGAAAGGAGTTGATTGAAAGAAGAGAGTGGAGCTTAAGGAGAATAGGAATATTCCATTTCTGAAATGTGGGTACTTTGTAAATTTTATTATGCCACACTTATGACTTTCTTTGGAAATACTTTTACCAAAGTTATTTTATGGGGTCTCTGTTTTTGTTTTTTTGTTTGTTTTGTTTTGTTTTGTTTTGTGGAACAGTCCACAGAAGAAATTCCACAGAAATAACTCTACCTTTACTTTTAAATATCAGAAAAGTCAAAAAAGTTCTGAAGTCACACAGCTTTTTGACTACAGGACTGCAACAAGGATTCATTGCTCCTCCTTAAGTATTACATCTAATTACATTAAAACATTTTTCTTCCACCTACACACATTAGCATCTTTGATCTGTCAAGTTAATAATGGAAAACAGTTTAATAACATGGTAAAATTTTTATATAAAAATAGCATTTGGATTTCTTTTAATTGCACATTTTTACATTGCTTCAATTGCTAATAAAGAATAGGTTCCCTCTTTTATACAGTTGTGACTTGATATATCAAGTGGCAGTTTAAACATCCCCTACATTTGCTTAAAAGTTTGATACTGAAGTGAAAGTGCATCATTTCCTTAGTAGATAATTAAGTTCTGCATACA